>NW_025421301.1:1213333-2426666 GCF_011764305.1 Mustela putorius furo
GAGAGAGAGGGAAGCAGGCTCCCTGCTGAGCAGAGAGCCCGATGCAGGACTCCATCCCAGGACCCTGAGATCATGACCTGAGCCAAAGGCAGCGGCTTAACCCACTGAGCCACCCAGGCACCCCAAGGTTTTGCCTGTTTTTGAGCCTTACATAAATGCAACCTTATGTTCTTTTAGGTTTGGCTTCTTTTACTCAGTGTCATGATTTTGAAATTTATCCATGCTGTGCACAAATTCATTCTTTTTCATTGCTCTCTCTCCCTATGAAACATCATATTATATAAAGGCACTTACATAGATGGCAGTTTGGGTTCATTACCTATAATAGTCAAACATACTTGTATGTGTATTTAGGTACACATGCACATATATATGTCTGATGTGTATATACTTAAATTGGAATTGCTGTGTCCTAGAGTGTATGTTCAATTTACGATATGTGTGTTAGTAATTTCTTCTTTTCAGTGGCTTCTTTCAGTCTCTTTGTTTTTTTTAAGTCTTTCATGTCTCTTTGTTTTTTTAAGTTAGCATTTCTCCTCTTCCTAGTTTTGAGATATTATTGACATATAACATTGTATTAAAGGTGTACAGCATAATGATTTGAGATGTGTATATTTTGTGAGGTGATCACTACAATTAAATTCAGTTAATAGCCAGCACATCACATAGTTACAAAATTTTCTTTCTTGTGATAAGGACTTGTAGATCTATTATTTTAGCAAATTTCAAATATACACAATACAGTATTATTAACTATCATCCCAGTGCTGTAAATCACATCTGCAGAACTTATTTATCTTATAACTGGAGGTTTGTAACTTTAGCTACCCTCATCCATTTCCCCCAACTCCTATCTCTGGTAGTGACTCTCTCTGTTCTCCGTTTCTATGAGTTTGGGTTTTTTTTTTTTTAGATTCTACGTATAAGTGAGATCATATAGTATTTGTCTTCTCTGGATGACTTACTTCATTTAGCATAATGTCCTTGAGGTTTGTGTTGTAGCAGTTGACGGGATTTCTTTTTGTAATGGTTGACTTATACTCCATTTTGTATGTATGACACATTTTCTTTATCCATTCATCCACTGATGGGCACTTAGGTTGTTATCTTGACTATTGTAAATAAATAGATTTCATTTCTTTCAGATATATACCCAGAAGTAGAATTGCTGGATCTTCCGGTAGTTCTATTTTTCATATTTTGAGGAACCGCCATGCTGTTTTCCATAATGGCTGTACTAATTTACATTCCCACCAATAGTATACAGGGGTTCTCTTTTCTTTGCATTCTCTGCATCATTTGTTATCTCTTGTTTTAGGGTTTGGTTTTTGTTTTTTAATAATAGCCATTCTAACAGATGTAAGGTAATATCTCATTGTGGTTTTGATTTCATTTTCCTGATAGTGATGTTGAGCACCTTTCCTTGTACCTGTTGGCTGTCTGTATGTCTTTTAGTTCCTCTGCTCCTATTTTAATTGGATTTGTGTGGCTTTTGAATTGTTAGGAGTTCTTTATTTATATTTTGGTTATTAACCACTTATCAGACATTTAATTTGCAAATTATTTTCTCCTGTTCTGTAGGTTCTCTTTTTATTTTGTTTATTGTTCCCTTTGCTGTGCAGAAGCTTTTCAATTTGATGTAGTTCCACTTGTTTATTTTTTCTTTTGTTGCCTTTGCTTTTGGTGTCAAAAAATCATTGCTAAGGGGTGCCTGGGTGGCTCAGTGGGTTAAAACCTCTGCCTTCAGCTCAGGTCATGATCCCAGGGTCCTGGGATCGAGCCCTGCATCAGGCTCTCTGCTCAGCGGGACCCTGCTTCCCCTTCTCTCTCTCTCTGCCTGTCTCTCTGCCTACTTGTGAGTCTCTGTCAAATAAATAAACAAAATCTTGAAAAAAAAAAAAATCATTGCTAAGACTGATGCCAAGGGGCTTTTATATTTTCTTCTGGGAGTTTAATTGTTCCAGGTCTTACATTCAGTTCTTCAATCTATTTTGAATTAACTTTTGGGTGTGGTATGGGGGGCTTTCTTTCTTTCTTTCTTTCTTTCAACTATAGTGGACAATGTTATATTAATTTCAGGTATACAACATACTGATTAAACAATTGTACATATTACTCAGTGCTCACCACAGTAAGTGTAATCACCATACAACATTATTACATTATTAATGACTATATTCCCTATGCTGTACTTTTCATCTCTATGACTTATTTGTAACTGGAAGTTTATACCTCTAAATCTCCTTCAATTATGTTGTCCATTCCCCCACGTGACTCCCTTGTGGCAACGATCAGTTTGCTTTCTGTATTTAAGAATCTGTTTTGTTTGTTTTTAAATTTTATTTTAATTAAATTTGTTGTTTCAAGTTTTTATTTAAATTCCAGTTAGTTGGGGCACCTGGGTGGCTCAGTGGGTTAAAGCCTCTGCCTTCGGCTCAAGCCCTGCATCGGGCTCTCTGCTCAGCAGGGAGCCTGCTTCCCTGCCTCTTTGTCTACTTGTAATCTCTGTCAAATAAATAAATAAAATCTTTAAAAAAAGAAAATTCCAGTTAGTTAACATATTGTAGTATCAGCTTCAGAAGTAGAAGTTAGAGACTCATCCTTTACATATAACACTGGCGCTCACTAGAATAACTAGTGCCCTCCTTAATACCCCATCACCCATTTAGATTCCACATATAAATGAAGTCATGTGAATCAAATCCTTCTCTCTCTAACTCATTTAGTGTAGTACCCTCCAGGTCCATCAATGTTGTCTCATGGCATGTTTTTAAGGTTTTTTTATTTTAAAATGATTTTAGACATATAGGAAAGTTCCAAAAATAGTGCAGAGTATTCCTGTATATCTCTCACATTGTTTTCCCCTATTGTCAACATCAGGAAATAAATGTTAGTACAACACAATGAACTTAACTACATTCCTTAATATAATTTTGTCAGTTTCCTCACTAATATTCTTTTTCTCATCCAGGATTCCACATTGTGTTTAGTTTTCATGTCTCTTTAATCAAATCTGTGATAATATCTCATTTTTGTTTTTCATGATCTTGACACTTTTTGGAAAATATTGGTCAAGTGTTGTCCCTTAGTTTGATCTTTTTCTGTACTTTTGGCAGGAACACCATGAAAGTGATATTTTGTCTTTCTCAGTGTGTTTTATGGTGTTGGGTAAGGGGAGGGCACGTTGATAAATCTTACTACTGTGATGTCAGATTTGATTACTTGGTTAGGTTTCACTAAAGTTGCTATATTTTCTTTGTAATTAATAAGTGTTTTCTGGAGGGGAAGCTTTGAGACTATTCAAATATCAGGTTTCTCATTAAATTTTCATCTTCTAGTTCTAACATCCTTTCATTGGCTTTTGCCTACAAAAATCATCACTGTGGTGTTTTTCAGTTTTGATTTGGTGAATATTCCAAATAATGGTGAATTTCAATTTCCCTCATTCTTTTTTAGTCTGTCAGTGGGAATTTTACTATAAAGAAGAACTGTCCCCCCTTCCTCATATGTTTGTTTATATCAGTAAGGATTTAAGAGTATTTTACTCTATGGATTATAATCCAGGACTCTCATTTTATGTTGCTGTTTTGGCTTTGGTCGTTAAGAACTTCTTCAGTTTGGCTTCTGTGTCTTTTTGACAGTCTCTCATTATTTTTCAGCATTTCTTTACTTTCTCGTTCCATAGATGTTCCAGGTTCTTCTTGTAGTTTCCCTCCTGCAGTTCAGGAGTCAGCCATTTCTCCAAGGACTCCACTGTGTGGGTAGTGTGTAGTGTGTAGTGTGCAGTGTGTGTGTGTGTGTGTGTGTGTGTGTGTGTGTGGTGAATGGTAGGAAAAAATCTAGATCCTCAGTCTAGTCATTGCTGCTTAGTGTCATTATAGGCCCTCTCTGTTGTCAGAACTAGGAATGTATCATATACTAACATGCACCTACACACACATTTATATTTATTTCTTTATCCATCTGTGAATATATTAAAAGCTATAAATTCCTGCTAATACTTCTGACTCTAATCCAGCATCATAATGTCAATTCTAGCTTTTCCCCTTTGCTTATGTGTAACTCTTTGTACAGTGAGAAACCTGCATCTCTTTATACATGATGTATTTACTTGTTTGTTAAATTCTAGTATACATATAACATATTTAGAATTACTAACCCACATGCCTATGAGAAACAAGTTTACTAGCTCAAGGGCTATATTTGTGTACAGTGGAATATAGTCAAAATACTCTTTCTAGGGGCACCTGGGTGGCTCAGTGGGTTAAGCCGCTGCCTTCGGCTCGGGTCATGATCTCAGGGTCCTGAGATCGAGTCCCGCATCGGGCTCCCTGCTCAGCGGGGAGCCTGCTTCCCTCTCTCACTCTCTGCCTGCCTCTCTGCCTACTTGTGATCTCTCTCTGTCAAATAAATAAATAAAATCTTTAAAAAAAAAATACTCTTTCTAAACTTACTTTAAAAATCTTTTTCATTCCCATCCCCCTTAACGTGGGATGTTATTTATTTGTAATACAGTTGTTTTTATTCTGTTTTGGTTTCCCTCAACATTTTGGTTGATTTTGATTATTTACATATTTGTTTATGTATTTGTTTATTTATGTGGTATATGAAACATTATCATGGTTATAATAGTCATGACTTGGGGCACCTCGGTGGCTCAGTCTATTAAGCATCTGCCTTCAGCTCAGGTCATGATCCCAGAATCCTGGAATTGAGCCCCTGTATCGGGCTCCCTGCTCAGCAGGAAGTCTGTTTCTCCCTCTATCCCTCCCCCTGCTCATGCTCTCTCTCCCTCTCTCAAATAAATAAATAAATAAATAAATCTTAAAAAAAATATTAGTCATGACTTTACAAAAAGGTATTCTCATAAAATTGTCCTTCATTCACTATAATACCTACCCCCTACATGAAGACAACCTTTAAAGTTTCTATTTTAGCTTTCCTGAAATCTTTTTTCACAAATGAACAGTTACATGAATATTTTCTAATATTTTTTCTTTTTTTACATTAAGAATAACATACTATAGGGGCACCTGGGTGGCTCAGTTAGTTAATTGTCCAGTTCTTGATTTCTTTTTTTTTTAAGATTTTATTTATTTATTTGACAGAGATCACAAGTAGGCAGAAAGGCAGGCAGAGAGAGAGGAGGAAGCAGGCTCCCTGCTGAGCAGAGAGCCCGATGCAGGACTTGATCCCAGGACCCTGAGATCATGACCTGAGCCAAAGGCAGCAGCTTAACCCACTGAGCCACCCAGGTGCCCTCCAGTTCTTGATTTCAACTCAGGTCTTGATCTCAGAATCCTGAGATCCAGCCCCATGTCAGGCTCTGTGCTCTGTGTAGTCTGCTTCTTTCCCTTTTTCTCTCCCTTTGCCCCTCTCCCCACTTGCACACTTTCTCTCTTAAAAGTCTTTAAAGTCTTAAAACAAAAAGAGTAACATACTGTATATCCTTTTTTACTTAACAGTAAGCATATCTTAGAAATTTCTTCCTATCAGTAATTAGAGATCTTCCTCATTATTTTTTATAGTACATGTTTCTCCATTGTGTGGATTTACTGTAACTTATTTACCTACTCTGCTGTGTACTTAGGTTGTTCCAGTATTTTGCATACCAATAGTGTGCAGTGAATAGCCTTGTACATGTGTATTTCTGCATTTTTGGAGGTGTATTTTCAAGGCATATTGTTAGAAGAGAGATTATTAGGTCAAAAGCTAAGTGCATATGTGGTTTTGTTAGATATTGTCAAGTTTCCCTCCATGACCACTGTCCTAGTTTGCTTTTTCAACAGTATCTGAGAACTTTTGTTTCCCCCAGGCTAGCCAACAGAATACATTCTCCATATGTTTTAATTTTTGCCAGTCTGATAGGTTGGAAAATGGTATCTCAATGCTATTTTAAGATGTATTTCTCTAATTACTAGTAAGTTGGAATATTTTTGTATATTCTTAATGTCCCCCCCCCTTTTATTTTGGCATGTGTACTTGTGTACGTGTGTGTGTGTGTGTGTGTGTGTGTATTGCCTTTTTATGTCTTGTTCTCATTGTTCCAACAGGTTTTTGGCCCTTTTCCCTTATAGTTTTTGAGTTTTTAAATAATAGAATTATTGGTTTCTTCTCTGTAGTGTATACTGCAAATGTAAATGTTTTCTCATAGTTTGTCAGGTATCTTTTGACTTTATTTATACTATTTTTGCCCTGATGGTTTGTTGAAAATTTTATATAATATGATTTACCAATATTTTTTTGTAACATTAAAATTTAAGAGGAATTTACTCAGGTTTGTTTCCCTTCTAACACATGGAAGGTTTTTTCCCACCATCCCGCAGTGCCACCTTTAGTAAATCAAGTGTTTGTTTATGTGTAGGTCTGTTTCTAGATTCTCTGTTATATTCCATGGTGTTTTTGCCTGTCCCATGCTAATACCACATTTTCTTTAATGCTGTAGCTTTGTAAGAATAGGAAGAAGTTGTGGTAGCTAATGGACTCAGTCTCCTCACTATGTTCTTCTTTAGGAGAGAATCTTTGATATTTTTGTTCTTTTACTTTCCCATGTATATTTTATAATGAGCTTATTAAGTTTCTCAGATTCTGTCAGGATTATTAACATTGCATTAAGTATATTCATCATTGAGATTTCCTATCCATGAACATGATACATTCTCTCATTTCATTTATTTAGGGCTTCCTTTCCTTACTTCCTCCTTTTTGCATTTTTGTTCATGAGAGAAGTTGACCTATACAATTCCTTTTTTGTACCATCAACATTGCATTTTTTAAAGAAAATAAACTTTTTTTTTTTTTAGAACTGTTTTAGTTTCCAGATATTTGGGCATAAAATAGAGAGTTCCCATATATTCCCTCTCTTTGAGCACATAGTTTCTTCTGTTATTATTACCTAGCTCTTAGGTTTTTAGGTAGACATAAGTTTTTCACTCATTTGGGTAAATACCAAGGAGTGTGATGCTGGATCATATGGTAAGAATATGTTTAGTTTTATAAAAAACTGCCAAACTGTTCTTCTACATTTTATCTTTCTACCAGTGATGAATGACAGTTCTTGTTGCTCCACATTCTTTGGTATCAGTGTTTTGGATTTGGTCATTCTGATAGGTGTATAGTGGTATCTCATTTGAATATTCATTTCCCTAGTGACTTGTGATGTTGAGCATCTTTTTTTATGCTTACTTGCCATATATATCTTTAGCGAGATGTCTGTTTAGGTCTTTGGCCATTTTTTAATTAGGTTGCTTGTTTTCTTATTGTTGAGATTTAAAAAGTTCTTTAATATTTTGGGTAAAAGTCCTCTTGCAAACATTTTCCCCTGGTCTCTTGCTTGTCTTTTCTATCTTTCTTGATCAACATTGCTTTTTCATATCTGAGTGTCAGAGTTATGCTGACTAGTTAAAATATAAATATTCCTTCTATTTTCTGGAAAAATTTGTATATGATTACAATTAATTTTCTCTTAAATGTTTGGTAGAATTTGCTGAAGAATCCATCTAGACCTTTTGCTTTCTTTGGGGAGATCGTTAAAAATGTTTACAGTAGGACAAGTAAGATACTCTGCTTTTTTTCTTAGGTCAGTTTTATTTCACTGTATTTTTCTGGAAGTTTTTCTAGTCTCAGTTTTCAAACTTGTTGGTGTAAGGGGGTTTATGATATCCTCTTGTTTTTTAGTATATGTAGGCTGTGTTCTCTGTGTTATTCCTGATACTGTTTGTGCTTTATCTTTTATTTGTCAGTCTCATTAAGGATTTATCAATTTAATTATTCTTTTAGAAGAAACCATTTTTAATCTTTCAGTCCTATCTAGTGTATATTTTCTATTCATGAATTTCAACTTATTTTGTTCTTTTTTCTTTGGGTTTAATTTAGTGGTGTTTTTCTAATTTCTTGAGGTGGTTGCTAACTCACTGATTTTCAGCATTTTTTTTTTGACATATACGGTTTAGGTTATAAGTTTTTATCTAAGTTGGATTTAGCTATATCTTACAAGTTTTGATATATTGTTATTTTGTTATCTAGTTAAAAATATTTGATACTTTCCTTTGGGATATCTTTTCTGTCCTAGAAGTTATTTATTGATGTATTTCTATCATTTTAAACATGGAGATTTTCTGGTAATTTTTATGTTCTTGAATTCTAACTGAATTCTTGTATTTGCATTCTCATTTTCTCTAGTAGTTGATATATCAGATGCAGTTTCTCTGAGAAGTAGGATTTTATGTAAATTAGCTTTAAAGATACTGTAAATTTTGGGGCACCTGGGTAGCAAAGTCTGTTAAGCAACTGACTCTTGACTCCGACTCAGGTCAGGATCTGTACTGGGCTTGAAGCCTGCTTAAGATCCTTTCTCTCCCTCTCCCTCTGCCCCCCCCCCAACCACTGCTCTTCTTGGATGTTCATGCTTTCTGTCTTAAAAACAAATAAACAAACAAACAAGCTGTGCTCCCCGCGCAGGATATTTTATTGCAGTTGAAAGACATATCTATTAACAAATGTTGTAATTATGGGCTATAGACAGAGTAGTTAATTTTGAGTTATTTAGCTTATTTTTATTTTTTTAAATTTTTGATTTGAAGCAATTATAGACTCAGTTTCCTTTTAAAACTTTTTAAAATATCTGATATATCATTAGATTATAGTGAGTGAGGTCCTTTTAAATAATGTTCATTTTATTACCTGACAAGTTTTTTTTTCCTTTATGTGAGAAACTTTTCTGAAAATAACTTTATTGCATTCTTTCCAGGATAGGTATTTGTTAATATTGTATTTGGGAATTTGAAGCAAAATGAACATTAGTCTTACCTGTGTTTACCTTTTCAAAAACTCTTAAGAGGTCTATCCCTGATTCTCCTGCCCACATGCCTATTGCTCTCTTACTGCTGATTGCTGTCTTATTTCTACTTTCCTCTTTTTTTTTTTTTCTTCCTCCTTAAGTAGGCTCTGCCCTCAGCCTGGATTGAATTCATGACTGGGGATTGAATTCATGACTCTGAGATCAAGAGTCAGATGTTTGACCAACTGAGCCACCCAGGTGCCCTGCTATTTCCCTCTTTGATAGCCACACCACAGAAGTATTTAGTTACAAGCAAATATTTTAGGAGTTGCTAGCATTTGTATAAAGGTTATGTTAATGTTCATGTAACTTAAGGGCAAAGCAATTATCTAGTACTAAATGAGTCAGGTTTTCTATTTTAACATATACGTATGAATTCACTTATCAGTGCTGAATTAACGCCCTACTCTGGGGATTTAAAATGTGTGATTGCTTTATTATATGCAAGCACCCTGTCACCATAAAATGGTCTATTATTTGACAACAATTATGTATACAATTTGGTAAAATAATTTTTTGAAATGTAAAAATGGTTAAAGAAATGTCCCATCTTAAAAGTGTTTTCAGAGTGTTATTTTGTGCATAGCAGGCATTTAGATTATAGTACATATTAAAACCCACTCAGTTGATGGTAGTAATATAATCTGTGGTAATAATAGGTATATGAATGAGAGAGAACAGTATTTGAAAAGTGAAACATGTATATGCTACATAATTGATATATTAAAGAAATTTCTTGTTTAAGGAAAGGTAGCTGTTAGATAGGCAAGTTGGAGAAAGAGGGGCACACTAAATGGTATATTGGCGAGCTTCCTGAAAAGCATAGGCATAGTAATTAGAAGCATATTGATTTTTAAATGTCAGCCAGCTTTTATTCTCTTTTTTCTCTAGCATCTTTATTTGTATGAACAGTGACTATTCTTACTTCTGAAGGGGGTTTATTAAGGTTTTTGTGAACATTTGTTATATAGGAAATAAATTACCACTGCTATATATAACTAACATTAAACTGTGGTACTGGCAATGATTTGTGAGATTTAATTTCTTATATGTTAAGAAATTCTCCATTTCACAATTGAGGTTTAGAGAAATTGCCTATGCTTTCTACTTATATTTGGTGAACAAATGCCTTTAGTCCTGTTTATGACCTTCAACACCATGCTAAAATGAAGTACTGCAAGTATCACTTATATTTCAAAATTAAGTAGCTTTTTGCTAACTTGATTTGATCAAGATGGTGTTCATCAGCTATTAACATTCTTTCAGTAGCCTTTAATGCTTTATGAGCCTTTAAAGAATGTCGAGGACCAAGAATGTTTCTGGGAGATTGAATGTCTATCTACCTTATTTCATAAAATCTAAGGTGCTTTGAGAGTGTGCTTTCTTAGTCTTCCTAGACTGAGTCAATGGAAACAGTGATTATAAGATACCATAGAATATGAGAGGCAGGGGCGCCTGGGTGGCTCAGTGGGTTGAACCGCTGCCTTCGGCTCAGGTCATGATCTCAGGGTCCTGGGATTGAGTCCTGCATCGGGCTCTCTGCTCAGCAGGGAGCCTGCTTCCCTCTCTCTCTCTGCCTGCCTCTCCATCTACTTGTGATTTCTCTCTGTCAAATAAATACATAAAATCTTAAAAAAAAAAAAAAAGAATATCAGAGGCATCCAGTTTTCAGAGAAGTTAAAATATGAAGAAATTCATATCCTGGAATTACTGAAGTAGAATTTTTGAAGTCACTAACTAAATTTAAACGGATGGTTGTGATAATCTTGTGTTCTGATTTTTTATGATTAGACCAATATGGTATCCTGAGAAATTTTCATAAGGTTGTTTTGAGTTTATAGTCTTCTGTTCACTTTAAATACTACTCAGTGTTTCATTTTCAGATTCATGCAATAGAATTATACAGTCATCCTTGAGATCATTTTTTTACCTGCTGTAAAATGCTATTAATTTTCATTACCTAGCTCTGAGATTTGTTTTGGCCTGGTTCCTGTAGGCAAGGAGTATAGGCAAAGTTTTTTCATATTCTTTATGTACACTAAGGTTAAGAAGGGGGTTAGTGTCCATTGAGAAAAGATCTATGATAAAAGAAAATGAGATAATCATAAGAATGTTTATGTTCTTCTCATACCCTGTACCACTATATGCTCCACAAGCACAGTTCAAATGATGGTGTTTCATTCACATTGTTTAATGCAGTCAGGAATGATAGCTCTCTTTTAAGTGGAAATAGGAAGGGAAGGAGGAGTCCTAGAAGGTAACTTACTAATTTTTTTAACGCTCTGTATGGTTTGCTTTTTATTTTCATGTGTATTTTTTTTATAAGAACTAAGTACATCTTACAGAAATATGACTTCATATTGCTTATAAAATAAAGATATGGCATTTGACATTCTTCATAGTTTATTCCAAACTTCCTTTGGGTTTTCATCTTCAACTAAATTATCCCTCACTCTAGCCATACTTGTCTACTTTTTGTCTCAGATCTTCTACATTTTCACGACTTGTTTAAATTTCTCCCTTTGCCTTACCCACTCTTTAAGACTGAACCAGATCTCACCTATTTGAACTTTTCCAGCTCCCTTGATAGCAAGTACCTTTTATTCCACTATTTTGCAGTGGCAAATACATGTATATTGCCCTTATCAGAGACCGCCTTTTGGTAGCATTATTTATTTATGTATCTGGTTTTCCTTTATATTTTTGGGACTGAGTTATTTAGGTTTGTATTATCTCCTACAGTACATAGTATAGGTGTACAATGAGTGTTTCTTGAATTTAATCCTTACAGTTTTTTAAATACATGCATTACTTCTTTTAGTTTTTTCCCAGAATACTATTTAGTAATTTTGCCAGAATTACTAATATGTTAAACTATTCTACATCTAAGTTTCCATTCTCAGCATTTACTACTATTTTCTAAAGTATAAGAATTTTTCTTGAATCATTACATTGTATACCGGAAACTAATGTAACACTGTATGTTAATTATACTTGAATAAAAAAACAAACAAAAAAGAGAAGTACCCTCCTGTGACAGCCTATTTCCAAATTAGTTAAAAAAAGGATTATTTCTCAGCTATCTCATAGAGCAGAAGACAAGAATAACTGCAAAGATAGCTTTTTCACAGTATCTATTTGGTATACAAATTATGATGATTATATGAGCTTTTTATATAAGGAAGAATGTTTTCAAAATAATATGCTTTGTTTTTGTTTTGTAGGTTACTTCCTCAGAATGTTGGTCTGCTCTATGTTGGAGGTTATGAAAGACCCTTTGCACAAATCAAGGTACGATTGTTCATTTTCCAGTATATTTTTCTTAGATGTAGTTCACTTGTCCAGAACCCATCAAAAACCTGCAAATAACCATCAATATATCAAAAATATTATGAATGTGAATTACTGATTTCATTTTGCATTATCTCTCTTGAACAAGTAATTCAGTTTTTCAGAGGATTGTTTAATTTATTTATTTAGTGTTTTAAGATTTTATTTATTTGAGAGAGAGCAACAACAAGCAAGAGAGAGAACACGGGAGAGACACAGGGAGAAGCGAGAAGCAAGCTCACCGCTGAGCAGGGGGCCTGATGCAGGACTCCATCCCAGGACTCTGGGATCATGACCTGAACTGATGGCAGACACTTAAACAACTGACCCACCCAGGTGCCCAAGAATTGATTATTTTAATATTCTTGCCCATAGTAATGAGTTGAATTTGACCAAAGCACTATTTAATGTGTACAGTTTGATAGATTTTGATATGCTTCGACTTGTGAAACCATCACTACAATCAGCATGGTAAACATATTCATTACTTCCAGAAGTTTTCTTGTGCCTCTTTGAAATTCCTCACTCCTGCCCTTTTTACACTTCCAGTCCCCAGGGGACCACTAATCTGATTTGTGTCATCATAGATTAATTTGCATTTTCTAGAATTTTATATAAATGAAAGTATACACTATTTGCCCGGTCTCTCTCTCTCTCCCTCTCCCTCTCTCAGCCTCTTTAATACAGCATAATTATTTTGAGATTCATCCATGTTGTTGCACTTAACAATAATTCATTGTTTTTAATGCTGAGTAGTACTCCATTATGTTAGAGCATAGCTTCTTTATCTTTTCACCTGTTGATGGACATTTCAGTTGTTTCTGCTTTCTGGCTACTACGAACACTTGTATACAAGTCTCTGCAGGGATATATCCTTTAGTTTCTCTTGGGTAAATACCTAAATTGGCAATGGCTGGGTTAAATTGCAGTTGTATGTTTAACTTTTTAAGATACAACCAAACTATTTTCCCAAAATAGTGACAGTGCTAGTTCCTCCATATCCTGGTATCGCCCATCTTTTTTTTAAGTTTAGTCATTCTTATGGGTACATAGTGGTATTTCACTGCAGTTTTAGTTTGCATTTCTGTTATGCCTAATAATGTTGAGCATCGTCTCACATGCTTATTTTTCATCTGTAAATCCCTAGTGGTGTGTGTTCAAATCCTGCCTTTTTTTGAATTAAGTTTTCATGTTTTTACTCGAGTTGTGAGCATTCTTATATCTTCTGGATGTTAAGTCCTTTATCAGATACATGATTTGCACCTTTTTTCCCCCCAGCAATGGCTTCTCTTTTCCTTGTCTTAACAGGGTTCTCAAAGAGCAGAACTTGTTAATGCTGATGTTTAGTTTATTAGTTTTTCCCTCATGCCTCATGCTTTTGGTATTGATCTAAGAAATGTTTGCCTAACCAAAGTCACAGAGATTTTTCTCCTTCATATTGTAGAATCTTTCTAGTTTTAGATTTAATATTTTGGTTTAATATTTATGAGTTAATTTTTTAATATGATTCAAAATTCAAGATATAGAGGAATGCTGAGCTCCCTGCTTTTTTGGCACATGGATATCTACTTGTTGTAAAACCATTTTTATTGTTATTTAATTTATTTTTTTAAATGCACGTTGTCCTTGTTAGTATATGTGTTGCTGAAGCAAGCACTAAAACCATTTTTTAAAAGCTATCCTTTCCACCCTTGAATTGCCTTTGCATCTTTGTTGAAAATCAGTGACTATATGTATGTGAATCTATTTCTGGATTCTTTATTCTTTTCCATTTATCTGCGCCTATCCCTCCACCAGTACCACAATGTCTTGATTATTGTGTCTTAATAATAAGTCATGGAGACAGATAAGATAAATCCTCAAACTTTGTTCTTTTTTGAAGTTGTTTTGGCTAATTAGATTCCTTTAATTTTCACACACATTTTAGAAACATCTTGTCAATTTCTCTAAAAATGCCACTGGAATTTTGACTTGGATTATGTTAAATCTATAGATCAATTTGAAGAGAAATGAATTTAATAATATTGAATATTTTAATTCATGAAGACCACATTTTTTCAATTTGTTTAGATTTTTAATAGCTCTCAGTAATATTTTGACTCAGTGTATTGGCCTTGTACATTTTTAATAGATTTATCCATAGGTATTTTATATTTTTGATGTCATAAAAATATTTTTTAACATTTTTATAAAGACTTTTGTGTAATTTCTGTATTAATAAATACAGGGAAAAGTTTGAAGTGAAGTATAATTAACATACAATAATATATTACTTTCAGGTGTACAATATAATGATTCACCTTTGCTATACATAACTCAGTGCTTATCAAAATAAATATACTCTTAGTCCCCTTTATCTGTTTCACTCGTTCTTCTGCTAGCCCACTTCCCCTCTGGCAACCACCAGTTCTCTGGATTTAAGAGTCTGGGTTTTTGTTTGTTTGTTTGTTTCTTTTTTTTTTTTAAGATTTTATTTATTTATTTGACAGACAGAAATCACAGGTAGGCAGAGAGGCAGGCAGAGAGAGGGGGGGAGGCAGGCTCCCTTCCAAGCAAGAGCCCGAGATCATGACCTGAGCTGAAGGCAGAGGCTTAACCCACTGAGCCACCCAGGCTCCCGTTTCTTTTTTTATTCATTTGTTTCTTAAATTCCAGATATGAATGAAATCATATGGTATTTGTCTTTCTCTGACTTGTTTCACTTAGCATAATGCCCTCTAGGTGCACCCATGTTGTTGCAGATGGCAAGATCTCATTGATTTTATGGCTGAGTAATATTAGAGTTTGTGTATGTGGGTGTGTGTGTATCACATTTTCTTTATCCATTCATCTGTTGATGGGCACTTAGGTTCCTTTCATATCTTGGCTATTATAAATAATACTGCAATAAACATAGGAGTGCATATATCCTTTTGAGTGAGTATTTTGTTTTCTTTGGGTAGACACCTGGTAGTGGCATTATTGGATCATATGGCAATAATGTCTTTAAATTTTTGAGGAACTTCACACTGTTTTCCATTGTGGCTACATCAATTCACATTTTCACCAGCAGTGCAAAAATGTTCCCTTTTTTCTACATCCCCATGAACAGTTGTTATTTCTTATCTTTTTGAGTCTAGTCATTCTGATGGGTAAGGTGATAGATAGCTCATTGTAGTTTTGATTTGCCTTTCCCTGATAATGAGTGATGTTGAGCATCTTTTCATGTATCTTTTAGCCATTTGTATGTCTTATTCGGAAAAATGTCTATTCAGGGCACCTGCCCATTTTTAATCGGATTTTTTTTTTTTTTGTATTGTAGAAGTTCTTTATATATTTGGGGGTATTAACCCTTTATTTTATATATTATTTTCTACTATTTTCTCCCATATAGTAGGTTGTCTTTTTGTTTTATTGATGATTTCCTTTGCTGTGCATAAGCTTGTTATTTTGGTATAGTCCCTATCAAAATACTGACAGCGTTTTTCATAGAACTAGAACAAAAATACTATGTATGCAATGTATGGATCACAGAAGACCCCAAATAGCCAAAGCAATCTAGAAGAAGAAGAAGAAAGCTGGAGGTATCGCAATCTCAGATTTTAAGATATACTACAAATCTGTAGTAATCAAAACTGGATAGTACTAGCACAAAAGTGGACACATAGATCAGTGCAGCAGAATAGAGAGCCCAGAAATAAACCCATGCTTATATGATCAGTTAATCTATGACAGAGGAAGCAAGAATATACAGTGGGGAAAAGAGAGTCTCTTCAACAGATGGTCCTAGACAGCTACATTGCAGAGTAATGAAACTGGACCACTTTCTTACTCAAGAGACACCAAAAAACTCAAAGTGGATTAAAGACCTAAATATGATACCTGAAGGCATAAAAGTCTTAGGAGAAACATAGGCAGTAATTACTTTGACACTGACTATAGAAACATTTTTCTAGATATAAAAGTATTTTTTATTTCAGTTTCTGATTGTTCATTGCTAATATATAAAGATTCAGTTTTTATGTGTTTACTTTAAATCCTGCAATTTTACTATACTCAATTATTAGTGCTAGTATTTTTTTTTTCTTTTTCTTTTTTTTTTTTTTTAGATTTCATAGGATTTTCTGTAGAAATGATTACATCATCAGCTAATAAAGATAGTTTTCCCCTCTTCCTTTCTGATCTGGATGGCTTTTATTGCTTTCTTTTGCTTCCCTACATTGACTAAAATCTGCAGTACAGAGTTAAATAAAAATGTTAAGAACAGACCATCCATGCCTTGTTCATGATCTTAGAGGGAAAGCATTCAATCTTTTATCAAAAATTTTTATAGTAATAGTACTTAAAGATTGAATCCTAGATTCCATTTCTCAAATGGAATGATATTATGAACCTTCAAAGTAATTAATAAAAAGGACAGTTTGAGTTCATCCTTTTTTGTTATAATTTTTTGTTAAGTTTTCTGACAGGCCTGTGAAATTTGTATTGTGTTTTTTGTTTAGTTCTCTGATTCTTCTTCACATTTATTTCTTGGCTATAAAAGTTTTCTCTTGTTCCACTTGAGGGGTGTGAGTTTAAATTCCTTTCTACCTGCATACATGACATGTATTTTTATGCTTTGAAAAACAAGGATTTTTCAGAATAGACTGAGCCTGAATAAGACATGTAAAATATTTATTACTGAGGAGGTTTAGTAACATTACTGACATTTTTTAATAAAAAAAATCTTATTTTAGTTACTGTAGCTTTAGCACCTCTTTAAATACCTCCACTAATTTAATTTCAATCAAAATGCTCTCAAAAGTTCACCATCAGGATCTTAACCTGTGGACCCTCTTAAACTTTTCTAATTTCTTAAGTAGTGACAAGCATTCAGATACATTTGCTTTCTTCTATTTTTAATATCCCTGGAACACAAGTTGGCAAGGATTTCTTCATAGACCTCACTCTCTCTCTTGTTCACCTAATTCAGCAGTATAGCCAGGAATCCTAATAAGTTTCTGCAGGAACATTTTGAAAGCTAATTTTTTTCTGTCCGTTGGTTTGGAAAATCCTGTTTTTCCTTATTAGAACTGAAATAACTATTAAAAAGTGAGAGGCTTACATTATATATTTAGGAACAGGAACAATATGTGTGTGTGTGTGTATGATAGGTCTTAAAAACATATTCTAAGTATACATATGAAGTTGATTACTCCTTCACTCACCTGATTTATTGACGTAACATTTTCTTTATCCAGGACTTTCTTAACAAGCTCAGTGACATAGGTCAATCCTTTGTCAACCCATTATCTTTATTTGTTTATTTATTAAAATTTAAATTCTGTTAGCCTATATATAGTACATCATAAGTTTTTGTTGTAGTGTACAACAGTTCATTAGTTGTGTATAACACCCAATGCTCATCACATCACGTGCCCTCCTTAATGCCCATCACCCAGCCCTTTATGCCTGGATAATCAACTTAATGAAGAAGGTGCATTAAGGGCACCTGGGTGATTCAGGTGATTAAGCATCTGCCTTTGGCTCAGGTCATGATCCCAGGGTCCTGGAATCAAGCCTCAGATCGGGCTCCCAGCTCAGTGGGAAGCCTTCTTCTCCCTCTCCCATTCCCCCTGCTTGTGTTTCCTCTCTCATTGTGTGTGTCTCTCTCTCAAATAAATAAAGGCACCTTTTCCTTTTGATGTTACTGTGAGAAAGTGTGAAAAAGATTTCTCTCGTAAATTGTGAAAGGATTTCTTATCTTTATTAATTATTGAAGTTCCTTCATAATTCTTATTATTCTTATGAAGATGCTATATTGATCCTTACCTAAGTAGAATACGTACAAGTTAATTGGAAAACAATAAAATAATCATATTTTAAGTGCTTGAGATTAGTAAGGTTCACTTCCTTCCTTGCTTTGTACCTGACTTGTTTTGGACATGAAATAACAGTACTTGTTATGTTCATCTTTCTCCCACTAAACTAATGATACTATGTTGTATAGCATAGATAGCAGATATAATCTTTAATAAATGGAAACTGCTTTGATTTCCCTAAGAGCATACTGGTTGAATTTTTTTGTTATATGAGATAGGAAACTGTTCACTTGAATATTTAGGAAAGAGAATTCTTACTCATTAACATAACAGGACTAAGTTTGGGTGACTAGGTGGTTAGAGGTTCTTTTTGTTAGAGACTTGTTACAGCTATGTTTAAAAAAAGCAGGTTCATTTTATAAAGATTCAAAAGAGAAGGATAAGAACACAAAATGGGTATAGATATTTAGACAAATGTTAAATGAATTCAGAAATTTGCTATAGCATGACAAGAGATATCTATACTATAAATGAATAGCATGACTCCATTACAACCATTCTTTTTAAAAAAACTTTTTTTTTAAATTAACGTATAATGTATCATTTGTTTCAGAGGTACAGGTCTGTGATTCATCAGTCTTACACAGTTCACAGCACTCACCATAGCACATACCCTCCCCAATGTCCATCACCCAGCCACCCCATCCCTCCGCCCCTCTCCACTCCAGCAACTCTCAATTTGTTTCCCGAGATTAAGGGTCTCTTATGGTTTGTCTCCCTCCCTGGTCCCATCTTGTTTCATTTTCCCCTTCCTTTCTCTGTGATCCTCTGTCTTGTTTCTCAAATTCCTCATATCAATGAGATCATATGATAATTGTCTTTCCCTGATTGACTTATTTCGCTTAGCATAACACCTTCTAGTTCCATCCATGTTGTTGTGAATGCAAGATTCACTTTTTGATGGCTGCATAGTATTTCATTATATACACATACCACATCTTCTTTATCCGTTCATTTGTGGATAGACATCTGGGCTCTTTCCATAGTTTGGCTATTCCGGACACTATTGCCATAAACATTGGGGTGCATGTGCCCCTTCGGATCACTATATTTGTATCTTTAGTGTAAATACCCAGTAGAGTGCATTGCTGGTTCATAGGGTAGCTCTATTTTCAACTTTTTGCGGCCTTCCATACTGTTTCCAGAGTGGCTACAGCAGCTTGCATTCCTACCAACATTGTAGGAGGGTTCCCCTTTCCTGCATCCTCACCATCTGTCATTTCCTGACTTGTTAATTTTAGCCATTCTGACTGGTGTGAGGTGGTATCTCACTGTGCTTTTAATTTATATTTCCTTGATGCCAAGTGATGTTGAGTACTTTTTCATGTGTCTGTCGGCCATTTGGATGTCGACTTTTTAGAAATGTCTATTCATGTCTTTTGCCCCATTCTTGATTGGATTGTTTATTCTTTGGGTTTTTAGTTTGATAAGTTCCTTATAGATTTTGGATACTAGCCCTCTGTCTGAAAGGCCATTTGCAAATATCTTCTCCCATTTCATCGGTTGTCTTTTGGTTATGTTGACTGAGTCCTTTGCTGTGCAAAAACTTTTTATCTTGATGAAGTCCCAGTAGTTCCTTTTTGCCCTTGCTTCCCTTGCCTTTGGCGATGTTCCTAGGAAGATGTTGCTGTGGCCGAAGAGATTGCTGCCTGTGTTGTCCTCAAGGATTTTGATGGATTCCTGTCTCACATTAAGGTCTTTCATCCATTTTGAGTCTATTTTTGCGTGTGGTTTAAGGAAACTGTCCAGTTTCATTCTTCTGCATGTGACTAACCAATTTTCCCAACACCATTTGTTGAAGAGACTGTCTTTTTTCCATTGGACATTCTTTCCTGCATTGGCAAAGATTAGTTGACCATAGAATTGAGGGTCCATTTCTGTGCTCTCTATTCTGTTCCATTGATCTATTTGTCTGTTTTTGTGCCAGTCCCATGCTGTCCTGATGATGACAGCTTTGTAATAAAGCTTGAAGTTCGGAATTGTGATGCCACCAACTTTGGCTTTCGTTTTCAATGTTCCATTGGCTATTCGAGGTCTTTTCTGGTTCCATATAAATTTTAGGATTATTTGTTCCATTTCTTTGAAAAAAATGGGTGGGATTTTGATAGGGATTGCATTAAATGTGTAGATTTCTTTAGGTAGCATAGACATTTTCACAATATTTGTTCTTCCAATCCATGAGCATGGAATGTTTTTCCATTTCTTTGTGTCTTCCTCAATTTCTATAGTTTTCTGAGTACAGATTCTTTGCCTCTTCGGTTAGATTTATTCCTAAGTATTTTATGGCTTTGGATGCAATTGTAAATTGCATTGATTATTTAATTTCTCTTTCTTCTACCTAGTTGTTGGAATAGAAACACAGGTGATTTCTGTGCATTGACTTTATATCATTCCAACTTTACTGAATCCCTATATGAGTTCTTCCAGTGTTGAGGTGGAGTCTTTTGGGTTTTCCATATAAGGTATCATGTCATCTGCAAAGAGTGAGAGTTTGACTTCTTCGCCAATTCAGATGTCTTTTATTTCTTTTTATTGTCTGACTCCTAAGGCTAGGACTTCTAGTACTACATTAAACAGCAATGGTGAGAGTGGACATCCCTGTCATGTTCCTGACCTCAGGAGAAAAACTGTCTGTTTTTCCCCATTGAGAATGACATTTGCTCTGGGTATTTCAGAGATGACTTTTACAATATTGAGGTATGTACACTCTATCCCTACGCTGTGAAGAGTTTTGATAAAGAAAAGATACTTTACTTTGTCAGATGCTTTTCCTGCATCTGTTGAGAATATCATATGGTTCTTGTTCTTTCTTTTATCAACGTATTGTATCACATTGATTGATTTGCGGATGTTGAATCAACCTGGCAGCCCAGGAATAAATCCTACTTGTTGTGGTGAATAATCCTTTTAATGTGTTGGATCTTCTTTGCTGGTATTTTGGTGAGAATTTTTGCATCCGTGTTCATCAGGGATTTTGATCTGTAATTTTTTGATGGGGTCTTTGGGTTTGGGATCAGGTTAATGCTGGCCTCATAAAATGAGTTTGGAAGTTTTCCTTCCATTTCTATTTTTTGGAACAGTTTCAGGAGAATAGGAATTAGTTCTTCTTTAAATGTTTGGTAGAATTCCCCTGGGAAGCCGTCTGGCTCTGGGCTCTTGTTTGTTGGGAGATTTTTGATGACCGCTTCAATTTCCTTACTGGTTATGGGTCTGTTCAGGTTTTCTATTTTTTCCTGGTTCAGTTTTGGTAGTTTATACCTCTATAAGAATGTAACCATTTCTTCCAGATTGTCAAATTTGCTGGTGTATAGTTGTTTATAATATGTTCTTATAATTGTTTGTATTTATTTGATGTTGGTTGTGATCTCTCGTCTTTCATTCATGATTTTATTAATTTAGGTCCTTTTTCTTTTCTTTTCGTTAAGCCTGGCCACGGTTTATTAATCTTATTAATTCTTTCAAAGAACCAGCTCCTAGTGTCATTGATCTGTTCCATTGTTCTTTTGGTTTCTAGTTCATTGATTTTTGCTCTGATCTTTATTATTTCTCTTCTTCTGCTGGGTTTAGGCTTTATTTGCTGTTCTTTCTCCAGGCTTCTTTAGGTTTAGGGTTAGGTTGTGTATTTGAGACTTTCTTGTTTCTTGAGAAAGGCCTGTATTGCTATCTACTATTCTCTTAGCCTTTGCTGTATCCTAAAGATTTTGAACAGTTGTGTTTTTATTTTCCTTTGTTTCCATGAATTTTATAAATTCTTTAGTTTCCTGGTTAACCCATTCATTCTTTGGTAGGATGCTCTTTAGCCTCCATGTATTTGGGTTCTTTCCAGTTTTCCTCTTGTGATTGAATTCTCTTTCAAAGCATTGTGGTCTAAAAATATGCAGGGAATGATCCCCATCTTTTCATTCTGGTTTAGACCTGATTTGTAACCCAGGATGTGATCTATTCTGGAGACTGTTCCATGTGCACTGGAGAAGAATGTGTATTCTGTTGCTTTGGGGTGGAATGTTCTGGAAATACCTGTGAAGTCCTTCTAGTCCAGTGTGTCATTTAAAGCCTTTATTTCCTTTTTGATCTTTTGTTTAAAGAATCTATCCATTTGGCGGGGGGCGGGGGTGGTGGTGGTGGTTAAAGTCTCTTACTATTATTGTATTATTGTCAATAATTGATTTTGTTGCTAATTGGTTTATATAATTGGCTGCTCCCATGTTAGGGGCATAGATATTTTAAATTGTTAGAACTTCTTGTTGGATAGACCTTTTAAGTAAGAGTCCTTCCTCATCTCTTATTATACTCTTATTATTGTCTTTCGTTTAAAATCTATTTTTTCTGGTATAAGTATTGCCTCCCCAGCTTTCTTTTGATGTCCATTAGCATGATAAATAGTTTTCCATCCCCTTACTTTAAATCTGGAGGTGTCTTTGGGTCTAAAATGAGTCTCTTGCAGACAGCATTATCAGTGTGTCTTATTTTTTTATCCAATCTGATAACCCTGTGTCTTTTGATTGGGACATTTAGAGTAACCATTTACATTCAGGGTAACCATTGAAAGATACAAATTTAGTGCCATTGTACTGCCTGTAAGGTGACTGTTACTGTATACTATATCTGTTCCTTTCTGGTCTGTTACTTTTAGGCTCTCTCTTTGCTTAGAGGACCTCTTTCAATATTTCCTGTAAGGCTGGTTTGGTGTTTGCAAATTCTTTTAGTTTTTGTTTGTCCTGGAAGCTTTTTTTTTTTTTTTTTTTAATCTCTCCTTCTATTTTCAATAACTGTCTAGCTGGATATAGTATTCTTAGCTGCATATTTTTCTCTTTTAGTGCTCTGAATATATCATTGCAGTCCTTTCTGGCCAGTCAGGTCTCTGTGGATAGGTCTGCTGCCAATCTAATGTTTCTTCTGTTGTAGGTTACAGACCCCTTCTTCTGAGTTACTTTCAGGATTTTCTCTTTGTTGAGACTTGTAAGTTTTACTATTAGATGATGGTGTTGACCTATATTTATTGATTTTGAGAGGGGTTCTCTGTGCCTTCTGGATTTTGATGCCTGTTTCCTTCCCTAAATTAGGGAAGTTCTCTGCTGTATTTGCTCCAATATACCTTTTGCCCCCCCCCTTCTTCTTCTAGAATCCCAATTATTCTAGTATTTTTTCATCTTATGGTATCACTTATCTCTCAAATTCTCCCCTTGTGACCCAGTAGTTGTCTATCTGTGTTTTTCTCAGTTTCTTTTTTCTGCATTATTTGGTCTTCTGTATCACCAGTTCTCTGTTCTGCCTCATTTATCCTAGCAGTTAGAGCCTCAATTTTTTATTGCACCTCATTAATACCCTTTTTGATATTAATTTGGTTAGATTTTAGTTCTTTTATTTCTCCAGAAAGGGATTCTCTAGTATCTTCTGTGCTTTTTTCAAGCCCAGCTACTATCTTTATAATCATTCTGAACTGTAGTTCCAACATCTTACCAATGTCTGTATTGATTAGGTCCCTTGTAGTCAGTACTGCCTCTTGTTCTACTTTTTGAGGGGAGTTTTTCCATTTTATGATTTTGTCCAGAGAAGAATAGAGGAATGAGAGAACAAAAAGCTAAAAAGTAACAATTATCCTAGGAAAATATACACAAAACAAATCAGAAGAGACCCAAAACAGGGAGAAAAGTAAGAGGAGGTGGGTGGGATATGATCAGGCTGCTGAATAAAACAGAGCCACACACTAGATTTGGGATGTATTTTGGTCTGTTAGAAGAAACTTCCTTTCAACATTTTAAAGAAGGAAAAATTTTTATATATACAAAAATAAGGTAAATATGATTAAGGCATGGAATATGACTGTAAAGATGAAAATTTAAAAAGATTTTTAAAAGGGAATTGATAAGAAGTTGGTTGAAAAAAGAAAGAAAAAAAAAGAAGAAGAAAAAGGAGAGAATGTGATCAGGCTGGAGACTAGAACAAAGCCATACACTAGATTAAGGTATATTTTGTTCTATTACATGAAACTGTGTCCCAAATTTTAAAGAAAGAAAAACTTATATATATTAAAAAAATAAGGTTAAGAACAATGAAGGGATAAATATGAGTATAAAAATAAAAATTAAAAAAGATTTTAAAAAAGGAATTGATAAAATGTTGGTTGAAAAAGAAAAGAAGAAAAAAAAACAGAAAAAGAAATAGAAAATTTTAAAAATTAACTTTGAAAGACTAAAGGATCATGGGGAAAAAGACATGAATTCTATGTGCTGTATTCTGGTAGCGCTGGAGGTTTGTAGTTCTTATTGATTGGTAAACTTGTCTTGGCTGGATATTCTTGCTGATCTTATGGGGGAGAGGTCTGTTGCAGTGATTATCAAATGTCTTTGCCCAGATGGAATTGCACTGCCCCTGCCAGGGTCCAGGCTAAGCAATCTGCTTGGGTTTGTTCTTGGTAGCTTTCATTCCCTAAATGCTTTCCCTACAGCTTTAGAGGACGAGAATGAAAATGGTGGCCTCCCATTCTCTGGCCCCAGAGAACTTGGGGCTCCATTCCTCAGTGAGCCCTCAGAGAAAAGCAGTCAATCCCTCCTATCTCCCTGGTTTGTGGCTGCTTTCTGCTAACCTGGCCTATTACTGAGCATTTCTATCTCTGGCACATGACCCCGTTTGGAGTTTCCAAACCCAGCAGATTCTTGTGCTGTGCTCCCGTGCTGCTACTCCTGGGGGAGGAAGAGGAGTCTGTCCTTGATCTGCCACTTGTGGGGTCCCTGCTTAAGAGTGGTGGCCCAGCGGTGCCCGGGATCATGGTTTATGGCAGTCACACTCCTTGGCTTCATCTCTGCAGTTGGCTTCCCCACTCCAATACTTGGGAACTCTGCCAATCTATGACACCCCTGGTCTTTCTGTGACCCTGAGGGTCCTGAGACCATACAGTCCCAACGAGGGTTCCACCCCCACTTAGCCACTGGACTGACATCCCCCAGTGGAGCAGACTTATAAAAAGTTCTGATTTTGTCCTCTACTGTTCTCTCACTTGCTAGGAGCCAGCTGACTGAGGCTCCCTCCCCTCATAGCTCTCTTCCCAAACATTGCCTTGGATTCACTTCTCCTCACATCCTACCTTCTAGAAAGTGGTTGCTTTTCTGTTCATCTAATTGCTGCTGTTCTTTTCTGTCATCTCCTGTGAAGTTTGTAGGTGTTCAGAATGGCTTGATAACTATCTGGCTGAATTCCTGGGACCCTCCAAAATTTAGGTCTTCTACTTTTCTGCCATCTTGCTTCTCTGCATTACAACCATTCTTACATATACACTCTTCCATTATTATCCACCTTTTCTGATTTTCTAATTTCTTATCCAAGCCCTAAAGACATAAATATGACAACATGATTTTATTAAATAGTCTTAGACTAGTACATCTTCATTCTCATTTCAGGTTTCACTGTTCTTAGGGGAAATTATTCCAACTTACCTTTATCTCTTAGCATCTTCCATACGTCATCTGGCTCAGTCCTTTTGTGTGCAACTTTCACCCAAGGCAGTGACTCTCTTCTTAGATCATTAATTATTTTCAGGATCCTATGAATGCTATGGACTCTCTCTCTAGAAAAATACATGTACTTCTAATGGTAATATCAGAGGGCTTTAAGGGCATTTAAGGACCCCAAATTAAGAATCTTAAAAAGTGAATAAAATATGTTTTTCTAAATTTGGCAATCAATTAGCCAAATAGGTATTGAAAACATAAATTTAAGTTTTTAAGGGAAGTTGGTCACCTGAAGAACTTGATTTTAAATATAAGCAATTATCTCTTGTTTTATCCTAAAATAAAACTAATAAACTAAATAAAACAGTGATCATTTTATAATGAGTTGTCATGCAGAGTCAGAAAGCAATTGCCTCATTGCTAATGTTTTGTGCTATAAATGAAGCAGATTTCACCCTCATTCGAGACTAACTTCTTTTAACTTTATTGAGATTAAGGTTCTAAATATACTAGGCTCTACGTGACTTAAGTTTTCTTAAGAGATATAGTTCATTATAACTTCATATGTAGTCTTTGAAATTAAAAAGGGAGCTTTGATTAAAGTAAAATTTTACTTAATTCTTACTTGTATGCTTTCAAGCTGTCAGAAGTTTCTCAGAAGGCCCTGTTTGGGGGCCGGGGATGGCATTTCAATATATCTTCACATAATATCTTTGTATTAATTGTGTGTATATAAATTCTGTTATTCCTAGCTTATTTTTATAGACATGTTTAAGTTTAAATGATAGTTTTACATTTTCTGTTTTGTTTTCTGGAGCATCTCACAATCCAATAAAAATCTTAATGCTATTCTTATAGGCTTTTAGTCCTTGAGGCTCCACTTAGCAGCCAGAATCCATAAAACCAAGAAGGACTGAAACCTGTCAACATCACTTTTAATCAACTCAGGGGTTTTTATGGAGAGACTCACGGCCATAGGGCTCTCCCTTCCTGCAGGGGTTGGTATTTGTTGCCTCTTTCAGTTCTGACAGCCCAAGAAGTTTGAGAGGCTGTGAGGCTGAGTCAGAACCAGTTTCCACTTTGACACTGCAGAATGGCTCAGAAATGTCCTCTATATTTTAACTATGAATTCAATGTAGCATCTGTATGTGAAAAGTAAGCAATATAATCATTAGTCTGAGGCACTTTATTTTATGATCAGTACAGCTAAATTATTCCCTGCCTCAGATCCTGGCCCCATCCTTGCTGAGGACCTGGATGCCATTCGTCACAGTCTCATTCTCTAAGCTTTCTGAGCTTAAAGCTTTAAAAATCTCTTAACAGCCAAGGAAATACAGTATTGGTGTTTGCATTTGTATGCATATGCAATAGATGTAAAGAAATAGTGGTCTCTTCTTCATTTTTGAAATCATATTTGGAACTTCATACCATTCCCTCAGACGTTTTTATATTAAAAAAAAGTAGAATATTTTTTCTTTAAGGTATATTGAGTTCAGATTGTCATTTGTTACTGACACACATTTTTGAGATGGCTAATAGCTTGTTGGTTTTAATTTTTAGGGTAGATTAAATTTGAAGGTAGATTAAATTCTATTTTTTAAAAATTTTTCAGTGTTCCAAGATTCATTGCTTATGCATTACACCCAGTGCTCCATGCAATATGTGCCCTCCTTAATACCTCCCACCAGGCTCACTCATCCCCCAACCCCCCTCTCCTCCAAAACCCTCAGTTTGTTTCTCAGAGTCTCACAGTCTCTCATGGTTTGTCTCCCCCTCTGATTTCCCCCAATTCACTTTTCCTTTCCTTCTCCTAATGGCCTCCACATTATTTCTTATGTTCCACAAGTAAATGAAACCATATGATAATTGACTTTCTCTGTTTGACTTACTTCACTCATCATAATCTCCTCTAGTCCCGTCCATGTTGATACAAAAGTTGAGTATTCATCCTTTCTGATGGAGGCGTAATATTCTATTGTATGTATGAACCATATCTTCTTTATTCATTCGTCCATTGAAGGGCATCTTGGCTCTTTCCACAGTTTGGTGATTGTGGCCACTGCTGCTATGAACATTGTAGTACATATGGCCCTTCTTTTCAATGCATCTGTATCTTTGGGGTAAATACCCAGTAGTGCAATTGCAGGGTCATAAGGTAGCTCTATTTTTAATTTCTTGAGGAATCTCCACACTGTTTCCCAAAGTGACTGCACCAACTTGCATTCCCACCAAAAGTGTAAGAGGGTTTTCTTTTCTCCACATCCTTTCCAACACTTGTTGTTTCTTATCTTGTTAATTTTGGCCATTCTAACTAGTGTAAGGTGGTATGTCAGTGTGGTTTTGATTTGAATTTCCCTGATGGCTAATGATAATGAACATTTTTTCATGTCTCTGTTAACCATTTGTATGTCTTCTTTGGAGAAGTGTCTGTACATGTCTTCTGCCCATTTTCTGACATGATTATCTGTTTTTTGGGTGTTGAGTTTGGGGAGTTCTTTATAGATCTTGGATATCAGCCTTTTGTCTGTAGTGTCATTTGACTTTCTCCCATTCCGTGGGTTGCATCTTTGTTTTGTTGACTGTTTCCTTTGCTATGCAGAAGCTTTTTATCTTGATGAGGTCCCAAAAGTTCATTTTTGCTTTTGTTTCCTTTGCCTCTGGAGACATACATTAAATTTAAAAGTAAAGTATTTGGGGATTCTCAGTTATGAAGAGACTGAAAAACACTAGGAAAACTGATTTGACCTCTTTACTGACCAATGATCTTTTAGAAAATATTTGAATTTAGGAAATAAATAATATATTTATTAGATCAACACATTTTACTAAAAGAAAATATTTAGCATACATATTTTAAATTTCTAAAATATCTAGAATATTACATCAGATAAAGATACAGTCCTTAGAACTGACTCTTTTTGTTTAGTGCCTTCCAGACTTTTGACCATGACCTATAGGAAGGTAAGAAATATATTTCCATTGAGATCCTCTACACATACATGTATTAATACACATACAGGGTAAACCAAAATTTCAAAAGCATGATGCGATAGCTGTTATTTTCCATTCTCTTCTGTTTATTTTTCTGTTGATTTCGTTTTTAAATGCCGGTCTTCACCCACTAAATTAACTTCTCTCTTGGAAGATGGGTCACGACTCAGTTTGGCAAGCATTGCTGCAGAGTAGGACTTGTCCAGCTAATGCTGCTTTGTGCTTCTGCTAGGAGACTGCCACCCTGACGCAATGCAGATGGTAATGAGGACGCTTACCTGCCTGAGTTGATGATAGCCCTCTGACTGGCTCTGGAGGGTAAAGAAAATGAGAAGATGCCATAATTGCTAGGAAGAGGAAGGAGGAAAGCATAGGAAAAGATAAATGAGAAATGAATTAAGATGTTTTATGGAGCCAAGTAAAGCTATTTTCTGTTTTTAAAAAAAGTTCTAATTCTCAAGAACAGAAGGAAGCCTTCCACGCCTACTCGGTCTTCCAAGTGATTTCATGTGTTTTGAGGATAGAGAAAGAAATAAAGGTAACATCTCCCCTAGAGAAAAGATCAGAAAGAAATGGAGATGGGTGAGAAATTGAGAGAAAGCAGTGGAATCAAATCTAGATTTGTGCAGCGTATTCACTGGATAATGGCTAAATGTTCCATAATACTGTAAATGAAGAGGCAAATTTTCAGTGTCTCGTATGTCATAATAAGGGAAGATATGGTTTTCCTTTTGTTGAAAACAGATTCAAAGAGTGAAAGAAGGTTTGAAAAAAACACAAACCCTCATGGAAGCTAAAAGTCTTTGTACTTCTATGCAATAAATAGCTTTCAAGTTGGCTGACAACTTTTTGTCCTGCATGCTCATCGCCAGAGTGCTGCAGGGTTCCTGAGGGTCTTTTAGCTGAGCCCACGTTGTAACTTTCTGGAGAGTCATGCATTTTTTACTAACAACTCACATAGTGATTGCAGACTAGGGTTCCAGAAAGTTCCCAAAGCATTCCATAGTAGTGGTTCTCATGCCATTTTTACCAAGGTGGTTTTGGCGATATTATCGCCAAAATTTAGCAACATTTAAGGTCTATCTGTAGTCACACATGTTTTAGGCTTAGTGTTCTTATCTTTCTGTCCTTAGCAAACCCATCCACAAGACTATAAGCCTTGTGGAGTTGGGTGTTGTGTGCTTTCAGATCCTCAGCATTTGGCCCAGTGCCTAAGACATAAAAGCAGTAAATAGGTATCTGTTAGCATTTGTTCTTGTTGTTTACCGAGGTATAACTGACATGAAATTATATTTGTTTTAATTGTACAACAGTGATTCGGTATTTGTATACATTGTGAAATAATCATCACTAGTGTCTAATTAACCTCCATCACTATACATAGTTACAAAATCTCTTTTTTTCTTAATTTTAAAATCTATTCTTTTAGCACCTTTCAAATGTGCAGTGCAGTATTATTAACTACAGTCACCATGCTATGCATTACATCCCCATAACTTATTTATTTTATGACTGGAAGTTTGTACCTTTGGCCTCCTTCACTCCTTCACCCATTTCACCTACTCCCACCCCACCTCTGGCAACCACCAGTCTCTTCTAAGAGGTAGGTTTTGTGTTTGTTTGTTTTTTCACTTTTTTGTTTGTTTGTTTGTTTGTTTTTAGCCATTAAGTATTTGCTTTGAAGTTCATCAAAGTATTTAAAACTCTGGCTGTAATTACATCCATATTTACTGCCTTAAAACTTTATTTTCTAATATATATTACATATTGAGTTGGGATATCTTTGAGGCAGTATAAATTAATTTTATTTTCTAATTTAAGGTTGTGGTTGTAAATTATTAACATCAGTAGCTTTATTTGAAATGTAGATTTTATGAATACATTACTCTGAGAACATTTTAAATATAGTTCTCAAATTATTTTCCAATTAAGAAATTTAGCATTTTTCTTAGCTGGAAATTCCAGTGACTTTCAGTCTCTCTTGAGCCAGACACTTTATAGAAGAATGTTGAAAATTATTTTAGCATCTTCTAGTTTTTGTTTAAAAACAGACATATCAAAGCTTAGTTCTTATTAAACATGGTTTGGAGAAAAAAAATAAACAGTTCTTTTTAGTAATTTTGAAGTGTTCTCAAGGAAGTAAACATGCCTGTTTAGGTATTTATAATGCAGTAGACCTCCTATTTTGGCAAAAGGAAATAACATAGAACTTCTTATCCCCCTGTGTTTTTTCCTACCAATATTTTCTTCCAAAAAGTAGTCGTCTCTGGCTTGAATTTCAAAAGCACTAATAACCATTTCAATACAGAAGATTACATCTGAAATTACTATTGCTAAAGTCATATTTCAGACAAATAATTCCAGTTTCTGATTTAGATTTTTGTGAGACATCTAGAAATTAAATATTTTACTTTATTCCCACAAAAGGAGAAAAATAATTTCTCCAGTAGTCAGTTATGAAGGAATAATCACATGTCTTCTTCCCTAATAAAGTTTGAAATAAACAACCTCCCCTCCTCAGTTGCAGAGAATACAGTAAAGACCCATTTCAGGTATCCATGACCATGAATCAGGCAGTTTGGAAAGCTCCAGGTTGATGTTGTCTTTGTTCGCTCTTCAAGAACTGTAACAACCTCTGAGACCAGATAATATAAGTCAGTAAATGTTGCCAAAATTTTAATCAGCAGTATTAAAGTTGCTACCTTGAGTATCTTCAGAAGTTTGAGACTACTGCATTGTGACATCCTGTCATAAATAAATACTGTGGGGCATGGATAAGGAGGAATCTTCTAATCTTCTAAAACAGGAATACACAATATAGTCAAGTAAATCTATAAGCTCTTCAAATAGTTTTTCTAAATAGTGAGCTAAGTATTCATTTTGTACATATCCCAAAATTTTGTTATCTGTAGAATTATTTGCCTGTAAGTAAAAATGACAAGTTTATAGTTTAAGAAATTCACAAATTATGCTAAATGTAATGGAAGATAAGGTTTGGAGAAACTATTAGAAATGTAAGTTTAACATTAAAAAATACAGGTCAGCATTGAGGTATCATTTGAATGTTTATAGTTTTACTAAAATATGTTAAGTATTAGTATTTAAATTCTTTCTGTGGTATCACCATATCAGAACATTTCTGATACCCAAGAAATAGTTTCACAGGTGATCATTCATCTGTTAAAATAATGATGTTGTTTCTGAGATTAAAATACTTTTCATTAAGTTTTCTTCTAAGACTTAAATCTTAGTCAGAATATCAGTGAACATACATTATATATACATTCTTTTAAAAAGAATCTATTCAGAATCTGTGTGGGTAGATACATAAAATTACAAAATTTGGGGTTATTCAGCTATATAATTTTTTCTCAATAGATGGTAATATTTTAGAATCAGATTCAACTTTCTAAGTCTTAGTTAATAAAATAATTTATCTAGTAGAAAATTCATTTAATGTAAAACTTTTTTTGTTTTAAAAACAAATAATGTAAAAGAATATTTAAATGTAATGTATCCCTAATGTGTAATAATTTTTCTCATTTTATCACCAAATGTTAGCACCATATGTATCTCTTCGGATATTTCATCTTTTTTCTTCTTTGTCAGTATTTGAAAACTTTGTCATGAAAAAAAATAGGATAGTATTATAGCCAACATCTGTTGAGCCATGTATGCCAGGCACTGTTCTAAATCATTCTCAAGCAAAAGTATAGGTACTTCCAGCATTTCTAGTTTTACAGATTAGGAAGACCTAGAAGGCTGAGTGACAAACCCAAGATTATACTGCCAACAGGCAGTACAGTTGTTTTGCAACCTTCTCTGGAATGTTATTTTAGTGTCTAGTATTTAGTGTATATTCTTTAGTTACTATTTATGTTGCATTATTATTGTATACAATATTGTAGTCCTTGAAGTCCTTCTGAGTTTCACTTGTACAGTAGGCCAAATTCTTTCTGTAATTGATACAATACTAGTTAAGACACTGGCTGGACTCAGTGACTTGCCCAAAAGAAATTATGGTTTCACCACAAGGATCAAAACAGAGAGTCATTATGGTTTATTTACATAAAAAGAGAAAGGAGTATAAAGAACTCAAAGTTATAATCTCACCTCTGCTACTGAGTCAGTGTTGAGTGTTTATGTTCATTAGTTGTTAATAGCAAGTGCTGCGAGTTCTTGTATTGGGAACATTTGTGAATCTGAGATATTAAAAGGCTTCTAATTATAATATCTTCTGATTTCGTTATAAAGTATATTTCTTTCTGTTCCCAAAGCATCTAGTTTGAAGTTTATTTTGTCATATATTTCTCCTCAGCCATCATTTTTAGAAGGGCCTATCCTACTTATTATTTTTCTTTGATATGAAATGCTTTTTATTTTACCTTTATTACTTCTTAGTATTCAAGAGATTTGGGTAAAAGTATTGTATGGTTATTAATTTGAAACAGTCTCTGGAAATCTAATTTATTTCTTTAAGAAAGAACCAGCTGGTAGAAAATCAAGTATATAAACAAATCAACTGAGATTTCGAGTGCTCTGAATAGCTTAGAAAGAAAAAGTTAATATCTCATTTGCAAGATTTTTTTCTTCAAACCAGGTGTGGCAGTTCTGCTAGATATAGTGATAAACGGTTCCTCATTGTCTGGCTCATAGTTGAGTTTGCTTTGTGAGAATAGCTAGAATTAAAACATTTAAATGTTTTTCAAGATCAGTGTATCTTGGAGGCATTTTGATGACTCAGGGCTGATTTTAGCTGCAAAAAGAATTATAGCAGAATTGCAAGGAGAAGGAACAGATGTTTTTTAAATTTCAGGATGAGTAGGTTGGTTGCATAGCACAGGGTAATTGGATGATGTAAAAAGACAGTGACTGTGAGAATAAGCAAGGATATACTCTCAGGGTGGTTTTGGTTTAGCAAAAGGATGAATGAAATAAGGGAACATGTATATGGTACAGGTCATTAGATGTCATGAAATGGAGCCATTCAGGGAAAAGGTAGAAATATATATCGGTGAGGGTAAGTTACTGCTGGTGATTAACTGTTCCATTCTGTTGTATCCTTTTAAAAGATACAGACCCCAGGCTCTTACAGGAGTGATTCTTATGTATAACAAGTAAAATCTTAAGTCTGATGTTGATTTTCAAATGCTTTTACTGGCCTGAATAATTTATTAAATCAGTGAAATCAGAGAAATTATGATTTGGGAAGAAAAAATAAGGAAAAGTCTTTTCTTTGGAATTCCACTCCTTCTTGGGAGTCTGACTTGGTGGTAGTTCTTAGCAGATCTACCTTCCTCGAGGCTGCAGTTTGTTCTTTTAGCCAGAGCAATTAACATCTGTCTCTCCTATGTAACTTGCAGTTGCCTTTTTCACTTTCCTCCTTAAAACCTTACACTCCTGGGGCGCCTGGGTGGCTCAGTGGGTTGAAGCCTCTGCCTTCGGCTCAGGTCATGATCCCCGGGTCCTGGGATCGAGCCCCACGTCGGGCTCTCTGCTTGGCGGGGAGCCTGCTTCCCTTCCTCTCTCTCTGCCTGCTTGTGATCTCTGTCTGTCAAATGAATAAATAAAATCTTAAAAAAAAAAAACAAAAAACCTTACGCTCCTTGGGGCACCTGGGTGGCTCATTCAGTTAAGTGTCTGACTCTTGATTCTGGTTTAGGTCATGATCTCATGGGTCTCATGATCTCAGGGTGGTGGGATCAAGCCCCATGGCAGCCTCTGTATTGGGCATGGAGCCTGCTTAAGATTCCCTCTCTCCTTCTCCCTCTGCCCATCCCCATTTAAAAAATAACAACAAGGGTCACCCGGTGGCTCATTGGGTTAAAGCCTCTGCCTTTGGCTCCGGTCATGGTCTCAGGGTCCTGGGATCAAGCCCTGCATCGGGCTCTCTGCTTGGCAGGGAGCCTGCTTCCCCCTCTATCTGCCTGCCGCTCTGCCTACTTGTGATCTCTGTATGTCAGATAAATAAAATAAAATCTTTAAAAAACAACAACAACCACCTTACATTCCTTGATAGTCCCTATTTTAGGCATTTCGACACTCTCTAAATTTGGTCTTCTATTTATGGCCTTAAGAACCTTTAATATGTTTATCTTGTATTCATTTTTTTCATTCTTACCACCAAGATGGCTTCCTGCTGCCCACTGTAACAAATGTAAGTTCCTCTCATCAGCCTTTCCCACCCCATTGTACCTTTATTTTCCCTAACTTCCACTTCTTTGATGTTTGCAATTCCCTGTTCCCTTGACTATACAGACTATTCTCTTGTCCGTTCTATATCTCAAAACTTACCTGCTAGTCAAAAGGAACATTAGTTAAGCATGCGTGCACTCACACACACACACACGGTACTTTGGTGGAGACCCGGGGATATAAAGATTAATAGGACACTTTTAATCTGCCCACAACTTATTTATAGTCTGGCCAGTGAAATGGAAGAAATCACTTTGGAAAAAAGATAATGAAGAAATCAAGTGTAGGATATGATATGTCAAATGCTTGAAATTAGCTATAAATGTCAAAAGTCGAAGAACTGTGGACTGAGGCAGTTGAGTTAGGATTTACAAAAGAAGTGCAAATTGTGATCCTACCCATTAGGTGAATAGCAGGATATGTGTGTGTGTCAGAGAGTGTTTGTCTTTGTCTTTTTTCTCTTTAGCCCCTGTAGGGATAGAAGGATGACATGTGATTCAGGAAAGTAGAAAATGCAAAGTTGTGGAACCATAAAGACTTGTCTTGTATATAAGAGCAAAGGCTTATGTAAGAAGCTAACAGGAAATATGATTGAAGAGGTAAACTGTACTAGAGAATTTTTTAAAAATCCAACCATACTAACAGCAAGACTGAACAGACCATTTTAAGAATTTCTAAGTTGGAACAAGACAGGGGGACCCTAATACCTTTTTAGAGAAACATTAAAATTTTGAGGACAGGTTCAGCATAAAGAACTGACATGTTCCTGACAATTCATGTCAGTATTCCAGATGGCTTCTTTAGCCCCAGCTCAAGAAACTAATAATAAAAGTCACTGATGTGGGCAGTGACGAAAGGGTCCTGGATTCCTTAAGTTGTAACTATCAGGTAGTAAAATATTTTTATATCCTCTTTATATTATTTGAAGTGTTCATTTCTAAGAGAAACAAATGGAGCCAATATAAAAACAGTTCAGATTAACGTTTCTCTTAGTTGTTTCTGACATTGTGTCGCTGCTCAGGCTGAACAATTATTTGTGACAAGAGGTGGATGCACTGGAGAACTTTTCTGAATATGGCTAGTTCTATCTTTGAATCTGACAGTTCAAGTCATGGAAGAGCCTGCCTTGGTATGGTTGTTTTAATTATTTTCATCTCTTTTTTGTGTCTTGAGAAATTAAGACCAAGCCTAAGTCTCTTAGACATATTTTTCAGAGGAGAATTATATTCTGGAAAAAGACAACAAAGTGATTGGTTCAAGTTTGTTCACTGCAGATTTTTTTTTTTTTTTTAAAGATTCCATCCATTTATCTGACAGACAGAGATCAGAAGTAGGCAGAGACACAGGCAGAGAGGAGGCAGAGAGGAGGAAGCAGGCCCCCCGCCGAGCAGAGAGCCCGATGTGGGGCCCGATCCCAGGACCCTGAGATCATGACCCGAGCCGAAGGCAGAGGATTAACCCACTGAGCCACCCAGGTGCCCCCAGATTTTTATTGTGAAAAAGTAATTAGTTCATTATACCCTTTCTAGCATGGAAGGTGATAATTATCCTTTATTGTTGCATTCACAGCTTCTTCAAGGCGTTATCTTCAAAATTGTAGCTTTTTAAAAATATAGCATCAAGAACCTATGATTGAGTTAAAAATAAATAATAATTTTTGAAATATTTCATTTTTATTTTGAGAGAAAGAGAGAGTGTGAGTGAGAGAGCACAAGCAAGGGGAGCAGTGGAGGGAGAAGGAGGAATAGACGCCTTGCCTAACAGGGAGCCCAATGTGGGGCCAGATCTCAGGATGCTGAGATCATGACCTGAGCCAAGGGCAGCCGCTTAACTTACTGAGCCACCCAGGCACCCATAAATAATAATTATTTGTGAATAACACATAATTCCAAATACCTACTTCCTATAGTGTACTGTTTTCATTAAACATTTTTTTCATTATTTCTACATGTTAGTCCGGAAGCAGAAACCTATACTGTAGTGATATATACTGTCTAACTGTCTAGTAGTAGAATTCGCATATTTCTGGTTTGATAATATTCTTTTTTAGAAATGGTAACTTTTGACATTATTTTCAAAGTTAAATGTTTATGTTATTACGATCAATGATAATTTAAAAAAACTTAGCTCTGTCATTAATGAAATTGTAACATGATTTTAATTGTTCTGGGTAGGAATAGAAATAAAGTATTTTATAAATAGCAAAAAGAAATAATTTTTACTGAACACATATTATATGCCCAGGATATATTATACCTTCTAATATTTATAGTAGTCTTAATAAAGTAGCTATTTGTATTTACAGATGAGAAAATTGAGACACGGAGAGGTTAAATAACTTACCCTTAGTCATGCAACCAGTAAATAATAGAATTGGCATTGGAAACCAGGTTTTTCTGACTTCCTAAGCCCACTTTCTATGTCCTTACAACACTGTTTTTATGTAAATACTGCTGGCTTAAATTTTTCATTCAAGAAAATTGATCAAGTATTTCAAGGGAATCAGCCCATACATCAATGCATTGAAAAGAATGAGCTCTATACAAGTACAAGAGGTGGCTCAGTCAGTTAAGCATCTGCCTTCTGATCAGGTCATGATCCTGGGGTCCTGGGATCAAGTCCTCCATCAGGCTCCCTGCTCAGCCGAGAGTCTGCTGCTCCCACTTCCTCTGCCCCTCCCACCTGCTCATGCGCATGCTCTCTCTCCCTTTTTCTCTCTCAAATAAATAAATAAAACAGTTAAAAATTTAAAAAAAGAAGTGCAAGACAGTAAAGTCTTCACTTACCCAATGTCGTCATCATTTAGTGAAATATTTCCCATATAGTTTTTTAAAGCAAGTATTTAGGTTAATTTCTTCTTTTGATATATTTGAAGTATCCCTACCTTCTTAACGTGCTTTGCAATTTATATAACTTTTATTTCGAGTGTCATCTCAGGCTGTTAGCTTATATTTTAATAAAGTGATGGCCTCAGGAATTGTTAATGTCTCTTAAGCTAGCTACTGCCTTGGAAAGTGGTCCAAGATTACTTTGCTTTTGTAGTTGGTGATTTGCTGTCAGCTGTCATTTCTCAGTCAGCCTCTGACAATTCCTTTCTTACTGCTTCTATTTTTTTTACTTGCCATTAACTTAAGTGCCAAGATTTATAGGGAAAATTAGGTAACTAAACTTGTTAAGGCAGTGATGTTAATTTGCAACTAATTATGTATATCAGTAAGCTTTGACCAGCAGGGCCTAAAGGTGTCTCTACATCCTCCTGGAAAAGTACAGTACTTTCTTTTTTTTTTAAAGATTTTATTTATTTATTTGACAGAGAAAGATCACAAGTAGGCAGAGAAGCAGGCAGAAAGGCAGAGAGAGAGGAGGAAGCAGGCTCCCCGCTGAGCAGAAAGCTGGATGCGGGGCTCGATCCCAGGACCCTGAGATCATGACCCGAGCCGAAAGCAGCGGCCTAACCCACTGAGCCACCCAGGTGCCCCAAAAGTACAGTACTTTCACTCACGGACATTGTGTTCCTATTTTTTCTTTTTTTAATGAGGGGGAGTGCTAATTCTTCTATGTTTTTCTTAAGGCAGAATACACTAATGGTAGTGTTTTGTGTATTTAAAGGACCTACAGATTTACCCTTTATCTATTTTAATTTCATACATTGCTCTTGTGATCCTAAACATTTGAATATGATTCTACTTACTTATTTGAATACAGCCAAGAAGGCAAAAAGCATCAACTGTTATGCTCCGAATCTTCCATTTGCAGTGGGTTTTTTTGTTCAGTGAGCCTGCTGCCTTTACTCAAAGCCTCCCTTTTGTCACTGTGGTAGGAGCTGATGTCTCTGTCACTGGTACTCACGACCATACCAAGTGATGTAAAACCAGTTTGAAGCTTAAAAGATTTTCCCAGCGTAACTTGCACACGTGTGTCTTCCAGTTTTTCCAGAAAAATGACTGAACCCCCTCTGCTTTCAGTTGCCTTGTCAGGTGGTGCCTCACAGCTTTTCCTTTTGTTGTAGCAGCAGCCGTGCTGTGTGCTTTATAATCTCTACTCTTCTTTTAAGTTACATGCAGATTTAGATACTTTGCTTGTTTCTACAGCACGGAGCTCACCTCTGGGTCCACGTGTTTATGATTTATCATCAAGGTAGCAACTTCACTTGGTCATCTTAATTTTTTTAAGATTTTATTTATTTGACAGAGAGAGAAACAGCAGGAACACAAGCAGGGGGAGTGGGAGAGACAGAAGCAGTCTTCCTGTTGAGCAGGGAGCCCGATGCGGGGCTCAATCCCAGGATGCTGAATCATGACCTGAGCTGAAGGCTGAGCTGCCCTGGTGCCCCTGACATGGTCATCTTAAAGAAAACACACAGAAACTTCAACAAAAGCTGGGAGCTTTGCTACCCAACTAATACACTAATACACTAATGTCAGATTCTAAGCACTCATAGAAGCAATATATTATTAGGAGGGACTTTTTTTTTTTTTTCAAAGATTTTATTTATTTGACAGACCAAGATCACAAGTAGGCAGAGAGGCAGGCAGAGAGAGAGAGAGGGAAGCAGGTTCCCCGCTGAGCAGAGAGCCTGATGCAGGGCTCAGTCCCAGGACCCTGGGATCATGACCTGAGCCAAAGGCAGAGGATTTAACCCACTGAGCCACCCAGGCACCCCTAGGAGGGATCGCTTAAAGAATGGTTTTATCTATTGTATGGTTTATAATGATCCTTTCTGAATTTTTATTTTGGAGGCTTACAACTTAAACATAGGATGTTGAGTTGTCTTGCATACATAAATAATATGTATTCAGAAATAGTTCAGCCAGAATGCCACAATTAGCACCATTTTTCCAACAGCATTTACTCACTCGGTGCCTGTGTGTCACATTTTGGTAATTCTTATGATATTTCCAACTTTCCATTACTATTACATTTGTTGTGGTGATCTATGATCAGTGATCTTTGATGTTACTATTACAGTTGTTTTGGGGATGCCACAAACTATACCCATGTGAGATGGCAAAGTTAATTGATAGACATTGTGTGTCTTGGGACTGCTCCACCAACTCGCTGTTCTCTCTCCTTGGACCTCGCTATTCCCTGGGACACAATACTGACATTAGGGCTGGTAATATCCAACAGTGGCCTCCAAGTATTCAAGTGAAGAAAGAGTCATGCTCTCATTTTAATTCAAAAGGCAGAAATGATGAAGATTAGTGAGGAAGGCATGACAGCAGCCAGTATAGGCTTAGAAGGTAGGCTTCTTGTACCAAACAGCCAAGTTGTGATTGCAAAGAAAAAATTCTTTAAAGATTTATTTATTTTTTTAATTTATTTATCAGAGAGGGGGTGGGGGAGAGAGCGAGCACAGGCAGACAGAATGGCAGGCAGAGGCAGAGGAAGAAGCATCCTCCCAAGGAGCCCGATGTTGGACTCGATCCCAGGACGCTGGGATCATGACCTGAGCCGAAGGCAGCTGCTTAACCAACTGAGCCACCCAGGCGTCCCGCAAAGAAAAAATTCTTGAAGGAAATTAGAAGTACTACTCCAGTGAACACACAAATGGTAGGAAAGTGAAACAGCCTTATTGCCAATAGAGAGAAAGTTTTAGTAGTCTGGATAGATGGCCACACCAGCCACAACATTCTCTGAAGCCAAAGCCAAATCCAGAGCAAGGCCCTAACTCTGTCTTCAGTTCTTCTCCATGAAGGTGAGAGAGGTGAGGAAGCTGCAGAAGTAAATTTTGAAACTAGCAGAGGTTGGCTCATGAAGTGAAGGAAAGAAACTGTCTTCATAACATCAAAGCACAAGGTGAAGCAGCAAGTACTGATGGGGAGGTGGCAGCAAGTTATCTGGGAAAACTGGGTAAGATAATTAATGAAGATGGCTACACTAAACAAATTTTTTTAATGTAAATGAAACCAGCTTCTATTGGAAGATGCCATCTAGGACTTTTTTAGGAAGAGAGAAGAAATCAATGCCTGGCTTCAAAGCTTCAAAGGACAGGCTGACTATCATGTTAGGGGCTAATACAGCCTGTATCCTTAAGTTAAGTCAGTGCTCATTTACCATTCTGAAAAGCCTAGGGCACTTAAGAGTTTTGCTAAATCTACTCTTCCTGTGCTTTATAAATGGAACAAAGCTTGGATGACAGCACATATGTTTCCAGCATGGTTTACTGAATATTTTAAACCCACTGTTGAGACCTACTGCTCAGAAAAAAAGATTCCTTTCCAAACATTACTGCTCATTCATGAACAGATATTTCTCCAAAGAAGACATACAGATGGCCAACAGACATGAAAAGATATCTGCTCAACATCACTCATCATCAAGGAAATGCAAATCAAAACTACAATGAGGTATTACTTCATACCTGTCAGAGTGGCTAAAATCAAAACCACAAGAAACAACAGATGCTGGTGTTCCCTTGTGCACTGTTGGTGGCAATGTAAACTGGTGCAGCCATTCTGGAAAACAGTATGGAGTTTCCTCAAAAGGTTAAAAATAGAACTACCCTATGATCCAGTAATCCCACTACTGGATATTTATCTAAAAAACCCCCAAACACTAATTCACAGGGATACATGCACTCCTATGTTTATTGTAGCATCATTTACAATAGCCAGACTATGGAAGCAGCCTGAGTATCCATCAATAGATGAATGGATAAAGAAGAGGTGGTGTGTGTACACCCCCTCACACACGCACACAGGAATATTATTCAGCCATAAAAAAGAGTAAAATCTTGCCAATTGCAACAATGTGGATAGAGATAGAGAGTATAATGCTAAGTAAAATAAGTCAGTTAGGGAAAGACAAATACAATATGATCTTACTCCTGTATGAAATTTAAGAAACAAATGAGCAAAGAAAAAAGAGAGCCAAACCAAGAAACATATTTTTAACTATAGTTAAAAATATGAACAAACTGATGCTTCCCAGAGAGGAGGTGCGTGGGTAGGGGAAATGGAGTGGGGAGAGGGCATGAAATAGGCAATCACTTATCATGATGAAAAAAAGAATAATAATAAAATAAAATAATTCTTTAAACCCCATAAATATTACTGCTCATTGACAGTGTATCTGGTCACCTAAAGCCTTGATAGAGATATATAATGTTGTTTTCATTCCTGTTAGCACAACATCCATTTTGTAGCCCATGGATTAAGAAATAATTTCAACTTTTGAGTCTTCTTACTTAAGAAATACATTTTGTGGGGCACCTGGGTGACTCAATCAGTTAAAGTATCTGACTGTTGATATCAATCAGCTCAAGTCTCAGTCTCATAGTTAAGTTCAAGACCCATGTTGGGCTCCATGCTGGGCGTGGTGCCTACTTTTAAAAAAAGGAAGAAATGTAATGGTAATGGTGATTTGACTGATGGATCTGGACAAAGTAAAGGATTCACCATTCTGAATGCTATTAAGGACATTTGTGATTCATGGGAAGAGATCAAAATATCAGTATTAACAGGAGTTTGGAAGAAGTTGATTCCAGCCCTCATGGATGACTTGGAGAATTGTAAGACTTCAGTGGAGAAAGTAACTGCTCATATGGTAAAAGGAGCAGGAGAAGTAGAATTGTAAGTGGAACCTGAAGATGTGATTGAATTACTGCAGTCTCATGATCAAACTTGAAGGGCTGAGGAGCTGCTTCTCATGGATGAGTAAAGAAAGCAGTTTCTTGAGATGGAATCCACTTGAGCTGGAAGATGCTGTGAAGACTGTTGGAGAGACAACAAAGGATTTGGAATACCACACAAGCTTAGTTGATAAAGCAGCAGCAAGTTTTGAGAGAATTGACTCCAATTTTGAAAGAAGTTCTACTGTGGGTAAAGTGCTATCAAACAGCATCACCTACTACAGAGATATGGGTGAAAGGAAGTCAAGCAGTGCAGCAAACTTCATTGTCCTATTATTTTAAGAAAGGGTCACAGTTACTATTCTTAAAGAATTGTCACCCCAGCCTTCAACAACTACCTCTTGGTCAGTCGGCAGACTTCAACTTTGAGGCAAAGACCCTCTGCCAGCAAAAAGATTACAACTAACTGAAAGCTCGGATGATGGTTAACATTATTTTTTTTTAGCAATAAAGTGCTTTTAAAATAAGATACATATATTTTTAATGCACAATGCTATTGCATATTTAATAGACTACAGTATAGTGTAAAAATCTTTTATATACAGAAAATCATTTTACTTTATCGTGGCAGTCTGGAACTGAACCTGCAATATCTCTGAGGTACCCCTGTATTTTCCTGTATTATCTACCTCTAAAGATTTTACCTTTGTATGTCTTTACTTGCCACTGACGTGAGAAAGTATGTATCTCACACACTGCGGTATATGAACAGTAGGTGCTCTATATATGAATGAGTAGTCTTGGAATCCTATTGAACTTTTTAGGAGTGCTTGTACAAAAGTATAATAACTGCTGGAGACCTCTAGTATAATAGTATCGCGTGCTTTAGCGAGACTCTGTGTAGATTAAGAAATAGATGTTGCCCCCTCTAAAATAGAAAGTGTTCTTCATAATCTTCAGGAACACACCATATGTTGATTCCATATTTGCAGTAGTCAAGTGGCATCTTTGACATCATGTTTGAAATGTATTACCATATTCAAAAATTCGAGTAAGAGTCAAAATTGGTAATCGTTTTAAGTGTTTTTTGTATGACAGTAGCGAAAGTAGCATAAGTCACTTTTGCTGGTACAAAATAAGAAACTCAGCAGACGGTTCTATATTGCAACAAATTGAAGTTTTCAAATGTTGCTTATATTTCTCTTTTGAGAGAAAACAGTTATTGTGTAGTAAATAGCTTATTGTAACTTTTGAGAAAAGGGTGTATTAAAAACAGCTGTAGAGATAGGAAAAGTGCCTTTCCATAAATGGTAGAGAGCAGTGTGACTATCTCACATTATATTCAACTAATAATGCCTATATGTCTCATTTACTTTTAAAAGAAAAGAAAATTAGAATTAGTGAGCATTTTATTTGCAGGAATCTTGTTTTTGTGTCAGTGAAGTACATTCACGATTAAGATGTAAACTTTTTTTTATGTCTAAACTTAAAACTTATTCTCTCTAATAAACAGTTATTTCCTTCACAATTAGATGGAACATTGAATTTGTCATAGCAAACAAATTATCTGGTAGGTTATATCATCCAAAGAAAACTAGATTAATTAATTTTTTAGTCAAGGGTAGTCTTCAGAAATTCCCTGGTAATAGGTCTTTGTAGTAGCTTTTAATCTCTTAAAACATAGGGCTTGCATGGGATGAGGCATGAATTAATTTTCCAGCTTTTGACAAAATTGAATCCTAAAACCATCCACATGCATATGACAGTCACTTCTAGAGAGTAATTAGCTTGCTATAAATATAAGAGATTTCCTGTGTGAAAATTGCTCATGCTATTTAACCAATATGGAAATTTGGCACACTAGAGAAAGAATATACCTTATCCAAAAGAATATTGAACACTTTGGTTTTTAGTTTGTTTTGGCTCTTGTGCTTTTTTGTGTAGATTTAATTGTGAGAAATGTGGCGGGCTGGTGTGTGAGACATGTTTATGTCCTTTTTGGGGTGTGGGATTAACTTTCATAATTAGTTTTTAGAAATCTTTATGGAAATTTTTTCATGAATCTATTAAAATGCACGAGGATGATTTGCCATTCAATAGAAAATCAAATTAATCCCGGAACCCTAAGGTAGACTTTAGAACTTTGACAAACCTGGTGAGATTCTTATCCAATTAATGTACTTTGGTGGATATACCTTTGTATTTCATCTATAAAATGGGAGAAATATCTACTTCTTAGAATTATTCTGTGCGCTGTACAGAATAGTGTGGACAAAGCACCTACCACAATACTGGTTTATAAAAGTCATTTTAAAAAATGGTGTTTCCTTCTACTCCCATCACCCCTCCTCCAAGGCATTTAATAAGACATTACAAAAGAGAACTTATTCTTTTATTACCTCAGGATTCAGATCATTAGGATCTTCAGATATGCTTTCTTTTTACAGTTTTTTTTTCATATGAGAAATTATGACATGAGAAACTGAGTGAGTAAATAACACCATAGGTATGTATTTTGCATATTTATTATAGAAGACTTGGGGTGCCCAAAACTTGATACTTGTCTGCTGAGAAGATAGGACACATGGGGTATTGTGCTCAGGAGCTATGTCCATGACACAGAATTCCAGCTTAAAGAGATATTTTGAGCCCAAGGTATGCCGTCTCAAAGCCAGGTTTTACTTTGGCTTTAATTCATAAATGATCTCTTGGAATAGCCAACTTTTTTTCCATCCAGGTTGGCAAAAAACGGAATGCAAATAAACCAAATAATCCATTATTTGCCTTCATTTACTACCATTAATAGTTTTATGCTAAAGCATATAAGAGTGAACCACATGGGTTTCCATTTCTTCAATTTATTTAGTTTTATTTTCTTATTGTTCACAATGAACTTAAAGGAAATGAAATGGAAGAAAATTTCTTCTGTTTATTTAATATGTTATCATGTTTTCCTACATAAATCGAGTGCTGAATAACCCCAGGAAATAACAGGAAAGCAGACTAACAGAGTTGTGTCCCCTGATGTCTACCAAATGGTTTACATAAGTTAACTCATTCAGTCCCAACAGCAGCCATCTGGCAGATTGCAGGCATCGTGCTCCAGGTTACATGATTTAAAAATTGAATAGCTTAGAGCCTAAGGATTGTGTAGCATGAAGTACAATGCACATGGATCAAAAGTACCTGAGTCAGGATTTTAATCTAGTTCTGCCTACTCCAGAGTTCTTACTGTTCTCTTGTAATACTCTTGTATTGCTCTTTCCTGAATTATCTCGGTAATCTGGCAAGGTTAGGAAAATGCCATATCAAATTGTCCTTAAATTGCATGTTATTTAGTTATCTGTGAAGAAGTAAAAAGGCAGCAGTGTGGTATGTCGGAAGGAGCTCAGAATTGGGTGTGAGACTTGGGGTTCTTGTCTTCATCTTAAAGCAATTTTTTTAAGCAAAAATACAGTTTTTCGGGTGCCTGGGTGGCTCAGTGGGTGAAGCTGCTGCCTTCGGCTCAGGTCATGATCTCAGGGTCCTGGGATCGAGTCCCGCATCGGGCTCTCTGCTCAGCAGGGGGCCTGCTTCCCTTCCTCTCTCTCTGCCTGCCTCTCTGCCTACTTGTGATCTCTCTCTGTCAAATAAATAAATAAAATCTTTTTAAAAAAATACAGTTTTTCATTAAATCATGTCAAGGATCTTTTCTAGTTTTTTTTTTTTTTTTAAACCCAAACTAAAAATACACTTGTGATTATTTAAAATAACTTTAAGGGTTTAAAAAAGAAAGTGAAAATATTCAAAGTCAAAATAAATGCTTTGAAAACTTTATTGAGACAATACAGATAAGAGCTTTGGAGTCAGGGAAGAGTAAGCTTGCAACCTTCCATGACTGAATGACCTCATAGTAACATATGTCTGCTTCTCCTTATAAATTTGATCTAGTTTACCAAAGGGTGAGCTGTCAATAAGCAATGGTAAATTGGAATTACTCTAATAAAGCAGAATTTTAAATGTTAGGTCTATAGAAGGCGACCATTCTGGCATTCTTTAAAGAACTAGATCTACTCCAAGGTGCTTGGAGTAGACAGTGTCTATATCAGAGACAGCAGTCAAATGGGGCCTTCCTCCTCATCCTGGGGACAGGGGCTAGAGATAGCTCCGACCCTAGAAGCATTATGGTTGGTTTCTTTGTGATACAAATGTACGCCCACCTACTTCTCCCCAGATGGTGGTGGGGGAAATTCTTTTGATTCACAGGAATTTGATTGCGCGGTGATACCAGTGATACTATTTGTTGTATAAATTACCTGTATCTCTAAAAAAAGGAGAATGTGTTCCTATTCTTGGACCAAAGAGTGGGGGTTGAATTTGATACATTTCCAGATAGGGTGAATACTAGAAACTCTAAGCCCTATATCTGTAGATCTGCAGGCTATAAATAAAAATAAGCACATACATCCAAATGATGAAATTAAAGACTGCAGGACTGATCACCAATGATGTAGGATTCTATTCCTGTATATGCCATTTTCTGACTAAACAGGCAGTTATGTATATATGTACATCAAGGACTGGGATTTGTTTATCACTCTAGGACTTAAGAAGTTTCAAAAATGAAAGTAAAGGTTTCTGTTCTTATCCTGTCTTCATTTGGAAGGTTTAATTTATTCTTGTCTAAATTTTAGAAAATAATTTTTTAATATCCAGCGCCAGCTGCATGCTTTCTAAAATCCCTGGATTTGATATGTAAGATCTGAAAAAAAATTTTATATATATCACATGCATACACATGTACTTGCAAAGCATGTGCACATGCACACACACACAGCCTACACAGAAAACAAGTATAAAAGAATGATTGCTTTTGTGTTTATATCTTCCTTGTTACCTTTTTAAAAAGCATTTTATAGTTTTCTGAGTAAATGTAGAGAAAAAGATGGAAAAAAGAGTGAGCCTTAGCAAACTGCTTGAACTTCACCCTAATTCTCCATCCTGCAGTAGGATATTGTTTCTCCCTTCAAGAGTCTTTCCTCCAAAAGTATCTCCTGTTAAAAGGAGTGAGAACTATTAATAACAATAATATATAAATATAATGGCATGAATGTCTCATTTTAAATCTCACTCAAACAGTCTGTCTACCGTCGTATCTTTCTCTGCAGTGATTACAGCTTTTCCATTTTCCCTTACATATTAAATATTTACGAGGACTTCATCTTTTATGTTTTTTCCAAGTTATATCTTATTTTCTGTGATTTTCTTTTGCAAAAATACCTCCTCTAGAATTCTTTCATTATATTAGTTTTCCTAATGGATATTCTAAAGAACTTTCAAATTCAAATTTAGATCTTATTAATAGGCTATTCATTAAATCATCTATCAGATCATTAATAAGTGATAAATTATTAGAGACTTGAAACCAGCCGTTTGTACTCTCAGGGCAGACTTTTAGTGGCTTGTCATATGTCTTTTCTATCTTTGTGTAGTCTGAATATTGTTACCAAGGCCATTTTGAACCAGTTTGGAAGTCTTATTTCTTGAGAAATAAGGATCTTGCTGATCATTATATCTGTAGATTTGGTAGAAAATATCGATGGAGATATATTTTAAGATTTTTACTGTGGAAAATATATGTGAAATTATTTTAAGAAGAAAATAAAGTCTCATTTTAGAGAAGCAGCAGAAAGGTAGAAACCTATTTTGAATTCATCCTTGTTTACATGGATCCTAAGTCACTGTTTAAAATTGGACTCTTGATGGGGCGCCTGGGTGGGTCAGTGGGTTAAGCCTCTGCCTTCAGCTTAGGTCATGATCTCAGGATTCTGGGATCAAGTCCCGCATCGGGCTCTCTGCTCAGCAGGGAGCCTGCTTCCCCCTCTCTCTCTCTGCCTGCCTCTCTGCCTACTTGTGATCTCTGTCTGTCAACTAAATAAAAATCTTAAAGAATAAAATTAGATTTGCAAAACTAGCTCATAAGAAGATAAAGGGTTAATGTTTATGAAGACATTCAATCTGAAAAGTTTATGTTTATAAAGTTTGAGTTCTTGTCAGTAAAGCTGTATAAATAAATTACTTAAAATTACGTGTTATCTTGTGCTTCTCCCCTTGGCCTCTCGATGACTTCATCTTTTTTCCTACTTCTGTGAACAGTATTGATAAATACAGCATGGATGTGTCATCATCTTTCATATTTTAGGAAGCAGAAAATTCTTGGTTTATAATGGATAGAATGTCTTAACTATTTTGTATGTTTGTTACCCATCTGACATAAAAATGCATGGTTGATGGTTTGTTTGCTTACTTTTTCCTCCCTCTTTCCCCATTCAGATCTCACCAGTAGCTACCATCCTGTTTCCTCTTTGACTAGGAACCATACCCACATCCACAAAGTAGAAGACAAATTTCATGTGACAGCATGGTTTAAAAGGATTTCTACTTAGAAAGCTATGGTTGATCCATCTAATTACCTATATGACTTGGTCACTATGGCGGGTTTATTCTGTTTTGCTTTGGTTTTGTTTTCAGGTCAGAAGTACATAACTTTTCATGCATGTATGCATGCAAAAATTTTAATTGAGCACATACTGTGTCCTAGGCACTGTATTAAAGCTCCATCCTGATTGAACTTATTGTCAAGTTGGAGATATAGAGAATTCAGTAGGCTGTCTTTTTCTAATTAGGGTACCGTGACTATATCAGTGAAGCACAAAAATCTGTTGAATCAGAGGATTTCCCAAAGAAAGTTATCCTGGTAAAAGAGAAGTGGCTAGCCAGGGCGAAAGAGAGGATGATGTACCAGACAGTGGGAAGAATAAGTGCAAATGCCTGGCTCAAGAACAGAACTGGGTCAGTCCAGAGGATGAAAGTCATTTAATAGTCACTGAAATGTTTTAACTTCTGATATCATTTCTATAATTTCTTTGTGTAATATTCATCAAGCTTTTTGGTTTTTTTTTTTTTTTAAACACATACTTATTGAGCACCCATTATATGTTCAGCAGGATCTGGCATTGAACAAAACAAGGGCTCTTGTTTCGTTTCCTCAAGGAGCTTACCATCTAAGGGTGGGGGGGTTCTGTAACAGAAGGAAGAAGTTATTGTAAAGTCATATATCACATGGTATTTCAGGACCTGACAAAATAGGCTTCCTTCTGTAGAGAAAATGTCATCTTTAAGCATCAGCTCTTTTTTGCCAGCATGTCATGCCAACAGGACTCCGGAAGAGATGGGTGAGAGTCTATGCCTGGCCAAGACAGTCACTCTGGAGGAGGAGATGACATGTGGAAGGTGGAAAGGAGCCATGGGGTAGGATCTAGCTTAGCATCCTGAGCAGGAAGACTCCTGTCCTGAGAGCTGTCCACCTCCATTTTTCATGTAATTCAAGACTAGAAAAGGTGAAATGCACCCCCTGCTCTTCCTTGATAGTTGCTTGAAATTGATGCATTATTCTCTATACTCTGTGAGGCTTTTTTCTAACTTGGGAGGTTGGTCTTGAAAGCAGTTTCGGGGATCTCAACCAATTTTGTTTCTGTTTTAATGAAATAAAATAGAAGGGAAAATAGCAGAGATAGACTAAGTAAAAATATAAAGGTTTTATGAAGTGTGTGTCTGTGTCATAGTAAGTTGGAATATAAACTTTTTCTTACATTAGATGAAGTAGGTCAAACATATTTTCTCCTCTTTGGTGAAGCTTATATGATTGCATGTAAAAATTTGGCTTGCACAATTATCCCTTTTGCTTGTGAAGAACTGTCTTGTACAACACAAGATCAGTATACTGGACTAAGATGCCAGAAGCCTGGACCCACATTCTAACTCTGCTCCTAAAGAGACATATGCTTTGGACAAAGCGTAGGCTTTCTGTGAAACCCAGGATTTTCAATCTGAAAAGAGACTTGGCCTAGGTGAGCTCTCATGCTCCCTTCCAACCAAGATTCTGTTAGACTTACTACTCTTTGTAAGGCAGTTGGGTGTAAAAAGTGAATTGTCTTAAATTGAGCATTTGCACAGCTTTATCAATTTAGAGAGGTCGTCTTAAGAGTAAACACAAAAACGTGAAGCAGAAAACTGTATATGGCTTATCACCACATGATCCTGGTTCCTGATAGGACATGCTTGTCCCTTCCTCTATAAAGCAGATGGCCCACTGCAGGCAAACAGATCCTGTGAATGAAATAATGAGCTTGTAAAAGCACTTGGCCTGGCACCTGAGTAATAGAGTCTTAAGAAATGCTCAATCAAGGGGCACCTGGGTGGCTCAGTGAATTAAAACCTCTGCCTTCCACTCAGGTCATGATTCTAGGGTCCTAGGATCGAGCCCTGCATTGGGCTCTCTTCTCAGCAGAGAACCTGCTTCCCCCTCTCTCTCTGCCTGCCTCTCTGCCTACTTGTGATCTATCTCTGTCAAATAGATAAATAAAAATCTTTAAAAAAAAGTTAAAAAAAAAAAAAAGAAATGCTGAATCAGGAAAAAGTTGCTTGAGATCTCAGTCTCTGCCTTAGACAGTAATGTGGGCTACTTATCACCAACATGAGGAAGGTCAGAGTGCTGCAGAGAAACCAGTGCTTGAGAGGGACAGACACCTCTAGACCCACCATCCATATCCAGTTATTGGATCTGCATATATGCATATATATTGGATCTGCATATATGTTCCCTTAACTCCTTTCTGAGATGCCAGGGTGACAGACTATATCTCTCAGGTACCTTCTTACTTCGGCACACAATAGGCAACCTCAAGTTCAGGGGAATTCTCCAGTCTTATCCCCTCTGCTAGGTGGAGGCTGCCTGAAAGGGAAACCCACCAATAAAATAAAGTAACAAAACCAGTGTAGCCCATTCATATGTTTGGGTATTTGGTTGGTGTCAGTGTTCTTGCAGGAGCTTGCCTGTATTTTGAGATAGTAGCAGTTAAGCCAAACTAAGCATAACAAAATAGTAATGTTCCAAGCGAAGTTAAAATTCTCAAAGAGCTGTCTGCTTGGAGCAGTTTCTTAATGCTATGGTCTGCAGAACTGTGTGGCCATCCGAAGAGCAGCTAACAACCCCATTTGGGGCATTGTTAGACAGTTCTGTTGACACATGAATACATTTCATACGATTATCATAAAATTGTGGCCTGGAAATTGAGCAGCCATGGTGCTGCATTTCAGACTCACATTTATAATAAGCTGTAATAAAGTAAACATTTTAAATGGATATAAGAATAGGCATTACTTGTGATCACAAGTGTATGTTCAACTGAAGTGCTTTTGAAGCTCAATTGAACAAAGCAAACAAATTTCCTGGCATTATTAACATAATTGTTCTCTCTTTTGGGTTTTGATTTCTAAAAAGTTATTTAAGAAAAAAAATTGCTAAGAAAAAAATTGCTAAAAAACAAAACCAGGGAAAAGAAATATAACTAAAAAGGAGCTACTTTTCCTTTTATCATGTCAGATTTTTTAAGTTCCAAATGTTCACTCTGCTGCTTCCCCTAACTTGCCAAACCATTGTCGACCTTTTAAACACAGAGTTCATGTTTCATGGTTAGTTTTGGGTTATTCTTCCGTCTGCTCTGCCATCAGCAGGCCCTGGAGTGGGGCTACACAGCATTTATCTGCTAGTAAAAGTCCAGGCTGTGCAGTAGTAGTTAAAGCAGGGACCTATCCCCCTTCCCTGTCCTAAGGACAGAACAGGACTAGAATATCCATTTAACATAAAAGTGGGGGATGCGTAACTATATGTAAATTTAGCAGCAATTAGATGGTAGGATTTGAAGGACTACTGTTCCTGGAATATTCCAAAAGCAAAACTGGAAATGATAGTGGTAACATCTGAAGTGCAGTGGCAAGACAGTTAAAGGGGGGATAATTTGGAGCCTTTGGGCACAGCACAGTTCTAGAAGGTTACCGCTGTGTCTTCTGTGACAGCTGGCAGCTGGCAAACAAAGCAGATGATTCTCAGCTTGTTACTTTTCCATAGTGTTCTCCAATTTTGGAGAACTGTACTGTCATTCTGCTAGAGCAGACCGTCACCTAGCAAGTATGCTCCTGGCACAACAGGCCACCACTGTGGAAGCCCAAGCTGTGGGAGCTCAGGGTTGCAGGTATACTGGCCTCGAAGTTGGCAGAGGGGTACAGCACAGCATTTGTAGGAGGAGCACTCTTCAGAGACTCAGATGGTGATTTCTGATAGTCATGGCATTGAGCTGACTTAGTCACCAGGAGAGGGAGGCACGCTAGTGTGAGAATACCCTATAAAAGTCCTGGTGATTTAAAAGCATTCCTGCCAAGTATGTATGACTTGTTACATTATTTTGACTCAGCATCAAGATTGTGCTACCTTTTAGAGGAAAGGTGAAAAGCCAATGACCTTATTTTTTCAGACTTAATTCCCAGTAGCTTAGTGCTGTTGCCCAGAAAATAATAGATAACCACAGCTACCTTATTCAGAATGGACTCTCTGAAGGCTTGAGAAGAGCAGTTGAGTGGTGAACGACCAAAAATGTAGGGTTTTCTCTGCCTATGTAGTTTTGATTCCTGTTCTTTATTCCCACTAGGAGACATTCCCATTACCCTCACCAGAACAGGATTAGAACAAAAACCTAAGGGGATAGAGGGGGTGGGGAGGTGTGGGAACTAAATGACAAATTTAATCTGGTTCCACATGAAATCTTCAGGAGTTGTGAATTGTGACAATTCTGTTCTCTGAAAGATTGCAGTCCATTACTTCTAAATCTTTAGATAATAGCCAGTACTTTTGTGCATTTTATGTACATGCATAATTTTTTGCAGCGATCTCTCCCCAACCCCCCACCCTTTTGAAAATAAAAGCAGATAAACCAGTTGCCAGGACAGAAAAGGCTGTTTTAAATCACTGAAACCTACTAGAAATTTAAATAGCTGTAATCATCACTAAAATCTTTCTTTGTTGTGTATTACTCAGCTGAAAAGCACTTTATCTTCATTTCACAGACCTGGTTTAGGACATTTAGAACTTCCTTTGTCTCCTTTCCATATCTTTTCCCTCCGTACTTCTGAGATTTCTGTTCCTCCTGACTTCTTTCCAGACCTTTCTCCAGACTGGTATTAGCCAACCCATTGCACTTGAGGTTGGTGGGGTTTTTTTCTGTTTATGTTTGTTTTTTTCACATGCAGCCTGAGTTTCTTGTTTCTGTTTTAGAACATTGTTCCATTAAACTTAACATGACCTCCTACTAGAGCTCATGTGTCTCTTTTAGTTTGTGGTGGCTGCAAACGATACTAGCTATTTAGGAATTTCTTTTTTTGTTATTTTTTGTTTGTTTGTTTTTTAGTTTTTTTTATTGAGTTCAATTAGCCAGCATTTAGTACATCATTAGTTTCTGATGTAGTGTTCAGTGATTCGTTAGTTGCATGTAACACCCAGTGCTCATCACATCACCTGCCCTCCTTAATGCCCATCACCTGGTTACTCCATATCCCCACCCCCCCTCCCTTCTGTAACCCTCAGTTTGTTTCCCAGAGTCCAGAGTCTCTCATGGTTTGTCTCCCTCTCTGATTTCTTCCCATTCAGCTTTCCCTCCCTTCCCCTATGATCCTCTGCACTGCACTATTCCTTATATTCCACATCTGAGTAAAACCTTATAATTGTCTGTCTCTACTTGACTTATTTCACTTAGCATAGTACCCTCCAATTCGATCCATGTCAATGCAAATGGTAGGTATTCATCCTTTCTGATGGCTGAGTAATATTCTATTGTATATATGAACCACATCTTCTTTATCCATTCATCTGTTGAAGGGCATCTCAGCTCCTTCCACAGTTTGGCTATTGTGGACATTGCTGATATGAACATTGGTGTATATATGACACTTCTTTTCACTATAATTGTATCTTTGGAGTAAATACCCAGTAGTGCAATTGCTGGGTCATAAGGTAGCTCTATTTTTAACTTTTTTTTTTTTAAGATTTTATTTATTTATTTGACAGAGAGAGAGATTGCAAGCAGGCAGAGAAGCAGGCAGAGACAGAGGGAAGCAGGCTCCCTGCTGAGCAGAGAGCCTGACACAGGGCTGGATCCCAGGACCCTGAGACCATGACCTGATCCGAAGGAAGAGGCTCAACCCACTGAGCCAACCAGGCGCCCTATTTTTAACTTCTTGAGGAAACCCCATACTGTTTTCCAGAGTTTGCATTGTTTTTCAGCTTGCATTCCCACCAACAGTACAAGGTTCCCCTTTCTCCACATCCGCACCAATATTTGTTGTTCCCTGTCTTGTTAATTTTGGCCATTCTAACTATTTAGTAATTTCTTGATTAGGAGTGAACAGTAATAAAATTTTCCTTTCCTCTTGTATGTTGAATTTCCTTGATACTACTAAGAAACACTATGATAGAAAGCACTAGATCCAAACATAGCCTTGAAAGAATGAAATACTATGATCCTTTATGTCCTCATTACTATAAAAGGATAATAAATGTATAGAAGGAGCCTTGCACAATGCTGGCTACATAGAAGTTGTTTAATAAATGTTAGTTCCCTCTGAAGGAAAAATCTTAGTTGATAATTTTAAAAGTAAATAGTTCTGAAGAAAATAAGTATCTTAGATGAAAACATTAAGTAAGTTTTGTGTACCAGTTATGAAAATAATGAATTTTCTCTTTCCTCCTGGTTTTATACCTTCTCAGTGCATGAATATTCACACACATTAAAAGTACATTAATTAACAGAGATAATGGGGGATGCATTTTAATATTTGAACATTTTAGAATAAAAATATTTGTTTTGATGATCTTATGTTCCTATCAGCCCCAAAGTATTGGATTTTATGGAAGGGGATTGGGGTACGTTTTGGGCAAAAAAAAAAAACACCCTTTTTTTTGAGGAAGGTTTTTAGGGAGTGTAACACTTCATGCAGATAATTTATTCTAATCATTTTCAAACTTCCAACATCTTCTGAGTAGTTTTTGATTGCCCAATACATGAAGCTGATGAGGCAGATTGAAATAAATCTATTGTGAATATCCTTCAAAGGATGCATAGAGACAAAAAAATAGAACCCTTGGAATCTAAGCAGTGTCACTATTACTCTGTACTTGTGTAATACCTTTGTCAGTACCTCCAGATTTCTTTCTCTAAGAAGAAGAAACACAGCTGCTGAGAAAGCATATGTAAAAATAGAATGTAGTGTGCATGGCAGGGAGTAAAAAATGACTGTAAATGGATGAGTGGACATAGCAAAGGTAGGTTACAGGTACTGCGGTCAGAATATCTCAGTGCGAGTCTGCGTTGACCTGAAGTAGAGTCTTTTAAGAAAGGAGTCCTGATTTAGGATGTTTTTGCGTATAATGTTTTTCCATTAATTTGCAATTAAAAGCAATACTGCAGTGAGTAACTTTGTGCATATATGTTTATATACTTTTGGAGATTTAGGGTAAATTTCTAGAAGTGAAAGTTGCTAAGTCAGAAGGTAAATACCCTATAAGTTTTATTAGCTGTTGTAAATTTTTCTCCATTAGCATTGTACCAATTTACCTTATCACCAGCAATTTATGAGGGTACCTGTTTTCCTGTGGTTTTGGCAGCAGAATATTATATTTAAAATTTGGGGGGATAGGTAAAAAGTGGCATGTCATCATAATAAGTGAGGTTAAAATTTTTCTGTATGTTTTAAGACAGTAATGTATTATTTATGAATTATCTATTGCCAATTTCTCTACCCAGTTTCTAAGAATGCTTTCTTTACTAGGGATGTTAGATTTTTATCTGTAATGTATGTTGTATATATTTTCTGTCAGTTTTTCACCTGTCTTTTGATTTTGCTTACAGCATCTTTAAAAAAATATATTTAATTTTTTTAGAGAACTTTTAAGTTTACAGAAAAATTTATTAGAAAGTACAGAGTTCTCATACCCACCACTCCCCAGTTCCCTCCGTGTTATTTACATCTTATATGTCTTATAGAATGACACATTTGTTATAATTGATGTACCAATATTATTGCATTATTACTAAATAAAGTCCATAGTTTACATTGGAGTTCAAAAAAAAAAAAAAAAGAAAGAAAGAAAGAAAAGAAAGGAGTCTTGAAAAGCTTTGTTTGTTTAGAGGGGTCCTGGTCATCACAAGAGCATTATCATTAAACTAAGGCCTTGTATCTAAGCTAATGATTCAAAGGTGTGTGGGTCTGTGGGCTTTGGTGCCCATTAGTGCAGCTAGAGCAAATTGAGTCCTTTTAAAGGAAAACATTTAGTCTAAAAGATGATCAGAAGGGAAGAACTTCAGCATTTTTGTTGGCATTCTAAATGGTAGGCAGAACAGAGAGGAAATTTTCATTTTTCATAGCATTTTGGTGTTGAGCCCTATGCCACGTTGATTCATGTGGATCTCTTGAGTCCTCTACACTAGAAAAAGAGCATTGTGAATAGTTGGGTTTAAAATGGATGGGAGGGGCACCTCGGTGGCTCAGTGGGTTAAAGCCTCTGCCTTTGGCTCACCCAGAGTCCTGGGATTGAGCACTGCATGGGGCTGTCTGCTCAGCAGGGAGCCTGCTTCCCTTCCTCTCTCTCTCTGCCTCTCTGCCTACTTGTGATCTCTGTCTGTCAAGTAAATAAATAAAATCTTAAAAATAAAATGGAATAGGAGCATCTCGGTGGCTTAGTCACTTAAGCATCCGACTCTTGATTTCAGCTCAGGTCATGATCTCACGGTCTTGAGATCAAGCCCCATGCACTGGGCATGGAGCCTGCTTAAAATTCTCTCTCTTCCTCACCCTCTGCCCATTTATCAGATTCAATCTGACAAATATATTTTATGGATTATTTGCATTGGCTACAGGACAGGCATCTTAAAAAATAAGCAAATCATTTAAGTCTTTCATTGTACTTACAACTGTTTAGGAAGAAAAAAAAAAGTGTTAGACATGCATTTTGCTTTTAGCCTTCTCCTTAAAATGGCAGATTTTGAAGTGTTCCTTGGTTGTGTATTGTTTTTATTATGATCTGCTTCTAATTCTTGTGCTTGGTACTAAACCGGCAGGGAACGATGTCATGTCACCAGGTTTGGCCCTCTACTTAGTAAGTCATTACCTCACCTTACCTGGCAGAGCTGCCTGTTTGTCCACGTGACCTTTTCTTTTTGCTAGATGTGCCCACAGAAAGGTCTTCAGTCCACTAATGGCTTCTCATTTGGTCTAGGAATCAGACAAAAGCTTTGCAGCTGTGAAATGCAGTCCATTTTAAAATTAACCTATTGTAAATCCTTAATGATTGAGAAATTCTGCAATTTGCTATGATTTGTGGTTTGTGCTGCAACTAGAATAGCAAACAGCAGAAATGATGCAGGTCAGAATGGTGTGCATTTGGAGAAAGGAAAGGAAAAGAAACTTGTTAGACATTGTGCTTGGTTCAAGCTGATAGGTTATGCCCTTCATCCATCTCCCATCCCCAGACTCTCTCAAGTGGAATGTAATCCTTAGAAATAGTTGCCCAAATTACAGTTTATTGCACAAGAAGTAAAATTCCACAAGTGAAATCTATCTTTGCCTCCTTTAATACATTTTCAACCTAGAGCCAGATTCTTAAGGATAAGGAAGGCCCATATTTTTGACCCACAAAGACCTAGAATTTGAATTTTGATGCCAAAACACATGAACTTTGTATCCTTATGCAAATTACTTAAATTCTCTGGGCTTCAGTTTCTACATCTATAAGTCATGTTAGATATTTACACATATTAAATTCGTTATTATATTAGAAGACTTAGTTGGGATACATTTCTCTGTCACTTACTAGTCATCAAATTACTTAACTCCTCTGTGCCTCTGTTTCTCTACCTAGAAAAATAGTGATACTCCCTAAGGTTGTTATGAGGATTAAATAAATTAATCCATGTAAAGCACTTAGAACAGTACTCCACGCTTAGTAAGTATTCAGTAATTCTTAACCGTTCTCGTTGACAGATATTAAGTAGATAATCAACAAAAAATTATAGGTAATGATAAATACTCTAAAGGAAAGGTATAGGGTTCTCTGAGACAATTCATAGGAGCTGGGAAGATAAGCAAGGACTTTATCACTTAGTACTTTGTAATGGGAAACCATCAACAAAGGATGATGTGATTGGATTTACTTCCTTAAAAAAATTGATGTTCTTTTTGTTTGTTTGTTTGTTTTAATTCCCCTTTTAAAATTTAATGCACACTAAGTTCACTCCTTTGGTGTATAATTCTGTGAGTTGAGACAAATGCACACAGGTATATACCCACAACTGGAATCAAGATACAGTAGTTTTGTTTTTTTGTGGTTTCAAGTTACCTTCAACAATGATCAGGAAGCAGATGATCCTCCTTCTGGCCTATGGTATCATTAGAAGGTCAGTATTAGCCTAAACTAAGTCACAATGCCTACGTCACTCACCTCACTTCATCTCGTGTAAGTTTTTTATCACCTTTCTTCGTCACAAGAAGGAGGTGAGTACAGAACAATAACATATTTTGAGAGAGAGAGACTGCATTCGTATAACTTTTATTACAGCATATTGCTGTAATTGTTCTTCTTTATTATTAGTTACTGTTATTAATCTCTTACTCTGCCTAATTTTAAAATTAAACTTTGATAGATATTCATATATAGGAAAAAGCATAGGATATGTAGGGTTCAGTACTATCCACATTTTCAGGGGTCAGCTGGGGGTCCACAACTAAAGAAGGAGTACTGATCACACAGTTCCGTCACCTCCCCCCAGAATCCTGCAGGACATCCCTATGTAATCATTCCTCCCACTCTCAAACTCCGTGACTACTGATCTGTTTTCTGTTCCTATAATCTTGCCCTTTCCAGGATGTCATGTACATGGAGTCACATATTCTACAGCTTTTTAAGTCTAGCTTCTTTAATATAGCTTAACCGCATTTGAAATTTATCAGTGTTACTCGTTTTATCAGTAGTCCTTACTGCTGCACAGTATTCATTTTTATGGTTATACTAAAATTTGTTTATCTCTTCAGTGGTTGAAAGACATGTGAGTTGTTTCCAGTTTGGGATGATTATATATAAAACTGCTATAAACATTTGTATTCAGGTTTTTCTGTGAAAGTATGTTCTCATTTTTCTTGAGTAATACCTGAGAGTGGGGTTGCTGGTTCTTGTGGTAAGTGTATGCTTTACTTGATAAAAGAAACTGCCAAACTGTCTTCTAAGTAGTTATACCATTTTGGCCAGCAAAATGATACAAGATTTCAGTTGCTGTAAAAGTTGCTGTACTTTTTGTATCTTGCTGATACAAGATTTCAGTTGCTGTGAAGTTATATTGTTTTGATATAATTTTGATAATGTTCATATTTGTAAATTTTATTTATTTTAGATATTCTAATAGGTCTATAGTGGTATCTCCTTATGATTTTAACTTGTGTTTTCCTGATGACTAATGATGTGTTGAGCATATTTTCATATCCTTATCTGCAAACACTTATCATCCTTGGTAAAGTATCTGTTCATGTTTGCCCATTTTTATTGGTGGATTGATTTTTCTTTTTTTTTTTAATAGAGAGAGTGCATAGAGTGGTGGGGTGGCAGAGGGAGAGGTAGAGAGAAAATCTTGGGTTCTATGCTCAGCATGGACTCTGATGCAGGGCTCAGCCTCAGGACCCTGAAATGATGACCTGAGCTGAAATCAAGAGTTGGATGCTTAGGGGCGCCTGGGTAGCTCAGTTGGTTAAACATCTGCCTTCGACTCAGGTCATGAGCCCAGGGTCCTGGGATTGAGCCCCCACATCAGGCTCCTTGTTCAGTGGGAAGCCTGCTTCTCCCTCTCCCTCTGCCCTTTCCCACTGCTCATGCGCTCTCTCTCTCTCTCTCTCTCTCTCAAATAAATAAAAAATAAATTTTAAAAAGAGTTGGTTGCCTAATTGACTGAGCCACCCAGTTGCCCTGTGTTTGCCCATTTTTTAATTGTGTTTTATTATCGAGTTTTAAGAGTTCTTTATGTATTCTGGATACAAATCCTTTGTCAGATATGTGATTTGCAAAGATTTTATCCTAATCTCTCTATCTTGCCTTTTCATTCACTTAGCAATATCTTTAACAGAGCATAAATTTTAAAATTTACCAACTTGCATTTTATGAATCATGTTTTGGGTATTCTTTCTAAGAAATTTTGCCTAACCCTCTGTCCCAAAGATTTTCTTCTGTGTTTTCTTTAACAAATTTTATAGTTTCAGGTTTCATGTTCAGCTGTATTTCCCATTTTGAGTTAATTTTTATGTAAAGTGAAATATTTGTGTTGAGGTACATTATTTTACATGGGGATGTATAATTTGCTCCAGCACCATTTGTTAAAAGGACTATTCCTTCTTCATTGTATTGTCTTTGCAACTTTGTCAAATATCAATTGACCTTGTAATTATGGATCTACTTCTGGCCTCTCTTCTGTTCCACTTACCTTTGTGTCTCTCTGCATACCAGTACCACATTGTCTTGATTACTGTAGCTTATACTTGGTCTTGAAATCAGTATCCGTTCTCCAACAATGTTCTTTGGGCTGTTCTAATTTCCTTGGCTTTAGATTTTAGATCAGATTGTTGATAGCTATAAAAAATTCTGTTGGCATTTTGCTTGTGATTATGCTGAATCTGTGGATCATTTGGGAAGAACTGACCTCTTAATAATATTGAATCTTTCAATTCATGAGCATTGGTGTATCTTTCCATTTGTCTAGATCCTCCCTTGATTTTTTTCTTTTATTGGTGTTTTATAATTGTCAGCATACAGATCCAGCATATGTTTTTCTTATTCATATTTATTAAGTATTTCATGTTTTTGAAAGTTATTATAAATGATACCATTTAAATTTTAAAATTCTAATCATTCTTTGCTAACATACAGAAATATAATTGGTTTTGGAGGCATAAACCTTGTATTATGCAACCTTGTGAAAGTTACTTATTAGTCCTAGGAGCATCTTTATAGGTTTCTTCTATGTAAGTAATCATGTCTTCTGTGAATAGAGGCCATCTTAGTTCTCCCTTCCCAACCTATATGTCTTTTATTTGTGTTTTAAGCAAGGGAATGACTTGGTTGGATTTGCATTTTTCAAAGACCAATCTGGCTGTGTTGTAAAGAATTGATGGGCTGGGGGGAAATGTAAAAGAGCCCGTTGTAGGAATCTGAGAGACAAAGAGGGCACAAATAGACATGTGCAGAATATGTTTTGGAGGTAGAATTGGTAGGCCCTGGTAATGAATTAAATATGGGGGAGATAAAAGGGGAAAGGAAATCAGGAGGGCACCAAGGTTTCTGTCATGAGGAACTGAGTGAATGGAGTTCCCATATATTGAGATAGAGAAGTACGTTTGAAGGAAGATAGAATTGAGTTTTGAATACATCAGGTTTGAGAAGTCTATTGCAATTTCAAATAAAGATGTCAAGTAGGCAGCTGGACCCTCTCTCTATATATATGATATAGAAGGGTATATATAGGGTATACCATATGAGAAGAAGAGTTTGGGAATGAGTCAGACTTATGTGGAACCCTCTTTAAAGGCTTTTAGAGAACATTATTTAAAGTTCCTTCAGCACACCAAGATCTTAAGATTTGTTTTCACCTCAGACCTTTGGACATACTGTTAATCACCGCCTGAAGTGTGTGACTCCCTTCTTTCCCCTGCACTCATTTGTTTCCCTCTCTCTCTTTCTCCTTCTTTCCCTTTCCTTCCTTCTTTCTGTAAACTGGCTTCTCATCATATTGTAGATCTCAACTTAAATATCTTCTCCTCAAACTACCCACCTAAAAACCAGATATCTTTCTCCCAGCATTAATTTCTATTGCATATCTGTTTTCTTCATAGCTCTTACCATAATTTATAATTTGTTACTTGACTGTTTACTAGACTATACTCCAGAGGACAGGGATTGTGTCTCTCTCACCAGTCTACAACTCTGTGCCTAATACGTGGCTGCTTAGTAATATTTGTCAGATGGTGGGAAGGATGGATCCACAGGGCATTGCTGTGGCCACATTAGATCCAATGTCTTTGTGCTTTCATATGACTGACTTTTTTTTTTTATTTATTTTTTATTTATTTTCAGCATAACAGTATTCATTATTTTTGCACCACACCCAGTGCTCCATGCAATCCGTGCCCTCTCTAATACCCACCACCTGGTTTCCCCACCCTCCCACCCCAACCCCTTCAAAACCCTCAGATTGTTTTTCAGAGTCCATAGTCTCTCATGACTTCTTAAACTTACATGTGAAGAGGTATTTTTTACCCAATTTCAGCCACATTATGAGCAGAAAAATAACCTAATTTGTTTCATTCTGCATTTATTGTCCACAGAGTACCAGATTTTGTAATAGCTGGTGGGATATGAAATAGCACTGTGGCATTGGACAGGGAGACCTGTATTTAAGACTTGGCTGTTCCATTTTCTAGGTCTGTGACTTTGGGTGGGATATTTACTCTAAGTTATAGGCTCCACACCTGTTGAAGGGCAAGAATATAATTCCTACCTCATAAGATTGCAGTGCTAATGAAATTAGATTATGTGTATGGGTCACAGATTTATAATGCTTGATACATACTAAGTGCTCAATGAATAAACTGTTAATATTTTATATAAAATGATTCACATAGTTCTAGAAATGGTTGATATTGCTTGACCAATGGGTGGGCAGGGGGAGACAAATCTTTCACTTTCTCTACTTGTTTTTACTGCCAAAAACAAAGGTGATGCTTTTATTTATTTACTTTTAATTTATTTCGCTTCAGTTAATAACATATAATGTATTAATGTGCTTTAGGGGTACAGGTCTATGATTCATCAGTCTTCTATATAGAAGTGCTGTTTTTAATACTGTGATAGCAAAGACTAGTAGTAGCATCACCTCCATGGTAGGCACCCAGAAACAGAGAGTACAAATGCATTGTTTATTCAGATGACAAACAGGATATTAAAGCCCTAAAACCTTTTGTTTTGTTTTGGGGGAAAGAAAGAAAAGTAGAAAGGAGGAAAGAGACAGAGAAAAGCTAGAGATAGTACTAGCTGGTTAGAGATAGTACGAGCTGATTTGATAAGCTAAAGCTCACAATTCTCTTGAATTCCATGAACATCCTCTCTGAGGATCTCTCCAGGACTGGGTACTGTGCTCACAATGGGGAGATCAATGGGGAATACATATTTTAGTGATCTAGATCAAAACCAATGAGATTAACTTGATAGAAATTCTCACTCTCTATCATGATCTATATTCTACACTTCAGGCAAAGTTGTTCACTACTCTGGTTGGTTTTCACTAAGTGCTAGATGCAAGCCTACATGTGGGTTTAGAGACTAGGATCTGGGGAAGGATAAATGAATGAAATGAATGAAAAGGACTTAGGGCAGAAGCCCTGGAACTTTCTTGGTTCATTTTGCCTAATACACAGCATCTCTAAGCCAAAAGAAATACCTAACACCTCCATTGATTGAGGGGATGGAACCAAACAGTTTAATAGGTATCTGGATTTTAACAGCTTAGCATATGTTAAGGATTGCATAACTTCTCAAACCTTGGAGTCAGATTATACACCACCAGCTTCATTTATTGCTCCGCACTGATTTTTGTGATAACTGGTTTTTATCACAGTAATTACTCAAAACTCAGCTTTGCAAAGGTATAATGTCATCTCAAGGAACCTCATACTGAAACTGTGAACTTCCTCCAACTAATAGTTTGCATGGTGTCCAGGACATGCCACTGTTTCCCCCAAAGTTTAAAATAGCCCACAGTACCTCTGTGAGTTTCTTGTAGCACACGAGGATACCTCATTACACAGTATGGGAACTGTGGTCTTGGGGCCTGATTCCAAGACTTTGTTTTCTTAAAATTTTATCTCTTCTTATTTTTCTGTGCCACTGCATTAAAAAGCAACCTAGTGTTTATTTTCTTTTATAAAATAGTTTCTTTTTTTAATTAATTTTTTAATTTTTTTGTAAACATATAATGTATTTTTATCCCCAGGGATACAGGTCTGTGAATAGCCCAGTTTACACACTTCACAGCACTCACCATAGCACATACCCTCCCCGATGTCCATAACCCCACCACCCTCTCCCAACCCCCAATCCCCCAACAACCCTCAGCCTGTTTTGTGAGATGGAGTCTTTTATGGTTTGTCTCCCTCCCGATCCCATCTTCCTTCATTTTTTCTTTTCCTAGCCCCCTCACCCTCCACATTGCATCTCCACTTCCTCATATCAGGGAGATCATATGACAGTTGTCTTTCTCCAATTGACTTATTTCACTAAGCATAATACCCTCTGGTTCCATCCACATCATTGCAAATGGCAAGATTTCATTTCTTTTGATGGCTGCGTAGTATTCCATTGTATATATATACCACATCTTTATCCATTCATCTGTTGATGGACATCTAGGTTCTTTCCATAGTTTGACTATTGTGGACATTGCTGCTATAAACATTCAGGTGCACATGCCCCTTTGGATCACTACATTTATATCTTTAGGGTAAATACCCAGTAGTACAATCGCTGGGTCATAGGGTAGCTCTATTTTCAGCTTTTTGAGGAACCACCATGCTGTTTTCCAGATTTGCACCAGCTTGCATTCCCACCAACAGTGTAGAAGGGTTTCCCTTTCTCTGCATCCTCGCCAGCATCTGTCATTTCCTGACTTGTTAATTTTAGCCATTCTGACTGGTGTAAGGTGATATTTCATTGTGGTTTTGATTTGTATTTCCCTGATGCCAAGTGATGTGGAGCACTTTTTCATGTGTCTGTTGGCCATCTGGATGTCTTCTTTGCAGAAATGTCTGTACATGTCCTCTGCCCATTTCTTGATTGGATTATTTATTCTTTGGGTGTTGAGTTTGCTAAGCTCTTTATAGATTTTGGATACTAGCCCTTCATCGGATATGTCATTTGCAAATATCTTCTCCCATTCTGTCAGTTGTCTTTTGGTTTTGTTAACTGTTTCCTTTGCTGTGCAAAAGCTTTTGATCTTGATGAAGTCCCAATAGTTCATTTTTGCCCTTGCCCCCTTGCCTTTGGCGATGTTCCGAGGAAGAAGTTGCTGTGGCTGAGGTCGAAGAGGTTGCTGCCTGTGTTCTCCTCAAGGATTTTGATGGATTCCTTTCTCACATTGAGGTCCTTCATCCATTTTGAGTCTATTTTCACGTGTGGTGTAAGGAAATGCTCCAATTTCATTTTTCTGCATGTAGCCGTCCAATTTTCCCAGCTCTTGTTGAAGAGGCTGTCTTTTTTCCATTGGACATTCCTTTCTGCTTTGTCAAAGATTAGTTGACCATAGAGTTGAGGGTCTATTTCTGGGCTCTCTGTTCTGTTCCATTGATCTATATGTCTGTTTTTGTGCCAGTACGATACTGTCTTGATGATGACAGCTTTGTAATAGAGCTTGAAGTCTGGAATTGTGATGTCACCAACTTTGGCTTTTTTTCCCAATATTCCTTTGGTTATTCGATGTCCTTTCTGGTTTCATGTAAATTTTAGGATATTTGTTCTATTTCTCTAAAAAAATGGATGGGATTTTGATAGGGATTGCATTAAATGTATAGATTGCTTTAGGTAGCATAGACATTTTCACAATATTTGTTCTTCCAATCCATGAGCATGGAACATTTTTCCATTTCTTTGTGTCTTCCTCAATTTCTTTCATGAGTACTTTATAGTTTTTTGAGTATAGATTCTTTGCCTCTTTGGTTAGGTTTATTCCTAGGTATGTTACGGTTTTGGATGCAATTGTAAATGGGATTGACTCCTTAATTTCTTTTTCTTCTGTCTTGTTGGTGTAAAGAAATGCAAGTGATTTCTGTGCATTGATTTTATATCCTGATACTTTACTGAATTCCTGTACAAGTTCTAGCAGTTTTGGAGTGGAGCCTTTTGGGTTTTCCACATATAGTATCATATCATCTGCAAAGATATGAAATAGTTTCTTGAAGAATTTTTCATTATTAAGAATTAGGAAAGTTAAGCATATAGAAAGTTTGGAAAATACAGCATACACAGGTAAAAGTCGTAACTAATTCCACCATCCACCAATAACCATTGCCAGCATATCACTGTTTTATCTGTCCGTTGTTCTGTATAGAAATATTTTATATTTTGAGTAAGAACTCTGACTAACTCTGACTTTACTGGAAGGTAATAATCTGTAGTGTAGTGGGAATTTCATACCCTGAAGTTGTGACTTGTCTGTGATGACCTTTAGGATAAATAAAGCAGAGTTCTAGCTGCTCTCTTTATTGGCTACTTTGATTAATTGAATGCCTGATTGAAGGGCTTGAAGACCCCACCATTCCGAAGGGAGAGACTTCCTTCTGCTCTGTTTCCAACCTAGCAAATGCAAAGTATGCTATTTATACATAATAGTAGCTATAGGTGTAACATTTTTTTTTAAAGAGGGTAACTTGTCAAGTGCTTTGCTTTCTCCAGTAGTGGATGTGCTTTCTAAAAGTAATATAGCAAGGCCCTACTATAATGTAGTATTTCCAAAAGATTATTTATCTGAAAATTCAGATTTAAAACTATTTGTGTTGTTCTGATACCACAAGGAAAACTTTTATAATTCCATTTCATTTCTGACTTATTTTATTCTCTATACCTTTATAAGTACTAGAAATTGAAGTTATTTACATGAAAATAAGATTTTTATTTTATCTACTAAAGATATGTTTTTAAAATTTACTCTCTGTCACTCTGTAGAGGTAGAACTTGAATTATCAAAGAGTAGAACTATAACTTCAAAAAGAAAAAATGGCCAATTTAGTTTAGCTCCAGAGAGCAGTTCACAAAAGATGGAACAGAAACTTCTAAGTAAAATGTGTATTCATCTTTAAAATCTCATTGTCATTCTCTGTCTCTTTCCCTCAATAATACTTTTAAATTCTAACCTGAACAGGTGGTGACAGTACTTTCTTAGCATAGCCTGGACTGTTGAGGAGTGATACTGTTCTTAAAAGTCCTGGTAGAGGACCTCATGGCTGACTCTAGGGCTGGGGCAGAGAAAATACAAAGATGAGCCTGGAGAGTAGAATCTTGAATTGCCAGAAAGTAAATGCTGAAAATAAGTAAGTAAGTAAGTAAAAATGGAAACAAATTAAAAGGACACTGGAGCCAACCTAAGAGAATTCCCAATGCCGAAACTGGAACAATTTGACCAACAAAATAATTGACGGAAGAAGTTTATTATAAGCCAAAGAATAAAATAAATATCCATGAGTTCATATTGGTACAAATAAGCAAATAAATAAATGAGGGAAATGGGACAAGTGTTCCTTACCAAAAAAGTCCAGATAATAAATGCAGAAGAGATGGAAAAAAGAGAAAACCCCCATTAGAACACCACAGAATAATTGCTGTGGGCAGAATTCACAGATGAATGCTGAAATTAACAAGCAAAACTTTAAGGAGAAACAGAGTATTCGCATAGTCTCAAAATATCTCTCTCAAGAAACTTAGTAATGTCTGTGGTGGTTTTAATAAATGTCCACAACTTTCTGGATATTCTTCCTTCCAGGAAGTGGAGTTTACTTCCCTTATCCTTGAGTGGGGCTCTTTGTTCATAGTGACTTGTAACTAACCCACAGAGTATGGAGAAGAGAACAGTAGTAGTAACTTCCCAGTAGTGAAACGTGGCATATACCATCTTAATGAAATGCTCGGGGAATAGCATCACCAGTAGTAAATCTCGTTGCTAATATACCCTCCCCCCAGATACTACACAACGAGAAAGGCACTTCTCCTCTTGGCGTTTGTCCCCCAAATCTACAACCTCAGTCTAATCATAAGAAAACATAAGAAAATTCCAACTTTGAGGAGCATTCTACAAATATCTGACTAGTACTCTTCACATGTGTCAAGGACAGTCTAAGGAACTGTCACAGATCAGAGGAAGCTAAGGAGACATGATGACTAAGTGCAGTGTGGTTTCCTGGATGGGACCCTGGAACAGATAAAGACATTAGTGGAAAAACTGAAGTCTGAATAGTCTGCAGTTCAGTTAATTGTTGCACCAACATGAATTTCTTTGAATTGATAAATGCACCATGATATATAAAATGTGAACACTAGGGGAAGCTGGGTGATGGGAATATTAGGATTCCCTATACCATCTAGACACAGCTTTTCTGTAAATCTAAAATTATTTCAAAGTTAAAAGTAGAATCACTACATCTCACTGATGGACTTCTCAGTCTAAGGATATTTGTTATTTTAAAGTGTCTCCAGAGCAAATTAATTCAGAGAAATGCCCTGCCCCTCAAGCCTCTGTGCAGTCTCTCTATAAAAGAAAGATGAGCTTAAAAAAAAAAAGATTTTATTTATTTACTTACTTGAGAGAGAGCACAAGTGGAGGGAGAAGCAGAGAGAGAGAGACAAGCAGGTTCCCTGCTGAGTGCAGAGTCCAACACAGGACTCACTCTCATGATCCTGAGATCATGACCTGAGTCAAAAGCAAGAGTTGGATACTTAACTGACTGAGTCACCCATGCGCCCCAGCATAAGCTCTTTATAGGAAAACAGCTCTCCCGAAACAGGGACAGTAAGTTACAGAGTTTCATCCCACCACTAGAAGTAAAAATGTCACTTAGCCTGCTCAGGAGAGGTCAGTTCAACCAACACTGATGGTTTGCCTTTTGTAGGTATATGCCTAGCACTTAAGTTACAAAAAGTAGTCTCTAAGAATAGTGCAGAGCGGAGCACCTGTGACTGTACCTGATCCTACTGTGGGCTCTTTATTGCAGGTATTATTATTGAGCTGCTAATTTAAAAATCTCCAGAGATATTAGGGGCACCTGGGTGGCTCAGTGGATTTCAGATCAGGGCATGATCTCAGGGTTGTGAGATCAAGCCCTCTGTCAGGATCTATGCTGTATGCGGAGTCTGCTTAAGATTCTCTCTCTCCCTCTGCCCCTCTCCACCCCCCTTCTCTTTGTCTCTCTCTCTCCCTCTCTTTAAAAAAAAAAAAGAAGCAAACAAACAAAAAACAAAAACAAAAATAACCCCCCAGAGATACTAGATCCAGTTTCATTGGATTATCTCGTCTCCTCATTTTATTGTAGATTAAAATAGTATAAAAAGTATGGTACTCAACAAGATGGATACACAAACAAAATATTTTTCAATATAAAGTACATTGTATATTGCTCTTTAAAAAGCCAGTAACATTCATTAATTCAGTATAGTAGTACAGGTATGAAATTCTGATTTATAAATATTTTATTCTTATTACTTTCAAACTCTTATTAGTTGATTATAGAAGGCCTAACAGGGTCTTGTTTTAGTAAATAATAATATGTACTTGGCTGAGGGTGGTTACTGTCATAGAATTAGAATTTGGATACTAAAATTAAAGTCCTCCCCTGTATGGCACTGATTCTCTTGATCTGACCATTAGTGACAAGTGTCTTTAGTTTGTACACATATGAGAATAATACTGTATTATTTCTGTCAGTTAAATATATCTTACTACTCAACCAAATGAGTACGTTGTAATGTTTCTACCTTGGGAATATAACTCATGTGATCAGAAGAACGAGTTGTTCGTGAACGTGGATATACATTTAGGTTACTGCAGTGGCAGATGCATGCATTTTTCAGAATGCTGTTTCCCGGTTGTTGTTAATGCATGCCCAAACAGATATGCAGATACTTAATAATGCTGCTTAGTTGTTGTAGTCAGATTGAGCAGCACATAGTTTATAGCAAATCTGAAAGCAGGAACACAAGAATGATGAGCTATATGATAAAGACTTGCTAGGATTGCTGGTCAGTGGAAGTACTGACTGCACGTTGTTGATACAAGCCTGTCTTGTGTAATACCTATGATACAATTTTCTTGACACCTGTTTTCAAAGCATACCTTTCCATGTCATCCTGGTTTCTTTGGTGAATTTACTTAAAAAGTGTTTTTTGTTTTTGAAAGCAGTATGCAGTATATTCTTTCCTAATTTTAATTTAATTAAGAATTTTACTGGTTGGCCACTACGTGCCAGATACTTTCATTTATTATTCATCCAGGGTTCCGGTAAATTAAGAACTCCTTTGCCCATTTTAGAAATTATAAAATGGAGGCTCTGAAAGGTTTAAAAACTCATCTTTGTTAGATCCTACATGTGATAAATGTGGTTACCCAGCTGAATGAGTTGCCTACTACTTGACTATAGATAATGTATCAAAAGTAAAGGAGGGGGGAATTGAGATTAGAATAATGAGTATTTGAGGATAATTTTAGCAAGTTTGCTAAGTGGAACATCAGTCTTTTGGGCACGTCTGTTCCACAGCCACTGAATGTATTGGTCCTGTTGGATTTGTTGAAAATGCAAATAATCCAATCCAATGTAATACTCATTAAGGGAAAAGGAATACAATTTGATAGTATTTATGAAGACATGCACAGCCTAATCTGTGAATTGAAAGCATCTTTTCAAAATTTGCTTCCCTTCATATTCCTAGGTGGTATTGAATCTGTGGGTAGAAAAATGAGAGCATTTCAAATAATGCTAATGAAGTTTAAATGATTGCAATCTACCATATTGTGAAGAAAAGTTGTTAGCTGTGAAAGATGAGGACAGAATTAAAATATTACCATGACTGGCATTTGATTTGAAAACTGCAAAGATAAGCTTAGGTTCCTATTTATGAAAACTATCCTCACAGCCTGATGAAATATCTTTTAAAAGGTTTTATGGTTACCATGGATACTTGTTAGCTTTGGTAGAGTAAGTTGTAATTCATATTCCATCATCTGAGGTGAAGGAGCCAAAAAAGCCACCCAACTAAAATCTAAGGTAGCTTCATCTGTATGTTCACAGTAGTTTGAAGAGATGGAAAGGGTATCTAACCCAAAGATTAGAGTTTGGGTTAGTTGTTACTTCTTGAAAAGCAAAATATTTAGCATGCACATTACCTGGATCTCATCATAATGTTTACTCTCTATGTATAACTTTTTCTTTCAGCTGGTGAAGGGAACTTCTTAGGTTGTGACGTAGGAATCTAGATGGTGAGAGCCTTCTGAATGCTGACGAACCGAAGCAGCCTCCTCAATTTCTGAAAGCCATAGGGACGCAGAAATATTGAAGGCATTGGTCCCTATGGTAACATATTTGCATTTGGCCCAGAAGTGGCTGGTTTCTGCTTAGCCTCTTGTAATTGCTATATATTGACAGCCGTTTTCACGACTATTTTTAAAATGTCGGATTAATGAGCATGTGTACAAGGGAGTGCACACCATATCCTTCGGCTTGATTAGACACTTCGCATGACAAAAAGCTCTGCCTGAAGAGTTACTGAGGTGTTTTTGGCATTCCCTAATGTGTCTGTCTCACAGTGGAAGCAAAAAGCCTTTCAAATGATTTAAATATTTTCCTCAATTCTCTTTTAAAACAGGTGACAAAAGAGCTAAAACAGTATGACAACAAAATTATAGAATGCAAATTTGAGAATAACAGCTGGGTCTTCATGAGACAGAGAACAGACAAAAGTTTTCCTAATGCCTACAACACTGCCATGGGTGAGTATGACAACCTACCGATGTTTGTTACATTAAGAGAGAGAGAGAGAGAGAGAGAACACACACGTTAAGGTTTATAATCAAAATGTGCTGTCTTTGGTGTTCTGCCTGATGGGGCACAGGGTCACTCAGACCCCTGTCCTTGCTGGCTGCGAAAGGGGCTGTGACTGTCAGCTCCGGCTGGCTTGTAGGTTCCTGTCTCTAGGCCTGTGGGCTTATGCCCATGCACCCAAAAGAGAAGTGTAAAGGGCAGGATAATGGGCTGTATACAAGTTGAATTTGTTGAACAACAACAACAACAAAAGCCATGATAATTTCAGATCTATTCAGAACTATAAAAACCATTGTTTGCCAGATGGTAAAAGACAAAATTAGCAGGGGGAAAATGTAATTTCCAGCTCCTAAAATAGCTTTACAAACAATGGAGAACAAAGTAAATGAAAACCATTAAAAAACAAAACAAAACAAAAAAAAACCTCCTAAAACCTCCTGTGCTATCTTTCGGAGAGTTCTTTGAGTACAATATAAATGCTTTGGGAATTCAGAATAGTAAGTTTCTTTCATGGGGAACAACAGAAATTAATTAATTTCATAAGGTAAACCTTATAGTAGCAGTAGCAGTTGTTGCTCTGGATTGCATTTTTAGTGAAGCTGGAAAAAAAAAACCCAAATGGATAAAACCCAAGATTAAAGGTTAATAGAATTGTGTGCCTTTAGACTGCTCAGTCAATGACGATGCTGATTATATGATAAGCTTATGAGAAAATACAGAAATTGCCAGTTTCAGTTTTGCAGTTTGTGAAAGTTACTATTGTACATTTAAGGGTTCTGTTGGAACTAGCATCTGTGTTCAGACAAGATGAGTTAATTTTGAAAATGGAAATAATTAAGCCATTGTCCTCCCCCCGCCCCCAAACTAGATATGTAAATACAATTCACAGACCTGGTGGTCAATTTTGATCACATAAGAAAAGATGCTGTATTTATTCATAATTTTATTAGAATACCTTACTTATCTCAAACAAGTTATTGAAATAAAATAGTACAATCTGTCTGCTCCAGTGGAACCTCCCTGTTCAGTAGAAACGGTGGCGGGTGCCATCATGGCAGGGTGGAGTTTCTGCTGACAGATGAGACTGGAGGATGGTAGCATACGGTTTCTGTAGAAGTTTTGGTTGAGTATAGACTGTAGCGTGATGCGCTGTGGTCCGTTAAAATCCTATGAAAGCAGTTTCGAAGAGGGGGAAAACGATAGTGATGGAGTGGTTGTAATTCAAATACTTAAAGTTTTGGTTTAAAATTAACGGTACAGGGCGCCTGGGTGGCTCAGTGGGTTAAGTCGCTGCATTCGGCTCAGGGTCCTGGGATCAAGTCCCGCATCGGGCTCTCTGCTCAGCAAGGAGCCTGCTTCCTCCTCTCTCTCTCTCTGCCTGCCTCTCCAACTACTTGTGATTTCTCTCTGTCAAATAAATAAATAAAATCTTTTAAAAAATAAATAAATAAATAAAATTAATGGTACAGGAAAGAATATCCACCAGAAGAGCACTCGTTTGGGGGGTACGGGAGGGCGGAGAGTCGTTTCATGTGTGAAGCCTGTCACCCCAGTCAGTGAAATGAAACTGTTCAGCCTGTCGGGACGAAAACCTTTCCCCTTTCACATCTCCCTGTGGTAAGTCAGCTGCCTTAATTAACCCTCACGTGAGACACGTGTCTCCCTTTGTCCACAGCTGTGTGCAACAGCATCTCCAACCCTGTCACCAAGGAGATGCTGTTTGAGTTCATCGACAGATGTGCGGCAGCTTCTCAAGGGCAGAAGCGGAAACATCATCTGGACCCCGACACAGAGCTCATGCCTCCACCACCTCCCAAAAGACCTCGCCCTTTGACCTAAGACAAAGACCCTGACTCAAGGATTGAGAGGAAAAATGAGTGGGAAAAGATGCTGTTGCCCCATTTTTGCAGCCAGAGATATTGGAAAAAGAGTGTGGCTTGATGTTGATACACATTTTGAATTTCTTTTTTTTTTTTTTAAAGAGTATTGTAGCCAGCCTGTAAATATTTGATGCATTTGTTTCCTCAGTGCTGCAATACCTCGTGGACTTTAAATGTTTTATTTATATCTGATAAACTCAGCCTTACCTTGTGAATCTGAAGATTGAAATATCCAAAGGTTTAATCGAGATTGAAATCAATGAAAAAGAGGCCTTGTTTGTATATGGATAACTTTCACTTTTAATTTATAAAGTTAGTAATCTGGAACTGTGAGCGCAGAAAACACTGTATTTTTTAGAAGCTGTATTTCAACTATGATAAATACTCCTTTTCAAAAAAATCTAGGCAATGGCATTAAACATTCTTGCTATCATTTATCATGGATTTCCTACATTTCTGAGATTCTTGTATTCAAAAACAAATGACAAGGTTGTTAAGTATTGTACTATATAGAACAACTTGGTCTGGCTTATATCATTTTAAGTTTTTTTTTGAAATGTTAAAGTAAAAAAAAGTAAAGCCCTGTTTTTGTGAGTTGCATCCTTTTTAAAGGAAGTATATTGAGTATTTTCATGTTTCTATTCTTGGAACTAAAATATCAGCGATCCAGTGTGTCATTCTGGCAGTGGTTTTTGAGTTACTTCCTAGAACTTAGATATCCACCACCGGGTCCCTTTTATGTAGTGTTCTCCTGGGAGACTCTTTTTTTTTTTTTTTTCCTTTTAAAAGAGCTAGGGCTACTTCTGCTTTACCTCAGTGGTATCGGCACATTGTAAATTACATTAAAACACACAACTCACTGTGATTATGGGAGTGATATCAAATACAAACGAAGTTGTGTTAGTTCCCTTGAACAAAATGGCAAAGGACATGCCAGCCGACTCCTTTGATTAGAAGGTAATGCCCATGGAATAGAATGCTGTCACTAGAAACCGCTCTCCCACTGCTAGATAAATGCAGAGGCAAAGAGTAGACATCTGTAGGAACTAAACATCAAGGAAGCCAAGACATTGATTTTCAAAGCCAGAATTCTATCTCTGTTCTGTGCTGGGGATGCTATTTCTGTTACACATCTGAATTTTACAACATTTACTGATAGATAATGGATTTAAAGAGCAGCTAATCGGTCATCTGCTATTGTTGAGAAGCTGTGTTCTGATTGGCTTGTGAAGGAACTCTGAGAATTAGCCTACTAGAGGCTAAGGTATTTATTTTTAGAAGTACAGGTTTTAAGTATGTATATTTAAAACAAATTTTCATGATCTGAATTTTATATATGTCTATGCATATACATGTGTCAGTATATGCTGCCGTGTATATTCTTCTACTAATACAATCAGACATGAAAAATGCAAATGAGTTACCCAGCAGACTGAATGTCTGACAGGATTTCTATATGGTATAGCACAGATTAACCAAAAATGTATCTACATTTACCTGCGTTTTGATGTTTTTAAACAAAGTTTTCTCCTGCAGTGCTTTTCTATATGAAATACTAGAGTCACGCTTAGGCTTTTTCCTTTGTTCTTTCCAAGTTATGTAACGCTTAGTGAATGTATCCAGAAGGTCATTTTAGTATTTCATTGCTAGAGTGCATTTGTGAGTTTGGGCACTAAAGGGATTAAAACACCTGACTGCTGCAATGACTGCTGAAAGGTGGAAATTTGTCATGTTCCATAGTGTCTTCTACAAAGTGGGTCTGGTCGGCGTTGGTGGTATAGTGGTGAGCATAGCTGCCTTCCAAAGTGGGTCTGAAAAAACACCTATGCAACTCCAGATAGTCTGACGCCTGCTTCACCAGGATTAGCGACTCGTTTCACCTGATAGGTCGCTTTCCTCCAAGCCTGTATAAATGCAGAGCCCTTTTGCAGATATAAGAGCTAGTTTTTGCCAGTGATCTTTAATGGAGTTAAATGTTTATGGTAATTGTAACCTTTTAAATTGAGTTATGTGAAAAGAGCATCTCATTTTTAATACACCCAGATATTTTTCCCCCTTGCCTTTGTGCATTTTTCCAGAACTTAATTTTCTTAATTTGTTCTTTCCTTTCAATTACAGTGAAGTATAATCGCCGGCCTGATAAGTAGATCCCCTTTGGCCCCTGAACACACTGTCATCTGCATTATCATAAAAAGTCATCTAGAAAGTCAAGGGGGAAAACCGAGAGGCAGGGATTGGGACAGCAAGAAGGAAGGAACTCCTTCCCTTGTCAGCCCACTTCACTGTAACTATTTTCTCACACTGAAGTTTTGTAGACAAAAATAAGAAAACTTTGCTTTCCTGAGTTATCAAATATAAAAGCTTTTGCTTTGAATATGGAGAAGATGTGGATGACTCGACTGCCTGGATGGTTACATTTGCTTTCCGTGAAATGCTCAGAAAATGTCAGGACATTCCTTCTCAACTGTGTGTCCATGTGGATTGTAATAAAACTACTGATTTAAAATAACAGAAAGTGTATCCACTTTGTTTTGTGTCCCTTTATTTGACTAATGATCTCATGTCCTTTCTGTTGCCGCATTGTCCTGTCAGCCATGCCCCATCATAATCCATCTGGTTTTGTTGCATTCTAGAATTAGCATAAAGACTTGGAAAATCCCGTTTTCCTCCTGAGAAACCAAGAAGTTGGATTGACTTGGGGGGGTGCAGTTTTCACCTTTTCTTTTTGAAGTGTAAAAGAGTGGAGGGAAGTACAAAGCACATCTGTAAATGATACTTATTATATTTCTGTCCATTCACCTCTTAGTGCAGTAGATATTTTGTTACATTATTTTTAACACATTTAATGCTTTCTGCAGTAAATATTCTGAAATAGTGACATAACGACTGCTATCAGTTTTTTTGTTGTTTTGATTCTTCATTTTTTTAAAGTATGGAATTTGCCATTTGTAATTTTCAAATGATAACCATTTGGAACTAAGTGCATAGTCCTTTCTAGGCAAAAGACCTTGAAAGTCAAGAACCAAATACTTGCAGGTGGGGAAGACTAATGTGGTAGAAAAAACCCTGGGTTAACCCCAGAAACCAAGTCGAGGCTCTGCCTCTCATTGATTCTTGTGTTCTCTCTTAATCTCACCCTCTATCCCCCAACCCCGTCCCCTCTATAAAATACTGAGATCGAGCCAGATGATCAAAAAGAGCCTTTTCAGGTCTAACACGATTCTTGTGATGGCTCATGCTCTGTAAATAGCCCATGTTTACAATGAAGGCAATATTGCCATTACTGAAGATTTACCAAGCATTACGACTGTCCTAAACACAACAGCCCCGTGCAGGTAGGTACTGTTACTACCCTCCTTTTGTAGTTGAGGAATCTGAGACTCAGAGAGGTAATTAACCCAGGGTGGTGTAGCTGGTAAGTTGTGAGCTGAGGCCCAAATATAGGTCTTCCTGACTCCCAACGCCTAATTGATTGTTCAGTACTCCTCAAGAGCTTTGTTGCAGCCTCTGCGTGGGGGCTGCTTCCATGCCAGGGGGCCCAAACTGTTTGTTTCTTTGGGGCTAACAGGGTTTCAAGGACCTCTCTCTAAAGCAGGGAGATGAAGTTGGGATCAGCAAAGTGGATATATTTTTAGGGACTTACTTAATATTTAACAATATTTAAATGTGAGTGACACAGAGGCCATGAAAAGAAGTTTAATATTCTCATTAAGATGCTAAATTTCAGAGACATAATTAGGAAGAAATAAGTGATTAAATTACACACCGGGCCAACATTTTTCTGATTGTCGCATAGTTAACTGTCAACTCTGATGCTTTGGCAGGTTGGTGTCAGCCTTGGTTAACCCAGAAGCGTCCTTCCTCCTACCAGACTCTGCCATCAGGGGACCAACCACTATGCAGGGTAAACAGGGTGGTGGTGGAGGGCCCTCAGACCAGAGGCCTGCCAGGCTTCTAAGAAGACTTCACATTTCCACAGATGAGCGCATGTATCCAGGGTTGCCAACTGTTTGGCCATGGAGTGGCTTTACAAAATATCAGGTTGCCATTATTTCATAAAATAAAGCGAATTTTTTTAAGTTTTTTTTTTTTTTTTTTTTAATTTGATAGAGAGCATAAGCAGAGAGAGCAGCAGAGGAAGAGGCAGAGGGAGAGGGAGAAGTAGGCTCCCCACTGAGCAGGGGGCCCAATGTGAGGCTCGATCCCACAACCCTGGGATCATGACCAAAGCCAAAGGCAGATGCTTAACTAACTGAGCCTCCCAGGCTCCCCAAAATAAAGAGAATCTTAACAACCAAAAAAGGGGTAGGACATCGTTTAGAAGAAAAGGTGTGTCTTTACATAGAACAAATTTTTTTTAATGATTCTCTACATGGTCTTTTGCTTCTACATTTCACCCCAAACTGGTGAAAACTTTTTCATTGCACAGGTAAAATTCCAGGCAGCTTGTAAGCCAGCAGAGGGGCAAGCCCTGGTTCTGTAGCCCAAGGTCATTTGCATAGCGAGAATTTATCATAGTATACCTCGCAATTGTTGATTCTAACATGCTTTTGAGATATACGGCATACAGGTGAAAAATGAATTGTCTGAATGTTGAAACCTACCTGGAGAGAATGAACCCCTCAGCTGTTTAAGATACAAAAATAAGCATAGGCAGATAAAACACAGAAAAACAGAATGTGACAACAAATCAGACCCACAGAGCACCAATGTACACAACTTTGAAATTGGTGCGTAGTATGTTTTTCCTTTAGAATGCTGCCATCAGAATGACCCCTCAAGTCTGCAGACCTGTTCCTGCTGTTGCTCACCAGGAAGAGCTCTCTGGTCCGAGATGTCAGAGGCCTTCCATGATCTGGCTGCCGCCTGTATTCAGATTTGGGTCATGTCTGTGTGCCTCCTTGTCATTCCCAGAACTCCATGTTCTCTAAACTCAGGAATCTTTCCTCATGGTGCTGCTCCTGCTTTTGCCAGAGACCCCAAACTCCCTTCATCTCAGGATCGAGGGGGCCATCCTGCTGTAGGTAGCCTCTAAGGTCTCACACTGTATCATGATAGTCTCCGCCAGTCCCCTCTCCAAACAAGGGTTTGGCCCATAACACAGGGTATATAACAGCAGCGAGCCCTCAGTTGTGTTTAGGGCAGGAGGTGCAAATGCCCTGCTGTACTTCCTGTCGAGACTCAAGACGTATTTGCTGTTGTCTCCCTCAGTTCAGCTTATATGAGCATGATTTTTTTTTTTTTTTGTCACTCTGGCCTTCTCGTCATAATAGCAGCTCTGAAAACGTCTCATTTCTTCAGAATTTCTTCAGAGGCCATCTACAATGTGTCTTGTATTTAATCCTGACTAGAAGTGTCTTGTCTGTTCTTGCCTTTTGCACTGGAAGTGAGTGCTTCTGAGGAAACTTCTCAATAGGAAGAATCTTAAAAAACCGCCCTGGCCTCCTGGCCTTGAGACACTTTGAGGGGAGGTGTGAGGAAAGTCGTGTTCTCAATCACATCTTATTTTTTGGTGCAGTTTCACTGAGCCTGCCACATCTTCAGCTAGGAGGCTCCTTCTCCCTCCCCACCTACTCCTGCCCAGCTTCTGATGTTTTCAAAGAGAAATCTTCCAGTAACTGCTGAGGCTTTTCAGTTAGTTTTAAAAATAAATACCACTCCGTGATCCCTGAGCGTAAATTGGTGCTTCTAGCCACGTCTTTTAGAGTGGGAAAGGCAAGTGAAAGATATTATTCTTGTTGCTACTATCGAATGCTATCTTCCAGGATCTAAAGGAATAAGAAACTTTATAGTTTCTGTAGAAGTTCTGCTTCCCTTCTGAAAGCTGTCAGGGGAACATTGTGTAGTTTTGATCTCCAGTCTAAGCACACTGTGTGCTCTGATACACATCGACGACGAGGGCTGCTAGAGAGAGCCTAGCTGAGCCACATGACAACCAAAACTCTCCTGTAAAAAATTTCTTGAAAATTCTGCATGTGGGTAGAGTCTGTATGCCTGGACACATCACATACAATTGGAATGACGCAGGAGGTGTGACGTGTTCCAGACCTTCGTGGATGGGCACGGTGAATGGGCAGGGAGGTGCAGACAAAGAATGTGGGGAGGGCTGCTTTGGAGCAAATTGTCTAAGGCTTGTATGAAAGACAGGGGAAGGATATCTGGCTGCAATCGCTCTGACCTAAGCTAAGCAACCAACCAATTGCCCTGGGCCCCCTTGATCTTCCAGCTACCCTTTTCTCTGGCCCTTTTTCCTGCAAGATTCCCAGGAGGTGATTGCACTTGTTCACTCCCTCTGCTTTCCTTGTATTTTCTCTTTTTTCTTTCTTTCTTTTTTGAGAGAGAGAGAGAGAAAGCATGCAAGTTGGGGGCAAGGGAAGGCAGAGGAAAAGAGAATCTGAGGCAGCCTGCACACTCAGCACAGAGCCCAACTCAGGGCTTGATCTCACAACCCCGAGGTCATGACAAGAGCTAATATCAAGAGTCGGACCCTCAACCAACTGAGCCACCCAGGTGCCCCTCCTTTGTATCCTCTGCCAACAGGCTCTGCCTCTACTGAGAATGCTCCTGTCCCCACCAGCAGTGCCCTCCACAGGGTCAAATCCACTCTCCTAAGTGACCTCTCAGCACGATCAGCTTCTCACTCCCTGGTGTTTGTTTTGGTTTTGGTTTTTTTTCGCCCTCTCTTTCTTTTCCTTATTTATTTATTTATTTATTTTTACTCTTTTTAAAGGGAAATGTCAACCATATACAAAAGTAAGGAAAATGCACAGTGACGTCCCATCTACCCATAGTTAGCAGTGATCAGTTTGTGGTAGTTCCTGTTTGTTGAAGGAAGTCCCCCATCTCCCTTCGCACACACACACACACACACACACACACACGATTACTTGAAAGCAAATCACAAACTTCTTGTTGAACCCTTGCCATTCTTGGCTTCTAAGCCTCTTGAGTGTCTTGATTGTCTTTCCTCCTACCTACAGGGTCTCCCTTGCTGAGCCCTTTTTACCTTCTCTGCCTCCTAGTGTTGTAGTAACCCAGGTTCGGTCCACTGACCTCTGTGTATGTGTAGCCAGAAAGTGTAGACTTTCTCTAGGAGATCTGTCCTTGTCCCTGAATGCTAATACCACCTATACACAAACAATTTCTAAATTTATTTTTAGCCTGGATCTTGCTTGTGAATTCTAGAGTCAAATATCCAACTGACAGCTTGACATCTTCACTTAGATGTTTAATAGTCACCTCAAACTTAATACACCCCAAACTGAACTTTCCTTCCCCCATAGACTTGCTTCTCTTCCCACAGTCTTCTTGTAGAGCTTAGTTAATGGCAATTGCACTTTTCCAGTTGCTTCAGAATCGTCCTTGATTCTTTTCTTCTCTGACACTCCACGTCCAATCCATCAGCAAATGCTGTCAGCACCACCTTCAAACTGTAACCAGAATTTGACAACTTCTCAACCTCTACAACGTCTCTCATCCCATCTCTTGCCTACGTTATTGCCATAGCCTCCTAACTGGTATCCTGGTTTTCATTCTCCTTCATCCCCTCCTCCGTCTGTTCTCCACACAGCTGTCTGTAATATTTTTTAGAACATGTCACTCAACTACTCAGAACCTTCCAGTGCCTTCCACCTCATTCAGAATTAAATTCTAAATGCATACCATAGCCCACAAAGCCTACATAACATAGCCCCCAGCCGCCTCTTCGGAGCTCACCTCTCATCCTCCTCCTAGTTCACTCTGTGCATCCCACTGGTGCCCTTGTGCTTTCTTCATCTTGCCAAGCATGTTCCTGCTTCAAGGACTTTGAACTTTTTCTTCCCACAACCTAAATGCCCTCCCCCTAGCTATTCCTAAGGCTCACTGTCCTTTCATTCAATTATCTAGATGAATTCCACCTCATCAAAAAGATCTGGCTGACCATCCCACCTAAAGTGCTACTCCCACCTGGGTAGCTCAGTCGGTAAGGTGTCTGCCTTCCCGGGGTCCTGGGATCGCACCCCAAGTCGGGTTCCTGCTGGGCAGGTAGCCTGCTTCTTCCTTTGTGTGCACACTCTCATCTCTCTCTCTCAAATAAATAAATACAAATTTAAAATATATATAAAGTGTTACTCCCATCACCACCTACCTACCCTCTTATCCTAATTCATTTTTCCACAAGCACTTACCCAACATGTTCACATGTTTTCCCAGTGTCTGACTCTCTTCTCTAGAATGTAAGTTCTAGAATGTGAACTGAGAATTTTATTTCCTTCACTGCTGTATTTCCCGTGCCTAGGCCAGTCTGGCATGAAGTATAGAAGTTTAATAAGTATTTCTAAGTCTGTAAATGAACTAGGGTTGTGCAGATAGGCTGGGAACAGATTACGAAGGGATTTGAATGTCCGGCTAAGAAGTTAGGCTCAATTTAGTCAACAGTAAAGAGCTATTGAAAGCTTTTATACATGGGAGTTCTTTGTGAGAATTTGTCCAAGGAGGCAGAAGAAAGAAAAGCAAGATGATAGGCCAGCTGAGAGGCTACTGTAATAATCCCTTTGAGAGGTAAAGAACCTAGAATATGATAGCATATACAGAAATGGAGGTGAGGGATGGAACTGGCATTCAGGAGAGGGAATCATCAAATTCAATAATCGGTTGAGAAGCCAAGATTACCTTCAAGGGTTTGAATTAAGGTTGGGGAATGGTGGGGCCCTGCCCAGAAACAGGGATGTGAGAAAGAAAAGCTGACTTGGGGCTGGGATGGAGAAGGAGCTTCAGAGCAGGATGAGCTGGGGGTGCTGCTGGGAGTTTCAGAAGGAACTACCCAAAGACAGAGGTAAAATTTAGAATGGTGTTCAGACAGTCAGACTGCTGGCAAGATTTGAAAATTGTTCACACAGCAGTGATGGTATAAAACAATGTGAGAAGAAGGTATCGAGTAAAAAGAGGGTCAGCAACCTCCATGTTAGTGGATGGAAGAAAAAAATGACAAAGTACAGCATCAAGATGTCAGTTCAAATAAAGATCAAGAAAGTAAGGAAAAGAAAAGAAAGTCAAGAAGGTACAACCTTCAGGAGCTGAGAGAGAGAAGGATGTCTTGATAGAAGAGGCAGAAAATAGTTCCAATTGCCCTAGGAGCAAGTCATGGAGAGCGAAGGACTGAGAAAAGAGTAGGCAGATAGGTAACCTTCAGAAGCATGAATGGGGATGGCTAAAGTCAAGGGAAAAACCAGACAGAATATGAGGACATGGAAGTGGTGGGGTTTGGGGCTTAATCTATCAACAGATGAAAGAATATTCCTGAGGGTAGAGGTGATGCCATGTATTCACTCCATGATGACCTGTCTAGACAGTTTCCCATCCCCTGTTTCAAGATGCCCATGTGTGTGACCAGGGGTCATAGGGATCTAGTGATCAACACCAGAAGTGTTGATCTTCTTAGTTCTCAGGCTGGGGGCGGGTGCTGGACGGTTGCCTCCAGCTGAATGATGTCTCTGGGCTCCCCAAAGGAAGAACCTGGTGATTCCTGCAGGTGAAAGCTCAGGACCAACCTAAGTACCCAGGAGGCTGCTGCTCCACCGTGGAGATGGGGGGGGTGGTGCAGGGGCACGGGGAGGCTGGTCCCAGAGCGTGACGCTGCCCTGCCCAGACAGAGAGCCCGTGGAGCACCTGAGCACACAGCCTGGGCTATTGGACACCCCTCTCACCCCCACCCCCTACTCCTGGCAACTGACAAGGGCATTAAGGCATGGCGCTGTCCCTGCCTTCCTGTATGTCAGCTATTCCTATCCACTGTGACTGACAAACTACAGTGGTGGCATCCATTTTAAGTACAAGAAGACCTCTTTAACAATGCACATGCATTCTGCACATTAGGGCCTCGTCATTATTTAGAAATAATTTATGTAAAAATAATTGTCTTGAAATGGGAGTCCATTTGCTTTATCATAAGTAATGTCAGCAAGAAATCCCCATGAATTTATATGTAGAACTGAAAAACAGAACGTGACTGGATTCTTTAAATATAATTTCAGCAGTTGACATTTTTGAAAGGTTGCCCAAAAAATGGCTTTAATTTTTTTATTCCCCACATGTACAAGGTTTCTCATTGATAGTGACTACCAAGAAGCTGAAGAGATTATCATTAAAAGTTTTGGTCAGGATTTTAGGACAGCATTTAAAGCAGTAAACCTGACATTAAAAAGGTATGTTCATGGGAGCAAGCACAAAGTTCTCATTTAACATTTTGAAAGGATTTTACTTTGAAATTTTGTATAAAGCTGTGTCTTCCCTAAGACTTTTTGTTTTATTGTTTTCTTACCACAATTTTTTAATCTAAAGAAAATTGAATGGACCTTCCCCATCAAGACCCATACAGACACCTTTAATGCTTTAGCTTTACCCCAGGGTTCCTTCCAAGATTGTCATGTTCTGTGTTTGCCATGATGTTAAAAGGGCTGGGAACATTGTCTGATGGCCAAGGATTAGAGATTGGCAAAGTGAAAACAGAAGAAAGTTGAAAAGATGAAGGATTTAACCCCACATTGGGCAAGAAATCAAGAAAAATTGGAAGGGTATGATGGCTTGGGTGAATAGGAGAGAGTGAGACCAGACTGAAAGATCAGAGTGTAGAGCCATGCTACACTGAAAATGGCAGGGCACTGCATTCCATCTCTCCTATACTTGTATTTTTTTGCTGCCTCACACCAGTATCAGGACTTTTTTGTTATACAATGACAGGAAAGCAAATTTACCCACTCTAAATAATTAAATAGTCCAGAAGGCAAGAATGAGTTCAGGAATAGCTTGATCCAGGAGTTTTACAACTCTTCAAGTCTCAGTGGGCTTCCTATGGTCCTTCAAGAATCACATCTCAATTCACATGCATCATAAAGAACAACTATCTATCTACTAACAGCCCCAGGGAAAGTTTCATTACATTTCATTTCATCTGACAGGTCATTTGTCTCTTACTGAACCAGTCCCTGTGGCCAGGAAATATAATGCCCTCTCTGAATGGCCAGATTTATGGCTGGTGCCCCCTGTATAGCTGAGAATGGAACCAAGTCTCCCAATATCTTTTTTATTTGCTTAATTGCTTTTATCCCTTCTTTTTGGCACCCCCCCAAGGTTTATTCATATTCATTAGTAATAGTCAAAATATTAACCAACTGATAAGCACTGGTGCTGACAAATCAGGACAGCTCTGGAGGAGCATACCCAACATTCCCTGCCAAACCAGGTGTTACTCCTCTCTGGTTGCTAGGTTGTAGGGAGGTCTGGGAATACCACAGAGAGGCAGCATAGCTGGGAGGAGGAATTCGCTGCGGGTGATTAGGGAAATGGCTGTTTCCAGCTGGTATTAGGCTGTATTCAGCTAGTATTGTCTTTCAATATTTACAAGCTGTGATGCTATAACAAGAGTAGTGGCACTGCTAGTATTCCAGCTATTTTTGTGTGTGTTTGATCCTTTCCACCACCATAGATAGACCGTCCTCCTAAAGGCTGGGGAGGGGGCTTGTTTGTTCCTGCATCTCCCATAGCACCAACAAGGTACATTTGTCCATTCGCTTACTCAACAAGCATTTCTTCAGCCCAACAAATATTAGGTAGTGAATAGTTTAATTGAATGAATGCAAAAGCCTCCTTTAAAAGGGTTGCAAAAAAAAAAGTATTACAGTTAGAGAAAGATCCAGTTTCATTTAGGAGAAGGAGTAAGCGGAAAGTTTGAGGAAACTAATAGGACTCTAAGGGAATTTATAATAATAGACACAAGTTGCCAAGAACAGTGACCAAGATTTATCTAGAGCTTGTCCTGGTTACGAATACATTTCCCCAGATTTCTTGTCAATGAGATCCAGTGGAAGGGGTGTTTGTTGGGTGCAAGGCAAGAGGAAGCCCAGATAAGCAAGCAGAAGGGAAGGCACTGGCCTGGGGCAAGAAGCAGGGGAAGAGTAACAACCAGCAGGAAGCTGGCTGAAAGGAGTTTGCAGCAGTGGTTTGGGGGTGGGGAGCTACCTCCTAGCCCTTGATCACCTCGTGGGATGCTCCCACAGAGAAGAAAAGCACAAGACTGGAGTTTGAGCTGAAAGTCATCCTCTGGGGCATCTGGTACCATTTTAGAGGTAAGTAAAGTGAGACCCAGAAGTACTAGGTGACTTTAGCACAGCTGGTCCCCATCTTTCTGATTCTCTGCTCCCTTGGCATTATTCCCTGTGAAGCTAAAGATGGGGAGGAAAAAAGGATTTCCTCCAGGTAGGCAGACAATCTGATCTTGGACAAAGCCTGTAGGTAGCCCAGATGTGACTGCCCTTTACCCTGTTTTCACCCTTGAGCTTGAGCAACAGGAGGTGCCCAGATGCCCATGAGGAGCACAGGTGCACACATACACCTCCAGGGCTTGGAAGTTTATTCAAGGTGAAGCAAAGACCACAGGCACCGCTGATGGATGCTCAGAGTTGTGTAACCTCCAAGCACATGTCTACTTAGAAAAGTTTGATTTTGATTGCCATAGAAGGCAAAACATCTTAAAATGAAGTGGAGCTATCTTTGGGTAGGATGCAAAACCGCCCATGGGTATATCACATCAGAAACGATGTGTGATTTCTTCCAGTCCCTCAACTCAAAAAAGATGAACAGATTTAACTGATGCATTCTAAAAATAAATAAATAAATAAAATCTGCCTTGAGTTTGAAACAAAGTATAGAAGTTCCAGGGTCTTTTTTTTTTTTTTTTTTTTTTTTTTTTTTTGGTGGGGGTAGACAGGAAATGCCAGGGTAAAGGACAGTGGGATCCGCCCCCCCCCCCCCAAAGTTATAACCAAACTGTTTTAGCTTCGAGTGTTTTTTACTGGGTATAACAAGATGACTAAAGGTCGCGGAAACAAGGTTGGCTTGGAAAAAATTATGAATGGTGGTTATACATTTAAATCCTCACACATACGCCCAAGGCGATGTTTTCTGAGTTGGAAAACTAACACTCCATTTTTAAACCTGTAGTGCCAGGAACGGAACAAGTCTAACCCAGAGCTGACCGGACTCCTAGGACTCAGATGAGGAGACAACAGCGTCTGCCTTCTGGGTAACCAAGAGCGAATGCAAACCTGGGCGCTCTCAAGCTCCCCGCTCGTGCCTCTGGGGGGCCTGGGGCTCCGGGGTGGCCTAGGGGCGCCCCGAGGGCCACGTCACTCAACCATCTTCGCTAGCAGCCACGGGTTCCTCCGCTTCCCTCTTCTCTGAGGCACAACTGAGCTCGCCCTTCTTACATAACAAGGTTCTCTGGCTGGAAGCAGAATGTCCTTCACAGGTCATCTACTTTAAAAATCGGCAACTTACTAAATTAATTTTGTTGTATAAGGACCCCTTCCCCCGCAAGTTGATTCTTCCCGTTCTCTTTTGTCTTCTTCAGAAAAGAGATTTAATGTGTTACTGTGGTGCAGAAAATCAATGCTTTGGAATCAATGGTAATTTTTCAGGCTGTTTAAAATTATTCACATGGCTGGCTAAGCCTGCTGCTGATAGAAAAACACGGTTTTGTTGCAGAGGAAAACTTCAAGTTGGAAACCTCACTGCTGGTGTGTTTCTGTGCGTCTTTTCACGTTGGAACGTGAATATTTATCCCGTAGCCCAGACAGCAACTCTAATAGGGTGCTGAGGCTCTAGCGTGGGTCCCTCTGAGCTAGCTGTCAGCGTGACCCCACAGGCCGACCAGGGGGTGCTTAGGGGGCCGAAGCTGCGTGTGGGATGGGCAGCCAGCAAGCACGCACTGCGCAGACGCGAGATCAGGGCTACTAGGTGGACGAAGAGTGAGATATCAAGGGAGGTTTGAAAGATGGGGAGGAGGCCCTTGGTTGGCTCTGGAATGCTGCTGCCTGGAGGAAGGGCCGACAGACTTGGACACTGTTGAGAACTTTGTAGTGAATGCGCCACATCCAGCCCGTGATTAACGCTCCCAGCAGCCCTGGGAAGAAGACGTTATTAACTCCACTGGACAGGGGGAGTGGATGGGGGCTCAGAGAGCCCAAGATCGTGTGGACAGGAAGAGGTGAAGCTGGGACTTGACCCCTTTTCTTTCTCCACGTGGCCTCTCGGTGGCATTTGACATGGGTCTTCAGGGCGGGGAGCGTTCTAGCCATTTCAGATTTTGCGGGGGATGGGAGACAGAAACACATTTCCAGGGGACTCATGACTGCAGGTAGGAAGGGCATGAGCCCAGACACACAATTCTGCAGGCTCAGGGCTGGTTTGGTGTCAGGGGTGGACCTTAAAAACATAGAAGACCTCGTTCTCTCATAACTCACGCCGAGATCGAGAAGACGAGGTGCCTAGTGTGAAAACCCTGGAAAAATGATTTGCAGCAACTTGTATGCAGAAGGAATATTGATTCACATCTGCCACCAGCTCGAGCTTTCCTGGCAGGGAGCAGTGCCTTCGTGGAAGAGGCCTGAATTCTTTGGCTGCTCTAGCAAACCTGGGCCCCAAGTACCAGTACCAAACAGACAGCTGGGCCCTGCTCTGTTTGTTCTTCCTGTGGAGCCTCAGGCCCTGATAGCTGTCTGGTGGGAACACACTCCTAGGACCCTCCTTCTCCACTCCTGACCTGGATTCCTCATCACACCCACCACAGGGGGTCATTCTTAGGTCCTCAACCCCCAAACGGTGCCTCTGTGGGATGGGAAAAACTGTCTCCTCTGGGCAGTGGCACAAAGATGGCAGAGTTGGCTCTCAGCCCCTTCTATGCCCAAACAGAAAGCTTACTGCGCACCATAAGTGGTGAGCCTGGCTGTCCTCTGTCAGCTCCTCCTGGAGCCAGCGAAGGCCCTACCAAGCAGCTCCCCGTCTTACAGCTGCCGCCTGGGGAATTGTTTCCCCCAAATCCGCGCTTCTATCATCCCTCGGAAGAATCTGGATTGGACAGGGATTCTTAAGATGTCTAGCTCCAGGGACCACGTGGACAGTGCCTCTGGGGTGCTGGGGAGGAAGAGGTGGTGACCGAACAGATGGAAAGGAGGAGCCGACCCCCCAGAACCTTGTTTCCGGCTGTGAGGTCATGTGTGCTCCAGCCACACCAAATCACAGCCCCATAAATCAGTTGGCTGTAAATCGTGCCAGGGGGAGTGAACCTCCACGAAACTCATTAGGAACATGGTCACCATTCACACTGTAGACAAAAGCTGCTCAGATAAATTATCAGGAGTGGACAAGATGCTCGAGCAAATGTCAGTGACACCCCCTGACTCAGACAATCTCTTGAGGGGAATCAGGACTGCAGCTGATGTGCGTTCTGGAGAAATCCAAGTCCTTCCAGCCTTCTCCCTCAGAGGCAGACTTTGTCCGTCATGCCACAAGTGACAGAGACATTCCTGAGAAGCTGTAAATAATTTGAGTTTGGAGAAAAAATAATTTATATTGTGTTCAAAGAGAACTCAATCTTTTGCACACTACTAAAGTGAAGGATCTTCCTTTTGGAGGGACTTTTTTGGTCAACTCCTAAACCATAATTCACCTGGAAGCTATCACTGAGCACCAAAGGTCTTGTTTCAGGGGGGAATTACAGGTAAAATTTGTGTATATGTACATTTTTTTTTCTGTAATGGTCCAGAGCTTTGCTTAATGAATACTCACAGGGTTCGGCAATCCAGAAGCAGTTTTTGGACAAGTTTGCAGTTGGGGTATTTGAGCACGCCCTGTGTGAACTGTGTGGAACTGGGACGGAACTAGGACAGTCGCTCACATGTGCTTACTGCCATGAAATACTTTTGGCCAGGTGACTCCCTTATTCTTGGCACCCAGCAAGTAATCAGAGCTTTCTGTGAGCATCTGTAAAGATGACAGAAAAAGAATCCTCGACATAAAGCTGACCTTGTCTCCTAGATTCAAACAGAGTGACCAACCTACGTTTGTCATGTGGGGTTCTCCTCTACTCAGAGCCCCTCTCAGACATGAAAGTTACGCCTCACGTTGTTGCCTCACAACCAACCCGGAGTCCGTCCTGGAAGGGCACGGTCTGGGACACGCTGTGCTGAAAAGTCTGTTTCAGGTTCTAGCTGTACTGTCCACTTAGGCTCATCCTCCAAGCTGGAGTTGCAGGCTCCGGCCCCATTTCTCCCTCAGTTTTGATCTTCCACACAAGGAACAGTATACCAGCAACATAAAATTGTCCCTGTGGTCAGTGTGTCTTTGCTGAGAGTTGTCACTAAATGCTAGGGGGCTGCTGGATTTCGCATCACGCTGGATCTTAAGGGACAGTGAACTGGGCAGCAAATGTTGAGGCTGGACTGATGGCCATGATGGAATGTCAGGTGGAAAATGGGGGAAGTAGGTGATTTATTTATAGGTGACCAAGTGACTTAGGGTAAAGGCTGCTTGCTCCCTCACTGGGACTTCAGGATTATGATTTCCTTACCTTCCAGACCAAGTGCTTGTTCGTGAACTTTGCTCAGTTAAGTCACCACCCAAAAGAGGCAGGGCGTGTGAGGGAGCCCAGGGCTCTGTGACCCACCAGGGATTGCTGGGCTCCATTCCTAGTCCTGAATGAAAAGTGGAAGCTCCTTCATTCTCCTAGATTCTTAGTCCAGGACTGGCCTCCAGCACCCAACTGGGTGGGCTGATTTAAGTCAGTGAATGGTGGTCGGATGGTGTCCCACACCTCGATTATTTTCCTTGCTGTCCCTGCCCCTTGGTTCCAAGAAGAAAGATGTGAACCTGACATGACATGCTGGTCTTGTCTGCAGTGACTGGTAAATAAGAATCAAGTATCCCCCGCCCCAAACTTCCACATGGCAAACATGCTGCCCAGGAGACTATATGTAATGTTTCAAAGACCTAAAATCTCTGAGAGCAATCTTGATGAAGTTAACCAGGCTCCATTAGTGTCTTTTAGACAACCCCACAACATAAAGCATTTCCCGTGCCAACACACATGGCAGAATGTTTTCTTTTTGATGATTTCAGAGATTTAAAAATGTCAAAAAGATTCTGGCTGTAAATGTCCCCACAGTGATTTTGTCATTTTGCAGAGAAAAGAAAGCAAGTTTCACCACCACCCCTTTCAGAATAGACCAAGCTGCCGGGGGCCCAGCCCCTCCTTCCACTACTCCTTCCTACCACACCCCCATCTTATTCATATTCTGATCTTCAACACACTTGAAAAGATGTTATTTCAAATGTTCTTACCAAAAAGAAAAATCTTCCTCGGTTTTCAGAGCCTGCCATCAAAGGACTTCATCTGCATTTGGGTGGCTGCAGATGTGGGGGATGGAGGCTGGAATCACACAGGGGGCGGCCTCCTGCCCATACCTCTGAAGCCCCCCAGGTCCAACAGGAAAGCCCACTGATCCAAGGTGTCACAGCCCAGAGGTGCGGGGACCCTAATCCTCCTGGAGTGAGCTGTGTGTTTATCTGGGGGCAGCAGTAAGAGCATACACAAGGGCTCACTCAGGTCTTTCTATACATTTTTTTTTTTTTTTGGTATCACTTTTAGATCTTTTAAAAATTAATATATAATGTATTATTTGTTTCAGGGGTACAGGTCTGTGAATCGTCAGCCTTATATAATTCACAGTACTCAATATAGCACATACCCTCCCAAATGTCCATCATCCAGCCACCCCATCCTTTCTACCCTCCTCCCCTCCAACCCTCAGTTTGTTTTCTGAGATTAAGAGTCTCATGGTTTGTTTCCCTCTCTGGTTTCATCTTCTTTCATTTTTCCCTCTCTTCCCCTGTGATCCTCTGTCTTGTTTCTCAAATTCCTAATATCACTGAGATCATATGATAATTGTCTTTCTCTGATTGACTTATTTTGCTTAGCATAATATTCTCTAGTTCCATCCATGTTGTTGCAAATGGCAAGATTTCATTTCTTTTGATGGCTGCATAGTATTCCATGTGTATATATACCACTTCTTCTTTATCCATTCATCTGTTGATGGACATCTGGGCTCTTTCCATAGTTTGGCTATTGTGGACATTGCTGCTGTTAACATTGGGGTTCAGGTGCCCCTTAGGATCACTACATTTCTATCTTTAGGATAAATACCCTGTAGTGTGATTGCTGGGTTGTAGTATAGCTCTATTTTCAACTTTTTGAGGAACCTCCATGCTGTTTTCCAGAGTGGCTGCACAGCTTGCATTCCCTCCAACAGTGTAGGAGGGTTCCCCTTTCTCCACATCCTCACCAACACCTGTCATTTCCTGACTGGTTAATTTTAGCCATTCTGACTGGTGTGAGGTGGTATATCACTGTGGTTTTGATTTGTATTTCCCTGATGCTGTCACTCAGACTTTTCTAATTCAGCATTCACTACCAATCCATAAAGGTTAAGGCGAAGTCAACTTGCAAAGAAATGAATCAAATAGCAAACATTGGTGGGGACCTTTTAAAACCAATCTGACAAGACCAACTCAGTCGTTTGTTTGACAAGTATCTGTGGATGGTTTACTGAGTGTCTGTTGATGAGGGCAGTAACACATGCCCCTATTGTAAGGAGTAATGCAGATAGGTGAGCAAGTGACATCATGGTGGGTGCTTCTCTACTCCCCAACATGTTGGGAGGTGATATGGAAGTGGGTTGAAGGGCGCTTATGTCAGTCCCAGGGATCAGGGATCTTGGATATCTTTCTTCCCAGTGGATGCCATATCAGAACTAAGACCTGAAAGATGTAAAGTGAGGAGGAGGTCTGGAAAAATCATGCTGAATGCCATGTGGGCAGTAAATGGGAGTACAGAGAAAGGAGGGGGGACTACAGGAAGAGGGGAGAGGGCAGCCTGACCTAGGGAAGTGACCGTGGGTGGAATAAGAAGCAGCGAACTTGGAAATGGATGGGATGCAGAGGGAGAGGGAGAGGAAGGGGTTCAGGATGAAGCCTGCTTTTCCAGCCTGGGTGACTCACTGGGTGATGGTATATTCTCTGATGGGGGATCCTGCTGGAGGAGGAGGAGGAGGGAGAGAGGGAGAGAGTGGTGCACCAGAGCCCTGGTTCTTAGAGGGGGATGTGGGTGTAGGGAGGGAACAGAACTTGATGAGTTCAGGTTCAGGTAAGTTTAAGGTGCTTCTGGAACAGAGAGGAGGAGTTCAGCAGGCAGCTGAACCCCTGGGAATGGAGCACAGGTGTGGGGGGCATCTGAGCAGGAGTGAGGTCTGGGAGAGCCTCAGGTAGCTGGAGACTTCAATGAGGATTATAGACTTTCCTAAGTATTTTAGCAGCATCCTTAGCAATCAAGAACTTGGTGCTAATTACAGATAACAGCAGGCCTCATTTGCATATTAACAACTAAATGTACTAATTACAAATTAGCTTTATCTATTCATTAAAACAAGCCCAGGAGGCCTTTTTTTTACTTAGAAAGGCTTTGATAGCATTTAGTTAAATTACTGTGTGTGCACCTGGAAGTAATAACAGCTGCATTTCTTATATGCCATTGTATAAATCAGATGGGCAAAATAGAGGCTTTAGCGGATTTAAAACCAAAGAGGGGATTCGGTTTTGCATCCTCAGAAAGCCAAGGCATGCATGTGGGTAAGGAGAGTTTCTAGTATAAGTACAAGGAAAATAAAAAATTATTCTGCCTTTTTTTTTTTTTTTTTACGTTTTCTATAGCTTCTTCTTTCTGAAGAAGCAGGGTCCCCAGATGGTTCCCAAAAGGGCCTCTGAAAGCAAATGGATTTTTTCAATCTGAGAGTGAAAAGAAGGCCTCCCCTGCCCCTCCCCCCCATCACCCCCACCAACTCCCACGCAGCTGGGCAGCTGTCTGTAAAGCAGCATCTCCCACCTGGAACAGGAGAGGGAGGGTCCAGGAGGAATGTCTCAGGAAAAAAAAAGGGAGGGGGAAAGTCCTATAAGAAGGTTTGCTGTATTCAAAGGTACAAAAGGAGATTCGGGGCTCTGTTGGAGAGTTTTGGAATAAGTCATCGATAGTTTAGTTAAAAAACAAAGCAAACTGACAATTACTAACACCAGGAAAGACAAAAAGCAAACTGAAAAAAATGTTCTGGTATATCAGGTGGCTCAGCTGTGCTGAAAACATTAAAGCAGTCACTGATTTAGCTAACAGCAGTGATGTAACTATGTAGAGAAAATGGAGAGGAGGCTATGGTATATATATGGGAGAGATGGCATCGTCTTCCACAATAAATCTAAAACTGCAAAAAAAAGCATTCCATGTGTGCTGCCTGCAAATACAGAGGTAAATATCAGAAAACAGTGTCTTTGAAGAATGAGAATTAGGAGGAAGACAAATGGGTCAGTGACAGCTGTTTTCTATTTATGCTTCTTAGTCATCTTTGAGTTTTTAAGCCTAGATATATATATATAGTGTGTGTATTTATATATATATATATAAATATATATATATTTTTGAAGTCTATATATATATATATATATATAGTGTGTATATATATATATATAAATATATATATATTTTTGAAGTCTCCAGCTACCTGAGCCTGCTCAGCCTCTCATATACATATATATATATAAATACACACACACACACACACACACACTACTCTGATAAAAAATAAAAATACATTTTCAAGGGCCTCTAAGGCATAGAAGACTAGTTTGTTTTGCTTCAATTGTTAAGCAAAGGCAGGGATAAACAATTGTTGTCTCAGGTCTCAATTTACCAAAGCAGAAATGGAGCAGCTGGGTGTGTGACCCTCTGAGATCCAAGCCTATGTCGCTGGGACAAAAGCAGTCTTAGTTGGTCAAAAATGCAGTCCTACTGTAGTATTCACCTGTCTCAGTGTCTCCAGGGGCTTCCAATCACCAACCTGAGAAAATTCCAATTCTGTAACATTGACCTTTACGGCCACCATGATATGGCCCTTGCTCACCTCTCCACTTCCTAACATTCTTCCCTTCACACTTGCACGTTCAGCCACGCTAAACAGATCATAGTACTACAGTACACACACACACACACACACACACACACACCCATACCAGACTGTCCTTCTACCAACCCGTAACCTGGGTAACCCTTAACTCCTGCTCACTTACCTGTGAGCAGGTAAGTGACATCCTTGTCCAGAACTTTCCTTCTCCTGAGAGCCCTCATTGACCTCACCTGTGGCTTGCAGCCTGCCTGTGCTCATCTCTCACATTACCAGTAATCCTTCTCTCCACCCCTCATTAGCCCCTCAGGGCAGGAACTGTGCCCTGTAGTGTTACTCAAAGGAATGCTTCCTCTAGGAACTTTCTGATGGGGTCTTCAATGGGTCTTCCTTTTGCTCCTCCATCCAGTCCCATTTGCCCACAAGAGTCCTGTCCTCACCAAGAGCCTGCTCAGCCTCTGTTTCTCTCTCCCCTGAAGGAAAGAGAAATCCAAATTCAACTGAAAGAGGAAGAGTCAAAGACGGCTCAGAAAGGATAAAAGGAAAGGCCTGGATGATATTGGGCTTTGTGATATTGGGCAGTGCCATAATTTCCAAGGCCAAAACCAACCTAGAGCTTAGAGGGAAGGTTTTGAAGGCCTGCACATGTGTCCCCCAGCTGGGTAGTCTTTCATTACACAGTCCCTTCAAGATTCCTGAGCCCTTCCAGGGAGCAGCAAGCTTTATAACCAAGGAGCTCAGAGCTCGCTGCCTAGGGGAAGAAGGCCAGTGATGAACTCTGATCAACACTTTCCTGACCCTAGCTGGACCCAGCCCTGCTGTACCTGGAAAAGTCTTATTCTCATCTCTATCTGGCGAAGGGGGCCCAAACAGGGACATGTGTGGAGTACCACACTCCTCACAGTGAGAACACCCATCCTGGCCTGGCATCCCGGCATCCCAACAGGGATGGAAACTTCCAAAGGGAAGGCCAGCCAAGAGAAGAAGGAAACCTCTCAAGCTACAGTTAGCAGGCACCAGGAGGAAGTGGCCTAGAAGCATGACAGGCTATAGGATGATGGTCATAAACTCACAAACTTGATAGTGATGCCAAACATCGTTTGAACTCTGGCTTTGTGCCAGGCATAGTGCTAATGCCTCCACCCACATCAGCTCATTAATCCTGTCAGTACCCTAAGGTAGATGCCATCACCACCGGCACCTAGCAGATGTGGTCCTCACAGCTCAGAGAACTCACCTGTCCAGGTCCTGCTGAATGGTAAGTAAGGCCAGGAGGGGTCCCACTCCACATCTATGGCCTGAAAGGGTTTAAACTTTTAACATGGATGTTATGCTTCTATGTACCAGGTTGGCAAAGGAAGGAGAGGTAGAAAAAAGAAGAAAGGTGATGGAATTTTTTTTTTTTTTTTTAATGGCTTAGGGGAGGCTTAGCACATTTTGAAGAAGGAAATTGAATGTGTCCTGCCCACACCTCCTCCGCCCCAATTGCTCCCCAACCCAAACTAGCAGCCCAGGTACTTCAGGAGTTCTGGGGTCACTGTTTCTTCCTCAGTTCCAAAGTTGAATGAGCTGTAAACAAGCAAATGTTCTAAATAATGCTCCCCAAGGTGCAACCTTAATCTGCATCTTGTCTAGACTTTCTAATGCCCCTGCAGGAGCACCAGATCTTATCAGTGTCTACATTTTTGACAAGCAATAAGCTCACACTTACCCGGGCTGATGGCTCCGGGTGCCTTCCGCAGCTAGTTAGTAATTTCAGATGCTGTGGGAGGGAGTTCTCTGTGGAAGAATCACACTTTCAATCCAAAATTAAAGCTCAATTTGGTCTAATTGTCCTTGATTTTATCAGTCGCATAAAATGGCTGATCCCATATGCAAAAATAAATAAATAGTTGTGCAGCTTCGAAATCCCTTCTCTTGGGGGCCAGATCCCATCAAGTTCTATGCTGTCTCTCATGCTATTTCTATCCACCAAACAGTGCTGATCTTTCTCTGTCCTCTTCTATTTTCTCTCCTTTCTCTGCGCTTCCCCCAGCCCTTACCAAAAAAAGAAAAGTATAGTGTCTCTCTGTGTGTGTCTATCTCCTCTGTCTGTCTTGTTTAATTTTAGAATGGAAGTTCCTTAAGAGCAAGAATAGTTCCTTCATGAGATAATGACACTCAGAAATCTGGAAATGCCTATTTAAATGGTAAATTGGTACATTGGAATAAGGAAAATAATAAAAGTAGCCATTTATTTATTCCTCTAGCAACAATTTCTTTGCGAACAGAGACCATATTTTGGGCCTAAGATGTAGAGGTAGAGAGACTGCCCCAGGCCTCTGGTGGGAGAATGCCTTCCAAGAACATCCAAAGATTTACCCTCAAGCAGGGAAGGTGCTGGAAGGTGCCCAGCCCTCATGGGCAGCAAGGCTGAGTTCCAGCTTGCTTCTGCCTCTGGTTAGTTGTGTGATTTTGGACAAAGTCCTTTCCCTCTCCAGTCCTTCCCCCACTTTACTCAGGAAAGTGAATGGCCATGGGATGGTCTTTGATGCATTCCAGTGGTGACACAAATACCTCTGGGAAGGAGGAGGGAGGTCAACAGTGATCCAAAAGACCTGATAGACATGATGGAGGTCCAGCAGCAGTGGCGACAAAGGAGTGGAAGGGAGCTGAGCATTTGAGAGAAATTTGGGAGGTAGAGTCGGTCAGTGGCCTGGTGCCCAACGGCTCTAGGATGAAAAGAGAAGGGTCTGGAGAGACACTCTCATTTCCGCTTTGGGGACCCAAGAGGGTGTGGAGGACATAGATCAAAGTGGCTATGGGCGGAGAAGGTGTAAGATTTGGAATGTACCATCTGTGCTGATTTTAAAAATATGTCCACAAATTCTTTAACACAGTTCCTATGGTGAATATGGACTTGCCTTAGTGACTAGCTTTCAATAAATACAATGCAGTAAAAGTCATGCCATGTGATTTTTAAGACCAGGTCCTAAGACAATTCAACTTCTACCATGTCTCTTGCCTTCAGAATCCAGCTCCGGTGCTATGTGGAAGCCACGGCCAAGTGGGAAGACCTTTGGTAGGTATCCCAGCCAGGGTGCTAGCTGATAGCTGGACCATGCAAGTGAGAAAGCCTTTGGAGGTGGCTCCGACCCGGGCCACCATTGACTATAGCCTCATGAGAGACCTGGAATGAGAACCATCTAGCTGGGTTGAGTCTAGATCCAGACCTGTGAGAAGTAACACAGACTTCTGTTACTATTGTGTTGTGTCACTATGTGATAAGCAGAACCTGCTACAAATGGAGAAGGGTGATAGATCATTCTGGGAGCTGGCAGAACACAAGGGGTCCAGGAAGAAGAGTTAAAAAGGACATAGTTTAAAGTTTCATCCCAGTGGGCCCAGATACGGCCCCCAGCATGCAACCTTCAAAGCCAAGAAGTGGGCTATGGAGGTAAGGCCAGGGAACATCCCTGCTCACCTTCTCAGCAACTCTCAAAACAGTTCACTCTTTCTCCTCTGGCCCTCCCACCTCCTGAGGACATTTCCATGAGCTGACTCAGCGGCAGGCCGGAGGAGGAACTGGGTTTTCCTACAGGACACAGAAGATAGGAAGGCTGGTAGGCTTTCCATTCTACTCACTGAACAGGGGCTTGGAGAGGCCATGGATCCTGCCATTCTCACTTTTTATCTCATCATCTATCCACCCATCCACCTACCCAACCATCCATCCATCTACTCACCCATCCATTTTGAGTAAAAATCCTCCAATATCCTGAGTTCATGGCTTCACCTTTAGGGGAATGATGATCAAGCACTACACAAGAAGTTGATTTTGTGGCTCATATACTCCAACTACATATCTTTCACTGATGAGTGTCTGTACTTTTAAGCCTAATGCCTAAACCAACCGACTTCCCGGGGGAGAACATTCTGAGGCCACGAAGATTGAAGAAGGGAAGGGGAGAGCCATCAAGAATGTAGGCGAGGAGCGGGAGCATCTCCTAGAGGGGCTAAAAGGAGAAGCATAGCCACATTCCCCCCCCTAGATTTTGGGTCCCACTGGGGTTTGGTTCAAGAAACAGCCATTTTCCACCCTTCTGCTCTGAGTCAGTGAGCTTTGCCAGCGGTGGCCAGAGCAGGAAGCCCTTTTGGGGAGCGGTCGATGGGGGGTGGGGGTGGAGGTGCATGTGCTGGAGGGACGCCCCGCCCCCAGGGTCTGCGCATGCGCTGAGCCCGCTGAGCGCGTGAAGTGGCGCGTGTTCTCTGCCTGTTGCTCCCCCAAAACCGCTCCACGTCACCGAGAGCTGAGACTGGCGGCGCCCTGGTTCTCGAAGAAGCTCGCCACTTTACTCCTCTTCTGTTCCCGGAGCCGCCAGGCGACGTGTTGTCTTAAATAACAAAACTGTACACATGGCAATTCAGTTTCAAAGGAAATGCCTCGCCTAAGCAATAATCTCGCCGTGCCAATTGTGGGATGATCATTTTCCACACCAAAAACACTCTTGAAAATGTTGGCTTTTAAGACACATAAACAGTGGAACCGCGAACTCACTTGTTGAAGCAGAGAGAAGAGAAACCGCATCTCCTCAGAATGGCAAGTGAGGACGCGCAGCTGCTGCTACCCCGCGTCTTCCGGGCGGAGTCTGCCGCGCGCTCGGCGAGGCCGCTGGCGCCCTTTCAGGAGGGGCGGTCCAGGCCCGCCTTGGCGGCACGCGCCCGAGGCTCCCCGAGGCCCAGCCGCGTCCCGAAGCTCGCCCAGGGTTGGCTGTGCGTGGTGCGCAGACCCGGGGGTGACAGGCTGCCGTGGTCGACGCCATTCGGGCTTCCTGGCAGATGGGCGCTGACCGAGGCGCTTGCTTCCTCCAAGAGCGGGCGCTGCTCTTGCTTATCGCCTTTGGTCCAGCTTACTGCCCGGGCCGAGCGGCCATCTCGCCAAAGGCTGGTCTGGGCGCGGAGGCTGGCTGCCAGCGAGCGTTAATCCTCCCCCCATGCGCTGGAAGAACAAACCAACCAGCCCAAACCAACACCCAGTGACCCTCTTCTGTTGGTAGGGAAGCGGGAGGGGATGCAGTCCTATGCTCAAATGCAAACCCCAGGCGACACAGATGCCGTCTGTCTGTGGATCAGGGAGGCGGCCGGCTGTTGCTCCCTTTGTACCTCAGAGTCTGTGGGTCAGGCTCACCTCAGTGAGCGTCAGTTTGCAAGGTTAAATTTACCCTGATGCCTGAGCACAGAACTTTCCATCACGACTGGACGGGGGCTTCTGATTCCAGACAAACATGGGGAAAATGTATACCGCCTATGCCTCATGCTAATTACAACTACAAACCCTGGACAAAACGCATACGGACTCGGCAATGTGCAGGAAAGAAGATAGAGGGCTAGTGATTCGGGAGTGACCCAGAGGTGAGCTGTGTGTGTGTGTGTGTGTGTGTGTGTGTGTCCGCGTGCGCCTCCTGCATATCCTAGCCTGGGCACTAGAGAACCCTGAAATTTGGAAATGCCAATTGACACACCAAAAAAAAAAAAAAAAAAAAAAAACCATGGAAAAGCATGTCTTCTCTAGTCAAAGGATCTGGAAAAGGATGGACCTGTGTCATGGACTGTTTTAACTCTACTTGAATATATGTTCTGGATATTAGTCCCTCTTCAGATATGTAATTTGGAAATACTTTATCTCATTTTGTAGTGTGCCTTTTTACTCTTCTGATAGTATCTTTTGATGTGGAAAAGTCTTTCATTTTTTATAAAGGCCAATCTATTTTCTTTTTTGTTGCCTGTGTCTTCGGGGTCATATCCAAGAAATCACCGCCAAGTCCAATGTTATGAAACTTTTGTCGATGTTTTTCTTCTAAGAATCTTATTACTTTAGGTTTCACATTCAAATCCTTGATGTATTTTAAGTTAATTTTTGTGTGTGGTGTTAGGCAAGGGTTCAATTTCATTTCTGTGCATGTAGATATCCAGTTTTCCTACATCATTTATTAAAAAAAGACTGTCCTTTACCCATTGAATGATCATGGCACTCTGGCCAAAAAATAATTTGACATACATGCAAAGATTTTTTTCCTGGGCTTTCTATTCTGTTTCATTAATCTATATTTCTATATTTATTCCAATACCACATTGTTTTGATTACTGTGTCTTTGTTTTGGTTATATGGGTTCTCTATAATTTCATATGAATTTTAGAATGGGTTTTTCTCTTTCTGTAAAAAAAATCATTAGGATTTTGATAGGGTTTGTTTTGAATCTGTACATTACTTTGGATAGTATTTTTTTTGGTCTCTCACTGTCTCTTTATTTTATTTTTTTCAGTGTTCCAAGATTCATTATTTATGCACCACACCCAGTGCTCCATGCACTCACTACATGCTCTCCTTAATACCCACCACCAGGCTCACCCAACCCCCCACCCTCCTCCTCTCCAAACCCTTCACTTTGTTTCTCAGAGTCCACAGTCTCTTATGGTTCATCTTCCTCTCCGATTTCCCCCAACTCACTTCGCTTCTCCATCTCCCAGTGTCCTCTGTGTTATTCCTTATGCTCCACAAGTAAGTGAAACCATATGATAATTGACTCTTTCTGCTTGACTTATTTCACTTAGTATAATCTCCAGTTCCATTTGTGTTGATAACAAAAGTTGGGTATTCAAAAATTGGGTATCCTGGGTGCTTGGGTGGCTCAGTGGGTTGGGGCCTCTGCCTTCGGCTCAGGTCATGATCTCAGGGTCCTGGGATTCAGCCCCACATTGGGCTCTCTGCTCAGCGGGGACCCTGCTTCCTCCTCTCTCTCTCTCTGCCTGCCTCTCTGCATACTTGTCATCTCTGTCAAATAAATAAATTAAAAAAAAAAAAAGTTGGGTATCCTTTCTTTCTTTTTTTTTTTTATTTTAAAGATTTTATTTATTTATTTAACAGACAGAGATCACAAGTAGGTAGAGAGGCAGGCAGAGAGAGAGGGGGAAGCAGGCTCCCCCTGAGCAGAGAGCCTATGTGGGGCTGGATCCCCAGGCCCCGAGATCATGACCTGAGCTGAAGGCAGAGGCTTTAACCCATTGAGCCACCCAGGTGCCCCTGGGTATCCTTTCTGATGGTATATATGAGTGAAATCATTTGGTATTTGTGTATCTCTGACTTATTTTGCTTGGCATTATATATACTCTCTAGCTCTCTCCTTGTCATTGCAAATGGCAGGAGTTCATTCCTTTTTTATGGCTGAATAATGTTCCATTACACACACACACACACACACACACACACACTATCTTCTTTATCCATTCATCTATTGATGGGCATTTGGGCTGCTTTCATAATTATGCTAGTGTAGATAATGCTGCTATAAACATTGGGATACAGGCATCCCTTTGAATGAGTGTTTTTGTATTTTGGAGGTATAACTTAGTAGTATGATTACTGGATTGTAGGGTAGTTCAATTTTTAATTTTTTGAGAAACCTCCATACTGTTTCCAAAGTGGCTGCACCAGTTTACATTCCCATCAGCAGTGCACAAGGGTTCCTTTTTCTCCACATCTTCACCAACACTTGTTTCTTGCATTTTTGGTTTTAGCCATTTTGACAGGTATGAGGTGATATCTCAGTGTAGTTCATTGTGTAAGTCTTTTGTCTCCTTTGTTAATTCCTATGTATTTTATTCTTTTTGATGTTTGATTTGATGTTATTGTAAATAATATTTTGTAATTTTCTTTTCAGATTGTTCATTGTTTGTGTATAGAAATGGAAATGATTTTTGTATGTTGACTTTGTATCCTGCTACTTTGCTAAATTTGTTTATTAGTACTAACAGTGTATGTATGTTTGTTTATAATCTTTAGGGTTTTCTGCATAAAAGATTATATTATCTGCAAACAGAGATGGTTTCACTTCTTCCTTTTCATTTTGGATGCCTTGTATTTATTTATTTTTATTGCTTAACTGGTTTAGCTAGAACTTCCAGTATTATGTTGAATAAAAATGGTGAAAACAGGCATCCTTGTCCTGTTTCTGATCTGAGAGGAAAAGCTTTCAGTCTTTCACCATTGAATATAATGTTTTCTGTGGGTTTTTCATGTATAGTTTTTATTATGTGGGGGAGGTTTCCTTCTACTCATAGTTTGTTCAGTGTTTTTATCATGAAAGGGTGTAGATTTTTGTCAAAAGCTTTTTCTGCATCCACTGAGATAATCATTTAGTATTCTCTTTCTTTCTGTTGATGTGGCATATTATATCAATTGATTTTCATATGTTGAACCATCCTTGCATTCCAGGAATAAATTCCACTTGGTCATGATATATAATACTTTTGATATGTGACTGAATTCTGTGTGCTAGTATTTTGTTGAGGACATTTACATCAATGTTTGTAAGGAATAATGGTCTGTAGGGTTTTTTTTTAGTGTTTTTGTCTGACTTTGATATCATCAGGGTAATGCTGGCCTCATAAAATGAGATTGAAATAATTCTCTCCTCTTCAATTTTTTGGAAAAGATTGAGAAGGATTAGTATTCTTTAAATGGTAGAATTTATCAGTGAAGCCATTGAATTGGGGCTTTTCTTTTTTGGGGAGATATTTGATTACTATTTGACATCTTACTGGTTATAGGTTTATTCAGATTTTTAATTTCTTTATGGTTTAGTCTTGGTAAGTTTTATGTTTCTAGGAATCTGTTCATTTAATCTAGTTTATTTAATTTGTTGGGGTTCAGTTGTTTTACTCTCTTATAATCCCTTTTATATCTGTAGAATTGGTAATGGTGTCCCTATTTTCATTTCTGATTTTAGTAATTTGAGTCTTCTCTTTTTTTCCTTAGTTCATGTACCTAAAGGTACTATCACCTTTAGGTGATAGTTTCACCAGGTGAAACTATCAATTTTTTTGTTATTTTCAAAGAACCAACTTTTAGTTTCTTTGATTTTTTTTTCTTATTGCTTTTCTATTCTTTATTTCATCTATCTCTGCTCTAATTTTTATTGGACTCTTGATTTTGGCTCAGGTCATGATCTCATAATGAGATCAGGCCTTGTGATGGGCTCTGCTCTGGGCATGGTGCCTGCTTAAGATTCCCTCTCTTTGTTCCTCTGCCCTTCCACCCCCAGCTCACAGCATGTGCATTCTCTCTAAAAAAAATTACAAAATTATAGTAATGGATCACTGAATGCCAGGGGTTAGAGATTGTAAAGGAGCTATAAAAGAATAGAAAAGGGTTTTCACTGTGGGAACAGAACACTTTGATATCTTGATTAGGATGGTGTTTACATTAACATATCTATGTGCTAAATTGATGAACTCTGAATATGGTCTGTAGTTTAATTAATAACACTGTGCCATTGTCAGTTTCTTGGCTTTCATAATTTACTGTGATTATGTAAGATGTTATAATTCAGGGGAACCTTGGTAAAGGGTACATGGATCTAGTATTTTTGCAACTTCTTGTGAGTCTAACATTGTTTTAAAATAAAAGCAAAGAACAAAATAAAATGAAAAAACTGAATAGGAACTGTTTCTAAGTGTTGCTCTGCAAACAACTTGTGGCATTTCTGGTTCAGTGTGGCACTCAAGACTGGAGGGAGCCCCTCTCCTGCCTCTCTTTCCTTTGGGCCATCAAGTCTACCTACTTTTATGAAGAACATTTTGTAGGCAATTCAGACAAACAGTCGTGTTCAAAATATCTGTGTGAGAGGAGCTGAGGATCCCTTTTCCAGGTGCCATAGTCTTTAACCCTGCTTCCGCCATCTTTTCCTTTTACTGTTATCACTGAAGTTGATGTTGAAGAACTGGGTTGTTAATTCTGATCAGTCAGCCCATGTTTACTAAGCAAAAAGTATGTGCAAAAAGGAATATAATTTCTTTCTTATTTTGGTGTCTATGAACACATATAAACACAACAGACATCATGTGCTTAGGAGGGTCTGGCTCTGGCAAACTTCCAGGGTCACAATCCAGGGAATATCACTCACTTTGTGTGTCTCCTCACTGTTCTGGATGTGCTCCCCTCTGGAGTCCTGTAGGCACTGTCATATTGTGGTATTTTTGCTAATATTTGTGTATATGTCCCTCCTCACTGGGGCAAAGATCCTGTCTTCCAGAAAATTTTCATCCAAGTTATTGTTAACATTTGCTATCAGGATTAGGTCTTGTGATGGTCACTATAGACTTCTGTCCCAGCTGGCATAGCCACAACACCCTTTGAGATGCTACTTAAAATCCCCTTGACTGTCTGGTCACCTGTCTGCATGTCACCATCTCAACCTTAGAACCTTATGGGAGTTCTTGTCAAATGAAATCTAGATTGCTGTCCATTGTGGCAGAGGCTGATAGTGCCAGCCCAATCTATTTCTCCTCTTCTTCCTTTATAGAAGAATCCCCATTTATTTTGGGAGATGGCAAGTTGCGCAACTAATAGACCACATTTCCCAACTTCCTGGGTTTCTAGATATGGACATGTGACAAGTTCTGGTGAGATATAAAAAAGGTTATTGGGTGGGACTTCTGGGAAAACTTTTAAAAAGACAGTTGTGAAGTACCTTTTTTGGTGGTACGGGTACTCCTCCTTCTTTCTTCTCTCTTCTGCCTGGAATCCAGATGTGATGGTTGGTGTTCCATCACTAGTCTTTGCTCATGAGGTGGTCTTCAGGATGAAAGCCAGAAGGTAAAGATACAGAGTCAAAGAATTGAAGGGGCCTTGGTTCTTGATATCTGTTGCCATGCCAGGCCGGGACTGCTACCTGTAAATTTTCAGGTGAGAGAAAAATAAACTTCTGTCTTCTCTTTGCTCTTGCTATTAAGTCAAACAGAATTCCTAAGAGATAGTCTCTTGTGTGAGGTGCTGCTCTGGCCTGTCTACTTTGGAACTTATTACAAAGCCAGATGAGGTCACTGTGGCAGGTTGCGTGTTCTTCATGAACAGACTGATATCAAGGGAACATGTGCTGATGTGTTTGAAGAGGAAAGTCAGTAACTGAGAGGAGTGTGGAGGTGGGGAGGAGGACGCTTGGCTTGGAAAGGATGGGGGGGCGTGAGGAGTTATTGGGTGTGCATGAACTTTAAGCTGTACTTTTTGTGTCTGCTGGTAGGGGGTCACCGCCTTCTTCACTCCTGAGCTTTCTGAGTCACTCCCTCTGCCAACAGGCCTTGGGAATTGAGATCCTGCTTCACCCTCCAGACCCACAGGGAAGTTGTTGCTGGTCCCAGTGAAACGAAACATGGGGAAAGGGCATTTGGGGGAGGCCTCCTGAAAGGAGGACTCTTCAGTGACTCACTGCTCAACTTCCTGAGGTAGGAAGGAGTTAAGCAACAGTCAGCTTTTTGCCTGATGTTAGTCCAGGCCTCTGATTTAAAAAACACATGGGATGTTCAGGAAGGGAGAGACAGGTCTGGTCAGGACTGGGCATTTACATACAGAAGCTAAAGGCTGTGCACAGCTCACAGGCAGAGGAGGACTTAATGAAAGCCGATGGAGATGCTCTTTGTGGAAGGAAACAATGAGAAAGAAGCAGCTCTTATTTTCCCTGGTGTCACCATGGTTCTGACTGATGACATTTCCACAGAACAAGTCCTCTTCCCTGCCAGGCTCATTTGTGCTCTTGTGCGTGGGCTCCTGCCTCTGCTGTAATGGGGTAGCCACAGTGGATGTGCTCATGGCCATGATGAGTTTTATGGCCTCTAAATAGAGTGAAGCTTGTTTTTTTTCTATGAAAGAAGAAATGACAACTTATCTTTCCCTTCTCTCTCTTCCCTTCAGCAGTTTGTCTTGGTTTTATAGCTCTGTCTTGTTGGGACACACACCCCCAAGGCCCAGGTCTTGCTGGTACTAATACAATTGGAAGGCACAACCACACTCCTCTCAGCTCGAGATAGGAATTTAAATTAAACCTCATTTAGCTGGGTGCTCCCTTTTGATTTATCGGCAGATGCCTCTTGCTGTTTGAGCCTTGTTAAATTGCTAGCAAACACTTCACTGACCAGCTGTTCCTATTAAGTCAAAAGAACGCTGCAGAGCAGGGTCAATCCCCTTGCACTTTGGATGGTTCTTATATGTTATCCCTGTGGAGTGGCCACAGGGAGGGTATTATCCCCTGTACCCTGGGAGCCGGCTGGTTAATGGCAATAAGAGATTCTTCTGCCTATGGGTGGGAATGGGAGGGGGCAAGCTGCATTGGCCAGGGACCCGTTGCTCTGTTCTGCATGCTGGGGTCCTGCCAAGCCTCTGAATGAGGCAAAGTCATGATGCCCAGCCCCTGGTGTAATGTCAGGTAGGTATCTTTCCTATGGATAACGAGCCTAGCACGCGTATAACCTTCTCCCTCCCTTACCAGCCAGGCGTGTGGCTTTGCTGAGCCAGAACCAACCTAACTATGGCTAGACATAGGTGCATAGATTACTCTGTGTAATCCATGTGTTCCCTAGAGGAAGAAAGGCACAACTTCCATCAGCTGTCTCACAAACACTTGGTGACACAGACTGAAAAGCCTAGGGCTGTTTGCCTGCATGTGCTGCATCTTTGTGTTGATAAGAAAGAGTCCCTGTCCTTGTGGTGGACACAACCCTGTGCTGGGTCCGAGGCCTAGGCAAGCAGCCTCCATGAGCTGCTCTGCCTCCATGTCTGGCCTCTGTGGAGCACCTTTGCATAGTGTAGGAGCTGCACAACTGCACTGGGAACCCCACTGATCACTCCTAACTCAGAGGGAGCCTAACTGGCTGCCTACATTTTTCTCTCCACTATATACTTTTTCCACTCCTCAGTGTCCTCCTATCCCCTGCATTCACTCCCTTTCTATTCTCAAACTAAGTCCCACCAGAGGCTTCTCTGGGGACAGAGTATAGGTCAGAGTGGCCTTGAGAGTCTTGAGGGAGGCCATCTAAATTTGAGCTTAGGGCCTGACCCCTGGCTCAGAGTTCGGTGGGGCTTGTGTGCTGGACCCAGGCAGCAGGGAAGCTCTACGTCTAAGTGCTTGGTTGTAAGGAAGTTGGTAGTATTGACTCATAGACCTGGATGGGACCCAGGAAGCCACAATCTCCATCACTGTTCTTACCTGAGATTCTTGTTTTAAGTGGCAGAGGCATCACTTTGGATTTACATGTTTTAGCAAAATGTCTAAAAGGCAGGATTCTGAGAATGTCTCCCTGAGTTCATCCTAGGACCCCAATCCCTACAGCTGTGGTCCCCCTGAGCAAGGGCCAGGTCTGGTGGAACACTTTGGGGCTGGGGGTTAATATCTCCTAAAAGTCAAGCCATATCCCGGTCTAGGTCTGTCTCAGAGAGAAACTCCACAAGGATCTTTAAGACCTAGTATCAGAGTGTCATTGTCTGCTGTGATCTCCTCACCTTCCTGTCCCTTCATGACACAAAGACAAGCGCATAACAGACTCTGGGCCAGAGGGAGTTCCTGGATGTAACCTGTCCAGGAAAGTGTCATCTTTTCCAGTTTCCTGGGTCAGACCCTCCAGGAAAGTGCTGGGCTCTGAAAACCCAGGGTTCCTGATCTCATTCTCATGGGTCATCCTGAGCATCCTGGCCACATGTCCTTTCCTGTAGTTTTGTCATATCCACACTGCTTTCCTGAGACACCGCAGAGTGGGCACATGCATTGGACAGGAATGAATGAGCTAAGAAGGTTCTCAGGTTGCTTACAGAACTTTCTCTGATGCTACTCAGTATTTTACTTACCATTTTGGTGCCCACAGCAGGCAGCCCTGATGTTTTCTAAGAAAAATTATTTCCTCTGTATGCTTCACAGTGGGATCTACTCATTCTCCTAACACAAGCCTTATTTTTCATCTTTGTAAGGGTTTTTATTCTTGTATCTCTTTTGTTTTCTAATTGGTGATCAATAGTCTTCCCAAAGATGGCCAGTAGTTTTTGCCCCCTTCCCTGCAGGGGTGCATGGGGCAACTCTGTGTCCTCTGCACAGCTCACACCTATGCAGGATTTTGCCACAGCTTCACTACTAGCTCTGAGCAATCCTCCTGTTAGCCCAGTTTGGGTGATTTTCTCTGAGTATAGTTCTGGGTATTTTCCTCTCCCAAAACTCATCTACCATTTTCTTGTCCACTCATGGCCTTGAAATACTTTGTGGCACTTTGATCCTTTTTTCTTAGCATTTCCTTACAGACTTTGAGAATTCTTCTTCCCTTTCGGCATTGTTACAAGTAGTTAAGTGTGTTCTGATCTGAACATCAGGCTTCGTGTCTGCATCCTTTAGGTTCAATTTTCTGTACTTTTCTTTGTTCTCTATTGGTTCTAAAAAATTATATTTGTCTCTCAGGCATAGGGGAGGCGTAGAGTTTTAGGCTCTGGCCTTCCCCCTCATCTGCACACACTTCAGGTCCAGGTTTGATTACGCTTTTGGGAGGCAGCATTAGATAGCAGAAATATTTCGGACCACAGAATCAGACCTAGACTGAATCGCAGTCCCTTTCTAGCTGTGTTACCTTGGGAGACTTATTTAACCTCTCTGAGCCTCAATTTCTCAGTATCGAATGGGATAATAGTCTTGCTTCAGAGGATGCCCAAACAAAGAATACAAAGGATGGACTCATTTAATGGCTAGATGATGGAGGGATCATTTATGACCCAGGTGACTTGGCCTCCCTTTGCCTTTTTAGTCTTTATAATAAAAACAAGAGAGGCTCCTAAAAACACATTATTAAAAGTTAAGCTGGGGGGAGCCTGGGTGGTTCAGTGAGTTAAGCATCTGTCTTCAGCATGAGTCATGATCCTAGGGTCCTGGGATTGAGCCTCATGTTGGGCTCCCTGCTTGGTGGTGGTGGGGTCTGCTTCTCCCTCTCTCTCTGCCCATCCCCTGCTGTGCATTCTCTCTCTCTCTCTCAAACAAATAAAATCTTAAAAAAAAAAAAAAAAAAAAAGCTGAGCTGGCTGTCCACTCATGTCCATAGCAGTATTATGTACAATAGCCAAAACGCAGAAGCAACCCAAGAGTCCACTGATGGATGAATGGATAAACAAAATGTGGTATAGACACACAATGGAGTATTATTCAGCCTTAAAAAGGAGTAAAATTCGGACACATACTACAACATGGATCAATCTTGAAGACATTATGCTGTGTGAAATAAGCCAGTCACAAAAAGACAAATACTGTATGATACCACTTATATGAGGTACCTAGAGTAGTCAAATTCTAGAGACAGAAAGTAGAATAGTGGTTGCAAGGGGTCGAGGGAGCATAAAATGTTGAATTATTGTTTAATGGGTTTCAGTTTTGCAAGATGAAAAAGTTTAGGAGATGGATAGTGTTAATGGTTGCACAACAATGAGAATGTACTTAATGCCACTGAACTGTACACTTAAACATGGCTAAGTTTTATGTTCTGTTATGTGTCTATTTTATCACAATTAAAAAAAGAAAAAATGAGCAGTCCATGCTTTTCAGTTATGTTGTCCTCTGTTTGCCAGTCAAGAGGAAGCTATTTTACTTATATTTTTATTATAGTAATACATGCATATGAGTGAAAAAATTAAACAGTACTGTCATGGAAAATAACCATCTTCCCCTCTCTAGGGGACTTCTCCCCAGGTCTCACCAGTCACTGAGAATATTTTTAGCTGAGTAGTAACACTTCCTCCAAAAGCTGGTGGAACAGCCAGAACAGACTACTTCTAGGGAGGCCCCAGGACCACGCCAGTCTCTCAGAGGCAGTGCCAGGCTCTTATCTCTAGGGAAAAGCTGGGCTGCAGAAGAAGAGACTAAAGCTGACAGGCAGGCAAGTTTGGGGAGAGGGACCCTGCTTGGCCTATTCAGGTCCTTCTGGCTTCTTCCCAGTTTTGCAAACCCAGAAATCAGTTTTGCCTAATCTAAAGAAACAGGAAAGTAGAGTTGTGCCTGGAGGAAGTAATAAAAAAAAATGGCACCAGTGACTGAGTTTGGAGGCAACAAGTCCATTTGTACAAAATTGAGTGGATTACAATAACCAGTAGGACTCTCCATGCATTTAGTCTTCGTGGTAACCCTATAAGGCAGACACTACTATTTATCCCCATTTTTCATAGATGGGAGTTGAAGAAGAGAGATTGGTTAGCGCCCCCCCCCCCAGTCACATGAATCTGGGCCATTCTGCTTGAGTACATACATGGGCTCTGACACTGAGGAGTTGAGAAGGAGAGCAACAGCAGAGGTCCAAGGGACCTCACAAGCTTAGCCAGATGTATCCACCTATGTGTCCAGGTCCTGGAAAATGGGCATATGAGAGCCCAGGCAGGTGCTGGAGATGGGCCACAATGGAGGAAAAGAGGGAAGTAAATTCTTCTGGAAGTACCCAGCAGTCTGAGAGCTGGGGCTGAGGAGGCTGCATAAAGGGATTGTGAAGGTACAGTCTTCATGGGTGGGGGAGAGTGTGGTGGAAGAACTGGAGAAGGTGTCTTGAGAAAAGACATCCAGGGAAAGTAGAAGAGGCTGAGGGCCATGGGAGGGTGAGATGCAGAGACCAAATGCTGAATCTTCTGCACATTGAGTGGGACTGTGACCTGCTAGAGGGGTTGGAATGCAGGGTCAGGAATTTGAGATGACACTGAGTTGGGGCCATGGAGACTGTGGTGGAAGTTATCATCCATCTTCCCATCTACCTTCCTTCCCTCCTTCCTTCATTATTTCATCCATCCAACCATATTAGTCTGTTAGGGCTGCAATAACAAAGTATCAAAGACTGGGTGGCTTAAACAATAGAAACTTATTTTCTCACAGTTGTGGAAGCTGGAATTCTTAGATCCAGAGTGTCTGAAGGGTTGTTGTTGTTTATTTTTTAAAGATTTTGTTTATTTATTTTAGAAAGAGAGATAGTGTGTGAAGGGAGGGGAAGAGGAGGAGGGAGAGGGAGAGAATCTCAAGCAGACTCTACACTGATCAAGCCCGAAGTGGGGCTTGATCTCATGACCCTGAGATCACGTCCTGAGCTGAAACTGAGTTGGACACTTGACTGAGCCACCCAGGCGCCTCCACAGGGCTGGGTGGTTTTTATAGAGGCCTTTTTCTTTTTGGCTTCTAGATGGCCACACTCTCTTTATGGCTTTTGTCTGAGTGTGACTGTCTCCAAATTTTGTTTTCTTACAAATTTACCAGTCCTATTGGATTAGAGCCCAACCTGATGACCCCTTTTTACCTTAATTACCTCTTGAAAGATGCTATCTCCCAATGTAATCATATTCTGAGGTACTAGGGGCTGGGACTTCAAAATACAAATTTTGATAGACACAATTTAGCCCATAACACTTTAATTCCATCCAGTCAGCTTTTTATTCATCCATCTGTACTTCCTTTCTTCTGTTATTCCATTCATCCATTTATTAATCAGCAAATATTTATTGACTGTAACAGGTTAGGCACTCAGGGGATATAAAGGCCAAAGATGTCCATGGACAGTGGAGACACAGGAAGTTATAAGCCAGTGGGAAAGTACAAGGAAGAGGTGTTCCCAATGAGAGCGAAAAGATCAAAAAAAGGAGATAGGGGTGGGGTGGCATGACGGGGTGACTACTGGAAGGCATAGTGCTTAAGCTGGGTATTGAATACAAATTAAAGTGGCCAAGAAAATGGAGGGAAGGGAGAAGGGCACTCTAGGCTGAAGGAATAGCGCATGAAAAGACACACATGTGTCAGAGAAAAAGGCACAATCAGGAACTGCAACAAGTTCATTCTGCCGGGAATTTGCATGTAGGAAGCATTGAGCTGGAGGGGTGGGCATGAAAGTGCTGTCTGCTCCTGGTTGTAAGGGGCTTGAGTTTTATTCTGGAGACAGTAGGGAACCAAGGACAGGTTTTAAGCAAGCAAGGAACAGGCCTTTTCTCAGCAATATTTAACGATATGTTTTACTTTATCTAGCTTACTCTCTGCCACTCCCACTAGACTGTAGGCTTTCCTAGGGCAGAGAGTCTGGTCTCTTTGGTTCATTGCTGTATCCCTAGCACCTAGAACATTCCTGGCACAAACATGGAGTAGGAACTGCATGATAGAGTGGATGGTTTGGCTCGTGTTTAGAAAGCTCAGTTGGACAGACATTGGGTAGAGACCTATAAGTGAACTGGGAGAGATCCTTATAAGAAATCATAGTGTGTGAAAAGGTGTTTGAGCTGGCAGGGTGGTAACTGAGGGCTTCTGGAAGTTCAGGCTCCCTGGAGAGGGGGCCTAGTGCTCTCTTGCTCTGTTTTGCTGACTGCTCTCTTCACCTCAGCAAACAGGTCAGTGAAGCTCATCTCCCCGACCAGTCCTCTTCTCTTACTCCTCAGCTGGAGCCTGAAAAGCCCATCATTGATTTGATGTGTACTTGTTTGTGCATTCAGCAAATGTTTTTTAAGCACCTACCATATGCCAGGTACCGCTCTAGATGCTGGGGATACAGCAGTGAACAAAACAAAAATTTCTGTCCCCATGACTGATATTCTAGCTGGGGGGAGGCACCAATTATGAAAAAGCATAATAACTAAGTATATAATATGGTACGTTAATGTAATTAATATAGAAAACCTCACAGAACAGGGTCAGAGGTGGTGGGGTGGAGTGAGATTGCAGTACGATGCAGAGTGGCCAGACTGGTCCTTAGCAAAAAGGTGACTCCTGAACAAAGATCTAAAGGAAGTAGAGGAGTGAGCCTCATGGTTGTTTTGGGAGAAGAGAGCTCCAAGTAGAGGAACAGCGAGTGTGGTGGCCCTGAGGTAGGAGTTGGTCTGAAGTGGGTGGGTGATATGACTTGAACCAAGTGAGTAAGGAGAGGGAAGGAGAGAAGGTTGGAGAGGAAGAGAAGGTGGTAGTTTGTGTATATGGACATGGGGAGGTGGGTCATGGAGCCTGGCAGATTATGTAGGCCTTGAAGACAGTTGTATGGGCTTCTGTTTTTGTTGAGAGTGAAATGGAAAAGAGTTGCAGAGGTTTGCTCTGTCTGGTCCTGGAATTTCGTGAATTCACGAAGTCTTAAATCTCAAGGTCAGCATCTGAGTATCTGGATAGAAGTATCTGGTACATAATGCAGGAATGCTCTGAGATACTTCCAAATATTTATGGTGCAGAAGGGAAGAAAGATAAGTCCAGCTCCTGGAGGGCATGGAAAAGGAAAATCTCAAGTAAAAGGTTGTCCACTGGCTCACAGGATATAAGTTCCTTTCTGGATAATTAAAAACCAGAAGAAGGCAGTGAAAGAATGTCTAGAAGACCAGGAATCTTTCTTGACCAAAAGGACATGATCCTACCTGAGCCTTCGATTAGACCAAATGGATTCTTCCAGTAATTGCCAGTTCAGAAATCCAAAGTATGCATCTATTTCCTTTTGTTAAAAATAATTTCTGACACTGACTGTGTAACAGTATGAAATTATATTCTGGAGTCATGCGGGGCTTTCCTTCTCCCTCCCCAGGCCTTCTCCTTACTACTTGTGGAATAACAAACACAATGAACATTGCTGTTGTCAAGTCCCTGTCACAGGAATCTCTGTGAGAAGATATATTACCAGAGTGAGATGAATTATTTATTCTTTGGAGTTGGCAGATTTCACTGTGGGACTTGAAAGCCTGCCCTTGAGAGGCTGGCCTTGCTCCTGGGACTCAGTCCTGGTCAGGTTTAAGAGTGCGGTTTGAAGTGGCGGGGGGGGTGGGAGGTTGTGGTACCAGGTGGTGGGTATTATAGAGGGCACGGATTGCATGGAGCACTGGGTGTGGTGCAAAAATAATGAATACTGTTATGCTGAAAATCAATAAGTTTAATTAAAAAAAAAAAAAAGAGTGTGCCCAGCACACACTTTGTGGAGCTGAGTTTGTTGCCTGGAATGAAGCAGAGGGGGACAGGTTGCAGAAAATATAGGTCTGAAAACAAATGTCCACGTTCTCAGTCTCTTAATATGTCTTCCATCGTCGGCTGTCAGGATGGGCAAAGCAGCCTTGAGTGATATTCTTGACAATGTGGAGTGTTTCACATTTGTCTAATTCTCTAAAAGACAATTTTATACCAAGAGATTATTATCAACTTTGTCCCTGTGGAAGTTATCGATGCCCGGACTTTAGGGCTGACAAAGTAATGTGCAGTTTATGGCACCTGTCACTCAGATGGAAGGGAAAGTCATTTCTTACCAGTAAGCAGAATGAGAGGAATTTAGGAGATTAGGATCAGCCATATCATTACTCTGAGGTGAAGGGATGTCAGTCAGGGACTTTAAGCTTGTTAAGGAAAGAGAAAAGAACATTATAGATCTTGACTCTAGAATTGACTGCGTCTGACTTGTAAACACATCTAGTATTATTAAGATTTCCCCAAGCATCTGGGAGGCCCAGGAGAATGGAAAGAACACAGATATTGAGGTCAAAAGTAAGTTTCAATTCTGGTCAAAATCTGTCACCTTTCTGGAATTCCTCCCTGAAGACCAACTCCAACATGTGGCTCTAATGATTCCTTTTGATGGCACCCACATATCAAGGTTTTGAACTTTTAACTGACATCTTAAATAGACACACTTATTATTGGAAACATTACATAAGTTCAACTCAGGTCTCAAATGTCGTCAGTTGACGTTTATGTTCTAATGCAATTTATAATTCTTCACAGAAAGGTTAACATTTAATTAAAGTACTGCTGGAAATTTCCTTTTTGATAAACCTGGGCTTATGCTTTCTTTTGCTTGGAGTGGAGAAAGAATAATCTTCCATGATCTATAGGTCTATGGTGAAACATAGTCATTTCAGGATCTGAGGGAAGCCAAAGGTAGAGTGAAAACAGGGCTTGCTGCTCAAAATCCACATCTCTAGGCCCTCGGAGAATGGCAGCACCTGTTGGAAACTCACTTGGCAAGGGAAGTGGCTGACTGGGCCCTTCGCCAAATGTTGGGTTCTCCTCCTTTTGTTCTTAGTTGGAAACCAGTGAAGGTTAAGCTAAAGGCAGATTGGTGGCTTCTTGAGTTAATTACTTTGAAGAGAAACAGTATTAGTTATGAGAAGAAAACTCAGAAGGCTATAGGCTGGGGAACATGAAAGATATTTTATATATTGCTCACAAGCTTCATATGAGAAGGAAACATTTTGTGGCCTAAAGTGTATGATGAACTAGCCCACTATTAAAAAAATAAAAACCACTATTAATTCAATCCAGAGTGATACTGTTTTACACTTAATTAGAGCAGAGGTCTTTCCGAGTCCACCTCTCCTCTGGGTCAGATTTTGTGTTCAGAGTGGGTGAGGTAGGTGGACATCAGCCAGGGCAGTGGGTTTATTGATTTCCAGAGGAGGAAGAGGATTGCAGATGTACACTCTGTTGAACATGTGGAATAGAAATATGGATCCCCTTTGCATTTTTGGGGGCTGAAGTTTTATGAATTGAGTGTAGAAAAAAGTTGCTTGTGACTTTGTTTTTTTAAACACTAGGGAAACATTTTGATTTTATAGAATATAGTTCGGTGCCAACTTTTATTTTTAGCTCCTTGCCTATACAGAACTTGCTGAAGGCATTAAAAATAAAGGCGTAAGAGTTTTATCAGGAGAAAACATTTTTTAAAAAATTAGCTTTTGTTTAAAAGACAAACAAAACTGCAGCATACAAGTGCCTCTCCGAATTATTAGAATTAGTAACTTCTGAAAACTTATTATAAAATAATGACGATGTTCATATACAGATCAACAAAAAAGTCATTATATGGAGGGGGGCCAAATGACCAGAGATTGAAGTCCAAGGCATTACAGTTTTTCTGTAAGTGCCTTCTTGTTTGCTAGCATTGTGCAGCTCATGGAAGTTTACCAGTGAGCACTGAAGTGGGTGACTATCATTGCCAAATGCCTAATGGTTACTAATCTGATGTGACTGGCTCTTGTGTGTTACTTGTTATTTCTTTAGACACATAATCTGATAATGAGCCCGTCTGTCTGATACATGAGCTCCATGGTAAACTTAGTTGGGGACTTCTGAGTGAATCTGGAAGAACCTATGTTGGACCAGGGCCCAAGATCTTTTAGCACTTTTGATCTGGAAGTCAGAAATCTAGCCAAACTATGAATGATCTAAGTGACAGCGGGAGGCATAAGGGCAGCACGGATTTTAAGGAACTGGGGAGAGCCAGTACTGCCCTTGCTTAACTTAAGCCTGTGCTCCTTGATGCCAGCTGGAGGGCCACGGGTCAGTCTGTAGCATCTTAAAATGTAAAACAGCATTGACACAGAGGTGGGTCATAAAGTGACCAAAAGCAGTGTTTCTAGAGCATCTTTCCTTGCTGGCTGTGTGATCTTGGGCAAATTACTAAATGCCTCTGTATCTCAGTTTCAATATAGGTATAGGGGGATCCTAACAGAACGTACTGCACAGGGTTGTGGGGAGGATTCAGTGTGTTACCCCTGTACAGTGCTAAGCAGTGCCTGGCTGCTGGCTCAGTGTATCTATATTACCATATGCATTAACTTGGTTTGTGTGTTACGGGAGGAGGTGCTGGTCTTCAGCTGAATCTCCTAAACAAAAACTGCCAGATCTTGGCTTTTGGCAGGGCAAGTGAGAAAGAGGTTAATTGTTTTAGCCTTTCTAAAAGGGCGCTGATGGGAAATATAAGCCTTGGCAAATGAACTAGGAACAGATAAATATACTTGATGTTTTTGGTCACATCCTCTATTATTAGTAAGAAGCACATTTCCTTTTGGGGTGAACATTAGGGACAAAAATAAGACTCTTCAGATTACCACCCCTTTTATTAATGCTATTGAAGCACTTGGGCTTGCATTGAGGCCGACTGGCAAATGCATCCTCATAAAAGCAAATGTGGCGCATTTAGGATTCCATTCACTTTGAGCAGAGAGAAGGGGGATTTGGTGCCGGAAATGCAATGCATGATCTTGGCAGTGGTTATTAATATTCTTAGATGGGGAAGTTCAGGCTGCAGCTTTTAGGGGTCATAAGGTAGGGAGCAGCTGAGTGTTATTTTGAGGCTGCCAGAAAAATCTGCAAGCAGGGAGGCATACATTTGCTGTCTCTGTACAGGCAGGTTTTTCCTTAATAGCAAATGATTTTGCCAGAGCCTATTCTCAACTTCAGCAGGTAGATATTATATCTTTCAGTGAGTTTCACTTCTATTTGAAACCAGTAAAAGAACAAGAAAGAAAAAAAAAATCAAAGCCTTGCCTAATGGTATGATTCTCCCCAAATCCTTTAAGACAATTTTGCCTTCCCCAGCATTACCCAATTTTGGGACTTCTTGTATTATGAGCAGAATTTTCTTCAGTGTTCAGTTTTCATCTGAAGGGAAGCCTGCAGCACCATGGGTGCTGGGGAAGCTTGTTCGTCTAGGACATCCAGTCATGCTCCAGGAACAGGGAACAGTGGGATGCCCTTCTGTGCAAGGAGTTCTCAAGCAGCTTTGCAAATTGGAAGGAGGCAAGTCTCCTCTGGAGCTTCCTCTATCACCCAGATACTTGTCTGACATGTGCTGAGGCTTTGGGGATGTCAGTGAAAGGAATCCGAATGAATTTTGGTGAAATGCCTCAGGAGAAGGATCAGCTGCTTCCAAAAGCATTTTATATAAATAAAACTTCACATGTAAACCTAAAACAGATTAATTGACTGCTTGAGGCGGTGTCTGGCTACAAACGTGGATATAACAAATCTGGTCCTACAATGCCCAAAGAAACGAACAATGAAATTACTGCCGTCAGTATGATCCCAGAACTCTTCCTTTGAGCATGGGAACACACAAGGCTCAGACATTTTAAAGTTAGAGACATAACACTGAAATGAAGTTCCAAAGAAAGGGTGTGAACTTGAAATCTTTTTTCTTGGAGATTTTGAGGAGAGCATGGATTATAGGGAGAAAAGATACTGGGAACCTAGGGGAAACTTGTAGTTTTATTCTTTTCTATGATTCTACAAACTTCAGCCAGAAACTTGCCTTTGTAAATATTCAAGTTACATTTAACACAAAACCAATGACTAGAGGGCTGATTCAGTATTTAAATTGTTCTGGACAACTTTTTAAAAGCTGATTTGGCATTGGTATTTTACGGAGGAGAAAAGGACAATCATGGAAAAGCACAACCAACTGTGACCGATAGAAGTGGAAAAAACCTAAGCATAACAATGAGAAGCCGTATGGACAGAATTGCAAGAAGACTGCCCAAGTACTCCTCATCCACATGTGCAATTATGTATGGATGAGAAATTACAGGGACTAATAATTACAGCAGCAATTGTCCACTTGCAGAACAATTAGCCCTTTGCTCCTCTTTCTGAGAAAGTGACTAATTGTACCCATGGCAAGCCAACTATTGGCACATTTGTTTTGGAATGAAAGTTTATGCTTGTCAGAAAGTGCCACCTATAGGAAAACGAGATCTGAGGTTGCCATGGGGCCCAGTGCTCAGAGACCCAAGGCTTTGAAATACCCACCTGATAGCTCAGCCAGAACAGGCATGGAGGTATGTGAGCAAGTGGGTAAGAATACTAATGCTGGAGCTCTTGTGGACCACATCAAGCCATATAGATGGATGGATGGAAAGTAAAAATAGATTCAGGTAATGATAACAATTATACTTAATGACTACCTTTCACTGGAGATCATAAATGTCTTCTAGTTAAATTTCACAGCCTCCTGTGAGAGAGACATCAGGAGAAATATTTGTAAGCTAAACTGTACTTTTCAGTCAAAGAAGCAGAAGCAGTTTAGGGAGTGGTTGAATAGCAGTATGTTTGAAATAGATAGAGGATAGAGGAATAAAACCCAGAGATCTCTGACTTCTTGCTCTAGAAATTACCCTCCTACTTGTTTTATTTAGGTAACATTTCTCTTTCTTTCTTTCCTCCTTCCTTTCCTCCTTTCTTTCTTTCTTTCTTTCTTTCTTTCTTTCTTTCTTTCTTTCTTTCTTTCTTTGCATTTGACTGTCAGAGATGACAAGCAGGCAGAGAAGCAGGCAGAGAGAGAGGAAGGGAAGCAGGCTCCCCGCTGAGCAGAGAGCCCAACTTGGGGCTCAATGTCAGGACCCCAAGATCATGACCTGAGCCGAAGGCAGAGGCTTCAACCCACTGAACCACCCAGGCACCCCTAGGTAACATTTTTCAAGATAAGGTATGTGATGCATCAAGTGGGCTTCAGTGCATCAAGTCTGGCAAAAAGAGGTCCTCCTCCCCCACCCCACCTCCACCTGCCCTCAACATCCTCACATTACTTAGCAGCAAGGTTACATTAAGTTTCTAGTTTGATCAGCCAAGGATACAGTCTTACTGAGATGTGAGGGAGGAAGAGGCAGGAAGAGATGGCCTATCGCTGAGCGGCTTCCTGTGGCCCCAGATTGCTTTGTGGCAGGCATAGCTGTTGGCAATACTGTCCACTCCCCAGGTCCCCATCAGTCCTCACTGTTGCACAGACCTCAGACCTGAGCTCACATTAGCATTCCAGAATGTATTACTCAAGCAACCATGCATTTCAATTTAAGGAATAATCACATATATTCCTGAAGGCCATTGTCTCCTAGCACACAGAATCAGAGCCCAGGGACCCTGAATGTTCTTTCTGCCTCCAGTTTTTTAGGGTCATGGAGCAGGTCAATGTCTAACTCTGAATATATTCCTTTTTGTCTGGGTATTTTAATAGTTTGGTCTGAGGATTTGATTACCAATCTGTTTGAAGTGTACCCCCTGATCCTAGGTGGCTAGTCAGGTATTTGCTTTTTGTTTTTGTTTGTTTTTTGCATTTGCTCTTATCAGACAATATATTTATGAATCAATACACAGGGCCCTGTCAAGTATGGGGCCCAAGATGGGGTTCATCTTGGCCAGGTTGAAGGCCAGTACTGCTGAAGAATGTAGCTTTCTTCTCCATGCTCTCTTTTCCTTTGAAAGTTCAGTTATGGGTTCTCTTCTAGTGAAGTCTCAGTGGACGTCCCTGTCTCAGTGCTTGGCTCAGTCATTTTGTGTAGGTATGGGGTATGGGGTATGGGCTGCCATCTCAAGTTCTCTGGCATGGGAAGGTTGTGTGGATGTGCGGGCCTCGTTCTGCTGAGGGCAGGGAGCAGGGGCTCTCCACCCACTCCCCTCCTGCTTGCCTGTCTGGCTGACTCTGTCCCTTGTGTTAGTGTTCCAGTGACAGCACACACTGTCTCCAGTGGGGTCCTGCCTATTTTTTTTTTGTCTCAACTCTCTTTAATTATTCTCCCCCTAAGAGACATATTTTCTCATAAAAACCCTGACAGTTTTTCTCTTCCAGGGCTCAGTACTGTCCCCTCAGTTCAACTCTATTTCATATCCCCTCTCCCACCTTCTACAATATTCATCTTCCACAGCATTTCCCTACATTTTATTGAAGAAAAGAGGGAGGTGTAGCTGTCTAATGACCCTCCTTACTACCAAAGAAATTGTCTCAGAACAAGATTCTGAGATGACCCAAGAGAAAGGGAAAACTCTTATTTTCCTAGGATTTCTAACTTTGGAGACACTGGACACACTGTCAGCTTCTCCTTATCTCCTTTGGCTCTGATCCAGCAAGTTCATTTGTGCTCCAAACAGAATCATGTCTAAAACACAGAAGTTAGATACTTAATGCTTTTGCTGAATTGTCTTGAGAGCATTTAATTCAGTATTCTTGGAAGCCATGAACATCCTGAAAATGATACCTTATCCTCCTTTTTTTCAACATTTAGCCTGGACACACGAATCCACTACTGCATCAGGTGACATATTTATACTTGTTCCAAGTAGAAGTTTGAAAGAGCAATTGCTTACCTTTTTACTAATAAAAACACTATGTTCTTATTTAAGAAAAATGTGAAACTTCAAAACACAAAATTTAACCCAATTAGTTCCGAGGACATTTGTCCAGATCTGTCTCAAGGTCAGATTTGCATGCTGGGGAAACTATTTGCACACACTTTTAGAAACAGAATTACTCACAGTTAAGGTTTCTAAATCAGAGCTAGTAGTTTCCTTGACCACATTTTTTTTTTTTTAAACCAAGAAACATAGCATTTAAAATCTTTTGAATAGACTTAATTCTCCCTTGTTTTGTCATCTCCCCTGTGGTAGCAGTTAAGTGAGCAAGATTTGAAGCAAATCTCAGCTCCATGTTCACCTCACCTCTTCACACTTCCAAAACCTCAGCAGTTTTCCAGATTCTGCTTGGTGGGAACCTGGAGGCGGGGCAGGGTATGTCCCAGATGATGGAGAAGAGAAACATTTCTGGTTCATTATCTTTTCTTATCTTTGGGGGATCTTCAATCACCCCCAGTGCCATTACTGGCTTATTTAGGAGAAGCCAGAAAACCATGCTCAGGGACATCTTACCCTGAAAAATGACTTTGAAATTATACCCTTGGGCTGACCTGTTGTAGGTAGATAAATAGATGAATTCCACTAATATGTCTCTCCCTCAAAATATACCTAAAAAAAATAACAGTCTTATTTTATGGTTTCATATTAAGGACTATGCTGTTGGTATGCTTTTTTGGTGTGTGTGTGTGTGTGATATTCCTTCTTTTACTTCTCAGCATTTCATTCAAAGTCCAGCATAGCAGCTGTGAAGGGATTTTGTGTCAATCCTACTTTAGACAGCAACTGTGATGTTGCTGTTGGGGTATGGGTTGGTGGAAAAACACTCTTATCAGGTAGATACGTATGTCTCCTACCACAGACTCCCCTGCACTACCCTCGAGTGTAAAGTTCTGTTAAGTTCCTCTCTTAAATACCCAAAGAAATACAATATTACTGCAATCAGTGAGGCCATGCAGAGGAGGAACACATAGAATGTATCTTGGTGTAGCTTCTCTTGGCCCCTGAAATCCTCAGTGAGGCTCTGGAGTTGCCAAAAATATTGTCTACTTCTTTCTAGATCATGAAAACACAATTCTTGCTAAGACCTCACCCATTTAGTCTCAAGGATTATATCAATATTCCAGGAAAATTTACACAAATAGTCTATGTGTTTCCAATTAAGGGAATGTGTATAAACATGCTTAGGTTCTCTTTGCTTATAGCCAAACTTGGCATCAAAAAAGCTGCAACACCAGGGATTAGGCATTAATGAAAACAGAGTTAATACCCAGGTATCTCTGAATCATATCTTCAAATCCAACTTTCTGGTATACCAGAAAACCCATTTCTTCTTAATTATTTTTCATCTTAGTTCTCCAAGTTCATACAATGACTTTATTACCTACTGAATCTAGTCTATGCATCCAAGTCTAACTGAAGGCCTTCCATGCTTTAGCTGTATCTGGCCTAGTTAATGGTGTCTTCCACTGCTTAATCACTGAATTCTGCTGATTAATGAATTTTGTTTCCTTATATAGAAAACATGTTTATTTACCTCCACACTGTTGCATCTTGGTATTCTACCCACCCAGAATATTTTCAGCCTTTCTGTCCAGTGTTATAAATTTTGTATCAGGCATTTTTCCAGCATCTACTTACCCTTCTTCTGGAATTTCCCTCTAGGAACCACCCCTTTCCCTGCTCTCAGCCCAGGTGCCTGGGTGGGACTTCACCTTATTATTCAGAGATACATCATGGGACCTGGGCCTAAGAAATGGCATTCTGCTTTTCCTGGCCTCAGTGATTGGTGTGGAGGTCAGCTTGTGAATTATTCAGAGCCAGAAACTTTTGCTGAGAGTGCTGGAATAGAAGCAGACACTTTTCTTCCCTAGACCTGATTTGAGAGGAAGTGAGGTTTGGAGCCATTGGCCATCTTGAAATTACGAGACCCAGGCCACATAGAGAATGAAGCTAATCCAGGGAAAGAGCAGCTTGGGAATTCTGCCAGAGGAGAATGGGCCTTGCCACTGAGCCTGGCGTTAAGTTACACCTAAAGCCAGGCTTGCACTTTTTGACATGTAGTCTTTTTGCTTTATACATTTTTTCTTTTTTAAAAAAATTATTTAAATTAATTTTTTTATTAATTAAACTAATTAAACTAATTAATTAACATATAGTAAATTATTAGTTTCAGAAGTAGAGTTCAGTGATTCATCAGTCTTACATAATACCCAGTGCTCATTACATCACGTGCCCTCCTAAATGTCCATCACCCAGTTACCCCATCTCTCCACCTCCTCCCCTCCAGCAACCCTCAGTTTGTTTCCTATGATTATGAGTCTCTTAGGGGCTCCTGGGTGGCTCAGTGGGTTAAAGCCTCTGCCTTCAGCTCAAGGCATAATCCCAGGGTCCTGGGATCAAGCCCCGCATCAGGCTCTCTGCTTCTCGGGAAGCCTGCTTGCCCCCTCTCTCTGCCTGCCTTTCTGCCTACTTGTGATCTCTATCTGATAAATAAATAAAATCTTTAAAAAAAAGTCTCTTATTGTTTGTCTCCCTCTCTGATTTCATCTTGTTTCATTTTTTCCACTTTTCCCCTATGATCCTCTGTCTTGTTTCTTAAATTCCACATATGAGTGAGATCATACAATTGTCTTTCTCTAATTGACTTATTTTGCTTAGCATTATACCCTCTAGTTCCATCCACATCATTGCAAATGGTGAGATTTCATTTTTGATGGCTAAATAGTGTTCCATTGCACGCGCGCGCGCACACACGTCGTCTTTATCCGTTCATCTGTCAATGAATATCTTGGCTTTTTCCATAGTTTGGCTATTGTGGATGTTGTTGCTATAAACATTGGGGTGCAGGTGCCCCTTCAGATCACTACATTTGTATTTATGGGGTAGATACTTGGTAGTGCAATTGCTGGTTCATAAGTTAGCTCTGTTTTTAAATTTTTTTTAAAAATTATTTTTTCTTTTAAATTTAAATTGTATTTAAATTTTATTTAAATTCAGTTAATAAACATATAATGCATTATTTGTTTCAGGGGTACAGGTTTGTGATTCATCAGTCTTATATAATACCCAGTGTTCATTACAACACATACCCTCCCCAGTGTCTATCACCCAGTTACCCCATCCCTTCATCCTATTTTCAACTTTTTGAGGAACCTCCATACTGATTTCCAGAGTGTACACTTTTTTCTTAGATTGGTTTTCATTGAGTTATTTATCTACTACCCAAATACCACTTTATGCATGTTACTATGAAGATGATAGGGGAAAATGCATGTGAAGTGCTTAGCACAGTGCCTTTCATGGAAGAATTACTAAATGTTAGCTATTACTAGGGTAATGGTAGAAAAAGATTAAATTGATATAGTAATTAAGTACCTTAAGAGATATTTTTTCCAACAGTCAAGAATAGCTGTATGATGCTTGTTCTGTGTAGTCATGAATGATGAGAACTTGGGAAAGTAGAAGGGAAATATACTACGCATTAGATGCTAGATTTTCTTTGTTATTTTCTGGGGATCAGTAATGGCACCTTGTGTGTAAATATTGTACTTTCATGCTTAAGAAATACCCTCATCATCTTTGATTTCCCTGGGCATTTTTTTATATCCTCTTAGTAAGCTAGAAAGGTGTTCAAAGGGCTTTCTTTTTGAATTTTGATTTTGGAGTCTCAGATGCAGGATGGCAAATGGTTTAACATCACAACTAGATCCTTCAGTCTGACACACTCTGTTGGGTACTAATCTGAGTTTTCTCATATGTCTGTAGTCTCTTAGGACCTTAGAAAAGGGCCATTTTCCCAGGTGGATAGCTACCAATTTGGAAGATGTTCCCCCAGATGGGGAATTAATTTGTTAATTATTTCAGATGCATGATAGTTCATTTGCTTTAGAAATGTTTTTTGTTGCCTAACAGCAAGATCTTTTTTGAATGTTAATATTATTCTCTCCATCAGAGTTCAAATCCTAGCTTGACCATTCCTTGACTTACATAATTTTATCCAGCAACTTGGACTCTCAGCACATCACAGCAGCAATGTTTATCAAATGCAGAAAGTTGCATTTTCCACTGGATGTTGTAATATTGCTTTGTACTCTGATATTAATGTGAGATGCTCTAAACTAAGTAAGTGGTCATTATCACCCTCACCCATTTTTAGCTGAAGGAGATTTAATAATGCTGACACTAATTTTCTTTTAGTTTGATAATTATAGGATATGTGATTCTAGAACAAATAAAGGTTAATGTTTCTCTTGATTTATCTCAGTCCTTTTCCCTCAGTGACTCAGATCCAGAGGAGTGACTGCCATCACTTTTATCACAGAAATTTTATTACATGCTGGTTTCTACAACATTCTGCAAGACAGAGGTTTCCTTGGTGCTTACCTTGCGGGAGAAACAATGTTGATGAATAAGTATGAGAAATTTACCAGTCCATCCAAGTGTTTAGCAAGTCTTTCTGTGAGCCTTCCCAAAGGACACAGTTTATAAATGAAATGGAACTATTATTCTTTATTCCATACTGTGTAGAAATTGTTTCTCCATAGGACAAGTACACTAGAGGTTGTTAAGTATTCTTTAGAGAAACTGCACTACAAAATTGTGTAATTTTCTATAATTGTCACTCTCATTTAATAATTTAGTTCTGAAATTTTGAATGAGATTTTTCTTTCCCATTTCAAGAATGTACACTTTCAGATCATGACAAGGAAGAGCAAACAGTTAAATGAAGTTGAGTATAAATCAAAATGAACTCCCAAGAGAAACAAGAATAACTAATAAGATGAGGGATATGATATGTGAGGTAAAATCTCAGCAAAAATTTACCAGGGTGATTTAGTGATAGTGTAAATCCTAAACCCGTCAGAAGTTAAGGTCAGAAAAAAGAGGGATTTAAGAATATAAGCTATGACGTCATTTATAGAGAATTGAAAAACACATAAAACACACTAATTATGGTTTGTGAATAACTGCATGTATTATGAAAGTACAAAAACAAAGATGCAGATAAAAAGACTAGCATCCTAGTCTTAGGATAGTGTTAAGCTTTTGGGAAATGGATTGGAAAGAGATCAGGGAAGTCTTCAAACAGCCCTCAAATGCATTTTTCTTGTTTTCTTTCTTTTTCTCAAAGAGAAAAGTTTGAGGAAATACAGCACAATTTTAATATGTGTTAAATAGTGGTGGATAGCATAGTTGTTATGTTGTTTGTAATTTTCTATATGTCTTAAATGTTTTCTTTCTTTTTTTTTTTTTTTAAGATTTTATTTATTTGACAGACAGAGATCACAAGCAGGCAGAGAGGCAGGCAAAGAGAGAGGGGGGAAGCAGGCTTCCCGCTGAGCAGAGAGCCCGATGCGGGGCTTGATCCCAGGAACCCTGAGATCATGACCTGAGGCTCAAACCACTGAGCGCCCCTTAAATGTTTTCTATGACCAATTTTTTAAGAAAGAATTTAAAGAAATGCAGTATTTATCTAAATAGAAGAATAAAATCATGGCATTTACAATCTGGGAGATTAGAGTATGATTCTAGCTTGCGCTCTATGTTTTATGAATGAGGACACCATGACTAGAGAGGTGAATTGATTTTTTAAGGTCCCAGAACTGGACACCATCAGGATGTAATTCAGGTCCACGAGGGCCCCCAGCCAAGAACTCTGTCCAGCATATCTCATAAGAGTGTCCCATAAGCAAAACCTTCCTGATGACAAAATACCCCCAACTTTCTTTCAGGGTGACAGAAGATTCTTCACTGGAAACATTATAAACATGTCCAAATATTTTTAAAAAGGACATTATGGGCTTGAGTTAATTAAGTTCAGCAAATATATTGAGTACTCAGTAAGTGCAAGGCATTGTGTGTCCTCCCAAGGCAAGGTTTTTATAAAATTTTTTTTTTTTCCATCTGTAAGTGTTTTTCCTCTTAATTGGTGTAGTTAAGGCAGACACACATAATAATGAACACAAATGTCCTTGATGCACCAGAGGAGGGGTTAGAAGCCAAAGACCAAGTGGGAAAAAAAGGACATAATAGCTTCGAACTCACTAGATTTGAAATCCATATATTTTTTTAAAATTTTATTTATTTCACAGACAGAGATCACAAGTAGGCAGAGAGAGAGAGGAGGAAGCAGGCTCCCTACTGAGCAGAGAACCCGATGCGATGCGGGGCTCAATCCCAGGACCCGGGGATCATGACCCGAGCCGAAGGCAGAGGCTTTAAGCCACGGAGCCACCCAGGCGCCCCTGAAATCCATATTTAAAAATAAGTGGTGAAGTGGTGTCTGTGGCTAAGTGAGGTGGAATAGCATGTGGGTGTCCCATCAATGATTATGTTGTTATTATCAGTCCAAGTTCTAGGGTCTAGAAATATCAGATGGGAAAAATCTTCCTTCTAAACCATCTCTGGGATAGTGTGAGTTACGAAAATCATTGCGAAACTGCTTGAAACAAGGATGATTAAAAGCCTAGAAAGAAAAGCGCAGAGAAGGTGTTGTCCTACAGGGGGCACTCTGTACTGTCAGACTAGAGGAAATGAATCCTAAACTGCGGAGCTATTGATAAATGAGGAGTTTCCGGTTGCTATTGTGTGCGGATATGAGAACAGACTTGTCAAAATAGACTTTGGAAGCTCCATCTCTAGACAGATTCTAACAATAAAATGTATTTTTATGTAACTGAAACCATTTCCTTTAAGGTCAATGGATGTAGCAGCCTTGTTCTCCAGGGTTCTCCCAACTCTATGATTCTAGATCTATTTCTGTCATCAAGGCCAATGTTGCTTAACCAGAAGACTTGTTAAGCATCTTTTGCCTAGTGGAAGTTTGGGTACTTCTAGATTCTGTGATATAAAGGGTTGAAGGAGATACTGGCAGTGAGGTGGGCCATCATATAATGAAGTAAGTGTTAGCAACTGAGGAATAGACTGACAATGGAGAAGTCCCCCACATACATTTAGGAGCCACAGGCATTCCTGCTGGGGCCACTCTTCAGCCATCTCCAAGTGGTCCTATATTGACAATGGCAGACTCTGAATTAGAGATTGAGGGGAGGTGCTATAGCGATGGCTGCCACCAATATCCCCCTAAACCCCCAGAACCATGGCTATCCACAAGGTCTCTGCGAGGAGGGAGGAGGGAATGTCCAAGGTTGAGGTGTGGGTGAGATAGAGATTGATCATATTTCCCAGTTTGCATAGGATAGTTCTGGTTTATGCCATTTTTTTCATTCTCTCTCTCTTTCTCTCTTTTTCTTTTGAGAGAGAGAGAGAAAGAGAGAGAGGGAGAGAACACCGGGGGCCGGGGGAGAGACAGAGGGAGAGGGAGAAGCAGGCTCCCTGCAGATTAGTTAACTCGATGTGGAGCTCAACCCTAGGACTTTGGAATCATGACCTGAGCTGAAAGCAGACACTTAACTGAATGAGCCACCCAGGGGTCCCCATTTTTTCCATTCTTGTAAGTTATTACAAGTATACACACTCTTCCTCTTAGAAGTGTCTCTGTTTGGATGATAAATTGTATAGCTACCCCAGAGGAGTTGCAGGGCATTGGACAAGCATATATATATATGGCCTGTCTAAATCCAGCCTACACATGAAAATCATCCCTTAAAAATTTTGGCAATGTGATAGTTTATGCTCTGACTCACAGCTGAATTAAGGGGCAAAATGTCAGCATCACCACAATTCCTTATATCCAACTGCTATAAAGGCTGTGAATTTAAGTGGTTCCTGTCTTTGAAGCTGCAAATGAGCCCTGTCAAATTCCCAAGGTTGTCAGGGTCCTTGCTGCGTGAGTCCAGCAAGGGCACACTGACTCTGCCCACCAAAATTACATCCTCAGCTCTGTAAATGAGAGTTTGAATATCCTCTGCAGAAATTGCTTTTATAAAAATTACCTTCCCATTTAAATATGGAAAGCTGAACCACACATATTTTGCAGCACGCTTGAGAATATATTCCTAGAAAATTTAACTGGTTATCTTTAAGATCAGCCAACACTGACTATCATCCTTGTACAGAAGAATGAATGATTAAATCTGAAAAGAATGTGGGTATTTTAAATGAATTGGATTCTTTTACCATCATAATCATCTTATTCATGTATTTTTCCCCCTCTGGTAACATTTTGATATACAGCCCATGTTTGAGATCACCAACGGAAGCAGGCACAGAAATGAAATGAAATGAACTTCAACAATAGACAGTTTTAGAAATTCTAGGCAGTGCTCCCTGTAGGCTAGGGAGTGCCTAATAAGGAAATAAAGGTCTCAGGGCTTACCAGCAAACCACAAAGGAGCTAATTTGGTATTTCTTGCAGAAAAAGAACTGGAAGCTGCACAGGATTTGTTTAGGAAAGAACTTGGCCAAGTTAGATGATTAGGGTGTTTCAGGAAGGACAGATTACACTCCAATCACCATCAGAATACAAAATAGAGATGTGAAGTGAATTCTATCTAGGAACTGCTTTTTCCTGAATCCCATATTGGGGCTGGGTAGAATTGTTCCACATAGAGGAAAATTGTACCTTCTTCTTCTCAAGACCTCACAAAAAAAATTCACATATCTGCTGAAGAAAAGCTCCCTCCCCATATGTACACAGGAGTGAAAGAATAAAGAATACCGATCTCTTTGTCGTTTGGGGCATACCCTGCACATAATTTGAAATCCAGCTGACAAAATGAAAGAAGTTAGAGTGTAAACTTGAAACTGGATTACAACCACAGAGATTAAGTACACGTTATTTGGGAGGAGAAAGATCACAGGGAAAAAGAGGGAGGCTCTTGATGCCTTCTGGTATTTTACAGTTGAAGGAGGAGATGGGCCTGCCTCATCTTCCCCATTCATAGGCCACAACAGGAGAGCAAGAAATTCTGGTGGGGTGGATGCCAAAGAAGAAGAAAGCTCCCTGGGGGAAATGTTTCTTGTCTTCTGCCAGCTTTAGGTATTGTGAGATTGGAAGTGGTAACCCACATTTTGTGACTCTTATATGTTTATGGAGTGTTGATGGACTTTCTAGCAGAAAGGGTCACAGGAATGCTGAGATAATGAGCCCCATGGGGCAGGCCTGGAGCATCCAGATCCACTCTAAGTGGGCCTCAGACCATGAGAGGCTGCATCCTTGCTCTGAAACATCATTATTTCTATGCTGCTGGTGAGGGAAACAGATTGGGAAGCCCTTCGACTATAATGCCTCAGTCTGGGAATTGCTGGGTCAGGGTAGGAGTGGGGCTGTTGAAGATGTGGACATTGTAATTTCTATATGTCTTAAATGTTTTGGTGGTGGGTTGAGTTGTGTTAAAGATATGTGCAAGTCCCAAGTTGTGTCCCCCCAAAAATATGTGCAAATCCTAACCCCTGGTACTTATGAATGTGACCTCACTTGGAAAGAGTCTTTACACGTGAATTAAGTTAAGGATCTTGAGATGGTATCGTTCTGAATCTAGGGTAAGCCCTACCTCCAATGACTGGTACCTCTGTAAGAGAAAGGAGAAGGAGATTTGACACAAATGGGGAAGAAGACCATGTGAAGATGGAGGCAGAGACTGCAGTGATATGGCCACAAGCCAGGGAATACCAGTAACCACCAGAAATTGGAAGAGGCAAGGAGGGATTCTCCTGTAGAGCCCTTGGAGAGAGCATGACCTTGTCATCATCTTGATTTTAGATTTCTGGTCTCTAGATTTGAGAGAGAATGAATTTCTGTTTTTTAGACTACCAAATTTGTGGCAATTTTTTGCGGCAGCCCTGGGATACTAATACAATTTCAATCTTGAAATCTGTTCTTTGTGGAAAACTTCAGCATTCTCTTGTTGTTCCCATTATACTTTCCTTCCCTCTCCCTTTTCTTATTTACCCTTTTCTCACAAGGTCTTCACTAACTACTCCAGATATTGGTAGGCCCTAGGACTCCAGAAACAAGTAAATATGGTGTTTTCCCACAGCTCAGTTTGGTGAGACAGACCTAACCAGGTCCTTTCAATGTACAGTAGGAGCTGGAATGGTAAGTGAAGTACATGGTCATATAGGAATCCAAAAGAGGAAGCGATTTGTTCAGTAGGCATATGGGAACCTTTTCCCACAGGTGGGAGCTTTTGAGCTGCATCTCTTGCCTTCACATGAAATGAAGATTGGAAGAAAGTGGAAATAGGCACTCTAAGCAGAGGGAAAATGTCATTTGGGGTGGATCTCTAATGGATGATCATCAGTGATATATGTGCTTGTGCTTCTTTCTAGTCTTGTGACATGTAATGAAGTGCTGGGCTGTTTGGTACATTCCATTAGCTATATTCCATTTACCTAGAGGCAAAATGTTTGAGTTCAAAGTCTGAGCTGTATTGAGCATGGTAATTGCATATAACTTAGAGCTGTCCTTGAAGGTGTGGTCCTTTCTTGTCCTGGAAGGTGTAGAAGGGCCATATTGAATCTAGGACGAACACACAGCTTATGGCTCAAAGTAGCACAGAACCCCTGGGTCCACTTAATACAGACCTAAGTCTCTTGGGATCATGGGGTACAGATCAAGGCACTCGAAAGCTCTAGTGAAATGCTGAGAAAGGCACTGTAGATCTTTCTGTCCTAGAGGTGAACTGGTACATCAAGGACTCCATAGAAGTTTCTCTCTCCTAAGGGGAATGGGAAACTAGCAAGACTGCCTCATTTAAAATTAAAAGTACTTTGAAGGCTGAGACTCTAGTATTATCCAGTTTTTATATGTATGCTTTTGACTTCAGTCACATTTGGCATCTGAGTTTAAGAACATGCACTTGATTCTTGGCATTATAAGAGGCAGGTGAACTTGGTCCTGGGATACTACTTCTGTGGACAGTGTTTCAAATATGCTAATCTAAACCAAAGTAGGTTAATTATGGTTCCCACCTTGAAGGTTATTCATTGTTAAACAGAAAGGAGCCAGTTGGATGAAGGAAGCAAATATTCCCGATGTCATGTGAAACCCTGTGGCGTACAAGGTGCAAATCCCAACTCATCTTTTCTGTGTCATTGAGCAAATTTCTGTTGCAGTCAAGGTGCCAGGCCTTGCTGGTGACAGAAACCATAACCAACCACCACCGCCACCCCTTGTGGAAAACCCATTTCCTTAATGCTGTTTTTAGAAACTGTGACGAGTGCCTACCTGGTAAGGAGAAAGGGGGTCATATATTTACTGATGTATGTGGATGGGTGGGTGGCATTGGTGTGTCAGGGGTGAGGTGAGTGGTCTGGACTGGCCCAAGGCCCATCAAGAGTATGGGGGACATCCCTGAGCATAGGTGTGGTGCCACACATGCATGGTTTCATTTGACTGTCACAATAACCTGGAATGGTGGACATTATGTATATTTCTATAAGAGAGGAAAATGAGATTTAGAGAGAGCAATGACTTGCCCACAGCCTTATAGATGATAAGGCAGAGCTAAGAATCAAACTCAGCGTAATTCAAATCTCTGGTTCCCTTCCCTCCACCAAACTGCCTCCTGGTTCTGATATTCTCTTAATAATGAACACATACTTCTATATTTCCAACAAGACAGTTTCCCCCAAAATTTTATTTTAAAGGAAAAAGAAATTTTGGGGTTTTGTTCAGTTAAGTAAAAATGCTTTTCAGCCCAGAGGAATACCTAGGAAACTTTAGAGAACAATTGAATCAAACACACTAACTTTTTGATTTAGCAAAAATACATATTCTGCTAAAGATTTTACCTAGTCTTGCTTTCAAAAGAAGAATAAACCAGAAAATTACAGGAAAAACCTATTTTCCTTGTGATTCTGGAACAAACTGAAACTGGGATATTATTGCTGCAGTTACACATAGGGATAAGTTCTTTGAAGATAACTTTTGAATTGTTTTAGATACTCATTTCTAATGCCCTAAAAAGCTTGCATTAAAGGAGAGATGGTTAAGAAGAACCTATAGAATTTTGGCTAAATCTGATTTCTCAGCTTTGACATTATTGACATTTTGGGCTGGATGATTCTTTGCTGTGGGAGGCTGTCTAGTATACTGTAGGATGTTTAATAGCATCTCTGTCCTTTACCCACTAGTTGCCAGTAGCACCCCCCAAGTTGTGACAACCCAACATGTCTCCAGACATTGGAAAATGTCTCTTGGGACAAAATCATTCACAGTTGAGAACTACTGAGTTAGATGGAAAAAATGTTATCAGTTAATATTTGTTCTATTTTCACGGTTTGTGGCAGTGTATCAGGAGCATATCTGCTTCCTGGCAGTTCCCAAGGTCTGAGGAGTACTGGCAGAACAGATAGGATCTTATTAAGACTTCATTCTTCTTCCATTTTTAAAGTAACAACTTTATTGAGATATAATTTACATACCATAAAATTCATGCTTCTAAAGTGAACAATTCAGTGATTTTTAGTATAGTCACAGAATTGTGCAAGTACTACCATTCTTCAGTTTTGAAACATTTTCGTTATCCTCCCCCAAATCCCATATCCATAAGCAATCACACCCCATTTCCCATTAATTGACTTTCTGTCCTTATGGATTTGCAGAGTTTCATTCTTAAATGTGAAGTATTTGGCTTGCAAACCTAACAGCCTGCATGGATAGGGTTTCTTCTGGTCCAGCTGTCTAACCATTGCCCTAGGACTTCTTTCCTTTTGGTTGTGGAGTCAGTCACAGCTCACTTCAGCAGAAGAAATTTGCTAGAGCAGCTACCTTCCTACCATGCACTCAGGCCAGTGCTTAGTGGACAGTGCCGTGGAGTCTATGTGGCTTGTTGGCTGCTTTGTCCTGGGCATCAAAGCATGCTTTCTGGGGACAAAAACAAACAAAAAAGCAAAAAACAATGGAAGATAGGAGTGAGGAGATGGACCAGCGAGGTCTGAATTCAGTTAGATTTCCGGAAAGTCACCTCGGTGACTGAGGTTCTTTAGGTTTAGAACACTAGGGTGATGGCAGAGATGGAAAAATCAAAATGAAAATCTGCAAATGGCCCCAGCTGCAACATTCATTTACGACGGGAAAAAGCAAACAGCAGCGTTAGTTCTTAGAAATCTGGTATTATTTGTGGAGAGTCTGAAAAAAGAGCTATCTTTGGTCCCTAGCTACTTCCAGCCCAGCACCCTCCAACATGGGTGAGGTGGAAGTAAGCTCCCACCCAACTCTGGGGCCTCTGTGAGAAGGGCTTGAAAAGGAAAGGAAACTAACTTTCCCAAACATTTAGCATCTGTCAGTACTGGACCCGAATGGTAATAGCTAAGAACATAGTGTCCACTGGGTTCCCAGCTCAGCTCTGATGCTCAGTTTAACTCTCAAAAAAATCCAATGAATAGGTGCTATTACCAAGTCCATTTTAGAGATAAAGAACCTGAGACCCAAAGGAATTGAGTAAATAGCTCAAAGTGACTGAAAAGTGGTGGAGTGGGGTTCTAGTCTAGAATTCAGTGTGTAATCAATGCACCGACACTTCTCTGAGGAATACTGCCAGGGGATTGACATACATTAACCTCTCTTAGCTCTCATGAAAACTCTGTGAAGTGAATATTATAACTCCATTTTCCTAATGAGGCACCTGATGCTCAGAGAGTTTAACTGCCTTGTAGCTCATAGATAGCAGAGCCAGAATTTAAGCCCAGATTAAATGTGTTCATCCCACAGGAATGCTGCCAAGGACAGTACCAGTGACTGGGTCCTCCTGGAAACCTTAGCTTTTACCCTGCTAGAAAGAAGAACCCCTAATTATTGAGGGGAAATTGCTTAGTTATTTCCTTACCTGCAAGTGAAATTGAGAAATATGAAGAATTCCTTTAGAAGGATCTAGAAAGTTATCCTTCACAGAGATAAATATGGAAAAAGAAACATGGTGTTCAACCTTAGGAGCCTGAAAAGTAGTTGGGAGAACTACAGGTTTGACTGTTTGCATTCCTTGAAAGAATCTTCCAGACTTGACTAGCACGTGTGTGAGTAGAGCAAGGAGAGGAGGGCTGATGGCCAGGATGCTGACATGGCACTTCCCTGGGGATCCTCACCTCCTGCACAGGCATGTCTGTCTGGGAGATAAGCACACCTCAAACCTGATAAATATAGATGACACACTTTGAACCTGAGAGGAAGCTCATCAAAGAGAGAGCTAATTACAGGGCTAGTTATTTACATAATTTAAATGGCAATCTTGAAAACATAGTTATATTTCAGAGATTCATGACTTTAATCATGCTGCAAATAGTGAATACCTCAGAGCAAGCCAGGCTGATTTGCACAACTATTAAAACTATTAAACATATAGGTCAGCACCTATACATAGAGGAAAATGCCAGGGATTGGAAATTATCTTAGAGCCATTCTGGAGAAATGGGATAATGGATCAAAAGGGAAAGTATGAAAAATAAAAATTGATCAGAGCGGTTATTCGAATGTGGAATTAGATGAATCTGTAACTGCTTTAATCAAAGTATATAGCTGTAACATAAAAGAGTATATCTTACTGAAAGCTTAGTGAGTAGGAACATGGTATAAATGAAAGGATTTTATTACCACAGAACTATAAAGTTCAATTTTATGCAAAAATAAAAATGACAGGCAATATAACAATTGGGCTCTCTGAGAAATAATATTCCACAGATGTAATCTACTTTGGGGCTGGCTATAGACAGTTTGATTGCTTTAGTAACAGATAACTGACCCCAAGAAGTGACTTGCTCTTTCTCTGAAGGCTTTATCCTGCCTGGAGACTTACAGACATGCTGTTCCTTCTCCCTTCAGTGCCTTGTCTCGTGTTGGCCAGCAAACACACATTCATCCTTTAAGATGGAATTTCAGGAAATCTGGTAGCATAGCAAAAGCATAGGGCTTTGGACTTGGAGTCTCCATGTAACCATTAACTAGTTGTCTGGTCTTAACAGTTGACTTAACTTCTGTGATCCTCTGTCCCCCATAACCTCCAAATGGCAAACCTAACCTCCCTCCCCAAAGAGTTTGTTATTTCCTCTTCCCTTATCAGTATCATAGCATTAACAATTCTGATTTCCTTGCTGCTTGTGGAAATGTGGCTTTGTGTTGCAACTGGGGTCTTGGGTTTGAATTTGAAAGCTCCCACTTTCAAATTGCTGGGGCTCATTTTCTCATTTTAAAAATGTGGATAATGCCAAAGACTGACAGCTAATCACCAGATTTGTTCCTCTTCCTCATGGGCATACAACAAGATTGTATTCCCCAGACCCCCCTGTAGTGTTTCCTGGTTATGTGACTGAGGAAAGCCCATGGAATATAAGCAGGAGGTATGAGGATCCCAATCCTAGCTATTAGAAGAGACTCCATGCTTTCCTTCCCTCTGCCAGATTAAGGTAGTAGAGGACTATAAGCCAGTAAGTGTTCTGAAGGTAGCAGAGACACAAGATGGAGGAACCTTAGCCTCTGAATCATTACTTGGAAGAGCACACCTCTGCACCAATTAGGGATGCTCATTTTGGGCTTTGAGTGAGAAACAATGTCTTATAGTAAGCCATTGATTGCTGGTAGCCTGTTACAGCAGCTAGCATTACCTTACCTAAGGCACCAATTTCATAGAAGTACACACTGCTGTGAAGATTATAACAATGGTTGGCAGAGTTCCTGGAACATAATAAGCCCTTAACAAAATCTGATAAATGAAAATGGATCATTAAGTTCTCCAAAAGAGAAAACAGAATTAGTATATATAATGATTTTCCCTTATGTCAAGCCAAATTTGATTTTTTTTAAGTCAAATTAGATACAAATAATTGGGACTTCTAACAGGTTTATAAGAACTATATTCTCTTGTGGCTAAATTAGTATTGCTTATAATTAAATTTCTCACAAATTTCCAGAATATTGGTGCTGAATGGGACCTTGGCAAGCAAGTCACACATATAACCTCTCATTTTTTAGGTGAGAAAACCAAGGCTTGGAGAGGTTATTACCCTAATCACAGCCAGAGCAAGGACTTACAATTATTTTCACAATTAAAAGAGATATTTTCTGATTGTAGAAGTTACAAATGACTGGCTCAAAAGTGGGCAGCTAGAAATGTTTTATTTGATGGAGAAAAGAAGAATTGCTCTAATATAAACATGGGCTATGTTTCTAATCTTTTATCTAAGTATATGTTTAACAGACTTTAACTGTGATCATGGTGATTACACAATTTTATTATTTTTTTTGAAAGATTTTATTTATTCAAGAGATAAAGAGAGTATAAGTGGGAGAGTTGAGGGGAAGGGACAGAGAAACAAGAAGACTCTCTACTGAGTGGGATCCTGATGTGGGGCTCGATCTGAGGATCCTAAGATCATGATCTGAGCTAAAGTCAGACTCTTAACTGACTGAGCCACCCAGGTGCCCTGGTGATTATACAGTTTTAAATACTGTGCACCAAGACTTGAACCTGGACCTCCCTGGGCCACTCTAGGGCTGACATTAATGTAGGTCAGGATTGCTGTGGTTATTTTGACAACCTGACATTCCCTAGAGTGGAAGAGTTCCTCCTTCCTCTTTGAAGAGGCCAGGAAGCTGGGTGTGAGAGTTGGAGCCTGCATGTTCTGGGTTGAGCCCTCCACCTGCCCAGCCTGGAATTTCCATGACTCCCTGCCTGGGGGCAACCTCTTTCATCCCAGTGGGCCCAGATACGGCCCCCAGCATGCAACCTTCAAAGCCAAGAAGTGGGCTATGGAGGTAAGGCCAGGGAACATCCCTGCTCACCTTCTCAGCAACTCTGAAAACAGTTCTTCCCCCAAATATTCTGAATGGTGATTTTTGGGAACTGATCACTTCTTTTTGCTATAAAGTGACTTCTCACTTATGATAATTTGTTAATAATTTCAATAAGCCCTAAGGAGTGGGGTTGTTCTCTCATAGATTCTGTTTAGCCTCCAAGATGGTGGACACATCTGGATAAACAGCTGAAAGAGAGCAAAGAGGAGGCCCCTAATCCTATGTGAAGTGTGGCTAATAACCTGTCCAGCTGGAGTCCTGCCCTCATTGCCATGGTGTCTCCTATTAGCCTGTGATTGGGAAGGGGAGTGGGGTCAGCATTGCTGTTTTGGCCACAGAGGAATCCACAGACTAACATTTAATAAGAAGTAGGTCTTACCTAAAGGAGATCTGGGGCCCTGGGCCTCTTTCACAATTGTCGTTGTTCCATAAGTGACCATTTAGTATTCAAGAACAGTCTGGTGAAAAATTGAGACTGATTTTTTCATACTATTATGAGAATCTTATTTCCCTCACTGTTTTTTTTTTTTTTTTTCTTTCCTTGAACATCCTCTCTAACCAATACCACTTTCTTTGGCAGCTCTTAATCAAACTTAATTTCTACAGAAATATGTTAGTTGTATCTGTAACTGTATAAAGACAAGCTGCCACGTGACCCTTCCTCAATGTGGAGTCACTTTCAAAATGAAATTACCCCCAAATGCTTTAAAGTAACTTGAATCTTCATCCCAGTGTATTAAGAAAATGCTGATGACAGATTATTGTCATAATGCGCAGAAAAGATCTAAAAATTCTCTTTTTCTCCTTGCCCCAATCCTTAGCTTCACACTAGTTTCTCTCCTTCCCTTGGTGTGTTTCTAACCAGTAGCTGCTCCTTTACACATTGATTCTCTGCTATTTCTAAAGCAAACCTAGCCAGGCTTTGAGGTTCTCCCCCCACAGCCTCTGTTACACACAGAGAAAGAGCCCAGAACTCTTGCAGGCACGGTAGAGGTAGGCTCTGAATATTTATATGTTAATGTTTTCCCATCTCATAGTTTAAATTCGTCCCTTTTCAGTGTTAGTTGTGTTTTTTTGTAACATGGTTTCATTTCCATGATGGATGCCTTTGCAGGCAGTATGTTTAGAACTGTATCAGGCAATTTTAAAGCTGAATCAGGCCCAGAGAACTGAATAAATAAAGTGGTGACTGAGTTCAAGACTTTGAAAACAAAAGCTGACTGCAGACAACAGGAGGCCGTGAGTTGTTTCCAAAACTGTTCCGACAACTCCCTTTTGCCTCAAGAGTCCTTTCTCCTACTGGCCTCTTCGTTATTTCTCTTCTTCCCCTTTTCTTTCTGTTCTTCTCTCCCAAGCTGTCAGCAACAGTCCCCCATGGACACTGACCAGGGCAGAATTTTGCTGAGTTCTGGTTTAAAGGAAATAAGAAACGGAAAAGGAAAACCTGTAGGGCAGGGAAAGCGAAGACACTGAATATCATAGATGTGCAAAGGAAAATCCACCCCGAACTCCTGAAACGGGGAGTTAACACTTCCAGCCAAAGAGAAATGTGAAAATGAAGCCTTCACAGCATTGCAGACAGAGAAGTCTGGATATCATACTTCTAATTGACAATGCAATACTGTCCTCCTTGGGGATTGGAATGGGTTGGGAGTGGTGGGGAGAGGAAGATGGCTTACCATAAAAAGTCTTAGAGAAAGATTTCATGTGAAAAGTGTAACTGTAGCTGACACGATCAATTTCCTGGTGCAGGAGGGACCAAACTACTTAGAAAGTGTCTGTAAGGAAAGGTGGGAATGGAGCATCTGGTCAGATGCTGCCTGGGGTACATTTGAGGTTAGGCATGATCTGGGTGACCCCCCCAGTTTGCATGCTGGTGGCTTCTTCTCTGCTAGGAATATAGCAGCTGTCTGATAATCACTGGCTATTGATTGACTGATTAATTAACCATATTCAGTGTGTCATTTCAGAGAACTCAGGAAAGAAAAGGGGTATTGCAGGAGATCTGAAAGCAAAGAATGGCAAATCTGAAAAAGAGCCATATAACCTGTTTCAGTGTGTTCTTGGAAATTACTGTTTGACGTCTGCAGCTTTTGCCACCATCATGCATTGTATTCGAAAAAAGTTCTCTGTTGTTGAGCTGAGTGGCATATCCCCTGTTTCCCTGGGTTATTCTGGTCAAGTTCATTTCTTGCCCTTCCACATCCCCCACCACCTCCACCCATGCTGTGTCCATGACAAGGGCAGATACAGGCTCCAGTCTCAATGCCCTGCTGTGGCCTTCTCTCCCACAATCAGAAAGATGGCACCCACCATGGGCAGTGGCTTTTGTCAGAGGCTGCCTACCCTGGAGAGCACACACCACACCAAAACATGATGGTTCTAGCCTGAAAGTCTTTCCTCATTAGTACTTCCTCCCAAAAGATGTTGCAGGAATCATCATGTCAGGCAAGCCATGTGCAGCCCAGGTGAATAAGGCATTTTGGCTCCTTTTTATGTGAAACTGTCTATGTCATAAAGCTGGCTTGATGTTAACAGTGAGATTTCCCAGAGAGGCTATTCTCAATTCCATTATGTCACTCATCTTCTAAGCAAAGAACACTGTTGTGTGCCTATGTCGTGCTTTACTGCGTTAGGTGCTGAGACTAAAAAAAGATAAACAATACCATTCCCTGCTCTTCAGCAGCTCAGAGTCCAGACAGAAACACAAATTAATGCAACACAAACCCATAGCACCAGGTCTAATGTTAGATCTGTGTCATCTGCTCGGGCCCTTTCAGGGCAGTAGGTAAGAAAGAAGGACAAGTGCTCCAGGCAGACTGATGCTCTTTCTCCTTCCCCAAATCAGCTGATCTTCTTCTTAGTTCATTTTGTCACTCTTAACCTTATTTCCCTGTCTTGTATTTCTACCCTCTTGTATTCCTCACCCTGGCCCTCACTGACAGTCAACAAATTTCTTGGTGTGATCTCAGATATGTTTTCAAACTCTGTCCACTTCCTCCCATCCCTTGCTTCTCTTCCCCTGGACTTGATAGCCAACATTGGTCAAGTGCCCAACTGGTCTCCTTGACCTCAGGCTCTCCCTCGTCAGTCCTTCTGCCATCCTGCCTACATGGTTATTTTCTTAAAATACAAATCAGATTACATCACTCCTTGCTTGGAGACAATCACCAACTCTCTTAGCTTTCAGCGTGACTAGGCTTTGCACCATCTGCAGGCACTTGGTGGAGGAGGGGGCATTAATGGCACTCTCTGACCCAGGAGAAAAAGTGAATGAGAAGGAAGGGAACTCAGCCACCAGCTGGGCTGGGGAAGACAGGGCTCTTGTGGTGACTGCACATTGGAACCACCTGGAAAGCTTTTAGAAACCACGGAGGCCAGGGCCGCACACACCCCTCCAGCCACTGGGTCTGAATCTCTGGGTGAAGCCTGATTCAAAAAGCTCCCATGAGTGAGTGGTTCCGAAGTACAGTGAGTGTCACACAACACTGTGCTGGGGAAGGCGGCAGGCTCTGTGCTTTGGGATGGCTTATGTACTTTGAAAAAGGACACTCGCATCAGCTCCATGTCATGAGAAGCGCAGTACTGGTCTCTGGTGGGCCTCAGGCTCACAGTCCCGAGCAAAGTGGTAACCAGTTGACCTGAGAGGCCATTACAGCCCTAATCTTGGCTCTGTGGCTCTGCAGTCTCCCTCCAACTGATCAAACTTGTCAAAAGCCAGTCTGTTTGACAGATAATGTGCTTTAGCGCTGAATCAATTCCTCATCCTCAGTATGTATAGTCTCCTTTCTATTGGGATTTAAACCACAAAATTTTAGTTATCATCTTAAAATAGCATAGTAGTATATTTTATGAAGCACGACTTTAACCAAATGCAATCTTTGTTTGCTTCAGGCTTGATTTGGAAAGCTTCTTTATATTCTGGGTTTGTGATACTTCAGTAGTTTTAGAAAATATGTAGATTTGCTTCTAAGTCACTAGGTACTTTTTTGGGGGAAAATCTGTTGATCTTACAGTCATTATAAAGATGTATTAGCTTGTTTTTTTTTTTCAGGGTTCAGCAAATGTGTGTGTATTTGAAGGGATGGTTTTATTTGATTATTGGCATTTTAATTCATTTCTTATTAGGAAACACCCATCTCCTCTGGTGGTAACCACTATAGTGGCTGCACAAAATTACTCCTTGGCCACAAAAGATTACAATGTATAGGAAGCTTTATATTTTCTCTGAGAAAGGTAGGAAAACCCAAGACTTTTTTGTTCTATTATGTAAGTCTCTGCCGCTGGCCTCAAGCTAATCCAAACAGCCTCATTATTCAAGTCAGGGCTGGCTAGGCTTTGGGCAAAGCAGCACGAGTGGAAGTGGGGTTGCTCTTTACCCTGAAATACACCCCACTTTTTCGTATGCTGTGCTCCCCCATGCAATGCAAGTCTAAAAGCCTTGATCGTCTCTACACTCTTCGTCTCTGCTTGCTTCGTTTTCTTAATGCAGGATTTTAATTTTGTCTCAGTTGCCCTGTCACTTCCCCCATTTTCTTCACCAATTTTCCCCACCTAATAATTATAAAGAAAAACATTAACCATGAAACCTTCCCCTCCCCCCTTGCGCTTTTATCTGCATAAATATCCTTGACTGCAAGACATCTAGTACAGCACATTCATTAATTTTTAATTTGTCTCTTCTAGTGGTTACTGTGTTCCAGGGACTAAAGGACCCCGAACAATGGTTTCCAAAACCTTGGGCTGAGCCTTTTTTCTTATATGCAGGGATATAGCTGAGGGCATAATGGAGTCTGATCAAATAAATATCTGTTATTTGAAACAGCCTGTTCAAGGTGAATATGGATTTTCATCACATTAATCCTGAGCTTGTGAGCCAGAGTTTTTGTGCCTGAATATTATTAGCAAACAGAAAAAATAATTTTGAGAGACGGCAGACTGAAAGAGTTATTTCTTATAAGAGAGCTGTTCCTGAGCTGGCCCAGAGGATTTGAGGGTGGATGGCTACAGAATTATGGGGCAGCCTCCTTGCCACTTCCCAGTAAGGAAATCCAGGAAATGCCTTATAGAGAGGCTCTGCCTTGTTGTTGGTATTCTTCGGGGTCTGTTCACAGCCCACTTTGTCTTTGTAGTGTATGCTTTCCTCAGAGGACTGCATCCACTTTTTTAGCCCTTCCCTACCCACAGCTCCACACCTCCTAGAGCTGTATCTGCAATCAGCTATCTTGTCTGAGCTCCAGAATCACTAATACAATGGTCTCCTCAGAATCTCCAGGTATGTCCAAAACAGAAGTCACTTTCTGGACACTCCTAGTCCTACCCCAAACATGCTCTTCTCCTGAGTGGGCTTCTCATGACAGATGGCACTATTGCCTATCACATTTGCGGGTGGAAAGTCTCAGGGTTCTTCTTGTTTTCTTTTCTCCACTATTTTGACCAATGATTTGTCTGTGAAGACTTCTGATTGTATCTCTGACAGACACAACTCTTGAGTCCATCGGAACCACTTCTGCCCTAGTTCATTCTCTGACTTGCCATCTCCCATCTGGACTGGACAATCTTTCCCAGCTATGCTATTGGACATCTACTCAGCTTCCACTCTGGCCTCTCTTCTACACTGCTGTAGGATCCTTTGTTCCCTAGCACATGTCCTTTCAGGTCACAGACATAATGTCTTCATAGGCTTTTAAAAAAAAAAAAATTAATTTAATTTAATTTATTTATTTGACATACAGAGAGATCACAAGCAGACAGAGAGGCAGGCAGAGAGAGGGGGGAAAGCAGGCTCCCTGCTGAGCAGAGAGCCTGATGTGGGGCTCAATCCCAGGACCCTGAGATCATGACCTGAGCCGAAGGCAAAGGCTTAACCCACTGAGCCACCCAGGTGCCCCTCTTCATAGACTCTTAAAAGCATGCAGGATAAGGTCTAAATTTCTTTTTACAGCTTCTCAGACCATCCTTATCTGGAACTAACCCACCTCACTAGCCTTATCCTCCCACAAAGTGACCCTCTCCACTCTCTGCTTACTAAACTCTCACTATTCCCCAGAGCCAAATTTCTCCAATCTGTTGTTTGAATTCTTACAATGTCCCTACCCTGTGCCAAGCGCTGCTAGGCATCATGGATTCAGAGAGGAGTAGGGCACAGCTCCTGGAAGTGCTTAACCCCTAACAAGGTAAATAGACAAGAACAGAGATCAAAATCATGAACAACCAGCAGAGAAGGAAGAACATCTGTAGGACTTCAAAGTAGGGAACCTTAAATCTTCCTGAAAGGCTTAGAGAAGACTTCTAGAGCAGTTAGCTGTTAAACTACTATGTGGGAGATCAGGGCAGAGGGAACAGCATAGGCAAAGTCACAGAGTTATGGAATAGCAAAACATGTTCCTGGAAAGTTGAACAAGATAGTGCGGTTAGAGTAGAGAATACCCGGAGGAGTGTAATAGGAAAGGTTAGAGAGGTAGGTGGAGGTTAAGAGTGTGAAGTACTGATTATGTCAGGCTGCATTGGTACTGCCATTTTTAGTCTTGTTTACAATGAACGTGTGTCATCTGTATTAATTTCCTATGGCTGCAGTAAAAAAAATACCACATACAGATTGGCTTAAAACAACAGAAATTTATTTTTTCACAATTCTGGAGGCTAGATATCAAAAACAAATATATTAGTAGGGTTGTTGTTTCCTACTGGAGGCTCTGAAGGACAGCCTGTTTCATGCCTTTTCTTCTAACTTCTGGTGGTTTACAGCAATTTTTGGAGTTCTTTGGTTTGTAGACATATCATTCCAGTCCTTGCCTCTGTCTTTTACAGAGCATTTCCTCCATGTGTCTGTGTCCAAATTTCCTTCTTCTAATATAGATAACAGTCATTGGATTAGAGCTTACCCTAAACCAGTATAACCTCATCTTAACTTGATTATATCCTCAAAGACACTATTATGCTATTTCCAAGTAAGGTCACATTTATGGGAACCAGGAGTTAAGACTTGAACATATTTTTAAAGGGACACAGTTCAACCCATAACAATATTCTTGACCTCACCTACATGAGTGTTTTAACAAAGTGTGTTAATTGAGTTCAACATGTGTTTACAGAGTGCTTCTCTGTGTTGGTGCTGTATCATTAGCCAAGGAACCAGGGTAGAAGGAGTAGAAGAGGGGTGCTTCATATCACCCAAGGGCTCTCATGGAAAGCCTGATCTCTGCTGGGAAACATCCAAACTATAAAATTAACAGGAAGTGAGCCAATTCTGTGAATGTCTTTTATTTGAGCAATTTTGTTAATTGCTACCAATAGAGTGATCATGACTCATACTGCTCAGGACAGTCCTGGTTTATGCCAGTTATCCTAGTATCCCACTGAGTGAGCAGCCCTTCACACTCTCAAAGTTTCTGGTTTGAACGATCGACTTTATTGTCATCCCAACAGTAGGAGAGCTATGGTGTGAGATGCTGGATGTGCAGAAGTGAAAGGGGGCCCTTGCCTATAAAGGACTCACAGTGTGCTGTAGGACAGAAATGAAGAAGCATTCATAACACAGCATGATCAGTGTGTGGCCCTAGGCAAGACAGAATGCTAGAATAATGCATGGGGGTTTGAACTGGAGGGCTGTTGTCAGTGCATTGCGAATCTATTAGATGAATGACTAGTTAGCTCAGATTGGCACAGGAATAGCTTCTGATGGGTCTGGAATGGCCAACAGTAGGGGAGCCTCTCTGTTACTCTATTTGGGGGGACTCTCTTTCTCCCTCTCTCCAGAGCGCCTGACCAAAGGCAGAGAGTCCTACTATACAAGCCAGCCTCAGCACAGGCTGAGACACTGACAGCCATGGAGTCAAGAGCTTGGGGGCCTACAACAAGTGTTAATGAAGGCAGGGCACAGGCACGATGCAGAGGCAGTATCAGGGATAGAATGCTGCTACTCTGGAAAGGCAAAGACTTGCCCCCTTCCTCTCATCAGGCTAGATATGGCAAAATGAAAACCTTGGAAGAAAAAAAATCCTCAAAATCTGTTGAAACCAACTATGCTCCATGGATGGCTATAAACCCTTTCAATGGTTCAAGAGAAGTTTTGGTGATGTGATAAGTTGACAAATTAGCTTTGGCCAGACTTGTGTTTTGGAGAATTGGTTTTTGAAGAAGTGGATGGGTTCAGATCATTGGACAGGAACAAAGAAAATATGGAAAATTTGAGGCAAATTCGTTAAAACCATGGAATCAGTTGACCTGAGTTGGAATTCTGACACTTTGATGTAACAACTGTGATTCTGGCATGGAGTGTTATTATCATTTTACTGGGTCAGTGTTTCCACCCTCAAGCGATAGGCTGGCCAATGCCTGAGGACCTTCGAGGTCAAGAATGTGGCTAGGGAGAAGACTGACACAAAATGAAGGCATTTTCCCAGCAGCCTGTGGTCTACTTATTGGTAGACTTTCACAAATATGGTTGCTGGGGATCAGGCAGCTGCGCCTTGAAAAACCCAGAGATTTCTAATGCATCCTAAGGGTGTGATGTCTGGTCCACCCCAGAAATCTTGGTTTAATGGCTGTAGTGTGGTCTGGTCATTGGGTTGTGGGCACTTCCATAGGTGACTAATATGCCAGTCTGGGAACCACCGTACTAGACCAAAGGGGCTCTGTCTCTCTCTGTCTCCTCCATCTAGAGTGGCCCTGCTCTGGGGTGAGGTAAGAAACACAAGTGAGTCTTCCATCGCTGCACCTACAAGGTGTCCAACTTGGCAATTTAAACCCAGACACAGCTCAGGGATGTTTGCTCTCAATGAGAAGCAAAGGGCGCAGGAGAGCACTTACTCTGACCTCAATATGCACAGTATGCATGCACAATAATACTCAGCCCTCAGGGAGAGAGAGTTTTGTTTCTCTCTCCAGAATGGTATTAAAAGAAAATTCTGTCCTGGTAAGGTGCAAAATGTTTGTTTTATGAGGCAATAAGTATGTCTTTTATAGCAAGTGTGGAGTCTGCACTCGGGTACTGACGACAAAGAGAGGCTATACAGGAGTCCTACACTTAGCGACCGCCATTCCTTGATTCCTTCTCTCCTTCCTATTACTCTCTTCGGGATTTTCCCCATGCTCACCTGATGGGGTGTCAGAGGAGGGCGTGGGCCTTCAGGACATCCCACAGCAAGGACAACGCTTCACTGTGGTGTCGGGGCCTTGCCAAGCCAATGTCAGTTACCAGGCCTGAGAAGACTCCAACGAAGTCCTTCCCTAAAGGAGGGGCTGGGGAACTGCCATTTATTGTTATGACCTGGTTTCAGGACCAGGTAGAAATAATACCTTCCTTCTTCCCTCCCTCCCTGCCTGCCTTCCAACTCAGGGCAGATGAGAGAGTCTCTCCAAATGGAAGGTAATGCTGCATTTTCCTTTGTAGCACTTAGGGCTTGATCTCCACAGTCTCATGGGGCGGCAGGGGGTGGGGTGGGGTGGGGGGATTACTTAGAAGGATAAAAGCATTCCACTGAAAAGTCTCCTTTCTTTCTCAGGCGTTGTACCTGCTTGTCAAGGCAAGTCCTCTTGTAAAAGGGAGGTTTTTAAAGTCTGTCAAAGACACTACCAGGAGGGCAGATTCATTATTTTAAAGCCCTTTCAGGGTCCTCCTGACACTGCACTCTTCATGAACTTCTTTGAATGGTGACTGGGAAGGTGAGATTCTTCTTCTCAAGGGGTCTGAGCTGTTTTGATAGACTAGTGGCGTAAAAGATGGGGTTGCATGGGATAAGAGAACCAAAGGAATGGTGGCTGACCTCGGACTGGAGCCTGGGGGAAGAGCTATGCAAGTATAATTTTTGATTTATATGACCCCCGTTGAGTTACCTGACACCTCTTTTAACTTATTTATTTTCTTCAGAACAACTCTCCGTGATGAATTGGTACCTGGCCTTTTTTTATGAGAAGGGAAACTGAAGCCTAGAACTCATTAGTGAAGCTCCAGATGCCATGAGAGAGCGGGTTGGCTTGTGCTCGTTGAGGACTGGATATCTCGGTCTGTAGTCCACAAATTGCTAATTCTGTCTTGGCTGCTGACACTGACCTGCCACCTAGTCAGGGCTGTGGCCCAGCAGTGGCAGCAGCTCCACCCTCTCCCCAGGGCCTGCCCTCACACAGGGACACATCCTGCACCCATAAGCACATGCAGACCCTTGTGCCTCTGACTTAATGGCTTAAATGCTGGAGAAACAGCTGATATCAGACAGCAGAAACTTCAGAGAAGGTTTTATTTATCTATCTATTTATTTATTTATTTATTTTTAACTTTCAGATTTTGGAGGGAGCATGGCCAGTGTCACCTTTATAGCAAGACTCATCTCAACAAAGAAAACACCAAAAGTTTAAAAAATGCTTACTCTCAGCCATGCTTACTTGACTTAGGTACTGCTTCTTGCTGGCCTTAGAATGTTTATGCCCATAAACTGCCTGCTTTGGAACAGATGTAGTCTCTGACATAACCCATAAGAGAGAGAGCCTTAAACTGTGAAGAGAACTGATACCATCCATCCATCCAACCATCCACTCACCAACACAGCCACCCATTCATTCATTCCTTGCTCCAGCTGTTAAGTGCCTCTGTGTACCAGGTAAGGCTAAGACCGGGCTCCCAGTCATGGCTGCTGGGTGGAGAATGCTCAGCTCCTTCTCCTCTTAGAATGGGCATAAGTAGCCCCTCAAAAGCACGGTGAAGAAGCATCATTATGAAGGAGCTGCTTCCTGGGAATCACATTGTCCAAGAAGAACCATGATCTTCAATGACATTCAATTATAGTTCAGTATTGTGTAGCTGAGTGGATTTTATTATTCTGTCCTGTGGAGGAAGGCAGTGCATCCTGGAGTAGATCGTCCAAAGAAATGAGAGGTCTACAGAGTAGAGCCGCTAAAGATACACTTTGCGTTTGTAGTCAGCCGTAGCCACAGGACTGGGTTTGGAATTAAGCAGAAGTGACATGCATCATCTCTGGGTCATGGCCTTACAACATGGGCCATTTTTTCCTTCATCCTGTGTTCTCTCTTCTTGTGGACTGGAATATGGATATGATGATGACTCAGCTTTCATGCATGTGACACTAACACAGCGAGTGACACTAACACAGCGAGTGGCAGCGGAAGAACCTGGGTCCACAAAATGATTGTGTGAAGTAGAATCTGCTGCCAATCTAGAGTGCTCATCTCACTTAGGTATGAGAGAAAGCACCTCCATCTCAGGCCTTGGTGTCACAGCAACTTAGTCTTTGCCCTAACACTATGTGTGTGTATGTGTGGGGTGGGGGTGGAAGCGAAAGCCCTTTCTTCCTTCCCTGAGTTTAGAACCAATGAAGAGAGGGATGCTAGACCCAGACAGATGTGGGTCAGAATATGACATTGTCACTCATACAGTAAGGCTGAAAAGTGGCCTTAAAGCTGTGGCCAAATGGGCTGGTTTATACTTCCCTTCTGAATTGTACTTAGCCACCTCATTGCTGGCACAGTAGAGGGGCAGAGATAGTGCTTCCAGGAGGGAGAGAAGATGCTGAGCCAATCAACCCCTCACTAATTAGATAGATCATTCCCCATCTTCTGGGGCAGAGTAAGAGAGGAGGAGGGTTTCTATAGCACAAGCCCCTTCAAGATATGGAAAAAAGGATGTCTTCTCTCCTATGGCAAATGCCCTGCCAATGGGCCTAGGTGTTGTGCACGAGTCAGTGTGGTCTAACCCTTGTGTCTGGGGGGATATGGTTAGTGTCTGAGACCTATCCAGCTCTGAGCCTGGCATACCATGCTGGGTTTAGCAGTGAAGACACAGGTAGTGACAAGTCTAGAACTTCTGACTCAGTGGCATAAACCAGGAGGGCATTTAGTATCTCACACAGCAGGGAGTCTGGAGGCAGACCAGGCTTCAGGACTGTTGGGTCAGTGGTTCAGCCTTGTGGTCAAGGACCAGATTCTTTCCATCCTGCCATTCCACCGTCCTTCCTCTGAGTGGGACTCATCACGTCCAGACCCTACACTGTCCATGATCAGAAATGAGAGTGGCAAAAAAAAAAAAAATGAGAGTGGCTTTTCCTACAGATCTGTTTGACAATGAAGGAAACTTCCCAGAAGCATCTTCCGTCTCCTACTTCCTAGTAACTTGCTAGTAAGAACTGGGACACATTCCACTCTTTACTTACCACACACAAGGGGGTTGGAATCGCCTTTAGACTGGTCAGTCCCACCCCTGGGACAGGGATGGAAACTGTCCCCTCCACCAACCATGGCTGATTGGGGGAAGAGACCTGAACACAGTCAGGGTGCTGTTAGGAAGTGGACACATCCCTGGTCCCAGCAACCTTGGGATTATTCAGAACTGCCTTCTCAAATGGAGGTTTTGAAACAGATATTAGGGACAAATTACCAAATGGTTTCATATAAATTATCCCAGTTTCTCCATGTCTAATTACTTATCTATGGAGGAATGTTGGCTTTTGTGGGGCAGACTTAAAAACATTTGAGTCATACAGATCCGTGTATCTCCAGGGAGGGGTGTGTATATGTGGGAGGAAGATTTCCCATTACTTGGATCAATGAATTCTTGAGATGTATGTATGTATGACCTTCCACACATTTTGGAGCTCAGAAATATTTAATTTTTTTTGTATTGGGTCAATTTGTAAGAAAGAACATCTTTCTAGAATTAATGAGTAACAGTCTGGCAGGCTCCACCCTATTTCACACCCTTGGCATCTCTAAACCAGAGGCAGAACAGTCTCATAACTGGTCTCTTTCTAGTATTTCCTCTCTTCTCCCTATTGTAGCAGAGTATCTTTAAAAACTCAGTTCTGATATGATTCACCCATTCACCCATTCTGTAGGCTTCCCATGTCCTAAAAGATGAAATAGAGATATCTTGCTTGACGCTGAAAGCTTCCTCTGATCTGGTCCCAATAGACATTTCCAGCATTATTTCTCAATTGCCCACTTTAATTTGTCCCACACTCTAGTCATGCTAAAGTACCATCCATCTGTTCATGCATTTGTTGATTCATTCCTTTGGCATTGGAAAAAGGCTCATCATCTTAAATTATTCCATAGCACCCTAAGAGGGTCCCCTTGCTTCCCCTTTTGCCTCTGTTGCCTATTCTCACCTCTGTAACCAGAGCAATCCTGTTTAAAACTTAAATCAGACTATGTCAGATTTAGTCAAGAAAAATGCAGGATGGCTGGTAAAATTCCAATTTCAGGTAAACAATAAAATACTTTCAAGATATTAGTATGTCCCGTGATCTATTTGAGATATACTTAATGTAAAAAAAAATTATTTCTCCCCTGAAGTTCGAATTTCCTGGGTGTCCTATATTTTGTCTTGTAACCCTACACCAGTGATTTTCCATTGCACTCAGAAGTTAACAGCAAAGTCCTTAAAACATCACTGTATGAGCTTGTCCTGTATCTCTGTGATCTCATCACTCACCATTTTCTTGCTGCTTCCTCTTTCCTGACCATTGGCCTCTTGTGCTCTTCAAACACGTTAAGCACATTCCCACCTCAGGGACTTTGCACTTGTTTCCTTTGTGTAGGGAGGAACACTCTTCCCTCCTGGTCCATCAGCCACATGTGTCTCTCCTTTGCTTCTTGAAGCTCTGTGCTCAGATACTGTCTTTTCAGTGAGGCTTTCCCCACCTATTCTGTCTAAATTGTCAGCCCTACATGCTGTTGTTCCCTCTTTTTCTTTCCTGCATTCTTTTTTTTTCTAGAGCACTTATAACTATCTGACAGATTTTCTATTTACTTGTTTTTTTGCTCATTGTCAATCTTCCTCCTCGCTCCTGAATGAGATATAAGTTCTATAAGAGCAAGAACTTGGCCAGTTTTGTTTAGTGCTGTAATCTCAGTGCCTAGAATAGGCCTGCCAGAGTAGGTGATCAATAGAAAGTTAATGAATGAACAAATAAATCAATAAACAAATAACTACATAATACAATTTTAGGGAGTATAAGTTCTTCAGAGAAAAATTAAGCAGGGCAAAAAAGCAGAGAACCAGCATTTTGCTCTGAGGAGCCAGTATTTCAGCAGAACTGAGTGATTTTTTTTTGTTTTTGTTTTTTATTCTACAGCACAGTGTTATCAGTGACAATCACCATGTTTTACATTAGCTCCTCACGGAATGGAGTTTTGATGAGAGCCCCTTCTGCCTCTCCAACCTTCCTTTTTTGTTGTTCTTTGCTCTATGTGAAATCACCCTCTTTCTCACCTCTTAGGGGAAGAGTCCCAACACAAATACATAGACAGCTTGGTCACTGAACCTTGTCCTCTGCAAACATGCATAAACCCGCACTTGCTTCTCCATTCTGGCCTACACAGCTGGCAAAGACAACAGTGCATGAGCTGATGGGAGTGGTGGTGGGGCTTATATTTCACGTCCTGAACTTTGTGGTAGCTGCACTTGAATCCCACTGACAGTTGCTGACAACTGCTTGCATTTTAACACCCCTTTAGGTGCGGCACTCCTTCCTCCTGACAACAGGGGACTTGGTGTGGAATTTCTCTGAGGCGGCTCCATGTCCTTCCTTGGCACTGGGGGCCATAGACAAGACCTTTGCCCAGGAAATGAAAATAAAAGTCAGGATCTAGGAGGTCATACCCTGGGAGTCTAAGGATTGCTTAGACACTGAAAACCAGCAAACTCTCTACTCTCAATAAGGACCATCTGGAAGATAGTGTTTTGAAGCTTTAAAAAAAAAAAAAAAACCAACAAAAAAAGATGCTAATGCTTTAATCTTCTTAGTGTCTTCAAACATCAGGTCTTCTTTTTCAAACTCAGCTGGGGGATAAAGTTTTTTATCTACATCTGTGTTGCTCTCTGAGAGGATGTGTCCCTGGAATCACATATGGAAGCCTCAATGCCTTCTTACCTCAGTCTTGCTTTAGGGATTTCAGAGAAATGTGGTGTTAAACCCCTTCCCCAGGCACAAAACCTCCACAAAAACCACAGGATTAGCCACTTGATTATGAGGGAGTTTTTATCTCTCAGTGAACTCACTTTTGTCTTCTCTGTCTTCTCAGGATTTGTCAGATACATTTTGTACATTTAAATGATGAAACAGTTGTATGGAAAACTTTCTTATAGCTTCCAAATATTTCAGAAACTGAACAGCTTTGCTCTGAATGAGAAACCAGTAACACTAATTTCATTTTCATTTCATTTTCACTTCGGCTGTTCTGGGAATTTACATTGGCCATTTAATTTTACTGTTATAGTTTTATAAGGATATTATCTCTGTGTACAATGATGTTGTTTTTTGAAAAGAATTGTAAATTGTATTAAAGCTTTCGAGCCTAAACTTCTAGAAACTAAACATTATCATCATTTTGTTTTCTATGTGAATTTTGAAAGTCATGCTCTTTTCCGATTGTTATCTAAAGACCTGTAGGTAAATCAAAAATACAGGAATTTTCTTCCATCTCATTATATGACTCTCAAGAAGAAACTTTCTAATGATTCCTAAAACAGCATTTATTAAGTAATGGGTATTTATGTTTTTGTTTGGAGTACTGTTCAAATTCAGTTGAACACAAACATTGGTCACTGCTCACAATAGAGATGGCATAAATTTATTTGACTTCTTTTCTTTTATTTGACATTCTCAAAGCTTAGCAATTCATGATTTCCTCTTGATCAGCGGTATGAATACATATGAGAATAGTTGATGAAACCAAATTCATAACCTATAAAAAAGCACTTGTGAAAAATAAAATGACTTTCATTTATTAAGGGCCAGTACTGGGGCAGACATAATAATAATAACTACCATTTATTGAATCTTTACTCCGTCATTGGCACAGTGTTAAATGCTTTACACAGCCTACTCCCCATGACAGCCCTCTAAGCTAGCTAGATTCCATTATCACTCCCATTATATAGATAAAGGAACTGAGGATAGAAAGTCAGCATCATGTCACAGGAAGGGACAGAACTTAAATTTGAACTCCATAGTCTCAGATATTACAGTGCTATAATGTCAACCAGCTTTGACAGTAGTGTGAGCAGGAATACACTTCATTATTTAAAACAAAAAGTGTTTTTTTTTTTTTTTTCTGAAAAGGATTTTAGTCATATTCCTGCCTCTTGGTAAAGTAGTAAAGTCTGTATTCTCTTTAGGACTTAAGCCTGGACAGCCTTTCCAAACTTCAGTGCTCAGCTATTCGAGTGAATAGTCAACATTTTACTCTCCTGTTATAGCATACTTAACATTTGAAATTCAAGTTATACTTAATGATAATAGAAAATAAATCTATGAAAGTGGCAGAAAGGCACTTCACCACAAAGAATTGATGATGTCCAAGGTCATGACTCAGCAAAGTTCAATCAGAGCTAAGTCTTTAAGAGAGAACTAATATAGAGTAAATATGCACAAGAGATAGAATTTGTAAATAATCAGAGTATGAGAAGAAAGAGAAGAATAAGAATGGTAGAGTAAGTGTGGAGTTGTATGGTCAGGGATCTGTAAGGCATCTTGGTAACTCCCACAGTGTCTAGCTGAATGCCTTTCATGTCATAGATGCTCAATAAACACTTGTTGATTAAATGCATGGAAAACACCTAATCTCATACGAGGCCCAGCATTCCACTCAGCCTATACATCCTTGTCACAATATTTAAAACTTTAAGGGGAACTTCTAAGTTGTTAAAAAGAAAACAGAAATAACTTCTAAACATGTTAAAATAAGAATGATTTTATTGACCCTCAGCTTCAGAGAAAAGAGGGGCTTGAGGGAAAAATGAAATGCAAATGAAGAGAAATAGAGTTATTATCACCACAGTTATAATGTCTCATGAAGTCAACTTTATGCTCTTAAAATAGAAGTAGGTGATTTCAAGGGCTAGAGAAGCCCATGTGAATTATCAACAAAGTTTCACAGTTGGCAAGATCATTACAAGGGATTTTATGGATTTGAAAGTAGATGAAAGACACTAATAAGAGATAAGTAGACTAGAACATCCCCAAAGGGTAAGATCAATGTTATAAAATAAAATCAATAGGTAAATTAGACCTGTCATTTTCAAATGCCCTTCTGTAAAATATTGGTATCCTACCAATAAAATAAAATGATTTCAATATTTTCCCATAGTGCCCCCCAAAAATGTTGAACATAACTTCCTCAATTCAACACCCCCTTCCCTCCCTCATCAATTTTTCCCCAAAACTTCTATCTCTGCTTTATGAGAGAATAGAGAGGAATTAAGTATTAGTGGAAGATATGAGGAAAATATAACCATTATTAATTGAATAGTTTAATTTTTATAGATATATGTTTACTTTGGGGGTTATTTGATATATTCTACATTTTTGTTAATAAAATTATTCTTGGTCAATGTGATGGAAGGTCTGTTTTATTTATCATTGCCTGTTACCTTGCATATTACATTAAGATGTGCAGCTTTTGCTATAAACCAAGCCATCTCAAAATTCAGAGACTTGAAGCAATAAACACTTACTATTTCTTGTGATTGTGTGGGTCAGTTCTTCAGATCTGGGTTGTCTCAGCTGATCTTTGCTGAGCTGGTTCATGTATCTGTGGTCAACAGAATCTGTAACATCCCATTTCAAGGGGATGAATGCAGGGAGAGAAAGAATTTGTGGCCATATTTTCAATCTATGAAAATCTGCAACATGAACAAGCCTGAGCTAGCCTGCTGGAGGGTAAGAGGCAGGTGAAGAATTGAGGCAATTCAATGTGCAGATTACAAACTGTCCAACTGAATAAGGCCATCCTAGGTCATTCAGCTGCCCAGTCAATTCATAGACTCATAGGAAGTAATAAATGTTTGTTGCTTGAAGCCATTGTTTTGGGGTGGTTTACTTTGCAACTATGGTAGGTCACAATGTGACTTTGCTAGTATCTCTAGTATTTTTAGTCTTTTAAGTTTCCCAATTCCAATATTAGGGGAGGTACCCTCCCCCCACTGCTAACACCAAGTAATTTTGGATACCAGGTTGGTGTCTAATAATCCTTAATTCTAACACTATCTATCCAGAGATAATGTCAGCTTCCATAGGCTAAGGGTTCAGTCTTACAAGACTGCCCCACATCCCAGTTGCCAGTTGCCAAGCCCAACAGTGCAAGCTGTTACTGCACTTCAGACACAGCATCTATAGATTGGAGGTTTCAGTGATCTACTCTTTAGGTTTGATTAACTTGGTAGAGTGGCACAGAAGAACGCAGGCTATTGATTCAACCTCTAGCCCCTCTTCCCTCCCTGGAGGCCAGAGGGTGGAATTGAAAGTTCCTAACTCTCTAATCACATGGTTCATTCTCATGGCAACCAGCCCCTGTCTTTGAGTGGGATCCAAAACTCCCCTTCATTAATAACAAGATGCCTATTTCATCTTTATGATTCTGAAGTGTTTTGAGAACTGTGGATGGAGACCAACTATATCTTAGAAATGTATTTTGGTAATCTGAATTTCCAGATATATATTTCTTATATATTATTAAATTGTACTTAGGTTGGGTTTTCTAAGAAACCAACTCTAAGATGAAGATTTACATGTATGTGGTTTATTGGGGAATGCTCTTGGGACTATCCGTGAGGGCACTGGGAGAAGCAGGATTGGACAATCAATGTAGTTGCAAGAGTGGCCTTGGTCCATTTCATGGGAAAACAGAATGAAAGAAACCTCAGAGTTGTCTTTCTTTGAGGTAAGATTCTAAGTCACTGGATTGGAGCCGCCCCTGGGGAGAGGGTGTAATCTGGTGTTAGGGGTACTCTTTTGTGTCAGAGGGTAATTCCTGGGGAGGGACTCAACTGTGAACCTTGATCTTGGAACTGGTATCAGGACAGTGCTTCATTAATCCACTACATCTACTCTTCCCAACAAAAAGTGGGGTTTATTTCTAGGCATACTTGCTGATTAGCTTTGATCATAGAATATGGTAGAAGAGCCACTGAGGTGTCTAGGCTGTAAGAAGCTTTGCACTTTGACTTTTGCCCTCTTGTAGCCTTGTTTCTATCTTGTGGAGCCTGGGCCAGCCTTTAGGTTGAAAGACAATGTGAAACTCACAGCTAGCACTAACCAGCAGACATGTATGTCCAGTGATCCTAAACCTATCTAGCCCCAGACAAACTGCCAGAGGTGACAGCTTCATGAGGGATCCTAGAAAAGACCAGAAGAAAACTTGATTGGCAAAGTCCAGACCAAACTGGTGATCTATTAGAATCATTAGAAAATAAAATTACTAACTTTTTTTTTTCACATTGCAAAATATTATCTTATTGTCATGTCTTGAGCAAAACAGAAGAATGATTTTTTTTAATAGCCTTCAGTTATATGTAAGAAGGTTATCAGGCTTTTCTACCCTAGTTTTCTTCAACCAGTATATTGTTAATGGTACTAAGTCATGTGCCTCATGGTGATTGACAAGGTTAACGGTGATTTCTCCATATTTTTAAACATTTTACTGTTAATATTGGGGTATGACATAATGAAGGAAGTTTGGGTTTTCCTAGGTAGCATTTGGCTTTCAGAAGGGAAGTGTATATACCCATTTTGACTGAACACTCAGAAAAAACTAGAGTCACTATTCTTCTAGTTACTTCATTTATTCCCTAATGGTTAAATACTCTGAGTGTGATTTTTGTTGATTTCTATGTACACGTCTTCTGTCATCAGAACTTCTAGGTGGACCTAGATTTAGCTTGCCAAACAATAAAAGCACTTGTAAATATATATTGTTTCAAAAATAATCTCTACCATGCAAATTTCAGCCTTTACAAACTAAGAGCAAAATAACGATTTTCCCTATAATTTTTTGCTTTATGTGTAGTCCAATTAGTCCTTTTTTTTCCCTGCCTCAGTTTGGCTTCCATGAGTTTTGGTGGATTTCATAGAATATGCTAATATTATGATGATCTGCAAGAGCTCAAATGATTTTTTTGTTTTATTGCTTTTCCTTCCTGTAGTGATTTATATAAACTAAGAGGTAACATAAGAGTGAGTTTTCTCAGATTCTTTTACTTTCTTTTAGGAAAAGGGACATGATTATGCGTCTTTTGTTAGGGTACAGAGAACTCAGACATAACATTTGAAGTACTGTATTCTGATACTGACACTGGAGAGTCTCTGGATGTGTGTTGTTTCTTTGTTTATTTTCACACTCATTTCCTCCGGCGCATTGGGAGCTAGTTCTTCGCAAGACACATCAGCCCAGCCTTCACTCAGATAAAATACAGTGACTTTGTTCAAAGACCAGGTCAAACATGAGATTTTTGTCTTATACGTGACTGGTCTGTACCCATTCCTTTTTAGGGGAGGTCTCCTCGGCCTGCCTTGGGTGAAAAACAGCATAGAGTGCCATAAGAGAAACTCATAAACTAACATAAATACCAGTTATGAAATGTAAAAACATACAGTTCTCCATTCACAGGTTGGCTGAAGCACTTGGAAAATTTCCCATGTTAAATTATGCATCTTAGGGTTAGAGAGATCACTGATACCTACTACATCATCTATTTGCATCATTCTAAGTATTGTATGTGGGATATTCCAAATATTACATACTGCATATTACAAAAAAATTACTAACTTTTGAGGGGTTGTTCAACAGTTATCAGAAGATAACTTATTGATAAAGCCAAAAAGTCTAACAGAAAAATCTATACCCTGAATTGAAGTGGTATTGAAGCAAAAACCCAAAACATATGCCATTAGCTTTAGGGCTGGGTGGTGGGTGGATCTGGAAAAGTGGCAAGGAGACTATTGGCAAAGGCTGGGAAAATGATGAAAATTGTTTTTGGAGACCAGAAACATGGCAACAGGTATTACATAGTAGCAGATAATTGGCAAAAATTATATTGCATGTGGTAACTTAGAAGATAGAAAATGTAGTTAACAAAGTTGTAGATCTGGCTAGTAGATTTTTAGGCAGAACCCTGAAAGTATCAGGGTACTTCCTGATGTCTATAATAAAATGTTGCAAGAAAAAGATGAACTGAAGAAGGAACTCTTTACTTTGCAAACAGAATTTAGAGGGGAATGGAGGGCCCAGGACAGTTTCCCACCCATAGACTCCAGCCAGTAAAAGATGCTCAAAGTGAGAGGAGTTCTAGGGCTAAAGCTCAAATCCAAGCTGTGGCTATCAGGTTCTTGGCTTAAACTTATGGAAGATTTAAGGTGATGCCTATGACGTCATCTTGGCTGGACAACAGAGGTTCTAAGTGTTTCCAGGCATAGTAACCTAACATGCTGCCCAAGTAGAGGAGACCTATCTTGAAAAGAAATGTGGATATAGCTTTTATTAATGGGAGTGGGTCATAATCTAACACATAGAAAGCCCACAAAGATCTTCAAAGAGTTGTACTGCATAAAGAACTGCCAATTTGTACTAAAAAGAGAGAAAAATCACTCAAATTAAATGTAGAATGCAGATGTCAAGAACTGTGGGAGGCCTGAGATTCTAGCCTACTTGGAAACTAATGAGTTAGCTTGTCACAGTTTTGTGGGTGCTGGCAAAAGTCACAAACCTCCTGGGTCAGAGATAAAGGATAGTTTATTACTCATGGCATAGTAAGCCAGTATGAGCATGAGCATATTTCTGTTAGTTCTCTGAACCCCAGTTCCCACAGGGTGATATGAAGAGAGTCAGATGACAACTGTACGTGCCATGCATTACATGCCATTACATTACAGGAGGGGAAACTCAGAAGTTTGATTCCTTCTTTTGATTTGATTTGTTTTGATTCTTTTTTGATTTGAAACCTGATTCCTTCGTGTTGGGCCATAGGTACACTGGCCCACTTATACCAGAGGGAGACCTTATCTCCATCTTGCGGGGCTATAAGCTAACCTGCCCTTTATTGCAGAGGGAGGCACCATCTACATTCCAAGGTTGTTCACTATATAAACATCTTTGAAAAAAGATATTCCAGAACAAAGGCAGTCAGCGTGTCTACTTGCAAGATGTACAGGATGCAAAAGACCTACAGAGATTTGTTCTTCCAACAGCAGGTGGCTTCTCTCATGGACTATGAAAATTAAAAAAAGAAGTATGTCTTAGAAGGCGTTGCCAAGAATCCGGAGGGTAAAGACACAACCTTAAAGGACAATGAACTAGAAAGCCACTCTCAGGGAGAATCACAAAAATGGTCTGGGGAGCTATTTCAAGGGAGGAAAACTGAGCCCTTAGCAGGAAACAGTTTCTATTCCTGGAGGAGGGGATCCTGGCAACATGTACCTAGCTGTGTTTCAAAATTGTTCTGGACTGGTGACTTCTAGGTACTCTGCATTCTTTCCCTTTTGGAATGGGAGTGCTAATTGAGGTTACTCTGTCCTTGTCTTACTATTGTATATTTGGGTGTGTGAGGACAGACAACTTGTCTTGGAAGTTCATCAGCTTCTGCATCAAGAGGAGCTACATGTGGGCGTGGTTTATGCACGAGATCCTGGATTTCAAACCTATTGCCATAACTGAATGGGACTTTGGGATGTGCTAGGATGGGCGTGGCGTACTTTGCTTGTAGGAGGAATGTGACTGGTTTGTGGCTAAGGTGGACTATGGCAGACTGCAAGAAGAGCAGGTGCTCTTCCTTCCTTGCATCCTCTCTCTTACGCTGTGACTTTGCCGCTGCTCCCAGGGAGAATCTGCTTCTTCATGCTCTCAGTCTAGGCTGCTCATGTGATTTGGTCTGGCTAATAGGATTTTGGTAGACACGCATGATGGAGGCAGAGGTGTTAAAGGCACCTATGTGTTGGGGCTTATGCTCTCTTGCTGTCCCTGGAACCTTGAGAATGCCATGTGGACGAGAGTGAGGTAGCCTCTGAAGGATGTGAGGCCACCTGGAGAGGAATGTAGACACCTCAGTTAACACCTTCCAACTGCTGGACACATGAGTGAGGTCATGTTAGATTAACTACCTACCAGTCGAGCTGCTAGCAAGCCCAGAGGAGATCTTCCCAGCTGGCTCAGACTAGGATCACCTGCTTTCACCCAGAATTGGGAGAAATAGTCTATAGTTGCTTGAAGCCACAAAATTTTGGGGTGAATGTGTATATACCAAAAGTAAGCTGATATACCACTGCACTTCCAAACCCAGCACATACTAGATACTCAATAAATATTTGTTGAGTCAGTATTTATGATGTTGTAGTGAAGATAAGAATATCATAACTCCTAATAAAACATCTGCCACTTTCTCCTAGGTGCTAACTTAATTATTGAATAAAAATAATGAGATAAGGTTAGAAAAAGATTATATTCCAACTTGTTTTTTTAAAACAAAACAAAGAATTTAACATGTCTTTACATTCTATCCAAGTAAAATAAAAGAAGGAAACAAAGAAAAATAGTGAAGTTTCTAGAGTAATATAGAGAATATTACATAAGTTTACTGGGATGGATCCATGATAGAAAAAGAAGGGTTGATTCCTAGTTTAAACAAAAGCAGCAGCAATGACAAATCAGAATCATACATGTAGCTGCGTGCAAGAAATACTCTTGAAACTAGCCCAGACTTAAAGTTAGAATGCAGTCTGGAGTGAGCACATATGCCAGCATGAATGAAACGTGCTGCTGTTCCCAACAAACCTGACTTGGTTCTGGCAGGTGTCTGCGGCAAAGGGTGGGAAAATTGTCCGTTGAATGTAATATGTTAGTGCTTTTTACTCTTATGTCGTGTTAGATTCTACTGGAAAACTAAGAAATAACCTCAAAACAGGAGTTTGTTGATGCATTACTTATAATATTTAAAGATAGAAACACTGCAAAAGTAAAATGAAAAACACCTTCCACTCCCATTTTTTAAAAATTTCCTTTATTCCCACCCTTCATGGAGACCACCATGGAATCTAGGAGACTGCTTCTTGGACTCATAAAACCACCTCTGAACTATTCCTGATCTGGTGGTGATAATCCCAGAATGATATATCTTGTTCCTTAAAATGTAATTAAAGACAAACAATGAATATGGGTTTCCCATGTAAGTGAGGGTATGTCGCAATATGTCCCCTGATCCTTACTTCACTCTCTATTATACTGACTGACCATCTGTTTACCTGATCAGTGACCCTGGAAGAAGTGGGAGGGTCCTCAACCTTACTTAGATCTTATGGTGTCTTCTAGATTGATCTATGATATCAGTGACAAATTTTTGCTCTTCTTACCATGCCTGCTGAACAAACGTAAGAGAAAGTTGCATTTTCCACTTGGGTGGCAGGTTTCATGTACTACCATGTATCAAGCTCTGATTTATTCCAGTTGTGATCTGCTTTTCCTCTGGGGCATCAAGACTCTAAGAGCAGGGAGCATGTGGTGTTCTCTGGCATAAGCCCACTTCAGGGATGCCTACCTCCCGCACATGCAAGTTTTGCTCCTGGGGAGAAACAAGTGGACTCTGGAGTCTTACCCAAGAAGAGGGTGAAAGAAAGCTTTCTGGAGACAAGTGCTCTCTTAAAGGAGACCTAAAGGATTTGAAAGTGTTTCCAAATGGAGGGAACGGGAATCACACAAAGTTCAGAGAACACGATGGTTGCTTTGGGTAGCAAAAGTAAGTCAGTGTGGTTATAATAAAGGGGTAGTGGGATGGGCAGGTGGTTCAGTGTTGAGACCTGAAGATATAGATACAGGCTGGCAACAAGCCCCCCAGTCTCATGCATCCCCCTAGGAGGAACAATTTTTCATTTCCTCCTAAACATGATAGGTAGCTTTTGAAGGATTCTAAGCATAGGAGCAGTTTGGTTTCAGAAAAGTCCCTTGACTGTAATATGAAGAACAACTTGAGTGTGTGCAAGGGTTCGGAGGGGTTAAGTGGAAGGAAAGAGTCAGACAAAAATGGAAGGAGGGAGAATAGTTACAACGAAAATCCAACTCTGTTTCCAGACCTGAACTTGGAGAGAGAGAAGACACTGGATGTCAGTTAAGAGGGATGTAGATCTAATATGACTTGGGTGTGTGATGAGCTGTATGGGCGAAAGAGGAGACAGGGTCAAGGCTAACTTGGAAGTTTTATCTTGTGCAACAGGATCTGTGGTTCACTGAAATTTAAGAATATCAAAGGAGAGGTAGTTTTGGGAGGAAGATGAAATTTCTTCTGGTTATGTTAAGTTTGAGATGCCTGGGGGATATATGAGCAGCAGGGAGTTGTATAGATGTGTTTGGTGCTCAGGGAAATGGGACTTGGGGTAGAGACATCAGAACTGGAGCTGTGGGAGGCAAACAAGATTAAAGAAGGTGAACACGTGAGAAAAGAATGCAAGATTAATTCACCACACAGACAAAAACATCTTTATATACTCCACTGATGCAAGGCTGGAAAATGCAATGAAAATGTAGATTCTGTTAAAATAGCAACAGGACATAAAATTCTTAGCTATTAACATAATCCAGGACAAAGAGATTTATTTGAAGAATCTATAAAAGTCTAATGAGGACAATAAAGGCAAACTTGAGTTATTAGGAAGCTATACTATACTATTTATTTAGAAGGCTAAAAACAGTGAATATGACAATACACTTTAGGTTTATATACAGATTTAATGCAATGACTATTAAAATCACAGCAAGATACTTTATGGAAATTTACAAAATGATAGTAACATTCTTCTTGAAGTGATCAGTGGCACAGAATGCATATAAGATCAATATATAGAAAGCTTTTTATATAACACTTTAGATCACACAAAATGCTTTCACAACATTATCTCATTTAATTCTTATAATGACTCTCTCAATGAGGTATGTTTAGTTATTATCTCTATTTTAAGGTAACCATAAATCTTGTTACACTTGGGGTAGTCCTTTTCTTCATTTCTTTCTTTCTCTTTCTTTCTTTCTTTCTTTTCTTTCTTTCTTTCTTTCTTTCTTTCTTTCTTTCTTTCTTTTTTCTTTCTTTTTCTTTTCTTTTCTTTTTTTTTTTTTTTTTGCTATTGTCTAGATACCCCTCTTCCACTTGATATTTTTCCTATATGTTTTCTTTCTTAGAGATAGTATTATTATTAATAGCTGCATTCAAATAATCTGAGTAGGTTTGGTACGATCTCCATGGAGTATCTCTCATATCTCTCATGGTCTTCTTTAGGAGTAGGTAACTGCATATGTAAAGAACAGAATTCTGACCTTTAATATGTGCTAAATTTGAAAGATGCTGAGCAGTGATAACTGCTTGATGTGATAATCTTGATGCAGAGTAACCAAAACCTCCTTTTTAAGTGCAGTAATGCAGGGTGAGCATACGTACTAGTAAAACAGAGTGCACCTGGATTCTAGAAGTAGCTATCTCTTTCCAGTTTGATGGGAGAAATATTTGTTGCTTCCACTGGCTCTGACCAGCAATTTGGTGGGCCAGCTGGCTGCTCACATGAACCATTTGCATGAAGCTATCAGTCCACCATTGGTGGGGTTAGTGTGGAAGTTGGAAAAAGATTATGTATAATAATGAAATACGTACAATATATGGAGACACAGCTGTCCTTCCATTGAGCATGTAGAATATTCTGAATATTAATTTAAGAATGGTTAGTCATGTAGTATGTGAAATATACATCTGTTCATTTATTTGTTTTTCTAGATTTTTTTTATTTTGGCAGAATATATGTAGCATAAATTTACCATTTTAACCATTTTTAAGTGGGCAGCTTGGTGTCACTGAGTACATTCACATTGTTCTGCAAACATCTCCACCATCCATTTGAACTTTTTCGTTTTTCTAAACTGAAACTCTATAGCAGTAAAACACTAACTTTTCTTTCTTTTTTTAAAAATTTATTTCTTTTCAGTGTAACAGAATTCATTGTTTATGCACCACACCCTGTGCTCCATGCAATATGTGCCCTCCATAATACCCACCACCTGGCTACCCCAACCTCCCACCCCTTGGCCCTTCAAAACCCTCATATTGTTTTTGAGAGTCCATAGTCTCTCATGGTTTATCTCCCCTTCCAATTTCCCTCAACTCCCTTCTCCTCTTCATCTCCCCATGTTCCCCATGTTATTTGTTATGCTCCACAAATAAGTGAAACTATATGATAATTGACACTCTCTGCTTGACTTATTTCACTCAGCATAATCTCTTCCAGTCATGTCCATGTTGCTACAAAAGTTGGGTATTCATCCTTTCTGATGAAGGCATAATACTCCATAGTGTATATGGACCACATCTTCCTTATCCATTAGTCCATTGAAGGGAATCTTGGTTCTTTCCACAGTTTGGTGACCGTGGCCATTGCTGCTATAAACATTGGGGTAGAGATGGCCCTTCTTTTCACTACATCTGTATCTTTGGGGTAAATACCCTGTAGTGAAATTGCAGGGTCATAGGGAAGCTCTATTTTTAATTTCTTGAGGAATCTTCACACTGTTCTCCAAAGAGGCTGCACCAACTTGCATTCCCACCAACAGTGTAAGAGGGTTCCCCTTTCTCCACATCTTCTCCAACACACGTTGTTTCCTGTCTTGCTAATTTTGGCCATTCTAACTGGTGTAAGGTGGTATCTCAATGTGGTTTTAATTTGAATTTCCCTGATGGCTAGTGATGATGAACATTTTTTCATGTGTCTGATAGCCATTTGTATGTCTTCATTGGAGAAGTGTCTGTTCATGTCTTCTGCCCATTTTTTTAAATGATTATCTGTTTTGTGTGTGTTGAGTTTGAGAAGTTCTTTATAGATCCTGGATATCAACCTTTTGTCTGTACTGTCATTTGTGAATATCTTCTTGCATTCCGTGGGTTGCCTCTTTGTTTTGTTGACTGTTTCCTTTGCTGTGCAGAAGCTTTTGATCTTTTTTTTTCTTTTTTATATTTTATAAACATATATTTTTATCCCCAGGGGTACAGGTCTGTGAATCACCAGGTTTACACACTTCACAGCACTCACCAAATCACATACCCTCCCCAATGTCCATAATCCCACCCCCTTCTCCCAAACCCCCTCCCCCCGGCAACCCTCAGTTTGTTTTGTGAGATTAAGAGTCACTTATGGTTTGTCTCCCTCCCAATCCCATCTTGTTTCATTTATTCTTCTTCTACCCACTTAAGCCTCCATGTTGCATCACCACTTCCTCATATCAGGGAGATCATATGATAGTTGTCTTTCTCTGCTTGACTTATTTCGCTAAGCATGATACGCTCTAGTTCCATCCATGTTGTTGCAAATGGCAAGATTTCATTTCTTTTGATGGCTGCATAGTATTCCATTGTGTATATATACCACATCTTCTTGATCCATTCATCTGTTGATGGACACATAGATCAATGGAACAGAATAGAGAGCCCAGAAATAGACCCTCAAATCTATGGTCAACTAATCTTCGACAAAGCAGGAAAGAATGTCCAATGGAAAGAAGCTTTTGATCTTGATGAAGTCCCAAAAGTTCATTTTCGCTTTTGTTTCCTTTGCCTTTGGAGACATATCTTGAAAGAAGTTGCTGTGGTTGATATCGAAGAGGTTACTGCCTATGTTCTCCTCTAGGATTCTGATGGATTCCTGTTTCACGTTGAGGTCTTTTATCCATTTTGAGTTTATCTTTGTGTACAGTGTAAGAGAATGGTCGAGTTTCATTCTTCTACATATAGCTGTCCAATTTTCCCAGCACCATTTATTGAAGAGACTGTCTTTTTTCCACTGTATATTGTTTCCTGCTTTGTTGAAGATTATTTGACCATAGAGTTGGGCTCTATATTTGGGCTCTCTACTCTGTTCCACTGGTCTATGTGTCTGTTTTTATGCCAGTACCATGCTGTCTTGGTGATCACAGCTTTGTAGTAAAGCTTGAAATCAGGAAAGGTGATGCCCCCAGTTTTGTTTTTCTTTTTCAACATTTCCTTAGCAATTCGGGCTCTCTTCTGATTCCATACAGATTTTAGGATTATTTGCTCCAGCTCTTTGAAAAATACCGGTGGAATTTTGATCGGAATGGCATTAAAAATATAGATTGCTCTAGGCTGTATATAAACATTTTAACAATGTTTATTCTTCCGATCCAAGAGCATGGAATGGTCTTCCATCTTTTTTTGTCTTCTTCAATTTCTTTCATGAGTGTTCTGTAGTTCCTCGAGTACAGATCCTTTACCTCTTTGGTTAGGTTTATTCCCAGGTATCTTATGGTTCTTGGTGCTATAGTAAATGGAATCGATTTTCTAATTTCCCTTTCTGTATTTTCATTTTAGTGTATAAGAAAGCCACTGATTTCTGTACATTGACTTTGTATCCTGCCACGTTATTGAATTGCTGTATGAGTTCTAGTAGTTTGGGGGTGGAGTCTTTTGGGTTTTCCACATAAAGTATCATGTCATCTGTGAAGAGAGAGAGTTTGACTTCTTCATTGCCAATTTGGATACCTTTTATTTCTCTTTGTTGTCTGATTACTGTTGCTAGGACTTCTAATACTGTGTTGAACAAGAGTGGTGAGAGTGGGCATCCTTGTCGTGTTCCTGATCTCAACAGGAAGGCTGCGAGCTTTTTCCCATTGAGGATGATATTTGCTGTGGCTTTTTCATAGATAGATTTTATGAAGTTGGGGAACGTTCCCTCTATCCCTATACTTTGAAGTGTTTTAATCAGGAACAGATGCCGGATTTTGTCAAATGCTTTTTCTGCATCAATTGAGAGGAATATGTGGTTCTTCTCTCTTCTCTTATTGATTTGTTCTATCACATTGCTTGATTTATGAATGTTGAACCATCCTTGTAACCCAGGGATGAATCCCACCTGGTCATGGTGGATAATCTTTTTAATGTACTGTTGGATCCTATTTGCTAGGATCTTGTTGAGAATCTTAGCATTCATATTCATCAGTGATATTGGTCTGAAATTCTCCTTTTTGGTGGGGTCTTTGCCTGGTTTGGGGATCAGGATAATGCTGGCTTCATAAAAAGAGTCTGGAAGTTTTCTTTCTGCTTCAATTTTTTGAAAGAGCTTTAGGAGAATAGGTGTTATTTCTTCTTTGAAAATCTGGTAGAATTCTCCAGGGAATCCTTCAGGTCCTGGGCTCTTGTTTTTTGGGAGGTTTTTGATCACTGCTTCAATCTCGTTACTAGATATCAATCTATTCAGGTTGTCAATTTCTTCCTGGTTCAATTTTGGGAGTTTATAGTTTCCCAGGAATGCATCCATTTCATCTAGGTTGCTTAACGTATTGGCATATAACTGTTAATAATAACTTCTGATGGTTGTTTCTATTTCCTTTGTGTTAGTTGTGATTTCTCCCTTTTCATTCATAATTTTATTAATTTGAGCTTTCTCTCTTTTTTTTTGGATTAGTGTGGCCAGTGGCTTGTCGATCTTATTGATTCTTTCAAAAAACCAGCTTCTAGTTTCATTGATACATTCTACTGTATCTCTGGTTTCTATCTCATTGATCTCTGCTCTAATCTTGATTATTTCGCTTCTTGTATGTGGAGTCAGTTTAATTTGTTATTGATTTTCCAGTTCTTTAAGGTGCAGAGACAGCTGGTGTATTCTGGATTTTTCTATTTTTTTTTGAGGGAGGCTTGGATGGCTATGTATTTCCCCCTTAGGACTGCCTTTGCTGTATCCCATAGGTTTTGGACCGAAGTGTCTTCATTCTCATTGGTTTCCATGAACTGTTTAAGTTCTTCTTTGATCTCCTGGTTGATCCAAGCATTCTTAAGCAAGGTGGTCTTTAGCTTCCAGGTGTTTGAGTTCCTTCTGAACTTTTCCTTGTGATTGAGCTCCAGTTTCAAAGCATTGTGATCTGAGAATATGCAGGGAATAATTTCTGAATTATTTGAGCCCTGATTTGTGACCCAGTATGTGGTCTATTCTGGAGAAGGTTCCATGTGTACTTGAGAAGAATGAGTATTCTGTTGTTTTAGAATAGAATGTTCTTATATATCTATGAGGTCCATCTGGTCCCCAAACACTAACTTTTCATCCCTCTTTCCCCCTAGCCCCTGGCAGCCACCATTCTACTTTCTGCCTCTATGAATTTGACTATTCTTGGCAACTTATTTAAATGGAATCATACAATATTTGTCCTTTTGTGATCGGCTTTTTTTCAGTTAGTATAACGTCTGCAAGATTCATCTGTGTAGAAGGTGTCAGAATTTTCTTCCTTTATAAAGTTGAATAATATTCTATTGTATGTATGTATACACTGGTTTATTTTATTCCTTGGGGTTTATCTGTTAATTCTGCAATAAACACTTTTTTTTATTTATTGTATTTTTTTTGCCTCTTTTCTATCTAAATTCCAGCTAGTTAACATACAGTACAGTATCAGTTTCAGGTGTGCAATATAGCGATTCAATACTTCCACACAACACCTGGTGCTCATCATAGAAAAAGCACTTCTTAACGCTCATCACCTATTTCACCCATTCCCCCACTCTGCAATAAACTCTTTTGTTGACAGCTCAAAGCAAAAATTCATGTTTCATGAAATACCAGTTGTTGAGTTTTTAGTGTGTCAAGAAAGTTGATGATGAGTGTACAACTTATACAAATATTTGTTGAAATTTATCACTCACCAAAGGAGACTGTAATATCACTGACCACATAAAAACCAGAAGACATAAACCTACCAAGGAAGCAAGCATGAGAATTTACTTCAAAGTTACTAATTATTTTAAGATTGCCCCCTAATTTAGTATGTGCAGCTGCAAAAAGTGCATTTCATATCACTCTGTGAATCATGAATTTTCATTTAGATCTACTGTTCTAAATAAACTTAATTTTTAATTTCAAGTTTTCTCATACATGTCTGGAAACAAAAACCCAAACACTGAGTGCAGATTTTTTCCTACAAAGTTTGTTATATCACTATATCCCATCCAACATGCTCTTTTAAAATTGTAATGTTGACACTCCCCCATCAAGGATATGGTTTTGTGTTTCCTACAGTTGAACATCTCTTGTCTCTCTCTCTCTTTCTCACACACACACACCTACACCCACACCCATAAACACATGCACTTCCCCTGTAACTATCATATAACCAAGAAGTTCAGGTTCAGGTCTAAGCATGTGAAGAGTAGTTGTCTCAGCCAACAGCCCCTGTGACATTGTCAATTGGCAGCCAGCATCATGTGAATGAACAAGACCTCAGAGGACAGCCACCCCTTAGCCTTCCAATCACCCTAGCTGACTCCAACTGGTGCATGAACAGGCTACCCTCTCAAGTCTTGCCCCAAATTGGAGATTCATAAGCAAATGTCATTGGCCTGAGCCTCTAAATTTTGGAGTAATTTGTTACTGAGTCAGGGGAACTGGAACAGGTTGTTAATATATGATCTCCATTGTATAAAAGAACTTCACAACCTGTGAAATATGTTCATTTTATATCAGTGTCATCAGATGCTTCAAATAAAAACACGAGTTCTCATACGATATTTAGGTGACTTCTGGATACAGTCCAGTTCTGATCTTTGCCTCCATGCTGTTAAATGGAATCTTATCTTGGGTCTAAATTTTAAGAACTAAATCTTCACCTTGTTCACCTAGTGCCTATATTTATGCTTTGACAGGTCCTCTAGGAATGAGGTCCTGCTTATATTATCAGCCCTTCATTTATGATACTATAAGGAGTCACCATTTATTAAGCACCCACCATGTTCCACATAGTGCATTACATATTGTACTCCTTATAACAATCTTGCAATAATAATAGATATTATAAGCCCTATTTTATAGATAGGAAAATAAGGCTCACATAGATTAAGAACTTGCTCAGGGTCATATAAGATTCTCTAAAAGCAAAGCCATAATCTTTCCCTCAGAGTCACCCTGGAACCCAACTTTGATTCCATCTCTTGGCTGGGTTCTGCTAACCTGATCATAGACATCCATGGTTCTTGTTATCTTCTTACTTATGCTTCTGAATGTTGCCATACCTCTGTTGACAATCCTGTCTGTCATTCATCCTGTCACCTATTGCTGAATCTTGCTGATGCCATCTGCTTGTTTGCATTCTGTGGATTCTCAGTGCTTATCTCTGCATTGTCCCATTTTAGTTAAAACTCCCATAACTGGGTGTTTCATAGAATTGAAATAGCACCAGGACAAAAAATTATGACTTTGAAGGAAAATGAACTCAGACCCACTCATCCTCCATTCGAAGCATTACAAACAGATCAAAAAGTTAAATGAGTGGTAACAACAGTATCAATACTGTAAGTCTACTAAATTAAAGAGATGAAAGTATAGAGAACAAGATGAATGGATTAGAATATAGAAATATTAGAAAAGACTGGAAAGTATTAGAATTGATTTTTCATTAGAAACAATAGAGGTTAAAAGGCAGTGAAATGACATAGTCAAAGCATTGAAAGAAAAAACCTAACTAAGAATTCTGTATCATGCAAAATTATCTTTCAAAAATAAAGACGGAATAAATACATTTCCAGATAAACAAAAGAATGAAAGACTACATTGCTAGAACACCTACTCTACAAAAGATATTGAAGCAGGTCAGAAGGTCAGTCAGGCTAGAATGAAATTCTAACAGATCGTAATTCAAATCCAAAGGAAGGAATGAAGGGCACAAAAATATTAAATATGTGAGTAAATATGAGACTGTATGTAACATAGTATTTTCTCTCTTTTCACATCTTATTTTTTAAAAAATGACTGCTTAAAGGAGTAACTATAATATATTGTTGGTTTTGTGGTATATATCATGCACAATGTATAATATGTATTATATATACTATGTGATTATGATATGAGATCATATATCTCATACACAGTTAGTTATATGTGATATAGTGTATATGATTATATGTGAGTACATATGGTATTTATAATGATATATAGTATATATAACAATAACAAAGGAATAGGAAAGAAATGGAACTATATTGGAATAGAGTGCCTCTATTTTATCAAAATTAAGTTAGTATCAATCTGTAGTCAACTGTGATAAATTAAATATGCACATTATAATCCCACGAGCAATTTCTGAGAAAATTACATTAAAAATATAGCTAAAAAATCAACAGAGGAATTAAAATGGAACACTAAAACATATTTGTTTAATACAGAAAAAGCAATAATAGAGGAACAGAGAAATGGCAAAAGACATGAGATGGAAATAAATTGCATATCAGTAATTACATTAAATGTGGTTTGACTAAACATATTTTTGAAGAGCTATCTAGTACTAGAGCAACAATTACATTGATATCAAACAATTTTCTCAACCATTCTTACTGTTATCAATCAGGTCATTTATAATTTTCTCCTATAATAAGTAACAACCCTGTGACCATTTTTATACATTATTGATGTTTCTGTTCATTTTTGCTTATGGTAAATTTCATAAAATAGAACTCAGTTTTATCAAACCTTCATAACTTTAAAAAATATTTATTTATTTATTTGAGAGAGAGAGAGAGAGGCTACAGTGGGGAGGGGTCTGGAGGAGGGAGAGAGAGAATACCAAGCAGACTTCACACTGAGCATGGAGCCTGCCCAACATGGAGCTTGATTCCATGACCCTGAGATCATGACCTGAGCCAAAATCAAGAGTTGGACCCTTGACAGATGGAGTCTACCAGGTGCCCCAAACCTTCATAATTTTGATCAGTGTTGATGAATTGGTCTATCAAAATATATACGAGTATGTATTTCTGAACAGATCCATCAATAATGCTTAATAATGTTTAAATAGATGAGTAATGATAACCTGAAGTTATTTAACTTGGCATTTGTTTTATTGCTATCAAGACAAGCATTTCTTTTTTTTTTTTTTCCAAAGATATTTTTTGTTTATTTGACAGAGAGAGAGAGGTCACAAGCAGGCAGAGAGGCAGGCAGAGAGAGGGGGGGAAGCAGGTTCCCTGCTGAGCAGAGAGCCCCGATGTGGGGCTCGATCCCAGGACCTTGGGATCATGACCTGAGTCGAAGGCAGAGGCTTTAACCCACTGAGCCACCCAGGTGCCCCAAGACAAGCATTTCTATCCTTGATAATTTATTGCCTATGTTTCCTTATGTGTAAATTAGTTGTGCAACCATTTATTGGGTAGAATATGGATATTTGTTTTTAAAAATTCTATATTTTATTCTATTGTAGTGATGGAAGTGACTAGACTTTTATATTTCTTAATTCCTCCATAATACTTAAATCGGTTCATTAAATTAGCTTAATAATAATAACTCCTTGAGAAAAGGGATAATTAAGATTTTGAAAAAAGCTGGTAATGGAATGGAAAGTTAATCCATGTCCTTCAGAAGTTCATCACAGCTTTCAGCCATTATGGTTCCTTTCTGAGAAGAACTTTACAAATAAAGGACCCTATAGCTTCCTGTCTGCTCTGAGGGCACTGAGGTGAAACAGAGAGATAAGGAGCTGACAGACATTGAGCTAGAGAGTCTAAGGTGGAAGGCTTAGCTGAGCTGGAAATAATTGATTAGTCAGGGAAGTTTTAGTGCCAAAACATTAAAAATAACACAATGATAATGCTTCTTATTAGCAGATTTGGTGTTCTACATGGATCCAGAAATAGATTAAAACTCAGGTCAAATGAGGATCTCTGAGTTTTCTCAAGAAAAGTAGTGGGAAGAGAAATTTGTCTCATGCTTAAGAGCTACAGTTCCTTTTTCCACACAGATTTTAAGTATAGCTCCTGCATTTACTCTAGGAAATGTTCCGGACTGTTCTGAGTCAGACTTTATGGAAAAGGATCCATGACACCAGGAGTTGTATAATCTAAGCTCTGACCATCACTTCATAACTACCTGCCTATCACCCATGTATTATTTCCACTACCCTTACTACAGATGTTTCATGGATGAGATTTATAAAAATTTAGATCGTGATGCTGAAAATTGGACAGTTTTCAGATGTCATTTTTCTTGAATCATAAGATCATTGAAAATCACAGGGGATTTGCAGTGAATAATAATTGAATGCTACCAGGCACAGTCTTCTCTGTGAAAATGCTCACCACAAACTCCCCATCACCTGAGGTCTGGCTCTCGTCTCAGGCACATGGTCTCCAGAATGAAGGAGCAGAACAAGGCAAAATTCCTGACCATTCTGTGACATGGTGCTGAGGACAGTCAAAGTCGCATTTCCCACCTAGCCAAGGCTTTCTGGTGCAGACTAGACCAAACCAGCTTTTCCCAACTTACCCTGCATATTTGCTGCCAATAATTAGAAGGAGAGGAGTTAGGGAAAAGGATTAAAAAAAGGAAATGAGAAAGTGAACAAGCCCTTTCATTTTTTGTCCTAAGAAGCATGTCAGCCATGAGCACATAGCACCACTCCCTGTTCCTGCATGGGGAGGACTGCCACTGGAGGACCTCCCCCAGCCTCTTCCCCTCTCTCCTTTCTCTCTCTCACAGTGTAGGAGTCCCTGACTGGTGGGTGACAACCAACAGTTAATATTTCTTGACTGGTTGAGGCTTACCTTGTAAAAGGCTGTGATCATTGAGGACCTGGGTTCTTTCCATCCTTCCTTGCCCCAGATCTCTTGGCTGAGTACTTTTGCCTGTGCATATGAACTTTCCCCCAAAGGGCGGAGCCGTGAGAGAATGTGTGCCTGTGGAGAGCAGTGGCAAGTTAATTTGGTTGCACACTTCAGCTGTGCGTTCCAAATGTGCTGTTATCATGCTCTTGCGCTAATGTCCAATTTCCATATCTATGTCTTAAGTAATCTATACTTGGGCAGGGAAGAAAGGGACTACTGAGTTTCCTCTGGACTCTTTTCCTCTATCTCCTTTAGAGGTAGACTTATGATTGTCCCACAGCTTGTGCACGGGGGTTTAAGATATGCATGCTTGCATTATTCCTGGCTTCCTCTTTTTTAAAAAATTTATTTTTTATTTTCAGCATAACAGTATTCATTATTTTTTGCACCACATCCAGTGTTATGCCCCAGTCCTTGTTATTTGCCTTTTCCTTTCTCACCTAGTTTTTATTTATGTTAGCTTGTGCTTTGGGTATCCTTGTAAGGTACCTTATGTTCTTCTTAGAACCAGGCAGCATATAAATACATGAATAAATAGAATGAACACCTGGCTTCCTGAGCCTCTGGCTCCACATCATGCTTTGTTACTTCTTGGCCTTTTGGCTCAATCTGAGCACAAATTAATAGGCTCTGTTTCTATGCTGGGATGGTGCCCCAGGCCTGCCACTCAAGACTGCTCTCAATTCTTGGCCTCTTGCTTGGACATTTTGGTCAGGATTCACAGACCCTTGTCTGACCATAATCTCCTTTGTCATGCTTCTCTGCTGCTTATCTCCTCCCTACCCTAAGTCTGGACTTCCATTTCTAAGGTCAATAGTCTCTGGACATCCCTCTGGATTTAACTGGCATCTCTGGATATAGTCTGCCCTGAGGAGGCAGTTTGGTGTGGTAGTTTTGGAGTTGGATTTGGGTTGGTCTAATCATCCATACATCTGTCCATCCATGTCTCTGTCCATCCATGTGTCTGTCCATCCATGCATCCATCCAATATCCATCCATCTTCTCTTGATAGATGATAGATAGATAGGGAGGGATGGAGACAAGTAGAGAGAGAGAGGGAGGGAAGAAAGAAGTCATTGAGAGAAAGAAGGATTTTATAGATTCTTAATGTATTAAAAAATCGGTAGTAATTCCTACCATATCAGGCCATTTCAAGGATTAAGGAAGATATGCATAGAAAACACATGGCATAGTGAGCACTCCATAACATGGTAGCTATTACTATTAGATGTCTGGTTACACACAAAGGTGGCCCTTCTTTTGTAAACTTTCTCACAGGATATTCTATGCTACCTCTTCTCTTCTCGTTTTATCCATCTAAACATTCTCATTCTTGTTTTCCAGAAAATTGCTTCAATTTCTTATTCATTGGCAATGCCATTTCTGTTGCTCCCTGTTATGGATTTCTTTCTTTCTAATCTTTGTATTTGAAGAACGGAACCACTGTTTATAGTAAATAGTAGTACTATGACTTACAAAGCAGATGAAGTGTATCAAAGCCACGACAGGTAAGACAAGCATTTCAAAATGTTTTAACACCAGTTAATGGATTACTAGAAACCCCTGTGGACTTTTGAGTTCCTAAGGGCACTGACTGTTCCAATAACTACCTTATTTCCCCCCTTAGTGCTGTTACTGGCTTGCACTTGGACATACATGCCACCCCTTTTCCCTTCTTTATCTCTCTTAGGATTTCCCACCGCATTTTGCTCATTTATCTTATCTCTGTCCCCATTACTATGATTAAAGCTCCATGAGGGCAGAGACTTTTTGCTGTTTTGTTCACTGCTGCATCCCTGATACCTAGAAGGTCATAAAGTAGACGCTCTTAGTGAGTAGTTGTTGAATGGTGAATGGCAGGAACAAATGACTTTGTGTGTACTGTGAACTGGGCATTGCATTGTGTCCCATGTTCTTCCCATGGAACACTCTATCTGTCCTCAAGAGCTGCTTCAGATGTACACCAGGGGCTCCTCCTCCTCCTTCTACTGTGATGTTAATTAACATAAATCTAAGTAGCCACATGTGGCTAGAATCTATTGTCCCAGACAGAATAGTTCCAGCATAAAAGACAAAACCAAAGGAGTTCATGCTCTAGTGGGGTAGGCAGGAGTTTTTGAACTCACCCCATGGCCTTGGCAGTACATAAAGCTCTGGCATAATTTCTGGGCTCCTGGAATAAGCCCATCCTAGTCCCCCCTTTTCATTTTGTCTTGGCCTCAGCAGGGCCAAGGCTGGGTGAGGCAAGTGAGACATTTGTCTCAGATGTAAAATTTAAGGCAGCATCAACAAACTCATTAAGATAATAGTGCAGTATTTTAAAAATCAGAATTAATGCCAAAATTCATGATGAACACAATAACAATATTTTACATAAAGACAGGATCAGTATTATAGGGTTTTCCTTTTGCCTCTAGCTGCATTAAGGTTGCCATAGCACTGTTACTGTCTATGCAGTAGCTTATACCAAGGGTCAAATGAAAAGTGAAGGCAGTAGGTACTTTGGGAGTGTGTGCTTGAGGTAAATATGGTTTCTTAAGTATTTGTAAGTGTACAGTGGAATTAAATGGGTTGTGAATGAAACAGATACATGTTGTATCACTGGACAAAAGAGCATGTAGGCCTCTTGGGCCACGGCACACATACGTCAGAAGGAGATTATAGGAGAAGAATGATACCGAATAGGTAAAACTTTGCGGTTTTGAACTCATTGCGGTATGTATTCAGATACAACAGAAATGTAATGAAGAAAATAAATGTCACTCACAATTCCACCCAAGCATTTTTTTCTTTACTGTATTTGATTACTATGATATTATTTTGTTATGACAAGTCAAATAAAGAAGTGACATATGAGGAAAAGCTAATCATCTCTTTCCTACGTTACCCCAAACCCATTCCCACCGAGATACCTAAGTTTATAGCTCAGGCTGTACCTTTCTCTCTGTGCATATGTGCATATACAAAGAACTTGGTTTACTTAGTGTTTTAACAAAAATCAGATCATATTATACATATTATTCTGCAATTTTTTATTCTTACTCAATAATACATTGTGGGCACCTCTCCAGGTCCATTGCTATAGATATTTTTGAAATGTAAATTTTATTTATTTTTGTAAAGGTAATACATGCCCATGGTTAAAAAAAAAAAAAGGTGGAATAAGTATTATTCAATGAAAATTGTATTAGCCACTCCCCACCCCTCCACAGCACAATCAGCATTATGTTATGTTCTGAAGCCCCACAGAGCTGTTCTATATGTGAAAACACACACTTTCTATTGAGGGTAGACGTCTTCATACACTGTTTTCTCTTGCTTTTTTTCACTTAATAATATATCTTGGAAAGTGTTCCATGTCCATATAGGTAAAACTACCATATTCTTTTATTATTATTATTATTATTTTAGTCTTTTTGGTGGCTGCCTAGCTTTCTATTATATAGATATACCAAAATATATTTCATGCAGTCCCTACCAATGAAAATTTTGTCTATCTCTACTTGCCTTTGTAACTGTATCATTTTGCCTACATGTAAATTTATCCAAAGGGTGTATTTCTAGAAATGGAATTGCTTAGTCCAATGTGTGATTTTAATTTTGACACCCATAGTCCAACTGCCATCCAGAGAGGCTATATCATTTATGGTTCTACCAATAAGGTGTGACCCAAACCTCTGTGCTCTGGCAGTATGATAGATCATCAAACTTTCTGTCCTTCGCAATATGATAGGCAGAGTTGTATTTCAAGGTAGTTTTAAACTGCATTTTTAAAATTATGCTTGTGTGCCATTCCTTGTGATTAAGGGCATAAGGATTATTTTTCCATGAAATATTTGTATTCTGTGCACACTTGAAAAATGGAATTATTTGTCCTTTTCAATATCGATTCATGGAGCCTGTTTGTACATTCAGGAAATTTAAGGTAATCTCTAATTTTGCCTCAAATTCAATCCGCTTAATGGTTACATAGTAAAATGTAGTATTGATGTTTATTATGAGATACTCCTCCCCTTTTAGGTGCTTGTATGCATGTACAAATAAAGTCGAAAGAACACCCTAATCTATAGATGAACTGCTACTTTTGTTTTTGTAAAATAGTTTTTCCAAAGTAGCATGGCTTGCTCAAGAAATCCATGTATTTTAATTTTAGTAGCTATTTTCAGATTGTCTTTTCAAAAGTCTGAAACAATTCACATTCCCACCAGCGACGGATGAGAATTGCCTGTTTCCCTGCATCCCATTAGGACTAGTTCTTATTATGCTCTTACATTTTGAATTGACAGATGATATCTTCTTTGGTTTTAGTTTGTATTTCTCTGACCACTAGTGATGTTGAGCATCTTTCATCATGTTTACTGGCCACTTGCATTTTCAATCCAGTCAATTGCTTGTTCATATTCTTTGCCTATTTCCTCCTGGGTTTCAGTTTCTTTTCCATCAATTTTCAGGGACTCTGTGTAATAACAACATTAACTCTTTAGTGTGATCAGTGTATTTTTTACAATCTCTTATTTGTTTCTGCATTTTGTTTATAACTTTTAAGTTAACTAAAGTAACTTAAAATTTTATGCTGTTGGGGTGCCTGAGTAGCTTAATTGGTTAAGCATCCAATTCTTGACTCTGATTTAGGTCATGATCTCTGGGTCATGGGATCAAGCCCTGCACTGGGCTGTGTTCAGCAAGAGTCTACTTGGATTCTCTCTGCCTCTATTTACTCCCCTCCCCAGTGTGCTCTCTCTCTCAAATAAATAAATAAATCTTAAAAAAAAAACCTTTATGCTATTGACTATATCTTTTTATTTATGGCTTTTGAGCTTCTTGAATGTATTAGGGACTCTCCACTCTTTATATTTTTCTGTAAAGGGTCAGAGAGCAAGTATGTTAAGCTTTGTGGACCATATGGTCTCTGGAGCAACTATTCATTTCTGTCATTGTAGGCTGAAAGCAATCATAGACAGTATGAAAAGAAGTGGGCATGGCTGTGTTGCAATAAAACTTAATTTACAAAAGCAGGTGATGGCTTGCTGGCTGTAGTTTGTTGACTTCTGTGTTAAAAAATAAGTCAGGTAAGGAAATCTTTTGCTCAAATCCTCCAAAGACTCCCTATATCACTTAGATGAGTTAAAGCCAAAATTATACCATTAATTGTCTCTCATTATGTCTCTAACTTTATCTTCTACAGCTTTCACCTTGATTCAGTCTGCTCCAGCTGCACCAGTCCTTTTTGTTCCTTGGACCCACCAGACAAACTCACACCAGGCTTACTCTCTCTTTGCACTTGTTTTTCCCTCTGCCCAGAATATTTTCCTCCAGATGTTTGCATAGGTTTCTCTTTCACTTCCTTCAGGTTTTATCCCATCACAACATATGAGGGAGCCCTCTTCTGGCCAACCTATTTAACATTTAACCCTTGCCCTCACACAAAGTTTATTTGTTTCTTTTTCTTCTTTTTTCCCCCTTGGCCTCACCACTAATATGTGTATTTTACTTATTTATAATATTGATTGTCTTCCTCCCCAAGAATGTAATTTTCACAGGGGGCAGGAATTTTCATCTGTTTTTTATCTTCAGTACTTTAGAAGAATTTCTGGCATACATAAGGATTCAACATTTTTGTTGAATGATTGAATACATAAAATAGAGAGGGAGAGATGAAGATAGAGAAAGAGGTGATAATTTCAAGAGGAAGTCCTTGAAAATGAGAGATAACTACCTTTGATGGGGGCAGGGACACTCTTACATTGGAATAAGAGAAGAAAGAGGTATTTGTGCATTGGTATATTAGGGTTTCTCAACCTTGGCACCATTGACATTCTGGGTCAGGTGGTTCTTTGTAGTTTGGGCCTGTCTTATCCATTGGATAATATTTAGTAGTATCTCTGATCTCTACCTACTAGATGCCAGAAGCGCCTTTCTTTGGTTATGCCATTCAGAATGTTTCTGGACATTGCCAGATGTCCGCTGGAGGGTGAAGTTGCCCTTGTTTGAGAACCACTGGTCTATACATTTACACTGGGAAGGAGGACTCTTTGATGATGGCTCTTGTTCTCTCAGTCAGGTGTAAGATGAGGTCATCAGCTGAAGGTTTGGGAGAGAAAGTATAGGAGGTTTAAGAAAGAGAAGGTATGAAGTGGTAATGTCAGAATGAAAAGAGGCAATGGTGAATAAGAAATAGGCTTACTTCCTTCCTGGCCCTGAAGAACGTGAAATGTGAGAGGAAAAAAAAGGTGCCAGAAGGCTACAAGAGAGGCAACATTCTCTGTGGACAATCATGCAGTGATTAGGTTTTTATTACAGATTTAGATTTTTAGAGAGTTCACTAAAAGAATTTAGGAAGAAGAGGAGGAGTAGGAATGGATGGGATTAGGGTTTGTTGAGTATAGTGTAGAATCAAGAAACCCCATAAAAACTGTAAATGGGAATGTTTGTGCTCATGAGGGAGACCGATATAAGACAGGCACATGAAACAAGGCTGATACTAGTCTTGAGAGCCTCATGGAAGATTGAAAGCTATCAGGTCAGTGACACAATCCCAGATACTTTGTTTGAAGCCTCCTGGAGGAAAGGAGACCAGCTCCCCTATGCTTTTCATAGCTAATGCAAATGGAATTATTTTTCCATTTCCATCTTGAATCAGTTACCACTAACATAAGGAAAAACTTCATATTTTGTATATTTATCTTCTCTTCAGCCTCTTTATCAAATTCCATTATTCTAGTATTCTAGTGGAGTTTTTTAGTTTTTTCAGCTATGAAATGATACCATCTGCAAATGAGTTTCACACTTTTGCTGCGGTCAATAAAGTCTCTGTCCAGGGCACATTTCTGTGACTTCCATCATCCCCCAAGCTGAATCTCCCCTCAGGTTTAAAGCAGTTATTCTGTTCAGCCCCTGGATGGAAGCTACTCAGCACATCTGTGCTATTCTGTTGATCCATAGATCTCTCAGAGATATTACCTGAGTAAATTTTCCCACTGACAGAAAAAGCTATTTCTACAAATTTAAGATATGGACCACTCTTCAGAAGCAATAAACTATCAACTTTCTGTAAAGGTGTAACTAGAGATATCTTATATCGAAGTATCAAAAATGGCTGCTTGTTCAGTAAAAGGCCTTCTTATTCTTATGGTCCCTCAGCAAGTCTAATAAAGGATCATTTATAGCAGACAAGATTTTTACATCTCAGGAATTCCTGCTTCTTAGGTAGGGCTTAATTTCAGATTACTTCCCAAATAAATTTTTTTTGAGTGTTTGAGATTATCTCCTTCCATCCAAACTGAAAATGATACTAATCTTATGAAATCTACAACTGTTTTTTATTATTTTTTATGGTCCACTTAAAAGTTTGACCTGAAGAGGAAGGGTATATATCAAGACAAGATGCACTTTCAAGTTCCATTTCTCTAGTATTGTCTTGAAAAACTTCATTTGAGGCCATCTCAAAATGTTTCACCTCCCTATATACCAGCTTTGCTTTGAACCTAGTGCTATGAATTATTAGCCTTAGCCACCCTGAGAAAAACAAATCAGTAATATAGATACAAATCCCATTAAATTTTTATGATCAGAGATTAAATTACCCAACACTACCTATAAAATTTACATTATCTGAAAAGATAAGATACAAATGCAAGTTTCTTTATGTAAACATGTATGTCATTGATACAATGAAAAGTACAGAATGTGTGTCCTAAATTTCTCTCATTTTATAGCAGGAGTCAGCATACTCTTTCTGTAAAGGGCAGTTAGTAAATACCTTGTATTTTGTGAGTCATACAGTTTTTATAACAAGTATTCAATTTTGTTGTTGTAGTTCAAAAGCAGCCTTAAACAATACATAAATCAATGGTAGAGCTGTGTTCCAATAAAACTTTGTCTAAAAAACAGGCAGTGGGCCAGATTTGGCCTATGTACCATAATTTTCCATCTCTCCTTTATAGTAACATTGCTCAGTAGAACTCTGAAAATGTGTTGGACTTCAATAGACAGAGTCAGAGAACGGGTACACAGTGAAGTCAGAGAACAGATCTGGGAGCACATCAGAACACATGGAGCAGGTGTTTGTGGGGGACAGACATATTATCTCAGAAATATGCTGTAAAAGTGGAACTAAAATCTAAGGGCAAGAAGGCACAAGGCCGGGACATGCTGCTGGAATTGCATTCCCCATCTGATTTCTTTGTTGCTATGAGAATCATGCTGCTTATTATAGTGTCCTGAAACTATTTCCAGCCCTACCTTCTCCTGGGAGTAATGGATGGAACATAGTACAAAAATGTGCATTTTGTCCAGTCAGTGTTTCCCAAGGGAAGCTCCCCAAAGAAACTGTCACCAGAGAATTTGAGCGTGACAGTTTCTTCTCATTAGAGATTCCCAGGGGCCTGGGAATAATCTGTTGTTTACAGTCACTGCTAACCTTTCACTACACTGAGGGATCCTGATGGGCTTTATTCTCTCTTCTTTGGGTAGAAGGAGACAGAAGAGGGTCTGTTAGCCTCTGATATGAGAACAGTCTTGTGACCCAACACAAGATGGAGGTTAGAGGCAAGAGCAGACCAGCACATGAGCAAATGGACCCCAGGGTTTTCTGGAGTATCTGGGGCAGGGACCACCTGACTTCTTCACTTTTACATTTCTTGGCCCTAGGGCAATGTCAGGTATAAAGTCGGTGTTAAAAATCATTTGTAGGATGAATGAATGAGCTGCTTCTTATTGGATAAAGAAAATAATGAATTGTGACCCCACTTTCCCTCTTATATCCCACAGTACAGAATAAAAAGGGAGGATTTAAGATCAACAATCATATAGGAATTTATTCTCCAAGGATTTCAGTGTCTGGCTCACATCCTTTCTCTGACATGCAGCCTTCCCTTTCCACTTAGCCCACTGTGAATCCCCCAGTCTCAGAATCCACTGATTTTTCCATCTTGGTCATTTGTGGATTAAGCAAGTGTTCAGTTTAGCCTACCTTTTTCTTTTCTTTTCTCTTTCTTTCTTTCTTTCTCTCTCTCTCTTTCTTTCAAGCCAGGTTCTGAATAAAACAGTTTCTGCCATCAAGGAATTCAAAGTGTGACACTCCTGTGTTATGTGTCTTTGTCTGTTCTGAGTAGATTACAAGCCCCTTGAAGATGACAGGGACTCCCATCTTTCCCTTCTTTTGAATCTCTCCGGTAACTAACGTAAGGCTGAGGACCCAGCTTAAGGACTACTTGATATATGTAGTTACCAGGCCACTTGCTGGGTACAGCTCTGAACCTTATGGAATATTTCTGAACTGCCATTCAAGGTGGAAGAAATCTACAGTCAGAGCAGGATGATTCTAAGTACATGTTCCCAGTGTAAATTCCCTTTTCCGCTTTAACCTGGAGTCATCTTTCAGCTCAAAGGGATTTCAGCACTCCCCTCTCTTCTCTGTTCCTCCACATGAAAGATGGGGGTACATGAACCCTGATACTACATAGTTTTTATAGTGCTCTGAAATTCTTGTATGAAAGCATTTAGGCAAAGTATGAGCACATTTATATGTGAGTGCTATAAGCTTTTATCTCCAAGCCTTCACAGTTTGGAGTTTCAGTTGGGAAATAAAAATCACCTCAGGAATGGAGAACTGTCAGCTCCCAGCACAGTTAAGAATAAGGCAAGTTTGACTTTCAGTGTCCCTCACCTTCTTCTGGTACTGAGCCTTACTCCAGGGGCCTAGAGGCTCAGGGAGCCCAGCACTTGCCTTTCTCATCGATACCATGGGCACCAGGGTCCCTGCAGGCTGATGGCTGGTGAAGTTTACCCGAGGAAATGTTGCAGCTGTGTGCACAGAAAGAATCCTCCGGGTACACTGGGCAAATTCTTGGGAGACATTATCATTCAGCTATTTGTTTTCTTAAAATGATTCAATATTTTTATAGTATGTTTTCCCCCCTCTTTTTAAATATCATGGTTTCACGGCCTCTCTCACCTTCACTTGAGAATGTCAAACAGCACAGACAAGAGTGAATGGCAGAGTCACGGAGAGTTCATGTCCAAGGATTGGAAGCTTTTGTTTCCAGTTGGGTCTGTATACTTCATTAAGTTTATGGGAATCTCCCTCCCCATTTCTTCCTGAGATGAATCCCTCAGCAATAAAGTTACCTCTGGGAGAAAAGCTGACTATGTTTCTGAGACAGGCCAATGAGCTGGGTAAATCTGAATGACCATCACATGTGCACAGTCTTCTCTCCTGCTGCCCTGGCTAGGCAGGATGCTCTCTCTCAGCAATGTCTCCTGCCCAGTTGGTATTCCACATAGAGTTTCCTGACTCTCTCATGAGCTGCTGCTGCTTCAGCATGAGATGTACTATCTCATGGTTCTAGCCAAGCCCAGTATCTTGTGATCTCTTTCACCTAATGAAAACTTGTTCACAGCTAACTGTGGCATTACAAATTAATGTATGGATTTGTGATAATTTTAGTCAGAATTCCAACAGAAATATATATATATTAAATATACAAATATAGAATAAATATAAATATATATGAAATGTACAAACATATAAAAATTATATTTTTGGCAGGAGGAGTGAATATAGTGCTTTTTAAGAGTTTATGTCACAGAATAAACATGGGGAAATTATCAAGCAAATTTTGAAAATGAAGAACAAGGTGAACTTGTCCTAACAAATATTAAACAAATTATATAGTGATTGAAATAAAACCAGAATTGTACTAGTATATAATTATAGACAAGTAGGTCACTGAAATAGAATAGAGAACAGAGAAACAGATCCAAGTGTACTTAAGAAATTTGATCGAAAGGAGGCATTTCATTTCATTGGGAAGATAATGGACTATTCCATAAGTGGACTGGAACTGGCTATGCATTTGAATAAAAGGATTTTATATTTATCCAGATGTTTACCACTTATGACATTCTTCATTCCTTTGTGTAGATCCAAATTTCCATCTGGCATCCTTTTTCTCCTGCCAGAGGAACTTCCTCTAACATGTTTGTTAAAGATCTGTTAGTCGTGAGTGCTCTCAGCTTTTCTGCGTGACAAAGACTTTTTTATCTTCCTTTTTGCAGAGTAGGATGGTAATCCCTGACAGATGGGAACCAAACCAGGTGAAAGTTAAAATTGCAGCAGCTTATCTCCGAGAGCACAGGGAGAGGCTGGAAATGTCCCTGAGTCGAGGTCCATGGAGACCAAAGTGGCTGAGTGCAGGGAATAAAGCCCGAGATGGAGGAGAGCTGCACAGAGAGAGAACTCTAGAGATAGATAACTGGAGGCCCCTTGGTCTTTAGCAGAGTACTGCTGGGCACAAACAGATGAGAAAATAATCAAAGACCTGAGATAAAGCACCCAGAAGGACCAGGGGAATGGTGGCCATCACTCCCACTGTGCCTGTTCCTTCAAACCATAATGGCAAACCTCATAATTCACAGGATAGAGGACTCAAAGGGGTCTTGCTGCAGCTGTGAGAATTGATTAGATCTAGATGGACCTCTGCTCTAGACCTGCTTAACAAGTCTGGAAAGAAAGAGTCAAAACAACCAGTTTCCCCTGGTATCACTTATATGAAACAAACAAAGCAAACCCAAAACACAAAAACCAAGAAACAAAAAGTTGAACTCATAGAAACGGTGGAAAGGTGACTGGGTGGGGATGGGAAGAGGTTGTTAAAGCATACAAATATTCAGTTTTTGACCCGTGAGGTGGATAAGGTCTGGGACCCAATGTAAAACATGGTAACTGTAGCTGATTATACCATATTGTATAATTGAAATTTGCTAAGAAAGGACAACTTCAATATTTCCCCAAGGAAAAAAAGGAGGGGTTGTTAAATATGTGTAGTGAAGTATGTGTTAATTAAGTTGATGGGGGAATCCTTTCACAGTATATGTGTTTACGAAATTATCACATTGTAAGCTTTAAATATCTACATTTTTATTTGTTAATTACACCTCAAAAAAGCTGGGGGTGGGTGGGAAGGATCAGTTTCCAAGGGCATTTTAGAACAAAGCTACCCAAGAATATTTATAGGAATAAAAAAAAAATATCCAGCACCCAACAAGGTACAACTCATAATCTCTGGTGCCCAGTATAAGATTACTAGGCATGCCAAAAAGATTCAGGAAAACACAACCCATAATTAAGAGGAAAAAAAAAAAAAACAGCCAAGCAAAACCAAGAACTGATGCAGATGTTAAATTTAGCACACGAGGAAATTAAAATACTTGTAACTGTAATCCAGATGTTCAAAACATCAAGTAGAGTCACGGGAGATATAAAAGAGACCCATGGAGATGAAAACTATAGTATTTGAGTTAAACTCATGGAGATGAAACTCATGGAGATGAAAACTATAGTATTTGAGATGAAAAATACTCTGGGTGGAATTAATGTTAGATCAGACATTGCAGAAGAAAATATTAGTGAACTTGCAAACATAGTAATAGAAACAGCTTGAAATGAACCACAGAGAAAAAAGGATTAAAAAACATTAGAAGATATTAAACAACCTAATACATATGGAATTAAAGCCCTGAAAGAGGGAGGAGAAAAGAAAAATAATTTGAATAGTAATGGCTGAAAAATTTCCAAATTTGTGAAGCCCATTGCTCTAAGAAGGTCAGAAAGCTCCAAGAAGAGAAACACAAGGAAAACGAATCTAACCAAGGCACACAGTATTCTAATTGCTCAAATCCAGTGATAGAAAAATTTAAAAGCAGCCAGAAAAGAAGACATGCCGTAAACAAAGGAACACAAAGTTGAGGATGACAGTAGTTTTCTTACACACACACACACACACACACACACACACAAAAGACAAAAGAACAACATTTTTAAAGAACTGTAAGAACAAAATTCTATCAACGTAGAATTCTAAACTCATACAAATAACCCATAAACAAATGAAATGTATGCTTAATTTCAAGAACAGTTGGGAGAACATTTAAAACTACAACTAAATACCATTTTTTGCCCTCTCACTCTCTTGGGAATCAGTTGAAAAATGAGACACAGGAGATAGAGGAAGATCAAGATTGAGATTTATCACTGAGAGATTGATCTGAAAATTAGAGAATGGCTTAGATTATTAATCAAATTGGGTTAAATATTGGGGCCCGTGGGTGGCTGAGTTGTTATGTTTCTGCCTTTGGGTCAGGTCATGATCTGGGGTTCCTGGGATCCAGTCCCACATCAGGCTCCCTGTTCAGCTTGAAGCCTGCTTCTCCCTCTGCTATTCCCCCTGCTTGTGTTCCTTCTCTTGCTGTGTCTCTCTCTGTCAAATAAATAAAATCTTAAAAAAAAAAATAGGTTAAATACTAATTCTTAATCTAGGAATGAGGCACATGCTTATGCTGGCCTGGAAAGCGCCACAGGGCTGGATAGACCAGAAGGCGCCCTCTCAGAGGGCAGGCAGATCCGGGCTGGGAAGGACCCACCATGCTCCATTCCTCTCCTTGAACTCACCAGCCAGATGACTTGCTCCTCCCATGTAGGGGTGCGAGCGGGTAGGTAGTAAGAATGTGGGGATGTTTTGACCATCCTTCCCCTTACGGGGGAATAAATGTTCTCCCCAACAATAATCTGGAAAAACATAAATTTTAAAAAGAATGTTGATGTATAAATTTGCAGTCAAGACCTTGGGAGTCTTCATTTTGGGGCTGCACAGAAGCAGACTGTGCACTAAGGATTTGAATGGAAGTGGTTTCCATCATGTTCTAATTCATTCGGATTGCTGTGACAAAAGCACCGTCAACTATGTAGCCTATAAACAGCAGACAGTTATTTCTCACAGGCTGGAAAGTCTAAGTCTTGCTGTGTCCCACATGGCAGAAAGAGCTAGGGAGCACTCTGGGGGCTTTTTCACAAGGGCAGTAATCCCACTCATGGGGCTCCTCCCTCATGATGTAATTATCTCCCAAAGACCCCACCTCCAAACCCCATTACACTGGGTATTAGGTTTCTACATAAAATTTTTTTGGGGGTGGATACAAACTTTAGCATATGACATAGTAACATTAGCATATAGAGCATATAGGAAGTGACATCAGGAAATACTAGTAAGTCACTGGGGAAATGAGACGGAGAAAGGAAGGAAGTCGTCATGAGGATTTTGTCAAGAAATTTACCACTGTGGGCAACGGACACCTAATTCCACTGGCAGGTAAACAGTATAAAACCATATAAATCACATGTCTTATCCCACCCTAGAGACAGGGGAGCTGGGGTCTTTATCCACCAGTCATAGCTTGAAGGTTGCTCTTGGGGTAGAGGTGGGGAGGCATTAATTTTCTGGAAGTTAAAGCCTGTGCCTCGTGTGGGCAGAGCTTACCGCAGCGGCACGGAGAGATCTTAGGCATAGTCTTGGAGATTTGGGCATTTGGAAACTGGACTAGGAAGCATGGGTGCTAAAGATACAATGGTGGAGACTTGGTAGCACTGATGGTATTCAAAGAATGTTACGCTATTTCATTTTCTTTAAATGAGATGTAACCCAATTCCAAACCCCCATCTAGCTAGCTGTCAGAACATACAAGGTTATCCATTAATGGAGTTCTTCCTGGCTCTTTTCAGGTTGGGCAGTTTCCAGAAAACTCATACAAAGCAAACTATGTGGGAAGCCCTGGTTTTCACTCTACCTTTGTTTAGATCAGAATGGTTTCTATATACGTCTGGAAGCTTTGTTGCTCCCTTGGGCTTGGAAAGCTTTGCTAAGATTAGGAGCTCCGGTACTGGGCTGGGGATTTGCCTCCTCCGGTACATTTTGTTTTTCCCTCGACCCCAAGTTCACCTGAGGACACTGCAAGGCAGTCAGTTATGGATCTTCGTTCTTTGTTGGAACCTGGAAGTTTCCAACGGCATCCTCTCCTCTGATGCTGCCATCCCTCAAAGGAATTCTAACAGCTCTCTGTCTACCCTTGGTTCTGAGCAGCAGCCTCTCACTAAGGTCAGGCCACAGCAAACCAACGTAAGGAAGGCTGGCGGACGGCAGGCCACTTCTGTGGTCTCCGTCTCCAACCTCCTCTGAGGCAGCAGCAAACAAAAGTCAGTCCATCTGCTCAGATTGGAGGCAAGAGAGAAAAATATGGAAAGAAGAAAACATAAGTAATAAATCACCATTATTCTGCTATAGTTCAATAGAATGAGCCAGAAAATTGCAGCTCTTTAATATGTCTTTTTATCATGATGTTGGTGGTTCTCTAGTGCATGAGTACGATGTTACCCTTCTGCCAAGGAATCTTTCTCTGACCAGTGCAGAATTCCATGATCCCTGGTGGCAAGGTGGGAGGGATGTTCTAGCATTTAACTAGAATCTTACCAGCAACCAAGGAAACCCTATGCTGTTACAACCTGAATCAAGTCATCCAACAATCAACGGCAGAATAAATGTCATTGCCTGGGCATGAGTTATAAAATTTCAGTGTCTCTTTGTCTCAATCTATTTTTCATTTCTTTTTTTGTAATTATATTAAAAATTAATATACAGCAGAATTAACTTTTTAGGGGGAAATGTTCTATAAGTTTAAACGTTCATACACTCTTGTGAAAGCAATAATGTATATACAAAACAGTTCCATCACCCCCAAACAATCCCTCATGCTGCCCCTTGATGGTGACACCCTCCCCTTGCCTATCCGCTCGCACACATCTCCATCCCTGTAGCTTTGCCTTTTCCAGAGTTTTAATGTACATGGGATCATATGTCAGCTTTTGAGACCAAGTTCCTCATTCGGTGTAGGGCCTTAGAGATTCATTCATGCTGTATTGGTAGTCCTTTCCTTTTCATTGCTGGGTAATCTTATTGCACACACGTAACATATTTTTTCAAGTTCATTTACCCACTGAAGGACATTTGAGTTGTTTCTTTGGTGATTGCGAATAGAGCTACCATACACAACTGTGTACAACATTTGTGTGAGTATCCCTTTTCATTTGTCTAAGGGAAATAGCAAAGGGTAGGGGGATGTATGATAAATGTGTATTTGTCTTCATAACCAACTGGAAAACTGCTTTTCAGAGTCACTGTGCCGTTTTATATTCCACCAGCAATACAAGTCCCAGTTTCCTCTCATCCTCACTGGCACTCAATATAGTCAGATTATTCTTTAGTCATTATAATAAGTGTTTATTATATGTCATAATAACCCATATCTCATGTGGTTTTCATTTGTTCCTTAGTCAGCAATGTGTTTTTTCCCTCTGGCTGCCTATAAGATTTTTTTTGTCTTTGATTTCCAGATGTTTTGGTATGATAAGCATAGCTGAGTGTGAGTGGTGTGTGTCTGTGTGTGTGTTTAATCTGCTGTGTGCTTTCTGAGTTTTTTTGATCTGTGATTAGTATATGCCATTACTTTTAGAAAATTCTCCACCATTATTTATTCAAGTATTTCTTCTGCCCTATTCTTTCTATTTTCTAACTTTGGGATTCCAATTTTACATGTAACAAACAATTTGATATAGCTTAGTTCCTGGATGCTCTATTGAAGACATTCTTTGTCTCTGTTACTATGGTCTTTTTTTGTTGTTGTTGTTACTATGGTCTTGATCTGATCTTTTTATTCTTCTGCATGGTTTCTCTCTCTCTGCTGAAATTACCTATCTTGCACATTGTCTACGTTTTCCATTAGCACCTTTAACAGATGGGTCATTGTTGTTTTAAATTTCCTGGCTGATTTCCATTATCTGTATCATATATGAGTCTGTTTCTATTGATTATTTTATCTTTTCAGATTCAGTCTTCCTTACCTTTTAATACGCCTCTTCCTTCCTTCCCTCCTCCTTCCCTCTCTCTCTCTTTCTCTCTCTCTCTTTCTTTTCTTCTTCCTTTTTCTTTCTTTCTTCTTTTTTTTTTTTTTAAAGATTTTATTTATTTATTTGACAGATCACAAGTAGGCAGAGAGGCAGGCAGAGAGAGAGAGAGAAGGGAGGACATAGGCTCCCTGCTGAGCAGAGAGCCCGATGTGGGAATCGATCTCAGGATCCTGGGATCATGACCTGAGCCGAAGGCAGCGGCTTAACCCACTGAGCCACCCAGGCGCCCCTCTTTTTTTCTTTCTTTCTCTTTCCCTCCCTCCCTCCCTCCCTTCCTCCCTTCCTTTTTTTCGTGGAGAACTGTCCATGTTTTGTAGGATAGAAAATACCAGAAGATATACAAGTAAGTATTTATTATGCTTGGAGATGAACACATCTATTTTTCTTCAATGTCTTTACTGTGGAAGTTTGTGTTAATCCAGTCAGTATTCAGGCAGACTTTGAAGATTCTTTTTGTGTTGGGTTCCCCTTAGTATACCACAGGCTTCAAATTTCTGTAGCCACACCTTGTTTTTAGAGTGTGGGCCACTTTGCCAGAGGGGTTTTCTCAGTGTCTGCTAACCAGAGGGAGTATGTTACTTAGACTTCTTTCAACTGTAACCTACTGAAACTTTCTTGGTGTCTTTTACTGTGGTCAGGGGAAGGGGCTTGTACTCTGACGTTCTGACTCATCCTCAGTCTTCTGCAGGCACAGTGACCCAAGTCTCAGCAGGAGGCCCTCATGAGGGTCCCCGCCCTTCTAGCTGAGTGCTATCTTAGCACCTGATACTGTTATTCTCCAATGGGTAGAGCTTTAAAAAAAATCTGTTCCCTTCTACAGCTGCAGGAGGCTCTACTGACTACTGCTCCAAAGTGTTGGATTTTGTTGCTGTTGCCCTGTAGATTAAAGCTTTTGTTCCACAGGGAAGTTGGGAACTGTTGAGTCTGGGTGGAGTCTTAGCAGTGATTGCTATCTCCCCAGCGCTGTGGCTACAAGTTTTCCCTGTAAGTATCTCTGGGAGGATTGTGGAGAAGATCCTGCAAGAGGTTATGAGCTCCCCTAGGTCTGTGGCTCCCAGGGACTACGCCTGCTTACTCACCCACCCTTAGCCTTTAGTGATTCTGTAAAATTTCACTAAATCTTCTTATCAGCTTATTTGGAAGTTGGCAGTGTTTGCTCTAGGTAAACAAATACTTGGCTTGGTCTCTCCCTGCAGATGCCTATCTCTTCCCAGACTTGAGATTTGAGGTTGAATGTTGGTTCTGTGACCTCAATTCTTTCATGGGTTCAAGTAAAGTTGTCAGGTTTTTTTGTTGTTGTTGTTATTGTTGTTGTTTTGTTTTGGTGCCAGTATTTCTCATTTTAAGTGTGGCCTCAATGCTCTTTCCAGCTCTTTCTACTTCCAAGGTGAAACTGGAAGTGCCAACTGCTTTTTGAGAGTTGTTAGATTTCCAAAGCATGACTTTAGGACAAGAAATCAAGAAGAGAGAATTCTGCCCTCCTTTCTACTTCTCTTTTCTCCTCCCCCTCAACACAAGGGCATCTTGAGGTCAGCTTCTTCTGTTTTCAGTCACTTTAGTAATTCCACTATCTCTTTCATTTTTTCCCCCTTTCTTTGTTTGGATGTATAGTTTCTGTTGGCTTGGTTGGTTGAATGTGTGTGTGCATGTCCCTACCAGTCATTTTCATTACATCTTTATTTTGTCTTGTTATGGATAGTTGTTAACTAGGCACTGTGCCCCCCCTTCTCCGGGAAGGTTCCTGGCATTCACCAAGAGGAGCCCCGCTTCTCCTTTGCTACATGGCTGTGATTTGGAGAGGAGGTGTTAACTGCTTCTTCTGCCCAAGCAGGGGAGTGGAGATGAAGCATTCACACTTCAGGGTCTTACAGATGGAAGGCGAAAGCGCTCATGGCTCTGATATCCCTGAGCTCTTCAAGTGCACGCATTGTGAGAAGGGTAAATGCATGCACACATGCCCAAACACCCCCGTCTCTTCACAAACTGAGATTCAGAATGATCCTCTCACTTTTCCTTGGCAAAGTAAGGAGCAAAACCAAGCTTATTCTTTTTTTTTTTAAATTAGAAAATATCTTTATTGATTTGTTTTAATTCCAAAAGTAATATAGAATCCCTTTAGCATCACTGTTTACATTTTGGTGTACATTCTTTCTGTTTTTTTTTTTTTCTGTTTATAAGCAAAAGAATATGTATTTTAATTTGTAAAAGCTCAGGTGAAGGCTACCCTAATTAATGAGCCGTTTTGAAGAAATGGATTAGTGGGGCTAACTTTCTTTGCTCTTGGCTGCTCAAGGCTTTACTGCTGTGAGCAGGGAAGCAAGAAACAGGCAGCCACAAAGCAGCTAGGGCTGAGATGTTAGAGTAAGCGTGTGCAGGGAAAGCAAGAGATAAACAAATAAAATGGAAGTGAAAGGGATGCAGGGACATGGGCGCCCTTCCTCCATCTGATGGTGTGGGAGCTTCCACGGCCATCCCTCTCAGCAAAGGGATCCGGGGCCAGCCTGGAGTCAGCGGTGACAGGCACATTCACTGGGGAGTGCCCCTCATATCCACCCCCCCCCCCCCCACCCCTCCCCCCCGTCCTCATAGACCTCTTCACAGCCTCGTCAGGCCTCCTCCAGGAGAACGGCGGCTCTTTTGTCAGTGCTTTCCCTTTGATCCCTAAACACAGGGCTCCTTGGGGACACTCGTGTCAGTAGCAAATATATACTCGTGTTCTACCTCTCTGGACAAGAAGGGTGCAAGTAGGGTTATCAAATGTCAACTCTCTGAGTTCAGCATTCCTGCTCACAACTGGAGGTTGCGGTGGGGGGTAGGGGGAGCCGGCTCCCCAGCACGCGCACGCGTGAAACCAGTCCTTCATAATTTATGGCCTTCCGATGCTTCAAAGATGTCGGGAATTCACACTAATACAAAATTTAAGACTCAATACAAGGAGAGATGTGTCTTAAATCCAGTCTGTGGTTTGAGTCTATCACAATGACATGGCCCTGGGAATGAGCTTGACCAGAAATGCCAATTTTGGACAATGCCTGAAGGGATCCAAGGTCTCTGAAGAAGTCAAGATATCGCTATACTGGATTATCTCTGATTCACCTAAGAAGAGAAAAATAGCTTTAATGCCAGGTAAGAGCTATGCATTCTTTCCCCCATTAGTTATCCTCACGCTGATTGCCATAGCAGGCCTCTCTACTCAATGACTTTGATTCTTTAATGTGACTAATAATTACAGTGTTGATTCTATGTTAGGCACTGCCTGGACCTCCAGCCTTCCGTCTGGTGAGATTCACTCTGGGAGCCCCTGCTGGCTCCACTGCAAAAGAAAGAAGTATCACCAATGGAGATTAATCCTCCCATCAGCCTGGAGAGAAAGGGCCCGCAGACCGCATGTGGATCTGCTCAGCACGTTACTGCCTTTATTAAACAGCCAACAGGACAAAGGGAAACAAGGCCTTTCCTCTTCCAAAGGAGCTCTGCCAAAAATGTATTATCCGGCCAAGGGCCACACGTTCAGGTCCTAATGCACTTTCTTCCCCAGATGTGCTCTTATAGCCTGTGGTAATAAGATTAAGCGTAGGCAGTTTGGAGTAGATAAGGCGTCTTTAGTCAGGCCTGGGGAAGGAAGGATAAGTCAGGCTTCTGGAAGGAGGTGGAACTCATAGGACTCATTCCCTTTTCACAGCTTATTGACCATTTAACAAATATTGTGGAAGGCTAATTTCATGTGGGCTGAATGATGGCCCTTCATTCCATATGCTAATCCCTTTATGTCCATATGCTAATCCCTGGAACCTGTGAATATTACCTTCTAAGGCAAAAGATGTTGTTAAGTTAAGGATCTAGAGAGGAGTTTATCCTAGAATATCTCGGTGAGCCCTAAATACAATCATGTGTATCCTTAGGAGAAGAAGAGGTGACAAGGACGAGGAGGCAGGGACTGGAATAATGCATCCAGAAACCAGAGAATGCTGGAGGCTCAGACTGGGGCATGGGGCAGGCTTGCCCCCAGAGGCTGGGAGGGGGCATAGCCCTGCTCACACTGTGTCTCCGCGGGATGTTGACCTTCCCTCCTGGAGTCTGTGATCTAGTGCAGGTCTAGGACCACAAATGTGTGGCTTATGATCAGAACGATGAGATTGCAGGCCCCCACAGAAGCCATGGGTGAGACTGGTGAGCCCAGAGATGGCTGAGGCAGAAGCTAGAAGCAAATTGTGCCTGTAGTGCAGAAGAACCGTTTTGTTTTGAATGCCCATATGCCCCGAGATGTTTTACTGATATCAATGCAACAAATTTAGTTTTTTAAATAATGTTAATATTATTTTCTGATTATAAAAGGAATACATATACATTGAAGGAAGCTAGAAAAAATTCAGAATGATATAAAGAGCAGAAATTAAATTTGTCCATAATCCTACTGTCCAGAGATGATACTGTGAATATTTCCAGTTATTAATGCATGTACACACAATAAGCATTTTGCTCAGATGTTACTTCTGCATTGTTGTGACTGTCATAGCACATTTATGGGTGGGTGGCTTAGACTTCTAGGTATAAGGAAGGTAACTCCTCCCTGTCTAGAGTAGGAAAAAGGGTTTGGGTTTTAGGATGCACTAGATGGGATGAGCTAGGTTATGCCGTGGTACCCAAATAATGTGAAATCCTGAAGGTTTATTGCTGTACACACAACAAATCCATTGTAAACTGAGGGTCAGGGTGGTCATCAGGGGACTCTGCTGGCAGTTGTCACTTGGAGTCTCTGGTTGAAGACATGCTGCCATCTGGAATGTTGGAATGGCACTGGTCTGTGAAGCAAGGAGAGAGAGAAAGGAGTACCACTCACGGGTTTTTTATGGTCTCCTCTTCCAAGTGACTCACAGCATCTTTCCCGCACAGCTCACCGGCACAGCTGAAGACATGGCCATGCCCCACTAGAAATGGCTGGGAACTGTAGAGGAGTCCAATAGTGTACTGGGTGCATCTGACTCTATTACAGTACAGAGCTGCTGACTTTGTCACAGACAATGAAATATAACTGCCCTGGACTCCACTGGACATGGACAGCTATCAGGCCTTGAGGCAGCTAGAGGGACAGTGGCTATCTCAGGTTGTCTTGCGTGCTTTTCCGGATAGCTTGTCAAGTTAGGACAGCTGTGTAGGAGCCGAAATACACTTCCCTGGAATTGTCCATCCTTCCACAAAAGGTGGGTACAGCCAAAAGTCTCCCAAATGGCAGCCCTGGAAGAATTTGGACCCTATTTTTTCATCTCAGACTTCAACTTGGTGGGAGGCTCTCGATCTGATAGGGTGCGGAAGAAAAATCTTTCTTGGAGTCAAAGAAGCAGAGGAAAGATAATTAGTAGAAGTCAATATTCATCTTTACCTTATATATGAGTTTTATTGATCTCATGTTCTAATACATGCATGTGTATTTGATCTTAGCACAATTTATTAAAATAAGAAAACTGTAATCTCTTCACTAGCCCCTGCCCTATATTACCGGAACTACTTCTGCATGGAAATTTTCTTATGAGTACACACAATAAGCATTTCTTATCAGTAATGGTAAGAAATCCAGGCATGGTGAATTGGACTTTAATTTTAGGAACACATCACTGGAATGTTCTCTGTGGCAAAGGAGGCCCCAGTGTGTTCCAGAATCAGGAAATTTCAAAACTAGGAGATATCCTTGGATGTTCATGCACCAAGAGGGGAGGCTGGGCAATGGAGTGAGGGGACCTTAAATAATTTCCAGAAGGGATTAAATGGCTTTCAGAGCTTAGTGAAATTGCCACCTGTCCTTGCCTTTGGCAGGGGAATACAGAAAAGATTCAGGATTAAGCTTCTGCATTGTATCCAGGAGAGCCATCTCTGCAAAAGGAACTTTTGTTCCAATTCTATTCAGAGCTCCAGTTTGATCAGGCTGGGCTTATGTGCCTGCCTAGAGAGAAGGTGTGTGGTTACCCTGGAGGTTTTATGTTCTTCCAAGCCCACATGCAGGGTACTGTACATGAAAGGAACTTCTGGAATTCTTAAATTTCTAAAGCCTCCATTTAAACCTGGAGGGTTCGTATGTATCTCTAATTGGGCCCCTACTCTTGGTGCTTGGGTAATGTATTGCTCATACCTTGGGTATTGTCATTAACAGATGAGGAAGCTGAGGGTGACAGATGCCAAGTAGTGTTCCAAGGTCATGAAGTTAGTAAGGGATGGAGCTGCTCTGGAAATCCAAACACGTCAAAGTCCTGCCCCAGGCTCTGTGTCTGCCAGGCCAAAGCAAGCTTTGCTGTAAGTGTCTTCAAAAGCTAGGACCAGAATGGGAACAGAGATCAAGGGGAACAGAGTTCAGCTAACAATTCAGTAAAAGAGAATGCATGATATTTTCAGAGAGAGGACAGACGTGGGGGAGAAAACAAAGCTTTGGGACATAAGGTCTTTGTGCATTTGATGAAAATGCAGTTGAAAAGTGGATAATGTAGTCTCCTGGGCGTTTGCTGCCATTTTGATAAAATTATTTGTCCATGTAAATACAATTTCGATTTTTCTTCCCCTTGTGATATAGAGCTACATGTTGACATCATCTTAAATTTATCCTTGGCAGTACCTGGCTTTACCTGCATTCTTGGTCTAACCTCACTGGAGGCCAAGGTGTAAAGGACCTCCTGATACGTCTACATTTTTCTTTTGAGTTTCTGGTGCCAATTAACTGTGCTGCATAGTGAGAGGCCTGACTGTAGAATGTAGGGTTGAATTCAAAGACTCTACTATCTCTACTTAGCAATTGGGTTTCTAGTTTCTCTTTAAAAGTACTGGGGCGCCTGGGTAGCTCAGTGGGTTGAGCCTCTGCCTTCAGCTCGGGTCGTGATCCCAAGGTCCTGGGATCGAGCCCCGCTTCAGGCTCTCTGCTCGGCGGGGAGCCTGCTTCCCCCCCCACCCTCTCTGACTGCCTCTCTGCCTGCTTGTGATCTCTGTCTGTCAGATAAATAAAATATTGAAACAAACAAACAAACAAAAAAAGTACTAATACATTTGCATTCATGGTATCCTGGCAGAATGCCAGCTTTTCTGGGACTCTCTCACAAGTTCACAGTGTAGGGGAGGGGGATGGAGGTAGACTCAGAGCTTGTTAGATTGGATAAGCCTGTTCCCACCTTGTGCAGCAAGTTGTAGATTCCCTGATTTCATATCAAAGTTACGTGGATGACAGTGGGAGCAGAGCCACTGGGGTAGTTTGGGATGTGTGATCTGATAGCAGATCTTGTCTGTTTTGCAAGGCAGTGGGAGACCTGAGGGAGGGCCTATATTCCTGTGAAGTTAACGGGTCTGGCTTACACAATTACCAGGTGGATCCACTCTATACCAGCTACTGATAGAGACAAGCATATGCACCAGCATTAGAAAAAGCAGTAGGCATTTGAAGAGAATCAGGACTTAGCATAGAAAGAGATTTACCTGGACAATTGGAGTAATTGTTCCCAGGACAGAGGATTAATGGTGGACATTAAGAGGCTGAAAAGAAATCCAAGCAGCATCCTCATTGAGTACTGAGGCTATAAAAAAAAGAACAGGTTACCAGGCAGTAAGAGAAATATGAATAAGAAGGAGTCTCAGACATTAAAAAAATTCAGAAATTAAAAGTTAAAACTCATTAAAATAATTTTATTTCTTCTTTATGCCTTTATTCAATGGTCCTGCTTTTCATAATGGAAATGTACTATTTTTTATTCATTTCAAAGATTACTAAAAGATTTAAAGCCTTGAGTTTCATTTCTTTTTCATTTTATTTTTTAAAATTTATTTTTTATTTTACATACGGTTTTAATATTTCTGCAACTTAGTTTTTGATCATCAAACTTTTACCAACTAGTCAAAGTTATTTTAATCATCTATTTCATTTTTAGTCATGGGGAAAACACTGTAGGCTACCTACAATGCAAAAAACATGCTAAAAATAAAAACAATGTGTATCAGCGTCTTTTTCTGATTCCAAATTCACTTGCCCTTTATATATCTTTAGCTGAGTTAAGAGTGTTCTGGAACTACATCCTGCAAATATTAAGAAATCTTCAGGGCCAGGAAATATTATGGGTATTCCATAATTCAATATATAGGGTGAAACAACACTCTTGATATATTTGCTATTTTTGAAGGGAAGGGAAGGAATTTCATTCCGACCAAGAAGCTGCTGACCAAAGAATTATGGTTTGAGTAGCAGGTGCATTTTTCACTTTGGGGAATAAGATAAGCTAAAGAAATAAAAGAGACTTGAGCTCCCATTTTACACAATTTCACTTTCAACCTAAAAACAGCCATTCTTAATAGTTTTTCTTTTCCAATTTTAAAGCAAGTAGAATGGAACCTAAGAGGAAAACTGCAGGGTAACAGGAAAGACAGGGAAACAAAGATCTTGTTCGGAATTGGAGGTAGTACAAGAATGACAGGGAAGAACGGTACAGACGTTGAACGAGAATCAGTGTGACTCTGGTACTGTAATGGGGAACAGGTACTGAGTGAGGATAAAGAGAAGCATAAAGCATGGAAACCGAGGGTACTTTTCTTTCATTCTATATGCCACGCTTTAAAACACTGTTCTCATTGCTATAGTGGGATACCAAGTCCTTTGCAGAAGGGTGGGGCTCTAAAAAGACCAAGGGAAACAAGTTTAGAAAATGACTCTGAAAGTACATGAAAGAATTTAATGCTTCGAAACTCAAGTAGAATCAGGTGAGGGTTAAGAAATCAAGATCAAACAAGCCCCAAACCAGCAAAACACTGAAAAATTTTAAAATTTATTAAATATGAAAAAAGAAGCAAGGTTAATTTATTAACTATTTGCAAACATGGGGGAGGGCCTATAGCTGCATGGAGTAGGCTGTTTTCCCTCCACCATGAGAAGAACTGCAGGATAGGAACTGAATTGTAGCAGGGGAAGAGTCAGGTGCAGAAAAGTCATTTCCTTGAGTGATGCTATGTTATTAGATACTGATATTTTCAGATGGAGATTATAGAATTGTCTAAAGAGTTGGAGGGGGCGAGGCGAAGAGAGAAATATTCATGTCTGTATTTGTCGGGGATTTTTTTTCCCCAAAAAACCAAACTCCCAAACAAAGAACTCTGCTAATTGTTAGTAAAGAACCCAGACACACAGGTCTAGCGTCTTTGGAAGCTGGCTCTTTGGGAGAGGTTTAGAGACAGAGGAAGGTGAGTTCTGGGTGTGTGGTCCTATGAGCACGGATCTGAGTGCTGCAATTCAGACTAGACACATTTCAAACTTTCAACAGCCCACATGTGGTTAGTGCTACTGTCTGGACAGTGCAACGCTGTGGTCTGCCTGTATTTATATTTTAGTTTTTATGACATGTTGGCTCAAAAGTCAAATTTTGTTCTTTCTAAAATGAGCTAGCTAACTCAGTCTTTCCTTAAATAAAATGACTGTCTCTAGTTCTCTACTTTGCTCTTTGAAAGTTCTTAATAGTTGTTTTATATATAAACGAGTAGTTTTATAAATCATCAATTATTGTGACATTCCAGTCTTAGAAGAATAAATACACAGTCGTACTTCAACTGATTGAATTTCAAGGGAATAGTATAAGGTCCAAAGAAAGTCTCCTTTCTGAGCCTGAAAGGGCCGTAGGTCCTGCATCGTTTAACCTAATCAATGAGTTTTGCTCCTTGCTTGTGTCTATCACGACAGTTCCAATTTGCTAAAACAGTGTCCTAGCCCATAATAATAGTCATGATGACGATGATTAACATTTGTTAAGCTAAGTTTTAAGCACATAATCCTATGTTCTCTGAACATTATTGCATTAACTCTCACATAACAAAAGATAGGTTCTACTTCTGTCCGATTTTGGTGATTAGAAAGGCTTGGAGTCACTTCAGATTATATAGGTGGTAAGAAACAAAGCAGAGATGCAAAACCAGAGCTGATCTAGCACCAAGGTCTGCCTGCCTAACTCCAACAGACACTGTCTGCCTCCTGTCATGCCCCTTGGCTCCCCATCTCGTGTCATCCTTAACTCCACTAGAACTTTCCCAGTTAGCCTCCTTCTCTCAACCTGTGAGATCACACTCATAGTCAGTGCCTTGTAGATTATGCTACTTTTGCAGTTTCTGTGAAGGAGTAACTCTCACAATTCCTATAACCCTCGAGTTCTAACTGGAATGTAGTGGCCCCACGGTCTCACTAACCTGCCTCGCTCTGGAAGACACCGTCTACAGATCCATGCCTATTTTCCACAGTGACGCTTTCCGAGGAATGGTGGCCAGTGTTCAACCAAGGCACACCCTTGGCCAGAAAACCAAAGCACTTCCAACACTTCATTTCTCTTTCCTCCTTTTCTCCCTCTTCTGCAATGTCCCCAAAGCAGAAAACATCCCACCTTGGGTACAGGAGGACTTGAATACTTAGCACTCATCTTAGGGAAATAATTACTGATGCATTTGTGTCTGAGTTACCCATAGTTCTGTGGGTGTTTGGAGACTGCATTTGTTTCCCGAGGCTACTGAAACAAATTACCAGCTTGGTAGCTTAAAATAATAGAAATTTCTTTCCTCACAGATCTGGAGGCCAGAAGACTGAAATCAAGATGTTGGCAGGGCTGCACTCCCTGCAAAGGCTCTAGCAGAGAAGCCCTCCTTGGATCTTCCAGCTTCCGATGTGTCCTGGCATTCTTTGGCTTATGATGGCATAACTCCAATCATTGACTCTGTCATCACAGGCCCTTCTTTATGTCTCTGTGTCCTCTCCTATTCTTATAAGGACATCATTGGATGGACCTAAATCCTGAGTGATTATAGCTCTAGATCCTTAACTAATTACATCGGTAAAGACAGTATTTCCCAAAAAGGTTACATGCTGAGGGATTACATGAATTTCGGAGGGATACTATTTAACCCATTTGGGAGCATTTGTACCATGTGGAGCCTTCTCATGTGACTACTAACACTTGCCCACAGTGCACAGTATCCGCATTTGGTGAAGATAACAACATTTTCCCCCTGAGTGTTGGCATCAAGAAAGATAAAGGGAGGCAGAAAACTCTAAAGGTCATGAATGACTAAAGTTAAAGGCATAAGCAGCCTCCTTCTGATCTGATTATACTCTACACAAGGAGCTCACCTCCAAGCAGCGATATGTGACAAAACTTTACCAGCAAATATGAATTTCAAAGGAAACCAAATATAAATTCCATCTCTTTCTTAGGAAGATTTCAAACGATATTCTTGGTTAAGTTTATTACCCCTCTAAACTCCTGTAGTACTTTTTACCTCATTTTATTTTAAGTTAACATCAACCTAGTGAATATGTACCACAGGCAAAATTGAAAATATTAACTAAATAAGCTAAAAGGAAAGATTGACAGGAAAGAGACTTTATGGGATGGGGCCCCGAAGACTAGGATGGGGGATATAAACAGATAGGACATTGTCCTTAGTGGAGTTGGCTAACTGGTGGGGAAAAATGGGCACAGAAAATGAGAGAATTAAGTGAAATAAGGAAGGCACTGGAAGTGTTTCCTTAGGAGGCAGTCACCTTCTGGTTCTTTATTGGAACTTGGCATCATGTAACATTTGCTTCTTCTAATAATGCTTCTGGGTCTGGCAGCAGGAGAACCCTTTTACAGTCCTTCCCTATTTCTACATTATCCTATAGTTAGTCCTTCAAGTACCAGTTTTATCCTTTCTTTTATTAGTAGTTCTTAACAGGAAAGCATATTATGATCAATGTGGGTGGAGAATCTTTGTGGGTACACGTAATTGGGAAACAGCACCAGGTGATTCTGATAGCCTCACATCCCCGCTTCACTGAGAACAGACAGGGACAAGGACTTTCTTAGTGGTTATCTTTGCTGTTTCAGGGCATGTAATATGAGGCATTGTCATGTAAGGCAATGAATAATGTTTGTTGTAAGAATGAACCAATGGATAATTAGAATCCTATGATTTCAACAATGAGGCAATTCCCTGATAATTCTCCCTTAGTTGCTGTGGCCAGCTCTTAAATGTCCCACAGATCCCTGTCTCCCATTATACATGCCCTTGTGTAATCCTCTCCCCTTGAATGTGAGCTAGATTTGCTGACTTGTCTCTGATGAGTAGAATTCAGCAGAAGCTATGCAATGCCGCTTCCAAGATCTGGTTACAAAAAGGCTGTGGGTTCTATTTTGGGCATCTCTCTCTCTCTCTCCTTCCTTCTGACTCTTTCTCAGGGCTCTCACTCTGGGGAAAGCCAACTGCCTTGTTTTGAGTAGCCCCATGGAGCCCACCAGGCAAGGAACAGTTGTCTCTGGCCAGCATCCAGCAAAGACCTCAGGCCTTCAGTCCCTGGAGGATAACCATGGGAACTGAATTCTGTCAACAGTTACAAGAATGAGTTTGGAAGTGGATGTTCCCCACCACTGAACACTACAGTGACTGCTAGTCTAGCCAAAGCTTGATTGAAGGCCCCTCGCTGAGCTGAGCCTGGATTCCTGACCCAAAGAAACTGTGAGATAATAAATGTTGCTGAAGCTGCTAAGTGTTGGGGTGATTTGTTATTCGGTAATAGATAACACGGTTACTGACTTCCCCCAAGCCTAACTCAGATGCCTCACATGAGAAACAGAATTGCCAACTAGGGAGAGAACCTTGGAGATCATGGATCTAACTCCATTGTGCGGATACAAAGCCTCAGGTTCAGAGGAGTATGAGCCGACCACGGTGCACATCGAGGAGTGACAGAATCAAGGTGACCAGTTTGGGACACTATGGACACCCAGGGCTCTGTTCACTACTCAGCAGCTATTTCAGCTGAGAAATTGGTCTTTGCACCCAAAGCATAATGTGATGACTGTCACCTTAGTGATATATAGTGATTATATATCAGCCACAGTTTAATTGTCTACATGTTGGGAACAACATATCAAATTCCATTTCTGAAAAATGGAATGATATTTAATGTATTAATGTATATTTAATGTATATTCAAACACTTTATGTTATAAAATATATCATAATCATTATATATTATATACCATGAGTTATAAAATGTTATGATATGAATATTAATAATAATCAATTATATGTTTATAATCCTTACTTTTAAAAATCTTTCACATATGCTCTTTGAAACAATTCCACAAGATGGGCAATTATTTCTGTTTTACAGATAAGAAAACTGAGGCATAGGCATGTGAAATTGCTTGCCTGCATTCACAACCAGGACCTCAACCCTCAGGTCTCTGATGCCAGGCCCCAGGGACTCTTGCCCAATAGTTACACCCTTTTAGGACCCTCTTCTATGGGTTGGTACCATGCCAAGCCCATGCCCTTGACATGCTTGCTGTTTTTTTTGGCTGGGCAGCTGTTCCACTTCCATTCCGGTGGCATCTCTGTCATTCCTATAAGATTATGTTGTGTGAGATAAAGAATATTTTTAAGATTGTGTGTGTGTGTGTGTGTGTGTGTGTCCAGATCTTAATGACAGCAACCAGTAATAATACAAGGGAGTAGAGTAGGAAAGAAAAAGAAAGCAAACATAGTAAAATAGCATTCCCACTGTGACTTCCACCCTGACTTTTGAAAAGCAGAGTCATCTGTTTTCTCAAAATCAGCAGGAAGCCTCCCTGTCTCCTGTACTCTTTGCTGAAATCCTTTCAACCAGAGGAAGCACCACGTGGAGGCTTTAAAAGGTAGCATTTGAAACAGACTCTAGTTAGTCTACTTTGTACAACTCTGCTCCAGGATGTGACAGCAGACTTCTGCACCAAGGCTATAATATGCACCCCAGGACACCCTTTTCTAGCAACAGACTTCTGATGGCCATCCAACTCCAGCCCTCAGTCAGGGGCTGTGCTGTGAGGACAGCCACTTTTGGGAAATGCCAGCTCCCCAGAAGACACAACACAACACAGTCCACTGTACAGAATTAACAGTGACCTCTAACTTTACAACAAACTGAAAAATAAACAAATCACCTGAGGGACGTTTCCATAAAGAAGCCTGAGATTTTTATCAGGACCTCTGAATACAGCATAATCTCTTCCTTCTTCCTCTGTCCTTGCTTTTCTCTCCTGTGACCCAGCGACCCATAGGCACATCTGCACCTGTGCCCTTCTTCATCTACATGTGTAACACGCACATGTACCCACATCCTGCACACACATGCATTTGCACACCTGTATCCCACATTACTCCCACTCCCTGTTCATTTTAGATCTGAATTTATTAACCGCTTCCTTTTTTTCCTTATGTAATTTTCTGTAAGACATTTCATCATTTCAGATAGTCTGTCAATTCCATTTTGTTTTTCCTGAAGACCCCCCCGCCCCATTCCCAGAACCATTGGTGCCCCACCCTGGACTTGCTGATCTCTAGGCTTCCTGCACAGCCATCTACAGGAGCTTCTGTTCAACATCCTCTCAGGAATTTCATTCACAACTTTCTTGTTGAATTCTCACATATGTCTTCCACTATTTTGATATATATATATATATTTTTATTTCTATGGAAAAAATCCTTCAGTTGTATCTTAAGAAAAGGTGCATGAGAGGTTAGTTTTTGAGACTCACTCTTTTGAAATGATCTTCCATTTACTCTGACTCTTGATTGATAGTTTGGCTGGGTATACAATTCAAGGTTTTAAAGAATTTTCCTTCAGAACATTTAAGATACTGCTCTATTGATTTCTGGTGTCCATTGTAGGTATTAAAAAAATGCATTTTGTTCTATTTTCAATTCCTTTGTGTGTTGAATTGTTTTTAATCTCTGAAAGCCTTAAAAATTATTATTTATTATCTGGTTATCTCTGGCATTCTGGAATTTCATAATAATAGGTCTTTTATTTTGGGGGGGGCAGGGAAGTGGGGAGAGGGAGAGAGAGAATCCCAAGCAGACTCCACGCTGAGCATGGATCCCTATGTGGGACTCTATTCCACAATGGTGAGATCATGACCTGAGCCACCTAGGTGCCCCAATAATATGTCCAAATATGAGTCTTTTTGCACTTTGCTGAGTGGCCCTTTCTATCTACATATTCATACAATTTTCACAAAAACCTTTGGTAATTTTCTTCCTTCCATGCTGGTTGTTTTCTTCCTCTAGAACTTATAAGTACTTCTTAGGTTGAAACATTAATATCCTTTTTTCTACTATTTTTGCTTTATTTTCTGAGAGAATTCCTTGATTATCTCTAATTTTTAATTTTCAAGAGCACCTTCTGATTCTTAACTATTCTTTTTTGAATTCCTTTTTTGTGAATGCAACCCATTCTCTTATCACTCTAAGTGTATTTCTTTTTTTTGGAGAAAAATTTCTTCCATTTCTTGCACTGTTTCATTCCTCTGGGGTCCTTTCTACTTTTTGTTTTTTCTCTCCCTCTCATGTTCAAGTTTTCCTAAAATGACAGTAACTCTTGGCTGTCCATTTCTAAGTGGGGCAGGAAAGCAATGAAGAATTTCTTGGAATCTCTGTATGCATAGGTGAGATTTGTCAGCTGGGAGACTTCTCAGCATCAGGCAGTGAAGTGGCCATTTAATTTTAAGGGCACTCTTTGGAATTTAGTTATCTGAAGGTTTCAGTTGCTGGGGGAAGAGTCCTCCATGTTCTGTGAGCCATAACCTAGTTGCCAATGTCACCAAAGTGAGCAAAGTTAGGACCACCCACCATTCGGTTTTCTGTTTTTCATTTATTCTTCATTTTATGTCCTCTACCAGATCTGGGATCTCTGAGTTCAGAGCTGAGTTCAACTTCTTCCTTGAGTTCTCATGAAATTAAACCTCCCTTCTTTGGCTTGGGGGCAGAGCTGAAATAGGGAGATATTGCTTAATCATTTGATAGAATAATGTGAGGGGGGGACCCTTGGGACCTAACCACTCCATCCATGCAGATTTTCAATCAATCCCTTTTCCAACTGTATGCCGCAATGCTGCTTCTTGCAGTGTTTAACTGGTGGTCTGGTGATACCAAGGATTCTATGGATAAAATGATTTCTCATCTCTAAGGCTGTTTCAAATATGGCTTCCTCTGGTAAATCAATTACTGCAACTCTCTTTGCCTTCAGTCTTCCAAAATGACATCGAAACTTCTTGTCTGCCATTATTTTATCCTTCTCTCTTTATCTTGTGGATAAATATATAATATCTATCTCTATCTCATTTCTTTTATGTTATCAGGATTTTGAGAGTGAGAGGAAGCGTATCTATATGATCAATTTGCTATGCTTAATCTGAAGTCTTAAGTGGGCTTATTGATACTGATCACAAAACCAATGAAGAAACCTAGCATATTCCCTTGGGGGCTAGGAGTCAGAGGAAAGCAGAAATAGGATATTAGATGCCACACCACAGTTAAAAATCTAGTGGGTGAAAGGGGTACATCTAATTTAACCCAGTAATACCATTCGGGAGGCCCAGGCTTAAGAGAATTCATGAAACTTTAAAAAACCCCGTGTTTGAAAGTGTTACAGCTGTGTGAAATAGAATAGAGAATCTTGAAAATCTTAAAGCTCCAAACTGGAACTATTCAAAATGTCCCATAATAGGTAAGTAGTGGACTATGAAAAGAAGGGGTCTGGGAGAAATTGACTGGAAGAGGTCAGGAGAGAACTTTCCCGAGTAATAAGGATGTTTTATATCTTGTTTGCTGTGGTGGTTACATGGTCGTATCCATTTATTAAAACTCATCCAATAGTACATTCACAGTGTATACAATTGATTGTACATAAATTATGCTTTAAGGTTGATTTAACAATAAAATCTTTTATGGATACCCATTACTTTTAAGAAAAAGCACAGACGGGTAGTCAAGGTGCTCTATAGATGCTCCTCAAATCACTTCCCTGATGGTTCTCCCGCACTCCAGTGAAATCTTCCCGCAGCCTGAGGAGTGGTCCATTTTCTCCCAAAGTGCTATGTTTTGCTTAACTCTGCCTATGAACCCGGGCCTTGTCCGTGCTCAGACTGCCTCTTGTAAAATGGTTCACATATTCTCTGCTTTCTTTCAAAAAAGCCTTTTCTGAGCACTAAAAGATGATTGCTTCTTCTAGTCTCTTATTTTTTTTGTCTATACCAGTTATTTGGCATTTCCAAATGTCCCGCTTTGAGATATCTCTTTTATTAGCTTGCATTATTCTCACTTCTGTATTGATATTTCACTTTTCATGTGTGCATGCCTATTGTCTGAAAAAGATGAATTTTCTAGACAGTATGCATTATACATCTTTACATCTTTCCTAGTGCCTTGCATAATGCCTTACACATCGTTGGCAGTCAATAAATATTTGCTGAACAGAAGATAAGATAATAAATCATGTAGACAGTTTTAAAGAGAAGAAACTGGGGATTTTGAAGCTGGAGAGAGAAGGATTTGCTATACCAGTAAGAATTGGTAGGACAGAATCTTTCAAGGAATATACTGAATTAGCAGGATGTCCAAGTCATTTATAACCTGCATTTTGCAAAGGCTGTATGTTATAATGAAACCAACATAATATGTAAAATTAATCCACAGAACCTATGGGATATGGCACTGCTGAGAACGGTTTATAATTAGGATATGGCAATTTAAAACTCTAGTGATTCCTGAATTTATTCCCATGGATTTATTGCTAGGAATCCTGACACGGTCCCAGGAGGGAATATCTTGGGCTATATATGGCATTTTTCTTGTCATCTTTTCTCCTTGCCTCAGTGTCATCAAGATAACAAGCACTTCTGCAATTCTAGGTAGGATGTATATGCTGCAAACAGTAGGAATGAATTCAGCCGTAACATATGCTACACATTTATTATGCACAGCTTGTTAGATTCTGATTTCTGATCTAGCATTTTTCCCCAAGGAATATAGACTTCCAGTGTGGCAAAAAATAATATGGCTATTTTATTTTAAAGGGCAGACTATTTATATAAAACAGGGCCACAAATGAACTCATCCATAAGTCATCTATGAGCTTTCTTCCACTCACTCATTAGATGTATTTATTTATGATAAGTAAGTCTTTGTGGTATAGTATTTATTTTGTCACACAGAGAAAGAGTACATACCCAGAAATTGGACGCCACACATACCCACTCAACTTGTGGTAATGAGGGCTGTTCTCGACGATTTACTTTGCTGCCTGACAGACAAGAAGGCTGTTCTTTTTATCATTGTTGCCCACACCTATCAACCCTCCCTCAAATTTGATGACTACCCAGCAATATATATAGCAAATCTCCTCGGGGACTATAATTATTCATCTTTCAGAAGGCCCAGGATCTATAATGGATGAGTGCTGTAGACAAGAGACCGGTTTATAGGTTTAGCTCCTAAGTGAAAGACTGATCTGTCTTTATTGGAGGAAGAGTCCATTACCATCTAATAAATGAATTGTAAGTATTGGAAAGGATTGTGTAAATGTATCTGTGACTCAGGAACATAAACACTGTTCTGATATTGCTACGGAGAAAACAAAAGCTGATGCACGCAGTCCATCAGACGCTACCATGATATGGAAAATCCGGGGCCTGTCATGAAGCCTCAGCTTGTTGTCTTGAGTTATGAATTACTCTTAAATTAATATCCCTACTGCTGCTATTGGGAGGGCCTGATTTCATAGCATTTTTGAGCCTGGTAGTCGATCAAGGCACTCAAGATGTTATTTCCATCAGAGATGAGGGCTTAAAATGTCCCCGGTGGCATGTCTCTTGGTTTCCCAGTGAATCTCAAGTTGAACGTGCAATCCATTTCACCCTGTCCTGGTTACGTACCGTGGTAGGCAGCAGTGCATTTTTCACCATTTGCTTTGCAGTATTCTGTTGATTTTCACTAATAGAGCTTGTTTACCCACTGAAGCATTTGAATGTTATTTATGCCAAGTAATAAAATGGTTCTGCTCAACTGTGCTCTGATTTGTCTTAGTCCAGCCTCCTTAGAATCTAAAGAAAACAAATCCACTTAAGGTAGCCCAAGTTAAGAAGGAGCTCTGATGTAGAGACACAGGTCACTTAATGACTATGTATGGACTCAGGTCCTGAAGTAAGGAACCAAGGCTTTCCTAATATCTCAGGGCCATGAAATTTCTCTTCTCTCTGGCTCTCTCTGCTTTCCTTTCATCTGTCTACTCTTGCTCTTCTGGTCAGTTTCTTCTCTTACTCCTTTTGTCCATGACCTAGTTAGACCATGGCTCCAATACTGTTACCATGGCCTCTGCGTCACTACAGTCCGGCCTCCATCGCCAAATTCAAACTCTTCTCCTGAGAAACTGATTAGCCTGTTTTATCCATGGGGAGGTCACCTTTGAAATGGTCCTTCCAAGGCAAATGGATAGGGCATGTTCTCTAGAAGGGGCCCTAAGAAGCCTGAGCCATAAAGCCCTGACAAGGTTCCATCATGCCTGACTTTCTTTACCATCTTGCAGTTAACTTCTTCAAGCTGCATGGGGGATAGGAGCAATTTATCCCATGCCTGTACTCTTGAATAGACACAGAGTGGCATTTGAGTTACAGCTTTTCCATTCCACAGTACTATAAAATTGAAACAATTTCTGGAAGTTTCCAAATCAAGGGTTATCAATCTAAATGTTCTTCCTGTCAAAACACCAGTATCTGAGTTCTCCTTCTTGGCTGCATTTGCTGAGCCCAACCATCAATGACTGTGCAGTGTAGGTAGTAGCCTCAAGGAGGGCTTGGTCCTGGCAAACCTACCACCAATAGGACGGTACATCCCTGATGTAAATTTAGTAAAGCCTCCTACCCAAGTGTTAGGTGATTAAGATGATTTCTTTTGTTTTCAGCAGATGCAACCTGAGTCAAATTAAACCCACAGTCCCTGCATGGGAGAATATAGGTCAGATACAAAGACTGGAAACTGGCCCCTTAACGAGCGTAGTGAAGAGATGGGAGAGATCATTGTGCTGTGGCAAACTCACAAAGGGATTTAGTTGCCAATGGATTTGCTTCTGTTTTGCTATACCTAGCCTGTGTATAAACCCGTCTTCCTCAAAATATCTTCAGAGCCTTGAGGGTATGAATGATGCCCTGGTTGTCTGTGGTTCCAGAATCCAGCGTAGAATCTGGACACATACTAGGTACTTAATAAAGTCTGCTAATAGAACGAATGGATGGACTGTATAAGGAAACTTCTTTGCTGACGTCAACATGGGCAACCTCTGGAAGAAGCCTGCTTTTCTTTTTGGTACCTTCCTCTGTGTGTGTGGAATATTGAGCCGATTAATCATCCTAATTAAAATTTAAATGTATTTTCTAATCTTAGGCGATTTCAGGAAGGGGTTTTTTTTTTTTTTTTTTATTGTCAGCCTTCAAAAGAACTGCTTTCATTTTACATCTTCTAGTTCTAGCATTTTATTCTGAGTTAAAGGAATACATCCCCCTAAGTTCTTAGACCTATAACATTTAGAAACCATTCTCTGCCATGTTTGCCTACTTGAATTTTTCCACAGCATTTACTCCCATGAGTCATTTTATCATTTTTTTCTGCTCCTTCTGACCAAAGGTGACTGTCCACTCTGGAATCTTCAGCAAAGCTCTGACCTTCTGAAGTTTCTGTGTAGACCTCCTGCTTGCCCAGTACCCAAAATGCTGGATATCTTTGTCTTAAAGAAACTTATCGCCACTTTTTTTTTTTAAAAAAAACAAAATAAGATAGACTTATTTGATAAATGTTAAGGCAAAAAGATAAGCAAAAATAAAATAACTAATAAGTCATAGTCCCCATCACTCAGAGATAATCAGCCTTTTTTTTCTATGTCCATAAGATTATTTTAAACAAAAGCAGGATGGCATTTATTTTTATTTTAAGATTTTATTTATTTACTTGGCAGAGTGAGAGGGACAGAGAGAGAGAGAGAGAGAATGCACAAGAAGCGGGAGTGGCAGACAGAAGGAGAGGGAGAAGCAGCCTTCCCACTGAGCAGAGAGCCCAGTGTGGGGCTGGAACCCAGGACCCTGGGACCATGACCTGAGCAGAAGGCAGACACTTAACAACTGAGCCACCCAGGCGCCTCAGGATAACATTTCTTTATAGCTCTCCCTATTCTGACTCTTCATAGCAGTCCCCTGTAGAATTTGGTGGACAGCTTGCCCCAGGAAGCACATAACCCTCCTTGACTGCTGGTTACGTGATTCACCTTCATTGTACTTGTATAATTTGTCACATTTTGCCACATTAAAACATTATGGCATTTTTAAAAAAAGATTTTATTTATTTATTTGTAAGAGAGAGAGAGAGTGAGAGCGAGCACAGGCAGACAGAGTGGAAGGCAGAGTCAGAGGGAGAAGCAGGCTCCCTGCGGAGCAAGGAGCCTGATATGGGACTCGATCCCAGGACGCTGGGATCATGACCTGAGCCGAAGGCAGCTGCTCAACCAACTGAGCCACCCAGGCGTCCCAAACATTATGGCATTTTTAACCTGTTTGCTTTATTTTCTGGATTCCTTTAGCATGAATTGAAAAGCTAACTGACAGCCCTCTGACTCCCTGGGTTTGGACAACAGTAAAGATGTTTAAAAAAAGGGGTGGCGATTTCTTTTTCCAACAGTGTAGGCCGAGGAGATGCCCTGAACAGCCCTCTTGATGGACACAAATCAAATACTAAATAATTAAAAAGAATTTATCTCAACACATTGCAGAGTTGGCTTGAAAGTATATCCTTCTCAGAGGTGCAAATGGAAGTAAATGCCAGCATGGATGCACAGGAGTGCTGGGGCTGGTTTCCCAACAGGGTCTCCTCCTTCTGCTTTGGTAGAGGTGTGGATGGAGGGCTGCCTGAGAGCCATGGCCGGGGAAATTTTAGAGGTGATCTCCAAAGAAGCTGGGACTTTGACAAGCTGCACCTTCAGTGCAGTGGAAAATGAGAAATGGAAGCTTACCTATAGAAGACAGCAGCAAGGCAATTTGCCTGACTCGAATTTGGTGTTAAGAATGAGAGAAACAATGTCTGGCGTCTTCCTCGATAATTTATAACCACGCAGCAGCCCACGTTTGGGCTTGGTGGCAAGAAAAATGCGGGGAGGGAGAACAGAGAATAGGGATACAACGGAAAAAGGAATAAGATTGTAAAAGTAGATTAAAATACAAGCCTATATTGCATAATTTTCCTCAGCTAATATCTTTTCAGTAGGATGCCTCTTGATTTTTAATAACCAAGTATCAGAGAACTTACTTATCTGTGAATACATCTTTTTTTAATCAGTCATTGGTTATATAGGAGCAGTGTCTAGTTATATTCCAAATATTCGATGCATTTTTAGCAAAATGATGAGCTGAAGAGGTATCAGGTTACAATGGATAAATCATCGGAATCACAAGAAGTTTTTTTTTTTTTAAGATTTTATTTATTTCTCTGACAGAATGAAAGATCACAAGTAGGCAGAGAGACAGGCAGAGAGAGAGGGGGAAGCAGGCTCCCCTCTGAGCAGAGAGCCCGATGCAGGGCTAGATCCCAGAATCCTGAGATCGTGACCTGAGCTAAAGGCAGAGGCTTAACCCATTGAGCCACCCAGGCACCCCTCACATAAAGATTTTTTGAAAAGCACATAGAGTTCTGACAAAGGGGCTACTGGCCCTGAGCAAAACATCGCACTCAGTGGGACCCACCCTTTGCCACTGTGTGCTTGTCCTGAGCACATTTCCAAAGGGCCTTTCATATTTAGCCCTCATTTTTGACTAGTAATGAAGAGGTCTCTCCCCACTCCCCCCCACAATCTAAGAATCTTTGAAGGAAAATGTGGAGAAGAGAAAACAAATGTAAATAATGGGAATTTAAACAAAGCTCCATCTTACAGATGTTTTCATGGTTACATGTTGGTGGCCTCCTTTGAAAATGTCTCACAGCTTCATTGTTCAGGAGCCTCTTCAGCGGCGTCAGATGATAGAGAATTTCTATCAGCTTCTGAGCTGGATAGTTTGCTTGAAATTGCCTGTTATCAACTCACTCACGCATCAGCACTTTCTACAACCAGGGACGATTACTGTTTGGTCTTGTTCCCTTCTCCGTTCTCTTCAAATACCAAGTTTTCTCCTCACTTGGTGAGTTACCGTTTATTGCAAGTAACTGTCTTGCCTTTATTAAAAAATTTTCACTGCATTTTTTTCCCTCACAGATTTATTGATTGCTTGTATTTGCTCTGGAATATTGTCAACAGAATATTCATGATATGTGCACGGACTTTAACGTTCCATGGCCATTAAATGTGTTTTAAGCATTTTACATCCTAATATGATAGTCTGCTGTTTATATTTAAGTATTTTACTTATGAAAATTAGTGGGGAGGTAAGGTTAAAGTATAACACACTTATACAGTCTTCTCTTTAAAATTACAAGAAATAGGGGTGCCTGGGTGGCTCAATGGGTTAAAGCCTCTGCCTTTGGCTCAGGTCATGATCCCAGGGTCCTAGATTGAACCCCACATTGGGCTCTCTGCTCTGCAGGGAGCTTGCCGCCCCCCTCTACCTGCCTCTCTGCCTATTTGTGATCTCTGTCAAATAAATAAATAAAATCTTAAAAAAAAAAAACAAAAACAAGAAATAAACTTTGTGTTTTCATGCAAAATATCTGATGTTTTAGGAATGTATTATTGATTTTAGAAGGTGTGATAGTTAATTTTATGTGTCAACTTGACCTGATCATAGGGTCCTAGGGATTTGGCTAAACATAATTTCTCAGTGTGTCTGTGAGTGTTGCTGCATGGGATTAACATTTGAATTGGTAGGCTGAGTAAAGCAGATTGCCCTCTCTTATGAAGGTGGCCTTCACAAAATCAGTGGAAGGTCTGAATAGAACCACAAGCTGGAGAAAGACAGATTTTGCCTTTTGAGCCTGACTATTGGAGCTGGCCATTGTCTTCTGCCATCGGGCTGAGACTTACTCTGGTTTCCAGGCCTTTGGATTTAGACTGAATTACACCACCTGCTTTATTGGATCTCCAGCTCGCAGACAGCAGATTGTGGGATTTCTCAGACTCCATAATTGTGTGAGCCAATTCCTCATAATAAATTTCTTTAGATAGATAGATGATAGATTCTTTACATTATCAATCACAATAAATGTAAGTGGACTGAACACTCTAAGTAAAATATAATATAAAAAAATCCAGCCATATACTATTTAAAATAAACCATACACATCACAAAAATGCCTACACATTAGAACCAAAGGATGGAAAAATGACATACTAGAAAAATAATCAAAGGAAACCTGGGGCAGTTATCTTAATATTAGATAAAAACAACTATAAGAGAATAAGAGGTAAAGAGAGCCATAAGATAACATTAAGAAATTCAGTTCACCCTATAGATATACCAAATCTAAGCCTTATGCATAAAATAAGAGTTCCAAAATATATAAATCAAAAGTTGACAGAATTCAAACAGAGAGAATCAATTATCATATGGTTTCACTTACTTGGGGAGCATAAGGAATAACATGCAGGACATTGGGTGAAGAAGAGGAGAAGTGAGTTGGGGGAAATCAGAGGGAGAGACGAACCATGAGAGACTGTGGACTCTGAGAAACAAACTGAGGGTTTTGGAGGGGAGGAGGGTGGGGGGTTGGAGGACTGGGTGTGATGCATAAACAATGAATTCTGGAACACTGAAAAGAAATAAAATAAAATTTAAAAAAACGTTGACAGAACTACAAAGAAAAATCGACAAATCTCCTACTATAGTATTCCCTAAAACATGAATAATCTTTGGGCAGAGACAAACATGAGTAAAAATATTGACCATATTAACTGAATAATTAAGCTTGATCTAATGGACATTTAAAAACAGAACATTTAATATACATTTGAAAATACATATTCTACATACTAATATATAGCCCATATCAAACATTTTTCTAAAAGATTTTATTTATTTATGACAGAGAGATAGAGAGTACAAGTAGGCAGAGCAGCAGGCAGAGGAAGAGGAAGCCTGACACAGGGCTCAATCCCAGGACCCTGGGATCACTACCTGAGCTGCAGGCAGACACTTTGCTGACTGAGTCACCCACGCACCCCCCCCATCAAACATTTATAAAAACTGAATTCTTGCTAGGGTAAAAGCCAGCCCAACTCATTTGTAATCATTCTTTGATCATGGTGTATTGAGTTACTTAAAGAAAAAGCTAAAACCACAGGGGAAAATTGGTGAATGTTGGCTATTTTCATATTAAGGTTGGCTGTTCACAGATATATACCAAAAAGTGAAGAAGCAGGTAGAAAACTAGAAGATATTTGCAAGATGTATGACTCAAAGGATTATACAAAGAACGCCTAGAAATCAACAGGAGAAAGAGTGAGCAGCCTAATACAAAAGTGAGAAGAGTTACTCTCAGGAGAGCCATTCCAGCTGTCCCACCAAGGCATGAACAAATGCGCAAACTCAGTAATCGGGAAAGGTAAATTGAAACCGCAATAAGGTATAATTTCGCACCCATCAGAAGGGTAAAAATCTAAAAGTTGCTCAGTACCAGTGCCAGATGTAGGTCAAGCAGGATCCATCTACCCGCGGCCGCTACAGTTCAGGATCCTGTCTGGGAACGCCTAGAGTGGTGGGAACACTCTGAAGAAGGCACAGGAATGAGTAACCCAAAATTCAAGGTGGCCCTTATCCCCGAGGGAAAGCAAAAGGAAGATGGGGATAATTACATAATAAACTATACGTGTGTGTTTTATACATTTTTTGTAGGGATGCCACCTTTCACAATTTAAAAAGATTTTAATGAAGTTAAAGGCTGGGATCAGCCAATACTAAAAGTTATTTCAATTCTCGGTAGGTATTATGTTGTGGTTAACAGGAAGGCCCTATGCTGTTAATTTTTCTTTCATCTTGTTTTCTCGTGCTTTTTCTAGCGGTTTCCAGTATATTAATTTCAAGATGTGTTGCATATTTATCACACATCCAAAGTACCTTCTTGACTGCAGACCTTTCTAAGAGGGCCCATGAACAAGGAAAAAAGGAAATGTTTAAGATTTTTTAAATTAACGTTCCTAATGCTGAATAGTCAGGTCTAAAATTATTTAAATCTCTCAAATGTTTACTTTAGTCAGGTTGTGATTTTTTTTTTTAAAGCTTTTTACTTTTATCTGGCTTGATTTTTTTTTCCTATAAAATCATGCTGTTAAGGTATTTTGATGTATTTATGAACTGTTTAAATTATTATCAAGTATTGGTTTTACATTTCTTTTAAGATGATTTCAAGGTTTTTGGAAGCCTTCAGGAAAATGAAGATCAAACTAGTGCTTTTTTTCTTGTGATGATTACCAAACTTGTTAAATCCATAGCTAGTCAAACCGAAGGTTCTGTGAAGATCCTGTAGTAATTCATTAAGTCAACAACCAAAGGCTTCCTCTACTTGGCTCTAATGAATCACCTAAAATATCTATCTATGCTTACAGATTTCTAGGACCATCTGTCTCCTATTCAAGTTGAATTTATACTGTCTGACTTTTTTATATTTTAGGGGGTTAGCTATATAGAAGCAAGCACTGAGAGCAGGCACCAATGGCTATAAGGTTTATTTTTCTATCTTTCCCCAGGGTCTCTGGAGGCAAAAAGGAGTTTCATCCTTTTCCATAATCTAATATCTTGAATTCTGTCTTTGATTTTATTTTATTTTTTTCTTCTTCTGGAAGGGATTTTTCTTCTACAATGATTCCCATTTCATGATGATTACCATGGGGGGTGGGTGGGGAGATGGGTAAAACAGGTGATGGGATTAAAGAGTACACTTAGCGTGATGGGTGCAGAGCAATGTATGGGACTATTAAATTACTATGTCATACACCTGAAACTAATACAATGCTGTATGTGAACTGTACTGGAATTAAAATAAAAAACAATATAATTTTTTAAAAATTCTGATTTCATAACTCCCTCTATGTCTTCCTCTTCTCCTTCCCCCAAATGTTTATATGTCGTTTTTTAAAAACAAACAGTAAGAATTTCCTGTGACGCCAATGAGACAGTCAATGTCAGTTCCTTTCATCCCTCTCTTCTTTTACTAGCAAGTTCTTTGAATTACTGTAAACTTCATATGTCTCCCTTCTTGATACTCAATGCCACAGCCAACCCGGCCACCTCTCAGAGCTTATCTCTGTCTTTTCTCAAATTGTGTTGCAAGCCCAGTGGCCCCATTACCGCTCTTCAAAGTTAAGTGCTCTCCCATTTCAGACCTTAGCATTTTCTTTTCCCTCTGCCCCGTGCTGTTCTCCCATATAGTCACAGGACTTTCTTCACGTCGCTGCTCAGATGACTTCTTCATCACTCTATTTTAAAAAACCCAAATGGCAAAATACCCCCACCCCAGCCTCTTTGATTATTTATTTTCCTTCACAGTACTTACCCCTAGCTGGCAAATATTTATTGGTTATTTGCAAACACAGGTAAAAGAAAAACTTTAGAACAATGCCTGGTGTGTAGTTAGAGCTTAAGAAATACCTACGGATTGAATCAATTAATGAAGAGTCAAAGTGCTTCATCTCAGAACTGCAATGATTCTTCTATTTCCTTGATGTCCTGTTCATCTGTGTGCAGCATTTGGTTCTTTTAACACATCCCTTCTCTCAGTTTCTGAGATGTTATACCTTTATTTAACCTCTCTTTGCTCTTCTGTCTTCTTCAAGAGTCCTTTCAAATTATTGCTTCCTCAAAGGTTTAGTTCTGGACCCTAAATATTTCTTTTTCAGTGCTCACATCCTCAGAGATTTCTTCCATTCTTCCTCTTCTTTTTATTGTGATTAAAAAAACCCCCACATAACATAGATTTATTATTTTACTCATTTTTAAAAGCATGATTTGGTTATATTAACTATATGTACCTTTTTGTGTAACAGATCTTTAGTACTTTTTCTTCTGACACTCTATATTCATTGAAAAATGACTTCCCTTTACTCCATTCCCCAGCTTCTGGTAACCACTATTGTACTTTCTGTTTCTATGAGTTTGAATGCTTTAGATACCTCATAGAAGTGGGGTCATGCAATATTTGTCTTTTTGTAACTGGCTTATTTCACTTAGCATAATACCTTGAGGTTTCAGCCATGCTGTAGCATGTGAAAGGATTTCCTTCTTTTTTTAAGGCTAAATAGTTTTCCATTGTGCATATGCACTGCATTTTCTTTATCCATTCATCTTCCAATGAACATTTAAGTTGCTTCCACCTCCTGGCCATTGTGGATAATTCTGTAATGAACGTTTGTGTGTAAATATCTCTTTGAGGTCCTGTTTTCAATTCTTTTGGATATATACCCACAAGTGTGTTTGCTAGATCATATGGTAAATTTTCAAGGCATGTCCATACTGTTTTCCATGCAGCTGCATTATTTTATGTTCCCACCAACAATGCACAGGGGTTCTAATTTCTCCACATCCTCATCAAATACTTGTTATTTGTTTGTTTGTGTTTCTAATGGTGGTCATCCTGGGGTGGCTTGGTGGCTCAGTCAGTTAAGCATCTGACTTTAGCTCAGGTCAGACTCACCATCCTGAGGGAAAAAACCCTGTTAGGCTCCCCACTCAGTTGGGTGTCTGCTTATCCTTCTTCCTCCCCTTCTATGTCTCCCCCTGCTTGTTCTCTCTCTGTCTCTCTCTCATATTAAAACAAAACAAAAAAACAGTGGCCACCCTAATTAGCATAAGGTGATATCTTATTGTGGTTCTAATTTACATTTTCCTGGTGGTTAGTGATGCTGAGCATCTTCTGATATGCTTATTGGTCATTGGTATGTCTTCTTTGAAGAAATATCTATCAAGTCTTTTGCCCATTTTAAAATAGATTTATTTGTGTTTTTGTTATTACTGAGTCATAAGAGTTCTTTATATATTCTGGGTATTAATCTCTTATCAAATATGTGGCTTACAAATATTTTCTCCCTTTCTGTAGAATGCCTGTTCATTCTGTTGGCTGTTTCTCTTGCTACCCAGAGATTTCTTCTATTTAAGACTTCTTCCTACTTCACTTTGCTCCTGATTTATATCTGTGCTCCCCACTCTTGCTTGCACATCTCTTTGTCCTTAAGCCTTACCTTGCCATGTCTTTCCCTTTGTCTTTGCCTTCTATACAATCTAGCATAGGATTAAAAAGTGGAAACTCAGTAATTGAGATGCCAAATTGAATGACTTAAGTGCCCAGGCCATGTCTCCAAATGTTTTCTGAATATCTCAAAACTCTCACATTGCCAGCATTTAAGGCCATACAGTTACCTTCCTTCCACTTTCTTCCTATATAAGCAATTGTTAAGTCCTCTCTATTTCTTTTGGACAATGAGTCTTAAGTTGAAAACTTCTTTTCCACTTCCAGAGTCATTGTGAACCAATCTTAATGAACACAGCCCTTCTCCATGTGATCTCCCATTCTGCTCTCAGCTGTGTTTTTGAACAACGAAAAGGCCAGGCCATTGTTATCTTATTAGGATCCTGTGGTGACGTCCAGTCACTCCTAGAGTAAAACTATAAGTTTTCCTTGGCTTTCATTGTTGCCCTATGAAGGTAAGAAATACATTTTATACTCACAATTAACAGAATGGTCCTTCCACTTTGGCCAAATGATGTCCTTACTTTGTCTCTGAAATACCTTCTTTATCCCTGCTTCGGTATGTTCCCTGTCTCCTAGAAGACTTTCCCACCTGACTAAAATAATTCAAGTCCTACTCTTTTCTCGAATCCTAACCCTCCAGTATGCCCTTCTGTCTCCCCTGACAACTAACTAAAATAATCTTTAGCCTAACTTTGAATGTCCTAAGCATCTCTCTATGTTTTAACACACCAGGTTAATGCTTTCGTTAATATTATAGATTTTTTTTTTGGAATATCCCTACTTTGTACTATTCTTTGAGCAGTGAGGACCAACAAAATTACAGTAATTTTCTTAATTCTGAGTTACAGATTTTGGGAAAGTCAAGACAGTGATTTTCTTGTTCCACCATAGCTGTTCCAGAGAAACCCCCTAAACAAACAAACAAATCTTCCCCCTTCAAACAAAACAAAACAAAGCAAAATGTCCAAACAATTAACTTTGTAATAACCTTTGGCCAGTTACCCATAGATCTAAAACACAAATCTAAAAGCTATGGACTGGTGTTCTTTGAATTTTTTCCAAGCAGTTAATACTCCAAATAGTCATGACCCAAGAACAAGTGGACTCTAGGACCCGTAAACAATGTGCTAGGTGAGGAAGCAAAGGCTCATTATGGACACTTGTTAATGAGTCTGTCTGTGATCATGGGTGGTTCACTTAACTTCCTGATATTTACCTCTCTATTTGCAAATAGGGATAAGATTGGGGTGCAAGAGGTACTGCTTTTAAAAGCTTTTAGCCCATGAAAGGTGAGATATGAATTATGACATTAGACTAGACAAATTTTCTTTTTTTCTCTCTCTCTTAGTAAATAGGAGATTATCTGTTATTTATAGATAATCCATCTTATTCTGATAAAAGGGTTTTAGATCAGTTTTCAAAATAAATACTATGAGACTTTAGTTTTTTAAGTAAAAAATGCCAGGGTAAATGGACAATAAGTAGTAGGAAAAATAAGAGAAGAATGGAAAAAATGAGACCATGAAAAATAAGAGTGGAATCAATAAATAGAAAGTGTGTCTTGAGATGCAATCCACCTGCTACAGATGGACTGCAAATCTGACTATGAGATTTCTAGCAGCCAACTCGGATAGAAGACCATGATGAGTTCAATGGTTCATGAAGTCCATACGTCAAAACAAACCAACTGCTCAAAGGCATAATCATTCCTGGTACTAAGATCAGAGGGAAATTTCCCGTTCTAAACAATGACATTCAAGAAATGAAGAGTTGCACAACAAACTTAAAAATTTGTGTTTTAGATGTATGGGGAACTGGCTTTTAGATTTGTGTTTTAGATCTATGGGGAACTGGCCAAAGGTTATTACAAAGTTGAATTAGTGATGTAAAAATTCTCCCTTTTGATGTTCTTTAGGTTTTTCTTTTTAAAGCATTTCTTTCTCCATGTTATTTTTCAATAACAAGAAATTGATAGTAAGGCAATATTGATAAAAAACTTGGGTAGGTGAAAAATAATTTTTAGGGGGAATTTGAAAGGAACAACTAGGGAGTGGCAAATTCACATCTAAGAACAGGCCAAGAGTACAGAAATGACAAGTTTTTAGGTCAAACCAAGGGCAAAATAGGAAGTTAGAAGCCATCTGGACAGATTAAGTGTGGTGCCAAAGCCCTGAAGTAGCAGAGTCTTAATTTTAAGCAAAAGATAAAGAAAATGAACTTGCAGTTGGGACAAGGTCATAATATAATTATAATGAATAAAATTATTTTAACATTTAAATGGCCCTCTTCTGTGATTTCATTTCATTTATACTATTTCTAGAAAAAGTGATATATTTAATTATGCTGAATTGTCCTGAAAGGACTTCTACATTTAAGCTATGATTAGCTTTGACCATTAGTGCGCTATGAAGGAAGTAAAGGCAACAGAAAAAGTGATCAAATGGCATGAACAGGCAATTCAAAAAAGAAGAAATTTGTATTCTTTTGGTCACCTGTATAGTCAATCTGCATTAAGTATTTTCAGTTTTACTAATAAATAAATATTATAAATCACAAATACACATTAAAACATCAGTGATGGGGCACCTGAGTGGCTCACTGGATTAAGCCTCTGCCTTCAGTTCAGGTCATGTTCTTAGGGTCCTGGGATGAAGCCCTGCATCGGATTCTCTGCTCAGCAGGGAGCCTGCTTTCCCCCTCTCTCTCTGCTTGCCTCTCTGCCTACTTGTGATCTCTCTGTCTGTGTCAAATAAATAAATACAACTTCTTAAAAAATAAAACGTCAGTGATATACTAGTATTGTCTATCAATTAAAATTACACATCAATTTTTTAGTTTAAGTGATAATACGTAACATTGGCTCTCTTCTACCCTACTGGCAGAAGCTGCAAATGGACACAGCCTTATAGGGTAGTTGGTGATACATATGAAAATCCCTAAAAATCAACACATGCTTAAATCGAGGAAGTCCACTTCTAGGAATTTATTCTTAGGAAATAATTTAGAACAAGACTAAAAATGTTCACTGAAGAAACTTTAAGTGATTCTTGAAAATATAAGTACTAAAAAAAAAAAATTCCAACAATAGGTAATTTGTTTAATAAATTATAATTCACCCGCAGAATAGAATACTATGCATTCATAAAAGCTGAAGGTGTCATAGTAAAATTCTTGTCCTGCAAAGATGTTCATGACCTATTTTTTTGTGTTAAAAGCAGGTTACAGTATGAGGTATTATCATGCTACAGTAATCAAGAGAGTGTGGTTGTGGTATAAATTTAGATAAATAGACTGGTGGAATGAAATAGAGAGACCAGAAATAGGGGCAAAAATGTGCACAGTCAATTGATTTTCAACAAAGGCACAACACATTTGAAAGGGAAAAAAAAACTTTGCAACAAATAATGTTAGAAGAACTAGATGTCCATGTGAAAAAAGAAATGTACCTCTTCTCCCTCCCTCACACCACACACCAAAAAACAAACCAAAAGAAAAAATGAGACGGGCTTCTAGAAGAAAACATAGGTAAATCCTTTGCAGTTTCTGGAGGGGTCAAGATTACTTAGTTAACTCTCAGAAAGCACTAACCATACAACATAAAATCGATAAATTGGCTTTATCAAAATGCCGTCATAAAAATACAACATTAAGACAATAAAAAAATGCACCACAGAGTGGGATTAAATATATACAATCCATATAACTGATAAAATACTTATATCTGGAGTCATAAATGATGCCAATAAGTCAATATTAAAAAAATTTTTTTTAAAAATGAGCAAAAGCTTTGAGCAGATACTTCACAAAAGACATATAAATGGCCAATAAATCCATGGAAAGGTGCTCAATAACATTAGACATACAATTTAAACCACAATGTAAATTGATGCAAATTAAATGCAAATTAAAACTGCAATGATATACGACTCCATACCAACCATATTGCTAAAATTTAAAAACGGAAAGTTAAATGTTGGTGAGTATATGTAGCAACTGGAACTCTCATAAGTTGTTGATGGAAGTGTAAAATGGTACTATCACTTTGGAAAATTGTTTGGCAATTTTGAAAATAAAATTAAACATTTATTTACCTTGTGACCCTGCAATTAAACTCCTCAGTTTTTACCCAAGAGAAATGAAAGCAGATGTCCACAAAAAGACTTGCATAATATTTGTATTAACTCCAAACTGGAGACAACCCAATGTCAGTTAACAGGTAAAGGAATGAGCTATTTGTGGTCTCATACCCACCTGGTTTCATACCCATGAACTACTTTTAACATTAAAAACCTTGATGAATCCAGGAGCTACTACTGAGTGAAAGAAGCCAGACAGAAAAGAGTACATACTGTTTGATTCCATTTCTATGAACGAACAAAACAATTCTATGATGAAAAAAAAAAATCAAAACAGTGGTTGCTTTTGGTGAAATAAGTAGGGCTTGGCTGGAAAGGAGCATGAGAAAACTAGACAGAAATATTTCTTGATCAGTAGCTATTACATAAATATGTCATTTTGTCAAAACTCACCAAATGTGTGCTTAAAATCTGTGCATTTTATTTGTGGAAGTCATTTTCTAAGAAGACACCTGATAATCCCCATATCTTAGCACTCATACATCATCACATGGTAACTGGGGTGGTCTGTGTGACCCTTAGAATACAGTGGAAGTGATACACATCACTTCTCATACTGGGTTATAAAACACACTATAAAAAGATGCTTCAATTTTGATCTTGCTTTCGTCCTTTTTCTCTTTTGGATCATTTGCTCGAAGGAAGCCAGCTGCCATGTTTTGAGGATACTCAGGTATCCGTGTGAAGAGGACCAGCAACCCCCAGTTCAATAACCAACTTCCTAGCCAGAGCCCACCAATATCCAGAGAGGGAGTTGGAAAAGGTTGGTCCGGTGTTCAGATGGCTGTAGCTTGCCTGGCATGTTCATGGCAACCTCATGGGAGACCCTGAGTCAGAATCACCCACCTAAGCCACTCTCTGATTCTTGACCCATAGGAACTGTGTGAGAATAACGGATGTTTATTATTATTTTTTTAGGCTGCTAAAATTTGAGGGTACTCTTTTTATTTTTTTAATTTTTTAAAAAGATTTTATTTATTTATTTGACAGACAGAGGTCACGAGAAGGCGGAGAAGCAGGTAGAGAGAGGGGGGGAAGCAGGCTCCCCACTGAGCAGAGTCTGATGTGGGGCTTGATCCTAGGACCTTGGGATCATGACCGGAGCCAAAGACAGAGGCTTTTTTTTTTATTCATTTGAGAGAGAAAGAGGACAAGCAGTGGAAAGGGTCAGAGGGAGAAGCAGACTCCCCAGTGAGAAGGGAGCCCAATGGAAACTTGATTCTTAGACTCCAGGATCACAACCTGAGCTGAAGGTAGACGCTTAATTGACTGAGCCACCCAGGCACCCCTTAAGGGTACTTTTTAATGCAACAGTAAAAACAACTGATACGCTTTGCATACAAATTATACCTTAACTTTCAAATATTAGGAAAATATAGTATTTAACATAACAGAGTAGTAGTTTATTTCGGTGGTTGGGATTATGAGTGGTTTTCTTCTTTATGTTTATCAGTATTTTTATTTCTTCCAAGTATTACTATTATTTTTTAAGATTTTATTTATTCATTAGAGAGAGAGAGAGAGAGAGCACAAGCAAGGAGAGCTGCAGGAGAGGGAGAAGGAGGCTCCCCACTGAGCAAGGAGCCCTACATGGGGCTGGACCCTAGGACCCTGAAATCATGATCTGTGCCAAAGACAGACACTTAACTGACTGAGCCACCCAGGTGCCCTCCAAGTATTATAAAAATATCATAGCTTGTGAAATAAAAAGTTTTAATACAAGCAGAAGATGGGAGTATGTCTTTTTTTCCCTTGTGTTCACTCATCCATAGATCAAGGATTGCTGGGGGGTCCTAATGAAATCCACCCTCTTCAAGTGATTACAGGAAAGGGAGCCATGGATCTGGCACCCTGAGTTTTTTTCTTACTCTTTCATTAGTATGGGAGAATCTACTTTCATCTTACTTTTTTTTAATTAATTAAAAAATTTTTAAATAAACATATAATGTATTATTAGCCCCAGGGGTACAGGCCTGTGAATCTCCAGGTTTACACACTTCACAGCTCTCACCATAGCACATACCCTCCCCAATGTCTATAACCCCACGCCCCTCTCCCTAAACACCCCGCCCCCCCCAGCCACCCTCAGTTTGTTTCATGACATTAAGAGTCTCTTTTGGTTTGTCTCCCTCCCGATCCCATCTTGTTTCATTTATTCTTTTCCTACCCCTCTAGCCACCACCCCCCGTTGGATCTCCACTTCCTCATATCAGGGAGATCATATGATAGTTGTCTTTCTCTGATTGACTTATTTCACTAAGCGTAATACCCTCTAGTTCCTAGTCATCGCAAATGGCAAGATTTCATTTCTTTTGATGGCTGCATAGTATTCCATTGTATATATATACCACATCTTCTTTATCCATTCATCTGTTGATGGACATCTAGGTTCTTTCCATAGTTTGACCATTGTGGACATTGCTGCTATAAACATTCGGGTGCACTTCCTCTTTGGATCACTACGTTTGTATCTTTCGGCTAAATACCCAGTAGTGCAATTGCTAGGTCGTAAGGTAGCTCTATTTTCAACTTTTTGAGGAACCTCCATGCTGTTTTCGAGAGTGGTTGCACCAGCTTGTATTCCCACCAACAGTGTAGGAGGGTTCCCCTTTCTTTGCATCCTTGCCAGCATCTGTCATTCCCTGACTTGTTAATTTTAGCCATTCTGACTGGTGTGAGGTTGTATCTCATTGTGGTTTTCTTGTATTTCCCTGATGCTGAGTGATGTAAAGCACCTTTTCATGTGTCTGTTGGCCATCTGGATGTCTTCTTTGCAGAAATGTCTGTTCATGTCCTCTGCACATTTCTTGATTGGATCAATTGTACTTTGGGTGTTGAGTTTGCTAAGCTCTTTATAGATTTTGGATACTAGGCCTTTATCTGATATGTTGTTTGCAAATATCTTCTCCCATTCTGTCAGTGTCTTTGTTAACTGTTTTGTTAACTGTTTCGTTTGCTGTGCAAAAGCTTTTGATCTTGATGAAATCCCAATAGTTCATTTTTGCCCTTGCTTCCCTTGCCTTTGGCGTTGTTCCTAGGAAGAAGTTGCTGTGGCTGAGGTCGAAGAGGTTGCTGCCTGTGTTCTCCTCAAGGATTTTGATGGATTCCTGTCTCACATTGAGGTCCTTCATCCATTTTGAGTCTATTTTCATGTGTGGTGTGAGGAAATGGTCCAATTTCATTTTTCTGCATGTGGCTATCCAATTTTCCCAACACCATTTGTTGAAGAGGCTGTCTTTTTTCTGTTGGACATTCCTTCCTGCTTTGTCGAAGATTAGTTGACCATAGAGTTGAGGGTCTATTTCTGGGCTCGCTATTCTGTTCCATTGATCTATGTGTCTGTTTTTGTGCCAGTATCATACTGTCTTGATGATGACAAGCTTTGTAATAGAGCTTGAAGTTTGAAATTGTGATGCCACCAACTTTGGCTTTCTTTTTCAATATTCCTTTGGCTATTCGAGGTCTTTGCTGATTCCATATAAATTGTAGGATTATTTGTTCCATTTCTTAGAAAAAATGGATGGGATTTTGATAAGGATTACATTAAATGTGTAGATTGCTTTAAGTAGCATAGACATTTTCACAATATTTGTTCTTCCAATCCATAAGCATGGAACATTTTTCCATTTCTTTGTGTCTTCCTCAGTTTCTTTCATGAGTACTTTATAGTTTTCTGAGTATAGTTTCTTTGCCTCTTTGGTTAGGTTTATTCCTAGGTATCTTATGGTTTTGGGTGCAACTGTAAACGGGATTGACTCCTTAATTTCTCTTTCTTCTGTCTTGTTGTTGGTGTAGAGAAATGCCACTGATTTCTGTGCATTGATTTTATATCCTGACACTTTACTGAATTCCTGTACAAGTTCTAGCAGATTTGGAGTGGAGTCTTTTGGGTTTTCCACATTAGTATCATCTCATCTGCAAAGAGTGAGAGTTTGACTTCTGCTTTGCTGATTTGGATGCCTTTAATTTCCTTTGTTGTCTAATTGCTGAAGCTAGGACTTCTATTACTATGTTGAATAGCAGTGGTGATAATGGACATCCCTGACCTTAGCGGAAAAGCTTTCAGTTTTTCTCCATTGAGAATGATATTTGCGGTGAGTTTTTCATAGATGGCTTTGATAATATTGAGGTATGTGCCCTCTACCCCTACACTTTAAAGAGTTTTGATTAGGAAGGGATGCTGTACTTTGTCAAATGCTTTTTAAGCATCTACTGAGAATATGATATTGTTCTTGTTCTTTCGTTTATTAATGTATTGTATCCCATTGACTGGTTTGAAGATGTTGAACCAACCTTGCAGCCCTGGAATAAATCCACTTGGTCGTGGTGAATAATCCTTTTAACGTACTGTTGAATCCTATTGGCTAGTATTTTGGTGAGAATTTTCGCATCTGTGTTCATCAAGGATATTGGTCTGTAGCTCTCTTTTTTGATGGGATCCTTGTCTGGTTTTGGGATCAAGGTGATGCTGGCCTCATAAAATGAGTTTGGAAGTTTTCCTTCCATTTCTATTTTTTGGAACAGTTTCAGGAGAATAGGAATGAATAGAAATTAATTCTTCTTTAAATGTTTGGTAGAATTCCTGTGGGAAACCATCTGGCCCTAGGCTTTTGTTTGGAGATTTTTGGTGACCGTTTCAATCTCCTTACTGGTTATGGGTCTGTTCAGGTTTTCTATTTCTTCCTGGTTCAGTTTTGGCAGTGTATATGTCTCTAGGAATTCATCCATTTTTTCTAGATTGTCAAATTTGTTGGTGTAGAGTTGCTCATAATATGTTCCTATAATTGTTTGTATTTTTTTGGTGTTGGTTGTAATCTCTCCTCTTTCATTCATGATTTTATTTATTTGGGTCCTTTATCTTTTCTTTTTGATAAGTCTGGCCAGGGGTTTATCAATCTTATTAATTCTTTCAAAGAACCAGCTCCTAGTTTCATTGATTTGTTCTATTGTTTTTTTTTTTTTTTCTATTTCATTGATTTCTGCTCGATCTTTATGATTTCTCTTCTCCTGCTGGGCTTAGGCTTTCTTTGTTTTTCTTTCTCCAACTCCTTGAGGTGTAGGGTTAGGTTGTGTACTTGAGACCTTTCTTGTTTCTTGAGAAAGGCTTGTACTACTATATATTTTCCTCTCAGGACTGCTTTTGTTGTAATTTTGAAACATTGTGTTTTCGTTATCATTTATCTCCATGAATTTTTTCAATTCTTTTTAATTTCCTGGTTGACCTATTCATTCTTTAGAAGGATGCTGTTTAGTCTCCATGTATTTGGGTTCTTTCCAAATTTTCTCTTGTGATTGAGTTCTAGCTTCAGAGAATTGTGGTCTGAAAATATGCAGGGAATGATCCCAATCTTTGATATTGGTTGAGACCTGATTTAGGACCCAGGATGTGATCTATTCTGGAGAATGTTCCATGTGCACTAGAGCAGAATGTGTATTCTGTTGCTTTGGGATGGAATGTTCTGAATATATCTGTGATGTCCATCTGGTCCAGTGTGTCATTTAAGGCCTCTATTTCCTTGTTGGTATTTTGCTTGGATGATCTGTCCATTTCAGTGAGGGGAGTGTTAAAGTCCCCTACCATTATTGTATTATTGTTGATGTGTTTCTTTGATTTTATTTTAATTGGTTTCTATAGTTGGCTGCTTCCATGTTAGGGGCATAGATATTTAAAATTGTTAGATCTTCTTGTTGGACAGATCCTTTGAGTATGATATAGTGTCCTTCCTCATCTCTTATTATGGTCTTTGGCTTAAAATCTAATTGATTGTAGATATAAGGATTGCCACCCCAGCTTTCTTCTGATGTCCATTAGCACAGTAAATTGTTTTCCACCCCCTCACTTTAAATCTGGAGGTGTCTTTGGGTCTGAAATGAGTTTCTTATGGGCAGCATATTGATAGGTTTTGTTTTTTTATCCATTTTGAAACCCTGTGCCTTTTGATTGGGGCATTTAGACCATTTACATTCAGAATAACTATCGAAAGATATGAATTTAGTGCCATTGTATTGCCTATAAGGTGATTGTTACTGTATATTGTCTCTGTTCCTTTCTGATCTACTACTTTTAGGATCTCTTTTTGCTTAGAGGACCCCTTTCATTATTTCCTGTAGAACTGGTTTGCTGTTTGCAAATTCATTCAGTTTTTGTTTGTCCTGGAAGCTTTTTATCTCTCCTTCTATTTTCAATGATAACCTAGCTGGATATAGTATTCTTGGCTGCATATTTTTCTCATTTAGTGCTCTGAATATATCATGCCAGTTCTTTCTGTCCTGCCAGGTCTCTGTGTATAAGTCCACTGCCAATCTAATATTTTTATCATTGTATGTTACAGACTTCTTTTCCTGGGCTGCTTTCAGGATTTTCTCTTTGTCATTAAGACATGTAAATTTTACTATTAGATGATGGGGTGTGGACCTGTTCTTATTGATTTTGAGGGGGGTTCTCTGCACCTCCTGGATTTTGAAGCTTGTTCCCTTTGCCATATTAGGGAAATTCTCTACAATAATTCTCTCCAATATACCTTCTGCTCCCCTCTCTCTTCTTCTGGAATCCCAATTATTGTAATGTTGCTTCATCTTATAGTATCACTTATCTCTGGAATTCTCCACCCATGGTCCAGTAGTTATTTGTCTCTCTTTTGCTCAGCTTCTATATTCTCTGTCATTTGGTCTTCTATATCACTAATTCTTTCTTCTGCCTCATTTATCCTAGCAGTGAGAGCCTCCATTTTTTATTGCACTTCATTAATAGCTTTTTAAAATTTCAACTTGGTTAGATTTTGGTTCTTTTATTTCTCCAGAAAGAGCTTTTATATTTCTGAGAGGGTTTCTCTAATATCTTCCATGCCTTTTTTGAGCCTGGCTAGAACCTTGAAAATCATCATTCTGGACTCTAGATCTGACATATTACCAATGTGTGTATTGATTAGGTCCCTAGCCTTCGGTACTGCCTCTTGTTTTTTTTTTTTTTTTTTTTTTTTTGGTGTGGTGAGTTTTTCCTGCCTTGTCATTTTGTCTAGATAAGAATACATGAAGGAGGAAATGAAATACTAAAAGGGTGGCAAAGACCTCAGGAAAATGTTCTTTAACCAAATCAGAAGAGGCCCCAAATCGTTGGGGTGGGGGGAAGGGGGTAAAAAGAAGTTCAGAAAAAAAAATTTAAAAACGAAAACAAATAAAGAAAAAATACAAAAAAGGAAAAATATATATTTATTAGACTGGTGACTAGAACAGGGTCACCCACTTGATTTTGGGAGTGTTTGGTCTCCTAGAAGAAACTACCTCCCCAAATTTTAAAGAATGAAAAACATATATAAGGGTAAACAAAATGAAGGTTTGGAATATGACTATAAAAATGAAAAAAAAGTTTTTTTTAAAAAATTTCTAACAAAGGAGTGATAAGGTAAGTTGGTTGGGAGAATAAAGAAAAAGAAAGTGGAGAGAATTTGCTCAGGCTGGAGACTTGATCAAGCCTGGTGCTAGATTTAGGGTGTATTTTGATCTATTAGAAGTAGTTGTACCCCAAATTTTTAAGAAGAAAAAACCCTATGTGTATACAAAAAATAAAGTTAGATACAATAAAGGATAAAATATGACTATAATAATGAAGGTTCAAAAAAGATTTTTAAAAAATAAAAGGTATTAAGAAAAACTAGTTAAAAAGCATTAAAAGAGGAAAAGGTGAAAGTTTTAAAAAATTAGCAGAAGAAAAAATTTTTTTTTAAATTAATTAACTTTGTAAGACTAAAGATTCATGGGGGAGAAAGCCATGAATTCCATGCTTTGCTTTCTCCTCCTCTGGAATTCCCCCGTTCTTCTTGGTAAGTGAACTTGGTCTTGGCTGGATTTCTTATTGATCTTCTGGGGGAGGGGCCTGTTGTAGTGATTCTCAAGTGTCTTTGCCCCAGGCAAAATTGCACTGCCCTCACCAGGGGCTGGGCTAAGTAATCCACTCGGGTTCGCTTTCAGGAGCTTTTGTTCACTGAACGCTTTCCATAGAGTTCCGGAGGATGGGAAAGAAAATGGTGGCCTCCCAATCTCCAGCCCAGAGGAGCCAAGAACTTGGGGCCCCATTCTTCAGTGCATCCTCAGAGAAAAGCACTCAATCACTCCCGTCTCCCTGGCCTCTGGCTGTGCTCTGAGCTCACCCAGCCTGTGACCAAGTGTCTCTTTCTCTGGCACACAGCTTTGCCTGGAGTCTCCAAGCCCTACAGATCCCTGAGCTCTTCCAGGTCGGGTTTTCCCTGGATCTTGTGGGAACCCCACAAAGCACTGGCCTGTGCCACAGATTACAGTTCAAGGTAAGCCCGAGTTGAGAGCTCACTCCTTGGGTCTGTCTCTGTAGTCAGCTTTCCCTCTCCTATACCTGCGAGCTCTGTGACACTCAGACACCCCCAGTCCTTCTGTGACCCTGCAGGACCTGAGGCCACGCTGTCCCCACGTGGGCTTCACCCTGGTTTAGCCTCTGGAGTGATGTCCCTCAGTGGAGCAGACTTTGAAAAGTCCTGATTTTGTGCTCTGTTGCTCTACCGCTTGCCAGAAGCCAGCCTCCCCCCACGGTCTATCTTCCCTTCGCTTTGGATTCACTTCTCTGCCAGTCCTACCTTTCAGAAAGTGGTTGATTTTCTGTTTCTAGAATTGTTGCTCTTCTTCTATTTGATCTCTTGTTGGATTTGTAGATGTTCGGAATGGTTTGTTAAGCTATCTAGCTGATCTCCTGCTACCTGATGTCATCTCATCCTGCTACTTCTCCACCATCTTGACTCCTCCCTTCATCTTACTTTTAAGGAAAAGCTATTTACAAAGCCAAAAGCAGGCCAAGAAATATAAACAGTGCCCCCTTTTCCTTGCTTACCTACTGAATATTTGAAATAGTGAAAATCTATGTTATAACATTCCATAGTAAGGAGAAAAGGGGAAAGGCAATAATAACCTTGATTTTTTTTTTAAAGATTTTATTTATTCATTTGACAGAGAGAGATCACAAGTAGGCAGAGAGGCAGGCAGAGAGAGAGAGAGGAGGAAGCAGGCTCCCTGCTGAGCAGAGAGCCCGATGCGGGACTCGATCCCAGGACCCTGAGATCATGACCTGAGCCGAAGGCAGCAGCTTAACCCACTGAGCCACCCAGGCACCCGATTTTTTTTTTTTAACAATAACACCTGACTCAGGTTTAAAGAGGTCAGTAGCCACTGGGCCTTTTGCTTCCTACTTTAAAATGTCTTCCATTTCTGTCCATCCAGGAAGTCTGGCTTTATATGGGGAGCCAGAGCAGAGGAAAGATTTGGGTGGGGGCCAAAAGCCAGTTTCAGGTCCTGATAATGACACAAACTAGGGTTAAAATAGATACCAAGTATAAGATGATGGGAATTTGGCAGGCATCCTTGTGAGTATCTCTGTTTCCAAGGAGTTCTTCTAGCCCTGTTTGGGCTCCTTTTTCTGACTACTGTAAGTCAAAAAATAAATAAATAATTTTTTAAAAAGTCAATGACCTTTTGATAATTCCTAAAGTAAATTCCCTACAATGAAATATATTTAGGTATTATTTGACTTGGACTGAGTTCTCTTTAGAAAACAACAGTTTTTAAAAAGTGGCAATGAAGTTGAAAGAATGAGCCAAAATTGTTTTCATGGCAACATTTAGAATTTCTTATAAGAAACACCTTTTTTTTTCAAACATGTAAGTATGCTTGGAAATTTTAATCAAATAGTATCAACTTGAAATTTGTCCCCAAATTACTGGTGCCCTTGGGAGTGGTCATCCAATTCTAGAGTGTGCAGCCATGCCCGAGAACATTCTCAAGGGCTGTGCGGTCCAGAACAGTAGTCATTAGCCAAGTGGGGCTACCAACCACTTGATAGGTCACTCATCTGAGTGTTTGAGATGTAGCACATTAAAATACACTTATACCAAAAACAAAAACAAAAACAAACCAATGTAAAGTAGGTTGTTAATAAGTGTTTTATATTGGGTACATGCTGAAATAGTAATATTTGGCTATATTGGGTTAAATAATGGCTGATGATTTGTTAAACAAAACAGCATTACAATTAGTTTTACCTGTTTCTTTTTACTTTTTAAGTGTGGCCACTAGAAAATGTAAACTCATGCATGGTTTACATTGTATTTCAAGTAGCCCTAAAAATGAGATTACCCTTTAAAAATTTCATAGAGGACTCAGATGGTCAGAACAACACCTGTGTGGAGAACCTGAAACCCATACTCTCCTAGGCTAGGGATCTTACCTCGCCCCCTGACAGGGACTTTAGAAATGCCAGACTAGCATGAAAATGTGCTTGTAGTCTTGTGTTTTCCATGACTCTGTGTCTTAAGATAAAGGTACGTTCTTGTAGAAAGAATCTGCTGTCACTCGAGAAATTGAGTTCAAGCATTTCTAAGAGTTGGGTAGTGACCTCACAAACAGTAAGTTCTTGACCCCAAGAAAGAAGAGGTAAGAATGGCAATTGAAGAAGGTTTGGTGCTTCAATGGGGGGAAATAAGCACTGGTGGCAAGAGCACAGAGAGACCGGGCTTGTGAAGGCGAGTCCAGTAGAGGGGCAAGAGGTGGGCTTGAGAGGAGAGAAAGACGGCCCAGTGTGAAGGCAAGGGAAGAACAACAACCGAGTTCGACTCTGACGACTGGGGGCAGTGGAGTGGCAGACGAGACAAGGAAGCCTTCAATGATTGAGTTGTCTTCATTTTCATCCTTTCTTGGAGGTTCACTTGTTTTCCACTTATTTTGGCTTCTTGTGGGCCCTTTAGCCTGTTAGCACCTTGTTTCACACTAATCACAAGTGGCTGCTATTGCCAAAATGTGACATATCCAATTTAGGATTCTGCCTATTAGTTCTCTCAAGCTCTGCTGGATGATTTGCTGTTAAACTCCACCCCCCACCTTTTCTGTCTTATTAGTGTGTCATTTTACAGAGCATTGCTCAAGCTGCAGGGTTCCATGCAGTCTTCAGGCTCTGCAAAGATCAGTGTTTGTGTAAAAAGTTTGTCTGCTTGAGGTTAATTAGTTTGGTGTGTGTGGATGTGCAGAGAGAAAGAGAGGGAGAGAGAGAATGAACAGGAAGAGGGGGAGGGGCAGAAGGAGAGGGACAAACTGACTCCCTGCTGAGTCAGGAGCCTGATGAGGGGCTCCATGGGGAGCCCGATCCCAGGATCCTGGGATCATGACCTGAGCCAAAGTCAGACACTTAACTAACAGAGCCACCCAGGAGCCCCAGACCAATTCACTAGTGAGAAAGATCAAGTGACCTGTGGGAACACAGTTGACACTGCCTTTGGGCATTAACTTCACCTATTGTTGTCAGCAGATAAAATGTAAGGGAGTCCCAGTTCCCAGAGGTGGAAATCACAGAGAATGTTGGCATAGAGTTGCCTTAAGAGAGATCCTTCACAGGGAGTGACCTGCCAGGGGTCAGCTTTCCATAGTCATGGGATATACCAGTGGGAGCAGAGGCTGAGAGGAGACGGGACTGGCCAATGAAGAGGGCCTCCCTTTACCTGGGGAGTCATGGTCTGAATGCCCAACAGGGGAGTCTCTGAAGAACCCTTGAAGGTACTGATAGGTGAGCACTTCCTGCCAAATGCCTGCCAGGCATACAGAACCTGAGGGCACCCTAATGCTATAGCAATCAAATAAAAATGGCCTGTCCTCTTCCTGTCCTGGTTTCTTCCTCACTATGTAGCTCCAGCCCACCCTACCCCCCAACTCTGACTCTCAGGGAGGATGAGATCAGTTGAGCAATCCAGAAGAAGAAAAACTCCATGATGAAGTGCTACTTATCCTTAGATGAAAATTGAAGTATAGATGAGTATATTAGACTAGACATCTTTTGTATACATGGGAGCATGTGTTTTGTTTTTAACTTTTTATTTTGAATGGTTTAGACTCCCAGGAAGGTGTGAAGATAGTACATAGTATCTCTTATACCTTTAGCCAGATGCTTGGAGTGGTGATATTGTATACAACTAGCACAATATAAGAAACCAGGAAATTGACACTGGCATCGTACTGTTAACTAGACTATAGACTGTATCTGTATTCAGTTTTCACTGGGGTTTACATATGCTTGTGTGTGTGTGTATGTGTGTGTGTCATTCTGTGCAATTTGATTTCAAGTATAAATTTGTGTAACTACCATCACAATCAGAATACATCAGAATACAGAACTGTTCTAACACCATGAGAAACCCTTATGTGTATACCTTTGTAGTCAAACCCAATCTCCATCCCATATTTGTTCCCTGGAAATCACTAATCTGTTCTTCATCTCTGTGGCTTTATCATTTCAAGGATTTTATATAAATGACATCATACAGTTATTTTCAAAACTGCCTTTCCCCCTTACTCAGCATAATGTCCTTAAGAGCCACCCAAATTTTTGGATATATTAATGGCTTGTTCCTTTTTAATACTGAGTCGTTTTCCATTCTATGATTGTTCTAGGGATTGTTTAACCACTCACCTATTGAAAATATTTGGGTTGTTTCCAGCATTGGGCTATTATAAATAAAGATCTGTGTGTGCAATAAACATTGTATACATGTTGTTGTATGAATAGAAGTTTCTATTTCTCTGGGATAAATGCCCAAAAGTTGTTGGCTGTACGGTAAGTGAATATTTAGTGGGTTTGTTTTTTTCTTTAATTTATTTATGAGAGAGAGAGAGTGCGGGTGTGCATGCAAACAAGTGGGAGGGGTCAGAAGGAGAGGAAGAATCAGACTCCACATAGAGTGGGGACTCTAACTTGAGCTGGATCCTAGGACCCCGGGATCATGACCTGAGCCAAAGGCAGACACTTAACCAACTGAGCCACCCAGGTGCTCTGTGAATGTTTAGTTTTATAAGAAAGTTCCAAACTGTTCCTAGAGTGACTGTACCACTTCATATTCCTACCAGCTTTGTATAGGAGATCCAATTTCTCTGAACGTTGTCAGCATTTGGTGTTAATGCTTTTTGGTTTAGCTATTCTATGTGGTGCTTAGTGCTATTTTGTTGTGCTTTTACTTTGCGTTCCCTTAATGGCATTAAAATGAGTTGGAATCTCTTTTTGTGTGCTTCTTTGTCATCAGTAACTCCTTGGTGAAATGTCTGTTCATGATTTTTGTCCATATTCTAATTAGATTGTTTTTGTACTGTTGAGTTTTGAGACACCTTTATTTACTCCAGATGCAAGTTTCATTAAATAAATAGTTTGCAAATACTTCCTTCCAGCCTGTAATTTGTCTTTACATCCCTTTAAAAAGATATTTCACAAAGCAAAAATCTTAATTTCTATGAAGTCCAACTTATCTTTTTTCCCCCCCCTTGGAAACTATGTTTTTGGATTCATATCTAATGATCTTAATCTAGCTCTATGTCCAGAAGATTTTCCTCTTAAGGTAGGATACTTAAATATTTATTTAATACAAAAGTCAGCAAAGGAAGGGCAAAGGAACAAAACAGCCCAGACAAATAGAAAGGAAATGGCAAGATTTCCTACTTGATCCAATGATATCAACAATTATATAAATATGGATAAACTAAACACTCTACTCAAAAGGCAGAGATTGTCAGGCTACAAAAAAGTGAGATCTGACTATGTGTTTTATAAGAGACATACCTGGATTCGAAGGCACACATAGTTTGGAGGTTAAAAGATGGAAAATAATAGATATACCATAAACGGTGAGTATAAGAGGACTGGAGTGGCCATTATAATACCAAACAAAATAGACTTTAAGGTAAGAAATATGGGGAAAAAGGGATGTCTCATAATAATAAAAGGATCAATATATCAAGAAGATATAACAATTACAAATACATGTAAAACCTCACAACAGTGCCTCAAAATACATGATGTAAGAATTGACAGGATTGAAAGAAGAAAGAGACCATTTAATAGTAATAGTTGGCGATTTCAGTGTGCCACTTTCAATAAATGATAGAACAACTAGACAGAAAATCAACAAGGATATATAAGTACCCAACACTATCAACCAATTTGATCTAATTGACATTTATGGGACACACTATCGAAAGACTTCAGAATACAAATTCTTTTCAAGTGCACATGCAACAATTTCTAGGTTAGATTATATGCTGATTCAGAACAGGGATCGGGAGGGAGACAAACCATAAGAGACTTTGAATCTCACAAAACAAACTGAGGGTTGCCGGGAGAGGGGAGTAGGGAGAGGGTGGTTGGGTTATGGACATTGGGGAGGGTATGTGCTATGGTGAGTGCTGTGAAGTGTGCAAACCTAGCGATTCACAGACCTATACCTGGGGCTAATAATACATTATATGTTAATAAATAATAACAACAAAAGAATTAAATTAGAGGTTTTCAACATAAAGATATCTGGTAAAATCCAATTTCTTTGGAAAGTAAATAACACACTTCTGGATAATCTATGGATCAAAGAAGAAATCAAAAGGAAAAGTAAAGATATTTTGAATTCAATGAAACAAAAACACAACCTATAAATATGTAGGGGAAGAATCTAAAATAGTGCTGAGCAGAAAACTGATAACTTTAAATTCTACCTTAAAAAAACAGAAAAAGAACAATCTAAACTAAAAGCAAGCAAAAGGAAGCAGTAACAGAGTGTAGTAGAAATTACTGAAACAGAAAACAAACAAAATAAAAGAATAGTGGAAAAAATGAATGAAACCAAAAACTGAGTTCCTTAAAAAGATAAACAAAATTGACAAATCCTTAGCTAGAATGACAAGGGAAAATAAGAGAGAAGATAAAGATTACCAGAATCAAGAATGAGAGAGGAGACATCAGTACTGGTGCTATGTAAATTAAAATCATTGTAGGAAAATATTATGAAATATTTATGCCAATAAACAAGTTAGATGAAATGGACAAGTCTCTAGAAAGACACAAATTACCAAAACTGTTGCAAGAAGTGAAAGGTCTGAATGGACCTATGACAAGTGAAGAAACTTGAATTAGTAATAAAAAATCTTCCCATGTGGAAAACTATAAAATATTGTTAAGATAAATTTATAAGGACAGAAATAAATAGAAAGACATTTCATGTTTTAGTTTGGTAGACTCAAAATTTTTGAGATGGATACCCTTTCCCAATTGATCTATAGAGTGAGCACAATCGCTTTCAAAATCACAGTAGGCTTTTATTGTAGAAATTGACAACCTGATTGTAATTTTTTTTGATGTGTCAGTTCTGCTAATCTGTAGTCTCCAGCTACTCAAGAAAACACCAACTTAGGTGTTGCTGTGAAGTAAGTTTACAGATGCCATTAATCTTACTCATTTGACTTTTGGGGAGAAAGATTATGGTAGATAATCTTTATGGGCTTCAGTCAATGGGTTGAAAGACCTTCAAATCAGGGCTGAGGCTTCCCTGAGGAAAAATGTCTCTCTGCAGACATTAGATTTTCCCATGCCTTTGAGTTCTAGGCTGATCTTCCTGCCTGTCTGCATATGGGTTTCAGATATGTTTAGTCAACCCTTTTGATACCCTAAGTCAATTTCTTATAATAAATTTCATAATATATACCTCTTCTACTGGTTCTGCTTCTCTGCTTGAACTCTGACTGGCACACTTAATAATTTACATGGATATGAAAAAGGTCTAAATTAGATAAAAAAATGTTTGCACCAAACACAGCTGAAGGACTTAACATTACTCAACTTCAAAATAATGTATAGCTACAGTAACCATGAAAGTTTGGTATTGATTTAAGGATATATATATCCTGATATATATAGATCAGTGATAACATAATTGAGAGTCCCCAAACTAACCTTTATATTTATGGTCAATTGGTGAAAATCTATTATACACAAAGACTTGGACATGAATACTCATAATGTCATTATTCATAATAGGTCCAAATGGAAACAACCTAAATGTCCATTGGTGGGTGAATGGCATAACCATAGAATAGAATATTATTTAGTCATAAGAAGGCATGGAATATGAACACACGCTACAACCAGGATGAAGTTCACAAGCATTGTGGTAAGTGGAACAAGCCAGACACGAAAGATAATAGATTGTATGATTCAATTATCATCAAGTGCCCAAAAAAAGCAAATTTAGAGACAGAAAGTAGATCAGTGGTTCCTGGGGCTGGGAGGAAGCGGAGATTCACTTCAGATGGGCTTGTAGGAATTTGGGGGTAGTTGTAGAACTGTTCTCAAACTGGATTGTCATGATGGATGTACAACTCACTAAAACTTATTAACAATATCATTGAACTGTACATTCACAATGGGTCTTTTTATGGTGTGTAAATTATACTTTAATAAAGTTGTAAAAATAAGTAAACAGAAAAATCACAGGGCCTGTTTCATGGTCACCAAGGGAAAAGGAAAGGAAAATTGGCTATAGAGCAAATCTGAAATGACAGTGGAGGGCAAAAATAAAGTTGCTTTTGCAAATACACTCCAGGAGTCCACCACTTTTCACACACAAGTTACAGAGGTCAATATGGTGGGAACTAGATAGTGGGCACATCTCTGAAAGCTCCATCCTTTTTCATGACACAAATATATTTTCTCTCAATACCATGAGAACATATGAAGATATGTTAAAACTTTGATTCAGCCATAGTTACCTTACCTTAAAATATACTTTTATAATTTTCAGTTTAATGAGCCTTTAATCATGTTCTATGGGATTCCAACTATAATGGGGAAAACAAGGAAAAGAATGACAAGTCGGAAGACAACCGTAGAAATCCATGGACTCAGAGCCGATGTTCAGTTCCCACAGCAGCCACCTCAGTTTCCTTGGAGGGGAAATGGCTCCCAAGTCAAACTCCACCTCCTGACTCTAGACAATCACCTAAAAAATGTGGGCCTTTGGTACCGGTTCACTCAGAAAAATAATGGGGTGACTCAGAATACTTAAACCTTCAAGGGAGATGAGGAATAGCACGATTCACAAATTGTATTAACTAGAGAAAGCAAGGACAAAAAGGATAGGAAAATCCAAGGCACAATGTCACACTATTTACCTATGACAAATTATATATTTAATGAGTAAGTGGGGAGTTTGTTAAGAAGTAAGAGCATTTGGCAGGAAGCCAGGTTTTGTTTTTCTTCAGTACCAGGTGATCAACAAGGCTTGAAAGGACTGAATCTAGGTTAAATGTTTGGACAGGAAAGTAGAGGTTCTGCAAACATCTGCTCTTCCCTTTCCTCTCTAGAGAAAGGGCACGGATTTCCGGTCACACATTAATATTTGGAGGCACTTTACAGACTGTAGTAATCACTGTACTTACCACCTGTCTTTGTTAAATTTCCAAAAGAATTTGGCCATTACCCTGTTTTTGTTTCTGACTTTTAACCCAGGGTTTCCAAGGCAGGTCCCATTTTAAGGGACATGCTTAGTCTTTCTTCTACTCTACAAATCTCTCAGTCATACCAGCAAATAATGGCGAGCTGTCCCTTGAAGAGAATCAGAAGTAGATGCTGGCAGCTTTTTGGATTCAGGGTCCCACTTGCCGTGATCACTATGGAAATGGGACCGAGTGCCCTGCACTTGATAGACTTTAAGCTAGCATGGAGATATTAGATATTCCGGAAGCAGAAGCATTTTCTCATTCCAAATTGTATGGGGAAAATTTGGCCCTGACTGATACTGAGATTATTGCCTTCAATGGAGTGTAAAAGAGTCCCTCAGATTCAGATTTCTTAACTCCTCTTTTGAAATGGAGCGGATGAAACTTGCTTATCATTGTACTTAGTGAATTTCATTACAGGACTGTTATATCTGTCAACGGGTGGCCACATTCCACAGCTGACTTCCTCAGTTATCAGAGCTGTCCAGCTGGATGTGCCATCTTTCCTCTCGGCCCTACAGGCATTATCACTGCTTGGACAGAGCAGGGCCCCATGACCTACTGCAGACCTGCTACTCAGGTTCATTTGACACCCTTGACATTAAACTTGCTAGGCAGTACCTTCCCTCTCCTGTCCTACCTGTCATCCCCCCGACAGTGTCTTCCAAGAACATCATTTCTAAAAAGGCAGGTGTCACTCAAGTTTTGTAGGCAGCTAAGAGACCCATGTAAGGAGCAGAGGCCGGTGTCATTAGGGACGGTAATTCCAGTCATTGGATACGAACTCTGTGCAGGTTCATCTCTAGCACCTGTTCTATAGCCCCGCTGCAAAAATGTTGCTGGTCCAGAGACTTGGAGAGAATATAGTCTCATTTTTCAGTTTTCACTAGGACAGTTAGAGGATTGAATTTAAATCTCATTAGCTAAAAGAACATAATCAGAAAGGCAGATTTAAAAAAAGAATGGATAAAGAAAATAGAGAAAAAGTTATTTAATTTTTCAAATAGTAGGTATGACTCCTGTTCCCATTTCCAAAATTCTGAAAGCTAATCTTTTCAATTCAATTTTACTATTTTAAAAAGAGTCTGGGATTTTAATTTTGATATCCTCATTGACCTAATACTTATTTAGGACAGAGTTTGAAACAAATATTCAAGTTGTTTGAGAATTTTGGCTTAAGCCTTTGCTACTGGCTGTTGACATATTGCCCTGTCTGACTTTCCAAGTATGTGGGTCACAGAATGCCTACTTTTAATTCAAAAGTTGTATTTATAATCAATTTTTACAAATGATCCACAGGGAATTCAAAAAAAGGTATAGGGAACAAATACTATAGGAACAAATACTATGAAGTATATTAATTCAGGGTTAGTATCAAAATTATTTGAAGCTTCATGTCCTTATTATTTACTTGAACCTGTCAGAGCCTGAGAGCACTGATTAAACCTTTCACTATGATTGCCTTTCTGACAATCTCTTTTTTTCAAAATGTTCTTATATATTTCTTCATTCATTTTATGTGTTTTTTTAATTGCTGTATATTCATTATGGAGACACTTCATTATAAAATAATTCTCTTTTATCATAGTCAATGTCTTTGGTTTGAAATCTCCTTTGTCTGATATTAATATTTTTTCACATGCCTTTTCTTTCTTTTTGCCTGATCCAAACCCATTTAAAAAAAAATTTAAGGGTGCCTGCATGGCTCAATGGGTTAAGCCTCTGCCTTCGGCTCAGGTCAGGTCCTGGGACTAAGCCCTGCATAGGGCTCTCTGCTCAGCGGGGAGCCTGCTTCCCACCCCCCCACTCTGCCTGCCTCTCTGCCTACTTGTGATCTCTGTCTGTCAAATAAATAAGTAAAATCTTTAAGAAAAAAGAATTTTTTTTAGGTGTGCCTGGGTGGCTCAGTTGGCTGAGTCTCCAACTCTTGAATTTGGATCAGATCATGATCTCAGGGTCATGAGATTGAGCCCCAAGTCAGGCCCCATGCCGGGCATGGAGCCTCCTCAAGACTCTCTCTCTTCATCTCCCTCTGCCCCCACCTCAAACCCCTCCCTCTCTCGCACACTCTCTTTCTCTGTCAGATAAACAAATAGACCTTAAAAAATTTTTTTTAAAAAGTTTCGAGGCGCCTGAGTGGCTCAGTGGGTTAAAGCCTCTGCCTTCGGCTCAGGTCATGATCTCAGGGTCCTGGGATCGAGCCCCTCACTGGGCTCTCTGCTCAGCGGGGAGTCTGCTTCCTCCTCTCTCTCTGCCTGCCTCTCTGTTTACTTGTGATCTCTGAGTGTCAAATAAATAAATAAAATCTTAAAAAAAAGTTTCTCATTATTTTGTGTGTTTTTTGGTAAGAATCATGCAGTTACAATTTATTTGCTAATCCAATCATATAGTTTTTGTGTTTTCATTTAAATTCAAGTTGTTTCCATTGATCTTAATGAGCCACTAGTTCTTATGCCTGCCATTTTTTTTTATGTTTACTTGTTGTGCCTTTTGCATTTGCTTTCCTCTCTATCTTTTATTCTTTTTTTTAAGATTTTATTCATTTATTTGATAGGCAGAGATCACAAGTAGGCAGAGAGGCAGGCAGTGAGAGAGAGAGAGAGGAGGAGGAGGAGGAAGCAGGCTCCCTGCTAAGCACAGAGCCGGATGCGGGGCTCGATCCCAGGACCCTGAGATCATGACCTGAGCCATAGGCAGAGGCTTTAATCAAGTGAGCCACCCAGGCACCCCTCTAGGTTGCTATTATTTTCACTCAAATAGTCACTCACAAAGTTCTAGGTTTTGGCATGTTGCTTTATCTCTCTAGCACTCAGTATTTACTCATAAAATGATGATAATAGCTCTTGTCCCAGTTACCTCGCAGAATTTGTGAGGCTAAAATCAGAAAATGGAGAGCAAAGTACACTGAAACCGTAAGGGACCACTGATGTTATCATTTCTCACTGAGTTTAACATGAAGCGCAGTGCTTTATATTTGTCTTGGACGGATTCATCTTTCGTTTACTCATCAATCACTCCTGCTCAGCTCAGCAATCTCTTTAAAAAGGATCTTCTTTTCCGGATTTCTCTGTAACTATGGCCTTCCCGGTCAAGCCATCAGATGGATCATGCCTGAAGAGGCTTTCTTGTGTGTCTAAAATACTTTTTATTGTTTTTTTTTTTTTAATAGAAAGGTGATTCTTGGTTACTGAGAAAAATTGAAAATAGAGGATAACACATACAAAAAAAGAAAAAAAACCCAGTAATATTCAAATTAATTCTAAAGCAATTAATTCTGAGGTATTTTAATTCTGAAGTATTTCTAATACATGGGAATAACCACATTTTGACTTTTTTTCTTAGACACACATCTCCCTTTTTTCCTTAAAACTGAAATCATATGAGGGGCACCTGGGTGGCTCAGTCAGTTAAGCAGCCAACTCTTGATGTCAGCTCAGGTCATAATCTCAGGGTCTTGAGATCAATCCTTGCCACGGGCTCTGTGCTGGGCATGGAACCTGCCTAAGATTTTCTCTTTCTCCCTCTCAATCTGCACCCCATCCTGCCCACCCCAGCTGTGTGCATTCACTCTCTTAAAAAAAAAAATTGACATCATTTATGTTATATAAGCTGATCTAAATAACTTTTAATTGATGTATGTAGCAACATAAACCAATTGTAAGTATACAATTTGATTAATTTTTCATGAGGCGAACCCATCTGGGGTTTCAGAGCAGAAAGATTATTCCCAGCCCTCTGGAGACCTCCCAGGTAGCTTCTCCCTGAACTACCAGTTCTCTCCCCTAATTAACCACCATCCTGACTTCTCTACTACCCATTAGTTTTGACTACTGTTGAACTGTATGTGAATGAACCATGCACTATGCTTTCTTCGTGTCAGCTTCCTTAATGCAGTATTGTTTGTGGGGTTGTCTATCTTGTTGTTTACAGTTCACTCATTTTTATTATTGTACACAGTACACAATACACAATATTGTATATTGTATTCCATTATATGACTGGACCACTGTTTATTTTTCTTTTCTGCTATTAATGAACATTTGGTTTATTTCCAGTTGAGGCTTACAAATAATGTTGCCGTGAATATTTTTGTACATGTCTTTGAAGTCAATAATACTCATTTTGGTTGGTTATATACCAGGTAGTGGGAATGCTGGGTCATAGAGTTGGCATATATTCAGCTTTAGGAGATAATACCTGGAAATTTCTCCCTACCCTGAAACAGTGTATGAAATTTTCAGTTGCTCCACATACTTGTCAACACTTGGTAATTTTAACCATTATATTGGATGTGTATCAGTATCTCATGGTGATTATTGGTATTTTCATGAAATTGAAAAGGCAGAGCACTTAAATTTTTTACATATTTATGACTATTTCAATATTTTCTTTTGTGATTCTTGTTCAAGAATTTTGCTCATTTTTCTACTGAGTCATATTTTTTAAAGTTATTGTTAGGTATTTTTATATATTTTAGGTAGGAGTTCCTTGCCAGATATATGCACATTAATATTTTCCTCCATGCCTTGGCTTGCTTTCTATTCTTTTGTGCTATCACTGGATGAACAGAAGTCCTTAATTTTAATATACACAATTATCATTTTCTTTATTGTTATGGCTTTTTGTGTCATTATAAAAAGCTTTGCCTATTCCAAGTCATAAAGTTATACTCCAGTATAATAAGCTGAAGGCTTTATTTAAGTTTCACATTTAGACCTAACTTTTATCTAGGGTTAATATTTAATTGATTTTTAAGTATGGTGTAAGATCATGATTCATTTATTTTTTTCTATATTGAAAAGGGCATTCTTTTATGCACTATCACTTTTCTCATAAATGAAATGACCGTATAATTGTGGGTCTGTTTCTGTAGTCTTTATTCGGTTTCTCAGCTACCATTTATCCTTGTGTCATGACTCAGCTTTATAATAAACCTGGATATGTGATATATGCTAAGTCCTCCAGACTAGTTCTTTGAGCATGCATTTACTATTCTTGGATCTTTAAGTGTCCATGTACTGTTTAGAATTATTTTATCAATTAGAAACAGTAATAACAACAACAAAAGCCTGGTTGGGATTTTTATTTGTATTGAACTGAATCTGTAGTTTAATTTTGAGAAAAACCATAGCTTTACTAGAATCTTCCAATCTATGGACATTATGTAACTATTTATTTAGATTTTTTCATTTTGTATCAATAAAGTTTTTTGGTTTGGTTTTCTGATAGAGATCTTGCATAACTGTTGCAAAATATATTATTAGTTACTTAATTTTTTATTTGATGTTATTATAAAATGTTATTATTCTCCAAATATCATTATTAAATTTATATGTTGATATATATAAATAAGACTGTTTCATATAATGACTTTGTATCTAGCAATCTTGCTGAATTTACTTTTAATTCACCCAATGTATCTGTTGGTGACTGGATTTTTTTTTTTTAAGATTTTTTATTTATTTATTTGACAGAGAGAGATCACAAGTAGGCATAGAGGTGGGCAGAGAGAGAGAGAGAGAGGAGGAAGCAGGCTCCCTGCTGAGCAGAGAGCCCGACGCGGAACTTGATCCCAGGACCCTGAGATCATGACCTGAGCCGAAGGCAGTGGCTTAACCCACTGAGCCACCCAGGTGCCCGGCGACTGGATTTTTATCTACAAAATTATATTGTCTGTAAATATTGTTAATTTTATATTTTATTTTTCAATTTTTAAAACTTTTGTCTGGTTTTACAGTATAGTGTTGACTAGCAGTGCTGGTTGTGGGCATCATTGTCTACTATTTGATCTCAGGAGATAGTTTTCAATTTTCACCATTAAATTTGACATTGGAGGCTTTTTTAGATACTTTTAATCAGATTAGAGAAGTTCACTTTTTACCCTAGCTTTTTACCCTAAAAGTTTTTGTTATGAAATAACATAAGTTTTTGTAATTATAGATTCCATTTCTTTAGTAGAGTCATAACAAATTAATCTATTTCTTTTCTTGAATTTGCAAAGTTGTGTTTTTCTAAAAAATGTCTTTTACATCTGAATATTTGAATGTTTTGCATAAAGTTGTCCATAATATTCTCTGCATATATGTGTATGTGTGTGTGTATATGCATTTAGCTCTACTAATTGATGTGTAATTTAGGTGTAATTAAATTCACCAATTTTGTGTATATTATTTGATGAGTTTGACTTTATCCCTCTTTCCATTCTCAAGTCTTGATTTTGGTTGGCATACCTTAAGATTTTTGCCCATTTTATTATTATTATTATTGTTATTATTATTATTATTAACATAGTTAAATTAATATTGTTAAATTAACATTGTTTATATCTTAAGTGTTTAAAAAATTACTTGTGATATTTGCACTTGCTTAACATATTTACAACAGTTATTTGGAACTTCATGGTTTGCTTCACAATTCTTTTAAGTTCTATTTCCTTCCCTTTTTTTGAAAAATTTCAATTGCCTATTATAACTTTTTGACCCTTGCATAATGGACCTTTGATAATGCCTCTCTGTTTTCTTTATACAATCCTCATTTCTATTTGGATATAGATTTGTGTATAGAATTCTGGGCCACAACTTTTCAAAATATGCTTCATTTTATGTGACAGAAAAGAAATTTGAAAAAAAGGACTTATTTTTTCTTCTTTATTGTTCTTTCTGTTGTTCCTTCCTCTGTGTTAGTGATGCTAGTGTCATAGGGACTGGCACATTGCATCGAGTTTTCAATTTTGTCTCAGTCTCCTTTCCAGATACTCAGGTAGTACTACTCAATATTGTTGACTCAAATTGTTGAAGTGGGTTTCAAAGAATTGGCATCTCTCTCTTCTTTTTCACTTGGTTTTAGCTAAAATCTCATTACAGCATTTTGAGGGGTGGGAAGATTTTCAGATGTCTCTTCTTTTTTTTCATTCAATTTGGTATTGCTTTTTCAGGAAGGTACCTTAATATCTTTCAGAATTTCTATATGCAATATGTCTAACTAAAATTCTTTGGAGTTTGTTTCTCATGGATGGTCTGATTTCCTTTTTCCATGGCTGAGGTGAAGTTTTTCTCAACTTTCTATATCCTACATTCCACTTATTCCATTTTGACTATGGTGATGATTTGAGGAGAGATTTAATGCCTGGGCTCAAAATTACCTTCTTACCTGGTGAGTGCAGGAGGAATTCTTTTCTTTCTTACTCCTCCTTCCTCTTTTTGGAACTAACTTTACCTTAATTGTTTTTATTTTACCCCTATTGCCTTTGTAGATTTTCTGAGCAAGTATTTTATTGACTTGTGGTTCAATCTTCTTTTCAGGAGCCATATACATTTGATACATTCAGTAGCTTGAATTAACATTCCAAATAGTTAACTCAGACTAATTATAGGTCCAACATAAACACTTTTCTTTATATAATCCATAAAAATTATATCAGCAATGCTGAGATTCAGAGAAGGGATAGAGTGATACAAGATGCTCAAGAATGCCTTTATGCTAAATGGTCTTAGAAACACAGAATTATAAAATTCTAAATCTTGAAGCGTCCTTAAAACAATTCAACTCAACTTTCTAATTTTATAGATGATGATCCTGGGGCCAAGGAAGGCCAAGTGACTTACCCAATATGTGAAAATACTACTTTGAACAGAGGCAGAACTAAACCTAGATCTAAGAGGACACTCATTTTTGGTCTACCCACCACATTTTTCTTCTGGAAAAAACGCCATCTTTTTAGGAAATTCTTTTAGGGAATTCTTCTCATCTTCTCCAACTGGGTAGCCTTAAATAAGGCTGTAAGCAATATTGATCTGATCCTATGAGCATAACAATAGGTGTGTGACCTCAGGTGACCTAGTATTCTTACAGAGACTTTAAAAATTTGACCTGAGGAAAGACAGTTGTTATTCTCCCTTTGCAAAGCTAGGGAAAGTTGAGCTGCTTAAGACCATGTTTCCAACATTATGTAAAAGCTTATTTAAGAGAATGACGATGAACTCTTTAAGGTTTCAGAGAGGAAAAATGGAGCTAGCAGGTCTTGACACTTGGGAACCTGGTTCCAGACATCTTGTGACCCCATAGATTCTACTCTGCCCAAGAAAGCTTGGGTATCTGAGTTCAAGAAAAAAAAAAAATGCCCTTTGGCCTCAGCTGGGGTGAGTCTTATTTTAGTTACTTATAGTCAAAAGATTCCTAGCCAATTTGTGTGCCTTTAAGAAAAGGCGGAAATTAAACAGATGGAGAAGAGTGGGGAGGGAATTCTAGGTTTGGAGGCCAAAATGCCATGCCAGCTTGGGAGAATTAACACCTCAGCAGGTCAAGGATGACAGGGAGGGGAAAGCATAAAGAACACACAGAATTGGTTCCCTGGGGTGGGAACATCTGGGTATTTCACTAGGAGGAGCTCTGAATAGGATGGTTAAGAGGGTACTACACAACGTTACCTCACAGTTTTGTCAGGAATATTTCCTGACATACACGCACTTTCTTCAGTAATGGCAAACACTAGTAGCAAACTAGAGCTGACAAATATTGCATATTTTTCTTATCTAGTTCAACCATAAATTTCCTACTGAATGTTAAAAGGAAGAGAAAGCATTGACTCATCCACAGAGGGATGTAAGGCAAAAAAGAAAGAATTCACTGTAATTAAGAGTGCAAAATTGCTTCACTATCATCTCATCTTTGGCAGCTTTGAGTATTTTCTGATCTATTGTCCTTTTAGGACTGGGAAAATGAATCAGTGGGCTTTAAACTGTGTTTGTCTTCTAAACACAGCCCTTTTTAAATTCTCATTTCTTTGTGGTATTTCAGTTCCTTATCTTGAGATCTTCTAGCTTATCATTTATATTTTCAATCTTCTCTTTGGAGCTTATCACATTTGTATTTTATTGTTCACTTTACCGTATACAATTTAGTAGACTTCGGAGTGAGGTCCCTGTCAAGAAGGGAGGAAATTACTGATCCATGTAAGCCAATCAAAACTGGAACCCTGGTGTTAGAAACTGTGAGAGAGTGAAAGCTCATCTTACTCTAGCTGTCAGGGCCCAGTGTTTTCTTTAAAATTATTCAGCAGCATGGAGTTTGCCGTGAGACCGTGGAAGGGATGGGCGGGCAAGCGAAGGAACGTACGATGTGTTAGAATCATATCATTCTCTTTTCAATTCTGTCACTGACACATTTGTCTCATGCCTGCCTTAGAGAAGACATATTATATATATATATAAAATATATAACACATATATATATTTATTTATTTTTATAAAATTGGTTTCTCTCTCTCTTTTTTAAAAAGATTTTATTTATTTATTAGAGAGAGAGTGTGTGTGCAGCACAAGCAGGGAGAGCAGCTGCCAGAGGGAGAAGGAGACTCCCCACTGAGCAGGGAGCCCATTTGAGGCTCCATCCCAGGACCCAGGGATCATGACTTGGGCTGAAGGTAGACACTCAACCAACTGAGCCACCCAGATGCCCCTAAAGCAGGCATTTTAGTCAGAGACTTATTTTTCTCCTCTGCCACATCATAAAATGGTTAGACTGATTCCCATGGATTTTAGGAGAATGACTGAGAAAAATGTTTTCTCAAATGAGAGTCATTTAAGCATGTGTAATGGAAGGGAACCAGGAAGTCGTTATGAACCATAGGCTGTCCTGAGCCTTCTCTCTGGCCATACTTCTAGGGGGAAATACAGGTCCTTAGGAAATGATCAGCTTTGTGGGAGTTGCCTGATGTCTTCTTCTTTTTAAGTCCTGCTTCTGGGCAAGGCTTTTTCTTAGATTAGTTGTCAGTGCAGTAGGCCTATATTAATCTCCTTTTCAGCCATGCCCCCTAGTGCCCTAACTATACCATTTATATCGAACTCATAAGAGCAAAGGAACACAAAACTGGCTACATGTTGATGGATAGTAGGAAGCAGTGTTCCTCAAGCTTCCAGAGCCACTCACAAACTCGACCCAAAGTGCGTCAGGTGCTTGTTCTAACACATAGGTACAATTGAGCCATAAATAATCGGCAGACAGCCTATTCACAGACGGACATTTCAGGAAGACAAAGCCTAGACCATGGCTGGGGAAGAGTGGAGGAGCCTTTGAGGGGTAAGAGATACCCAAGAAGAGGTTGAACATGACCTGCTAGATGATAAGTTTTGTTTTGTACCCTGAAGGCTTTGTCGTTGTCATCTTCTTTTTCTTTTTTTCTGAGAGGAGAATCTCGCAAAATGGCTAGCATGTTTTAGGTGCTCAGTAAGGTTTCCCTTTTTAATGAAAGAATAAAGGGAAGAAAAAAAATGAATAAATACGTTTATTCCAACAGCAGCAACAAGAAAAACACAATGAACTATACAGAAAAAGAGATGTTAATATTTGAAAAGTGCTCTTTGCTAAGTTCCCAAGGAAGTGAGAGAAATCTCACCACATTACATGCAAAAGCTGGTGGAAAGGCCCAAGCAAGATTTCTACTTCCTGAGCCATTATGAGTGAATTAAGGAGACAGAGCTAGAAGAATGGGATTTATGTGAGTGTCAGGTCAAGTCCTCTGGGAAGCAGACACCAAGGTGGAGCTGGAAGCACAACAGGTTTTTTGGAGTAAGGCCTGTGAAGGATAAAGAGAGAAAGGGTGGGAGGAGATAGGAAAAGGCTTCAGACTACATTGTAGTCGACACCGGGGAAGGAAGAGAATAAAGGAAAGATGCTTGCATAGTACAGCCTAAGACACCAGCACATTCTGAGAGAGTCTAGGTCAGTAGAAGATTTCCTGTAGGAGAATCCATTTTGAGCAGGAATGGCCAGGAGGATCTGGTACTCCCCCACATTCAGTCACTGGCTAGGACCACATGTGTCCTTGATTCACGTACTACAGTAAGTCCTGAAGACACAGTTCCATGGCTGCCCCGTAGGAAACCTCAACTTCCTAAGGCAAGTTGCTGTTTTAAAATTTACTATATTTATTTTGGAAGCTATTTCATAATAAATTTGGGGTTAACAATGTGCCGAAAGAGATACATAAAGCTTTATCTTATACTACGGACATCTATAAGTGTGGGGGTTGGCATGGGAAGTAAGGCAGGCTGTTCTATAACAAAAATATTTCGTGAAACAGAGAACTTTAGGTTCCTGTTATGGTGGTGGTTTATAAAAGCCTGATGGTTCCATTAACGGCAACTAGAAAAGCGGGAAAAGGGGCAAAACAGTTGTTTGAAAGGATTAGGGGCTCCGATAGCAGCCAAGACTGAAGGGACCAAGACCTTAGAGAGAAGACAAGTTTGCTATAGTGAGAGGAATATGCCTCATGCTGCTTTTCTCCTGGAGCATTTTCCCAATCTTGGACGAGAGACGGAGGCAGAGCTGTTAAGCGAGCAACAAGAAGCTCACAAAGCTGGGGAGCAAAGTGGAGTATGGGCCTGCGGAAGCTGCCAGGTATCCAAGGACCAAGATCCCAGAGGAAAGTAGGTCAGGAGAAGTTGGTTCTCACTCCGCACAAGGCTGCCCCTTGAGGCTTTCCATGATTCTTAAACTGAGCAGGTCAGAAGCTATGAACATGAACAGAAAGCAGACAAAAAGCTAAGTGAAGGGGCTTTTTGTTGTTGTTTGTTGTTAGCAACTTCATGGTGCTAAGGAGATAGAAATGGGAGTCTAAGTCCTCCCAAAATGTGAGTGCTCATCAATACCCTAAGCCCTTAGCTGACTACCTCTCAAGGATTGAGTCTACAGAGCATCAAGAGAGGGCAGAAAGGATCTGCTTACTCTGTGGCCAAGGACAGCATAAATTCACTATGTGGGAGGAAGACATTGTCCCTCTGCAATATTTCAGGCACAGTTTGTGGCATTCAGTAAGAAATGGCCACTCTCATAAAGAAACAGAACAAGGAGAGAAACAGACATTAGGTTCATGTTGATGGATGCCCAGTTCTTACATTCATCAGTCATATACTTCTTTCTTAATAATTGTGATTGATATGTTTAAGTAAACATTACAAGACTGAAAGTTTTACCAGATTATTGCAATCTATCAAAAAAAGGGATGAAGTAGAATTCTGAGAGCTGAAAAGTATAATAACTATAATAAAACATCTAATATCAAGTGGGTACAGTTGAGAGGATGAGTGAACTTGAAGGAGAGACAGTAAAAAATATGTAGACAAAGGCAGAGGGAGAAAAGGGATGGAAAATGCGAGAAGAGCATAATGACACAATTCTTTGATACCTGGTAGAAAAAAGCAGAAAAATAAGTAAGCATATAAAACACTTGAAACACATAATTACAAACTTGATGTAATTGAAATGTACAGAACACAGCCATATGACAGAACTCATTTTCTTTTTAAGTACCTTTAACCAAAATTGGCTATATTCTGGGACATAAAGCAAGATACAGCGATTTTAAAAGATTGAGACACTTTAAAGTATGTGTACTGACTACAATGGAATTAAACTAGACATAAATTGAGCAACAATAAAACAAACAGAAAATGACCCCCAATTTTGAAATGAAGCAGTTTATCTCTAGACAATCCAAAGTGGAAATCATTGAATTGGATGATAATAAAATGTAACACATCAGAGTTTCTGGTATGAAGGAAATCTTGTTGGAGGGAAATTTATGGGCTGATACACAAATAAGAAAAGTCTTAAAATCAATGATCTAAGTATCCAGTTTAGAAAGTTAACAAAAGGGCAGTAAATTAAATCCAGAGAAAGTAGAAGAAAGTAGATAATAAAGATAAGATTGAAAATTACTAAAATAGAAAACAACTGTGTAATAGTTATCTAAGTCTTGCATCAAGTCCTTTTCTTGCATGAATTGACATAAAAATATTACTAAAATTTGGAACCTATGAGATATCCAACATTAGTATGAGCAGAAAGCTTAATTTAATGAGGTAATAGATGTGAATATGAGATTTTATAATAGGCAAATAACCATTGTAAATTTACTGAAGTGGAAATGTAAAGAAAGCAGCTAATACCTTAGGTTTTAGAATCTTCTCTGGGACACACTTCATGGTGTTCCCATAAGCTTGGCTATTTAATTTTTATATTTTAAAGTTTCTCTTGTTCTGCATTTTTCTTTGTGATTACTGAGCTTATAGTTTAATGCTTACTGTAGTTTATGAAAATTTTTTTTGAAGAAAGACAAGAATTGACACCTTGAAAAAAATTGACATAATTGATAACTTCCTATCCAGAAAGAAAAAGAACAGGCAGAAATAACAACATAAGAAATAAAAAAGAGATGTTGTTACAGATCTTACATGTATTAAAAGGATAAAAATATATTATAAACAACTTTATATTAATAAATTTGAAAATTCAGATGAAATTGTTAAATTTCTAAAATTGCACATCTTACAAAGTCATCAGAATGATCCTATGCTTATTAGTCAATCTGAAATTAAAAACCTACTTACAGAGAAAACTCCAGTCAGTGAAGGTTTCACTTGTGAATTTGTCCAAGCATTTAAGGAAGAAATAACTTCAATCTTACAAAATCTTTCAGGGAAGAGAGAAAGAAAAAGCATTTCCCAGCTTATTTGATAAGGCTCATAGAACCTTGATTTCAAGACCCAATAACCACTTACTCCATTTCTCTCATAAACTTAGATTCAAAAATCTAAAGCAAAATATTAGGAATACTTACCCATCGTTAAAAAAAAGGCAAAAAATTTTTTAACTAATTTGGGTTTACTTCAGGAATATAAGATGGTTTAACATTTGAAAATCAATCAATGTCACTAGTGAGAGCAACCAAATAAAAGAGGAAAGGATGTTACCTTAAGAGGTGTTGTGACTGGCAGTGAACATGAGGTTGGAGACTTCCAAGATGCGGGTAATATCTTTTTATTGACCTGGTGGTGAGAACAGGGATGTCTTCCTCTGAAAATGCATTGAGTTGCATACTTATAATTTGTTTCCATTTCCATAAGTATGTTATGCTTCAATAAATTCTTACTTTAAAATATTCCCTGAAACTGATTTCTTATGGAATTTGTGGACTGTGCAATTGACATTTGATCCCGCAGCCTATTCATCTGTATTTCAGAGTTTGAAGGAATCTTACAGTTCAGTCCAAAATCCATCCACACACACCAAGCAGTTACATTGGAAACTCGTGTTCCTCTATGAATATTTAAACTTCTTCCTTCAGAATTTTATTTATGATTAGTCTAAGGTGTGTGCCAGGACATATGTTTTTTAAAAAATTCAAAATGACATATTCTATCTTTATCTTTGTCTTACTTCATTAGACGTTAAGTGCCTTCACTTTTTTCCTCAAAGAATGAATATATTCCATCATAAGGATATTTAATAATATTATCTTTAGAAAAAGCATGAATACTCCAAGGATTGTCTTTGAAGGAGCTGCTGTATTGAGACTCATGTATCCAACTGCCTTTCATAGTCCGTGTGCTTGCTATATACAAGGGACATTCAGTTTTGGTAATACTTCATTGCCAAACATTTTTCCGTCATTAGCACAAACCTAAATTTTACTTAAGTCTCTGGACTGCCTTGGAGAAGGCAGTGGCAGGTAGTAATGAACACTTTAGTTTTCTGGATACAAGGGTGGCCAACGTTTCAAGAACCGAAGGATGGCAAATATAGACATGAATAAAGCTCAGCAGTTCTCAAAGTGCAGGGCAATCTCTGGATGGGAAACTTCTGCACCACTGGGTACTTACAGATACAAAATCTGGGTCCCAGTGCAAACCTACTGAGAAAGAAGTCTAGGGTGGGGCACAGAAATCTGTGTTTTAACATGCCCTATAGGTAATTCTGATATATGCTAAGTTTGAGAACCCCTGGCATAGGGAAGTATCGTGGTGGAAAAAATGGAGTCTCTGGAGTTTGACTTGGTCCTAGCTTTGCCACTTCTTATTTGGGTAATCTTGCGCAAGTCCATTGATTTTGAATATATGGAGTTTTCTCAACAATAAATGGGATGAATAATCCCTTCAGATCATCAAGTACAAAAAGGAAATTTTCGGTGCATAGGACTGATAATATTACTGTCGCTAGTATTGCGAATACTACTGATAATTTTTTATTAATTATTTTATATATAAAAGAAGATCTAGAAATCTAGTTTCTACTGGAATGAAAAGAGGTGCATGATTTTGCTTGGTTCCTGTGATATCACAGAACAGTATCGATTCTGTTTATTTAGTTATAAAGCACATTCGGAAATATTCCTGGTTTTGTCAATTCACGGGAGCCTGCCTTGTTGATTTAAGCATCGCCATGTGGCAGCCTAGGCTGAATGCGATTCTGCCCAGTGCAGGACAAATAGCAGATCCCGGGACTTTGAAGATGACACCGCTGAATAGAGAGCAAGTGCATTTCTTTGAAGAAAATTGCTAAGCATGCATCAAAAACACTTTTTTTGCCCCCCACCCCCACTTTTTTTTTGCCTTCTTTCATGCTTTAGCAGATGGAAGACTCAAAGGGTTACCAAATCTCTCCACTGCTCAATTAGAAGCCACTCTCTTTTCCGGTAAATGGTTCTGCACTTGAAGGGCACCCCACCTGGGAACAAAGAAGCAGAGGAAATCCCTGGCTCTTTCTTTCTTCCTTTTTATTCCCTGAAGTAAGCATATTTGGCTCCGGTCTCTCTACCACACCATAGAACCCACACTACCAAATATGGCGGAAAGAAGACATTTTGTGGTTCATTTTGTTTCCATTTATTGTCTCTGGTTTCGTGTTAATGATTTGGGAAGGAAAGTCTAAATAGGCCACTTACACAGACAACTTAATTCAGTAATTAAGTGAAGACGCCATGAAATGTTGGCCAGATCTTAGGTCTTTAACAAACATATTGGATCAGGACATTTTTCTTCATGTGCTTCTTTTTTTGCATGGGCTCTCGGCCTGAAAACTGTCCTTTAGCTTGCGTAGACATAGCACTGACAGACAGACACCTCTCCCACACTTAGTCTTAGTGCTGTGATCTATGCTGGCAGGATTCTATCATTGTGTTACTTTTCCTTGAGACTTACTCCAGGAGCAAGAGTATGATGTAACATGCATTCAGTGTATTTTACTGAATTCATCAGATGGCTACGCTTCCATACAAGTTAATTCTTGGTACTGTGCAAATTAAAGAGCTTGTTAAAAAAAAATGAAGGCTTTCAAATTAGTCTGAGAGATAGCTATTATTCATTGAGTATGGGAACCAATCATCGCATACTTCAGTTACATCTTTCATATATTTACCATCATCTGAGGTGTCTACAAACCCCATATTGTGTGTCACTCCCAACATATGGGTACCTTACAACTCACACATGGAAACCTTCGCATTTCTAGAATCTCACTTTTAAACACACTGCCATATTGGTTAGCTCTGAATGATATTAAACATTTCTGCAAACAGAAATGGCGTCATGAATTCCATATATGGATGCCCACCTACAGACAGACATGAAGTCAGATATGTGTCATAACATGGTGTTCATGCACGTTCATAGGTATGGCCATCTTGGCAGTTGAAAAATAGTACATTTCAGGTGATACATGAGATGAGTGGGGGCCCCGGAGATAGCGCTTCTGAGTGGTCGGAGCAGATGGAAGTCCCGAGAAGAGCAGAATAGTCAGGAAGGATGGCCACAGTGAAGCATTCTACCTTTTTCAAAGTTACATTAATTGGGTGGCTTTCCAATTGTACTTACAGCTAAGCCATTTAATCTATATTTGTGTGAAAGCTAAAGTGGTAGAAGACTACCCACTTGCTAACATACAGATCCACATACTAGTCATAGTGCCTCACATGCGGTATGAGGATGACTGCCTTCCCAGGGGGATATTTGGAACTATATAGGGACATTTCCAATTGCCCCATTGTCTTAAGGATGGGAGGTTCCAACATTTAGTGTTTAGCATTGAGAGATGTTGAAAATTCAGGAACACCCTGAATAGTATTGCACAAATATGAATTGTCATGCCTAAAAAGTAAATTGTCCCACCTTTGAGAAGCAGCTGGTTTTTTTTGGGGGGGGGGATCATATCCATGGATTATTCCCATCTTGGGATTTTTGGGTTTCTAATAGTTACCATGAGTTGTAGGAATCTGTAAACTACATTGATATTTCAAATCTCAAGCTCATCCAGACTTCTCTCCTGACTTCTAGAACATTATCCAACTGCCTACTGTACATCTCCATCTGGATGTCCCAGAAGACCTAATTCATTATATCCAAAATCAAACTCATTTTCTTCTTCTTTAAGCCTTCTCCATCTCCTCTCAAATATCCCCTGTGTTGGTGAATGCGATTGCCACAGAGGTTAAGCTAAAAAGCTGACAATGGTCCTAGGTGCCTGCTTCTCCTCACCCTCACATTTAATCAATCTCTAAATCCTGGGTTTCCATTTCCTTGGTTTCTTCCACTTTTTTCACGATTTTCTTCATTCCTGCTGCTACTACCTCAGTTCAGCCTATTTTCATCTCCGCTGTGGACTATTTCATTCATCTTCTAACTTATCACTTTGCCTCACTGCATTAATTAGGAATCTTTCAGTTGAAAGGGATAGAAAACTTGGCTAAATGGGCTTTTATAACTAAGCAAGCAGAAGATTCAGGAACAGTTAGACTGGGGTCTAAAATGACAGAATTAGAGCTCTGACTCACTTCAATGGTATCCTCCACTTCCCTCTGTGTGGGCCCATCTCGGGCAGGCGCTCTGGGTGTGGATCCCACCACAACTCAGTTCCAAGCCTGTTCTTCCTGCCGTCTTGGTGGGAAGAGACAACCTCTTCCTTAGTTGCTTCAGCCTAGTCCCAGGCTCAGCTCTGCTTGGTTCTCATCTTTTTGTTTGCCCAACTAAGCCAGAGGTAGAGTCAAATCATCCCAAACAGACCCCATTGAATGGGCCTCGTGAGCAGTTGGTTTCTAAAGGAAAACACAGTTGTGTCACTAGAAGAAAAAGGAGATTATGTACTTGGGAGGAAATATCCATTAAAACTCTCTCTGACCTAAGCTCTATCTGGTGACCAGAGTGATCTTTTCCTGCAATATTAAATCACATCTTTTCCCTGATAAAATCCTTCCTTCTGTACTTTCCCATTGCCTTCATGGTAAAGTTGAGGAAAGTATGAACTGCACTCCAAGATCTGGCCTCTGCTGACCTCCCCTGTCCTGCTTCTCTTCTCACTGAGCTCCTCACTCTGCTCTGTTTAGAGCCTTTGAGATTCCGTGAATACCTCATGCTGGACTGTGTTTTGCATTTGCTCCAAAAATCCTGTCCCTGTTCTCTACCTAGAAAACACCTGTGCCTTACTGTCAGAGGCGGTGAGTTAGGCTCTAACAGGATGCCTGGAGGTCAGCAAAGAGGAAGTCATGCTCAGTTTAGGATAGTCAGAGGCCTGTGAGGGTAGCACTCCAAAACAAAGCCACATGAAGCTAAATCTAACCAGACAAGCCCAAGATGGCTTACAAGTGAGGCCAGAAAACTTGCTCTCCAAAAATCTCTACCCCAAGTAATTCTCCTCCCTAGTTAACAGCTGTCAATAAAAGATAGAAACTCAAACTGCAGGCCACACAACTCCTTCTCTCTCTCTCAAATTTCAAGAGCGTGTTTTCATTTTAACAAACTTTCCCACTCTCCACTGTGTTGTGTGTGTCCTCGAATTCTTTCTCCTGATGAGGTCGAGAGCCTTCAGCAACATCTTTGGGACAGGCTGGGGGGAGGTCTCATTGATGAGGGAGCAGGAGGCTGGCTGAGGACAAAGCAAAAGCTGGCACCTTGCACCCCCTCTTCACCCGCTCCCCTCCATATGTGTAGCATTCCTCAGGCACCCCTGACTGCCATAAAACGATAAATAGTTAACTTGCAGGGATCGCAATCCTGCAGAACAGTAATCTCCCTTGCCCTACAAGATGTCCTAGAGACCTAAACAGGGAGGTTACCTTATCAATAGCACAAATTTCCAGAGGCAAATAACTCTTGGTTCCTGAAGCCCTAATGTCCCCCTCCCACCATAAACTGGAGGAGACTGGGGTAGAAGGGAATGTAAATGATAGCCAGATCATAATACCCCACCAAGAATCCCCCATTATCTTGATGTTAGTGCCTGACCTAAAGACGACATTGATCAAGCCATAAGGGCAAAGACTCCCCCCCCCCCCCGCACCTTGTAGGCCCTCCCTAGCATGTGAGAACTCTGTCGAAATCTCCCATTCCTTCACCACCTCCCCCCAACCATGGGGTATATAACATGCCCACCTTCACAACCCAGCTCAGCAGCTCTTCCTGCCCACGGGTCCTGTCCCCATGCTTTAATAAACCACCATTTTGCACCAGCGACGTCTTAAGAATTCTTTCTTTAGTCGTCGGCTCCGAACCTCCTCACCCCACCGAACCTGACTTAGGTTCTGGGACTTCATCATCATGACCAGGCATCTCCCCGGTTCACCCGACAACATTACCTCCTCTCCTAACTGTCCTCTCCTGCCTTTGCACCCCCATCGGACATGCACAGATTTCTATCAGAGCACCTATGAACCAGTGTATCCTGACTGGTTTGTCTTCCAATCAGTTCCTTAAGATCAGGGATTGAAGTTTCTCTTCAGATTCCGAATACCTAACAAGGTGAATGATGGGTCAGTTGGCACTGACAAAATATTTACTGAATGATTGAATCAGTAAATATAATAAAAATAAAATGTGATCATTGAGAAAATCAAACAGGATACAAATACAGATTTTTTTTTGATGGTTGAAACATTTAAATTCATAAGGATCAAAGATGGTTTTAGTGCCGAAGGGGGAATGATGACTTTGAGAGGAACACTCTATTACACTTTTATTTAGTGAAGCATTGTGCTAATTCTGTTAAGTGATCGTTATTTTGAGGGGATGATTTGGTAACTAATTTGGTTAGAGCCATACTTGAGATCTATTTTTATGTAATCATTGTGGTCTGAGAAAGTAAACCTTAGCCAGTGAGTCAATTGCAGTGGATGGAAGGTCAGAGAAACTATTGGCATTGACTGCTTTGTCTCCCAAATCTAAAATCTTCCTAGTGTGCTATTCAGATGGAAACAGCCACCAAGCACTCAAGCTAATGGCCAAGGTCATTTTTCCAGCTAGGCAGCCATGCAGCTGTGTCCAGTGCCCTAGGCAGGACTTGAAAGAACCCTGTTTGTCTCCCCATGGCCAGTACCAGGAAGTGCCCCTCCCCCACACCCCCAGTCTCCTTTGAAAGGTGCTCCAAAGGAAGCTCCCCCTTGCCCAGTGAATGCTAAACAACTCCTTTAACTCAAAGCACATTTTTCATCAGGACTTTTCCAAGAATTTAGGGAGAGCAAAATTTGGGTTTTACCAGAACAATGAAAACTCCAGATAATGGGTATCATGGCTGTATTTATATATAATTTTGTCCTGAATTATGGTCTCTAGAGTTCAAAATCTCTGGGAAGTGCCAACCTTTGGTTTCACAGTGCTGAGCTATCATCTGAGCTAAGAATGGAACTCAGGTCGCTTAACTTCCCAGCCATCTATTAGAACACTGTGCCTCTCAATTGTGTCTTAAATTAGGCACATAAATGAATTCACTCGCACTCTTCCTGCCTACCAAGTTTCTGCAGAGGCACTTATCAGCACTACAATGCTGCAGTTGGGAGAATTTCCTCAGCTCTAGAGTTAGACTCCTACAGCCTGCGCGAGTGGGAGAAGCTCAGATTGAAAATCTCAAGTCTTCTTTAATCTCCCAAGAGCTGCAGTGCCCTCCACCCCCCATCAACAGTCAGCATGAAACAAAGGAAACCCATCTTGTCCCGGGCCAAACTTCATCAGGGAAATGACACGTTTAGGACGAGAAACCCCCAGTCCAGCAAGATTCTACAAGTGTGGAGAGGAACATGCATTGAACACTGCTGTGGGCTGCCCTTTGCCATCTGTGGAATCTTAAATGGGGGCTCAGCTTCCTTCACCAGGCCCGTCCCCCCACTGCCTCCATCTGTAGGAGTGAAGAGCGGGGGCCTAATGAATTAGAGCAAACTGCTTGGCACGGTTCTAACCTGAGAGCTGAGAGGGGCTCGGGGGCAAAGTGCCTTTTATTTTTAATGGGTCCTTGCCTATCTTTTAAATGGTTTTCTTCTTTTTGGTGGCTTGAAGCTCTAGTGCCTGTGGAGTGGGGGAGGGGAGTGGGGGGAACACACAAAAACCCAAAAGGAGAATATAAATAAATATCATTTGGAATCTTGCATAATATCAGCCAATGGCAACAGCAGGTTTTTGACAGGCCTGCGAACTTCCCCAAAACAACATCCCGCCAGCCTGGCTGTGATTCAGGCATGAGTCAATGCTGTGAGATGGGCGGCTGCCAGCCTGCTTCCCCAGCCCAGAACGACTCCCCCCAGGCCCCGCGCTCTATTAACATTTTGAATCCAGGCTGGACTGTGTTATTAGCGGCGCTGGTCCCCCTCAAGGTAACAACATGAGGACATCTTTTCTTCTGGTGCTGGGAATCAATCTAAAATGAAGAAAGGGAGATGCCTCTTCATCACGAAATGATCTTTGATAAAAAGGGGGTCGGTACACAGTTTTAACAGCTGACAGGATTCTTAAAGACTGGAGCAAAGCCCTTTTCCCCACCCCCTGGAGTCTTGTTATAATGAGGCCTGGGGACCTGACATCTCTTTTTTTTTGTAATCCAAAGGAGGGGTGGAGCTCGAACTGGGGTGGGGGGGAGATGCCGCAAGAACCATCAGAGCCCCAAATGCTGTGCAAATAATTTCCTACTGATATTAGGAGACTACCTACCACAGAAGCTTCTCTCAAAGGCTGCCTTTAGCTTGGAAACCAGGGCTGCTCTTCAAAGAGCTGTTCTCACTCGGTGCACACGAAGTAGCAATCCTAGGCTCCCCCCGCCCCCCAAAACCACCACCTTGCTAATTAGGGATGCTGGCCTCCTTCTCTATGCCCATGGTGCCTTCTGAACTGGGAAAGCACAGCACAGTCGTGATTCTGCAGACGTTGACTCAGAGTAGAGCTATAAAACATGAAATTTTCTCCAAGTAAATATGGAGCCAGGAGTGAGACATAATGGAGAGAAAACAATATTCTTTGCAGTTTCCTTCCCGCTTCATTCTTTTGCGCTGGAGCTAAGGTGCGATTTATACAACCTGAATCAGGGAGACTTCTTTTTCCTTAAGGGCAAGTTCCTCACTCCTTTTCTTTAACCTTTGGACCAGTTAATGAACTGTGTTACCCACAGTGCTTTTTTAAAATTATTCTTCCACTGCCGAAAATATGAAATCACTTTCCATAGTCTCACACCCATTTGAGAATCTTGAGGGGATGGTTTATGTTGCACGAATCCTGGCTTGGCACCAGAGTTTTTGCATCTTGGGTGATGATTTATACCTGCTTTTTGATCCATCCATAGTAGGGGGTAAAATCTCCAAAAGCGATTCACTGAGCAATTTCTTTAAAGGGAGCATTCGAACAACCTTCAGACATGGCAAGCATGCAAATGGCGAGTTTCAATAAAGAGGATGTTTTGGAAATAGGGTTCTTGCAAATCAGATTCTGATTTTTTTTTTTTTTTTTTTTTTAACAGCTTCCCTTGGCTTACACCTTGCATGTCACTTGTCTTGTGGGAACACTTGTCCGTTGCAGTAAAGCAATGACTGGGGTGTTAAGAAAGTTCTTGGAAACATGGCGCCCCTGCACCCCCAAGCAGGGGGAGCGGAGTTGCAGGAATGCGCGGGGCGGATCGTGATGGCTGTCAGTGGGCTCTCGCTTCGGAAGCAACTTCCCTGCAAGTTATGCCCACATCTCCTGTGCCAGCCAGAGTGTGGGTGTGAATGGGCTTGCTCACAAATGCTGGCCCTAGTTTTTTTGTTTTTGAAAATTTCGCCTTTGCTGTTTACTCTAGCTTCAGACACGGTATTTTTTAAAACCCCACTCGGAGTCTGCAGCATCTTTTCTCTCCTTAACCAAAATTCTGCCCGAACTTTGGCCCTGCAAGTTGACCCGGTTTCTCAGCCGTTGATCAGCTGTGGAGACGGCAGGGGCGCCCTGGCTAGCAAATTCTGGCCCGCACAGGGTCATCGCTATTGGTGCGTTTCTTTTGCGAACGGACTCCATGGGTTCGGGCCTCGTGTGTTAGCAGCTGCGTCCGCTCCTCGCCCTCTCGGGGGCCGCAGATCGCTGCTTCTCGTCCATTTCCAGGCTGGCTTTGCGTGCCTCTTTGTGTGCCAGGCTCGGAGGGGTTTCCACGGCACGCGCGGCCTTGTCAGCGACTGGTGGAGAAGCTGCCTCGCCCACTCGGGTCATTCTGGACCTCCTTTGTCTGGTTCCCTTTCCGATGGCCTCATTTCCTGCACACTCGGAGGAAGGACTCTTTTCAAAATAAGCCGATATGGGCGTGCTATTGTTCCAGATGGTGGCTGTCCGATTATTTTTTAAATGTATTCGCCGCGTGGGCTTATCATGTAAACTCCTATTGAAAACCATTGCCCCCAGGGAAGGATTTGAGCATTTGGGTAATTTCCTTTGAAATTCTCAAGTGTACGTGTTTGGAGTTTCTTTTTCCTCCCTTCCAAACGGATGCAGCCGTGTCAGAGCGATCCATAAACAATATTGATTGCACAGAAGCACGAACTGCCAATCTGGAGGGTCGCTGCTCCGTCCCCTGCTGCAGACCCTAGTCTCCGAGAAGCCCTCCGTTTTTCACAGGATGGGAAAGAAATACACCAATTGGATTCCCACTTACGGGATGGAAGCTTCAGTGATCGTCTCCCAATTTTCTTGGTGTCAGCATCATGTCAGTTTTCGGCTAACAGCTGGAAAATTATTCTACCTATAAAACATGGCTTCTCTTCCTAAGCCAGTAGAGACACGCATGAATGCAACAGTGTCTGTATATTCTGAGCCCGAAACATGCACTGTGCTGCCTTCCACCTGATTGGATAATTTAATACAATTAAGGCCATTAATAAGTGAAGTTGTCTGGGAGCTTGGTTCATTGCCTAAAATCTGTGCAAGGCAATGCCACTTAAAGATCTTTTTTCCTTTCCTTTTAGACTTTATCCTTGGAATAAATAATTCAACTTAATCACCTCTGTGATCTGTGAGGTTAATTGTCACCCGAAGAAACTTTTCTACTGGTTTAATGGAACTGATCTTTGAATACGTTTCATGGATTTATCCGCTACTTCTTGATTTTCCTTCTTGGCCTCTTATTTTCCAATAGATGGCTTATGTTCCAAAAGCCACAACCACACATCAGTGTGGCTCACGGCTTGCTGATGTCCTGGGAACACAGGGGTCAAGGTTATTATCCAAAGTTCATCTTAAAAAACAACATTTGCCACGGTCCTACCCAACCTTTCTTTCACATAAATTTGCATTCTTACACATCAGCTAACCTCTAGCAAAAGTCCAGCATCTGAAGTAATTGAACATTAATGTGGGCAGCAATAAAAATTCTGTAGTTTAACCCCAAGATTGGTTGGATTCCAGGAGCGGTATTTTAATGAAGGGCCCGCTGAATTTAGGACAGCTGCCGGGTGTTATGCTAGGCTGGTAGCTGAGTCTTGGATCAAACACAACTTTGCAATGACTCATACATTTTACTAATTTATAAGTGTAGCCTTCCTTGAAATCCCAATGTAAAGACCAGCATCCTGATCCATGAAAGTGAATATAACCTTGAAGTCAGTGAAAATGACGGCATTGTGCATTGAATAGAGAGTCTGTAAGCTTATCACACTTCCCCTCCCACATCTTCTAGCTTTTTATTTTCTTTGAGTTTCACATGAGGGACTATGGGATGCCAGAAGCATAAATCTGACTTCTGGAGGTTTGTGTAGCAATAAACAATAAAACCTTATCTGAACAGCCAACAGAAAAAGGTTGGATGGCAAATTCATTTAGAAACAGCAGCCGGCTACCCAAGTGGGCATGTGGGACTGTGCTCGGAGCCTGGCTAGGAAAGGAAATCCACAATTGACACCAACTGAGAATGTTAAATGGCTAACAGTGATGGACAGTCCCTGTGATGGACAGTGGGGGAAGTATTCTCTCATCCCCCCTGCTCGCTTTAGAAGGTTCTAGTCTTCGAATGTTCCTTGTGGCCCATCTTTATCCATCTCCTCACCACCCCACACCCCACCTGCCTCCATGTGTTGGCCATGTCTTGCAGGACCTATCTGGCCACTGCCAGAGGCTCCTAGTCCAACAAACTTCCTCTTTCGTGTAACTTTCCTACCACTAACTTCTCATTTTCAACTCTTGCATGTGAAAATGAGCTCAGCCTAAAGTTATATGATAAAACAGGATGCAAAGTTGTACATTTGAAAAAAATCTCAAATATATAAAACATTACTTTATTGGAAGAAAAATACATGAACATGTATACTCATTATGAGTATTTGATCTTTATACTTTTTTTAAAGATTCTATTTATTTATTTATTTGTCAGAGAGAGAGAGAGAGAGCGAGCACAAGCAGAGAGGCAGGCAGAGACAGAGAGAGAAGTAGGCTCCCTGCCAAGCAAGACGCCCCATGTGGGATTCAATCCCAGGACCCTGGGATCATGACTTGAGCCAAAGTCAGTGGGTTAACTGACTGAGCCACCCAGGCGTCCCAATCTTTATACTTTTCTACAGTTGCTTTTTTTTTTTAAAACCATAAATATACTTCTGTAACAAGAATGTGTATAGTTTGTAAGATATAATTTGAAATATATCCAAATCAAATTAGGGAAGTAGACTTACTTAGAACACAAATGGATAACCACAAATTATAATCTTTTGCCTGCACTTGACAGGGCAATGAGATAACCGTGGGAAGAAGTGGAACTTTTAAGGGACTGTTAGCCATTTAACATTCTCAGTTGGTGTCAATTGTGGATTTCACTCAATAAGGTGAAAATGAGTTGCCCCAGAGAGGCTGGCCATTGTCACTGGTTTCCTCTAACAAAGCAAGTGTAGATATGTAGGTCTTCGGTAGAATCCTCCATGTGTTGTTGTAAAGAAGCATCTTAGTGGTCACGCTGGGATTCTCTGATGAGCACATTCACTAATTAGGAACAGAAAGGGGACCTGCTGGGCAGGAGGAAAGAGAACAGAGTGGGAAGAACTGGTGCCCCAGATTCCAGCTCTGCTGCTCTTCAGGAAATAGGGAAGCTGGCTGTGCTGGCTGTGTGGGGTCCAAGACACCTGCCTAATGTCACTGAGGATCCTCACCCTGGCCTGAGCTGCCTGACTCTGAACTGGGATGGGGAGTGATGGAGTGCCGCTCATAGGGGTCACACTTTATAGAAGTCTGTGTGTTAGCATTATATGTACATATGTATCATATCATCCATGTATATGCACATGACTGTCATCTAATTTGATATTTATACTACCTGGTACAGTAACTAGTTCTTTCCATTTGCTGATAAGCAATCCAACCCTTGGAGATGTCCACACTGCTAAGGAGGCTTGTGCGTGTGCTAGAAACAAACTCTCTTGACCAAGTCCAGGGCACTGTTCTCTAACTCACAGCCAAATTTATTAAGGAATCATCACATTCCAGTTATAAAATTAATGTATGTTTATGGTTTTTAAAAAAGTGAAAAACTAAAGAAAAATAGAGCAAATACTCAAAAGAATGATAGCTCAGTAATGTTCCTTGGGTTGGATTTCTCTCCTCTGTTTTCTCTTCCAAGTTATCCAGCTGGGCTCTAGTTCAAATATCTTCTTTGGGACAGATGAAAGATCATATTGATGCTGCTGCTGCTTTGGGGGATGATTATATGGAGAAGTTTCCTTCCAAACGCAGTATCAAAGTAATTCTTGATCTGTTTACTGGAATTCATAGGTTTTCTATCTCTCTTCATATGCATTATTTCATTGGGAGCTTTCCATCAACTTTTCACTACTTCTTCTCCCCATTTCTGCTCCTAACACCTTGAGTAATTCATCCATTTATCTTGGCCTGTGTTGTTGCCTCATAACTGGCCTCCTTGCTTTGCCTTTACTCCTGTTTGAAACCACATCCCTTTCTCAAAACATTCCATTCTCAAAAAAGCAGCCAGAGTGATTCTGTTTAAATAAAAATTGGACCAGATCACTATTCTACTCAAAAACACTCTATAGGTCTCCATCTCACTTAGAATGAAAGTTCTTATGAGGCCTAGAAGGCCTCACTCTGTTACCTCTCTGACTTTATCTCCTCCAACTTTTACATTTGCTTGGTCCTCTTCAGCTGCACTGGCCTCCTCTTCATTCTTCAAATGAGCTAAGAATTCTCCTGCCTACTGTGAAGGACTGGCACGGTCTGACTTCAAGAAAGATTGAGGTGGGCTCTGGCCTGAATATAAGTGGGGCTCATAGGGCAGGACGGAGATAGCCTGGTCTCTTCATGATGACAATTCAAAGAAATAATCTTTTCAAAAATATCACTTAAAAAAATTCAGATTTGTTGCTTTAGTCTTTTAAGAAGTGGACAAATGAGTGGGGCACCTGGGTGGCTCCGTCATTTAAGCGACCGATTTGATTTGGGTTCAGGTCACGATCTCAGGGAAGGGAGATCAAAGCTGTCGTGGAGCTCTGCGCTAAACATGGAGCCTGCTTGGGATTCTCTGATTCCCTCTCCCTCTCTCTCTGCACCTCTGTCCCCACCCCTGCTTCTGCTCTCTCTCCCTCTAAGGAAAAAAAATGAGAACGAAGCTGACAAGTGAACGGACAGATGTCAGTGCCCAGCACTATGACAGATCTGGGATTTAACCTCCTTATAGGCTAACTGGTTAGCGGGTGGGAGTTTGATGGATGCCAGGAGACAATGTGCGATTTCTGGGTCAGAGGCAAAGAGCAGCTGATTTGCTCATGGCAATAGTGGCAGCCAGTGGATGGACATTTTCGCTCCAGTGCTCCAGGTTTCAGTTCCCACACGGCGACACAAAGAAAGCCAAATGACACCTACACACACGGTGGGTTGCATTACTGGATAGGACGCCTGAGCTGAGGGAGCCCGAGTGTGTTATAGTGGGGTGAGCATGCGTCCTCATTGCTCTGGAGGGAGCCACTGTCTCTATCTTCTAAAGCAATTTACTAGACAAACATCTTTGAAAACATAGCCTGGATTATCTGCAAGAAATGCAGAAATATAAAGAGCCATCTGAAATAGTCTCTCAATGTATATATTTCCTAAGTGCAGAAGGAAACAGCTTCAAAGCCATCTTCTCTCCACCCCTTTCGTTCTTAATATCTTCCACCGGCAGGTGGCTACTCCCTTAATGCTCCTTCTTAGTCTCAAGCCCCCAGACCATGCTCTCTGTCAGAGCCACCAATGGACTTTGGTCTTCCTTCCTTTACTTTCTGACTTTATTCTTTATTCTTGCCCAAGGATAAATCTCAACGCTAAGTACAGCCCAACTTTCCCTTCATTTCCCCCCTTCTGTCTTTATCTACTTAGTCTCCATTCAGCATCACGAAATCTTAGGGACTGAGGCTGGGAAGACCAGGTTTCCTTTAAGGAGCAGGACAGAAAAGCCAAGAACATTCAACCTGAAGGACTTTGTCCCTGACCAAGAGAGACTTCTGTACCTCCAAGTTCTTTTCTGTTCTCTTTTCATTCCCTTCTTCCTCTCCCCAGGGTTCAGGGCTCTAATATTGCTCCCAGATGGTTTTTAGTTGAGAAAAAAATGGGAATCCAGAAGAAGTCTCTAGATGAGCGGGGATTGGATTTAATGACCCTTTTTGAGGCCTTGTGATTTGGTCTGACTGTGGTTTAATATGAGCAGCTGTGCACCATGGCTTACAGGTCTACATAACCAGGCTTTAAGGAACTTTTGTATCACCCTCCATAGCTTTAATATCTTTTCCACTTTCTTCAAAATTCCTGTCCCTCTGAACTCCTGTATGTCACCAGCATCTCCTGTTCCAGTAAACTTGACTGCTTTTCTCCCTTTCCACCCACAAATAGACTTGGCCTCATTCTCCAGAGAAGATGGAGGTTCTTATATTCCTGCCAACAAATTGCCAATCCTTCCTGCATTTATTCCATTTATTCATCCTCTTACTCAAAGTTCATCTCTCCAGTTACGCTCTCAATCCCTCCTATGCCTCCTGCCCCCCCCACCCGCTCTTCAGCCATGTCTAATTCTGTCTCAGTCCTCACCATTTCCTAGAATGGGCTTCCTGCACACTACCCACTCTCCCCTGATTGCAGAACCGAGGGGAGGCTTTTCAGTCTTCCCATCTAGATATCTCTGCAGTACTAAACTCACCCACCATCTCATTCTTGAGCCACTTTATCTTTCAGATTCTGGAAGATCATGAATTCCAGGTGTCCTTCTGCTCCCCTGGCTACTCCTTGTCAATCCCTTTAGGTGGTCCCCCATTTCTTACCCAGGCTCTAAGCAAGTCCCTTAGACTTGGTCCTGATAGGGGCTAAAGGATTTAGAAACCAGAATTCAGAATGGAACTTCACTCCCCATATCTGTCCCTTATTTGTATTTTTAGTGTCTTGGCTTCATTTTTCTAGGAAGGGTAGACTTTATCTACACTAGAGGGAACTTGGATGCCCACAACCTAGACACATATCCTAACAGTCTTCACTTGAGAATAAATAAGGATTTCCTTTTTTGAGGTAAAGTTTTTAAAATCTCAGGGAAGAGCTCTAACGAGTCATGTGCCATCCCCTCAAACTGGTCCTATGACTGGAGAAGAAGTCCAGTCTTAAGAAACACAGATTTTGACACCAAGAAGTAGCTATTGCTGTAACAAATACCAAAAATTTGTATGTGGTTTTGGAACTGAATTGCAGGCACTGGCTGAAAGAATTTTGAGGTGCATGACAGCAAAAAAAGTAAATTGCTTTGAACAAAACACTGATGGGAACATACACGCTGAAGGCACTTCTGGTGAAGACTCATCATGTCATTGGAAACTGATGTAAAGGTGCTCTTTGTTACATACTGGTAGAAACTTAGCTAACTCATGTCCTACAGTTGTGTGGAAAGCAGATCCTATAAATGATGAACTTAGATATTTAGCTACGGGGATTTCCAAGCAAGTTGGGTCTTAAATGCCATCATATGTGTTCTTATCAGAGAGATAAAGAGGGAGATTTGTCTCACTCACAGAAGATTAGGAGGTAATGGGACCACAGAGGCAGGGGTGGGAATGAAGCAGATACAACCCCCAAAATGCCAGCAGCCACCAAAAGCTGAAAGAGGCAAGGGATAGATATTCTCTTAGAAACTCTAGAGGGAGGGAGTCTTGCTGGAATCTTGACTCCAGACTTCTAGCCTCCAGAATTGTAAAGGATCAATTTGTGTTGTTTTAAGCCACCCAGCTGTTGGTCATTTGTTACAGCGCCCACAGTAGGTGAGCAGCGCAGCCTAGATCCCCTGCCATCCCAGCTGCCAGCAAGCCCGAGATGTGATGACAACTTACCACTGAAATCATGTGTACCATTGAAAAAAAAAAAAACCAAAAAAAAACCCAACCAAACAAAACCCAACAAAATAAAGCAGAACCATTTTCTTCTCTTCTTGTATATCCTCTGTGTCTGACAGAAGCAGTATTTACCAAGATGAGCAGTAACTACTGCTGGCCATCTTTATCCTTATGTCACTTTCCCCTCAGCAGAGGAATGCTGCCAGATGCTCCCTGCTTTTTCAACACTCTCTTTCTTTGGTTTCTTTGCTTTCTATGGCCCTGCACCCTCTGGCTTCCCCTGTGCTTTTCTGGCCATTCCTTTCTTTTTGGTGTCTTCTGTGTTTCTTCCTTTGCTAGCCCTGCCATCCATGTGGGGATCCCTCAAGGGTCTGCCCCAGGTCTTCTGTATTTTTCTTCGCTTTCCATTCTATAGACTTTTCCTGGAATTTCCATTTGCTTCCATAGGCTCAGTAAGGATCCATGGGCTCCCCAATTTACACTGTCAACTCAGGCTTCTTTTTTGAGCTCCAGAACTATATTTAGAACTGCTTACTTTATATTTTCACCTGGATGTCTCATGTTCCTCACACATAACATGTCCCCTCCCTACCCTCATTCTCAATGGCTCATCATCCGGTATTTCTTATCTTGGTAAACAGTACTTCTGTTCACTCAGTTGTTCATGCTAGCATCACGGGAGTCATGTCTAACCCATCCCTCTCCTCACAGACGACTTCAATCTGTTTCCCAAAGTTAACCCTTTTACCCTTGAAATAGATCTCACATGTGGTCCGCTGCCATCCTTCTAACCCAGACCATAACCACTTCTCATCTGGGCTTCTGTAGCAACTTCCCAACAGTTTCCCTGCTTCCACCCTTTCTCTGCCTCATTTTTTTACACACTAACAAGAGTGAGCTGTTAAAAACACAAAGCCAATCATGTCACTCTCCTTATATAAACTCTTCAATGGTTTTCATTTGCATTTAAGATAAAATCCTACTCCAAGTCTAAAAAGTCCTGAAGGAGGTGTGTAGTGCATTCCTGGAATATTCATCAGGAATGAAGGATTTATTCTCTCAGCTGTTGGGAGTACGGTCATCTGACAGCCCTTAGCTGGCAGCTCCCTTTGGGGATTGCCTCAGCTGAACAGAGCTGTCTTTCCCAAGGAGATGGCCTCCTTTCTGGGGTGACTTTCATCCAATAACCAAATGATGGCAGAGGAAATGGTATAAAAGCCCAACCTTCTCGCCCCAGCTTGGTCAGCAGACTTGGCCAGCTCAAAAGAACCACCCCATGGGGTCAACTAATCCCTCTGTTGATACGGTGGCTCAGCTTCTGCTCCATAATGTTTCCTTCCTCTTCCTCTCATGAGTATTGATCTCAAGACCACTCCGAACAAAACTCCCCAACAAGAATCCCCTCTTTATAGTCTGCTTCCTGGAAACCCAGCCTATAGCAATCTGTAAAGTCAATGCTGAGATCAAGGGAGGTAATAATCCTTCTGTCCTCCTTAGTGCTCAGATTTTGTCTAAAACACAGTCATACCTACAGTATATGCTTATTCTTTGGGGTTAAGACTAAGAAGGACATTGATAAAGTAGAACATGACCAAGGAAGACAACTAAGATGTTGTAGCACTGAAAATCTTGTCATAGGACAAAGGGCCAAGAGGTGAAGCTAGTTAGTCTGAATAGCACCAACTTAATAGGAACAAGATCATCATCCTTAGATTTCTGAAGGGCTACCAAATGGAAAAAAAAAATTCACCATGAGTTGCTCCAGGGACTTGGTTGGGTAGCAGTGGATGAAATTTCCTGGGGCACAAGTTTAGGCTCAATATAAAGAAGTTTCTAGTAGCAATGTAATGGCATCCTTGTGAGACAGAGTTTACTTTTACTGGGTTTGTGTGACTACATCTTGAGAATGATGTAACAGATTCCAGAGCACAGAGAAAGTGTTGATCAGATGACTAAATTCTCCAGGACAGCATTCTATGACTTTCTGTTTTAGGACGCTGTTTTAAAAGTACCCAAAGAGATTGAAAGCTATGATCTGACAAAAGGATTCCATCACCAAGTAAATTTGAGAAAAAAGCTAAATAATGTCAGGCAAGACATTTTTACTGCAAGATTTCTTCAAGAATGCATGGAGAGGGCGCCTTGGTGGTTCAGTTGGTTGAGTGACGGCCTTCAGCTCAGATCATGATCCTGAGTCCTAGTATCAAGTCCCACGTCAGTCTCCCTGCTCAGTGAAGAGTCTGTTTCTACCTCTGACCTTCCCCCCTCATGCTTGCTGTCTCTCATTCTCTCTCTCTCAAATAAATCAATAAAGTCTTAAAAAAATAAATGCATGGTTAAAGTCCACCAGGACTCAGCATTCTCAGAACTCTTCTTGGCCAATGGCTAGTCAAAACAATGGTGTTAGTGTTCCGTGGAAGCTACTTCAAGAAATTCTGCTTTAGAACATATGTTTCTCTGAGCTGTTAGGAGAAATTCTCAACCAGAATCATGAAAGTTCAAATTGCTAAATATTAGTTATTAAGGCTCCTACAAGTGGGGATCCCAGCTAAAAAGTTATCAATTCTCCCAGCTTTGCAGAGAAGGTATATGTGTTCACATTTGTACTTTTAGCACATAAACATGCCTGCTAACCCCATCCTTGGTAGTATTAGAATGGATAATGGATAAAAGCTAAAGGATTATCATTTTTTTTTTTTTTTTAAAGAAAGGCAGACTGCCATATGCAACACCTCATTTGGACGAGTCTGGAGTCTTGGAAGCTTAACTGCCCTTGACTGGAGCTTGAGAGCTTGTCTGGAGGTTCTAGCAGGGGAGCACAGCAACTTGTATACCCTTGACCAAAGAACAGTCCTCTCCTCTATCAAGGAAGGTTGTCCTCTTCGACCGAGCGCACAGCTTTGGAGGGATGCACACGGAGCGGTGAGGGAGGAAGGGGGCACCAGTCTAGACAGCCGAATCAATGCTGGTGATCAATGGGGTGACAGATGTTGCCGCCAGATCACTCTCACATCCGAGGATTATCGTTTTTGTTTATATTCTTCTTTAAGTGCCACGCTGACCCTTTTTCAAATTTACCAACCATTTATATTTTAAAGTGGGCATAAGGTCCGTGGATAAAGAATCCCTTCAAATACATTTATATCTAGAACACACAATTTGGGAACACACTTGACTGTGGAAGTCAATATTCAGATCTTCAGAGACAGAGAGACAGAAAACCCCAGAAAATTGTACCAGTTTTACATTAACTAGGCTCCTTTCTATCTTGTGCTATACAGACACGATAGTGAGTCCCAATTATCCAGCTGCCTAATCAACACCCATAATTAAATTCTCCACATTTGCTCCCTTTTATTTAGCACTCCCAGTGACAATGTACCCACTCTAGAAGAAAGAAAATAACAGCGCAGCCAGGCTCTTGCTTATCCTGTCTTAATTCTGTGAACTCTTTTATCAAATGCCCATTCTAAAGGTCTAGTCATTGGCTTGATGCTTTGCAGTAGAGTGTAAAATGCTCAAAAAGCACTCAGCCACCAAGTGTCAGGTTGGTCCTATGAAAATGAAAGATGCGTAGCAGCTCCTACTGGTTCCAGACCATGATGCTTTTGACTGATAGGTGAATAGCTGCCCTAACTTGTAGCTTTAAGTTAGACTGAGGAGGCAAAGAAGAAGATGGCAGGAATTGTAGGGTTAACTCATGTTTTTCCGGAATCTTTTCAGTTTCTATTACCAAAATTTACCAAGTAGGGTCTTTAAAAGACCCCTTGCTACAGAATTATTTTTAATAATAATAAAAAAATTTTAAATAGCTATGTTTGCTATAGAGACATTTTCCGAGGGCAAAACGTTACCAGTTCAAAGTAGGTGGGTAGTCTATTAAAGTAAACTGGGCTATTCAAATGAATACCTCAAAGTCCTTCAAAATTCTAAGGAGGTAAATCAAATAATGGCAGACTAAATTTTTAATTAATTAATATTAGAGCTGATAAATTATCTCTAAGATGAATAATGTTGGGCTGTTCTGAAAGCACATTCGTTTTATCCACTTTAGGTGCTACCCATATACTGGGCTCCTTTTTGGTCAAGAATACTACTAACCTACACCCCCACACCCTGTACCCCCGCCCCCCAACATAGACTTACAAGGCTCCTGCCGAACCCCAGAGATCGTGTTCCTATGGCAACTATAGTCCATTTTGTTGCAGTTATCTTTCCACAACATCAGTTTTAGAAATCCACTGTGATGAAAAGGGATATTTGTTCACACCTGTCCAAGTTAAGCTTCCTATACTACATGTGATAGCATGTCCTTGCTATTGGCTACGACTATATTATACGTCAGGAATCATACAGATTTCTTGTTTGATTAATCAACAGTGCATTTTACATGAATCGAAGTCCTCAAACACAAGGGGTCACAAAGACAATTACCTTAAATCACTCTATGCCCAACTGTGCCATCTACAGGCTGAAGAAACTCTCTTAAGTGTGGTCAAAGGTGTCTCTGATACCGTAGGGAGCTTTAGGGGACTCCTAGTGGGTATCTTGCTCTTCTATGTACCTGAGTACATTTCTTGCCTCCCTGTGTTCCATAAAAGAAATTCCACTTTCTCCCCAAGGCCGTAGATCTCAGGGACACAAGAAGACTGTTGGAAATGTTACTGAGTATATTACCGTATTTGGTAGAGTAACTGTGGGGCTGCAGTCTGACTCTGCTGTCGATTGGCTTTGTGACCAGAGAGAGTTAACTTAACCTCCTCGGGTCTCAGTTTCTTCATCTGTAAAATGAAGGTTTAGGTGAGGTGACCTGCAAAGTCTCATTTTGGCTTAAAACATCTGTGACATTATGTTAAATGGAATCAAGGAACTTGAATGAGTGATCGCAAAGGAGAGTGGAGAATGAAACAAAACAAAGTGAGCTCTAAAAAATACAAACATATGTGTCTATAATTTGTTACTTTTGTTTACTAAAAGGAAATGGAAACTTCCATCAACTGAGACAAAGCTATGAGATTCTGTTTTATGCTTTGGAGCTCCTGGCAGGACGGATGTTTATTGTGGCTCTGCCTCCATGACCTTGTCCCCTGGTGGAGAATACGCATGGTGAGTTTCTAATGGGAAAACAACAGGGCAGAAAGAGCTAGATGGACCCAGATATACCAGTATAGAATCCCAATAACAAGGTCAGTGTTCTCTCACCCAATCTGGGAAGTAATGGGAAACGGGGGAAAAAAGTTACTCTTTAAGTAGTACTACACTCTCTCTAAAGGATCTAAAAATGGCTTTAGATATTTTGAAATTCCTCCTACTTCAAAAGCACAAAGTCATGCCTTCTCCCCAGATGCTACCACGCTTCCTGACATATTAAGAGTTATGGATATTTCCCTCATGATCTCAGGCTATTACTGCCTCTGTTAATCAATTCTGTCCTCCTTGTTGTCCTTGCTACACGGTGTTGGCAGAGCAGAGTTATAATATCTCAGCTGCTGCTTCAGCGTTTGCTTTATGGTGACAGAGGCCATATTTTCCCAACCAAAATCTAGGAAAACATGGCGTGACAAGTCTGAGTGTTCTCACGAGGAGAGTAGGACAGAGTATTAGAAATTAAGGCTATCCTGGAATACACTTGATATAACCAATCGGTTGGCAGCTTGCCATTCTTTGGTAGGAGGAGAGGACCAATGAATCTTCCAGTTGAATGATACAATTTCTTCATAGTCATCATGGTTCTTTAGACCACCATGCCTTGAGTTTTGTTCTTGCCCTCCACATGTCTGCAGATATTTAAGCTTTGGGATCAGGTCTGAAGCCAAAATATTCTGGAGGCTTTCAGCTCCCTCAAACACTTAGGGAAAGATCATACTTAGACATAAAGCATCAATTCCTCTCATGTTTTATAATGCCTGCCATCCACACTTTCCTGGGCAGACTCAATCCTCAAGTGCCTATCCCATAAGGGCAAGAAATGTCTATTTTACTCACTTCTGCATATACAACATGTAGAACTAGAATCAGTCCATAGAAGGTGCTCAATAAACATTTAGAGGATGAATGGATGATATGATTTTATTAAAGACTGGGCTATACCAATTCTTTTTGTAAATTTATTCTAATATTAGAAACAAGGACATTTTGACAAGAGACATCTGTGATAGGAAGAAAAAAAGACAACTTCTATCCTTATTTGATTTCAGTCTTGGGTGGATCCTTCTTTATATACTTAGCAATATTCTGCTGTATTTCTTTGTGAATGACAGACCTCTCAGATGCTTCTTGTTTATTTTTTTTGACCTAAATTGCAGTACATACAAAGGCCAAGAGCCCTTGAGGTTCAATGTCAAATATAACTGGCATGTGAAACTTGTTTCAATCTGATCTGCAGTCATTGTTTCCTCGTTTGGGGCCTTTTATGAGAAATGTCTATACAATTCTATCTAAAAAATAAAATAAGATTGCCAATTCTCCCTTAAAGTCATTTCTGTCCTATTTTATCTTCCATTTTTAAAAAAATCTAATTCAGTTTCAAGTAATAATGACAAGGTTCCATTTATTTCAGATCACCAAAATGCCAATGTTATTTCAGTAATGTTATTCTCAGAAAAGTCTTACCACTCCAGAACAACAATTTTATGGCTTTATAAATGAAAAAAAAAAAAAAAAAGTAAAATGGCAACAAAACTTATCTATTTGGAATTTCTAATAATTTGGACAAGAAACTGGGCTAAGGTTTGTTTTTACAATGCCTTAGAGTAAAAGATTTGTTAAGCTACTTACTATGGCAAAAATTTAAATGATGTAGAAAAGCCACCAGGAAGGAAAGGACATTAACATAAATAAATATGCAAATAATACATTCTTTTCTGTAAGATAAAGTAGTTTCTGAAAAAACTCCACTGGGCCACATTATTTATCAGGTTTAAAGTACTATAAGAAAGCCTAACATGTGTGTATACTACTGTTTTGTACAATTTACTGAACAACTGTCTATAATGCATTTAATTATCACAGCAGCCCTGTGAACTAGGCATTATTCCCATTTTATAGACAGGAAAACAGTAACTTGAAGGGGTTACTAGACTAGCTCAAGGACAGATGACTCTAAGTGGCAAAGCTGGGACTTAATTAAATATAAGTCTTCAGATGCATGATCCAAACTTCACTTCACTGCAACACAGATGCCTGTAACAGTTTTAATATGTTCTGTAATTTAGACTTTTCATTAATCCTGACAGACCAATTAGCCAAAATGAATGTGTTTTCCCCCAGCCAGTGGATAGAGTCAAGAAGAGCTTTGGAAAAAGATAGGAAGGAACACTTTTCATGATCATTAACCAGTGATGATAATAAATACATCTCATACCCAGAGGAGGTTCAGAATGTTCTCATCTGTATCTTTATAATAAGTTTAGAAGAAGCCTCACAGATCATCAGTTGCTTCCATCTCAAGGGAGAAAACATGAGTGTCTTGCCTTGTGACCTGGAGGAGAATGGTGAGTGTGGATGTGAACGCATGTTTGTTTATTTGTTCTTCCCCTCAACAGGTGGAAGATTGCCAAGGAGAAGGAAATAGCCTAGCTTCATATTTTTGCACAACTCTAGAAAACACTAGAACTTTGAAGGTCAAAAAGAAAATTATTTTCAACTTAGAGTTCTATACTCAGCCAAACTATCAATCAAAGGAAAGGGCAAAATTGAGAGCAAAAGTTTTACTCTCATACTTTTTCAAGAGGCTATTGGAGAATGTGCTGTACCAAAAGGAGAAAACATATCTAGATGGAGAATAATGCAATGCGGGAAACAAAACATACACACAGAGGGGAGAGGCAGATGGGTATTAGTCAAGAGGGAACCCTGGCAGAGAGGGCAACTAATCTAGACTGAAGAGTTTCAAACGGTTGTGGCCAAGGACAGCACAGGGCTCCATTTTCATGGCCACCCTTCCCAGTACACATAATGGAAGTAGGTGGGTTGATGTGAGCTACAATCATTAGATAATAAAGTATATTTCTAATATGAAAGTTTACACTGAAGCTTGGTGCCTCTCTTGTTTCTCCCTGTTGACTGTAACTCAAGAAAATACAAATCACTGAAAAACAAGTGTGTGTGTGTGTTTGCATTAGAATATTTCTGGAAGGACTTATAAGGCAGTAACTGACTATTTCTAGGGAGAGGAAGTGGGCAGCTATGGGCGGGAAGGAGACTTTTCACTACACACTGTGTATACTGTTGATCTTTTTGAGTTGCTTACTATACACAAAAAATAACATGAAATATCTACTCCCCCTCTAAAAACGCCCCAGTTCAACAAACATGCAGATAAGTGCTCAGTCTGATTGGTCATGGATAATCTGGGGACCACTGAAAGACATGCTTTTCACTTCCTATGTGTTTTCCTTTCCTCTAGTTAGCTCAGAGGCCATCTGGAATGCTAACTCAAAGATATAATTTCAATATGTATTTCAGATTATTTCCTGAAGAGTAGTTCCAGCTTATGCAACCACCAGCAAAGAATTGAGAGAATCCATTAATCTGTACTGATTAGACTTACCTTTTTATTTTTTACATTATCACAGTATTTGAAGATGAAATTACCAAGTAATCCTCAGAAATGTGCTGGTTTGGTTTGGAGTTCTGGTGTTAATTTATCTGGATGCAGATTAGTTTTTTTTTTTTTAGAAGCTGGTGACACATTGACGTCTCTGCACGAAATCCCTGCTCATGGCCATGCTCCACACACCTGCTCAGTACACCTTAGGATTCTGTTGTCCTAGGACCAGTGGATTGCTAATTGTCCCCACGTAGTATTTGTAATGAAGAGCTGAATTACTCTGCGTGGTAGAAAACAGCTTGAAGGCAGCTTCATAAGCATGGCATGAATTTGTCATCTGCTGTATTGCTTAAAACATTCGGTATTGCACAAAAATTTCTGCTGGTGCCTTTTGGCCACAGAGAAAACCCATCAGTGTCCACTCAATGATTCAGTCCTAGCAGCAGGCAGGATGCGATTGTTAAAGCTCTCAGGGAGTCAGTTCTTTGCTGGCCTGTGTTACCAGGTAGTGTAGATTCTACTGCAGTGTGGGTTAGTGGAGACATCGTGGGTTTGTGGAGACATCGTGGGTTTTAGAATCAGACCCATCTGGTTCCTACTTCAGTTCCACCTCTAACTGCCCGTAGAACTGTGGGGATGTGCTGTCCCTGAATCTCAGTTTCCTCATCTCTAAAATGATCATTGTAATAGATATTGTACAGGGCTACGGGCTCATGGTAGGGATTAAATGAGATATGAGACATATATGCAAAGCAGCTGGCATATGGTAAGAACTTAGTTTACATTTAAATACAATGAGTTAATCATATTAGCAATATTAATGTTTTTAAAGCACTGAGAACAGTGCCTGGATCATTGTAAACCTTCGGTGAATGCCCATAATAATTCTTAGTTTTTTTATACTGTAGTGGATAGTTTCACTGAATTGAAGATATTCTTTAATGAGTCAGTCAACTTCTTCTACCGGTTCAGACCGGGAGGATACCAAAAACAGCCATTTCTTCCTCAGGTATATGTAATCCAGTGAAGGAGACAAGAATAGACATGGAATTCATTCTCTAACTATAAAGAACATGTTATCTGAAGCAGGAAGGGAATAAAAGAGATCATAGAAGCTATAGCTATAGAGATTCCAAAGGAGAGGAAAAGAGGAGAGAAAGAGAAAGGGAATGGGGAGAGGAATGATTTTGTAGGTTGAATTATGTCTTTCCCCATCCCAACCAAAATTCATTATTTTGAAATCCTAACTCCCAAAGTGGCTGTATTTGGAGATGGGGCCTATGAGAAAGTGATAAGGCTTAAATGAGGGCTTAAGGGGAAGATCCTGCTCTCATAGGTCTGATGCACTTATAGGAAGAGAAGGAGAAACTCTGTCATGTGAGGACACAGCGAGAAGGCAGTTGTCTGCACAACCAGGAAGACAGTCCCCATTAGAAATCAATGATCTTGGACTTCTAGCTTCCAGAACTGTGAAAAATAAATCTATGCTGTTTAAGCCACCCAGTCTATGTTGTTTTTATAGTGGCAGCCTGAGGAGACTAAGACAGAGGGAGAGAAAGAGAGGGAGAACATATCTTGGTAAGGCCAGAACAGGGAATTTGCACTGTCATTTGAAACGCCCTGAAGGGAAGAGCTAAGGGATGGAGAAGAGGATGGTGCCTCATGGAAAGACGAGTGAGAGGACATGTTCTGGAGCCTTGAGTGAACAGCTTGGTAAGTGAATACAGCTGTATAATCTAAGACCAGCTCAGGAAGGACTTTGAATTCCTTCAATAGCAAGATGACACCAAGGGTGGCAACATTTCAGGCAAAATAAAATTCAGCCCAAGATATTTTTCCTCAACCAGCTGGCTGTCCTTTAGGAGTTTCAGGGGAAAGTCTGATAAATCATTCCACGTGATTCTTCACAGATAATGAGAATCAGGCCAGCTGGGAACAAATGAGATAAGGAATTGTAGGCCTAACCCTGACCAGTGAACTCTGAATTACACTGAAATTACGAAGCACGTAATCATCATTTGCTCACACAGCATTCATTCTATACAGACTGTCACAGGGGCAAAAGTTCCTATATTCAACTGTTTTTCAAAGACTCTTAGACTGAAATAAGAAAACTTAGACACCATTTAGTCAACTCTCACCCAGTGGAAGGCTTTCCTTTTCAATTTCTAAGAGGAAGTGCCATTAATTCAGGCCCTATCTAGATACTTCTTTAAAGCAATTTTTAGAACAGTATTCTCTCTTTTCAGATTTGAGATGTTTTGAATTTCTTGAAGAGCATTAACTATACTGTTATTTACTGAATGCTCATTACTAGATACCAGTCACTGTTCTCAGTGTTTTTCTTGCTTATCTTTTTTTTAACTACTCATTTGCATGTAAAGACACTTTTGTTTTTCTCCCATTTTACAAGTGTGCGAAGTGAGGTTTAGAGAGGTCATGTGACTTGCCTCAGATCACACACTTAGGAAATGGTAGAGTCAAAATTCAAACCCAGGTAGTCAGTCTACCCTCACAGTGGGAGTGTCAGAACAGATGTCCTTTTGCATTGACCTACATCAGAGGTGCTCAGTCATTTCTCCATCCTCCATTTCTCCATCCAGAGAGAACCTCAGTGGGGTTAGAGTAAATGTGGGGATGTAGCTCGAAAAGGCCATCCTAATTTTCAGGGTGTTCTTTGAGGTCCCCTTTCTTTTCTGGGACCCTCAAGTGATTACCACCAATCTAGATATATTAGGCAACATCTGGGAAGAAAGTTCTAATGTTTTAAAATGTTAACCAATATGATTCAAGTATATAATTCTTTTTCCAATGAAAAATACTCTGTGAAAACAAAACTCTGTATATGACTGACATGGATTTCACAAAATAACCTGGCATCTTGATATTTTAGGGTATGAAATCAATAGTAACATTGCTTGTTCTTTCGTCTTGTTCTTACAAGCAGAAGTCTACACTTTTGGAAATCAGAGTTGCATGAGATCCATTCCTTCATTTTCAAGAAGGCTACTTCCAAAATCCAACCATGCCCCCCCCCAAAAAAGTTACCATTCTGTCTCCTTTCTTTAATTGCAATAATAACTCATGCTGCATCAAAGGTTTCTCCAGCTACAGTTTTAAAGACTGTCCCTGCTGTGTAAGTCATGACCTAATGTAGAATTAAAAACAGTTGGACAACATTTATTTAGCAGCTGCAGATACACTGTTGAGATTGTCATCAGGACAGTCCATGGCTTTCTTGTGTCCAGTTCCATAAACCCAATTCCTTCAGGGTTTCCATGATTCAAATAATCTAGTTCAAGCTCTGGGAGACATGCATGCAGTTGACCCTGGTAAGACCAGTTAGCCTCCATCTGTTCTCCACTACTGACCTTCACCTTTACCTCATCAGTCAGCTAATAAAAACATGACATAGGCCAAAAGACCCCAAATAGGCCAACAAAGCACAAAGTTCAAAACCTTCTCATAGAAGGATAATAGAATCATCTTCATTAGATAAAAGACAGTGTGTGGTCATTTTAATTATTCCTTGAAACTTTGCTCCAGGTATTATGTACATCTTCATTTACAGAGTTACAGATTAAAACACTCTTTGAGATTAGTTATGTATTTCAGTTTTTATTAAATATGGCACATAATAGAGAATTAGATTTATAACACTGCTTTGTAAACAATAATTATAAGGGTTTGACTAAGACATAAAATATAATTTAAGGCTGTGTCACATATTCTATATCCTTAATTTTGCACCTTTCTACCATTTTCTTCTTAAAAACAATGAATCATAGTAACCTTAGGTCAACTATTAATCTTATATTTTTTCCTTGATAAATCTCAGGTACATTATATCTGATATTTCTCTGCCTAATTATTTTTCCCAAAGAGGCTTGCATTATCCTCATTGACAATCTGTGCATTGACTTCTAATTCTTCCATATTGTGGGATTTTATCCTATGCTTTGAATAATAAGTCATCTATTTTGTAAGCTTAATGAATATAATTTCAATGACATAGAAGCCACTTACAAATATGTTAAACATCTGTGGGTACTGGCATAAATTCTGCACAATTTCACTCATTACTAAAAGGTACTTAAACATGGAGATATCCCACCATCCTATCAGATTAATGCATGGCTTTCTTACCTTTCTATTCTCCAAAGTCCAGGAATCAAGAGCAGATGCTTTTGCTTCTAGAAGCAAAATATTTGATATCTTCTGGTTATTTAATAATTTCTGGCACTACCTACTCATTATTCCATCATATCTCAGTTACATGCGTTAAATTGCTTATAATCCAGAGACATTAATCAGTCTTGGTTTTTATCAAGCCTGGGATTTATCATTTTCACAGTTATTCAGCATCAGGATGGCTTTTGTTTCTCCTGCGTTAACAAAGTCTGGCTTTTGTGGTGCATAGCCGTGAGTTCCCAACCTCACTCTTTGTCCTCCAACCCAACATGGACAAATATCCTTTCTGTGGCAGTGGGAAGACATTCTATTACATTATTTCTGTGGAGATATTGGAAAAAGAATCTGTTTCTCACTGAATTACTTCCTAAGATGAAATTCAAAGCCTCTCCTGTGCAATACACTGACAGTGTCATTGCAAAATAAGCCTGCCAGTTCATACAGTGCTATGAAGGAATCAAAGACTTTGAGACCCAAAGCCTTTCTTTCAAGATCCCAGAACACTCCTCTGTTGTTTCATCTCCCAGTTGAAGCCCTGATGAAAGAAAAACAATCTGAATTTGACCAATAGTCACAGAAAGCATTAAAAGGCATTCTTAAATTATAGCTAGGACATGTCACATTATGTTGTTGGCTCAAAAATAATTAAATGAAAACCAGTACATATTTTAAACAATAATACTTTTGTTTCCCAAAAAAGGAAAGTCATTATCCAAAAGATCAGCAAAGGTGTGGTGCTAGTCACATGAGAAATGTTTTCAAAAATAAATGGTCCTCTTTTCTCAGTCTTTGGACTCTATTCATCTTTCTTTTCTTTTTCCTTCTCCTCAGTACAAATATTAAAAGCAAAATTACAAATAAAAGAAATTTCAAACAATGAAACATTTTATAGACAACAAATTTTGGATCTAACATTAATTTAAAAGATATTTTAAATGCTAATGTTGAAACAACTTAAAAGTACTCCCAATCCTTTTCATTTTCACATTGTTGTTTATATCACTGATATAGTCTAGTCCCTATCATATGGATATAGAGATTTTAGACATAGAAGTCTTTTTGCATTTGTAGAATTATATTTCTGAAAAATTTTCTAGTTGGCAGAACTTCTGCTGGCAATATCGTCATCTCATAGGAGACCATCAGGACCTGGGAGAGGTCAATAAAATTCTATTAAATACAACTTCTTAAGAACCATGTCCAATAAAATTTCTATGTTTCTAGATGTTTTTGTATTACCTATTGCAGCATAACAAATTACTCAAAAACTTACTGGTGTAAAGTCACAAACATGTATTATTTCATAATTCCTGTAGGTCACAAACTCAGGAGCATCTTAGCCGGAAGGAGTCTAGCTCAGGGCTTCTTGTGGGGTTGCTATTAAGATGTCATCTGGGACTGCAGTCATCTGAAGGCTCTACTGAGTCTGGAGATTTGCTTTTCAGCTCACTGGCTGTGGGTGGGAGCTCTCAACTCCTCCTCAGTGAGCCTCTCCCTAAGACTGCTTGAGTGTCCTCAAAAAAAATGGGAGTTGTGTTCCCTAGAGCAGAAGATTTAAAGGGGGAGCTAGGAGGATGGCACTTGCCTTTTATGTCCTAACTTTGAAAGTAACTCAACTTCACTTCCGCCTACCTCTTTCTGTGCATTAGAAGTGAGTTAATAAGTACAGCCCACACTTAAAGGGAGGGGAATTAGGCTCCACCTTTTGAAAGGAGGGATATCAAAGAATTTGTGGACATCTTTAAACTACCACAGTTTCCAACACAAACTAGATTTGTTGCTTTTAAGAACATGATCTGGTGGGGTGGTGCCTGGGTGACTCAGCTGGTTAAGCGGCCAACTCTTCATTTTAGCTCAGGTCATGATCACAAGCGTCGTGAGATGGAGTCCCACATCCAGCTCAGTGCTGGACATGGAGCCTGCTTCAGATTCTCTCTCTTCCTCTCCCTTTGCCCCTCCACACTACCCGCATGCACATGCACACATGTGCTCTCTCTCTTTTTCTTTCTCTCTCTCTCAAGAAAACATGATCTGGTGGTTAACCCTTTTTCTGATTCGCCACATTTCATCAGGAAGTATCTGTGAGCATTATAATACTCTAAGGTAGATTTTCCCTCAACTTATAAGTCAAGTAAACTATATCTTTTCAGCAATTGGTTTAAAAATTAGCCATGTACTGGAAATGCGAATTAAAACCACAGTAAGATATTACCTTACACCTGTCAGAATGGCTAGAATCAAAAACACAAGGAGTAACCAACGTTGGTGAGAATGTGGAGGAAAAGGAACACTTGTGCACTGTCGGTAGAATGCAGACTGGAGCAGCCACTGTAGAAAACAGTATGGAGTTTCCTCAAAAAGCTCACAGTAGAAATACCATATGATCTGGCAATCGCACTACTAGGTATTTACCTAAACAAAATAAAAGCACTAATTCAAAAGGATATATGCACCCCTATTTATTGCAGTATTATTTATCACAGCCAAGACATTGAAGCAGCCCAAGTGTCCATAGTTAGGTGAGTAAATAAAGAAGATATGGTAAACATATACTATGAAATATTACCCAGCCTTAAAAAAGAATGAAATTTTGCCATTTGTAGCAATACGGATGACCTAGAAGGTATTGTGCTAAGTGAAATAAGTCAGCCAGAGAAACAGATACTGTATGATTTCACTCATATGTGGAATTAAGAAACAAAACAAATGTAAAACAAAGAAAAAAGAGAAAAACAAAAAACACCCCCCCCCGGACTCTTAAATATGGAGAACAAACTGGTGGTTGCCAAAGGAGAGGTTGGTGGGGGGTTGGGTGAAATAGATAAAGGGGATGAAGAGTGTACTTATCTCCATGAGCACTGAGAAATGGGTAGAATTGTTGATGCATTATATTGTACACTGGAAACTAATAAAGCACTGTATGTTAATTACACTTACATATGAAAAAAAAATAAGTCCTTTACTAATTTAAAATTTCATGTCCTATGCACTTGCATTTTTCCTTTTCTTAATTGTTAAGTGCTTTAGTAAAATACTTGTGGAACTGCCAGGAATTTTAACACATTATCAGGGTGTTTAAGGGTATGACTATTTGAGGGGTGGGGTGTGGGTGCTGCCAACATGTACCTCGCACCAAGGGGTCGGGTAAAGGAGAGCCCTTTGCCTACCTTACTGCCTGGGTCTGCCGGTGCAGTCTAGAAGAAGCTGAAGCATTGCCATTACCATTATTCTTTTATTTATGGCAACTGAAATTATGGTTAGATTGCTTAATGGTAATGAACTAAAATTTTGCTATAGAAATATAAAATCACAGTATTCCAAGACTATGGCTGGCTAAATCACAGTTGAAGGATTGTTTTGTTTTTTTCTGTCTAACATCATTTTGTAGAAAACTTTTTGTATATCTTCAGCCTCACGTTTATCACTTTAATGGCTCCGTAATGGTCCCCTGAGATGATATACCATAGATTATATAACCGTTCCCTAATCGCTAGCTATTTGTATTCCTTGATTTTTCCTTCTACTTTCACAAATAATGTCGCCATAAACATCTCTGTACAAATAGTTTTCTTTTTCCATCATTTCAAGCTCTTCCTTGGGGCAAAGTTCCGCAAACTGGATTATTTAGTCAAAAGATATGCACCATTTTTTAAAAAAATCTTTTTATTATGGAAAATTCCAAACATATACCAAAGTGTGAAAAATAATATAATCATCTTAGGTGCCTTAAGTACCTACCTTGCTTCAATTAAAGCTACTTGCTTCAATAATTATCAACTCATGGCCATTCTTATTTTTCTATACCCCCATAATTCCCCTACATTATCCACCAAACTGGATTATTTTGAAGCAATTTCCAGACATCTATCATTTCAGCTATGACAACTTTTTGTTGTTGTTTTCAATATTGATTGTCTTACTGCCCTTCAGAAATTCAAATGAAGTTCAACGCTAAAATCCAAATATGACATGACAGCAAAAGAATGAAACATAAAAGGAAAAAAAATGGGCTTTATCAAAACTAAAAATCTTGCTCTGTGAAAGGTCTTATTAAGAGGATGAAAAGATAAAAATACCTACGAGGAGAAAATATTTATATGCTACATGTGTGACAGAAGATATATATAAATATCTTATTTTATATACACATATTATATATGAGAAATATATGTAATGGTATGTAATATATAATAAATATATAACAAATAACTCTCAAAACTCAACAGTAAATAAACCCCTACTAATTCAATTAAAAAATGAGCAAAAGACATAAAGTGACATTTTACTGAAGAGGACATACAGATGACAAATAAGCACATGAAAAGATGTTCACCATCATTGGTCATCAGGGCAATGCAAATTAAAACTGCAATGATCTATCACTACACATCTACTAGGACAACGAACATAAAAGAATAGTGACAATAACAAATGCCTTTGAGGATGTGGAGAAACTTCTTCTCTCACACCCTACTGTCGGGAATGTAAAATGGTATACAGCCGTTCTGACAAATAGTTTCCCGGTTTCTTAAGAAAATTAAATACAGGCTTACCACCCAACTCACCAATCACACTCCTGGGCATTTATGTTAGAGAACTAAAAACTTATGTCCACACAAAAATCTGTGCATCAGTGTTCACAGCAGCTTTATTCATAAAAGCTAACAGACTGGAAACACCCCAGATGTCCTTCACTGGATGGATAATTATGGTAGACCCACTCCGGGAAATGCTATGCAGCAATAAGAAAAAATAAACTACTGATATCTGCAACAATTGGGATGACTCTCAGGGCCATTATGCTGAGGGGAAAAAGCCAGTCTCAAAAGGTCATAAGTGTCCGTCGACTGATGAGTAGATAAGGAAGATGCGGTATACATACAACAGAATATTACTCAGCCATAAGAAAGCATGAAATCTTGCCATCTTCAACAACAATGCGGGTGGAGCTTGAGAGTATTATGTGAAAAAAACAAAAGTTAGTCAAAGAAAGACAAATACCATGTGATTTCACTCATATGTGGAATTTAAGAAACAAAACAAATGAACAAAGGGGGAAAAAAGAGAGAGAGAGACAAACCAAGAAATAGACTCTTAACTAGAGGGGATAAATTGCTGGTTACCAGAGAGGAGATGAGTCGGGGGATGGGTGAACTAGGTGATAGGGATTAAGGAGGGCACCTGCGATGAGCACCAGGTGTTGTAGGCAGGTGCTGAGTCACTACATTGTATACCCAAAACCAGTATTTCACTGTGAATTAACTAACTGAAATTTAAATAAGAACTTAAGAAAAAATTACACACTGTATGATTTGATTTATAAACCATTTTTCAAATAATAAAAAGGGTAGCATGAGGGATGTTTTTGTGGTGGAATAGTTCTGTATCTTGATCGCCATGGTGGCTGCAGTGTCATCATGTTTCCACTTGTGGCAAAACCCCCAGAGACCTCTACACACAATTTTAGCAGTGTCAACTTCATGGCTTTGATATTGTACTATAGTTATGGAGGATGTAACCATTGGGAAAAACCAGGAGAAAGTCCAGACCTCTCTGTACTATTTTTGCTATTTATAGTGCTTCTGTAATTATTTAAAAAGTTAGACATTCAAATATGGATTTTCTGTTCTCATTTTTGCGTTTGTAGGAGTGAAATTGAAGTGTAGAGGCCCGCGGAGCCGAGATTCTGCTTTTACCATGGAGAAATCTATACAACAATCATCCCTTTAGAATTTCTTAAAACTTTTAAAAACAAATCCTGTGGTAGAAGTTGGAAGACATCACTTTGTATTGAACGGACTCAAGGAACATTTGGCAGGTCTGTCAGACCTTCCTACCAAGACAGTATTCTCCCAGGCCATTTTCTGAGTAGATACGACTGAAATTATAAAAAGTGGTTCTTGCCACTTTGCCAAAAGTTGTTTTCTTTAGAAAGAAGAACGCTGAGGCACGTACTTTTACTCATCCGTATTTATTACAGCTGAAACCTTGAAAGACACTGCCAATCTTGACATTGATTCTCCTAAAATTTGTCATTCAACACATGGATACTTAGACTATCTAATCAAGAATAAGGTAATGAGAAACCTATGGAAACATGAGTAGAAGAGATACACAAAAGAAGAAATATTTAGGCAGGCTTATGAAGACAGCAACTCAGTTAAGAGGAAATATATGTATACATGCACACACACATACACGCACACAACTATACATGCACATGACTACATATTCTGGGAAATCAAATGCAGTTTGCATCCCACTGAAATTGCCCTGACAGAGATTAAAATAACAACAAATCCATAAACTTCAAAGACAATAGGCTTCTCTCGGGTTTCACGTACTTTTTACGGTATTTGATACTGATAATCCTTTAGAGATTCTACTGTCTCTTTGACTTTTGGTGATACTGCTCTTTCTTGCTTCAATCTCTAGCTCCTTGATAAATAGTTCTTGCCCTTGTTTTTCAGACTTCCCTTTCTCCACCATCACTTATCTGTTGGCATCTCCAGTGTTTGGTCCTCTTCTCTTCTATGCTAATGTGGTCTTTCTCCAGAATCTTATTGGTGGCTTCCATGTCCACTGATAGGCTGATAACCTCCAAATCTGTACTTATGTCCTCACCTCTTCTTTATATTCAAAAGTCATACATCTAATGATTTACTGCATATTTTCTCCAGAATGTTTTATCAGCATCTTAAAACTTCCTATGTTCAACCTAAAACTCACTATTTATCTTCCCACATCTGCTCTTCCTCCAATCGCCAATTTCTGGACATACTTTGAAGCACCTGGGTCAGTAATATTGGTACCCAACTTTTACTTTCATTGACACTCTACTCAATTGACCCCAACTTCTTTCTCATGCTCTCCTCTTAATGTTTCTTGAATCTGTATTTCTATGCCCATTGTCACTGCTCATGATTCAAGATATTTTCATTCCTTGCCTGGTCTGTTTCAATGATCTCCTTACTATTCTTCCCACATCCAATCTCACTCATACCCTCAGTTTATCTCCCATGCTTTCCTTCATGAGTTTTCTAAAGCACACATCTGTTTATAATACCCTCCTGTTGAAAGAAATTCAGTGGTTTCTAATTGCTGACAGGACAAAGTCTCTCATGAATTAATCAGTCTCTGGCCTCCTTTCTTTCTTCTCACCAACCAGTACTTATCAATAAGCAGTTCCTTCAGATTGGGCTTTCCATGATTCTGAGCCTGTTCTTGCTACTTTGAGTCCCTCTGCGTGGGAACCCCCACTCCCACCTTCTTCCCCCACCACACACCCACAGAATATTTTCTTATCCTTCAAGACTCAGATTGTCACCTCTGGGATGGAGCATTTTTGACCCCTTAATACACTAGGCTAGTCCCTTCTTTATCCTTCCTGTGCATCTCATGGAACTTTCTACTGTCTTGTCTCCATGACTTTAGTTTACATGACTTTAGTTTACATGTGTCTCCCTCTACAGTTGTGAGTTTCCTGAGAAGAAAACGAATTTAAACTCATCTTTGAATCTCAGCACTTGGCACAGTGTCAAGGACATTGTAAGAACCTAATAGTCACAACGAACAATTTTTTAGGAATTACTGCATGCCAGGTATTATTCTAAGCCCCGTGCACATGCTCTTACGTCATTCTCTCTACTCTGTGAGAAGGTTCTACTTCCCCCCCGCTTTACAGATGAAGACATGTTGCTTACATTATAATTAAATGCACCGAAAATGCACTTGACGAATATTTATTGAATGAAAGATAAGAAATGGACGAATGCCCAACTACTCAGTCTTCTCCCTGGGAATAAGACCCTGAAATATCCCTCTGAATTTAGTTCCCTGCAGGAAGGCCGCCAGCCCCATATGTTATCCTGGCATAAACTGTTGAGTTTTATGATCTGGAGAAGGTTTGCAACTTGTTTCCATTACCACAGTCCATCCCCTGATTCCAAAGCACACGCCAAGACATATGCCTGTAATACGCCACTAAACATTTTTAACATAAAGGACCCTGATGGTGTAGCCTGCTTGGCCGGTTATTTATTGATTTTCTGAGGTAGAGAGTCGTGATTGCTGAATTCAAAAGCCAGAGCTAAATTCATAGGGCCTATATAAAAATCAGCCTGCTTCTTCTCTATATAGTCCCTTCATAAATAATTCTTCAGGAGAGCCCATCACTTGTAAGTGCACTCTTGTAGTTCAATACTTGGCACACGTTTTGGTTTTGAAAGAAGGAGCTCTAAAGGGTGCAAAGCCAGGGACTTGGAATCAGAAACCTGAGTTTTGAATTGCAGATAACTTTGGATGAAGTGTAGAATTGCTTGGCCTCAGTTTCTCCAGCAGATGAACAACTATCTGTCAAGCGTCCTCATCAGCTAGCACGACATGGGGAGGTTTACGTCTGCGGAAAAGGGCTGCTAAGGGGGTTCGGTACAGACAGGCCCTCTGAAACATACATACGCTCAGCAAACTCAAGATTTTGGTGTTTTTCTTTCCTATGTGGCAACAACTAAAAATGACTATTTCCTAACAGAGAACTCAAATTCCACCCAAGTCAATTCTTAGTTTGCTAATTTAAAGGGATTATAAGATGGTGAGAATACTCCAAAAACTGTACCTGCCTTCCCGGAAAAATCATGCAGATTGAACTTTTGTTAACAGTTTGGATTCCATTTGGCTGGGAGCTGTGAAAGTGCAGTATCACAAGTTAGTCTCAGAACAAATAAACAAGAAGCCAACTATGATATTGGTTTTGTATGTATTTACATAGTGTTTTCTAAGTGAGAAACATGGAACTGTAAGAAAAAAAGGGGGGGAGTGGTGAATTGCATAATAATCCAAGGAACATCCAAGGAGAATTTAGGGCACTTTCAAGCATTCCTATTGTCCACGATGCTGGCCCCATGGCTGAGTGCTCCCACAAGTCCCTCTGCCTAGAATTTTTAGCTGCTAGTTGTTTTGTTAGCTTGTTTCACGGTAGCTGTTTTATGTTGCTTTGTCTTCTCTCACTTGGAGAAGACAGCGTGCTCGTCTTCAACACGTGTCTTCACTGCATGTTTCTACAAGAAAATATATATTTTTAAAGCCTGGGGAATTTTCCAATATTAATAACTGTTAATTAGTTTTAAATGTCTCATGCCTCCAAGGAGGTTCCTAAGTTTACCTATGCAAACAGTCACTGCATAACTTGATTACTTACCGCTTTCAACCAGAGCAAGAAAATTAAGAGTTTGTGATTTTCTTTTAGTTCAGTGCTGGACGTTTTGCTTCCTCTTCTCCACACACACACATGCACAGCCCCATTTTCCAAACCCAAGAAAATGGAGTTAATGTCACCATCCTCTGCTGTTACACAGAAAACTCTTTTATCCTTTATTTTTCTTAATGAATTAGATAAAAATGCCTTCACATCATTCCTCTGGTTCTATTTCACTTATAGAAGTAGGTGTTAATTGCACACTTAAAAAAAAAGATGCTACTAATGTTATTCTTCATTGCCTGTGCAATATTATAGAGTATAAATTTAAAACTGCCACACTTTGACTTCCTTAAGCTGCTTGCTAAAGCGTCCTATTAATTCTTATCCCACTAATACCCCTGTATCACATAAAAAAAAAAAAGCACATTTTCTAAAATGCTCTGATAATGAAGGCATGATAGCAGGAATATAATACTCTTAACCTGGCAATTCATCACCCAAAAGACAATTTTCTCAGATGATCTATTGCCAAGATTCATGCTGCCGGATGTGCATAAAGAAGAGACCGTTATTGTTCTGCAACCACAATCTAGTATTATTTAACAATAAAAAGACAGATGTACAAACAGCCTTTGGGTTGAGTATAATTATTTAAATTATTTGAAATATCCTTAAATAGCTTCTCTCAAAACTTATTTCCATTTAAGAACTCACAACGTTGCTGTCCTTTCTTGAATTCTTTATGTATCATTTCTTGTCAGAGATTAATTTGAATTAATTCTAGTTTTCAGCTTTACATTAATTGCATTCCAATTAGCCCACAGAAAGCCCCCTCAGTACTGCTTAAAGTTGTAAACCAGAACTCTTCCACAGCCCTGAATTCCACCCTTTACTTTAAAATGCTACAGAAAAGCAGAATTCCAGAACCATCTCGGTCAAATGGAAGATGATGGTGTTTAGCAACCACTTATAACCCGGACTGCATGGAGACAGAAGGCTACTCATAGCTCCCTGAATAATGGCTGGGTTTTCATATGTAGGATTAGGTAACGTTCTTCAGTGAAATAAATTTATGTTGGATATTTTTTTCATCCCCCCTAAACATAAAAGCTGTAAACAGCTACAACCCTTTGAAAATGGAATGGCCTTCTGTGACCCTCAGGCTGAGATTTAAGAGTTTTCTGTAGCTGATTCATTCCCATTCCCATGGAAACAGTCACCAAGAATGATTCTGCTGTCATTATTTTTGAGCACTTATCCTGGTCCCAATGATCTGGTGCTGTGTCCATGGAAGTCAGAAAGGAAATGAGCATCAGTATTATGGAATGAACTCAAATAACTGTCAACTGATAGGTTGAAAGTCAGATACTATCCAAGAAATTGGTCTTTTAAAATAACGTGTTTAAGTGTTTTTCTAATGATAGAAGGCATTTATTGCATACAAACTCTGCAAGGCTGAATAGGAAACTACAAGTAGTAGGACTGGGAACTGGACAGATGGGAGAGTAGAATGGAAACTTTGTAGTTTCTTTTGTAGCTTTTTTCTTACAGAAGTTTTCAAATCTAGGAAAAGCAGAGAAAATAGTCTAGTGAATCCCCATGTACCCATTTCCCAACTTTATCATTTACCAATTCATGGCCAGTCTTGTTTTATCTATACTCCTAACCCCCACTGGATTGTTTTCAAGCAAATTCCAGAATTGTATGATTTTATCCACAAATATTTAGTACTTATCTTTAAAGTATAAAACCATATTTAAAAATAAAAATACTATTATTACATATTAACATGTTCACAAGAATTTCAGATACAACAAAAGGGTCAAATAAAATAAAAGTAAAATGTCCTCATTTTTCATAAAAAATTTTTTATAGTTGATTTATGTCATGATCCAGGCAAGTTCTGGGATGACATTTGATTACTAAATTTCTTGTCTCTTTTAATCTATAACTTCCCCTCCCTTTCTTTTTAAAAATTTCTCTTGAAATATATTTTTTAAGAGATCAGTAGAGTTTCCCAGATTCCAGGTTTTGCTGATGGCTTCTGTGGTGTCATTTCACATGTTTCACTGTCCCCAGTGTATCTGTAAACTGGAAGTTCTATCTAGAGGCTTGAGTAGAGGCAGGTTTGATGTTCTGACAAGAAAACTTCCTATGTTGCACTCAATTCTTCCATCAGGAGATAGAAAATATCTCCTTGTCTTTTTTTCGTGAGGTTAACAGAGGTTGCAGAACATTGTATAAACCATGATTTTACTGGAGGTCTGAACCAAGTGAATGAATCACTATTTAAAAATTAATGAAGCAAAATTTTTAAAAACCAGGGGGAAAAAAGCAATTCAGTAAGACCCGACTATAATATCATAGGTGGGCTCTAAGAAAATCAAACGTGAAAAATAGCCTGAACAAGCCTGTGTAAATGACCCATGTGGTATTCTCGAAGTCCAACCAGGTTGTCCAAGTCCCTTCTGGTCCCAGATGTGGTTTGGTGTCACCTGGTTGTACATGCTTTCTCTGTCCATCTCCATCTCCATCTCCGTCTCCGTCTCCTTTTCCTTCTCCTTCTCCTTCTTCTTCTTCTTAGATTTTATTTATTTATTTGTCAGAGAAAGAGAGAGAGCGAGCACAGGCAGACAGAGTGGCAGGCAGAGGCAGAGGGAGAAGCAGGCTCCCAGCCGAGCAAGGAGCCCGATACAGCACTTGATCTCAGGATGCTAGGATCATGACCTGAGCCGAAGGCAGCCACTTAACGAACTAAGCCACCCAGGCATCCCAAGCTTTCTGTTTCTTAAGAAGGGGTTGTCTGCTATTACCTTTGTAGGTTCTCTCTCCCTTCGATTTTCATATTACTCCCCAACTCCCAGCATGTAAGAATTTTAGCAAAATGGGGACTTTGCTGAGGAGTATAGTTAATTGCTAATGGCATTGTAGCCAAATTCATACTGCTGCACAAAGACTTTATTGTATACACATGAAATGTGAAGAAAATAAAAATCACACATAAACTTGTCGCTCATAGATAACACTGCCACCATTTTGAAGTATCCTATTCCAAATATTCCTCTAATATTCTTACATATACATCCACACATGTAAAACAAGTCCAACTCAGTTTTAGACCCTATTGGTTATGGTCTTATAAGATTCAAGAGTCTCAGTTGCTGAAGACCTCAGGGCATTCTTTGCTTCATTCCTGAAGTTGTGTTTTTTTTTTTTTCCAATTATTATTATTTTAAGATTTTATTTATTTATTTGACACAGAGAGATCACAAATAGCCAGAGAGGCAGGCAGAGAGAAGAGGAAACAAGCTCCCTGCTGAGCAGAGAGCCTGATGCAGAGCTTGATCCCAGGATCCTGAGATCATGACTTGAACCAAAGGCAGAGGCTTAACCCACTGAGCCACCCAAGCACCCCCATTCCTGAAGCTTCTTATTCAGCTTTTGTTTTGGTTCTGTCAGATAGCTCAGTTTCCTTCCAATATGGAAGAAAACATAGTAGCAGATTCTGCTGTTTGACCTTAAGCTATTTTAACTGATACACCAGTATATTACCACGTTTCTCAAAAATGTAAATTTTGATGGATATATGTTAGATGTCCCATATATAGTCCTTCCATTATAACCAGTCATGATTGCTAACAATTTTCAATAATAAAAATAATGCTGTAATAATATACATAAATAATGTGTAAACTGCTTCTACATTTTAAATTATTTCCCTAAAAGTTGTCCAAACTTCTAGGATATACATTATTAAACTTCATTTTAAGAGAAGTGATACCAAATTACAAAAGCAGTATAATTTTGTAATGTAATGTTAGTTTTGCCTTATTTTCATCACAAGTGATTACTATAATTTATGAAAGTCTTTGTCAATTCAATATGGGGGAAAATTATGTCAAAGCTATTTTAATTAGGGCCTTTCATTGTTAAGGATGCTGAATATTTTGGATATTTGTATATTTATTCTGCCAACTTATAGTCTTTGTCCATTTCTTATAGGATTATTCATCTTTTTTTGATTGGATAATACTCTTTCCTGTGATAAATATTAAAAATAATTCTTCTTATTTGTTTCTTTCCTTTATATTTGTTTTTGTTTTCTATGTATGGATACTTTTAATTTTTAGGTATTACGTTTTCAATATTTTCTTTCATATAGTTCTACTTAGCTTAGAAAATTTCTATACTTCAATTTTATACAACTATTCTTATAATACTTTTCTTTTTAAATATTCAGTCTTTGAGGTTTTTTTGATTTCATGGTGTGGAAAAGATCTTTTTTTTTCTTAAATGAGGAGCTAGATATTTCAACAATATTTATTGAATAAATAATCTATCATTTCCTAATGGTTTTTGAAGTAAGAAATTTTATCACATACTAATTTTTATGAGTGTTCTATAACAGTTAAAAAAACTTGTACCCACTTCTATGCCAGTTCTACTATAATTTATTTTTTATTCTATAACGTATTTTAAAGTTCAACGGGAAATCCCATTCCTCATTTTTATTTTTCAAAAATATTTAGGTATTCTCATTAGTTATTTTTTATTTTAGATAAGTTTAAAAACACATTTACTCTTGTCAATACATTTAATGAGAGATTTTGTTTAGAAAGAAGTTCATATGTTGATATTTTTAAAGATTTCAAGTACGTGATATATCCCTACATTAATTAAAATTTTCTGTCATGTCTTACAGTTAAATTGTTGGTAGTTTAAAAAAAATACATAGGTCTAGTACATTACTTGATAAGTTTATTCTTAGATATTCTATATACTGGATTCCACTGGTAAATCATAAAGGTGTTGGTTCCACTCTGTTTATGAAAACTAACTCAGTTACCTCCCATTGATCTTACAGAAAGACAATCCTATTACTTATACGTAAAAGAGATTTTAATCTCCTCTTCTCGAGCACTTATGTCTTCATTCTCTTTTGGCCTTGTTACAATGTTCTTTGATGTTAGAGGAGACAATGGTCATTCTTGTCTTGGTTTTTATATTATGGAATTATATGATATTGTCTCCAGACCAAGATTTTATTATGAATAAAGCATAACAATGATCAAATACCTCTCAAATAGTGATTGACACAATACACTTCTCCTTTATTCAATTGGAGAGAATAAATTTATTAATTCAGTTCCCAAAGTTGAAACATTTTGCTTTCTCTTTTTAAATCCTACCAGGCCAGAAGTGTATTATTCTCATTAAAGGAAGAGATCTTATTTTCTACAACTTTATTAAAGAATTTTAACTTCCTTACAATAAGTAAGATTGGTTTATCATATTGTGCTATCATTGTCAAGTTTTTGTGTCAATCTTACCTCCCTGTTGGGATTTTTGACTGGACTTGTGTTACAACTCACAAATTATTTTAGAAAGATTTTCATCTATTTAGTAATCAGGATCTAATCCTGAAACTTACTATCTTTCCATGTATAGAAGTCTTGATGTTGGATCACTTTATATAAAGAAGTGTCGTATGACTTGAGAGCTAAAGAATGCCTAAGAGTGAACTAGGTGAAAGCCACGGGCAGTGGAGGGCATTCCAGGAAGAAGTTTTAAAGAGAGAAATTACATTGTCAAATTTGCCTATTGAATAGATCTTCCTGGTGACAGATATAAATGACTCCTCCAGATTTTTTAAAAGATATTTATTTATTTATTTAAGACAGAAAGAGAGCTCAAAAGAGAAAGCAAGAGAGAGAGCACGAGCAGAGAGGAGGGGCAGAGGGAGAAGCAGTTCGCCACTGGGCAGGAGGCCAAGGTGGGGCTCCATCCCAGAACCCTGGGATCATGACTTGAGCTGAAGGCAGACGCTTAAGGGACTGAGCCACTCGGGTGCCCCAACTCCTCCAGATTTTAAAAGAAGACTATCAAAGGGAAAGGAAAATGAAACTGGGGAAGAAGGAGCAGGGAGTATGGAAAGATAGGAGAGATTTATCATATTTAAATGGTAATAGACTAGAAACAGTAGCCACAGAAGGAAGGAGAGTTACTGATACATAGGAAGAAAGATAGTTCATAATGAAAGGTTTCTGAGAAGGTGGGAAAAGATGGCAAGTAAGGACAGACAGAAGGTGGGCCTTTGATAGGGGAAAGGGTGAGACCTCTAGCAGTTTTTGGGAAAGAGGAGGGTGGGTTCAGATATGGGTAGGTGTGTAGGATGAAGGGCAGAAAGTAAAGAGGACTCCCATCTGATGGGGCAGGGGAAGTTATCTGCTAAGGCACACAAGGGTTAGGTGGGTGGAGATGGCCCAAAGAACTGTTGTAGGATTCCTCAGGAGTGTGGAGGACCCAGATGAGAATGAAGATTATGACTTTATTGTGGTTCTAATGAATAAATATTTTCCCATTATATTTTCTGACTGGTGAGTGTGCACATATGGGATAAGCAATAATATTAAAATCTAATTTTTTCCTATCGTAACTTACTGAGCAATCTTAGTGATTCCAAGTGGTTTTATTTTATTTTATTTTTTTTCAAGTTTTTATTCAAATTAGAGTTAATTAGCATGTAGTGTAACATTAGTTTCAGAAGTAGAACTCAGTGATTCATCACTTACAAACAGCACCTGATGCTCATCTCTACAAATGTCCTCCTTAATTCCCATCATCCATTTAACCCAATACCCCTCTGGTAACCCTCAGTGTGTTCTCTATAGTTAAGGGTCAGCTTCATGGTTTGCCTCTCTTCTCTTGCCCCCCTCCCATGATTCATCTGTTTTGTCTCTTAAATTCCACATATGTGTGAAATCATATGGTATTTGTCTTCCTCTGATGAACTAAATTCACTTAGCATAATACACTCTGGCTCCATCCATATCACTGCAAATGACAAGATTTCACTCCTTTTTCTGGCTGAGCAATATTCCACTATATATGTATACCAAGAGATAACATTTTAAACATGATATTCTTTCATTTTTGACCTATAATCATGCCATTGATAGGCAATAATAGTTTCATCTCCTATATTTCCAGGGTTCTTTAAATTTTATGTTTTGTGCCATTTTGTTTTATTAGCATGAACTTAACGTACAATAACATTTACAGCAGGCATTTTTGTTTTGCTCCTGATTTTAATGGAGATGTCTCTAATATCTTATCCTGAAATGTGATGTTGGGTTCCTTCTTTGGTAACTAAATAATGTTCAGAAAGTCTTGAACTTCTAGTTTTCTTTTCTTTTCTTTCTTTCTTTCTTTTTTTTAAGATTTTATTTATTTAACAGAGTGAGAGAGAGAGAGATCACGAGTAGGCAGAGAGGCAGGCAGAGAGAGATGGGGAAGCAGGCTCCCCGCTGAGCAGAGAGCCCGATGTGGGGCTTGATCCCAGGACCCTGGGATCATGATCTGAACTGAAGGCAGAGGCTTAACCCACTGAGCCACTCAGGTGCCCCAGCTTCTAGTTTTCTAATCTTAAAAAAAAAAAGAGAAGAAGAATGGATTGTATCAAAAGCTCTCTCAGCATGTATCTATTATCTATCCCATAATACTTTTTCTTACTGAATCTGTTTAATCTGTGACTTCTGGGAATAAATCTCTCTTGGTTGATTTTTAACATAGCCTTGAACTTAGTTTGCTAGCAATTCATTTCAGGTTTTTGAGTAAATCAAAAAGAAATGGGCTTTTCTTTTTGTTTGCACATCTGAGCTATGCTGGGTTTATAAAATAAATTGTGTAGCTATCTATATCTTTCTGTTCTTTGGAACAATTTATGTAGCATTAACTGTTCTTTGAACATTGGAAAAAATTCCTCTGTTTTCAGAGCCAGTACTTCTTCTGCATCTTTTCCATGTTGTCTGTGGCTGTGTGTCTATTTGATTTTGACTCCTTCTGTATTAATTTTAGCAACTTAGTTTTTTCTTTTTTTATATTTTATTTAAAGATTTTTATTTATTTATTTGACAGAGATCACAAGTAGGCAGAGAGGCAGGCAGAGAAAGAGAGAGAAGAAGCAGGCTCCCTTCCGAGCAGCGAGCCCAATGCGGGGCTTGATCCCAGGACCCTGAGGCCATGACCCTAGCCGAAGGCAAAGGCTCAACCCACTGAGCCACCCAGGCACCTCAGTAACTTAGTTTTTTAAGAGAAGTTTATATTTTTCAGTAAAATTTTCTAATATTAACAGGGAGTAATAGAATATGTTTTCCTATTGTTTTTAAGTTGTTTCTATTGGGTGCCTGGGTGGCTCAGTGTGTTAAGCATCTGCCTGCAGCTCAGGCTATGATCCCAGCATCCTGGGATTGAGCCCCACCTAGGGCTCGTTGCTTATCAGGGCTCCTGCTTCTTTTTCTCCCGCTTCCCCTGCTTGTGCTCTTAAATAAATAAATAAATAAATAAATAAATAAATAAAATGAATAAATAAAATAAAATCATAAATAAATAAATAAATGAAATCTTAAATAAATAAATAAATAAATAGCTTCTGTTGTTACAGCCTCTGTATCATTCTTACATTTATTTGCTTGCTTTTTGGGTTGTTGCACTTTTTCTCCTGATTTGAGTTTGCTAAAGGTCTATCAACTTCACTCTGTATCCTTTCTTGTTTGTTGGTTTAAAATGTACCCTATTGACTTCAATTCTTTCTTTACATTTTTGGGTATTCGTCCCTAAAATGTTGAGTTGAATGATTTATTTATTTTCCATCTGTTTCCTTTACATTGAAACTATCGTTTTAACTTTGTGGTTTAAAAAATATTCTGTATTTAATTTTGTTTTGATCAGATGAATTTTAATGGGCGTCATTCCGGGAAAGATTTTTATGTCTTTGTTGCTTTAAAAAAGTTTATTTTCATTGTTGTTTACGCTTTCATTATTAATATGTTATTTTAATACATAGTTGATAGCTGTTTCCAGTTTAATTTCTTTTTTTTGGAAACTAGTGACGTTGTTGGTAGTAATATACATGACAATTTTCATAAAATTTGCATAACATTTGAGAAGAAATTTAAAGAGTACAAGATTTGTTTTTAGTTCAAAAATATTGGTTTTTGTCATTTTTCTCTGAATACCTATAGTTTTTACAATTCATAATAGTGCCATATTATATAGGCTTTACAGATTCATATACATAATCTCTTTGTTATGAATTTTACCTTTTGTTAACATAAAAGGATCCTTTTTCACTTGCTCAATGCTTTTGTCTTGAATTCTTTGGCATAATCTTTTTGATCCCTGCTTGGTTATTTGTTTGCCCCAAAATATATGCTCAACCTGCATTTTTCTCCTTTCAGTCTTTGTAGTACATTATTTCTGACCTTTCTGACCTTGGTAAGTAGACAGAATTGATTGCTCTTCCTCCCTCCTTCACCTAAGCAGATGGGGTTTGTTATGCTTAAACGGGCCATTTTAAACCGATTAATGTTTATTCTAGTTGATGGGATTGGCCTTTTTTTAGACTTCTCTGTTCTTGCATCTTAAGTTTGTATTATCTAGTACACAACTGAGACTGTCAGTTTTTTCTTTTTTTTTTTTTTTGGTTTTAGGGATATATTTCTTCAGAGGTATGTTCTTACTTTTGTTTTTATTAAAATCTCTTCCCAGATTAGGCAATGATTTTTGGCTTTTTCCTCCTTAACCTCCACCAGAGGTACTCCATCCAGACCCAGACTCTGACAACAGACACTTGTTTCCTGCCTTGGGCCCTGCTCCCTGGCTCCATTGGTCTTCTTGGATCTATGGCTGGCGGTCGTCTTGTCATACTCAGTCCTAGTTCCATCTTCAGACTCTGCCACGTACTCTTCTCACCTATCTCTGACAGACTGAGTTAGGATTATCTTCTAGCCCTGTTGTCTGTTTTTCTGACATTTGAATAATTGGAGTTCCCCAAGCCTATGTCCCTTGCCATCTTTTGTCTCACTGTCCTCCTCTCATTGTTTCTGATTCAGCATTTGACTTGCTTGAACTACACTTAGTAGGGCACCAGGTATCGTGTCAGTCCCACAACCAGTCTATTTATTGTTTTCTAGGATTCGAGGTACTGATATTTTGGCTTGGACAACAGTATTTTGACCTCTTCACAAATGGTGGACTGGTAGGTTGTTAGTTGGCATAGACACTAATTCTGAGCCAGAAGCAATTAGTTGGGAGCAGACAATGGATTTTTGCTTTCTTTATAGCCATCAGATTTCCTCTGTTTCTGGCAACATGACACGTATTGAACATTGATTGATTGTTTACTGCGTAGGCCTTATATTTAATTGGTATATTCTCTCGTTACTTGTAATAGATTAGATGTCAATTTTAGTTCTTAGTATTATAAGATATTTTTGTTCCAATGAAGAGATGCCATGGTAGACCAGAAGCCATGAACATTTTTTTTTCCCAAAATATTTTTTGAAGCATAGTTACATCCATGTTATATTAGTTTCAAGTATACAACATAGTGATTCAACAATCATACACATTACTCAGTGTTCATGATGATAATTATAGTCACCATACAATATTATTACAATATCATTACAACAATTCATTATGTTGTAATTTTTATCTCCATGACTTATTTATAACTAGAAGTTTATACTTCTTAATCCCCTTAACCTATTTTGCCCATCCCCCACCCACCTCCCCTCTGGCAACCACCAATTTGTTCTCTCTATTGAAGAGTCTGTTTTTATTTGCTCATTTGTTTTGTTCTTTGGATTCCACAGATAAGTGAACTCATATGGCATTTGTCTTTCTCTGTCTGACTTAACCTAATATAATACCCTTAATATAATACACTTAATATAATGCCCCATAGGTCCATCCATATTGTCACAAATTGCAAGATTTCTTCTTTTTTATGGCTGAGTATTATTCCATTGTATATATACATACCACATCTTCAGTATCCATTCATTCATTGATGGATATGTAGGTTACTTCTACATCTTGGTTATTGAAATATTGCTGCAAAAAATGTATGGGTACATATATTTTTTTTAGTTAGTAATTTTGTTTTTTTAGGTAAATACTCAGTAGTAGTATTACTGGATCATACACTATTTCTATTTTTAATTTTTTGAGGAAACTCCATACTGTTTTCCACAGTGGCTATGCAAATTTACATTTGTACCAATTGTGCACAGGGGTTGTCTTTTCTCCACATCTTCACCAACACTTGTCATTTCACACAAGCAACATTTAAAAGAAAGAAAAACAACTGTGGTTATGTTAGTGATAGCCATTTGTTGAATATTAGGCTATATTCTGGGCATGGTGCCTTAATGGTAAATGTCAATCCTGTTTGGAATACTTTTTTCTTAATTTAAGAGACCAGTGGATATATTTTTCCCTGTTATCATCTAAACAAATTGATTTGCCTTATTTTATGCACACTGAATTGATATATAATTAAGCTTCCCTTTTTGTTCTGTGATAGAAAGCCAAGAGTCCACTTATAGCAAGTTTATCAGGCTGATGGTGTTCCATTTTGTATTAACCTTAATAATGACTTCAAATAATGCCATTATTTTTATTTATAAGGCATTTCTGATTAATGCTATTTACAGTTTATTAAATCTGCCTTTAACACTCCCTGTAACAAAGTAGAATAATAATAAATGAGTTCTTGTTTTTAAACCTGCCTTCAAAAAGAATATCAGATCTGTAAGATGTGTAATTGCATTTTATAATGGGCTACACTAAACCTCGTGATTGCTAAAGCATTGAAAGTCACATGGTTTAAATTCTTGCTTTTAGCTGATTAAAAATATTTCTTTAGAAGCTAGACATCTTGGATAGTAGTCACGGGCAGAGATGACACTAAGCATTGTAAACTGGTTATCTCTAGGAGCTTTCACTTCCCTTTTCTTCCTTCTTCCCACCTGGGCCATCAAAGACAAAAATGGAAAGAATGCATGGGGTGATGGGCCCAGGCTGCCACACCCCTACCCAGCTCTGTGACTCGCCCAAACCTCAAGATTAGGCCTCTTCCTGAGTTTTGTTTAGCCCCCTTCTATCACTCTAACTAGTAAGTAATCATGCACATAAACCAGAGAAGTGGCAATGTGTGAATCTGAATAAATACAAAAATTATGTAGATTTCCTGAAACACACTAGGTTCCCAATAAGAGGTAGATATTGTTACTACTTAGTTATGCTCTGTCCTCTTCAATGCCTGCCTAAGAGGTTTTCTGGGGTGTTCATTTGGATCTGCTTTCCATTTGGACCTGCTTCTTATACTCTGTCTCCTCCCTTTTTCAAAATATTCATATTTTCCTACATTCCCTTAGGGCCTTAGTTTCTGCTAAATTAACATGATAATCTACTAAACCTGAATAGGTTATCATTTAAGATAAGATTTTTCTTTTAACAGGAAATTCTAGTGAAAATCATCTTAGACAAAGGAATAAATAAGCATATTTGGAATTTCAGATCAACAGGGACAATATTTTTGGTTGGATAGCACTTTTCAAATCACAGTATCATTAGAGACTTTTTGTGAATTTGAAGTTGTAAGCCTGGGGGATAGGTAGGTACTTTTAACCCTTTCTACAACATTGCTAAACCAAGGTTGATAGATCCAAGAAGCTCACCACGTTAAGAGACAGCTCTCTAGGTCCTTGATGAAAATGACACAGGTTAAAAATACGGAAAAGCAAATGGAATTGTAGCTATGGACACACAAATGAAAAATACCTTTTATCATTGATAACATGATACATCAAAGATCCCAGACAAATAAAAGATTCAAAGCTTTGCTAATTCAAACCCAATAGTATAGGTTTTGAGGTGTGGGCAATCTTATTTTATAGATAAAATCCTTTAAATTTCTGGCCCAGTTTGGTTGAGACCATCTCACAGGAGGTACAGGGAGAGGCTGACTGTGAGTCACGCTGAGGTTGACAAAGCAGAGAAAGCTGCCAACATAGGTGCCAAAAAGTGACAAGAATAGAGCTGGACTAGGGCGCCTGGGTGGCTCAGTCCTTAAGCGTCTGCCTTCAGCTCAGATCATGATCCCAGGGTCCTTGAATTGAGCCCCACATTTGGTTTCCAGCTCAGCGAAATGCCTGCTTCTCTCTCTCTGTCTCCCTCTCCCCCTGCTTATGTTCTTTCTCTTGCTGTGTCTCTCTCCATCAAGTAAATAAATAAAATCTTAAAAAAAAGAAAAAAAAAAGTAGAGCTGGACTAATTTGAACTCCCCACCAAGCCTCAAGAAGGTAAATGAAGAGCAAAGAGATTCTCTGGTCACCCAATCAGTAATAGCACAAAGAATCTACATCCCCCCCCCACCTCCCTTATTTTAAAGATTTTAATTATTTGAGAGAGAGAGATGTGTGTGAGAGAGAGAGAGAGAGCAAGCACGCACAAGCAAGGCTGGTTCAGAGGGAGAGGGAGAAGCAGCCTTCCTGGTGACCAGGCAGCCCGATGCAGAGCTTGATCCCAGGACCCTGAGATCAGGACCTGAGCCAAAGGCAGACGCTTAATCGACTGAGCCACCCAAGCACCCTACATGCCCCATTTAAAAGCTGAGATTCATAGCTCTTGGGACTTTCCCAGAAAATAAATGTACATACAGCATTAAATACCTGAAACAGGGGCGCCTGGTGGCTCAGTGGGTTAAAGCCTCTGCCTTTGGCTCAGGTCATGATCCCAGGGTCCTGGGATTGAGCCCCGGATTGGGCTCTCTGCTCAGCAGGGATCCTGCTTCCTCCTCTCTCTCTCTCTCTGCCTGCCTCTCTGCCTACTTGTGATCTCTGTCAAATGAATAAATAAAAATCTTTAAATACTTGAAAAAAAAAACCTAGGTATTTCAGCAGTTAACTTATAAAAATTCCATTTTGTAAAATTCTTCAGGAAAATTTTACTATGAATATAGGATATATTTCATGAGTATAAGGAATCCTAGAACAGCATCTACAGGGAGAAATTCTTTCTGTTTAACCACAAATCTAAATCCTTACATTTTGGTTTGAATAGAATGGCATACCCATGTTTTGTCTTTTAAAATTACCTACTACTCTTATATTTTGATTTTCACATATCTTGAAAGTATATAAAAGAAGACTATGAAGGAAAACATTTTGAGCTATATCATGAGGCTAGAGAAAAGGACTTCTAGTGTGTAAACCTGGTGATTCACAGGCCTGTACCCCTGGGGATAAAAATATATTATATGTTTATAAAAAATAAAAAATTATATAAAAAAAGAAAAGAAAAGAAAAGGACTTCTAACTGATTCCTCTTGGAACGCTATCTGTGACATGGTCTAGAGTCCCAGTACAATACCATCTATGTGCAAAAGATATGCTTACATTCTTTTCCCAAAATGATAACTGGCCCTGTTGGTAGGGTGCATGAAAAGAGACATTGTTCAACTGCTGATAGTGGAAATTTTGGCCCAATCTTTCTGATGACTCATCGGCACATGACTCAAGGCCCTAAAAAATCTCCTTTTACCTATTAATTCATCTACCCTATGAAAATAACATTAGCTGTGCCTGAGAATGTATTACAAGGAAAATCAAACAGCACCACTTATAAACATGAAAAATTAGAAACCATCCCATTAGAGGATTGCTAAAATTAAAGATAATTCCTTTCTGGTAAGATTATATGTTTTTGATAGAAACAAGATGGAAACTGAAGAGATGGAAACTGCAGAACACCAGCAGACATAGACCTCCTTAAAAGCTTCTACTCCCCATAGGATGCAGTATCCAGCAATATCCAGTGACATCTATTTCATCCCTACTGACCCTGCCCCTGGCCCAAGGTATGAGTCTATACTTACCTCAGCGGTCCTGAGCCCTAGATAGTCTCATCTAGTGACCTTGGGAGGTGAGCTTGGCAAGGCTGACTGGGCCTCAGCTGATCTACTGCAAGCCTTTAGGTGGCCAGCACAAGGGCCACCGGAAGGATGAGCTGATCCTGTTTATTGAGTATATTGCATTTCCTAGGGCAGAAGTTAAGGGACAATCTCTTATTCCATTTGGGATCCAAGAACAGATTTTCTCTGTTTTTAGGAAAAAAATAAATGTAAGCAATCTGGAGAAGAAGTGAACTTTTTTCAACAAAGAGAGATTTTAAGCATGGGTTTTATAGGTATTCACTTACTTCATGGCACCTCTGTGGGCTATCTCTAGGAAGTATTACATAGTCTGTGGCACACCTACCTGAAGAATTATAGAAATCATCTGTTTGTTCATCCTACATACTTCTCAGAAATAGAAGTTAAAAAAAAAAAGAGAGAAGAAATAGAAAAAGAAATAGATACATAACAGCAGAGGGAATTTTCAAAGAAATCTATCATGATAAAACTCAATAGTCAACAAGTGATTAATTAAATATGGTATAGCATATATACAATATGTTATAAGATATTTATTATGCAAAATCATGCAATAGAAGAAACTGTCATTATATAAGAAAGGGCTTACACATGACAAAAAGGTTGTAAGCCAACATATACAACACAACCTTAATCCTGTCCAGAAGAATTTGAGAAAAAACACTGGACATATTTATACCACAATATAAACACCTCTGGCTGGTGGCATTACCACTGTTAGTTTTATTTTTTTTCTTGTTGCTATGCTGTAGTTTTAAAAACTCCCATCCATCCATCGTGTACCATTTTTGTATTCAGAGAACAAATGGTTAAGAAAAAAAAATCACTCATTTACTCAGTAATTAGTTATCGAGTACCTATCACGTGCCAAATATTATGCTAATGCCGAGAGTACAATATCACCACAAGACAATTTCTTTACACTAGAGCGTATTTCTAGTTGGGTGAGGGCACAGAAAACAAACCAAGAAGTAAACTAAATATGCAGTATGTCAGATGAGGGTACCTGTTATGGGGGAAAAAAGAAAGAAAGAAACCCAGGGAAAGGAGATAGGCTAGCTGGAGTATGACTTCCAATAAGGGAAAGGGGGCACATGGGTGGCTCAGTTGGTTGAGCCCTAACCCTGGGTTTCAGCTCAGGTCTTGATCTCAGGTTCCTGAGATACAGCCTTGTGTCAGGCTCGGCACTCAGTGGCGAGTCTGCTTGAGAGTCCTTCCCCCTTCCTCTGCCCCTCCCCCTGGCTCATGCTTGTGCCGTCTTTCTTTTGCTCTCTCTCCAAAATAAATAAATAATCATATCTTTTAAAAGAAAGAAAGAGAGAGAGAGTAAGGGAGGGGGGGTGGGAGAGAGGAAGAAAAAGGAAAAAGAAAGAAAGAAGACAGGGGAAGGCAGGTGGGCAGGCAGGTAGGCCAGCAGGCTCTGTGCTAGTAAATGTGTAAATTTCAGCTAAGTGCCTTTGAATTTAAAATCCTAGCTGGTATTGAGGGCACGTATTGCATGGAGCACTGGGTGAGGTGCATAAACAATGAGTTTTGGAACACTGAAAAAAATAAAATTAAATAAAATTAAAAAAAATAAAATCCTTTCTGGTAGCCATAGGTGGTTCCAAGAAGTATATCATTAATAAGCACAGACTATTCAAGCTCAAATACAGATTATTTTGTGCTAATCTGTGGAACTGCATATTTAGAAACTGACCAGTGAAAAATAATTTGCTTGGCTTGAAGAATTTTAGTAAACAATTTAGAATTGTCTGCTCCATCTATAACTGCTAGGAATGATTTTAAAATTGTATTTAAGTCTGAGGTACTCACGGCTTCTAGCCCAGATACGGTGTGCCTGGAATCAAATAGGTACTTGATAAATGATAGCTGTGATTGTGAGAATGACATGATGGCGACGATTAGAAGGATTTTGACAAACCGGTTCTTGTTAACGTATAACAATACTGCAGCAATATTTTGCCTTTGCCGGAAGAATTTGTGTTTAAAAGAAGGACTGCAGGCGTGCCTGGGTGGCTTGGTCTGTTAAGCGTCCCACTTTTGATTTGGCTCAGGTCGTGATCTCAGGGTCGTGGGATAGAACCCTGCACTGAGCTCTGTGTGGAGTCTGCTTGAGATTCTCTCTCCCTCTCTCCCTCCCCCACCCCGCTCATACTCTCCCTTAAAAAAAAAAAAAAAAAAAAAAAAAGAGGACTACATAGAGAAGATATGAAGAGCCTAGAATAAATATTGAATGGTGTAATTTGAGGCTCAAGATGAACACAAGTCCGCCAAACTTGCCCCATGGTCATCTACAAACTCTGATGCCATACAAACCCAGCACAGATTTCATCATCTTGGTATCAGCTAAAGTAGTCATTCTTGTTTTTCATCCCTAGGACATAAACCTCTGGAAAGAACCTCTCTCCAACTCTCCCATGGGTGGTGGCTTTATCCTTCTCCAGGGCATGTAGCACAGAAAACTAGCTCTCCTCTTCAAGTCAGTGCTGCCTCACTTCTGCCTACAGACCAGGAAGGGGGGGTAGGGGGTATAGTGATGGGATAATTAAATCCGATGTCTTTTAAGGGACATCAAGACTATTGAATCCAAGCCTTTGGGTTGATACTCCAATGGCTTTTACGACACATTAAAGATGAAAGGAAAATGGATTCAGCACCCGTCCACATTAATTATCTTTGGCCCTTTGGCTCCCTGCACTGTGTCAGAAGTCTTGAGATCTTCAAACTATCTTCTGCTGGATATAAAAAGAGAAATATAGAAAAATATAGCAAGTGGGATAATAACATTTGTCAGTTTCATTTACAGTTCGTTTAGCTTGGCTGAATTAATGAGCACCTATTAGGCGCTCTTGCAAGGATCCCTTTACGCGTTCTTGAAGAATACCATACAATTAAATATCACTGAGGTAGAATCATAATTAGCAGAAACAGAAAAAAATCCTTCAAGTTCCTCAGACAGGCATTTTTATAGAGCCACTACTTTTTGCCCATCCAGAACATTCGTGGTATCAAGCAAAGAACAGGCATTTAAGGGACACCTCTTAGGTGCCTATGATCACATGGAGCACACAAGGCTCCTCCCCTCGGAGATGGTGTATGTCCTCTCCCTCCATTTGCCAAACCCTCCCAGCACTTTGTTGGTGACTTTTGGGGGCCACCTCCTATTTACTGTCCTTGCCCGTAGTATTTTGCCCATTGTTTTATCCCTCCTTTGGATTATAGGCTTGTGCAGGCAGATACTATATATCACAGTTTCATATTCCCCATGATACTTTGTTTAGTCTCTCATTTATGGTAAGGTGTTCAATAAACAGTTTTTTAAAAAGATTTTATTTACTTATTTGATATATATAGAAAGAGCACAAGCAGGGGGAGCAGCAGAGGAAGAGGGAGAAGCAGGCCCTCTGCTAAGCAAGGACCCCAATGTGGGACTCCATCTCAGAATCCTGGGATCATGACCTGAGCCAAAAGCAGATCTCTTATAAGGGTCTATTTAGCCAGAGCAATTCCATCCAGTTAAACTACGACTTTGAATGACTTTGTTGTTTATACAGTAAAACTTATCCAATCAGTAGGGGTACATACTGTCTCCCTACCTACCAAGGAGTATGAGCCCCGCCTTTTGGGTGCCAATTCTGACCAAGGTGATAGGCTAGTTCAAATATCTACTATATGGTAAATTGTAATTCAGTTGATTCAATTGGTCACTTATATGTGACCTAGCATGATTGTGCAGCTTTCTCTGTGTGTTACAATTTCATTGGCCACCTGTGCATGGCCAGACCCAACCACATGGCCTTTGCCCTTAAAAGCTAGTCTGTAAGTCAAAGAGAGGTTGCCTCTTTGCAAGAGACAGCGCTGGCCAGTCAGTTTGATTCTCAATGCTTGGCGTGAAATAAAGCTTTGCTTGACCTTCATTTTGTATTAGTCTTGCTCCTTTGATTATGGACCCAATAGTCTAATAAACAGTTTTGAATTAATAGATACCAAAAAAGGAAAAGAAAAATTGTTGCTTCTCTAAGCCTATGATAGCTAATAGCTAATAATGATTAAAAAAAAAAATAGCTTAAGAAAAAAACACTTTCTGTTTGCCTGGCCTGCCACTGTGCTTCAAACATTAAATACATTACCTTATTTAATCATATCCCCATCTAGAGAGGACAAATGTGAGCCTTACAGAGGTTAAGTCAATAGTAGCTTAATATTACCCAGAGAGACTCAGGATTTCGTCATGAGTATGACTCTAAATTCTATGGTGTTAACCTTTATATCATGCATTCTTGCTATCTTAAACTTTGTGCCATGCATTCCTATGATTTTTAATGGTTGTTAATATGTTAGTCCTCTTACTTTGTCATCATACTATGATATCCCATATTCCAGAATTCATTGTTAAAATTGATGACTGCTATAGAGCAAAAGGTCAAACACAGGCACTGAAATAGTTGGAAAAAAGCAGTATTGGCCTTGAATTTCCTATTATGGGCTGAAAAACATGAGCGTCATTAGGGTTCTTCAAGACAGATTCAGATGAAGTGCAATAGTGGTCTTTCTTCTTTTTCCTGGATACCATGGTACTTAGGAAAGGGAGAAAACTTTATCGTGTAAGATTACCAATCACAAAAAGGATCTATAGCTTTTCTGAATAACTGGTGATGGTCACATACTATTTAATAGAGAACATTTTTGAGGCATTATTACACTTGAACTTTACTATTATGCACATTTATTGAGTATCTACGAAGGTTTAGAAGTATGTTTAAGCACTTGGAATGTAAGGTTGAATAGAATATGGTGCTCGACTTCAAGGAATACCTAGGTAAACAATTACAATGACCTTTGTTGCATCTTATAATAGAGTCTCACAGAAAATGCTGTAGTTCTACACTGCCAGGTGTAGAACAATTTTGCCTAGTCATCAGGAAAAGATTTACACAGAGAGTAAAGACCAGGTTTTCAGGGTATGTTAGTACTAAGGTTAAGGTATTAACCCAAAGAGCAGCTGATGGAAGGCTTAATTGTAGGAGCTAATTGCTCCTATCTGATTAGATGGAGCTCCTAAAAGAAGATAGAAGGTGAATGTAGAGGGCACAGGTTATCCTGTGTCAGGAAGATGTCCTGGCAGGTGTGGTGAACACAGCAAGAAGGAGGTTTGATGGTGGGTGAAGAACAGCTGGGCAGTTGGCATCGAGAAGCTCTAGCAAGGGCAATGGAGCCAGGTGAAAACACCAGCATTCAGGGTCAAGGCTTTGGGTTTCAGAGCTAAGAGTCTAAGGAGGTAGGTCATATTCTTACCCTCTAAAGCCATGGAATTTTGTCAGGTAGTTAAAGCTGGGCCTTAAGTTTGTTGTAAGGAGTAAGATCAAAGCAAGAATATAGTCTTAAGCTTACTTAACCACAAACTTCACTGCTTCTGGGGAGGGGTTTCTTAAATCTATCTTAAAACTGAGCAGGAATTGGGTTGGCTTCAGAGTGTGAATGTGTGTGAGGGGGTGGGGGTTGGTAAGAAGAGGAAGAGACTGTAGGAGAATATAACAAGCCCCAGCTATGGAGAGCAAAGAGAGCAAATGAACTTCCCTAAGTCATGATAAGTAATTCCCTAGGTTCTTCTTTTTCAGCCTAGAACATTAACAGCTAAAGGTTTACTTAGCATTTTATTTTGAGTTATGACATTAGTGGAATAATGATATCACTAGTAAGTCATTTGGCAGCCCCGTCTGTTACTATTAAAATGTTTGTAAGACTTTTCATATTTTTAGAAAAATCTCTGTGGTTTCTAATTATGGCAGCTTATTATAGCACCTGAAAAAAATTAGCACTGCAATATTTAATTAATTCATAATTTAAGATAATTTGAAAAGGAATACTCTAAATTTTATCTTTGATTGACTTGCATTATCTATCATTTACCAGATAATTCAGTTGGGCAAGATTACAAGGAAAATTCTTAAACATTTTGAAAATAGTTTTCTAGCACTCTTAAATGTGTTAAAAGCTACCATATATATTAATACTTAGTGGATAATTATTATAATAATAATCATTACCTATTCATGAAAGTAGTTTCTCTAGTGATATTTACTTGGCACTGTAGAAAGAACCCTCTTTGAATCACTATGGATATTTATGATACTTAGGACTCTTTTGGTTTTAAATGACAGAAACTCAATTTGAACAAATTTAGGCTAAAAAGGATGATTTTGTCTTTTAATTGCAGGAAGAGCAAGAGTTCAGCTGGGCTTTTAAAATAACTAGAACCAAGAACATAATAAATGGCTTTAGAGCTCCGTCTCCTGCCTTTGGAGGCCTCTCCGATATGGGACAGTGCCATGACTGCCCTGAGGCAGCGCTCCACATTTCACTCCATCTACCGGCTCAGAGAAAATACAATAATTTTTCTGTTTCTGAATTTTAAATTCTCATAAAGCCTATAGTCATCACAATTTGGGTCAGATGCCATTCCGGACAAATCAGTTATGGCTAAGGGAGTCAGAGTATTAAGGTTGGTTCAAATTGAGCCACTCATATGTAGATTAATTCTATAACATTTGGATAGACTAAGTTTTAAAATTTTTTTATTTAAAAATTTTTTTAAAGATTATATTTACTTATTTGAGAAAGAGAAAGCACAGAGCACAAGAGAGCACAAGTGGTGGGAAGGGGCTGAAGGAGAGAAGAAGAAGGCTTCCTACTGAGCAAGGACCTGGGTGGGCTCAATCCCAGGACCCTGGGATCATGACTCAAACCAAAGGCAGATGTTTAACTGACTGAGCCACCCAGACACCCCTAGACTGAGTATTTTTAAAAAGAGAACTTAAAATATGTAAGTAAATGGAAAGGCATACCATGTTGCTCTATGGAAACCCTAAGTAATACAAATTGCTCATTCACTCAACAAATATTTACAAGGGATCTCTATGTGCCAAGCATGGTAATCCCCCCACATACTTAAATTTTATTGAAATTTCAATCAAAAGCCCAGATAACTGTTGTAAGGACATTGACAAGTGGATTATAAAGTTCATAAGGAAATGAACGTGGATAAGAATGGTTTAAACTTTTGTTTAAAGAGGTAATTCTCAGTCTATGTAGATGTTATATTTGATACAGCTAAAAAATAAAAGGGGGAAGGACCTATATGGTGGCAAGTTTTTTACATTTCTTTTGAAGTGGTAAAGTGCTGATTCTAAGTCGGTTATGAAAAGCTAAGTTCAATCACTAAAAAAACTGTACCAAGAAATATAGCAAAAGCACAATGGAAAAATTAAAATGGAATAGAAAGATGTTCAGGTAACCCAAAGAACAGTAGGAAAGACAAAACAGATGAATGGAAAACTGAGGAAAAAACAGAAAACAAACTAGAATGGCACACCTATATATGAAGATGTAAATAACTACTTTAAAAGCAAATGATAAAAATACACCAATTAAAAAACAGAGATTGTTAGATAGGTTTTTTAAAAATGTGACCCAAATATATGCTGGCTATGAGAAATGTACTTTCGATATAATGATATAGGTGGATAAGAAACACATCTTTTAAAAAAATTTTTTTAAAAAGATTTTATTTATTTTATTTATTTGAAAGAGAGAGAGAGAGATCACAAATAGGCAGAGAGGCAGGCAGAGAGAAAGGGGGAAGCAGGCTCCCCGCATGCTGAGCAGAGAGCCCGATGCAGCGGGGCTCCATCCCAGGACCCTGAGACTATGACCTGAGCCAAAGGCAGAGGCCTAACCCACTGAGCCACCCACGTGCCTCAAGAAACACCTTTTGAATAAAATCATATACAAGGATAAAATAATACATGGCCAAAAGATTTCAAAAATATGTCATATAAACACTAGTCAGAAGAAAAGTGATGTGAACATATTAATATTCACATGATCTGCAAAAAATGGTCAATTCAACTGTAGGACACAATAGTCCTAAATATGTGTGCATCTGGCATCAGTGCTTCAAAACAGATAAACAAAAAACTGACAAAATTGAAAGGAAAAAGAAATAAATCCATAATTATATTGGAAAATTCTAATAGTCCTGTCTCAGTAATCAGTAGAACTAACAGATATAGAAAATTAGTGCCAATACAGAGATACAGAACAACATCATCGAATAACTGAAGTTCATTGATGTTTATAGGACATTGCACCCAACAACAGCAGCATAAACATGTTTTTCAAGTTCACATGGAACATTCATCAAGATAGACCTCAAACAAATTCTAACACATTAAAAATATTCAACATTAAACAAAATATGTTAGCTGAGCATAATGGAATCAAACTAAAAACCAGTAATATAAAGATAAAAGGAACTCTCTAAATACTTAGATATCAAATAAAACACATCTCAATAACCCACAGGTCAAAGAAGAATTAAGGAAGATTAGAAAAGCTTTTGAACTAAACAAAAAATGAAAATTAAAAAATATCAAAATGTGTGAGATTCAGCTAAGGGAAATTTATAACATTCCATGCTTATAACATTTTTTTCTCTTTTTTTCTTTTTTTATTTAGCTTTATTTAATTTTTTCAGTGTTCCAAGATTCATTGTTTATGCATCACACCCAGTACTCCATGCAATACGTGCCCTCCTTTATTTATTTTATTTATTTGACACCACCAGGCTCACCCAATCCTTCAACCCCCCCGCCTTCCAAAACCCTCAGTTTGTTTCTCAGAGTCCACAGTCTCTCACGGTTTGTCTCCCCAACCAATTTTAATAGAAAACTGGTCTCAAATCAATAATATTAAGCTTTCTCCTTTATAAACTAGAAAAATAGGAACAAAGCAAACCCAAAGCAAGCAGAAGGAAGAAAATAACAAGGACAAGATTAGACATCAATAAATAAAAAACAGTAAGCACTATTGATAAATAGAGAAAATTGAAACCAAAAGCTAGTTCTGTGAAAAAAATGAATACAAGTAATAAATTTCTAGCAAAAATGACAAAGGTTAAAAGAGAAAATAAAAATTACCAATAGCACGAAAGAAGGGATAGCACTATGTCCTACAGATATTAAAAGGATAATAATTGAATAAGTGAACAACTCTATGCTCATACATTTGAGAATGGAAATAAAATGGATCAATTTCTCAAAAACCACAAACTGCCAAACTTACCTGAGATGAGATAGATAGCCTCAGTAGTCCTTTACCTACTAAATAAACTGAATGTGTGATTAAAAATTTCAGGAAAAGATGGGGCGCCTGGGTGGCTCAGTGGGTTAAGCCGCTGCCTTCGGCTCAGGTCATGATCTCAGGGTCCTGGGATCGAGTCCCACATCGGGATCTCTGCTCAGCAGGGAGCCTGCTTCCTCCTCTCTCTCTCTCTCTCTCTCTGCCTGCCTCTCTGCCTCCTTGTGATCTCTGCCTCTCAAATAAATAAATAAATTAAAAAAATTTTTTTCAGGAAAAGAGATTTCCAGGACCAGATGATTTCACTTTCAAATTCTATCAAACATTTAAAGAATAACATCAACTCTACACATTTTACTCCAGAAAATAGAAAACCTTTCCTAACTCATTTTATGAGGTCAACATTACACTGACACCAAAATGACAAACATTTTAAAAAAAGAGAAATCCTCATACTAGATGCCTTATAAACATAGACACAGAATCCTCAATAAAATATTAGTTAAATCCAGAAAAATATAGGAGAAAAAAATACACCATGACCAAGGGGGTTTATCTCCAAATGTAAGTCTAGTTCAAAAACTTGGAAATCTGTCGATGTAATCTGTATTTTAACAGTCAGTGGTGGAAGATTAAATATATTTTTTCAATCTTTTGAAAACAACAAAAAAGCAAATACTTAGGTATCAGTTTAACCCAATAGGCATAGGATTCATACAATGAAATCTACAAAATGCTAAAGAAAGACCTTTTTTAAAAAGGTCTCATTAAGTGGTAAAATGCCCTATATTTATGGATTAGAAGACTCAACATAGTAAAGATGTTAATACTCCTCCCACTTATCTATAGTAGAAAGTCTTGAAGATACAGACAAATTGGCTCCAAAATTTATACATAAAACCAAAGGAATTCCAACAGTCAAAACAATTTTAAAAGAAGTTAAAAGAGTCACACTACCTGATTTTAAGATTTACTATTAACCTTATATTATTCAAGACAGTATGATATTGCTGAAGAGATAAACACATAAATTAATAAAATAGGATAAAGAGTTCAGAAAAAGATCCATACAATTATGGCTAAATGATTTTGATAAATGCTCAAAAGCAATTAAATGGAGAAGAACACGCTTTTCAACTAAAAGTATTAGAAAAATTGGAGAGTTACATACAGAAAAATGAATCTCAACCTAAACCTCACAACTTAGAGCAAAGTTAACTGCAAGTGATTCATAGATTTAAATGTAAGTGGGGGTATCTGGCTGGCTCAGTTAGGAAAGTGTGTGACCCCTGATAGCAGGGCTGTGAGTTCGAGCCCCAAGTTGGGTGTAGAGATAACTAAAAATAAATAAATAAACTTAAAAAAAAGAAATGTAAATGTAGAAGTGTAAGCCTTTTAGAAGAAAACATAGAAGAAAATCTTTGTGGGCAGGGTTAAACAAAGAATTGTTAGCTATGATGACAAAAACACAGTCCATAATAGAATAAATTGATAGCAAACTTAAATTTTCTTATAAAAATTTGAAACTTCTGTCTATATTCACACAAAAAATTACATATATAAAAATATGAATATTTATGATACTTCTATTTAAAACTACCAAAGACTGGAAACAACCTAAATGATCTTCAGTAAATAAATAGGTAAACCATGGCTACATCCATACAGAGGAAAACCACCCAGTAATGAAAAAGAAAGAACTATTGATACCTTCAATGCCTAAAGTGAATTTCAAAGGCATTATGCTCCGTGAAATAAGCAAAAGGTTATTTCTCAAAAGCTTGCAACACTCTATGAGTCTGTTTATATGATACTCTGGGAAAGACAAGACTGCAGTGATGAAGAACAGATCAGAAGTTGCCAGGGATTATAGTAACGGGAAAGCATAACTAAAATGGGATAACACCGGAACATTTTGGGGTGATGGAGCTATTCTTAATTCCCTATGTGGTGGTGGTTACACAAATCTATACATGTGTTAAAATTATGCTAATTAAAAAAATACCCAGAGTAAAGAGACTTTAATTCACCGCTTTAAATATATATATTTTTCTTACATTCATGGGTTAAAAACCTAAAAAAACAACAGATTTGACTTTACAAAATTAGTAATTTCTTTAGGCTAGGAAATAACAAATAATATTAAGAGATAAGTGACACACTGGGAGAAAATATTTTCAATGTATGTAGTAGGCAAAAGGCTAACATACAGTACATATGAAAAGCTCCTTTATATAAAAAGGAAAGATAAAAATCAGTAGGGGAAAATGCACAAAAGATCTTAAGAGGGAATTCCCAAATGAAAAAACCCAAACGGCAATAAACATATGAAAAGATGCTCAACCACAATAGTAATCAGGAAAATGCACACTAAAACAATGAGATATTTTTCACCCATGAGAATACCCAAATTAGAAAAGATGGATAATATTGACTTACGCAAGTATGAGGAAATTGGCCCTTTCTTCCTCTCTTTGTGGGAGTGAAAGCTGGTGACATCCTCTTGGAAGACAATTTGGTAATTTCAATAAAAATTTAAAAGCAATGGTTTTTGACCCAAAAACTGCCTTTCTAGGAATCTCTCCTACAGAAACACTTCCACATATGCATGAATGTATATGTACAAGGATTGCATTGTGACATTGTTTTTAGTCAGTAAAAATTATAAAGAAGATATTTATTAAAAAGAGATTTAATGAATTATGGTAATTCATATTAGGAAATACTATTCTGCCATTAAAAAGAGATAAATCAGTATGCAGTGATACAGAAATATAACCTAACAGATTGTGGACTAAAAAAGCAAGCAACAGACCAATATGCATGACATGATGGCAACTTATTAAAAAATGCACACATATCTATCACATGTTTGCACACACATATATAAATGTGTAAATAAAGGAGAAATGGTCTATTTAAGGTTGTTTATTTAATCGAATTCTATAATCTACTCTGTGGTAGATAAATGCAGTGGGACTGGGCAGTGTGAATTGGGCAGTATCATTTTCTAATGGCAAATTAATTTAATTTAGCTTCCTTTAATTAATTAAATGCCCTTAAATTACATTAATTTGAGGAGGGTTTAGGAATCTACTAAGCTACACAAGGCTATCTGGAAACCTCAGGAATAGTATACCTTTCTTGGAGTACCTTTCTTTGTGCTCCAAAGCAAGTCTACCTTTCTTTGAACTTTGGGGGTAGCAAATTGTGGGAAGGTAAACAGGTGGGAAGACTAATGGAAGAAAAGATTGAGTCGGTAATCTCTGATAATCTGTGTGATGTGTGTAGATTCTTTTGCAGTGTTATTTCATCTCTGGTGATAAGGTTGGTTTCCCTGTCCTGGTATGGGAAGTTGTGGGGAGCGGAGGATACCTTCAAAAAGGGAATTTATGTTCTGCTTTCAGGCAGATGGGGAGTGGGGACAGAGAGCTCAGCCTGCACCTGCATTTTCTCAATTGCCTTCAGCTCAAAATTATCCTTATGCCAGAGTGGCACATTTTGGGGTGGCCTGACCATATGTTTTTCACATCGACATAAGTTGATGTCACATTTTCCAAGATTCACTTTAGAATTGAAGTTAAGCTTTAAAAGATTTATACGTCCTTTTATTTTTAGTATTTATTACTAGCAAGGTAATATTTCTTTTTTTTTTTTTAAGATTATTTATTTACTTGACAGAGAGAGAGATCACAAGTAGGCAGAGGCAGGCAGAGAGAGGGGGAAGCAGCCAGGCTCCCCCCTGAGCAGAGAGCCCAATGTGGGGCTCAATCCCAGGACCCTGAGATCACGACCTGAGCTGAAGGCAGAGGCTTAACCCACCGAGCCACACAGATGCCCCTATTTCTTTTTGATAACAAAGTGATTCCATATATTCTTTGTTGAAAATATAGAATATGGTGAAAAGCAAAAAGAAGAAAATAGTTTGTATCTTTAAGTAACTGTAGTTAATATTTGCGTATATGCAGATACTCTGAGCTTATTTTGCACACAGCTGTGGGTTTTTTGTTTTGTTTGGTTTGTGGGGGAGAGAGAAAGAGAGAGAGAGAGAGAGAGAGAGAACACTCAGGCTGGGTGGAGGAGAGACAGAATCTCAAGCAGGCTTCACACCCAGCACAGGGTTCGATTTCACGACCCTGAGATGATGACCTGAGCCAAAATCAAGAGTTAGACACTCAACAGACTGAGCCACCCAGACAGCCCCAGGCACCTAGAGGTTTTTGTTTGTCCTCCTAAAAGGAAATTGAGCCTAGCCGCTGTGCTAGAAGATGTTCTTCTCACTCAGCCTCTTCCATCATAGTCGTCTTACAACCAGCTACATGGTGGCCCACTGTACCCATGTGAATAGCACACTTAACCCACGTCTGTGTTGTTCAACATTTATGTTGGTGCCAATTCCTGAAGTCTCTTTCAAAGGGAAAGGGAAAGCCAAGGGGATAAGAGAAGGGATTTAGTATTCAAGCGTTAAATTTGAATAGTCAATTAGAATTGCTCCTCAGAGCAAAGGACTCAAGGGACCAATAGCGTACATTTCTCTGCAGACCGTGTTTCTCAATCAGTGTGTCCCATCAGCCTCCCTTAGAGGGCAAGAAGGCAAGACCCAGGGGCAGGTCACTGGGCCCAGAACTCTGATTCTACACCAATAGTAATGCCACTGTGTGGAGCTGGGCTTTCAAGTAATCACCTCCTGCTTCCAGTTTGTTTGATCAGATTGAAAGCCTAACATTTTGTAGAGGCTTGTCACTAAGACTAGCGTAGGGGCCAAGGGTAGTGGGCCCCAAAATGGGTCATTGTGACAAATTGATTTTTTAAAAATAAAAGTTAACTTAAGAAAGAGCCAATGTAAGGACACTCAGACCCTCCTCTGTGCCCCAGAGGGCAGAAAATAATCTTCCCTATAAAAAGTACCCTCCTGTGCCAAGAAGTAAAACAGTATCCTTATCACCAGAGACACAAACTTGAAAGTCAAAAAAGCTGTGGAAACAAACTTTGGCACTTGTTTCTAATATACTACCTCAGCCCAAATTCTGCTTAGAATCCTTACAATTAAAGCTTCCAAAGATCTGTTTTCTTCATCCTATCAGTTCTTCACAAATTCATCATCTCTCTGTCTAAAAAGTAGAAAAGCTACCTGCTTTGGTCATTTCTTTAGGTCATAATTTCATCTTTGGGTCTCTGTGCCCCCTAGTGAAACTTGGGTTCTCCTCTCCAGTTTATCTGTCTCTTATCAGTTTAATCCCTAAAGGATCTGGAAGAACTTGCATGAGGTCGGGGGAGGAGAAGGAAACTTCTCCCTCTCCAACACCGGATTGGCATTCCCCAAAGTGGGAGGCACAAAGGCACTTCAAGGTCCATTCCTGCTGTGGTTTATTGTGATAGTTCATGAACAAACTCTCATGCATTACTGCCCACCAAAACAGTGACAGTAATAATCCGTGGTGTTTCTAGAGCTCTTTGCAGTTTACAAAGGGATTTTTGTTTCCTGTTTGATCTGAGTACTACTGCAGTCCTTTAAGTAGGCAGGTGGATAAAGGTAGAAAGGAAATCTGCCCACTGCCTCTCCTGCCTCCCGCATTTCCAAATTCCATGCTAACTGGACCACACTTACTGGTCTTCAGGATATCTGCATTTTAAAAGAAACTTGCACAAGAGGAATCCTATTGCTTCCACCTTTTGCGTCTAGCCTCGTGTAGCAAGCTTGCTTTGTGTCTGGATTTTGGAAGTAGGCTCCCATTTCTCTAGCTTTATTTTCTTCTTCAAGTGTAAATGCTGCACATGCATATTCTGGTCTCCAGGGATGGTTGGCAACAAGATTTGGCTTTCCAGCAGCGGGAGAAGACACGTGAAACTTAATCGAGCTTGAGTATGGCACCACAGGCCAGATGACTGCAAGGTACAAGCACCAGACCCGTAGACAAGGAAAGGGTCTGTATCTGTTCATATCGTTATTTGTGCATACATGTCCCTGCAAATCTTCATCATTCTGATCTCACCAATGCTTCAAGTGATCTGGGCTCATAGTCTAGAGAAGGAGACGACCCAGAAACAGCTGTTACTTGTCCAAGGTCACACAACTGGTAATCATGAAGCTTGATCTTGCTTTCAGGGTTTCTGATTTTCAGCCACCACTCTGGATTTCCAGGATTTTCCTGAGACGAGGTCCACTTCTGGCCACTCCACTGCAGGAACGAGCAGTGGGAGGAGCTCCTTCTAAGGTGTGGGGCTTTTTCCATTCCCCTTCGCCACAAAGACTTCCCCATTACCACAGCTTCTCTCCTGTGGCAGGAACAAAGAATAAGGCTGCTATAGCTCCCTCTTACCAAAGCAGGAGATTTCACTAACTGTGTTCAGGGGGGACATGAACAATAGCAAGTTTTCAACAGCCTCAGGGAAGTAGCAGAATGAATATGTTTAAAACCCTTGGTCTTTTATCTTTTATTTCCTCAAATACTTACTATGCTTCATTTATCACTGAGACAGAGGTTTGTGGTTTATTTTGTTGTTTTTTTTTGTACCTACTGAATCTGTTCTAAATATCATGAAAATAGATGACAAAGAGTAGTGCACAAACTCAACTTTCAACTTTCTGCCATTGAAGTAAAGAACCTGGCGTAGGGGGGTGGCTGGGTGGCTGAGTTAGTTATGTGTCTGCCTTCAGCTCAAGTCATGATCTTGGGGTTCTGGGGTGGAACCCCAAGTTGCATTAGGCTCCCTGCTCAGTGGGGAGTCTGCTTCTCCCTCTCCCTCTGCCCCTCCCCCCTGCTCGTGCTCTCTCCCTCTCTTTCAAATAAATAAATAAAATCTTTAAAAAGAAAAGTACCTGGCATATATATTTTACCTATTGCAAGTTACTTTCTAAAAGATTATAGGAAAAGTTCTTTCTTTCAGTCAAGTGACATAACCATTTTTCACTAAATGACAAGAAAACTCAACCCTTCTCATTTGCTTTTAGTCTCATCACAAATAGGAAGGCTTCTTGGCCTTTTGTCAGAAATAATGGCCTCTGTTTACAATAAAAACAAAATGTATGTGTTGCAGGATGGGTTTAAAAAGCTGAAGCTAAAATAGGCTTTCTTCTCTCGATAATATTATTTTTCACTACCTCTCTATTTTTTAAAAACCCACACGGTATAGCCATCTGATGCATGAAAAGAATAATAGATGTGGAAAACTGCCATTTTTCTCAAAAAATATCTCCTTCCCACAATCATAAAGAAGACCATTGGACTTTTATTGCTATGGTTTCCACAATTCCAGCGCTGGCCCCTCTGTCTGTCTGCAGAGCCCACTCATAGCTGCTGGTTCGGGTGGCCTCAGATTACACATTACCAACAAGGGTAACCATCAACAAAATCACGATGTGTGACCCCACAGATAATCCCTTCAGTAGTCTGAGGTTTCCACGGAGATTTCCTTTTTCCTAAATTCCACACTGTTCTATGCAAAGTCTTTCGCAGTGGTGTTTTCAGTGTCTTCTTCGGGGCTGAGCACTGGGGGGTAAAAAGCTGAAGCAGAAACTGCAGGCAATGACCTTGAAGCACACGGGGCCTGTGCTACCCAGGTGAGGCACTCATGTGGAAGCCAAAGATCTTCATGCTTATTGCAAATTCATCAGCATCCTGGTTTCTGAACAAGGCCCAAGTAATGGGAGGAGGGTTAGGCGTGATAATGAAGGATGACTAATCTGATGCCTAAATAGTGACTCCGGGCTGTCATACGACTTCTGCATCGTGCTGTCGTGCAATCATCTTCGACACTCCGTGATGTCATCTCCCTTCCTTGTGAGTCCGAGCCCCCAGATGTAGCTTATCAGGCTGCTTGTAGTGCGTGTCCTTTCAAGAGCCTTATGATGTAAATTGCATCACATTGATAATATCAGGGGAGGAGAGACATTAAATGATGTCCTCGACTATCCCAGCCCCAAACCTGGCAAGTTTTCTTAGTCTTCTCAGAGGGAACAGTCTGCCGAAGGAAGGGGAGTTATCTGTTTAGGTCTCCAAAGGCTGATATCATTGGGGCCAACTTCCTCCACATCGAGGTCTTCTCCAACCTCGTGAGAAAGGGCAGGAACAATCATCATAGTGGAGGTGGCATTGTTGGTGGGGAGGTAGGTCACCCACGGCTGATACTACACATTTTGGGGGACCCTGTAACACCCTCAGCAAAGGCAAGTCACTGGAAGAGAACCTGGAGCCCTGGTACCCACCTCGAAAGGAGAGGTGGGACTAAATACCCCTGTGATTGTCACTTCTGATCCTTAGGTCCAGAGACCTCTCTTCTGGAAGGATTTGGAACCACTCATTTGAGAGAGCAGCTTCCAGTCTTGATGGGTACCCTTGTATTCAGGAAAAGATGGTTATTCTCATGTAAGAATAAGAAGACTGATGGGGCCTGGCTGTCTCAGTCAGTAGAGCATATGACTTTTGATCACAGCGTTGTGAATTCAAGTCCCATACTGGACACGGACTCTAAAATAAATAAATAAATAAGTGATTTGAAAATCCAGCTGAATTATCACCAACTAACTTAGCTTAGGTATCATGAATTGTGTCCCCCAAAAGAGAGACACTTGGAGCCCCAACCCCCAGTACCTCAGAACGTAACCTTACTTGGAAGTAGAGTCTTTACAAAGTTAATCAAGTTAAAATGAGCTCAATACTGTGGACCCTAATTCAATATGACTTGTATCCTTATGAAAAGAGGGAATGGGAACCCAGAGACAAGCACACAGGGGGACCATAATGCCCAAAAGTAGGCAGGGCCTATAGTAATGCTTCTACAAGTCAGGGAACACCAAAGAAGGCCAGCAAAGCACCGGAAGCTAGAGGAGAGGCCTGGAACAGGTTCTTCCTCACACAGCCCTTAGAAGGAACCCACCCTGCCAATACCTTGATCTTAGACTTCTAACCACCAGGACTGAGACAATAAATTTCTGTTCTGTAAGCTACCCAGGGTGTGCTACTTCATTATAGCAGTCCTGGAAAACTAATAGAGATGGTAAACTAATCACAGAAAAATACTCCACTTCTGGACAAACCAATCTCTAGAGAGATTTCTATTCTCTGACATTGTACCGTAGATGGGTGGTCCTGGGAAGACAATACTTTGAGTCATTTTCAGGGTCCAAAGCGCCATCATTGCACTGTGTTCAAATAGGATACCAAAGGCCACGTTGGGGAGAGTAGTAAGAGATGCTCCCCTGTTGAATTGGCAGGTCTGTCCTTGCCACGGTACCTGCCCCTTTGTCCTTGACTCATCTCTGTAGCTCTTCTCTCCTTCCCAATGTTACATCTGCTTTACAGATAGCAGTGTTTACCTCGTTGGCTTCCTGGGTTGGAGTAATGGGACAGAAGAAGATAAATCATTGTGATTTTTCAGTCTTAAGCTAAATCTCGATAATGACATCATAACCCGAGCAAACAGCTTCTCCTGCGAGAGTGTCACAGGGAATTTCAGCCATATTGGGCAGGAGCTACAAATGTCTCCCTGCCCCCACTACCATTTTTCTTTTCGTTTCGAGTGTTTTAACCTCTGCTGGAGGCAAACTGAGCTGCTGAATCATTACAATGGACACAGTCCAATGGTATCTGCTTTTAGTGGAATGGTTCTTCCGGTAATCTGTTTTCATCATATCAAGAGCTAAGCCAGTCAGTTAACACAGAGGAAATATTAAAGGCAATATTTTTTCATCAAGGTAAGGCACTAGATAGCCCACATGCCTTTTTTTTTTTTTCACTTAAACACAAAAGTGAAAGCAGTCAACGAAGTCTTATTGAGAAAGAAATAAGAAGGAAATTGATTTTAAAACAAACAGATGCTGCCGATCTGATATCCAGACTAGTCCACTTCAGTCTCTCATCTTTTTCACCTTCTACTGAAGCACCACCCACTTTTTTCCCCATTCATTTCAGCCTGTCTCCCAGTACACCATCTGTCTGCCTCATCCGAGAAAACTCACAGACAAAGAAGAAAACAGAGTAGCATAAAGGAGGGCAAATTATGCTAAGGAGTTACACCACAGATGAGATTCCTGTACTCCTATCACTTTGTCAATGGAAACTTTCAAACATCTCCCTCTGACTCTTCCCAAGGTATTTACAGGTGTAATTAGTGCCCACAGCCAGCTCAGACTAATGATGTCCACAATTCTGAGGATGTAGACGTCAGACTATGAACTCAGCACAACTAGAGTTTCTCATTACAGTGCAGAGAAAAATGAGTATTTCTGTGCACACAAATATCACAACATTGACAAGGGTTAGGAAAACTTCTCTAGCATTCAGACCTCCCTTCTACTCGTTTTGGGAGTGGCGGAGAGGAACGAAGCTGACTGGAAGAGCGCTAGACCATTGTGTAAACATGCTTGGTCCACCGTAACAGAAATCACCCGTCATTTTAATTCCTACCCCTTAGTGATCTTGTTGGCAACTCTTTTCTGTCGTTCTATTTTCATTGTTATTCACCCCACCCTTATCTCAACTGAGCTTTTCAGGATATAATTTCATTTGATTGTGGTGAAATTAATCGGTCCTCACTTGGACACATCAATTGATGTATTTCCTCGACAGTCTGATCTATCCTATTAGCTGGAACATGGAAGATCTCGTTCCATTACCATCTATGTCCTCTCAGCCACACCTTTTGGGGAAGGGTTTGACAAACATCTCCCCTTCTGCAAAACTCATCCTCTGTCTGTGGATCTAGCTATAAATAAGGTAAGAATCTGTTCTTAAATATCTAACCTCTGGATCTGGAATTAACACCTCTTAGAGCCACATTTCCATTTCCATTTGTGACATAGCCTTGAATATTCATCTTTAGTTTTTCAGCAGTTATCAATACAATCTTCTGATGCACGCTGATATCAGCCTCTGGTTTTTTATATCCAGCAGTGACTGGGACTTTCATGTCTTCCTTGAATTATTCTGAACCTACTTTTACAAATCTCATTGTCTTCTTTTCCGGCTAATCTTTAATTTATATAGATCAAATTGTCTTGCCACCAACACCTTTTAAAAATATCACCCATTTCCCTGTTTTTTTGACAGACTCTAGATGCTCAATCGATGCTTTTTTAAAAATGTCCTTTCTTAGGGTCTCTTATAAATGCATTTAAGAGCATCAGGCTCGAGAGACAGAACTTCTCAATCTCCATGATTTATTTGTGAAACGTCCCAGAGTAGAGGAATCCATTATGAACCTGAAACAGAGTATCACAGTAAAGAGCACATAGGGATACATTTAGCAAACAATAATGACAATTATAGAAACAAAGAGAGGAGCAGAGAGGCATCCCCTGAGGCTAGGAATTAATTGAAGGTGGGATGTCACCAGAACAGACAGGTTCGCCTTTCCCAGCCCCCAACTTCCATCATAGCCAAAGCTCTCCTTCCTGACAGTAAATCAAGGCAGAGAGAGGCAAAAAGAGGGGTTCTTTTTCTCAGAATGTCTTGTTTGGGGTTGAAAATCAAGAAAACCGCTAAGACGTTTGGTGCTGCTCATTCTTAAGGGAAGTGCCTGTGTCACATCGAGATAGCTTTTGAAATCTATACACGCTCTTGCTACCTGCTGTGCTCAATTTCAGAACCCAGTGCTGTCATTAAGGAAAAATAGCAACCTTTGTTCTCTCCTCCAGGCGTAACATGTTGCATGGGTTTTCTGTTTCCAGAAAAAAATTAAATAAAGTAAAATTTAAAAAACCCTAAACAATAAAACCTCCCTTATTTCCTTAGGCTAAGGAAGCCAGACCAAATTTCTGTGTCTGTAGCCCTTTTGTGTGCCCTAGCCCTGGACACACCATTACTGTGGTTCACTGGGCAAGATTTCCTTCATGTATTTTAAAGTCCCTCATGAAGACATCAGGCCACTTACTGTAACTGATGGTTTTCATTCTCAGTGAATAAAGGCACATTCCTGAGGCAGACATTTCCATCAGAGATGGCAAACATCAGAAGTTTCAAAGGCTTAGTTCACAAGTATATCCAAGCTTTCAAAGCTTGGCAGCATCTCTGGGATTTGAAAACTGGATTGGAAATTTGAGTTATATTTTTTGTACTTCTTGATTTAGACTGTCTTTTATACACTCCATTTTCCTATCTTTAAACATATCAGAGAGACCAGAGTTATGGGGACACACACACACACACACACACACACACGAGATTTAAAAAAAAACAAGCTTTGTGAGTTTATTGAGATGCAGTAAACATTTGCACTGTGGTATGTAAAGCTCTCTTTTTTCTTTCTTTCAGTTGTTGTTCAGCGTAGGAAAGATTGAGGTTCCTAGAGCTCATCTTTGCACATCTTAGATGTATGGGGGATGACACCTCGATTTCATTTGTCTGCAGACTAAGTGCTGGACTGAAAGGCGAGTGAGAGGCCGCCCAGGCACAACCAAAGACATCCCTCTCCCACTACCAAATCTGGAGGCTCACCTCCATGTGCCCTCTCTTTCCCTCTTTCTTTCCTTTTACTGTGCAAGTGTTACCTCTCCTCTGATGCTTGTCCCTATCACTTCAAGAAGCTTCTACAATGATACACTGAAAATATATAATATTTCGATTTCTCCCCCTACTTACCACCCAGCCCTGCCCTTCCTTCCAAAGCCACACTGTCCCACTTTTCTCGTTTCTTACGTCCATTTCCTCACCTTCTCCAATACATTGTTTCTTTCACTAGTATAATTTTTTTTTTTTTGTTCTTGGTAATTTATATTTGTCTTGAATTCTCTTGTCACATACTAAGGTTGCTGCCTTTCATCCCTGGTATATCTTTTCACATTCTTTCATTTTCAACTTCTGTACATTCTTTTTATAAAAGAATAGTCTTATAGACAGTGCATTGCTGGGTCTGTCTTACTTACTTACTTAATTTATTTATCTTTAAAAGATTGTTTGACATTTATTTGACAGAAAGAGAGAGAAAGAGAGAGATCACAAGTAGGCAGAGGGAGAGGGTAAAGCAGACTCCCTACTGAGGAGAGAGCCGGACAAGGGGTTAGATCTTGGGATATAGACCTGAGCCAATGGCAGCCACTTAACAGACTGAGTCACCCAGGCACCCCCTGGGTCTTATTTTAAATTTGTCTGAGATTCTCTGAGGTTTCTGAGTGAGTTTAACACATTGGTGTTAATTTTAATTATTATTCTGTTAGGGTTTATTTCTATAACCTTACTTCATATCTTACACTTCCTGTATTTTTTTCTCCTTCCCTAAAATCTTCCATTGGCTAGATCAACTTTCATTCTTGTAGTTTGAGAGTTACACATTCTATTTTTGTTATGTCATATTTGTGCCTAGCTACTTAAGATTTACACTTAGGCATATTTAAAAAATTAATTTCTTAAATGTGTCAGTCTAACCTCTTTTTCCAAGTTGGATGAGTGCTTTAACACATTGTCATCTCCTCTGGTGTGTCTATCAATCCCCCTCCCAGATGTTATCATCTAGAAGGTAAGTTCTTGATTGTGACGGTTGTCCTTTTCCCTTTTTTATTTATTTGTTTGCTTCCTTTTTTTGAATGTGTTTTCATCCTTGCCTTTTTTAGACAACAGATTTTCCAAGTTACTTGGGTCCTTTAAATCCTCATATCTTTTCTAGCATCTTTCTAGATTTTTTTCTCTTATTGAAATTCTTCAAAAAGTATTTTTAAAGTGTTTTTAAAAAAGATCTTTATATGGCAACCTTTGAAGCTTTCTGTGCCTGATATTTATCCTTGCATTTATTTATTTACTTATTTGTACAGTTAAGATTAATTTTATGGAGGTTCCAATGGGATCAGATTAAATAGTACAAATAACAAGATAGAATGACTATCTTACTGAGATTACACATTTTTTTCTCCCCTTACATTGCATTATTTACTGCTTCTGTAGTCACAGAAATATACCTGATCTTCAAAGAGAATGACATTTGGAAGCTAAATGATCAAAGTGTATCTAAACTAGTTACAACAATTGATAATGCCACAGGCAACACAGTTTCTTCACCCAGCTGCTGGCAGCAATTAAACATCTACTCATCAGTATCTAAAGTGCAAAGATAAAATTACCATCTCAAATGTAATTCGAGATAATTTATAAATGCCTCCTTAAATTTTAAGACTCCAGATTAAGTAGGAATAGATTAATACATATGAATAAGATCAAGCATGTTTCTCTTTAAATAAATTCTTGCATTTAAATGATAGGTTGGATATTAATTCTTGGTTCAAAGTTCTTTCTCATCAGTATTTTAAAAATATTAGTCCATTATCCTCCTATATTCAGTGTTGCTGTTGAGAAGTCAGATGTCAATCTGATTCTTGTGCTTTCAGAAGTGATATACTCTTTTGGGGAACCTTTAAATGTTACTAAATTTCACTCTAAAGGGAGATTATCAAATTTCATCTTAATGAATCCAGTAATGTGTGTTTCTGTCCTTTCCGGCTTTCTATGGACCTTTCTAATTTGAGATTCTTTATCTGTATTTCTGACAGATATACCTTGTTTATTTCCTTTCCTTTGGGGGTGTGTGTGTGTGCGTGTGTTTTCTCCTCTCGCCCTTTAAGACTCCTTGAATTTGGCGATTAGTAATTCTACTTACATCCTCTGTATCTCTTAACTTTAAAAACCTTCTACTTTTTATCCACCCCTGCTATGTTCTAAGGCTGATCCCTCACCCACTTGTTGGGCTCCCCAGTTGCAATCATAATGCTATTTGGCCCACCTGTTGTCTTGCTCGTTTCCCCTGCTATATTTTCCATATGTGCTATTTTCATGTTCATCTTTCTGACTTCTTGTTACTACTTTTTCTTGCTTTCCTTATCTTTTTGAGGGTAAAGATATGTTTAGTTTAAAATCTTGATCTTTCTGCTCTTTTATGTCTATTTGGTATGGAAGCGTTTGCTCAGTGTGCTGTTTTTCTTTCCTACTGGCTGTTGTCCTCCATTGTCTAATTATTTTTTCCCACGAGCTCATGTTCCTTGGGTAGCATCAGTTCATTGTTCAGGTGATGTGTCTCAGCATATGTCATTGCCAGTTTAGTCTAAGACTTAGCCTGTATCTGTCCCATTGAGGTTAAGGAAGAAGAAATGAGTGTGCTCCTGGAGAAAGCTTCAGGTACCAAGCACTCTTATTAGATATGATCTTATTCAGTGACCATGTCCTTTATCATCTTTCTCTTAAATCCCATTGAAAAAGCACATTATGAAGAGATAATATTTGTCGATTTACTCTGCTCAGTCCAGGGATCCAGAAGAGGAGGGGGTGGGAATGCTGGTCACTGCAGAATCAGACTGACCTGGTGTTACTTCGCTTCCACATCAGCAGTGGGTGATTTGGGCTGCTGGTATTAGCTCTCTCACAGGAGGGATGAACAGAACCTGGTCGAGGCCACGTAGAATTCAGAAAAGAAATGAACTCAAAGGCTCACCCTCAAACTGTTTTCCTCATCCACAGTAGTATCTGTCTATCCTGGGTGGACATTTCTTTCACTCATCTGGTTCTTAAAGCCCTCTGGTCCTCAGGGACTTCTCACAGATTTTATGGTATCTATGGGATCCTCTTTACACTTTGTTCCCTTCCTCCTGCTATATGCTTTCAGAACACTAAGCCCATCTCCGTAGTCATCTCTGCATCACACAGTAGGTTCTCCATAAATACTTGGCAAATATGTGAAAAGTATAAACTCACGATATCTGATGTGGTTATGGGAAGATGTTGGGCAATACATAGGGTCAGACCAAACTCTTGCTGGTCTAACCCAAATCATAATCACTGGTCTAGTTCTGCAGATGAGGAAGCAGAAGTCTTATTAAACCCTCCATGGACATATAAGATAGTACAATTTATCGTTACTGCATTATTTTCGATTCATGATAAATGTTTGAATAACAGTCATTCGTATCCTATGTGCGTTTTCTTTCAGTTCTGTTTTTGCTTCATGTATTTTGAAACTCTGTTGTTGGTGCATACATACTGAGGGGAGCTAAGTCTTCACGGTGGATTGATCCTTATAGCATTATGTAATGTTCCTCTTTGTCATCACTAATTTCCTTTATTCTGAAATTCACTTTAGGTGGTATTAAAATAGTCGCTTCTGATTTTTTATTGTTAATATTTGTACAATATCTTTTTTCCCATTCTTTTACTTACAAATAACTTATCTTGTTGGACTGAAAGAAGTTTCTTACAGACAGCAATTAGTTGGGTCATGTTTCTTTCTTTCTTTTTTTTTGTTTTTTGTTTTTCTTCAGATTTATTTATTTATTTTGGAGAGAAAAGGAGTAAGGGGAGGGACAGAGGAAGAAGGAAAGAGAGAGAATCCCAGGCAGACTCCATGCTGAGTAAGGAGCCTGATGTAGGGCTCGATCTCACAACATTGACATCATGACTCAAGCAGAAATCAAGAGCTAGATGCTTAACCTACCGAGACACCTATGTGTCCTGAAGCCCTGGTCTCCTTCTGTTATTTACTTTCTGTTTAGATTCCTTTAGCAATTGTTTAAGGATAAATCTGCTGACAATACATTCTCTTAGTTATCATTTATCTGAAAATGTATTGATCTCCCCTTTATTCCTGAAAGATATTTTTAGTAGGTATAGAATGCAGAGTTGATTGCTCTTATCTTTCAACAGTTGAAAATGTTCTACTTCTTTTCTTTTCTACTTTTCTTTTCTTTTCTACTTCTACTTCTTTTCTGGAAAGAAGCAGAATACTGAATACACTCTCTTCTTTTCATCTTGGTTGATGTAGATTGACAGTGGAGACTTGACTTCCTACTGGGTCTGGGTGGTTCTGGAAAGGAGGAGAGTAGAGAGCCAATTAGTCCCACCTTGTTCTACCTCATTCCATCCCATCAGTGCCAGGTAGTTTTGAAGACTCTGCTGTCCCTGGGCCCTGGGGACCACCCTGGTGTAAGAATCAAAGCGCCATCTGCTTCCCATTCGTAACCATGTGCATTTTTCTGTTCCCTCTCTTGCCTCATAAGAGAAAAGGTGGAAAAAAAAAACCACTTTACAGGTCTAATTAGGAAAAACTGAACCAAACAGATGAAACAATAACAAGTTAACTTTCCTTGTTTCTCTCTCTCTTAGAGCTGGGTCCAGGTAAAACAGCTAAGTGGTAAAATTTGACCTAAGTGTGTCTTTTCTGTTACCTTTTGGTATCTCCTCACCTGCTATAAGGCACTCCAGACCCTTCCTCAAAGAACTCCATCAAAATTTAGCTGGTCTTCTCAGTATAAGCCTTTTGGTTGGTTTTTGTAAATTGCATCATGCATTAATTTGATAAGTATTTTTTAATATATAAAAGTTTTCTCTTTAGTGATCTATTTCATTCGGTCCTTGATAAATGACAGACTAACAAAACTGACAAACTAAGAGATTAAAAGATGATAAATTTTTAATGTGTTACCTCTTCTAGGAAACAACTGGAAGGGAGGGAAAGAGTTATGATTTTTAAACATTTTTTTTCTAATGTAGTCACATTTAAATAGAAGTGTTATGTACTTTAAGCAAAAGCATCAACACTGAAAATATTTCAGGAACAGAATTGGTACAAAGGCAGAGGCACTTGGGGCAACAGATCTTCAGGAATCCTTAAATAATTTATTTATTACCAAGAGTGGACTGGCTCATTTCTCCTTAATTTGCACAGAGAATCAAGAATGTCTGCTAGGTGCTTAATTAAACAGTATGTGCCATTTCTTCTCTTCTGTATCTTATTGATTCAATCTTGTTTCTCATCTGTCAGATCTCTTGGATAAAAGCAATTGCCTTCCTAGGGTGTCATTTTATCTTCTGGTCTGCATTTCTGGATGAGTGATTTTAAATTTTATTGTTGTCATTATTTGGTTGTTGCTGTTTGATTTGTGAAATTTATGATTTATGTTCTGCAGGACAAAGCTTTAAGGTTTTTAAGAGAAAAAGGTATCCTTGGTACATCAAGGTTCTGTAGCTTTTTTCCCCCATCAAGATAGATGCCTGATTTTTCTTTCATTGTATCTCTCTGTAAACAGTCTTGTATTCTCAAATGTTCCTTAAGAATTGATGTTGCTTTCTCTCTCTCTCTCTCTCTTTAAAAAGATTTTATTTATTTATTTGACACAGAGAAAGAGAGATCACAAGTAGGCAGAGAGGCAGGCAGAGAAAGGAAGGGAAGCAGGCTCCCCACTGAGCAGAGAACCCGGTGCAGGGCTTGATCCCAGGACCCTGAGATCATGACCTGAGCCAAAGGCAGAGGCCCAACCTACTGAGCCACCCAGGTGCCCCTTGATGTTGCTTTTTAAAAATCATGTCTTCTGAGGTTCTTAAATGGACAGCTTTAATTTGTAGCTGCCTTAGAAATCTGTGTGTGGGGGCGCCTGGGTGGCTCAGTGGGTTAAGCCGCTGCCTTCGGCTCAGGTCATGATCTCAGGGTCCTGGGATCGAGTCCCCCATCGGGCTCTTTGCTCAGCAGGGAGCCTGCTTCCTCCTCTCTCTCTCCGCCTGCCTCTCTGCCTACTTGTGATCTCTCTGTCAAATAAATAAATAAAATCTTTAAAAAAAAAAAAAAAGAAATCTGTGTGTGGGCACCATGATATTGACTGGAAAAATCAGGAAAACATCTCTCAACCTCTATGTCTCTTTGTAACAATACCTGGAGAGATTCTTCAAAAGAAGACATAAAAAGGAGACAGAAAAATGTTTGCCTGAGGATGAGTGAACCTACCTTAATACAATTTATTAGTGTAATTGCACACTACAAATTATAACATACATATAAAATTAGGGTTTGATATTAATTTCAAATTCTCCTTTGCTAAGGAACTGGGGAGGGGGCACACTCAGTTAAGGGTAAAGAAGCTAAAAGAACCCATTATATTTTTTTGCATAACCAGGATGCAACACCTCAGGGCTTCATCTAGATTCATTCGTGGTTGTTACTCTAGTATTAGAAGCAGCATGGAGTCTACCTTTCAATTTCATTCAAATTTCATCACTAATTTGCCATCTTAAAATTTTGTAATACAATGATAATACAGTACTAATTATAACTTACAGTTGAACAGTACTGAAGAATTTATACTCATATAAAATATCTCAGAAGACATCATAAAAGAAGGGTGAGATATTTGTTTAAAATTTATTAATAACTACATATATTGAACTGTGGCCAGAGAATGTCATCTTTAATTATACTTTTTAACAAGGCATATTTTCAGTTCATGGATGTTTATAGTATTAATTATATTAACTATCTATCTTCATGTACAGGTGATTTAGAGAAGAAGAAATACGGACAATCTCAGCTTCTCTAATATATGAATTCATCTTCCACTGGGCAGATTCCAGTAAGGGGCAGGTTTTATCCAGTTGTCCAGAGCCTGTGAACCATCAGAATTAGGAGAGAGGTGGTGCCCATATCTCAGAGATCAATTGTTCTGTGCTGAAGAAAGGCATCAGTGGCATCTAAAACAATCCATGGGTTACATCTGCCAATAAACTTAGATTTAAAAAAAATTATTTATGTATGTATTTATTTATTTGAGAGAAAGAGAGCTTGCTCACACATACAAGTGGAGGTGTGGGGGAGGGGTGGGCAGCAGGAGGAGGAGAAGCAGACTCCTCACTGAGCAGGGACCCCAAATCCCAGGACCCTGGGATCCTGACCTGAGCCAAAGACAAACACTTAATGGACTGAGCTACCCAGGTGCCCCAACAAAGTTAGATTTTTATGGGGACTTCCCATCCCTTTAAAGAGATGTTATTGATACTAGAAAAAAGAAAGAAACAAAGAAAGTGGAATGCCTGGCTCCTAAGAAAGGGGAAATTATTTAGAAATTAAGAGGAAGAACATAAGTCACTGAAAATGATCTGCCACAAGAAATTTAAAAAAAAATTATTTTCCAGATATTTCTACTTGGCTAAAAGGTGAATGAAAAAAGATATGCTTTCTCTGAAGTGTTGAAAGGAAAAGATGGCTGGATGTGATACAGAGCTAATTGGCTTAGGCGTTGGCTTAGGTAGGAAAATGTTAGGATGAGATGAGGTGTATATACTAAAGGAGTATGAAAGGGCAATAGTAGAATCAAAATTACAAGCCAATCTTATTTCATGAGATAAAGGATATCTTAGAAAACACCTTTAAAAAAAAGAAAAGAAAAAGAAAACACTTTCTGTGTATCACAAATTTTATCTGATAATTACTGCTCATAAATTTTTAGAAAGGCTTGAAGGAAAGAAAAAGATGTGCTAAAGAGAAAAGTTAATTTTTAAAAAGAACTTTAAAAAAAGGAAACAAAGACAAGATAATGACCCTGAAAGATAAATAACAGAGGGGGAGCATACAAATCTCACATTTTCCAAAGAACGCAGAGAAAATGAATTTAAGCAATAATCCAAGGTCTTCAAGAAGCATATTTTTGGTGATACTGAGGGCTGAAAAGAGCCATCAGGGGCCAGGAAATTCTAGAGAAAAAAAAGTCTAAAAGGAGGAGTTGGAAGAAGATGGTCAAAAAGTATAAACTTCCAATTACAAGGTAAACAAGTAGGAGGCACGTAACGTGCGATGTGACAAATCGAGCTAACACTGCTCTGTGGTGTACAGAAAAGGGAAGAGAGTAGACCTTAAGAATTCTCATCACAATGAGAAACAAATTTTCTTTTCTTTTTAGTGTGTCTGTATGAGAGGGTAGATGTTAAATAAGCCTATTGTAGAAATCATTTCACAATGTATGCAAACCAGACCATCTTGTACACCTTAAAGGTATGCGGTGATTCATGTCAGTTATTTCTCAGTAAAATGGAGTCTTAGTAAAAAAGTCTCAGTAAAAAAGAGTCTTAAAGCAAGACATTCAGAGGTTGAATTTTTGTATTTTTAGAATATGTTATGGTGTATGAACACATCTCAATATTATGTCATATATATATGTGTGTGTGTATATATATATGTATATATATATACATATGTCCTAAAAAATTGAAAATGCTTACATTACAATATATATTATATACATTTGCAATATTCTAGAAAATTGAAGATGTTTATATTATGTTAATTGGGGAAAAAAAAGGATGAAAGCATGGTATATCTTAGCCATGTAAAAACATGAGTTAGAAGCAACTATTCCAAAATATTAAGAGCATTTATCTCTAATGGTGGGATCATGTATGATGTATTTTGTCTTCTGAAATCCACATGTCTGCCTGGGCTTCTTGGTTTTTTTGACTGTCCTGTGTTCCAACTCTGTCCCCAATATCCTTCACTGGGTAAGTAGCAAGCATCTCAAACTTGACATATCTGAAACCAAACCACTGACTTTTCTCCCTATCTTTCTGGACTTTCATTTTTCTATATCCTCACTTAATTGCTAAATTAAAAATCAAGGATTTGGGTACAAAAATTTTCTGTATATTATTTATATCATATATATATAATGTATAATCTTAACTATTGTTGCATATATAAAACTGTTCATACCTTTAAAGAGAAACCTAAGGACTTGTCTAAAGAACAGAAGAGCCAATCTAAAGGAGTTCCTAATAGCCAAAGTTGAAAAAATTTGAGCAGCAAAATAAATATGGTTAGTATTGAATTTTAGCCCCTGTAATAACATAAACATCCATGAATATAAATTGAAACAAATAATCACAAAATAAGTAAATGAGGGAGAAGACATGGATCTTCCCCACTTAAGAATTTCAATTAGTAAATATAGAAGGAAAGAAGAAAATAGAAAATTAAAAATCAGAATAGAAATAGAAAATTGCCATTAGGCAAACACCCTGGTAACTATGTCGGCAGGCATGATCCACTGATAGATGCCAAAATTACAGGCCAAAGGTCAGAGAAGCAGGATTTGCATTGTCTGCAAGTATCACCCTCAAGATCTTTGAACTGCAAGGGGAAGAAGAGTAACTCGACAGTAAAGCCGGCAGAAACCACCTATTCCACGTGATCAAGGTCAACATCACAGGTAGCGGTATATAAATATCATGAACCCCTTGATATAAGATACTGAGAAGAATACCCCACTTCTGTGCCTGTCTTTTCAGACATGCACAACCTCATTTCAGTGGTGGGAAAACATCAAACAAACCCTACACTGAGGAATATCTACAAAATAACTCATCAGTATACTTCCAGTGTTCCTGAATCATGAAAGACAGGGACAGATGGAGGAACTTTCACAGACTGGAGAAGATTAAAAAGAAATACCTAAATGCAGTGTGGGATCCTGGAACAGAAAAAGGACCTTAGTGAAAAAAAAACTGATGAAATCTGAATAAAATCTGTAGTTTAACTAATAGCATTGTGCCAATGTTCATTTCTTAGTTTCGATCATTGTAGTGTGTAGAATGGGAATGTTCAGAAAAGCTGGGAGAGGGTATCTGAGAATTCTAGTATTTTTGCAACTGCTTTTATTGTTGTAAGTCTAAAATTAGTTCAAAATAAGTTTTTAAAAGGTATTCTAAAATAATATATCCAATAGTATCTCAATTTTCTAACTATATATTCCAGATAAGCCAACCATGAGGAGCCACAGGCAAGTTGAGAGAACTGAGGGGTGGGGGCTTGTCCACATATATAATGTTTCCAAGCTTTGGGATTATGAGTAATTTATTTTCCTCTTTAAATTTTTCTGCATTCTCTTTTTTTCTTTTTTAAAGATTTATTTATGAGAGAGAGAGTACGCACATGCAGAGGAGAGGCAGACAGAGAGGGAGAGAGAAACTTCAGCAGACTTCCATACTGAGCAGGGAGCCTGACGCCAGGCTTGATCCCAAGACCCTGAGATCACCACCTGAGCTGAAACCAGGAGTCAGACACTCAACTGACTGTGCCTCCCAGATGCCCCAAATTCTTGTGCATTTTTAATTTTTCTAGTGAACATGTATTATTTTTATAATCGTAATTAATAAATTTTTCTTTTAAAAGATCTAAGCAAACAAACTTGAATGTAATGTAAAATTATTTTCTTTTCTATCTCTTATACCTAATCCATCTGCAAGTCTTGTCAGTTCCTCCTTCAAAATATATACATTCCTACCACCTCCTCTGCCTAGCTCTTAAAGCACGCTTAATCCATCATTTTATTGTCTTCTCTGGCCCTCCTGTTTCCACCTGTGTCACCTAAGTCCCTTCTCTGTATGACATCAGAGAATCAGACCCCATCATTCCTTTCGCCTCTGCCGCCTCTGCCTCTGCCGCCTTCAGAGTAAAACCCAATGGCTATATTTCACCTACCTGACCCTTGCCCATGGCCCTGTACACCTTCTTTCAGACCTTCTTCTTACACAGTCACATCGTTCCTGTCTCAGGGCCTTTGTACTTGTCCGTGCCCAAAATGCTCACTTCCCCAAAGAGACATTCACTCACGCCATTAATCTCTATTTTCTGATCCCGCTTTATTTTTCTGCATAGCAGTGAAAATAGGACATTAGAGCCTATTTATTATCTGTCTTTCTCACAGGAATGGAAGCTCTATTGCTCCCTTCTTGATAGTCAGAGCAATGTCTGGCACTATAGCAGGTGATCAATAAATATGTTTCAAGCAAATGAATCAAACTCCTGCCCAGTCCATAGCTGGTAGGAGAGCCCATGCACCAATTTCTGCTGCTTCAACCAGGGGCGGGGTTGGGAAAGGGACATAGTGCCTGTTGGTGGGTGGGGGACTAGGCTTTAACTTTTAATCGCCGTTGTCCTGGTCCTTTCCCTGGTTCACACTGTGGCAATCCTCACGTGTCCTGTGACTATTCCTCAGTTTCCTCAAAAACTAGTCCAAGTCGCCAACAATAAGCATTTGTGGGTTTAGCTGACATTAATGGGGATTCCCTGGAGAACGAGGAGAGGAAAAGCAAATAACTTCAGGCCAAGCATTAATCATCCTTGTTCTTAAAATGCTGTGTTCTCCTCACTGTCATGGAATTTCATCCATACGCGCCCGCTATCTGGGGTCTCTCTCCCTCTAACTCCTCACTTCCTTCCCTTCTGTCTGCCACAGAAAATTCCCTCCCTTTGCCTCACAAAGAGCCGTTTCCCTCCTGTCAGAGCAGGGGCACCTGCCTACACCCAGGACTTGGGATGGGGGTGGGGAGCACCTTCAGTCACACACATTTCTCAGAGCGCCTTCCAAAGATGGTTCTCTCCCTGAGCATCCAGTGTCATTTGTGCATGTTTTTCTCTACCTCTTTACCTCTACTTTTCTGTATTTTTTTTAGAGAAAGAAATTAAGGTCAAAGAAATTATTATGTCAGGTACCCAAGTACAAAAGAAAGTCAGGCAGGCTTCAGATCTTTCTTCCATAAAAATTGCAGCACATGGAAATGTTCTTTTCTTTTTCTGCATCAAATTAAATATAAATTTTTAAATTTTCTTAGTTTTTGCTAATTTGATAGAGGGAAAAATGGTATCTTTCTTTAAACTGTCTTTTATCATTTATTTATCTTTGTTTCAACATCTTTATACAATTAATTAAAACTCCTCAAAAAAAAAAAAAAAAGCCAATGGAAAAACCTGACTCTGTCCCTGTTCCTTGGCCCCTCTGTTTCTCTTGTAGTCATGTCATCAACACCCTGTGTCATCGATACCGAGACACAGTTTTCACATTTGACATCTTGCAATCAAGGACGTGCGTTTGGTACAGATGTTGAGTGTATCATTGCAAAGGTGTTTAAAGATTATACTATAATTTGAGATTGAATAGAAATTTGTGTACAGAGAGATGAATGGAAATAAAACCATAGGGCATAAATTGAACACTGATGAAGCAAATATTCACTGTTAGAAAAATAATCACATTTCCATTTCTTTACAAATCCATGATTAAGTGCTTATGGGACTTAAGGAAGCATCCACAAGCCGCTGAAGCTGAAACTGAGTTAGGCTTTTTTCACCCCCCGGAACTACCCCCTTTCCCCCGCCCACCAAGGCACATACATATTTTGTCTATTACATACCAACCAGGGCAACTAAAGGAGATATTGTCAAATCCATTGGAACTCATGAAAAAAAAGCCAAAGCCAAAAGATGCACGTTACACAATGTCAAGGCATAGTTTAATTGGCAGCATTTTTCTTTCTTAATAGTTTGCCTTGTAATTGATGGAATCTTAGAATTAAAGAAACACTTCATTAGCAATATTAATAATTAAAAGTCATAAGTGCTTTGGGTTTATATAGTTTTCCATATATATTATCTTATCTGATCCTCTTAACAAACTTGTAAGACCTTTATAACCCCGCTTATAATTAAATAATAAATAAATAATATATAAATAATATGTAATTATAACATTAACAAATAGTAAATAACTAACAAAATGATTATTATTGTTATATTATTATCTTATAATAATGTTTATAATGATGATTATACCACATTGAAATTGAGATAATCATAACACATGTAAAATATGTAATGTTACATAAAATAAAGATAAAGATATTTATTATGATTTCTATGTCTAAGTTGCAGTTGAAAAAATTGAAGCTTTGAGACTGAAAGTGATTTGTGAAGGGCCACAAAGCCTTGAAGTTATAGAGTGTGAATCTTGTAGTCTTATCATAAAAAAGTCTGAAGACTCTATCCTCCTCAAGCCTTGTAATATGTCAGTTTCACTATGTTGTCTCTCTAGACCATAAAAGATATCTCTCCAAATTCATCCTACATCTCTCTGCCCCAGTGTGGGAAGGAGCCGATTTGCTCAGGTTCTTTGGGTGTAAGAAACAGGAATCCCAACTCAACCAGGCTCCCTCGAGAAGAAAATGGATTATCTCACAGGAAATCCAGAGGTAGGGCAGTTTCAAGGTCAATTAATTGATTCAGTGACTCAGGGATGGCATCAGAGACTCAGATTCTATCCACGTCCTCCTTCTGCTCTTCTCAGTACCAGCTTCATCTCAAATTGGTAGTGAGCCAGCTCCGGCCATTTCAGGCAAAATATCCAGACAAGACAGCACACAGAGAAGAAGAGAAAAGTACCTTCCTTGGGTTGTCTCTCAGGGAAAAGGAAATTTCTCCCAGAAGTTCCTCAGCATGACTTCTCTTTTGTCTTATTAGAGTTAGAAAACAAGCTCATTCTTGAGGTAATAACAGGAAAGGAGTGAAAATTACCCTTGCACCAATAACGTGACGCTTGGAGTTGGAAATGGGGGCATCATTCCTGGAGCCACAGTCAACCTTCTTAGGCCAGGAAAAGGAATTATTCACAGATCTGTTTATCAGAGAATGCTTTACCTAGGAGGTGTGCTATTCGGATGTACTTAGTTTTTAAAATGGCACCTGAACAATTACCCACTCTAGTGTTTTGATGTAACCCCTAGTGAGGAAATCAGTTTCATCTTAGAATATTTGTACAATTACACACACTCAGTTTGTGTAAAATCCTATGCTGACTTCTTGTGTTTTTATCTTTTGTAATCTTAGTGCAATGAGTGCGATTCACTTGAAACTCCAGGTACTTAATGCTTTACTAAGACAATGGAAATGGCAGACGAGAACAGAAAGCCAGGTTTGTAGAACGAGGGATAAAACCATGAAGACCTTGCTTGGTTGCTTGATAACTGAATGACAAGATCACATGTGGCAGTTGCCATATTAGATCTGAAGTGAAATCATGAGCAGGTTATAGAAAAGTCCTTGTATTCTTTCAGAAGCCATTTAACAAGTAGCAAATAGAAGTGGAGTTGGACTATGACAGGATAATAGATTTTTCTGCCAGGAAAAAAAAAGGATGTGCAATCATTACCTCAAGGAACAAAGAATGTAAAGAGGAGCTTAAAACTGGGACTTTGTTCTGGAAAGCATTTGTAAGTGAATGCATTCATCCTTAAATAAAAACCACATCTGTTATTACATATGAAATTTGATGTGTTTTATTCTAGGATGGAAAAAATGTACTAGTGACTTGGCTAATACAAAGAATGTGTATGTGCTTTAGTACTGTTATCAGTGCATAGTAACTGCTGGAAATTGGGCAATGGGAAGCAGTGTATTTGTATTTTAGATTTTAAGGGAGAGGATTTACCAATCCCCATGAAAATGAACTTCATAAAGTAATCTTCTTGGTTTAAAAAAATGAAGCCTGGATGACCTGGGTGGTCAGTCCTTTAAGGATTTGCCTTCCACTCAGGTCATGATCCCAGATTCCTGGATTGAGCCCCACATTGGGAATCTTTGCTCAGTGGGGAGCCTTCATCTCTGTCTGCCTCTGCTGTTCTCCCTGCTTGTGCTCGTCAATCAAATAGATAAACAAAATATTTAGAAAGAAAGAAAGAAAGCAAGCCTAGAAAAACAACCCAAGAGAAAAAAAGCAAAGAATATTATAGATCATTCACAGAAGACAAAATACAAATACTAATGAACATATGCATATATATTCAAGCTCAAATATACAGAAATGCAAAATAGAAGGAATTAATACCAATGTCTATCCAACAGCAAAAATAATTGACAAGATCCACTTTTGTTAGAGGGATGGACACTTCTACATGATTGTTGGAAGTGTAAATGTGTAAAATTTGGTGAGACAAATCACCAGTTTGGTGGTAGATCTGAAACCTTTTATGTACACTTCAAGTCTTCTTAACTTCCTCTGTACCTTATTCAAATCCCAGCTGCGGTGACTCGGTGTGAGCTCAGAGGGGCTTCATACAGGTGCAAGTTGACCGATCTTTTCCACCACACTGGGACTTCTCAGATGACCCACAACTAGGGACTCCTGAGGAAAGTACACAGGGGTCAACACAGAGCAAACCAGAGGTGCTGGGGAGGGCCCATCCCATCAGGCAAATCTCTGACCAGTGGGGAATGGGACCATCAATAAATGTTTCTCTTTTTCCTCACTCTCCTTACCCCCTGCCCAAATGGATGGTCCTGAAATACATTTCCTGTGGCTACTCAGAAATTTCTGGATTTAAGCTACAGCCATCTGACACAGTGGCTAACTCAGTAAGACAACATAGCATGGGCTCTCCCTCCTTCCCCTCTTCACCCCCATTCTTTCATTCCTGGGATCACGATTCTCAGATGGTATTAACATGTAAGCATTGTCTCGAGCTCTGTGGGAACCCAACTAAGGCAGGTCATAGCTAGCATGCTTTAGAGTGTCTGTGCCTAGACTTCACCTTCCGGAATCTCTCCTGTGGGCAAGCTCACTAAAATATGTCAGAGATAAGCTCACTAAAATATGTCAGAGATATATGGACACCAAATCTCCTTGCATATTGTGTAGGCATGAAAAAAAGCTGTAAGAAAAAACTCCAAACTGTTAACAATGATTATCTTGTAGAGAGTGCAATAATCAGAATGGGAGCACATGGTTCCTTTTTTATTTTTATAATAACACTAATAAAATCCAACCCAATAAAGGTCTTTTTAAAAAAGGAAAGCATCAGATTTCAATGTTTTTAATGTTATCAGAAAGGAAAAACACCTAAAAATATATCTAATGACTCAAAGCGCAGAAGCAAGGGAAGTTTGTTTTCTTCCCCAATTTTAATTTTTTCACTGTTTATGTCTCTTCCCTAACAAATCTCTACTCATTTCTGGTCCAAGAATGACTCACTTTTGGTTTCTCTCTTTCATCCCCAAATCCATCAAAATTGAACTCATCTGATTCCTGTTCCTTCAGGGTGCTAAGTTACAAGGGTGATGATGATCTATTCTCAAAGTCAGGATTTCCAAGCTGTAAGAGATCTTTATGGCCATGGCATCATCTTAGAGATGAAGAAACTAAGACCCAAAGAAGATAAGTGATTAGCTCAGAGGCACATTGCCAAACAGCTGGGACTAGAATTCAGATCTCCTGATTCCCCGTTTGGAGCTCTTTCCCTTAAATGGTAATCAGAAAAAGTCTTTAGGTTATGGCATGGGCTGATATGGTGTGGCTAGTTGATTTTATCCCTTCAGGTAATAGAAGTCCTTAATCTACTTCAAAAGCACACATCTTCAAAGGGAACCGAAGAAGCAAATTGAGTGAAATAAGGCCCTTAGGAAATACTTGGAAGGTGAGTTCTGATGCTATTGTACAAGCCACACATTGCATGAACCAGAGGGTTCCCTGTGCACCCCATATCCGGCTTCACTAAGAAAACCCTTACTGGCATTTAGTAGCTATTGCATAAGGACCGAATGATGGCAGGGGCTTTGATATGACTCTGCCAAATTTCCCTTCTGCTATTAGGTTTCAAGTAGCCATTATAATCACCAAACAGACCAAGTTTCATGTGAGCCTATATGCCCAATGCATACCATTCAGGAGGATTGCCATCAGGTTCTCTCTGATAATTTTTCTTTGATTTGCTAACCTTCTTGATGCCATTTCTCTTATTTTTTTCCCTTTTTAGTAATGTCTTTCTAAATATCCATGTTATAATCGGTGCTGGAACTCACTGATTGTGCAGGACAGAAGGAACTTAAAGAAAATTATGCATTGCTCTGATCTAGCCTAGGGCACACAAATCAAAGCTCCACTGCAGACAAGACATAGTAAAATTGAAAGTAGCTACACTTTATATGGAAATTAGCTGCTCCTAGAATGTGATACAGTTAAGCATATATCAAAAGCAAAGACAAGGAACATACAAAATATATTTCTGAGCTTGGAATATTTCTTTCCTCTTTTCTTCATATAGAGGACAATTCTCAGTTTATGACATTACAACAAAAATGTAAAAGTTTATTTTCTTAACAGGAAGATATGCATGGTTGGCATCTTGGAGAAAAAAATCAGAAATTTTCCTTCTTCATTTTTTTCTTTAACTAATATTTCAAGGAAACTTAAAAAAATAATCAGGACCCGAAGCAGTAATTCGAAAACACTGTGTCCTGATGCCTTTTGCTGATGTAAAATGAAAAAAGAGTCTGTTTTTCCTCCAGAGCAGACATATGCAAATTAAAATTCTACTTTCTTTTTCTCTTGATTACTTTTTCTTTTTGAATTACAAAAGACAAATCTAAAATAAGGCAGTCCATATTTTTTTATATTTCTTAAAGCTCAAGGAGAGAAATGGTGTTGTTCAAAATAGCTGTCCTGACCATAGATCAGTCTTCACCTGGAGTCTGACCATCAACAGCTGCCAAAAGCAGGCTCTTTATGTGAAAAAGAGAAGTACAAATCACACGGATTTGGTCGCTTTCTTGCAGATGGCCACAGATCACAAAGTTTGCTGGCTCTCAAAACCCTTGACGTAGAAGAGATGAGAATCTGGCTTTTAATTCTCTTAAAATACCTCTGCTTCTGCTTGCAAAAACAAGCTGCATAGGTTAATTACATAGCAAGGGAATTTACTGAAGCTTATCGTGTACAACATGGAAAAATCTCAGAGAACCAAAGAGGGAAGCTGGGAGAATCTGCAGCCAGAAACATGTCCAAACCCCATGGAGGAAGGTTCCCGTGGAGGGACCTCGATGGCTGGACCCTGAGTGCGGCTCTCACCCCCATGCCACAAGCCCAGCACCTCTGCTGAGACAGGTTAAAAAAGAAGAAGGCACACCAGGCTGCCTACCTACTTCATGCAGCACCTATTCCAATTAGTCTGTGCCTGCCCCATCATGCTGATTTCAAAATATTTTTCATATCACTCATGCCTATACATACTACATTTTTTATTTTATTTTTATTTTTTTTTATTTTTTTTTAAGATTTTATTTATTTATCAGAGAGAGAGAGGGGGAGAGAGCGAGCACAGGCAGACAGAATGGCAGGCAGAGGCAGAGGGAGAAGCAGGCTCCCTGCCGAGCAAGGAGCCCGATGCGGGACTCGATCCCAAGACGCCGGGATCATGACCTGAGCCGAAGGCAGCTGCTTAACCAACTGAGCCACCCAGGCGTCCCCATACTACATTTTTTAGTGGAGAGATTCCCTTTCTTAAAAAATTATGCACATATCTATAAAGCTTTGGGTGTGCCTAGAAAATATGGGTTACCTGGGGAGTGAGGGAAGGTGGGATACAGGAGGAAGTGAGAACTTAAAATTTTTACTTTATATATTTCTGTGTTGCTTAAATTTACAAAGACTGTGTGTTCCTTTCACAATAAGCATCTTGACAGAGAGAAGTAAATTGCTGTTTTAGTTCTTAACATATTTTTAAAAGATTTTATTTATTTATTTATTTGACAGAGAGAGACCACAAGTAGGCAGAGGCAGGCAGAGAGAGAGGAAGGGAAGCAGGCTCCTTGCTGAGCAGAGAGCCTGATGCAGGGCTCGATTCCAGAACCCTGAGATCATGTCCTGAGCTAAAGGCAGAAACTTTAACTCTCTGAGCCACCCAGGCGCCCCCGTTCTTGACACATTTAAGGTCGCTTCTGTAGTTGTGAACTATAATTTATGAGCTATCATCATTTGCTATTAGAATTGGAAGAGACTTAAGAGGTCAAGTGCAACTTCCCCAGCCCAATCTTATGATGGACAGTCCACGTTCATTGTCTCCAATGCTTTACTTCCTGGTCACACCCACAATAATTCTGACTTTATTTTTGTTTCAAGTATCTTTATTTTATTTAACCTCATTAAGTTTTATTTAGACTGTCACTTTTTTCCTTATGTCATTACAGGAAAGTTTGAGGCCTGGATTTTGTTCTTTGGGTCAGGGAAGCCAACTTCAGCCCGGGAGTTGGCCTGAGTGGCACCCCATTTATACATGACTCCCTGAACTGAGGTTAACAGACTCCTGCCACTACCACAACCCAAACACTACTCTGGAAAAGGCCACTATTATCTTACTGTTGGAAGATCAACAGAACCTTTTCTCCTGTTAACACACTCAATGGTTTTGCAGTCAACAAAATTGGCTACCCCTTTTCTCTTTCTTGGTTTTCATATTGGTGTCCCCTCTTGGTTCTTCTCCCTCTCCAAACTATTCCCTTTCAGTCTCTTGCTGGCTTCTCTCTCTTTACACAATCCTTAAAAGACTACTGTCTCTTCTCTACATTTATAACTATGATTTTCCTCGCTTCTAGAGGACTTCAATAATCTTCTATAACCTGTTGATCCCCAAATCTGAATGTCTTCCTTGATTGTCAGCAAAATCCTGACAGGTAATCTTGCCCCAGCCATGTTTGTGCACTTTTTTTTTGTTTTATTTAGGCTCTTTTGAGAAGAGGAACAGAAAACTACTCATAGCTCAGGAAAGAGAAGATACAACAAAGTTAAACTTCAAGGAGACAGGAGCTAGAGGGTGGTTCTACAATGAAGAAACCTTCGTAGGCTAGAAGTAAGAGTTAGAAAATTTGCAGATCTTCATTTTGATGGCCCATTATAAATGTAACTTAGCCACACCCTTTTCCTAACTCATTAGGAATGCAAATTCTTGCCTTATTTCTTGGTTTTAAGAGAGACTACGACTCTTTAAACTCCTATTTCACCCTTTTTCCCCCTGACCTCAAGTGTATGGAATTGAGTTAATTATACTCAGAACACACTATACTTTGCCTACACAAGGCCAAACTAATTGTTTTAATTTGTTTTCTTATTTTTCATTCTTATTCTTCCCATCATTTGATGGCATTGCCTCAAAGGTATTGACTTTAGTATGTGTAATATACGTCCTTGGATGGCATGTGTCTCTGATAGAAATATAAATGATGCTTTATTATTGCTTTCTATTTTTTTTCACTCAACACAGTTTTTAAATTTATGTTTCTGTATATACATCTAGTTCTGACTCCTGCAGGCTTTTCCAGTGTATGTGTCTATCATATTGACGCCTCCACTTCACAATGATAGAACTCCAATTGCCTCCAACTTCCCTTCTTCCAGAACAATGTTATAACAACTTCACATATTCCATTTCTCTATCAATGACACTACTCTCCGGCTTTACGTACACAGAAGTTGGGTTGCTAGGTGTGTGCATAATTAAGTTTATTAAATATTGCCAACTTAGTCTTTAGAATGGCTTACCAATATACATTACTGCAGTGTTTGAGGATTCCCCTTTTCTCTACATCCTCACAAATAATTATAATAGTACATTCAGAGTTTTGCCAAGGTGGGTTTGCAATGTAGCTCATCATTTCAAACCAGCTCAACCAGATCTACGATCGGCTGCTCTTGGATCAGGTTTTTTCAGATTTTCCAATCATATGTACCTAGTGAAATATGTAATATTGCTGATTTGCATTCAGAGGTAAGGCGGGAAGTGGGGAGTTGGTTGGGCAGCTTCTCCTTAGAATTGTTTGTGGATGAGGCGAGACCATGCGCTTTTCATTCTTCAAGTCTCCTCAATTTGTTGCTAGAATTATCACTCCAAATGTGAATCTGCTCTGCTTGATTGTGTTGAAATGTTATGCCCATAGGCTACAACCTAAACTTCTCAGTTTGCTTTGCCATCTGGCTCTTAACTTCCTCTGTGGCCACACTGGAACCCCTATGGTTTTCCTAGCAGGCCACAGTGTTTCATACCTCTTTGCTTTTTCTGTTACTGCTTCTAGTGCCTGCAAAGTCCTTTGGCATCCCCCAACTCATTTTCCTATTACACTCCTCCTGACCAGTCTTAGCTGTTTTTAAGCCTGGACTCTGGACTTACTAGCCCCAGAAATCATTCTCTGTCCTCTCCGACCCATGTATCTTCTTGGTTGGCCTGGCTCCCTACCAACTTTTTCATGAGAATGTCTATTCCTTTCCTGTACTTTATGGTGCTGCTGTTACCTCCTGCTTGGCTGCATATTCTCTGAAAGCCAAGAAAGCATCTTATTTGGCTTTTTCTTTCCAGAGCCTAGCACAGTGTCCCAATCTAGTGAACGCCGAACAAATGTTTTCAAATGAATTAAAAATGAGCCACTTATTTTTACAGGGTCATAAACTACGGTCTGGAGATGTTATATGGCTTTCTCAATGGATGAAGAGAACAGATGAGAATGTTGGAAGCAAAATGCAGTTCTCTTGGTTTCTACTGCTTTCCACTATACTGTAAAGAATCCCCCTCATTTGTCCTAATTACTTCCATTCTACAGGATAAGAAACCGAAGAATTGAGAAAGTCATCTTCCTCATGTCAGGAAACATTGAACTATGGTTCTATGTAGACTTTTAAAATTTTCCTTTGGATTTTTCCTTCTCTACTGAAAAATACTGAACTGTATGGAAACAGACATTATAATAATATTTTAGACTTTAAATTATATGAGGAAATTCACCATGGAGCTTCAAACTAAAGGAAGAAATTCCTCAAATTGAAAAGTATAGATACTAATATTTAAAAAACTGATGTCGATGACTAAATCATATATTTCTCTTGTATTTTACATTTCCCTACCATCTTTTGACTGTATATCAGAGGTATAGCAATCAAAGTCACCATTTCTGTCAAGAAACTTCACAGAGAAGTTTACAATACTGAAGGCACTATTATAAAAATATGTCCTTTTCCGTTTTCAAAGGGCCTTGAAGTGTTTTGCAGAAATTCTCCACCCACTTCAGTACTCTCTGCTCTTGACCTTGAGAGAGTGCTACAGAGTTCCCACTAGAGCTGGGGAGGAGAGAAACCATTCTGTCTTTATTTTTCCATCCATTCCAAGAGTCGTTCAGCTGGAGCTGGCGGTGAGTGTGGCCATTAACTCCAGACATTTTCCCTGCCACTTTAGAATAGGATAGACAGGTGTCGGAGGGAGAAGATAGGGGGTGTGGGAGGTGGTTTCAGCATAAGACTGCTTTGTAGCTTGCTGCTAATGTTTTTTCAATTTACACATGTCTGAGGAAGGGCCATCGCTCTCCACAGTCCTGAGAATGGAGTTCATTATTCCTGTGCTGTGAATTAGGGGCAGAAATCACAATTCTCCGTGTAAATGGAGGGAACTCAGATGCACGGTGAAGCTTTGTACCTGACCTTGCAAATCCTGCTATAAGACTGGGGACTTCTGATTCCTTGCTTGTTTCCAGTCACTGGGAAAAGAATTTCCCATCGATCAAGAGTGCCACACAGGCTGATAGCATTAATGTTTATAACCATCCAAGAATCATAATGTTTATCACATTAGAGGCAAACTAGAAAATTATTTATGATATAATTTATATGTATCGTTTAGACACCCAGCAATGTTCTTTCTAACAATGCTCAAGGATGATTTCAGTGGAAGGTGCTGATGGCAAAGGAGGTAGGAGGTGGCGGTAATTGTAAGATTTGTGGCCCATTGTTTTGTTTATAAGCTTTGATAAAAGAATTCACAAACAAAAACATTTGAAAACTGCTGCATTAAAAGCATGTCATTTCCAGAAGTGAACTAATGTACTACCTCATCATGAAATAACACACATAGGTATTGGAACCCTGAAAGATAAACTCTGGAACCACAGCTTTTAGACATATATTAATGTACTATTAATTGTATTATTTATGGTAATTATATGATATATATTTATATAAAATATTTATATTAATTAACTAGATGCTTGGCACTATATATAATATATATAAAGAAAAATCTTGTCCCTTGCCCAAAGTGTAGAATAGTTTAAGAAATATGGTGAAGTCCATTTGTGGAAAAGAATGATTTGTGGATTCATTGACTAGTTTAAGTAAGTGATCCAGAAGCTTTATCTGCATGAAAGACCTATGCAAAACTAACACAAATATTTCCTTGATTTTGTAAAACTCTGTTTTTGAATATGGAAATATATGATGGGCACAAAAGCAAAATCTTAAATTAAATTATACTTTATTTTATGCTATCCAGAAATTGATGACTCACAGAGGCTGGGAAAAGTAGATAAAGTAGTTCCCACTTGACTAGGATTTGGTTTGTTCTGTTTACTTACAGACTTAACCAATAAATCTAAAGTCAGCCCTTCATTTTTATCTGAATATGAGCAGATGGGCAATTTCCATGTAAGGGTAAACTGATATAAATATAAATACATATCAAGAAATGTTTCACAAAAATTTAAAGAAAAAGAGCTCTTTCTTTTTTAAAAAAATATTTTATGTATTTATTTGAGAGTGAGAGGGAGCATGAGCTGGGGGAGAGGCAGATGGAAAGGGAGAAGCAGACTCTGCACTAAGCCTGAGCCCAAGGCAAATGCTTAACTGATTAAGCCACCCCGGCACCCCAAAAATGAATTCTTTCAATTTATATTTATTCATTTACTTCTCGAATTACATAAAAGTAAAAAATATATGTGAGGTCATCTAGGCATTTACTTGGAGCCATTAGAGGACAGTAAAGCATCTATTCTACATTGGAACACAATCAAAAGAGGAAGTTCATTTTTTTTTCCTTGCATGAACCTATGAACCTTGATGGGATTCTCAGTATAAATCTCTAGTTTCTTAATCAGAGATTAATTATGGGATGAGACAGGCTTTTACAAAGGTATTTCATGCAATGCCATCCATATGTTTTGGTCAGTACTTCACTGAAACCAGCACCAAATCAAGATGCTCTCCTCTTCATTAAAAAAAAAAAAAAAATTGTCAGAGAAGGAAACATCTTACATTCCTTTGACAGTCTACCCCCCCACCCCCACAAAAAATGTCTTATAGATGAGGTGACAAATCTTCTGATGTCCAAAATGCTGATGTCTTGGCTTCAGTGACAGCCTGTGTGAGTCCTTTCAAAGGCTCAGAGGTATCTGTTAGGATCATGACATCCTCAATGAGTAGAACATGAGCAGGTGAGCGTCCTGGGCTCTCCCTGTTGAGAAGGAAGGGGACAACCCTTCATTTTTCAGCCTCCATTTTTCCCATGAGCCGTTTAGAATCTTTTAGTCTGTAGTCCGCCAGAATGTTCTACTTTTTATTTCTCCTCCTCCTTGGATGATGACTGTGGGCCCCAGGTGCCAAACTGTGGAACATAATTGTCTACTGATGGTGACATCTGGTTTGTTGGCAAGCTTCTTCCTGAGTTTTTTTTTCTCAGTGAATAAATGATAGCTTAGAGCTGCGTAATAATGGAGCTTTGTCTCCTAACATCTTTGGGCCAGGTTTATTTCAAATTCATTAGCTTATGCTAAGAAGAGACTATGAACCATCGATAACCCTAGCTGCAAGTTAGTCTTCAGAAAGTCTTGCAGCCATAATTAGTCTGGAAGAAATTCTGCAGCTGATTTTTTAATAAAACATTTTTCTATCTCCAGGGATGTGAAAGTAAGGAAGATTTTTGAGTCATTTACAAGGGAAAAGTCAACTTTTACAATTGTTAAGTGCTATTCCAAAGTAGGAGGAGGGTGCTTTTGTGAAATTGTCCCCAGAGACAACATTTACAGAAGACTTTTGAATTTACATAATATGGATACAGTCTTTCCATTCTTTGTGCTTTTTGACATACCATATTCATTACCCATAGCATCATTTTACTATCTCAAGGTTGTTTATGTCTAACCATCCTTACCTATGTCTTGGCCTAAAATCTACTGAAAACTGAAAAATCATGAGTACTTAGAAAAGACAAAATAGTAAATGAGAATGTTATTTAAAAACAGAATTCAAATTTTTTTTTTTAAGGAAGATGAAGTTCAAAGTATTAACTCCTATAGTTACAGAAATTTGACCCCAAACTTTCTGGTCCTATAATACATAATTCATGCTTTTTTCCTTTCCTTTTCTTTCTTTCTTTCTTTTTTTTTTTTTTTTTTTTTTGCCTTTGTCTTCAAAAGAAGGAAAACTCCATACTACAAAGTTCAATGACAGACTGATAAATTTCTATTTGCTCAAATAGTAAGTCTACTAGTTTATTTTTTTGCTAAAGAATAGATAAAAAGTTACATTAAAAAGTAGGTGATACAACCACGTAGCTTCTTATTCTGTAAATAATTCTTAAGGAGATAAAGTCAGATGATTCAGAAAATACGGATGTCACTGGTGCATTTGTGAAGTTGTGTTTGCCTAAATTTTATTCCTAGTAAGTAGTATGGTGGTTCTTTCCGCAAGGTCTAGAAAGCACATACAATTATTACAAAGGTCAGTAATCAAGTTTACCATTTTCTGAGCTTCTAGGCTAAACTACTAATATCAGGAATTGATTCAAACCAAGCCCAGAGGGAAGTTGGGATATAGTTGTGAGTGGAATCTGTCCCTGAAGAGGTGAGCAGATTTTCACATGAAATAGTCTGGAGCAGGAGAAAATCATGGATTGGGGGGAGGGGGAGTACAATATTCAATGGGGGGGATAACAGGGGCAGAAGAACGTCTTGACTGTAAGGCTGAAGAGGACGAAAGAAACTTTAGAACACAACAGGGAAGAAATGGGAAACGTGAAAAAAAAAGAAAAGAAAAGAAATGGGAAACGTGACCATTGTCTGGAAGCGGAATGGAAAAGAGGGAAATTTATAGGGATTTTAAGAGGAGACTTAAAAAATTAAGAAGAGGAAGTAGTAAAAGTTGTAGCAGAACTTTAGAGACACAAACCTTGAAAATGATGGATGTGACTGAGGTTTCTGGGATAGTACTTTTGAAAGAGACTTGATCTTGTTCCCTGAATCGCTGACTTATTTGAGAGTAAAGTCGCCACGTTCCCCTCACACTTCCTCACCCTGGATTCCAAGTCTTCTGCCTTGGCTTCCATGATCTCTAGAGATGGCTCTGCAGAAGGCTGCTGGGGCCTCTTTCCTAGACAATTTTTCTCACTCATGTCCTGGTTGGCCACGGGTGACTAGCAACAACCAGGGTTGTCTCCCCTGGTTTCTGTGGTCCTCAGCTCCCCTGTTTCTCCTCCCCCTGGCAGTGTGCTCCTTCCCTGGGCCTCCCTCCTCCTTCTGTTCCCTCAGTTTGGGCATCTCCATCTCTCCCCGAAATTCTTTCACATGGTATCTCACGAGATGTCAGGATGTCCGACACCTAGGTGAAGACAGGCAGGCCTAAATCTGGGCCTTACTCTGACTTCTTTCTTAGGCTCCACCCTCAACACTGGCCTGCTAGACTCTGCGGGGATTTCCCACTGGCGCCTCAAACTCTGTTCCCTAACTCTTATCTTATGTTCCCTAACTCTGCAATTAGCATCACTGTCTTTTCAGTCACCCAGGCTCAAAAAGATTGATTATCTCGGCTTTCTCCCGCTTTGCCCCTAGATTCAATTACCAAGTCATTCTGCCTTTGCAGTATCTCTCACATTCATTGACTGTCATTGTCACCACTGCAGAGAACCTTCTGGGACAATAAGAAACTTATTGTTCTTTTGACTCCGATATCATCCATGGGATGCATTGTTAGTATAATATGGATAAATACTTACTGAATTAATAAATACTGTTAACATTCATTCAGTCAACAAATACGGAGTGCCTGCTCTATGCTAGACAAAGGTCAGTGGAGATAGAGAGAGGAGAACAAAAGATTCTTATATTAAAAAGGGATATCAAGGGGTGCCTGGATGGCTCAGTCCTTAGTGTCTGCCTCTGGCTCAGGTCATGATCCCAGGGTCCTAGGGTCTAGCCCCGCATCAGGCTCCCTGCTGGGGGGGGAGGGGACTCCTGTTTCTCCCTCTCCCACTCCTCCTGCTTGTGATCCCTCTCTTGCTGTGCCTCTGTCAAATAAATTAATAAAATCTAAAAATAAACCCCCCAAACCAAAAGAATATCAAGTCTTTCTTTAAAAGGATTCTGAGTTTCTGATCTGCTAACTTCACATAAAAGGAATGAGAAATATGGTTTTATTTGTAGAGAAGTGTAGTAAAGAAGAGTTTGTTGATGGCAACATCTATTAAATAATGACATAGGATATTACAATTGCGTAGAGTCTCCTTTCTCGAGTATTTTTAAGAACAAGATATGTTGATTATTCAATAAATAAGCGCTAGGTTCAGGACCAAAACAAAATCATGCCAATGAGACTCAGTGTACCTACTGATCCATTTACTTTAGTCTATCATGTTTCAGCTGGTTTTCACACTGGGCTCTGTGAGTGACCTCTGAGTACATTTGCTGGAGGCAAAGCCTTCCATTTTCTTTGCCTAGTGGTAACCAGGGAAGGATGTGGATATTGCTCAAAGAGAAATAAGTGGCTTTCAGCCTCTGCTTAAAAATCCTAAGTTTTTGGTTTGAATGCCGTTTTGAGTAGTTCATTATTGAAAATATACTTCTGCTTTCAGAAAATGCCCAAGCTCTTCATCAAAGGCAAGCTGCTGATTGCTAAGGGAAGGATGTGGTACAAGAGCAAGCCAAGCATTGATTATAAGAAAAGGGGAAGGCTTCCAGCTAGTTAATGAAGCAACCTGCTAACAGTTTTCGGGTTGGAACAAGTGATCAAGGACTTTCCTTTAGACAAACAGCGTCATTTCATTGCTCTCACTCCCTCATCGTCAGAAGGTCTGTGCAGTGCCGTGGGATGTTGTAGAAAGAGCCTGCATGGGATTTGCCCTCAGACCTGGGGTTGGGTTCGTTCTATTCACTTAATACTTATAAGTCCCTCAGCAAGCCAAGCCGATGGAGCCTCAGTTTCCTCACTTACAAAACAGAGTTAACAATAATCACCCAGTTCACCTGGTTATTGTAAAAACTTCCCATCTGTCAAAGAGTACCATGAGCTAAAAATATCTTAAATTATCTATGCAAATCTTTAGTAATAATTAGAAGGGGGATGCTGAGAACCAAAAGTTTACATTTTTAATTAAATTTAAGTCTTAAAACAAGTTTGACAGACATGAAGAAATAGCAAATAAGTTCATAATCATACTCAAGGGTTTATTTAATTCTATCCTGAATGCGGATTATTTTTAAAAGTAAATTTCAGTTTGCTCAAGCACTATGTTCTAAAATCCACTTGTAAATTAGTTTTTGAAATGCATGGCTTATTTTCCCACAGAACAATGCTATAAATGATACTTACGTCTCCAGCACACCCTATAAAGACTACCAAAAGTAACTAAAATGTCAGGCTTTTGCAGTTTGGTCCAGGACCCTAGTCATTTTCTAGCACCTCCATGTAGCGTAAACTACAGGTTGGAGATCATTTACGCTTTTGCGGCTCCTTGGAACATGGGAAGAAGGACTTGTGGAACCTTGGAGAATGGCTGTGTCCTCTCCACGTCCCCAGGCTATGATCAGAAGGAAATATGGCTGCTAGGAACGTCCGCAAACCTGTCTGCCTCCCACCCAGCGCACGTCATACTGAGGCCTTATCTCCTCTCTATTCAACCTATACTTCTGTCTGGATTGTGGTGAGTCCTTGAAAATAAATTCTTGAAAAGAGTAAGACTCGTGGTAAAAATCCCATCCACTCCTGCTGCTTCTCTGGGGACTCTCATTTTCCATAAGGAGATTAAAGCCATTAGGGATGTCTGTCACAGATCCAAGAAACTCTAGGTACTGTGGGGAGGGGCTAGAGGAAATAAAGGGCTTAGGATGTTTGCTCCCTCTCAGAAACTTCCAGGATGGGAAACCCCTTTCCCTAGCACAGGCCAAACAGACACATGGAAGTTTGTAAATTAGAATTCTCCTTGTAATATTCCTTCACGGCAAATTCTTGTGTTATTTTAATAGAGGGGATATTTTTGCTTTTGAAAGAACACTAAAGTGAAGAGCAGACTTGTTAATCCCTGATCTAAGACAGATACCATTTTGATGTCTATAATAGTCTAAATGGTGAGAAATATCTTTTTTTTTTTTACTTTTTTTTTGGGGGGGGGGAGAAATATCTTAAAAGACAGAGTTCCATGGTGGGACAAACAAGCTTGTCATATATATATATATATATATATAACATATATATACATATATATACTATACATGCTAAATGTGTATATATATATATATATATGGTTTCATGGCTTTAAATCAATAGACATAGAAAAGTCTGAAAAATGTGTATGATTGGAAATAGCTAAGTCAATATTTTCAGTTTGAAGGATATTATAGTGATGTCTAAATGGTAGAAGCTTCCAATCTCTCAGCCCCAAGGTTGTAACAGGGCTGCCACCTGTGGCTGTGCAGTTTGTGGACCGAACAAAGGAAGCTCGACTGGGTGTTAATGATGCTGAAATCCAATGACGCACTCTGGCACAGAGGTAAGCTGGAAGGAAGAGACACCTTCATAATATTTACACTCAAGTGCCCAGTGTGCTAGCAACTATCCTGTTGGGCTATCATCAAACACTATAGTTATCCACCCACCTGCCAGGAGGATATCTTAAGAGAATTAGTACAACCAACTCCATTAATCCATGTTTATTATAAAGTTGACACTTTAAATGTTTATTAGCGAAGGAGAAGGGAAGCTCATTCTCATTGAGAACCTATGATGTGGTAGGCACTGTGCTCCCCTGTTAGAGTCTGCTGCAGTTCCTCAATCAAAATGGGGAAAGATAGTGGAATGGAATACAAGCAGATAATAATTACATTTTAAATGCCAATGCGTTAAATTAGCATACCTTTTTCATAGAATTTGAAAATTCTTTATCTTATTTGTCACAACAGCTCGATGAAAGAACTGATGCTATCTACACGTGATGGGTAAATTACAAAAATGTTAAATGCATTAGTAAAGATTTAGTGATGCATTTAACTGGAGTGTCCAGACCCTTAATCCCGTGCTCTTCCCATTGTGCCCGTAAAAGGTGGATTTAAGTGATGGAACTCCGTAGGCTGAGTTCTGGAACAGAAAGCAGTGTGTGGGGCTGGGGCTGGTGGAGGAGGGGTGGACATTTGGAAGAAATTAAGCTTCGAACTGTAAATTTGCAGTTAACAGGTATAATGTTAACTATACCTGAAAGCCATACAAACAAAAATGGAAAACAGCAAGGAATGTTCTTAAAACCCAGGGAGAGAACAGAGGACTCTCAGAACATTTTATGTAGCAAGTATCTTCAGAAGGAGGCCCTGCCAAGGTGAGGAGGGAAAAGTCAGAAAAGGATACTCACGGAGTCAGTCTCACTGGGAAAAGGAGGGCCAGACGTTAAAAGCAATACATGCATGTAACAATGTGAATTATCCTTCCAGGATATTATAAGGAACAATCATATTGAACCCGGCTCAGCGGATGGTAACGTATTTGTTTTCATAGGCCAAAAAACCCTTAAGATAGCTTCATGGTTATGAATACAATATGCCCTTAAACATCCTGGAGAGTGGAAGGCACCACAGTAATACATAACTCCCTTGGAAACAGAAGCGGGTTAGCCTTTCAGCTGGTGTATAAATTCAGTTCAGCGCGGACAAAGACAGGCTTAGTTAAATACAACTTTTGATTAATTGTGAGTTGAGTATCTTAACCAGATTTATCAGAAAGCTGTGCCTTTATTCAATTTCACTATGCCCTTTCTTCACAGCATTTATCATTCTGTCCATCTGTCTGTTCACCCTCTCACCTGTCCATCTTCCGTCCTTCCACGCACCCGTTTTAGCCTCCGCCTATCTTCCAGGTCATCCATCCTTCAATCCCTCCCTTCATCCAGCCAGCCGTCCTTCTATCCATCCATCTACCCATCCAATAATCCCTTTGTTCTTGCTCCTCAGCTAAGTTAATCACCTGTGGATAAGGAGGGACGAATACACAGCACCGGAAATCAAGATGCATTTAGGTGTGCGATTTCAGGCAAGTTGGGAGATGCATAATTACATCATTTATTATAGTTCTGGTAGCCAGTTAGTTTATCATGTTGCGGCTCAGAACTAAAGCTAATCGGCTGTAATGATCAAGCTTAATTTAATAACGTTTTCTGTTGGCCATTTGCATTATTTGTATACAGTTATGGAAACCGCCATTTCAGTTTCTGAAAGTACATTAAATCCATCCTAGCTGTCCCGATGAAAGCCTTCTATTATTCATTTTAGAGAACTTCTACTCACTTCTGTGCTATTTGAGGGACATACTTGTTTTCATTATTAAGCTTCATGGACAGAAATACTTTCTCTTTTTGTCTAGTGCTTTACTGTTCAGAACACTCTTTTTTAGATCCATCATCCTTGATTCTCAATTAAAAGCCAAACTCAATATTTTGCGTATGTTTTGCTGCAGATCTCATTTCATCTCAGGTGAGCACGCCAGCCCCCCTCACCTCCCCCGCCCCCGCCCCCGGGACATGCCCCGGTGCTGTTTTCATTAACTTTCCCCTGGTGTTTGTTTGGATATTCAGATGATGATGAAGTGGTTGTTGTTCTCATTATTCCTGCCTCAGGATGTGGTGGACCACCATCTGCAGATGCCGTGTAAGTGATCATCTTGGCACTGACCCATATGCCACCTTTGTAGTCATGAGTATTTCATCCGAGAGATGCCATCTGGTTTTCACGGAAGCCGGTGGAAAAGTGGGGGTCTATGTTTTACCGCTGAGATGTGTGTTCAGAGGAAAAAAATGGAACGTTTTCTGCTCCCATCAGGGACAGAGCATCAGCTGTTGTGTTCTTTGTATCAAATTTTCTCATGGCTCAGACCTTCATTGTTAGAGTTGTTTTATCAGAGATGTGAGATGTTAGATGTTAGGACACCCCCTGCACTCTGCGGAGCTGGGCTGGGGTGCGGTTTGGGTGGGAGAAAGAGGGAAGAGCAAGTGTTCCAACCACAGAATCTGCAGACCTTGGATGTATTGCAGCCCAATACACCCATCCTGACTTTTTAGTTTTTCAACACCAAATACTTTTGGAGGTTATCATTTCTATGTGTTAAAGATTTATTCAGAAATCATTCCAAGTTACAGAATAATGACAAGAACTGTGTAAAGAACTTTCATATATCCTTCACTCAGGTTCGTCCCTGGCTTACATTTTGACCCATGTGCTTTAAATATATTTATCCTATATATAGGATATATATGTCCTTTATAAATATTTATATATTCATATATGTTTATATGAATTTATTTATTTATATATACAAATAAACATATGATTATATATATTTACTAAATATATATATATATGTATATATATATGGCACATATGCTATATATATGGAGAGAGAGAGAGAGAGAGAGAGTTACTTTTAAAAACAGTCCCATTTTTGCCCCGAAATACTTTAGTGTAGATTTCCTAAAAGCAAGACTTCTTTTGTACCGTGGTACAATGATCAAGTTCAGGAGATGAAAATTGGCATAAAACTACTGTCTAAGACGCAGTTCATAATTTTAAGACTTAAAATCGGGGCCGAAGTTACAAAAATTCTCCACCATGCTTCTTCCCTTATTCAGGTTGGTAAGATTTTTTACAGCCGTTCTTATCTTCTGGCCTCTTCCACTATGGAACCTTAACAACTTTTGAATGTCCTGTGCATGTGTCACAACTTGTAACACAAAATAAATACTATGGAGAACAAATAGACACATGCCGCAAGCTTGACTCTTCCTGAGCTTGTAGTAAGAATTCATCCTTTGTCCTACAAAGTGTTTCTGAGATTTGGACATATGTCGGTTTCTTACTTCTCTCCTTTTCTTTTTGACCCCATGTATTTAGTGCAACATTGCAGCTAGAGCAGGAATCCTAAATGCTTTAGTTTAGTTTAGGGTTTTTTTATTATTATTATTATTTTTTTTTTTTTTTCTGCTTTACTCTCTGTATTCTCTTCCCAGCCCTTGTTCAAGCAAGGCAGTCTTGTCTGTCACATTGTTTCTTCTTATTCAGAAATTGACCTCTCCGTCAATGATCAAGCTCCCTTCCCTATGATAAGCTTTTAGGTGAATAACATGTACTCTTCAGACTCTTTGGGGGAGCATCATTGATTTTTCAGAAGTCTTCAAAAGGAAATGCATAGAAATAAGCATTATTTATAAAGGTATCTTTTTCATAATCAGTAACTATTCATCTCTTCTATTAACAGGTTTATCCATCACAGAGAGGAAAACAGGCGTCTGAAAGTAGCTGGCGATCAAGAATAGTACAGGAAGCTTGCTTTTGGAGGTATATACATTCTCACCTAGTTCCTATTTCCTTATGAATTTTCTGGGCTTACCGCATTTAGTTTTATAATTTCTGTCCTGTTTCCACCACTAATTTATTCCCTTGCTTACTAATTTATACAGATAAAGGTCTTGAAACTACAAAACATAATGATGATTCATTCCAAACACTATTTCTTGTGTTTACTTTACACTGACAATAACTAGTCTCATAGCAAAAAGAATGTTTTCCTATAAAATACCTTTTTTAAAAAAAATGGTGAGACGTCAAGATAAAAGACCTCAGTTTGGCAGAGTAATTAGTTGGTCAACTGCTTTTTTTTTTAATCCCATAAATTAGTTCTCTGTCAAGTGACAACAAATGTAATTTGAACTGAGATTAATTACATAATAATTATGCTTAACATAATTGGTTAAATAGAGGAATTTCTTATGAAATGGTAGATTCTTAAATTTATACAAATAAGACCAGATGGTGAACAGCTAGTTTTAATTAAATTAGGTTTGGTAATTATAGATGATTAATTTTAAATTGGACTCAGATTAGAAAGACTATATTAGAGAAATTATTTTTAGTTTTTTCTGTAAGATGATAATGTATTAGAATAACTATAAACCCCAATACCTGAGATCAAATTAATAATCCCTTAATTTCACTTTGATACATGACACTTCGGAAAAGGTTACTAAAAAAACGATAGCATCTCCTTCCTTAGAAGTCTTTGAGATTCAGTCAGACCTCATGAGTATAGGTTAGGTGTTCTCTTCACAGGGAAGGGGGCCAGGGAGGGCAGTGGTTTTAAGGATGAAGTAAATGATTTCCGGAAAATATTTCTAATTCCTGAATGTGATGACTAAACCAGTATTATGACAGAATTCATGTTAATCTATTAGACCATAGAAAATGGCTTCTGAAAAGGATGTAAAAATCCCACAAAAGCACGTATATGAGAGAAAGGGTTTTTTCTTTTTCATTCAGAAGGTATTTTCACATGGCTTATCATATGAACTCTGGTACAAAGAGTCTGTGAATTGCTTCTAACCGCAGGGGCCATGTGTCACTCATCTGTGAAAAAGTCTGAATCGAAAAGCGCAAAAAAAGATAAGCCTGGCCCACTGAGGGGTCTGCCCCACACTAGGTAAGATTCATTTTTATTCTAGATGGATAGCTTTTGATTATGTTTATTTGTTCATTCATTGATTTATTCATTCATCAAATATTTATTGCATGCAAAGCTCTTTGTTGACGTTATGGTTTTATTAGGCACTTGCTTTCAAAAGAAAAGATTGTTGATGCAAAAGCTCACTTTCTGATCTCGAGTGTGTCTATATGCTTCCAGCAACACAGGACTTCAGCCATTTTTACTACTTCCTTTAACAGGAGAGCAAAGCTGGACTCTAGCTCAAAATCAGCTTCATGCAGAAGTGGCCTGACTCCTCAGATGGGCTAAGGAGGAGCACAGCTGTTGAGGTGAGGTCTCTATGAAAGCGCATGCAAAAACCACCTGGTAGGGTCCTGCTCGTGGGGAGACAGGGTAAGGCTCCCTGACTGGCTGAGGGCCGCATCCCAGGGAGGCCCCACTGGGCAGGCTGGGGATTACACCCTGGTTCACTGACTTGTGAAACACCGATACCAGCTGTAGCAGAAATTCAGTTTAAGAACCTATAGGAGTTTTAACTGGCCTGAGGCTAGAGGCCTGAAGCCAGCCAGGATAGCCTTTTTGTTTGGGGTTAGAGGCCCTACATCTGTCAGATTATAGACCGGAAGGAAGCTTTCATGAACAGGAGATTAGAATAAGACTGTTAGATTTTTATTTTTAATTATATTTTTCATGACACAAGTCATGCGTAAGTATTCTAGAAAGTTTATAAAGACCTCAAGAGGCAAAAAAGAAGTAAAAAGGATTTTTAATCTCACCATTTAGCAGTTACCACTCAATGTTTTGGGGGTACATCCTTCCAGATATTTTTTCTATGGATATTTATTTTTATCTTAGAAAGAATACAGGCGTTGGTGAATACACTCTTTTTTAAACCACTTTTGTCACTGGATAACATATTGTGAGCATTTTCCTGTGTCAGTATATTTATTTCACCTTGAACAATCACTGTGAGGGAAGCATGGTGTTGCATAAAATGACCTGTAGTTATTTGGCCAATCCCTTACTTTTAGACATTAAAGACTTTATTTTAATTTCTTTTTCTCTTTCTTTCTTTCTTTTTTTTCATTTCTTCTTCTTCTTCTTCTTCTTCTTTTTTTTTTGGCCTGGTAAACTCTTTTAGTCCAGTGTTGCTGAGTTTCTGTCCAGAGAACAAGGGCTAGTCACCTAGAATTGGAGAAGTCTCTGGGTGGCATTCATGAAAATAGCAAATCTGAACCCTAAGTCTTCCCTTCTGCATTCATTACTTTCTGCACACTTGCAATTGTCAGTGATTATAGCTATTCTTACCAAGTAAATTTTAGGTTAATTATCTTGTACAGACATAAAATAACACCCCAATTTAATCCAGTAAACTATAATAATTAATAAACGATGAACAAAAGTTTATTGCAGGAAGGATGTCTTTGCTCAGTGGTTTCAAAACTTGGCTGCACATTAGAACCACATGGGGGGCTTTGAAAAAATCCTAAAACGCAGGCCTCACCCCAGTCTGATTAAACCAGAATCTCTGGGGGAGGGCCTCGGCACCAGTTGCTACTGTCGAGTTCCGTGGGTTCTAATAACCACAAGAAGCTGAACTAGAGAACCACTGGTTCTATCTCAGTTTCTGAATGTGAAGTTTCTTTTGACTTCTCTGAATCCTTACAAGAGGGTGGCGCTGAAGTGGGCATTAGCAGCTGGAGAGGGGAAGTCCAACAGAATTGCTGCCTCCACTGTCCCCTGAGGCACAGGCTGGGGGTGCGGTCAGGCAGTAGCCGGGTCTGAATCTCTGGGAGAAAGCCTGTCCTTGCAGAATGGAAGAGTGGTGCCCTTGAGGGTGACAACAGCGACACCAATGGCAGTAGCCTGTAGTCTTTGAGTCTCTGAGTGTCCCCAACAGCTCAGCAAGGCTGGCATTGTGACAGACTGTAGGTAATAGAAAGTAGAGGTGAAGCGTACACAGTTAGAGCCAAACACCCGCTTGCTGTCCATGCTCAGCCCCTAAAGCTGTGTAACTTCCAGAAACGTACTAAATTTCTCTGTGCTTCCATTTCTGCCCCAGGAAATGCAGATAAAGCAGTTCCTACCTCTCTGTTGGGACCAATAAATTAACACTGGAAGAGCTTTTAGGTAAGTGCCTGACTTTCATTCATCAAAATAGCAAACAACACAATTGTTCTCCACCAAAGGTGATGTTGTTCACTCCCCACCCTCCAGGGAACACTTGGCAATGTCAGAGATATATTTTCATTGTCACAATGAGGTGGGCGATGGGGGATGGGGGTGTGGGGAGGGACGTTATTGGCATCAAGTGAATGGAAGCCACAGATACTGCTAAACACCCTGTGATGACCAAGACAGCTCCCACCACAGAAAATCAGCTGTCCCCCAAGTCAGTAGTGCTGAGGTTGAGAAACCCTGAAATGGATGTTGGTTATTTTGCCTTTTGGGGGAGGAGGATAAGCCAGTCTTAGGGAGACTGGGCAATTTATCTAAGGCCATACACCTGGTGCGTGCTGGGGCTGGGACTTGAACCCAAGTCCGAAAAACGCAGAGCCATCTTTATCATGCTATGAGGATGTGGTCTATGGACGTGGGGCTTGGCTTCATTTCTAAAGTGTGGGCACTTCTTCTCCTCATCCTGAGGTTTTATGAAGCAGTTAGAGGTGGTGGCTTTGGGTCGACCAGTGACAGTGTATGTGACAGAGAGAGGGATGCTGTGTTGGAAGTGACAGTCTTCACCAACTCTGATTGCCATCACCTCTTACCCTTTCCCCCTTATCAAGGAGACACGGAAAAAGGTAACTAAAACATAGTGGTAAAAGGGTGTTGTAAGTGTCATTATATGCTCCTTGGGATTTTTGGAAATGTAGGGATGCGTTGTATGACGTCAAAAAATGCAGTTCAGCTTTACTGTTCCCTGGAATCGCAAGCACGCTGCATGTATGTCCCTGTCCTAATGGGTAATTTAACAATTGTACAGATTTCAATTTCTAGGCTATTTCATTCATTCTCTGGAAACTGTGAATAGACAAGAACTGTAATGAACAGGCTGATACATTATAGCAGGCATCCACAGTTCGGACAATTTAAAAGCCAGTGAAATTAATAAAAGGTACATCAAAGTGTGCTTTTTCAATCTGCTGGAGGAATGGGAAATTGCATAACACTTAGTGTAGAGACTGTGATAAGCCAGCACTAAATGACAGACTTTCTTTACAAGTTCATGATCACCTCTGGGTGGTCGCTATGAAACTTATCAAATCCCGCTTAAAGCATCGTTTTCAGGGGAGGTTTCTTGGAGCCGCTCTCGGGCTAGGACTCGGGCAAAGCTGTCCTTGCCCTCACTCCCGACACACGTCCCTTTCGTGGGCACGCTCATTCAGAAGGGCTCTTTCTCCTGTTATGCATCTCCTGGTACAAATCGAATTTTTCACCTGCCTTTTTGTGTGTTGAAAGCTATGTTCTCCCTGTGCCCATTTTTCAGTCATATCAGTTATGTAAATCAACACATCTTCTTGGATTGATTTTCTTTGTGAGCCAGGAGCCATTCGTGCTGTTTCTGCTGGGAATGTAATTGGAGCTGTTTCACTGCTGAGTTTTTGAGAGGCTGTTTTAATTTCCATACAGTAGGTCTTCGTTCTTTCTCTTGTCCCAGATATCAATCTTTTTCTATAGAGAATTGATTCTGCATTTGATATTAGCTTCATTTACAGTATAGTCTGGAGTTTCCAAATGCCAGACTTAGTAAGAATGAAAGGCAGTTACAACACGATAGTTTTTCAACACTCCTGGAAGAGACATAATGCTTGAATGCAGGAGTAAAATTACCTGTCTGGTAATGAAAAATTGAGAACATAGTGATCATTGCCTTTTTATCATAATAATATGTAAAAAAAAGAAATATAACAATGCCACTCCATTGCAAATGGTCTATGTCTTGTTAATGTGAAAAGAAAATCATATGCACACTAAAATGGAAGTATTTCATGGTGTAGCATATGCTTTTAGCATGTTGGTGGTTGTAGATCAGTTCCAAAGTATTAATCTAATACTTTAAAGAAATTCAAAATGAATTTATTCAAATCTTTAGAGCATTACAAACTTTCTCCCCATTCTAGATCAAAACTAGAATTTAAGCATACTAGTTTAGTAGTAGAGCAATACAAGTAGCTTTATTTGTCTTTACCCAATTTTTGCAAGGTAGTGAAAACATTATTGTAAGGATGTTTCTAGGCATGAGTCTACTTGTTTTTATTCAATTTATGATAATTCAAAAATAATTGCCTTACAGATTTTTAAGCTGATTTTAATAGATACACAGTAAGTGTTAATTTTATACTTAATAAATCAATTTGCAATTTGAGTGTCTTATATTAAGTCAGTTTACTCCATGTTTGAATACAAAAAGATTAAAAATGTCATCTACTGGAAAGTAAACTTACTTGAGCATTAAAGCTAATTTCAAATTTTTAATAGATTTATCAAGTTAATTGAAAATAATTTAACCTAAAATGTCTCATAAAAGCATGGAGTGTTCAAGACTAGGAATTTGAATTAAATTAAGTTAAAAATAATTATGTTAGTTTTCAACAAATGTGTTAAATTTTTTCATAAAGTTGGGAATGTTAATTTTAAATGCAGAAATTCTAGTCTTAAAAATATTATTATATAGTTGCATGCATTAAATACTAAAATCACCCAATGCACAAAGCTAAAAGTTATTTTCTTTATGTAAAACATAGAAAAAACAAGTTTTAATAAAATTTAAAACTTTTTAGTCTTAAATTATAACAAAATTATAATAAAAATGATTAGCTATAAAGCAAACTTTAGATAACGGGGCCATATTTTAACTAATAATGCAAGTTAGATTTTTAAATGATGTCCATGTTTGCTTGCGTGTCTGGATCAAGAGAATATGTGTAAAACAAATAAAATTCTTAAATTCAATCAATTGTAATTTTATTTAAATTAAGCCCTCTAGGTATGGGATGATGAAATATGTTTTACATTTCAAGGAGATTCCCCATAGAACTACCCTTTTATCTCCCTACACTTTGTTACGTTCTTCCTGCTCTCTCTCTTTTTTTTTTTTTTTTTTTAAGGTTTTACTTATTTGAGAGAGGGAGAGAGAGTGAGAGAGAGAGAGAAAGATAGCAACAGAGAGCGTGAGTGAGACAAGTGAGCACTGAGCAGGGACGGGGATAAGAGGGAAAAGCAGGGAGCAGGGGTCTGGGATCATGACCTGAGCTGAAAGCAGACCCTTAACCCAGGGACCACTTCTTCCTGTTCTCTTGATTACCTCATACCAGATAGGTGAGGTTTCCAAATCATTGAGACTTAACCATTCAATTGCTAGAACATCACCACCTTGGCTTTTATTAAATATGGAACTCCCCTTTTTTTTAATCAAAACATAAAGAAAATTACAGGAAATAATGCAAAAAGCATTAATCTAGATATAAATCTAGATTTACTAAAGAAAGAAGATCTTTCAGATGCAGGTAAAGCCCATTTTGTACCTATCCCTATCCTGTTATCCCCCGCTTCTCAGAGGTAGTCAGTATTCTGAAGTCAGTGAATATGTAGACTGCTCGTATTTTTATGCTGATCCTCTGACAGGCTAATATTTCCCACTGTATCTACATTTCTATGACCACCCTTTTATTTTTTTATGTAAATATTTTTTTATAAATAAAAAAATATTTACATAAAAATATTTACATAAAAATATTTACATTTTTTTATAAATAAAAAAATATTTACATAAAAAATATTTTATTTATTTATTTGACAGAGAGATAGAGGGCACAAGCAGGTAGAACAGCAGGCACAGGGAGAGGGAGAAGCAGGCCCTCCGGAGCAGGGAGCCCAAAGCGGAGCTTGATCCCAGGACACTGGGATGATGACCTGCGTGGAAGGCAGCCACTTAGCCCACTGAATCACCCAGAAGCCCCTGGCTTTTTTTTTTTTAATTTTCAAAATATGAGCAATTCTGGGGGTACCTGAGTGACTCAATTTGCTGAGCGTCCAGCTCTTGGTTTCAGTTCAGGTCATGATCTCATGGGTCATGGAATCGAGCCTTGTGTAGGGCTCCTTACTCAGTAGAGAGTCTGCTTAAAAGATTCTGTCCATCTCCCTCTGCCCCTCCCTCTCATCAAATAAATAAATAAATCTAAAAAAAATGTGGACAATTTTAAATGCAGACATTCTAAAGTACATGTATGCATATTTGCATATTTGTGTATATATTTGCATAATAGCACACATGTATATTTGAATAATAATAGAACACCCTGTCTTTCCATGCAGTTTGTGGGTTGCTTTGTGTGCCGCTCCCAGCTCTTAATGACTCCTTCCCTATGCTGTTCTCCCTAGAGTTAGGCACTATCCCAGTTATTCCTTGACCTAAGTTTTACTGTTTTTTGCATGTGTCTCTAAAGAGTTATTATTTGGTTTTCACTGCTTTCTATTTTATATAAATGGAATGAATGTATAGATTCTTCTATGGCTTACTTTTTCATTCAATGATACGTTGTTGAGACTCATGCATACAGATACAGTTCATTCATTTTCACTGTCATATGAGAACTTCCACTGTATAAATATATAATACCATGAGTTATTTACCCATTTTAATATCAAGGGGTATTTGAATTGTTTCTATTTTTCTCTTACAATCAATGCTTTAAAGGACAGTTTTGTACAGTGCCCTGGTAGACATGAGCAAAAATGTTTCCAGGGTTGTTAGCGGAGCAGAAATACTGTGCATATCCCAGTATACTAGGTAATGTCAAGTTGTGTGTGTGTGTGTATGTGTGTGTTTTGATAGTGTGGCTGTTTATCCTTCGTAATATATAGTGATATCGGCTGGAGTACACTGATGCTGTTTTAATAGCAGTTTATGGTTGACATGCATTTTAATTTGTGATGCCTACGTTATACTTGTTAACTATTTTTTTAAATTTATTTATTTGACAGACAGAAATCACAAGTAGGCAGAGAGGCAGGCAGAGAGAGAGAGAGAGGAAGAAGCAGGCTCCCCACTGAGCAGAGACCCCGTTGTGGGGCTCGATCCCAGGACCCTGGGATCAATAACCTGAGCCGAAAGCAGAGGCTTTAACCCACTGAGCCACCCAGGCGTCCCACTTGTTAACTATTTTGAACAACATCTTTACTTATACGTGTTGTAAATACCTTCTTCTGGTTGGTGGCTTATCTTTCCACCCTCCTTTCTTGATATCTTTCAAGTAACAGAAATTCTTAACTTCGGTGAAACCAAACATCAATCTTTTCCTGTAAGTGGTCCACACTTTTTATAACTTGTTTAAGAAGTCCTTCCCTGCCCTGAAGTCATAAAAATTTTATCCCATATTTTACTCCAAAGTTTCAAGTTTTGTCTTTCACATTAAATAGATTAAATGGATTCCCTAATCTATGTGGAATTTATTTTTTCTATGCTGTAAAGTAGAGATACATTTTCAGGCCTTCTACGGAAGTAGCAGATTGTCCAGGCTCTCTGCTCAAAGACTTCAAGACTGAGCCCAAGTAGCCCCTCACTGTCCCTCCCCACCCATTTGCTCTGATTCTCCCAGTGGCCCGAAGGGCCCTTCTCACTGCCTCCATCACCTCTTCTTACCATGTCACTACTCCTTTTACTCTCATTTCCATTGATTTTTTTTGCCCATTTTGTCCCCCTGCTTGCTTCTCTTCCATCTCTCCTATCTCTACTTCTGGGCTCACATCAAAGGATTCACTTTTTAGAGACCTTGGTCAAGAGGTTTCTCTTTTTCTGTGCAATGTTATTTTTTTTTTTTAAGATTTTATTCATTTTATTTGACAGAGATCACAAGTAGGCAGAGAAGCAGGCAGAGAGAGAGGAGGAAGCAGGCTCCCCACTGAGCAGAGAGCCCGATGCGGGACTCGATCCCAGGACCCTGGGATCATGACCTGAGCTGAAGGCAGAGGCTTAACTCACTGAGCCACCCAGGCACCCCAGTGTTATTTTTAAAAATATCATATTTAGATCTGTGGTTTTCAAATTCATCATTTATTTTTGTGTATCCAGGGCTCTTTATTTACATTCTTTCCTCTCCTCCTGCCTGCTTCTGGAAGACTGATGTCCAGAGCATGGTGATTTTATTATAGTCACATCCAAGTCCTGAAGGACAGAACTAACACATAATCCAACACCCCTGCAATACTGACCGGTAGGGCCCAAAGGGGCCTGAAGAGGTGAGCACACTTTTCACTGTGGAGCTCCTAGAGTGTTACTGATCAAGGGATGGCAGGCCCAGCGGGCGATGGCATCCAGTGATGTGGTCACGTGTAGCAGAGTGGATGGCACGCCGAGATTTGTGAAATGTAAGAATGACATCCCAAGCAGGGTACATTGGGACAGTGTAGCTTCTTCCTGAGATGGTCATTATCTCCCATGCTGGCCAATCTGTCGTCTGGAAAGTAGAGAGCTGACCAGGACCAAAAGGTCTGGTGTGAACTGTGGCAGATGTTTGGAATGGCTCTCAGCAAAACCAAGAGGCAGCCAGACTGGGAGAGATACAGTGGAAAGTTATAGGAAAGAGTTTCTCCCAGAAGTAAAAGATGGAGCTACGGGAGTTTGCAGACTAAAGGAAGTCAGTTGTCTTCAAGTGACAAAACAGCAAGTGTCTTGGACCATGTTTTGGGGACAGGAGTCTCCTCTCTGGAAAATATGTGAGAAACAAAGTCACAAAGCTAGCTGCTGTGTCTGTCATCAACTCCTTCACCAACAAAAATTCTCACACCCACCCTCTCCTGTTAGGTCACATGTTGCTGCATGTTTTCTGAAAGCATGTTGAGCCCATAGAAGATTCACACATGTGAAGTGATTCCTTATAAGAGCAGAAGAACTCAGTTATAGAGACCACTCCCTTAGGTCACTCTACTTATATGTCCTACCCCACCAACACAGAAAATTGTCATTAGAAGGATGAAATAGTTTCAGCTGCTCAAGAAATGGATAAGATGGCCAAATCCAGTCTCATCACCCAAGCTGCAAGATTTGCCCCAAACACATGCCCTTATCGACATGCTACAACAATTTGTTTTTTCACATATCCATTCAACAACAATTTCATAGCAGCTAAAATCTGCTAGGATCTGAAAAGAAAGAGAAACCTTCGGTATGAGAAATGCGGCAAGAACTCCTAGCCACTGCAGTCATTTAAAGGATCTGTATGTTTCTGAAAGAACGAAGAGAATTCTGAGTGACAGGGACTCTCTCAGAGTCACAGAAAGACTCATAAAATAGAAAAATCCTTTTCTCTGCAGGATACCATATATAAAAGGTTGTCAGGTCAACAGTACAAAACTCAAGGCTCCACAAAAAACTGCATCACAGAGTCACAAATTCATTTTTGAAAATGCTAAGGTGAGCAGATAAATTAATGAATTTTATGAGTCACCTGTTGTCAGGCACAACATTACAGAGTAAAGTTCCTCTTCTGAAACCTTGAAAGACTTGCAAAGTATAATCACAAGCTCTTGGCACATAAAATTGCACTGCACCTTCAGGCCATTTGTTGAAATAGAGGCAGGACAAAATGTGAGCTAATGTGTCGCAATGACACACTCTTCCTTTTCTATCACATTATTTGCTTCTTCCCCCACCACCCATTTTTTTCCAGCTTGAGCCTTTAATATTGTTCAAGAAAAAAAGCACTCTCTCATTTGTAGGACATAATGTACTCCTTACTGAATGGTCTTGCTTTTTCATGACAAAGTACTTGTCTATTTGAACGTCCTTAGTTTGGGATACACGGCATTCAACATTCAGCCTGGAGTTAATAAGTATTGGGGCACAGTGTCCATGACTGAACATTTACATAATGGATATTATGTCCTTTTGGCTCAGCAATCTTCTAATAAATTAATATTAAACAATAACTTCCAGGCTGCTCAGCACATGGTGAATGTCCATCCTTCATATTCTGGGCTTAATATTCTTCTAGTACTTTCCCACCCTTGAGACACAGGAATATGTCTCATGGGACAATAAAACAACATCAGGGATTGACACAGTGCATTGAAGAGACTAATATTCAGAGTAATTGTGCAGCTCATGTAGACTGGCAGAATCAGTCTTGCCTTGTTATGGCTTCTTCCAGACTATTGAAACAAATACTAAGAAAAGAACAAACAAACCAACAAAACAAAACAGAAAACCCAGTCCTCTTTATGATATTATGTCTTGTATTATTATTAGTCTCATCAGATGTGATATTCTTGTGGGACTAATTATAATAACTACTTTTAATAGGTAACAGCTTATTCCACATCTGTAGAATAAATTGTTTTTAGAGAACATTGTTGAAGGTGGATAAAACAGTTGCTCTAACAGCCAATGTTTGTAAAACATCTTGAGAATGGAGGCCACTGCACAGGCAACGAATGCAAAAGATTTTTCATAGTCTTTCTCCAATTTGTGTAAGTTGGATATAGGAGTTTAGAGCCAGGAATCTTCCAGTATAACTTTCTTCTTCAATTGTCATCTTCTGTCTAGCATCGCAATATACCTTGGAAGTAAGGAGTAAGTAAGTAAGCATAAGATGTGTTGGGGAAGAAGAAAAAGAGGAGTCAAAGAGGTGGAAGTTCAGGAAGTTGTGGATAAACCTTCCCTGACGCTTTTGCAAGGATATACTTTATATCTTAGTATTCCTTAAAAATAACTTTTATTCTTAATTTTAAAATAGTTGGAATAATTTCCCAGATAAATTAAAGATTGGAAGGATAAATAGGTTAATTTTACAATGGAAATGTCTAAGGGTCACCCTCTTAACCCAGTAATCAGTCTTAGCATTGCTAATAGTGAGACACCAGATGGTGTCTGCCCCCTGGGGTGAAGCAATGTGAAGGTCATTGCCCCTCCATGAAGTATACTTGATCTAGCTCTGAGTTTACAAGATATACATGGGGTAGAAAAGCAAATTTAATCAGACTGTGGGAACACAAGGAGGTAAATCGAGAACTTGGATATCCTACAGGACAATTGGCCTTGTTCACTCAACAAGTCCATGTCGTTAAAAAAGAGGAGTGGAGCGTGAGTTCAGAACCCTAACAACCAAATGGAATGTTGGTTGTTGTGTAAAGCTTGGTTTAAATAAGCCAGCTGTCAAAAATATGTTTTGGAAAAATAGGGAAAGTTTGAATAGAGGTTATATAATAGATGTTATAAGGGAATTATAAATTTTGTTAGATGTCATAACATTATTGTGGTTATATAGGAAAATATTCCTCCTTTTTAGAAATGCATACTAAAATGTTTAGATTGAAATGTCTTGACATCTGTAATTTAACACTTGAGCTAACAAAAAAAGTTTTGTGGAGCATTCTGGAAGAATATGAACTATTATTTTTTATTTTTTTAAAAGATCTTATTTATTTATTTGACAGACAGAGATCACAAGTAGGCAAAGAGGCAGGCAGAGAGAGAGGGGGAAGCAGGCTCCCTGCTGAGCAGAGAGCCTGAGATGTGGGGCTTGATCCAAGGACCCTGAGATCAAGACCTGAGCCGAAGACAGAGACTTAACCCACTGAGCCACCCAGGTGCCCCAATATTAACTATTATTAAGCATAAGTGATATTCTCTAATTTTGTGTATGTAAAAACATATTCATAATAAAAAAATTAAAAATTTAAATAAAATAGTTGGAGTCTTATGTGTGATTTTTTACTGATTTTTTTTCTCATAATGGTCTAGACTTCATATTTTCTCCTCTGAATTGAGACAGTTTTATAATTATTAAAAAAGTAGTACATGAATACTGTCTAGTCCTGGTGAGGATGGGAACAACTGGAACTCTCATACATGATTGACAGTAGTATAATTTGAAGCAACCGCTTTGGAAAACTGTTAATATATATTAAAGCTACTACATAATACCACTTACATAAAGTTCAGAAAGAAACAAAAGCAAAGGCCAGAGTAAGTTGTTATCCTTGGGGCAAAGAGTTAATGACTGGAAGGAGGTATAAGCTTCTGGGAGGCTGATGATGTCCTATAGTTCCATCTGAGTATTGGTTACACTGGTGGATTGGCTTTGCAAAATTCACTGAATTGCACTTTTATGATTTGTGTGCTTTCTAAGTGTGTGTGTTATATGTTAACAAAAAGTTTACACCACAAAAATGTAACACATGTTTATCGTAACAGAGTCAAACAATAGTATATTACTTCCCTTTGGGGAATTGACTTTTATGTCAAGGAATGGTAAATAATGGCCTCTTATGGCCTCATTGCAGGGTCCTTTTGTTATGCTTTGTTATTTTAAGTGAAAAGCCTTGATTTATCCAAAATAATCTTCCCATTTATCTAGTTAATACACTTAAGACATCTGTTCAAAAAAGCTATGGTCTTATAACACTGTTTGAACATACAGTGATGGTATTTTAAGACAATGATGGCAACTCTATATTATGTTTCCAATGTAATACATTGAAAAAAGAATGGACAATTTAACACTTATGTTTCATTTTGTGTGAATTTAGGTTAGAGATCTAAACACAACTAAACCTCAAAGAGGTACATCAGGTTTTTGACAAAAATGTCATACCGAAGTGAAAAGAAGCTATGAATTTTGACATTTGCACAATTATTACTTTATGTACTATTTTGTATGTTGGAGCATTATACTGAGACATAATTTAAATGACAGCCAAAACAACTGTTTTTTTTTTGTCACTAATACAAAATTATTCTTATGTGTTTGGAGTCCTTGCTTTCAGTTAAGCTCCTTGCCTCACCACGGCACCATATCTAATCTGGCTTCTCTACAATCCATTGCAGAAGTTACCAGATCACAACTTAATGGCAAGGGAATGAGGGGCATAAGGGAGGCATTCATTATTATCTTCATCAGCACAATGAAAAAGCAATTATTAAGATTTTACACATGCAGGGCACCATGAAGGGGCTGGATATTACCCCTAATTATACTTACTTTTACTTATTTTCCTGCAGGAATAATGGATTCTGAAACGTGTGGACCATAGCAAAGCAGAATCCCACATGACTGCATGTCCGTTTCCTATATTATGGTATGTTACAATCTCATAGAGGCTTGTATATATAAGGTAGATAAAATAATGTTTTTCAATTTTTATATAATAGTAATAGTTTTAATTTACCAAACATCTGTGTACCAGGCACCAGGTGAACCATTGACTGGTTCCCTTTGAGTGTGGTCTATTGTATGGGATAAACTTATAATGGCTGTGATACCAGTAAATCTTGACATCTCTGTGGCTTACCACAATAGAAAATTATTTCTTGCTTACATGGAATCTGATGTGCAACAGAAAATCCTGCTCCCTGCAGTCATTCAGAGACTCAGATTGACAAATTCTCTGCCTTTTTGAACACATGGATTCCTAGATGGACCTGGGATTAAGAGACAGCGAAGCTGTGAAGGTAAAAGAGAGATTGGAAGGTATTCATGGGTCATGTCTGGTAGCCACAGCTTCTCCCCACATTCCTCTGGCCAGAATTGAGTCACATAATCTTATGTAGCTGGAAGGAAGGATGTCACAGTCACCCCAAGAAGATAGGGAAATGGATCTGGTGGGCAGCTAGTCAACCTTTGCCATATGGGTCCTTTAGGAAAAGAATGATGTGCATGGACGTGATTGTGGGAAATTCAAAGAGGGTAGGGAAAGAAATAATTTGTTGTTCTTGACAATCAAGCAATAATCACATTATAATACCCCAAACATTTGTGATCCTCAATCATTAAAAAGACCAAATAAACATCTCTAAGTCATGAACCATGGGAATTATGAAATTTGTGTACGTAGAGGAGGACCTTGAATAAAATCTGTTCATTACTCAGTTCATCACAAGAAAAATCACTACATTTGTGCTCTGGTATTTACAACCACCTTCCCTTACCAAGAGTTTTAGTGTGTTTATCATCAGATTTTTATTTTGAAGGCAAATTGAGAAGCAGTAATATTGAGGAGCAACAGGGGGAGAGAGAGTGGGAAGATACACTCCTAGACTGCCTGATATGAACAAAATATAAACTTGGGGTTTTTTTTCCCCCACCCAGTGGCCTACATTCTTTATCTATGCCAACCAGGCATGACTAAGGAACATTTTTTTCTTTTGAATATTCTGTCCTGTTGATGGGACTTGCTAATGCTTTTGCCGTTCACTAGCAAGGATGCCAGTTTAGTGTACACACCATGGGTTGTCAAGCCGTTTTGTGTTGTCCCAACTTTTAATCCATTAATTAAATAAGGGAACAAAAATGTGCTCATTGATTTTATAGAAGGTTATCAATATGGTTATGAAAAGATATAGAAAACATTTTTGTTTTGAAAAATAAGTTTGGGGGTGCCTGGGTGTCTCCATCAGCTAAGCATCCAACTCTTGAGTTCAGTGAGGTCATGATCTCAGGGTTGTGAGAACAAGTCCCATTTGGGCTCCACACTCGGCATGGGGCCTGCTTGGGATTCTCAGTCTCCCTTTCTCTCTGCCCCTCCCCCTATATGTACACCCTTTCTCTCTCTCACTGTCTCTCAAAAAAAAAAAAAAAAAAAAAAAAAAAAGGAAGAGAAAAAAGAAAACTAAGTTTGGACCTCAAGTTATCTTTGGTAGTAAAAATAGAACCATGGTAAAGAATAGAAGTGAAAAAATACAACAAAACACAGATGCATGCACACACACATGCGTGTGTATGTGCATGTACACATACTCACACACACACACCTGATTAGCTGGCAATCAGCAATGCCATAGCATGAAGGAATATGACTTTTGACCTTTCCTCTTGACAACTCATAGAGAAAATATTTGATTTCCTAATGAACATGTATTAACGTGTATATATAAATATATATTGCAATAACTGAGAGGAAATCCTAGGATAGGAGTATTTTCACTGGCCTATTTTGAGAATGTTTTCTGACCGTGATTAAGGCTGTGAGGATTCTGGAAATATTACATCAGCCACTAGGACTGTAGTACCAAAGTGTGTAAGATGTTATACACTGAAATACAGTGAGAGGAAAGCCTCCAGTGTGGGCAATGGCCATGTCAGCAAAATAGCTGCATTTAGTTTGCTTAATGTTTCAAACAAATATACAGTCTGAGACAGATTTTCAATCAAATACTTTCTATGGTGTTGTTTAAAATCTTTAATAAGAACTAAGCTCTGTGCATGTCCTTTCTATCTCAATTTGGTGCTTACTGTTGCATGAAAGCTGAATAGAATGCCACTTGAGATCAGACCAACATAATTTTCAGAAATGCAACTTTTAAAATAATGGGGGTGGGGTGCTAGGCTGGCTTAGTTGAAAAAGCGTGTGACGCTTGATCTTGGGGTTGTGAGTTTGAGCTCCATGCTTGGTGTAGAGATTACTTAAATAAATAAAACTTAAAAAAAATAAAATAAAATAGGAGCTCTTGTGTGGCTCAATTAGTTAAGCATCTGCCTTTGGTTCAAGTCATGATCCCAGGGTTCTGGAATAGAGCCCCACATTGGGTTCCCTGCTTGGCGGGGAGTCTGTTTTTTCCTCTCCCGCTTCCCCTTTCCCCCTGCTCATGCTCTCTCTCTCTCTCATGTGAATAAATAAAATCTTCCCAAAACAAATAAGAATAAAAAATAGGATAAAAGGTGTAACATTACTATCAAAAAAACAACTTTAATCTCTTTCTTTCATGCTGGAAAGGTTAAGTATATCATTTTACTACTTTGTGCTATGAAATTATCAATCAATAACTATTTTTTCCAGGAAATAAATCAGAGAAGAGTAATTTAAAAAGAAATGATCCTCTACAAAGAGTAGGCTATAAATCATTTTAATGTTTATTTGGTAGACATTTTAAAAATACATATTTTAAAACAAGTGTTTGCTGAATTCTCTCAATTGTTTTTCACCTTATAGGAACTAATTAAATATTTTAAGCCTCTTATAGTTTAAAGGTGATGAAAGTTTAAGATATCTTCTAGGAGCACTTGGGAATAATATATAAATGTACACAAAATCAGCATTGCTTCCTTGAAAAGATTTTAGTCCCACAATCTTAGTATTTAGCTCATATATGTCCTTTACGGAATGGAAGAGGAAAGGTCAAACCTTTACTTTTAATTTTTTTGAAAAATTTTCTTTTTTTTTTCTTTTTTTTTTTTTTTTTTTTGTAGAGGGAGAGGTGGGGGAAGAGGCAGAGAGAGAGAGAATCTAAGGAAGCTCTATGCCCGGTGTGGAGCCTGACAGAAGCTCCACATGGGTCTCAGTCTCACAATCCTGAGCTCATGACCCAACCCCAAATCAAGAGTCAGAGGCTTTGCCAACTGAGCCACCCAGGTGCCCCTTCATGTTGAATTTAGAGATTGCCTGTTGACTGTTGTTGAGTCAAGGCAACTTTAGGCACAAGGACGTGGGAAGTCAGTGGAATTCAAGCTGTGAAACCTGGAGAAAAATATGATGTGGACCTATGGAAATTCTGTTCCCAGAGAACACTTGCGTTAACTGAAATGTCAATTCCAGAGCCATGTATCAGACATATTCACACACAATACCACAAACCCACGTGCAGACCTCCCCACACATGTACACAGACAGGCAGACAAATCTGGATGCCACCAGTCCCAGTCACACATACACCATATACACATACACATATCACAGTCACACAAACACTACATCACACACACAGAAAATGTGCATATATACACACACCACACACTTATGCACACCTGACCACACACATACTCTATACTTACTACACATTCACACATCAGACACATAAACACACACACACTTATACACATTCATTTATCAGCCTAACATAAATATGTGGGAGGGATTCAGCAGAATATTCTATTATTCTATTACTTTTCCTCCACTGTATACATTAACAAAAATCTATAGTGGAGATTTGGTCCTGACATTTCCAAATTCTCAACCTAAACTGCATACTGCATTTAAGCCATGGTAAAACATGGAGGACTTAGATTTGCACTGCATTTTATAATGGACCAAAAAATTTGAAGAAATACTGTCCTATTTGTATCTTAATATTTCTGCTCATCTTTCAGACATATACTCTCATAAGATTTCTAGGGTGATTTAGAATGTAGACAGTGCTTTCACATAAACAGTTTTATGTAACCCTCACAGTGATGTATTGAGGGAGGTATATGGGGAAGATACTGGGGCCACAGGGAGTTTAAGTGCCTTGTCCAAGGGCCATAAACTAAGCCAAAGGCATTTGCTCTCTTTGCATGGCTTTCCTGTCCATATATGACTCACCACATATATGTGTCATGGATCAGTGAACAAAATTTCTATACTTTGAACTTCTTGAACATTGGATCTTTTTACATTTCTATTCTCAGCTATTGCCTCCAGACCACACAGGCTCTAATTGCAGGAAGACTCAAGTGCACAGACATCCATGAGACTGTAGCCTAATCCCACAGCCAATTCATGGTCAGATGGCCCCTCAAGGTTATAGGACAATAGAAGACCCTCTGAGAAGCTGATCACATGCAAGGGCATCTCCAGCCTAACAAATGGTCAGGTGTTCACTCTATCAAAGCAATTAATACATGAAACAGATTATAGGGCTGAAATAAATACACAATTTTTACACCAATCTGAACAGTACCTGGCACATGCAGGTACTTAAAGTCACTTGTATACATAAAACACATGAAATTAAGTGACATTGCAAAATTAGGAAATTTGTTTCACTAATTTTGCTACTAAGCTTTATTAGAACAAGGTCTGTCCTTCCTTCTTTCCTTCCTTCCCTCCCTCTCTTCCTTCCTTTTTTCCTTCCTCCCTCCTTTCTTTGGCATTGACTAGGTTATTTATCTGATAGTAAGGATGTTATACACGTGTACCTTCATTTAGATGATTGATTCTAAAATTGATAAATGTTTTTTGTTCTATGTTCAAACCATACCATAGCCAATTACAATGGTCAGACCATAACATAGGTTGTTCAGAAAAGTATTCCTTCCAGAAATGAATGACCATGCAGTAACTGAAGAAATTCCTGCTTGGCATTCACAGGCTTTCTCTCCACTAATTCTTACCATTTATCAAAATGCCAGCCTGAAATTCTGCTCTTCCACTTATAAATAATGAAGAATTCCCCCACCACTGCTAATTCAAAATGAAGAAAACAGATAATCTTGCATTTATTTCCCGAGTTTCTTTGTAACAACCATTTCTGCTTTGGGAGGCGAGACACCCTTTTTGAAGTGTTTATTTAACAATCTCACTGTTCTGAAGTTACCTAAATTACAATCCTGTCAGCCAGTGAGATGATGCTGAGAACATTCATATTTACAGAGTATACTTAGGTTCAGAGAATTTCCTTGGCATCTGATTTTTACATAAGAAAATATATACTTAAGAGTTAATATTTTGATAATTCATTTAAGGCAACCAAGATCAATAAAAAGGAATAGTGTCCTAATGAAAAATAGCAAAATATCTATAGAATGTATAAATTTTACCATCTGACTCACTTTTAAAAACCCCGAAGATGTTCTGTTTGGGATGTTAAAATTCAAATGCCAATCTTATGCATTTTTGCTGCTTGTTAATTGAGCTTGTAAAGGTGATAAATGGCTGGACAATGAATTATAGGGAAAATTAAAAATTATTGTCATTTCTCATAGTAGCCGTATGATACTTAAAATGCAGATGAACAGAAGATAGTGTGTAGTATTTTACTGTAGAACCTTTTTAAAGGGTCTGGATGGAGAGAGCAGCTATCCATGGTGCTGATAGCCAGGAACTGACAGGTGTGGAGCTAAGTGGACAATGAGTTCCAGATCAGAGATCAAAGTAACACCTGTTCTCAATATGTCTACTTTCCAGACATGTAAGAATTAGTAAGGGATTGACCTTAGAGATCATAATGCAGCTTCCCAGTGAACTTTTAACACACATTAACTCTAGTCTTTCAAATCAAAGAAAGAGAATGAGTAGAATTGGTGGGGGTGAAAGATGCTCATTTCAGATGTCAAAAGCCAACTACAGAGTTGTATGTAGTCCATTATTTCACAATAAGTTGCTGTGGTTGAAGACAGAAAAGTCTGAGCTTTATTTTACTACTCAATAACTGTATAACCTTGGGAAATTCGCTTACCTCCCTGAATGATTCTCTTGCCTGTAAAATGGGACGATAGTAAGCATCTCCTGTGGTTTACTTTTATTGTCCCTTTTTACTTATCTCAATGAAAGCTCTCTCAGGGCAGGAATTTTTATGTGTTTTGTTCACTGATCTATCCAAGAATTTGGACTATTTTCTCAGAACATAGTGTTCAGTAGATAGTTGCCAAATAAATGAATCAGGGAGAAGAATTTTCTTTAGTGTGGAGCTAAAAATGTCTTCAGGAGATTTCCAGGTACTAGGGAACTACAACAAAACTTATAATTTACTATATGCTGGCAAACTGAATGTATTAAAAAAGATGATTGGATACAAAAAGGTGGAAAAATAAAACCAAAAAAGATGAAAATTTAAGAGAAGTGTTATGATGGATAAAACAAAATCAGATAAAATGAATTGGTATCTCAAGTGCCACTAGAATATACAAGTCTCCACCCAGACCACTAATTTTGAGAGGGGGGCACCACTTCTAAAAACTGCAACATTTAACATTTATACTCTGTGTTACAATAAGTGCTATGAATTATTTAGAACATCTCTAGGACTTTGTCAGAGAGTCATACTTAGGCACTTGGGTAAGTGCTTGTTAAGGATTGTTGTTTCAGAGAAAGAAATATCAATCTGGCATTGAAGGCCTTCCTTTAACTTCCTACCCACCTTATCTTCTGAGACTTTTCATTATGACCCTTCCTCTACTTTTCATATTACCCAGGACAGCCCTGATTTATTCCTGCCTCTGCACTTGACCCATAATGTTATTTCCTCCCAAAAGGAGCAGGTTTTTCCCCTTTTACCTAATCAAATGCTACATATTTTTAAGGTACACTCAAATACTAGCAACTCTTATGACATTACTTGTAATGGTTCCTTACTCCATTAATCTCTCCAATTAATTAGCTTTCATTATTTAATACTCTACTAATCACTTGTCATTTAAACATAAACTGTTTGATATTATTTTTTCCTCTGCATAGTGTATTATTACCATTTGAAGGTGAAGATACTTCTTACATTTCTGTTATACAGTTCAAAATACCAAGTACATTTCCTTAATACATACTGGGCACAAAATAAATGTAGATTTGATATAATCTGATTGCTTGAATCACTCTTCATGTACGCTCACAATGAAGAACTATGAACAGGGGCACCTGGGTGGCTCAGTGGGTTAAGCCTCTGCCTTCGGCTCAGGTCGTGATCCCGGGTCCTGGGATCGAGCCCTGCATTGGGCTCTCTGCTCAGCAGGGAGCCTGCTTCCCTCTCTCTCTCTCTCTGCCTGCCTCTTTGCCTACTTGGGATCTATCTCTCTGTCAAATAAATAAATAAAATCTTTAAAAAAAAAGAACTATGAACAATTAAATCTATGTCTATACAAGGGTTATTGAATGTTCTTCTGGTTAGTTGGGAGTTCATTGTAATTTAATTATTTGTTAATGACATATTTGACAAGATGAATTTTCCCGAAGTATGTGAATGATGCTAAGATAGAACCATTCATAGTAACCTGAAGATAGATGAGAATTTAGAAGGCTCTAACTTGGAGGTGGTCATTGCAAGTGACCTTAATAAACCAAACAATCAAAAGTACATTATAGGGGCACCTGGGTGGCTCAGTGGGTTAAAGCCTCTGCCTTCGGCTCAGGTCATGATCTCAGGGTCTTGGAATAGAGCCCTGTGTCAGGCTCTCTGCTTAGCAGGGAGCCCGCTTCCCTTCCTCTCTCTCTCTGCCTGCCTCTCTGCCTATTTGTGATCCTATCAAATAAATAAATAAAATATATTTTTTTTAAGTACATTATAGAATATAGCATAAAAAATAAATCCTAAAGAAAACTACTCAGAAACATATTGAGGGGGGCGCCTGGGTGGCTCAGTGGGTTAAGCCGCTGCCTTCGGCTCAGGTCATGATCTCAGGGTCCTGGGATCGAGTCCCGCATCGGGCTCTCTGCTCAGCAGGGAGCCTGCTTCCCTCTCTCTCTCTCTCTCTGCCTGCCTCTCTGCCTACTTGTGATCTCTGTCTGTCAAATAAATTAAGAAAAAAAAATAAAAGAAACATTATTGAGGGAACTAAAATATCATCCTTTGTCTGGTTTTCATCTGGATTTTAACTCTGAACCTGCGGGTTTGCCTACTTTCACTTTCATTCATCTATCCTGGTCCCTACTCCACAGCTTCTTACCCTTACTCTTCACATCCCTCCACAGGCACTGCCGTCTCCTACGTTGGCTCAACACTTTCCTCACATGGCTCTAATTTCTCAGTCATTTATGTTTTCATTATTTTTTTTCTATTCCTTTCTTTCTTTTGCTCTCTCTCTTTTCTCCCTCCTCCCTCCCTCTCTCTCTCTCTCTCTCTCTCTTTCTTTCTTCTCTTTCTGATATTCCCATTACGCATTGTTGTACCTGTTGTAGTTGTCCCATTGTCCTTGGATATTCTATTCGGTTTTTTTATCTTCTGTCTTTGTTCTCTTTGCTATTAATTTTGGAGGTTTCTATTGAGATAACCTTGAGCTCAGAGATCTTTTTCTTGACCATGTGTAGTCTACCAATAAGCCCATCAAAGACATCCTTCATTACTGTTACAATGTTTTTTTATCTCTAGCGGTTCTTTAGGTTCTTTCATCTCTCTGCTTACATTGTCCATCTGTTCTTGCATGTTGTCTGCTTTATCCATTATTATCCATTACAGCCCTTAGCATATTAATCATAGCAGTTTTAAATTCCTAATCTGATTAATTCCACTATCCCTGCCATGTCTGGTTCTCATGCTTGCTTTGTCTCTTCAAAATGTGTTTTTTTTTTTTTAACCTTTTGGTATGCCTTGGAATATTTTCTTGATAGTCAGATATGATGAATTGGATAAAAGGAATTGTTGTAAATAGACCTTCAAGTAATGTGATAGGTGTTGGGAGAGGGGAAGCGTTTTATAGTTCTATTATTAGTTCTCAGTTTTTTAGTGAGCTTTTGCCTGTGGACTGTGAACTTCACAAGTGCTTCTCGGTATTTTTTTTTTTTTTTTTCTGTTAGGTGGGAGAGGATGGCTACAGTTAGGTATTTTCCTTTCCAAGTTCAGTGAAGTTCTAATAATACCTGGGCCATTTTAGGCATTGGTTAACTAGTTTCCCCTGAGGACAGGCCTTGTTATGAAGAACAGAATGCTCTTTTGTATTTCAAAACGGTTCCTTATCCCCTCCTGTCAGAAGCACAGAAGATCTGTCCTCAATAGTTACTGTGGGAATCTGGTCAAACTCCTAGAGGTAAATGTCTCACAGTGCTGTGGGGATCCTCTGTCACTGGTCCCCCCTGGAGTTTTCATTTTCAGAGTTGTCTGCATTGTGCCTCCAACAGTTCATCAATGATAGTTCAGGTTTTCCTGCCACTAGTCATTCCTGGGGCACTTTCTGCTTCTCTCTATTCCAGTAAATTGTTATTCTCTGTATTTACCTGTCAGTCTTTTCAATCTTAGGGGCAGTGGTTTGCCCAGTGTCCTCCCCTCTCTTATGAATCCTAGAAGAGTTGATTTTTCAGTCTGTTCAGCTTTTAACTTGTTGTTAGGTAAAGAACCTTGTTGGAGTGGTGACTTCCAAACTACTTACATGTGGAATCAGAAACCAGAAGTCAACATTTCTTTTAAAGGAGCTTATAGAATATATTGTCTGTCTAATATAACTTAGTATTTGATTATGCCTATGAATCTCTGTTTTCTCTGCATAAGTCTTATCTCCCTTTATAGAAGATAAATTGATCACTTGATCAATTTAGGATGTGCCTAGCAGAACTTGAGTGTGAAATAGATGCATGATAGAGTCTCCATGGCAAATAAGTGTTCCTCTGCCTGAGATCACTACAAAAAGTCCAGCAGACAAGGCCCATAGCCATCTTTTGAAGAGTTAAGCTTTTCTTGAGGAATAACTGCTCCTACCTATTGAGCCGTGTTCAAAGCATCATTTCCTTAGGTCAATTTATTTAACCTTAACAACTTTATGAGATGAGTAATGTTCTCAAACTCCATTTTACATCTTAGAAAGATTGTATTCTTTCATGAGATGGTCAGTTAGATGTGTGGCCACAAGACGGGACACAAGGGAGGGTTGGGGAAACAAAGTTTATTAAACTCATAGGTCCTCGAGAGATAGTCACTGCATGCCATGAAAAGGTCACATGGCAAGAGCATCCAGGAGTCAGGCTCCACCAAGCAGGTGGGGATGAGATGGGAGTAACGACTCACGGGAATGTGCTTTTATTGGAGGGTCAGGATGGGGTGCATGCATAAAAGGTCTGAGGGGATTTCAACAGGGCATTTGACTGTCACTAGGTTATAGTCACATCAGGGCAAGCATGGGAACTTGGGCCAGGGGCTAGCCTTATCACATGGTGCACCTGGTCCCCTGGGCAGGTGCTCACAGTTTGTTTGTGAGGATGTCAAGACAGCAAGAAAATACAAAGTTTTAAGCTCACAATAGACACGAAAAAACTGATGTTAAGAAATTTGATAGAGGCCAACCAACTAATAGGTGATGACACCACTATTTGAACTCAGGCAGACTGACTTAATTATTAGGTTAACCCACCTCCCGAGAGATGATACTGAGTCAAAAAGAGGAATAATAGGAAACAAATTTCCTGTAATTGCTACGTTTGCCAGATAGATGAGGTGGCTCCATCTTAATCAGTGTTCCAGCAACAGACACTTTTACAAAGATGGATCTGAATGGGACTCCAGCAAAAATGTCAAGAGTGGCCAAAGACATGAAGATTAATGGCATTTACTGATTAGAAGAAAGGTGGTTTCTCACTATTTGGCAACACTTTTCACAGCAGAACGCACCATTCCAACAAAGAAAAGATGGATGAAGATGAAGCCAAAGGAAAGGATGGGTGAGGAGAGGGGAGAGGGTAGGAGATTAAAAGGCAAGAGGGGGGAATGAAGAGAAAATGTGATGGAGAAGCAGGCAGTGACCAAAGCACTGGCAGTAAGGGACTGAGGTGATTGTGATAAAGAGACAAGAACCTAGCAGCTAGAGCTGTGTTGTTGTTGTTCTCAACTCCGGCTGGACAGCGCTCTCTTCAGGGTGTCCCAAGGCCAAGGGGGATGGGTTCTTGCTGACAGGATGATAGCAACAGTCCTTCAGTGCAGTCTGGTAGAATTCTGTGATAATGGAGATGGAGATATTCATTATTTTCACTGTCCAACAGGATGGCAGTAACCACAGGGGGCTACTGAGCACTTGCATTGTGGCCAGTGCAAATGAAAAACTGAATTTTTCAATTTATTTAAGTTGAATTAATTTAAATATAAATAATCACATGTGGTCAGTGACTACTGTATCAAGTAACAACAATCTAGGACTTTCAGGTGGCAAAGTGATTCTAGGGAGTTCTCTTAAAAAAGTATATTTCATCATAACCCTGTAATTCTTTAGGGATGCTGATTGTACAGAAAAATAGGTGAGTGTCCTAAACTCAGATCCTGAATTATCAGGAAAAGGCTATGTTATATTCTACTTCCTAAGTGTTATGGACAAATTATGCCTCCCCCAACTTACATTTTAGGTACGCCAGTAGTTCAGAATGTGACTGTATTTGGAGAGAGGGCCTTTCTAGAAATGATTAAGTTAAAATGAGAACATTAGCTTGGTGCCTATTCCAAGCTGACTGGTGTCCTCATAGAAAGAGATTAGGACATAGAGAGATACCAGGGGAGTGTGTGCACAGAGGAAAGACCATGTGAAGGTACAGCAAGAAGTTCAGGAGAGATGCCTCAGAAGAAACCAAACTGCTAATTTTGGATTTCCAGCTCCCCAAACTGTCAGAAAATAAATTTCTGTTGCTTAAGCCATCTAGTTTATGATATTTCAGGAATAGGAAACTATTCAAGGCACTTAAAAACAAGTGCAATATATTTTAAAAAAATTAATGTGATATAAGTAAAAAATTTCAGGATCTAAAGTATTTAACCTTTATAAAACCTTATTTCTTGACCAATCCCTCAAAACTGAAATCACAGTCAAAGCCAGTATGTCAGGCTCAGAATCTTGTAGTGGAGCGTTCAAAGGAGGATACAAATTATAAGCTACAATTATCTGCTGCTAAAAAGTATTTTATATGCTATTCAATTTAAATTCTAAAAGTCATATTAATGACAGTTAAATGGTAGTTCCCTATGCAGAATGACAGGCTTTAAAATGTGACTCCTCCATGTAAGATTGAAGGGAAATTTCTGGTTGCTGGGTCCTGGTTTGGTGCTGTCAAGGTCAGCATTCTTAAGTAGGGAATTTGCATTAGTGTCTGGGTGTTGCAAGAGCTGCATAAATTACCCATTGCAATGGCCAGCTCTTTCAAAGATCGCTGCTGGCAGATATGGTAAGTGTGGGGAGGAGAGAGGGAGGCTCTCCCTCTGTTTTTCTTGCCAATAAAATATGTTGTCATGTTTTATTTCTTGTTGTTTCTTGAGATGAATATTATCTTCATATATATATATGAAGATAATATATATATATATATATATACATATATATGTATATATATATAGTTTTTTGTGATATGCTCCAATTAATTACGTGACTGCTAGTCATTGACCTGACCTATAATAGTACCTTGAATTTTGCAGATATCAAGGCATTATGATAAGACTCACTGTTTTGGGGGTGCCTGGGTAGCTCAGGAGGTTAAAGCCCCTGACTTCGGCTCAGGTCATGGTCCCAGGGTCCTGGGATTGAGCCCCATGTCAGACTCTCTGCTCAGTGGGGAGCCTGCTTCCTCCTCTCTCTGTCTGCCTCTCTGCCTACTTGTGATCTCTGTCTGTCAAATAAATAAAATCTTAAAAAAAAAAAAAAAGACTCACTGTTTTGCTAAAATGTGAGGAGGCTACATAGGCAATCCTAAAGCTACATACTTTAATAAAAATTTTCTGTAAATTGGAATCAATAGTACATATTTGGAAGCTATTGATAAATAGGCAAATTTTTACCTACTCAGAGAAAAAGGGCATTAAATTTAGTTGCAGAGACTCCAAGATCTTAACAGCAAAACATTTCTCCTCGTATTATATTACTGATTTACATCTCCAATTACCATGATTTTTCTCAAGAAAAACTTCATTTAGAATCAGTGTTAAAACTGGCTTTTCTCCAAAATGAAATTATGAAGAATTATGAAATTATGGAGTTGGCAAAATCAGGGTTTTTTTCCTACATCCCTGGTGTTATTATTTGTAATGTGGTATTGGTTCATTTGGGCTAACCCCCAGTGTTTTGGACTTTTGGTGGCTCTTTCTTGCATTGAGATTTATCTGTAAGAGGGGCATCCAGCTGGCTCATTCAGAAGAATCTGGGACTCTTGATCTTGGGATTTTGAGTTGAGTCCCACATTGTAGAGATTTCTTAAATAAATAACTAAACTATATATATATATATATCTGTAGGATAACCTATTTTCTCTATGCTCTGTGGATTCTAGTTAATAAATAATTCTTGCTATTAGATGAATGGGTCATGATGGACTTTCAAACTTTTCTAGGCATTATCTTTGTTATCACCCTCTTTTGGTTAAGTAAGAGATATGAATGTAATTAATCTGATTCCATGGTAGATGGGAGATGGAACAATATTCCTTCCCAGACGGAGCTTCTGTTTCCTATTAAAATTTATTTCTTATGAAGCTATATGGCCTTCCTATGTTTGTGAAGGTTTTGCTTCTGTCAGTGGGCACTTCATTTGGGGGTACTGGTCTTTGAATACTAACAATCTTTTTTTGGTATAGAAATGAGAGCTACACCCATCTAGAATAAAAGCCCTTTTCAAGTACCATTTTGTGAGTCAGGTACCTGGTTTGTCCATGAAAACCAGCAGAAATAGCTGAACCAGATAGACCCAACCCTTATTTTCAGAATGGGGATTAAAATGTAATTGGACCATTCAAAACACTTGTACCAATCAGGATGGTCTAAGATATGAGTCCATAATAAGCAACCCCCAAATTTTAGTGACTTATTTATAATAAAGTTTCTTTCTTGTGTATATGGAGCTATATATTCCAAATCTCCCCCTCCCAAGATCTAGGCTGAGAAAGGGTACTCCTTGTATCAAATACTGTCAATCACCATGCCAGAGGAAAGAGTGCTTTGGAAGGTCTCACACCAGCAATTCAGCACTCGGCCCAGAAGTGATACATGTTACTTGGGCTCACAAGTCACTGCCCAGAACAAATCACAGGCCTCACCCAGCCAAAGGGGGCCTCAGAAATGCCATCCCCATTTTTTTTTAATTGTCTGAGAGAAAATTTGACATATTTGGCCAATAGCATAAATGACTGTGCAGTGCCTGAAGCATTTTCTTTTACTTTGGAATTTATGAGGACAAAACATCAACTACAATTAAGTATATGTACATAACAAAAGAACTGTGCCTGTGTTGCTGAATAGTTAAGTTAGTCAGAAACAAATACATAGCAGACGATGAAAAACGCCAGCCAGTAGTGGCCAGAAAACAACCCTCTCCTAGGCCTTGTTTAGATCATCTTATTCTATGGTCCTGCTTTGGTATTCAGGGCAAGTCCATGTCAAACCATCAGCTTTTATCACAGCTGACGTATTTATTGCAAAGAATTCCCAGTTTTGGCTTCTGAATGGTAAAACTTCAATTTTTAATGCATAGAAACGTTCTGCCTCAATTATACAGATTTAATTAAGTGGACTTTATATTGATATGGTTATTTCCCTTTTTACTTTACGCCACAGAAGTCTGTGAGTCATAGGAAATGTGGAGTGGAAGGGGGGGTTTCAATATGAATATGTCATTCAGTGTGCTCCCCAATCTGTGACTCTCTTCTGTAGAAGAAGTTATAAATAGATATGACTGAACCGTATGAAATTGCCATTTTTGTAGGATAAACAGTTGATTACTGTCAATTTCATATATTTTAACCTACTAATCCCTCCATAGTTTTAGGTTAAGAAAAATCTTTTCAAGGATGAATGTTGTTTATAGGGTCCCATTTGTTTAGTTATAATCTCTAATAGGGGTCAAGAGGACAGATTTTTGAATTTAAATAATTCTGTACCTTTGTCTCTTAGTTATGAGGCCATAAGTAGATTCTCTGGCTCTTCAGTTTCTGAAGCCCATAAAAATAATACCAATGTCATGGGCAGTTGCGTGAATACAATGTGATTGTGTGTTTAATACTTAAAATATTGTCCCTGGTATCTGTCAAATGCCCCCATATGGTGTTTTATACATTATTTCTTCTCACTTGCAAATGTTCCTGACCATCACACAACCATAATAAAATCACCATTTGTAACTAAATTCTGCCTAGTTAGAGTTTGCCCAATCAACTCTTAAATGTCTTCCATGTGCAGATTGCAGAGGCATTTGCTCCTACTAGAAGGGTCCACTCCATTCAAGGAAAGCCAACGCACGGACATGCCCTCTTGGGCCCCTTCAGAGCTTCCTCACCTTGGCAAGTAACTTTGAGATCACCCCAGAGGAAGGAAGAACCCAGAAAAGGGGACAGGGAGGAACACGGGCACTCTGCATTTCATACTAACTTTGAGGCTACCCAGGAAAGATGTAGGACAAGGGCAAGTAGAGATGCCAGCCCCATCAGAACAAAGTATAGCCTAATTTCTCATCTTTATGCTTGCATGCTGTTTTGAAAGGGCTGACTCAGGAGGGAGTTAGAGGAATTCTCAAGTTGTCTATTTAAGGAACATGCACAGAATGAGTCCATTAATAAGGAGAGAGAGGGCCAGTGTGGAGATTGCCAATCACCAGGAATACTGAATATCTGGATATCCCCACTTTTTCCTTCCTTCCATAACCAAATACATGTCTGGTAAGAATTCAGTGTTCTTGCAAATAAAGTTCATTCCTATACAGATTGACATCCACCAAACTGAGAAAGAACACTAAGAGAATTTTTAATTAGTATTAATAGAAAGAAAACATTACAATGATTCAATTTACTCTTCTCTAATAGCTAACTTGAGACAGAACACAGAGTTGGTGGAACATCCATTTTAATTTCATCTATCCTAATCATGCTTGCTCAAAATAAAAGCTTATAGCCACATAATGTGAGATGAATGGGAAGTACCCTCAATGCTTATTTAAGCCATTGCATTTTCATAGAGTTAGAAACGTACGGCACACAGAGGGAGAGTTATTTTCAAATTCCCCAGTTTATCAAGAATATTTACAAATCCTTCTACAATTTACTTTTCATTTACTTAATTCCTTTATTAAAGAAGTTATATGTTCTGAATAAGTCTCAGTCTTTAAAACACCCTTTTAAGATAGGAAAGTTTATACGGTATCCAAGGCATTTTAGAAAGAGAAAATGTTACCTAGAAGTCAGTAATTTTAGAGCCTCTGCCATAAATATGTACCAGAATTTTTCAACACTTCACAAACATTGAGTGTCATAAAAATTAGTGTTCAATTTTTAAAAATTTTTTGAATGTTAGCATATTCAACAGAAATTGATCTGTGCTATAGAAATCAATGATGAAGTTTGCTTTGTGCATGAGAATTAGCTTTCTCCCTGCACACTCACAGTTACCAAGGTACCTCTCCATTACTGGCCTGAGCTTCTCAGTTCTACACTCCTGCCAGGCTGAGGGCCCCTCCAAGTGTAATCAACACTGCATTGTGTTGTGGTGGAGTGTATTCTCTCACCAAAAACAGGCGAGACTGTATATAAATAATTGAATGCTAAACCTGGGAAGCCAGTCCTGGGCTAGCAACCTTCCAGCACGGTGAGCTTCATGAGGAGAGAAAGGACATCACAAGCTTTTTCAAGATTCCTCCATGGAAGCATACTCAGAGTCAGGTGAGTCACTCAATCTTCTTTCCTGTTTGTTTAATAAGAGGCATTGTCTCTCTGCCAGACTCCCTATGGGAGCTTAATAAATATTAATTGAATGAATGAGTGAACTGACATGAAGTATGGGGTGGGTGATGCTGAAAGACTTGCCTTGCAATGGTCATATGGCCCTACTGGCACACAAAGAATAGAATCTCTGTAGGCTATTTCTTTCCTTAGCTGGTGGCCAAGACAATGGCTTTGCAATTGACAATGCTCCTCTATGTGAGCAAGTGAGCAAGCGTGTTTTCTGCCAGTTTTGCTCCATTTTGGCATGGAATAGAGCTGAAAAATTCACATAGCATTTTGGGTACAAAAGGTGAGAAAATGGAAGGCACTCTCTTCCATTTAGTTGTAAACTTTCAAGCTATCAAAGAATCTGGATTATTAAATACTAATTGTTTAAGGACTAGCCTTTATTCTGTCTTTCGAAAGCATTCTATTTATCATCAAAAGAAATAGCAGTGCTTGTTGTAATATTCATATTTCTTTCCATCTTATGTTACTTAAATACCGTCATTACCATAACAAGTATGATTGGCATAAATAAGTTTGAGAAAGGAACATAACTAACTCTTGGTCAACAACAACACTAACAACCAACCAACAGAAGAGAGCAGAAGAGCACATGCATTCTAGAAAGTAGCTGAAAGCATTTCGGAATACTGAAGGCCTCAGACTGCACATTTCACAGAGGACCTGAGAGAGCTGATTAGTCAAACAGAGGTAGATTAAAACAGCATGCGCCCCCTGTACTGCTGTCCTAGTGCCCACAGCAGCCTCGTCCCTCATGTATTCACTTTAATTCCTTTTTGACCCTTTGAAGCCACTTTGTACTTGTCTGCCTCCTTAACTGCACAACCTGACTTACAATAGTTGCTGAATATATGTCAGCTAATGAATGTTGGAGGCCAACCAATCACAAGCTGTCAGTTACCTGATTGTCAGATACCTGATTCTTTTTCTATGTTTTTTCTTCCTCGCTATTGCCATACCTGGAGCTCTTTGCATTGTTTGGTGCTCCATCATATTAGGAATTTAATTGAAGTGTACCTATGACATATGGGCACATTGCTTTGGTGCTTCTAACTGTAGGTGACAGAAAAAAAATTTTTTTAAAGATTTTATTTATTTGACACAGAGAGAGGGAACACAAGCAGGCTGAGTGGCAGGCAGAGGGAGAGGGAAAGCAGGCTCCCTGCTGAGCAGAGATTTCCCTATGTGGTGCTCCATCCCAGGACCCCGAGATCATGACCTGAGCCAAAGGCAGACATGTAACCAATTAAGCCACCCAGGCATCCCAGTGACAGAAAATTTTTAAGAAATGGTGACATTAGAAGTTTCATTTCTTCCTGTTACATTAGCTGAGTCCTCTAGCATTTCTTCTTGGCCTTAATTTTCTATTCTTTCATCAAGCTTCTAAAGGCAAACTTGTTTTAAATTATAAAGTCCAGGAGTAAATACATGTGCAAGAATGCCTGACTGATTCTGAGAATAATTAAAGTGGCCTCTTTATGCTTATTGATAAGATTGTTCATATTTCTCAGGGAGTATTACACTTGTTTGATTTCCTACTTGTTGCTTCTATTGCCATGTTAAACAAATCTAAGTGATGATGCATTCAAAATGCAACTTTATTTTTAAAACGTGTTAAATGGGGTTAATTTTAGCCTGCCTGAGCATAGAAACCTGGTCAAGACCCCTGGCTTTTGTACTCACTCTTAACTAATGTACAGTTCCATAGTCATTTGACGTCCCCCAAATCATCTTAATTCAATAATTATACCATCCAGCCTGGGATATTATTCAAATCACTAAATGTTACTTAGCATTAAAATCTGTTTCTCTTATTTAGTGTAGAGGAAAGCTGGAAGCTTGCAGTGGGGAGGAGGGATAGAATAGATTTTTCCTTATTTTTCCACACTGGACTTCTCCTTCTCTCACCCACACTTACTAGTCAATTCCTGACCTCTCTGGGGGAGAGAGGAGAGAGTTGGAGGAGGATGAGTGGAGGGAGAATAGAAAAGATCTTACTTACACTGGAACTGTTATAAGCTGGCTTCATGCTTTCTGGGCCTGGCTGAGGGAAGCCAACTCTTTCTCTCAAGAGGTGTTTTCATGATCTCTTCAGAAGATCCCTGATTGACCCTCTGATAGCACTTTTCATGACAATGATGGATGCATCTCTATTCCAGCCTGTCATTTGCAACTCTTCTTATAGCCCCTAACAATTCTGAATGCATCTCCAGTTTCTTGCTCCTCTATGTGGCCCTTTGAGACAGGACATAAGATGACCCCATGATAATTCTGTCTCCCACATGAGTCATATCAGGGCCATAGGAAATACTCATGGATCTCTTGACCAAGCAAATTCTGGAGGTTCAGGCTGTTTCTGATATAGCCTCTCTAACTCTGTTGACGTTGGGATACTTCAATGTGAATTGAATGATTCCTTAGTTATCAGTCTTTGTGTCTCCCAACTCCCAGCACTTCTAAGATTCTCCAAGTCATCCCATGAAACTGAGGTGGAGCTAAAACCCATCCTCATCTTCGAGCATTCAGAGTAGCAGCAGCTCTGTCAAGGAAATGTCATCCCCACACTTTCTCCCCATTTCATGTACTCACTCTATTTATATCTCTGATTTTGTTGGGAGTCCCCAGGTTCTAGAAGTAGGTCTCCATTATTTCTTTTGTAAATTCCGCCAATGAGAGTCAGACTCACACTCTGACTTTCTGTTGGGAATTCAGTCAAAACTGAGACAGGAGAACTTCCTTTTTAAACATCCTATTAAATAATCATTTCTATACCCTGCTTCTGGTTCAGATCAAAGCTTATCACCACCTATAAACAGATGAAGACTCTAAGGTCAAAAAATTTGTATAAGAAATATACAAGTCAAACACATCTAGAATCTTAACAGTTCTCAAATAGTCAATTTTATTTGATTCATGCAAAGTTCCTCCTATAAAAATTCTGCTAACCTTTCAGTAACCCTTGAAACTGGTGAAGAGTAAGTATTAGTTGTCACAAGTGAAAATTGTAGCTCTACAGAAAACAACGCTAAAGGTTAGAGGTGACGCTTAGTCAGAGATTCTTGTGCTCTTAAGGACTTGGATTACCCCTTGGGTAGTTACTATCTTCTTGGCTTGACTTCTCACCTAGAACCTTGAGACTATCTCTTTGATATGAAGCCCAACAGGCTGACACATCAATTCTTTTCTTCTTCTTTGGGATTAAACACACAAAAACTCATATATAAGTATGTTGGTACAAGGTAACAAAAAACAGAGTTATTAAGAAAAAGGAAAAGCAAAGCAAGTCAGGTATTAGAACACAGAAAGATCACAGCAGTCCCAAATCTTGCACTGCTCAAAACATAATTCCCCAAATATCATTTTTGTTTTCTGGATAAAGGACCTTTTCCTACTGGGACCTACTGTCACCTCTGCTGTGCTCTATTGGCATGAACTGTAGCCATGTGCTTGGTTATTTACCTCCTGTTGGTAAAATTGTTCCCACATGGTCTACCCCTGCCCCCACACATGTGCTCTGTCCCCAAAAGATGTTCTGGCCTGGCCCACTCACCTCCCTCTTCCGGAACCTGATCTCATGCTGAATTAATTCTTGGCCTGCTTCTCTGGATCCAGTGACCTTTATTGTGCACCTGTTCTGAGAAAGGTACTAAACTGGACAGGACTAATCTTGTTGCAAATGATAGAAAGTTAGTTTGAAGTAGTTAGGCAAAAGGGTGAATTTATTGGCCCAAGATCCTGGATAGGTAGGGGTATAACTAGTGCCCCAGGGGATCCATTCCACCAGGAATCTCTATATCACTGCCCCTTATCTCTGGCTTTGTATCTTCATCTGCAATTTTTCTTCTTCCATAGACTGGGGATAAGGCCATGACCAGGATCAGATCCTCACAGATTTCCAAGAGAAAGGGTCTCCATATTTCTCAATTCTAGGGGTGAACAGAAAGTTCTGGAGAAAGATTTTAGTCCAGAAAGAATGAGCTCATCTTCTGGGCCAATCACTGAGGCCAGATGGGCAGGATCAGGGCAGCTTCTGCTATGGAAAAGAGAGATATGGGACAGTGCTTCCAGGAAGATGGAGGTGAGCCAGGCAGTCCCCACAACAGATGTCCACCAAAGGCACGATACCAAACGAGACATTAGTAAAAGGGAAACCTAACATTCTCCTGAATTAGGTAATAATTCCAAGAAACCTATTTTAACAAACTTCCACTTTTACACTAAGCTTCCAAGAGAAAGAATTCACTCCTTGAGGCCATCTGTCACCTGGATAATGGGGAGCCATGCCTAACGGGAAAAACCCCCACATCATTCAGAACCCCTTATGTCTTGACTGGGTAAGAGGGAAGTTAGATAAAGAGTTACAGTGTAAGTCACAGCATTTCTTGGAATCTCAATATTCTGCTAATACCCAATTTTATTTAGTCTATCAAATTTTCTCTCTATAAAAATCCTGCTAACCTTTGAAGAGCCCCTGAAAATGGCATAGAGAATGAACTAACTGTTGACAGAAATTGGAAATACAGAACTTCAGGAAGCTACATGAAAGGTTAGAGGTGGCTCTATGCCAGAAATTCTGTCATACATTGGCTCTCATATCTTCACTGTAGGGAGTTCAGATCTTGCTTTGGTCCTGGCCTCTGGCCTCTGGTTTCCCCCTCCACTGCCTCAGGATAGCCAGGGCTTCCTTTAAGAGCCACAGTCTGGTTTATGGGTACCTGGGTGGCTCAGTAGGCTAAGCATCAGACTCTCGATTTTGGCTCAGGTCACGATCTCAGGATCTAGGGATCAAGTCCTGCATTGGGTCTCCCCACTGAGCAGGATGTCTGCTTGGGATTCTCTCCCTTTCTTTCTGTCCCCCCCCCCCCACCTCTCTCTCTCTCCCTCTTTCTCTCTCTCTCAAATAAATAAATCTTTAAAAAAATAGCCACAATCTGATTTATCAAAGGATTCCAGGACTCTGGTATTTCTTAGTTTGTACCTTTATGGGCTGTGACATTGTATACTGGAAACAAATTACAAATTTCCTTTTTTTTTTTTTAAAGATTTTATTTATTTATTTGACAGACAGAGATCACAAGCAGGTAGAGAGGCAGGCAGAGAGAGAGAGAGAGGAGGAAGGAGGCTCCCTGCTGAGCAGAGAGCCCGATGTGAGACTCGATCCCAGAACCCTGAGATCATGACCTGAGCCGAAGGCAGAGGCTTAACCCTCTGAGCCACCCAGGTGCCCCAAATTTCTAATTGTATCTAATTTCATGTTTATTGGGTAAGAAATCAAACTACTTTCCTAGAAATAAAAGCTATTTTATTATCAATTTTAAATCATAAAACTAATGCATCCAGCTTTTTCCTCCTGAAATTTATTTTCTTCTTCCTAGAGTATATCCTCTAGTAATTCTTGTGAAAACATCTATAAGCAATAAACTCTCTGAAGACTAGGATGTCTGAAAATGTTTTAGTCTACTCTCATATTTGAGTGACAATTTCATTGTATATAAATTAGAGGCTCAAGTCTATTTATTCTCAGCTTTTTGAAGAGGACGTTCTAATATTCTCTTCTGCACAATGATCCTTCTGAGAAGTATGCTATCATTTTTATTCCAATTTCTTGTAGGTAGTCCGTTATTTTTCTGTCTCTTAGTTTTTAGGGTTTTCCATTTAGGTTTGACCTAGCAATGAAATGGTCTAAAACTGGGTTTTTGTCACTGTTATTGCCATTGCTGTGTTTGCTCCTTGGCAGTCCTTTCAATGATAGGACTCAAGTCTTCCTTCAAGTCTAGAAATTTTTTGGTTTTTATGTCACTAAGCATTGTTTTCTCTGCATTTCCCATATTCTCTCAGTTTGGACCTCTAAAGGATTGAGGCTGATTTTCAGTCCTGTTCTCTTTTTTGCTTGTTTTTTAAACTTTTCTTTTATACCGTTTCTTTACTTTTTCCATTTATGCTGTATTCCAGAATAATTTCTTGGTGAAGCCTTTCATATCACCAAGTTACTCTTCAATTGTGTTTATTCTGCCCATTTTTAAGAATTTCTTATTTCAAAGGTTTATTTATTTCACTTTTTAGTAACATCAGTTTTATTTCATAATCATTCTTCCTAACATTTTGAATGCAATATGTTTCTTTACCTCCCTGATGATATAAAAGAAGCTTAAGTTGTAGTCCCGTACTACTTCTGCTAGTGTAATCCTTTCATTTGCCTAGCTTCTGTTTTTTTCTGAGAAAAGTCACCCTTTTACAGTGTTGGTGTTCCTCAAATTTTGAGAATATTTTCTTCTTTCTTATGAGTTTTTTAATTCAAATATAATTAACATTCAATGTTATATTAGTTTCAGGTGTACAATAACATGACTCAACAACTCTATACACTACTCAGTGCTCTTTGTGATAAGTGTGCTCCTAATCTCCTTTATATGTTTTTCCTATCCCCCAACACACCTCACCTTCGGCAACCACCAGTTTGATCTCCAAATTTAAGAGTCTGGGTTTTTTGTTTGTCTCTTTTTTTCTTTGTTTATTCATTTGTTTTATTTTTAAATTCCACATGAGTAAAATCAGTGATATTTGTCTTTCTCTGACTGATTTATTTCACCTAGCATGATACCCTCTAGGTCCAGCCATGTTATGACAAATGACAAAATTTCATTCTTTTCTAGGGCTGAGTAACATTTCATAATATATATTTCATTATATATATTTTTTAACAATATATATATTTCATTATATATATATCACAATATGTATATTTCATTATATATAATATATATTATGTAACATGTATATAATATATATTTCATTATATATATTCCACAATATATGCATTTCATAGTATATATTGCACTATATATATCATAATATATATATTCCACTATAATATATATATTTCACTATCTATATCTATCTATATATACATATTACATCTTCTTTATTCATTCATCTGTCAATGAACACTTGGGTTGCTTCTATAGTCTTCTAAATAATGCTGTAATAAACATAGGGGTGCATATATCTTTTCAAATTTGTGTTTTTGTTTTCTTTGGGTAAATACACGGTGGTGGAATCACTGGATCATATGGTAATTCTATTTTTAATTTCATGAGAAACCTCCCTACTATTTTCCATAGTGGTTGGACGAATTTACATTCCCAAAGGTGCAAAAGGATTCCCTTTCTCCATATCCTCCCCAGCACTTGTTATTTCTTAAGTTTTTGATTTTAGCCATTTGGCTAAGTATGTACTGATATCTCATTGTGGTTGTTAATTTGCATTTCCCTAATAATTAGTGATAGTCATCTTTTCATATGTTTGTTGGCCATCTGTATGTTCTTTTCCTTTTTCAGAATTTATTTATTTATTTGAGAGAGAGAGAAAGCAAGAGAGAGAGAGAGAGAGGAGAGAGAGAGACGAGATGGGGGAGGAGCAGAGGGAGAGGGAGAAGCAGACTACCCACAGAGCAGGGAACCCATCTGTACGTATTCTTTGGAAAAGTGTCTGTTCAGTTTCTCTGCCCACTTTTAATTGATTATCTGTGTTTTTGGTGTTGAGCTGTAGAAGTTCTTTATATATTTTGGATATTAATCCCTTATGAGTTTGTTTTGGTAGCTGAGCTTCTGTATTAGATTTTTTTTTTTTTAAGATTTTATTTATTTGAGAGAGAGAGAGATAGAGTGCAGGTGGGAGGTCTGGTGAGGAGGGACAGAGGGAGAAGCAGACTCCCTGCTGAGCAGAGAGCCCAATTCCGAAATCTATCCCAGAACCCTGAGATCGTGACCAGAGCTGAAGGCAGATGCTAAACAGACTGAGCCACCCAGGTATCCTTCTATTAGATTTTCTGTTAACTCTCTTTGTACAGCATGGTGGGGATAGGGAGCTGCTGTTTCCAAGGAGAGTGATGGAGGAATGAGCCATGACACTAGGTAAGGTAACAATGCTCCTGATTCTTCTGGGAACTGAGGACACCTGAAGGACTGCCTTTTTACTCTATCCCAAGCTTCAGCTGCTCCTGGGTGGAGATGGATATACCTGGGGTGTGTGTGTGTGTGTATGTGTGTGTGTATGTGTGTAAATCAATCTATCTGGCTAATGCCACTTGGGGACACTTGCTAATTACCTCTGGTCTCTTTTCTAAGCCCTTCTGTCAACTGAGTTCTTTTGGTGCTACTCCTATGCATGTTCTGAGAAGTTATTTTCCAACTTCATCCTAAACCTGTGCTTTCCATTTTTCCAAGCTTTCATTGGTTTCTTGCTAAGCTAAAGTTCCCCTCAGTTTTTATTATATATAAATAAGTTATACAATTTTATATAATTTTTACATGTATTTTTAATCATTTGTATGGATTTTGGGTGGGAGTAGTGTTTTCTAGTTCTTCATTACACCGTTTTGAAACCAGAGCTTTCTTCTTCTTTTTTTTTTTTTTAGGCAAACACTTATTGAGTTGACCATGTGTTAAGTGCAGCTAGGCATGGGAGTTAGAATAGTTTCCTCATAGAGCTTTTTTCCTGCCGCTTTAATGTAAAATTCAAGTCAGAAAGGAAAAAAAAGAGAAACTGTTGAATCTAAGGAAACTCAGTAATCAGCTCAGAAGGTCAGAACAATTATATCAAGCCAAGTAAGGCATCAAGAAAATAGTAAGACATTAGCTATAGGCAGGAAAAACATTCTCTGGTCCTCTGGTCTCTTTGTAATCCCCTATATACAGAGTGATGATATGTCCCAATTCTTCTATGATGGTCCCAGTTTGTGCCTATTGTCCTGGTGTAATTGCTAACAGTAACCCTTTCATTCTCAAAAGTATCCTAGTTTGGACTATAAATTATATGATCACCTTATAAAGACTATATGAAGAAAATCAATGAAGGAACATCTCTTGCTGGTGATAATACAGGGAGCAGTTGGGGGTGTGGAGAGGAGGAAAAGCAAGTTGCCATTCATTTATCCATTTGTGATTCATTTCTTTGTTCATTCAACAAAGGTTTACTGAGGTTCTACAATATGCCAAGCAGTGTGGTTAAGTGCTGGATATACAGTGAGGAATAGCACAGACACACCCATGGACCTTTCCCTGAAAAACAATTACCAATCTAACAAGTCTATTTCTTAGATACAGACCACAGATGAATTACATGATCTCTCCATATTTTTCCCTAGTTCAAGGACTTGGTAAAATATTGTAGCTCTGTCTACTCAATCATACACTGACAGGGAAGTATTAAGTTAGCATACGAAAAGCACACCATTTGTTTAAAAAGAGAGATGAAATACTTATCTACCAAAAAAGGACAAAGCAGGGGCTTGTGCAGTTAATAATGGATTTAAAGTCACTGGATGGCCAGTTTGGATAATTAAGCAAACAAAACATACCACTAGAAAAATTATCTAGATTGATGATTAGCATGGTTTTGAATTCAAAGGACAATTTCACTACCTTCTTCTTCACTTAGGCACGGAGATAATGTATATAACAGATCGATCACTTGCAATTTTCTGCTCATTATGCTCAACCCCTCTTCATCAAATTCCCCGCTCACCATGCACATTGCCACAAAATCAAAAGCCAAAAAGCAAGTTGCAGACGGCAACCGCTGTTATTCTTTTATTTTTTAAGAAAATGCAATTCCTTTAAAGACTTTGAATATCAAGTGTTCCTTTTGTTATTTTATTTAGATAAAATTTTGCAAGGAATTTTCCTCTTATTTCCTAGAGATCAGTATTCCTAGAAAGACTCTGACTGCAAACCCCAGGGGAACTTCGAAAATGTCAGGAGCTTCTTAAATGGTGTGAAACCCACTTACAGCTTATTCCTTACAAGCTTTGATGTGGAAATAGCAGAAGGAGCATTTTTTTTTTTTAAATCCAGTGGCAATAGGAATGCATTGTTTGTGATATTATCCATAGTCAGTTAACCCCTATTGAGAGATACTGCTAAAAAGCTTTGGAAGGTAGAGATTCCTTCCTGTATGATGATTTTCTCCTCTGTGGATTGTAACCACCTCTTGGCGCCAGATTTTGCACAGATGTGATTACAGAAGGACAAGAACAGGTGACTCTAGAGGAGTCCATGCAAATCTGTCTTTATTATTAGAAAAAGAACTCAAAGTCAGTGGTAGTCAGAGGATTATCAAGGTAAAGGCAATTGTCTTGATAACATCTATATGCGGATAGTAAATAAAATACCTATGCTCTTGTGTTTGCACATTTCATTATTAAATTCTAAGCTTGTTCCCTTTGCCTTTAACCCAGCTCCTCTACCCTAATCACCTTTCTTTATGGCATTCTGTTCTACCCTGTCACCAGAGCAGAAAACTGGAGTCAGGCTCAATTCTTCATCCTCTATAGTCAGTCTTCCCCAGCCCTTTCAGTTCTAACCCCTGCACGTCTCTGACCTATCTGTCCTTTGCCTGTCATGCTGCCTTTGCTTTCCCTACCCTCTTCATGTCTCCTTCAGGCTGCTGTGACAGGGTTCCTTCAAACCTCCCAGCTTCACTTTACGCTTCTTCTGCAACAGAGAGATCCCTGAAATTCTAGTCTGACCGTGCTTCTGTCTTTGCTCAGAAATATTCAGTGGTCCTCTTAGCATAGAAAGCGATGATCGAGATCCATGCTCCTTTCCTATCCACATGTGCACCTGTCTCTGGGCCTACCCCACACTCAAAGCACACTGAAGTAGGTCTCCATGGCGTTATATACTTTCTCACAAACCCAGAAAACCCTTCTGCTACTCTTTTACTTAGCAAACTCCTATGCATCCTTCTTGCAACGTTCTCTTATGAAGCCATTACTGAGTTTCTTTCTTTTTTTTTTTCTTAAGATTTTATTTATTTATTTGAGATAGAGAGAGAGTGAGCGAGAGAATACAAGTGGAGGGGGAGGAGGCAGAGGGAGAAGCAGGCTCTCCACTGGGCAGGGAGCCCCAGTTCGCGGTTCGATCCAAGGACATGATCTGAGCTGAAGTCAGACACTTAACCGAGTGAGCCACCTGGGTGCCCCCACCACAGAGTTTCTGTGCCAGAGTCATTCACTTGCTTTTCTGCATCCATAACTTTATAATTAATTCCACTTACAGCATGGATTATACAGTACCATAATTATTTGTCTCTTCCAGAAGACAGTAGAAATCATATTCTTTTTTATTATGTCAGCTGCTTGCAGTGTTTGGCAAATGATATGCTCCTGAAATAGTCACTGAATAAATTATTCAACATTTATTTGCTAAATAATAAAATTTATGAACATTAATAAAATGTTTGCCTATAAACGAGGTGGTTTATTTTTTGTTTATTTCTACCATGCTAGAATGTATCTGTGTATGTGTTGATTATTTGTGTAAGTTGCCAGACAATTTCACGGTGTTAAATAATAAGATACTCTCGTAATGCCTGCTGAGCTAGAACAATGTTCTTTCAGAGAATGAGGGTGAGGAGGGCATTGGAGCAGACCGAGCAGGGTCCTTCACCAGGGTCCACCCAAGCTAATGTCCGGATGTTCTAGGAAGTGACAGCAATACTCCCTATGACCTGCACATGTGTTTGGCTCACTTTTATGGAAGGACCTGAGTAGCAGAGAGTTAAGTAATTTCTAGAAATGATGCCTCTGGAAAGACCCATCTCCTCCTGTAGGAGTGTCAGGGAGTCAAAAATTTCCTGGAGGAGACCGTAAATCTCTGAAGCAGATTCACCCTGGAGCCTACCCACACCCCTGGCCAGAGATACCAGGAGCTTTTCAGCCTGAGTCCATCCAGCAAACCCACTGGCTGAAGTTTGGTCTCCTGGACCTGTAAGGGTACTTGACCAAATACTTGAATTTCCACCAGTCCTGGCTAATCTGTAAGTCCTAGATAATGCGATGATTTGGCAGAATACCTTCCTCTAGCTGTGACTTTGAATGTCTTCAAAATTAGATATTTGTCAAGCAAATGACTTTTTGGCAAGTAGCATAGTATAGTGCTATGGTTCTCAAAGTTCATTGGACCCAGATCATTTTCTTCAAATGACAGTGTAAGTGTGAGCCCCAAACATAAAATAAATAAGACAAGGACTGCGCTGGTTAAAGCAAGAGTAGGAGGCCTACTTGCTCAGCCTCCCGCTGAATGGGTCTGAGGATCCTAAGGAGTTCTCAAAGAACACTGACAGCCACAGGGGAACTGGATCCCGTAGGCTCTGTGGCTGACCCTCTGCATTACTGGGAACCCCACCCATTCCAGCTTTCCCCTGCTGGCTCTTGGCATCAGTTCTCTCTTGCCCTCTCCACTGTATTATTCTCACTGAAATCACAAACATACTCCCTTTTTCTAATATCCTTCCCTTGACTCCAGCTTACCACGCAATTTCTCTGCCTCCCTTCTCAGAAAACTCTACATACTACATTGGCTTTCTCATCTCCTGTTGTTTCCGAAATGCATTTGACTCTGTCTACTCCTTTCTACCTCCTCTGCTACCACCAAGTCCAAGTCAACATCATCTCTTGCCCAGATAATTGCAGCCAGCTCCCCTGTTTCTGCTGTTGCCTGCCTAGTGTCCATTTTCCACAGAACAGCCAGACAAATGTTTTAAAAGCATAAATTAAGTTATGACACCTGATGATTAAACTATGTCGGTGGCACCTTGAAGTATTTAGATTAAAATCCAAACACCTTCTCATGGTGTATGCAGAACTGTAGGATCTCCCTTCTTCCAAATAAATAAATAAAATCTTTAAAAAAGAAAGAAACAGGGGCGCCTGGGTGGCTCAGTGGGTTAAAGCCTCTGCCTTCGGCCCAGGTCATAATCCCAGGGTCCTGGGATCGAGCCCCATATTGGGCTCTCTGCTTAGCAGGGAGCCTGCTTCCCCCTATCTCTGCCTGCTTCTCTGCCTACTTGTGATCTCTGTCTGTCAAATAAATAAATAAAATCTTAAAAAAAATGAAAGAAAGAAAGATAGATAGATCATGAAATCTAAGCTACACAGGAGAGAATAAAAGATGACAGGAACTAATGGGCAGAGGGAAAATAGAAGAGAGAATGAATTAGTAGCACTCACTAACTAGGAAAATTGTTCCAAAGAAATACTTGAGTAAGAGAGCTAGGAAGACAGGAGGATAATGCAGGAAAGCAGGGTCTTTAAATTCATTGTGAGGTAGTCTAGTCTCTGGGGGTGATAAAATCCAAGATGTGTTCTGGGCTCATACAGCTGAGGTAATATGGTGGTCAAGGTAATGGGTAGGGATGAGGTCAAACAACAAAGGGGCAAGGATATTGAATGAATTATGCATATGTAAGCCTGCAGTAGCCAGTGTGGTGGCTTTATGCAAGTTAGAAAATGTCCCCTCTGTCACAAGATGTTTTACCATCACCTGCCAGACTTTGTCAAAATAACTAGGCAGATCAATGGTAGAGACGGTGGTGGAGTTGAACCCCCAGACTTGCACAAGTTTAAGTGGCAGCCGTGTGTGTGTGTGTGTGTGTGTGTGTGTGTTGAATGCCTCAAAAATAGCAGGAGGTCAGAGTGAAGAGGAAGAAGAAATTCTAGGAATCAAGATCATCAGTAATGAACAGAAAGTGACCAGAGGCTGTTGGTTGACAGTACTTAGGAGGGGGAGGGGATGAGAGTCAAAAGGGGTGAATCCTGGAGGAACTCAGCTTTCATGAAGCGGAGGAGTGCTAACAGTATAGAAGCAAGAAAGGGGTGCAGGAACAGGACACCACTCTCCTCATATCAGGTACTTGAGATCTGGGAAAACAGCAGGCTCTGCATGAAAATGTTGTTGGAGATAGTAGGGTTTCTTTCTTTCCTAAGATTTAGCTCCAATATTTTCTCTTTCATGAATCATTTCCTGATTTGCCCAGCTGGAAATAATTCCTTTCTTCCCTAAAATCCCCAGCAACTAATTTGTACCTCTTTTATCTCCAGATTATTTTCTATTTCAACTCTAAGTCATTTTGGTAGGTTCTTATCCACCCTAACAGAATGTTTGCTCCTTGAGAGTAGACCTCTGCCTAATACATCTTTGTATCCTTTATAATACTGTCTCTTCATTTACTTAGTTGTAGTAGGGACTTAGTAAATATTGAATGAATGAGTAAAAGAATATTACTTTCTCTTTTTGTTCATAGTGAAAAGACTTGGTCATGTTTACAAAATTGTTTCATCTATATCGCACCTCTGATCACTGTAAACGTGAACTTCCAAGTTTTGCAGTCTGGATACAAGGCACCATCTGCATTGTATTTAATGGTATTGTCTGTCTTTGTCTCTCCTTAGTGTAATGGAGTTATTTCTTTTATTGTAATTTTTGAGTGGCAGTAATAATTTTATGCTATTATTATTATAATAATTTTATTGGAATGACTTATCTTTTACAGCTTGCATTTTTAAACAATAAAATAAAAATCACATGTTATTTGACACAGTTGTTATAAAAATAATCATATTTTGCATTCCGTTTTCCTTTATTTTTAAAAAATATTTTATTGTTTTGAGTTAGAAATCTCATATGTGATTGTTTCTTCATTAAATCAATTATATATTTTAAGTTTATAATAATATGCTCCAGTGTCATATAACAATTGAAAACTGTAAGGTTCATCTCCTTTTGAAGTTAGTAGAATACATAAATAATTATTTAGGGAAGACTGGGGCAAAGAAATTAGTTGCTTTAATGCTTAATATTGGTAATTAGTCCATTTTTTTATTATAAAAATATATTTTTATCCTGGACCATTAAATAAAAGATTATTTAAAAGTTTCTCTTTTGGCTTTTTTTTTTTAAATTTTTAATTAATTTTTTATTTTTTATAAACATATATTTTTATCCCCCGGGGTACAGGTCTGTGAATCACCAGGTTTACACACTTCACAGCACTCACCAAAGCACATACCCTCCGCAATGTCCATAATCCCACCCCCTTCTCCCAAACCCCCTCCCCCCAGCAACCCTCAGTTTGTTTTGTGAGATTAAGAGTCACTTAAGAGATACCATTTTGTTCCTAAAATTTAAAAAAAAATTGCTCGTAAGTCTTTTCAACAAATGGTGCTGGAACAACTGGACATCTTCTACATGCAAAAAGAGTGAATCTAGACCCAGATATTACACCTTCACAAAAATTAACTGAAAATGGATCATAGACCTAAATGTAAAATGCAAAACTATAAAACTCGTGAAAAATACCAAGAGAAAATCTACATGACCTTAGGGATGGAGACAGCTCTTTAGATAAAAACACCAAAGGGACAATCCATAAGTGAAACAACTTATAAGCTAGCCTTCATTAAAATTAAAAATTTCTCTGTGGGGACGCCTGGGTGGCTCAGTTGGTTAAGCAGCTGCCTTCGGCTCAGGTCATGATCCCAACGTCCTGGGATCGAGTCCCACATCGGGCTCCTTGCCCCGCAGGGAGCCTGCCTCTCCCTCTGACTCTGCCTGCCACTCTGCCTGTGCTCTCTCTCTTTCTGACAAATAAATAAATAAAATCTTTTAAAAAAAAATTTCTCTGTGAGGGACGATGTCAAAAGAATGAGAAGACAGGCCACAGATTGGGAAAAAATATATGCAAAGTTGCATCTGATAAAGGACTGTTATCCAAAATATACAAAGAATTCTTAAAAATCAACAATAAATAAACAACTCAACCAGAAAGTTGGTGAAATGGGGCCCCTGGGTGGCTCAGTTGGTTAAGCATCTGCCTTCACCTCAGGTTATGATCCCAGGGTCCTGGGACTGAGCCCCAGATAACTGCTCAGCAGGGAGTCTACTTCTTCCTCTCCTTCTGCCCTTCCCCCTGCTTATGCTCTCTTTTTCAGATAAAATATTTTTTTTAAATAAAATAAAAAGTTGGCAAAAGACCTTAATAGGCACCTCACCAAAGAAGATATATAGATAGTAAATAAGAATGACGAAGAACTGAATAGACAGAGCATAGAGGATTTTTAGGACAGCGAAGCCACATGCATACTGGTTTTACCATGTGTCACATTATTAAGCTCCACAGATATAGAGTGTTTTTTTACAAATTAAAGTTTCATGACAACCCTGTGTTGAGCAAGTCCACTGGCAACATTTTTCCAATAGTATTTTCTCATGTTGTGTCTCTTGTGTCACATTTTGATCATTCTTGCAATATTTCAAACTTTTTCACTATTATTACATTTGTCATGGTTAGCTTTGATCAGCGATCTTTGTTTGCTGTTTCTATTGTAATTGTTTTGGACTTCCATGGACTGTTCTCATAGAAGACAGTGAAACTAATCAATAAATGTGTGTGTTCTGACTGCTAGATCAACCGGCTGGTCCTCCAACTCTCTTCCTCTCCTCAGGCCTCCCTATTCCTTGAGATGCAATATTGAAATTAGGCCAATTAATAACCCTACAATGGGGGGCGCCTGGGTGGCTCAATGGGTTAAGCCGCTGCCTTCGGCTCAGGTCATGATCTCAGGGTCCTGGGATCGAGTCCCGCATTGGGCTCTCTGCTAAGCAGGGAGCCTGCTTCCCTCTCTCTCTCTCTGCCTACCTCTCTGCCTACTTGTGATCTCTGTCTGTCAAATAAACAAAATCTTTAAAAAAAAAAAAAAAAAACTCTACAATGGTCTATAAGTGTTCAAACAGAATAAAGAATCACATGTTTTTCATCTGAAATCAAAAGCTAAAAATGATTAAGCTTAGTGAGGAAGGCCGAGATACGCCAAAAGCAAGTACTCTTGTGTCAAACATTTAACCAAGTTGTGCATACTAGGAAAACTTTTTGTTTGTTTGTTTAAGATTTTTATCTATTTATTTGCTAAAAAGAGAGACAGTGAGAGAAGGAACACAAGCAGAGGGAGTGGTAGAGGGAGAAGCAGGTTTCCTGCTGAGCAGTGAGCCCAATGCAGGGCTCTATCTCGACCCTGGGATCATGAACTGAGCTGAACGTAGATGCTTAACCACTAAGCCACCTAAGTGCCCCTGCTAGGAAAAGTTCTTGAAGGGAATTAAAAGTGCTACTCCAATGAACACATGACTGATAGAGTGAAATAGCTTTGTTGCTAATACGGAGAAGTTCTAATGCCCTGAATAGAAGATCAAACTACCCCAACATTCCCTGACCAAAACCTAATCCAGAGCAAGGTTCTAGCTCTCTTCAAGTCTATGAAGGGTGAGAGAGGTGAGGAAGCTTCACAAGAGAAGTTTGAAGCCAGAAGAGGGTGGTTCACTGTCACAAGTTATCCATAAGATATAGTTTAGATGCTTAATGAAGGTGGCTACGCTAAACAACAGATTTTCAGTGCAGATGAAACAGCCTTATATTGGAAGAATATGCCATCTAGGACTTTCACAACTAAAGAAGAGAAGTCAATGCCTTGCTTCAAAGCTTCAAAGGACAGGCTGACTCTCTTGTTCAGTGCTAATGCAGCTGGTGACTTAAAGTTGAAGCCAATGCTCATTTACCATTCTGAAAATTCTAGGGCCCTTAAGAATTAAGTCTATTAAATCTATTCTGCTTGAGCTCTATAAATGGAACAAAAAAGCCTGGATGGCAACGCATATTTTTACAACATGGTTTACTGAATATTTTAACCCAGTGTTAAGACCTACTGCTCAGGAAAAAAGATATCTTTCCAATATTAATGCTTATTAACAATGCACCTGTCACCCAAAACTCTGATAAAGATGTACAATGAAATTCATGTTATTTTCATACCTGCTAACACAACATCCATTCTGTAGCCCATGGATCAAGGACTAATTTTGATTTTCAGGTGTTCTTATTTAAGATACACATTTTGTAAGGCTATAGCTTCCATTGATAATGACTCCTCCAATGGATCTGGCCAAAGCAAATTGAAAACTTTCTGGAGAGGATTCACCATTCTACATGTCAACAGCAAGACAACTAGAATTAGAAGTGACTGAATTGCTGCAACCTTGTGATCAAACCTGAAGGGCTGAGAAGCTGCTTCTTACGGCTGAATACGGAGAGCGGTTTCTTGAGATGGAATCTCCTCCTGGTGAAGATGCTGTGAATACTGTTGAAATGATAACAGAGATTGAGACTATTATACAACCTCAGTTGATAAAGCAGTGGCAGGGTTTGAAAGGATTGACTCCAATTTTGAAAGAAGTTCCACTGTAAGTAAAACGCTATCACACAGCTCACAGGCCACAAAGAACTTGTTCCTGAAGGGAAGAGTCAATCGATGCAGCAAACTTCATTATTGTTTTATTTAAAGAAATTGCCCAGCCATCCCAAAGTTCAACAACCACCATCCTGATCAGTCAGCAGGCATCAACACTGAGGCAAGACTACCCAGCAGCAAAAAGATTATGACTTGCAGAAACATCAGATGATGTTTAGCATTTTTTAGCAACAAGATATTTTTTTAATTAAAGCAGATACACTTTTTTTAAAGATTTTATTTATTTATTTGACAGACAGAGATCACAAGTAGGCAGAGAGGCAGGCAGAGAGAAAGGAGGAAGCAGGCTCCCTGCTGAGCAGAGAGCCCAAAGTGGGGCTTGATCCCAGGACCCTGGGATCATGACCAGAGCCGAAGGCAGAGGTTTTAACCCACTGAGCCACCCAGGTGCCCCTAAAGCAGATACAATGTTTTAAGCTATAAAGCTATTACATACAGAAGAAGCTACAGTATAGTGTAAACATAACCTTGTATGCACTAGGAAACCAAAAAATTCATTTGACTCATTTTATTGTGCTATTTGCTTATTGTGGTGGTTTGGAACTGAACCCACAATCTCTTCAATGTATGCCTGAACTCTGTACAATACTATCATGGTAGATACATGCCATCATACATTTATCAAAACTCATAGGTACAATACCAAGAGTAAACCCTAATATAAACTATGAACTTTGGGTAATAAGGATGTAGGTCTATCAATGGTGATAAATATACCACTATGGATATTGATGGGAAGAGTGCGTGCACAGGTAGAGACAGGGAGTATATGGGAAATCCCTGTGCCTTCTCCTTAATTCTGTTGTGAAAATAAAACTTCTCTAAAAAATAATGTGTGTTAAAAGCAAACAAATAAGCCCTAGTCTTCAAGATAAAATTCTCTCTCTAACAAGGTATTCCTGGCACCTCTTGAGGCTGACCTTCATCTATCTCTTCCACCAAATCCCTCTATAATACCATTCATCCACCTATAAAATATTTACTTAGATTCTTTACACGCCACATATTGCTAGGTGCTAAGGCAAAATGGTGAAAAAAGCAGACACCATTATAATATGTATAACAGTAAATCATAATCGTCGATTTCTTTTTCATTTTAAGACTTTGAATTCCTTGAGGATAGAGATTTTATCTTGTTTACCAAAAGATAGGGATGCAAAGAAAGTTTGTGGTTAGATATATGAATAAATAAATACATAAAATTTTCCTTTACAACATTTTGAAATTTTGAGTTTGGTTTGTATATTTATTTACATATCGTTCTGAAAATTTTCTTCTGAAGCCTTTTAAGCAAATGGACATTTATTAAGTATACGTACATTATTAAATTATTTTCCTTACCATCCAGAACCTCCTGAGAGACTACCCAAGACTAAAAGAGTTGTGATTCATGTCTCAGCAATATTGCAACTGAGCTTACCTCCTTTTGGAGAAGGGAAGAAATGCATACCTGTTCTAACTGCTTGGGTTGACAATGACTGACAGAAGTCTTGGCAGAGGAAGAAGATTTTCAGAAATAGAGTTCAGCTTTGACATCACTAATTATAAGAAGTAAGATTTCTGAGTCATCTCTCTTTGAGATCTTACTTGGTCATGGTTTTTTCACTTTTTACTTCAATCTACATAGGTGAAAAAAGGTATTAGAACAATTTTTAAGAAACTCTTTAAAATACTTGCTCAACTTTTAAGTATGGAAAATTTCAAACATATGCAAGAGTAAAGTAAGTAAAATAGTGATTTTTCATTGACAGATACCCAGTTTCCACTCTCACCAGCTCATGGTCAAAGCTGTTTCATCTATACCTTCACTTGCGTCTCCAATCTCTGCTGGCCATCTGGACTGTTTTGAAGCCAAGTTGATCTGTAAATATCTAAAACAGAAGAACTCTTCTTTAAAGATGTAATACATAATACCATATCACACCTAAAAAAATTAACAATAATTCCCTTCTATCACTAAATAACCTGTTAGTGTTCACATTTTTCTTTTATGCCCCAAATTTTAAATTGTACATTTGAATCAGCATTAAAGACCATGCACTGTCATTTGTTGATGTCACAATTTTTATTTAATTTAAAGATGCCTCTCTCCTTCCATTTTCCTTGCAATTTATTTTTTAAAAAGAGCTTTGGTTTATTTGGTTTATTTGGTTTGTCCTGTAGAGTTTCTGGATTTGCCAATCTCAACCCTGTGAGGTAGTTTGGCACATTGCTCTATTCTATGTATTTCCTATAATTTGATAGCTATATGTGGATGGTGAATGGAGTCAGGTTTAATTCTTTCCCCCCTTATTTACCAGCTTTCAAAAATAATGAATTGATTCTTCTCCAAACTGACCAATGAAGTTTTTTTTCCCAATGTCATTATCAACTTGAGATTTTTAATATATTTGATATTCCAGTGATCCCATATTTGCCTGGGTGGGCAGAGGCTTCTTCGAGTTATCTCACCGGCTCAGCAGATATGACTCCAACAGACTTTAACAGCTTCCCAGCTTTCACATATGATATGCCAGACTCATCTTGCCCTGAACCTCAAGTCAGCCATTTCTCCATTAAGTCTTGGTTCGTTTTATTGGGAAATGGTTATTTCCCAGACCACAGTCTGGGTACTAGAGGTACACTGTTGGGTTTGTCACTGTTCTGGGGCCTTTTCAGTAGATAGAATTAGTGTACAAATATATTTATTTTAAGAATATAAACAAATATGTTAAATGCTTTTTATCATTTTACTCACGCTATCTGACTTTTGGAACAGACTAATTTAATGTATACTTCTGAAGTGACATTATTAAAAACTTTCAAACTTCAGACTATGATAGTGGGAGATAATATATGAGAGAAGTTTCCACTTGAAAAATTGTTCTTCTGGATATGAGGCCCCTCTTTCAAATAAACTGTTCAATTGAAAGGAGTGTTCAAATTCTTACAAGTGAATTTATGAAGAGTAGAACTGATCAAAATATAAAATTATTTTTAAATCATTTTGAAGGCAAAAAGAAATATATAGTTATATTTTGTAAAAATATAGAGAAAGAGGGTACATATACAAAAAATGATTTTGGAAAAGCATGATGCTACTGAAAATAAATACACTTAATTCAATATTCTTTGTAAAAAAGATAAAATTCAGGAAGTATTTTAAATTCTTTTTCTATAGATTCTTACCATGTCAAAGATATGTGTACATAAAATTCTTGTATCGATTTTCATCTTTAAAAGTTTGAAAACTTGTTTTGAATAACAGTATTTCCGGTGGAGGGGGGGGTCCTCTTTTCTACATTATCTACTGTATTCTTAACCTAATTAGTTTTGTTTCCAGTATAATAGGCTGATTAATTTCCAGCCCTATCAGATTTCCGGGTTATATCAGATTTGTATTAAAGAAAATATTTTTTAGACATCCCTGTTCATTTCTTTTATATTCTGTTACGTCATAATACATTAGGATTTCTGGGTTCATATTTTTTCAGCGTTTTCATCTGTACAATACATTTTCATCCATTTTCAAATGGATGAGAGCAGAGAAGAGCAGAAATAGCTTTACCCCAGAGTCAATTTCCCATACATTCTAATTCAGGAGTGTGGAGGAGAGACAAATTATGAAGTCTCTATTTTTGTCACAGTCTTGCTCCCCACCATTACCTTCTCATCTCTGAAAGCTTTTCATCCTATCATTAAAAGGCCTGCCAGCAATGTGTGCCTATATTTTGGCATTTAACTCATAACTATTAAGAACACGTACACATTTCCCCTCCAGCTAGATGATGAATAAATCCTTAACTGATCTAAAAGACACCCAGTCACCAAGTTCAGGGCCCACCATTTCCATTTCTATGTGGGCTCTGATGCTACTTGCCTCCCGAGAAGGTGGTCTGGATTGATCCTTGCACAAAGAGCTGTTGTAGATGCCTGGAGTGCAGGTGCCTGGCACACCCAACATGACTTGGACAACAAATGACACAGTGAGGATGACATCTTGCCCATGTGTGGTACCCAGGTTTTGTCACTCTACATTAAACAGAACGTGGACAGAGGGAGAAGGGTCTGTATAATATGGAAAATGAATCTTACAAGCAAAGATGAAAGGAATGTGGGTAGTGTGCTTTGGTAGGAAAAACCTGGCTTCTGTTGGCACCACACCTGGGCCGCGGGGCCGCAGAGGGTGCGAGAATCGACTGGAAGCCTAATTTTGAAGCTATGGATTTCCGTTTCTTCTCAGAACACAGGCCTTCATTTCATCTTCTCCATTAGTTTAACACAGACTCATTTCAAATGCACAATTTCACTGCAGTGTGAAGGATTTAGGAATAAACAGCATAGTTTCAGGGGGAGGGGCAGATCACACATATAATCTTAGGTTAACTGAATCTCTTAGCATAAATCTAAAACAGGAAATGCTGTCAGATGGTCCCTGTTGCTATTTCACTTTCACATTGTAAGAACTCCCTACAGAAGTTTCATTGTTTCATTTCTAAGTCAGTGGCTTGTTGCTGTTGCTGTTTTGTTTGTTTTGAGGGAGAGGAAGGAGGAGGGTGGAGAGGAGTCCCTGCTCCCTTTGAGAATCTGACGCCTGCTAAGGATCCGATCTTCCCAGGAAATCGAATGCCAAAACACGCATTTTTACACACAGTTTCAGAAGGGCATGGACCTCTACTCTGCTCCAGTCCAAGGACAACTTATTGCCTTTGTGCCCTTTTCTGCTTCTGGAAGAATCAAGTCCTTCTCAGAGTGAGCCTTGCCCCAGACTGGTCCAGTTTAGTTTCCCCCTGCCTCCACCCCTAATCATAGGCTTTTCATTCCCATCCTTACCTACCTGGCCCCTGGCCATGAGCCTCTCTACCCAGTCTTATCTGTCTCTCAGCCTGACCTTCTAGAATGCACTCCCTTGCTCTTCTTCCTACCCTGCTCTCTCCAGAATCCTCCAGTCCTCCGGGTCTGGGCAGACTCCTCCTGACCGGCTCAACTCTGCAGGAAGCCCCCCTGCCTCTTTGAGGTTCAGTTCACACCCCCATCCCCATCTTTACAGTCACTCCGGTGGGGAGTCACAATAATGACACCATAATGACAATTCCACAGTCCTTCCTCGCAAATTTTAAAGCACTCAAGCCTGCCCCATTTACATTTTAACGCAAGAATCATTAGTCCCTTGACAGAGAGAGCTCAGCTCGTCAATTCACAGCACTTCTTTCTCCTTTTTTACCAGTAGGGAACATTTTATCACAAGCCTAGATAAGTAAGATAAAATATGACTTAATGGCTCCCTTCATGCATATGTTTCATTAGAGATTACTCTATTAGAGCTACCAAAAAGGCACACTTTTTTCATAACTTAAAAAGAAGCCAAATCAGCATATTTCTTCTCTAACCAGTTTATGTTTTCCCACAAAAGTGACAGCATGTGAGAGCTAAGATTCTGTATATTAAACATGGAAACTTATTGTAGTTTTCTTACTTTTTTTGGACCAGTAATATAATAATTAAAATTACATTGTATGAATATGCCTTCATACATGACATGCACAGAGAATTAATTATAAATTTAATTATAAATCTAGTAAAAGTCTTGTTTTTCCATGGGTGAAATAACATTGAACAGTTCCAATTAGTTACCGGTCTGAATTTCAGGTTATATGGTTTATTACCAAGTACATTTCTGTGATTATTTGCTTTCTTTGTGCTTTTTTAATTTGTATGTCCCTTAAGGAATTACTAAGAATGTCTACAAAAATGTGTGCCAGTACATGATATATGATATGTAGAATTATTTGAAGAACTCTCAATGTTTTTTTTTTTTTCATTCGAATAAATGGTTTAAAACAAAAGATCTTTTGATAAGACATTCTCTCGTAACTTACTCAAATTTCTGGGAAGCTTACTGTTAGTTGCTATACTGCTCTTAAACTGGGATAAATCTCAGCTGGGAAAAGAGAAGAGAAAGTGGAGACAGTAGAGTTAGTATCGACAGCTTGCTGACACACCTTCAGAAATATGATCCTGATTAGCAAGGATGATATTAAAATGAAATTTACCACTTTATTTAGAGTCCTTCTAAACATGACACCAAGTTTTGAGGGCAAGATGATTTGGGGGCCAAATGCAGCAAACCTAGAACAAACCTCTTGCCAGTCAGCAAATGAAAAGATGGGGCACCTCCCAGCACCTGCTTTCTCCCATGCTATCTTCAACACAGACAGCTTTTACCCGAGAACTTCAGTGTTAGGCTTACCAGTTCCCTCTGGTATTGCTTGGTCAAATGCGTGGGATTGAATGTATCTTACTCTTTTTTTGTGTCCCCAGTGCCGCTCTTTAATGGGTGATCAATAAATTCTTAAATATAGATATGACATCAGTGCCTGCTACAGCCCGAATAATGGTTTCTCCCCCACAGTCATATGTTAATATCTAATACTCAGTGTGATGGTGTTAGGTATGTGTGTGGGGGGGTGGGGGAGTGGTTTGGAGAGGATTAGGGCATGAGGGTGGAACCCTCCTGACTCATATCAGTGCCCTTAGAAGAGGTACCCCAGATACCTAGCTTACCCGTTCTGCCATGTGAGGTTACAGAGAAAAGATGGCCGTCTGGGGACTGTGTTCCAGCCAGCCACCCAACCCGCTGGTGCCATGACCTGGGAGTTCATGGCCTCCAGAACTCTGAGAAATAAATGTTTGTTGAATCACCCTGTCTCTGGTATCTTGTTCTAACAATCTGCGCAAACTTAATAGTTATTTATGAAAATCTTCTTAGGGCTTTTAATTTGACTATTTAAATTAACTCTTGTATCATGGTTGCTTAATACCTACTAAGGGCCAATTTGATGGTATTTTTTTCTGAGCTGCTTTGCTTCATTAACATTTACTCATCCTGCTGTCTCAACAAAGAACTGAAGTCTCAACTAAAATCAGGAATCTCCCTGGTCATCCTAAAATAGGTTGCTCCCCTCCAAGGTGTTCCCATAGTACCCTGTGCTTCTCCAAGTGGGAGACCAACCACCCACCAAACTACTACTGAGATTACTTCAAAGTGAATGCATCTGAGTTATAGAAGATATAGAGGGAATTCTTACCTGGACTTCCCTTATCTAACTGGAACAGAGCTTGATGAGAGTCAGTGGCCATAAATCTGCCCCCCACCTCAGGGATGCACTGAACTTGGGCAACCCCCCCCCCAAAAAAAAACGTGTAAATAATTCTCATCAGAATCTTCTATCCTTTGAAACCCTTAAAAGTCACCCTCCCTTCCAGCCTTTATTAAGCTGGTATAAAAGCTTTTACCTCAGGTGCTACTATCTCTATAGGGTACTCCTGTGTGTATAGTATTTTTCCTCCTATTAATATTTCTATTTCAGTTAGTTTGCAGGCTCCTGACCAGTCTAACCTAAATCGGTAGAGAATTTTTCCTCCAAACACATTGTACTGTTCATTACAAACTGATTTTAACATAACTATAAACTCTCTGAGAGCAGAGACTGAGTCTGTCTTATACTCACTGACTCCCTAAGCAGATGCTTATCCTTGACCATTATTTCATTCCTTCTGCACCAGAACAACAAAGTTACTGGAATTGGAATTCATGTATAATAGTCTTTTCCCCCCAAAGCTAACTGGATATTTCTTAATTGAACTAGCTATTTGATCCTTGCTGAATATACCAATTCTTCTTCTTCCTTTTTAAAAACATTTTATTTATTTGACAGAGACCACAAGTAGGTAGAGAAAGAGAGGGGGAAGCAGGCTCCCTGCTGAATAGAGAAGCCCACTCCGAGCTCCATTCGAGGACCCTAAGATCATGACCTGAGCTGAAGACAGAGGCTTAACCCACTGAGCCACCCAGGCGCCCCCAATTATTCTTCTTATCCACATCCTTATCCTACTCTCCAGATCCATGCCATGTTTTCCTACCTTTCACTAACCGCTAGGAAACTGACAGTTCTTTTTTACCTAACTTGGTACTCTGATTGGCTGACTCCTGGTTGTATTTGGCCAATGGGAAGTACCAGCAGGAGATCAGAGAGCAGGAGGAGGGACAGAGAGGTTAAATTTGCCTTTTCTGCATTCCCCCCTCTCAGGGCAGCATCTCTAGTAGTAGTGCAATTTTGCAATTTTGGAACCCACACAGGGCCCCTCCTTCCAGGTTCTAGCTTATTGGATTCTGCTAACTCCACTTTGTCTCCTCACTCCTTCAGCCCAACAGGTATCCACAATTTCCCATTGCTACTACTGTAGCAATTACTACTGTAGTTTCTGGGTACCTAACCTTCCTTTTTTGGACTTTGAACCCTCGCTATAATTGATGCCTTTATTAAAATCTCTTCACTGAATCATAGAAATGGTTCCTGTTTCCTGCAGGGATCATAACTGACACAGTAAATAACTTGATGTGTTGTTGGTTTTATTTTGTGGAGGAAAGTGGGAATGAGAGTGGGAGTGTTAAAAATGCTGGGGTTTTTACATATCCTTAATAACAAAAATGGCCAAATATTATTGAGTATTGATGTTTTGTTATGGCATGTGCCTAGGAATATTATTCATGCTTTGATGTTTAGAATTCTAGATTGAATTTCTTTGGATTATCCAATTATTCTTCCATTAAATCTTTGGTCTTTGTTTCTGGTCCATCTATTCTATTTTTTCCTTTGGGGATTCTATATTCTTTCATTGGATCTCAGCGATCTTTTTCCCATTTTTAAATTGTCTCCCTCATCACTTTAATCTTTTATCCATTTCTTCTGTGTTCTGAGTGAGTTTTGCAAATTCTATTCACTAATTGATTTTCTACAATATTCTCCTTCTATTGGCTATTTCCATCTCTTTTAAACTTGGCAGTCGTGTTTTTCAAATTCAAGCAATCCTTCATTATTTCAGATTTTCATAATTGTTTATTCAAGTTATATAAATGCAGTTCTCTCTTGAATATTAATGAGAAAACAAATCAGATATTTTTCAAAGCAGTTTACTGAAAATCACAGTTCTCTGAGTTGGATTACTCCCCTATTTTTCTTTGGTTTAAAAATACATTTGTAGGCAATATAATATTTGTCTTTACCCATCATTCAGAGGGTGCTATATACTTCCCAGGTTTTGTTTACAATTCAGTAAAACTTGACTTAGTTTCCGTCAGAGATTGGTTATGAGTTTCTGTCCAAACCCTTAATTCAGAGGGGCATCTGAGTCAGGGTTAAAGAAGTAAGGGGAAAAGGCTTCAGAAGATATCAGCAGAAGCCTGTGGGGAGTGAGTCAGAAATGACCTGGAGCTTGAGTTGTTGCCAATAACCATGTTTTATTCTTTGTATTCCTAGCACAATATTTGGTATTACAAAAAAAAAAAAAAAAAAACGTTTTGATGGATGGATGAATGAACGAATGAGTTCAAAGTTCAAGATTTTTTAAAGTAGTCACTGTAAGAAATTTCCATATTAAAAATAATCAAACTTTTAAATATTCATTATTTTAACACACTGTCAGCTCAAAAAATTGTGGGTTTAAAGAAGAAATTAATTTAATGTTTTTAAGTCCTGAAGTGTCATTTTTATTTAAATGCCATTGTTTTCTAAGTCCTGAATCAATAGTCTTTCTCTCTGTACTTGGAGAGAACAAATATGCAGATGAATAATCCGACTTACAAATAGGTCACGCAAGGCACGATGGTGTCAAGAAAAGAGCAAACCGATTTGTGAGAGTAGACCAAAGTCCCATTTTCACTATTCCAGCCATATGACTTGGGTGTGCCACTTAAACAAAGTCTTGGATTTCTTATCTGAAAAATCTGTTTTATTTATCTCAAAAGGGGACAAAAGTGTTTTTTAACTATGAAGTACTATGCAAATCTCAGTTGTACTTATTATAATTTCATGTACTATAATGATTGTAAACAAAACGTTGTCTGAGTTAGAAGGTAAAGAATACCCAAAACTTCAAGAATGGGAGAAAAAACCTAACTGATCTGTGGTTGCCAGGGAAGTAGAACCAAAGGAGATTTATTTCAGTTAAAAGCAGAATTGAGAGGCGCCTGGGTGGCTCAGTGGGTTAAGCCACTGCCTTCGGCTCAGGTCATGATCTCAGGGTCCTGGGATCGAGTCCCGCATCGGGCTCTCTGCTCAGCAGGGAGCCTGCTTCCTCCTCTCTCTCTCTCTCTCTCTGCCTACCTCTCTGCCTACTTGTGATCACTCTCTGTCAAATAAATAAATAAAATCTTAAAAAAAAATAAAAGCAGAATTGAGAGAATCATAAAGTCCTTGCCTTTCAGAATGACTGAACACAGCCCAATATACCAGAGAAGATCAAGGTAGCTCTCTCAAAAAAAAAAAAAGAATAAATAGCTCATTCTATGTTGACCAAGGGGTGGCAAAGTGACCAAGGGCCAATTCTGTGCTATGGATGAGCTTGATTTGACCAATGGAGATGTTGTTGTTGTTGTTACTTTTTACATTGAACTTGAATAGTCTTTCTGTCTTCACAATCTTCTATTGTCTCATACCCAACCCCTTACTCATTCAAACTACCTGCAGAGCCCTCAAGACTTTTGAGGTTTTCAATTCAACTGAAGGCCAAGGTCCAAGCTGAAGACTTTGCTATTGCTCCTTCTAAGCTTTCCCCAAAGCATTCTAACTGGTCTTCATGTCTTCAGCCTATCTCTCCTCCACTCTATTATCTTACATATGATGAATCTGATAAGTCCTTAAGTCCAAATTTCTTAAGATTGACATACAATAGCTTTTAAGAAATGTTCCCCAAATTCCCTTTTTAGATTTCCTTGCCTCCACACTCCTCTCTCTAGGTACTTTAAACCTTCCACTTGGGAGACATGTCATCCTTATTTATATTTTTGAGCCTTGTGTAAGCTGTTTTCTATGATTAGAATGTCTCTTGCACTGACTTTTATACTTCACAGCCACTCTATATCCAATTCTAGGACTTCTATTGCATACAAGTTTATGTATCCATGTCTGTTTTCCCTGCTACATTGTAAGATCTTCAAGGTCAGGGGCTCCATCTAATTAGTTTTTTAATCTACCTCAGTTCTTAAAGTGATGATTATCTCAAGATTATGATTTAAGAAAAAGTTTGGAGAATACATAATTTCAATGGACATCCCCTTAAGGAGGTTAAATAAAGTTACACAGGAAGAGAGCCTTTTGCTTTCCATTTCTCCTTGAAACAATAAATACTGTTATGCGGACCTTTCTGATTGGGTAAGTTACCAATCATAGGGATGAGAACCAGTCTCTCAAACATGTATCTTTGACAAAGCAGAGTAGCCTGGAACACTGTCTAGCTATCGTTCTATTGCTACTTGCCATCTCCTTACATACATACAACTGTGAAAAGCACCGGTTATAACATAGGCTGATGAAGAATTGCCTGACACACTCTAGGATAGAGCAAATCTTGAACCCAAGTGACAAAATTGGTGGACCAAAACCCCAGGGCTGCGATATTATCCGTGTCAACAAACAGAAGGAACACTCCATTTTTCACATTGTTTTAGAGGAGACCTAAGAGCAACAGATTTGATATATTTATGTATATATAATAAATACATGTGTAAATACATAGTATACATAAATATATGTAAATAAATAAATACATAAAATCAGTATTGAGAATGAAGTGCCATAAGAGGGATTTCATGATTTCTAGACTATACTCACTTAGAAAAACATGCATAACTCTGTGAGATATACTTATGTAACAGTGATCCAGCAGAATACTAGTTCTTCATGATCATTAGATTAGTAGAGTAGGGTTAAATAAAAAGAGTTATACAAAAACATTTCTGACCTTTGAAACTTGTGTGTAATTGCATGGTGAAATAAGAGTTACATCTGGCATATCTCTCTATAATCTCAAAATAAGGAATTCATTCTTCATAGAATGTATTAATTCATTAATTCAATATTAAGAATTATATTAATATATTAAGTATTCTAGGTGCTGTATGAAAAAGATGAACATAACATACAGAACCCTGCATTTATAGAACTTGAATTCTGGTGGATGGAGTCGACATGTTGGTGATGAATACAGATTTCTTTATTCTATTTTTTTTTTAAATTTCAAGGTCTTCTGGAAATACTAGAGATAGTCAACATTTTGAAGAAAGGATTTTGACATTATGCAGAATGAAAGTTGGAGAACAGTAATAAATCATCTTAAGAGAACAAGAGACTAAAAACTATTTAAAGCACAACTGAATAAAATTTTAATTGTGTCATTTAACACAAGAGTTAGATTCATTCTGAAATTATGAGAGCCTGAGCTATGGTTAGCACATTGTATAGTAAACTAATTACATCTTGCACTTGCACTCTCCTTCCATACCTAAAACTACAAAAATCATCAGTTACACAGCATAGGTTGAAGAAAAACATATGCATACATATATATGACATATACATTTATACATGAGGATATACATTTATATATGGAGACTGAGACATTGACATCCTGTGAGGTGAGAAGGCAGCATCCAAGATTTCCACATGAAGCCAGGACCTTAGAAGAGGATTAAATAGATCTAAATCAGTAGCTTCCCCCAACCACACTGAGGAGGGCCATCTGCTTTACTTAGTTCATGAATTCAAATGGTAATTTCTTCAGGAAACATCCTCACAGATATACTCAGAAATAATGTTTTTACCAGTTATCTGGACATACTTTAACCTGCTAAGTTGACACATGAAATTAATCATTACAGTATGCTACACTTTCATGACAATGCCTCTAAGTATGGATTTATTTATTTATTTATGAATTATGCCTTCTCTTTTTGTGGAATTATGTCTTTCATAAAATCTGGAAGTTTCTCCAACATTATCGTTTCAAATATTGCCTGTTTTCTATGGCTTCTATTCTTGCTCTCTCTCTGTGAGATTCTTCAGATTAAGTTCTACCAAATATAAGCTCCCCATCAAAATTCCTCAAACCATAGGAAACAAAGTACAATGAGTAAACATGAGCAAAAACAATGCATAAAAGATGATCAACCATTGAAAACTTCTGTATTAGAATTATTAGATATCAGATATAAAATAATTATTCTTAATATGTTTAAGTAATAGAAGTGGAGTAAAAAAGGAGTAAAGAATAAGGGACCATCCCAAAATCCAGGTACACTTAAAGAACTAAATATAATGCATAGAAATGAAAATTATAATTAAAAACACAAATTTGAATGGGAAGAACAATCAATTAGACACAGCTAAAAATACGAGTGAACACAAATATAGATCCGTGCCACTTACTCAGAATGGAGCTCAGAGAAACAAGGAGCTAGAAAATACAAAAGGGAAGTTAAGAGACTTGGAGGATAGAATAGAAAGTCTAAGTTGTATCCGATCAGAATCTCACAGAGATAGAGAAAACAGAGGTCATAGAAAACAGGCAATATCCAAAGAGAGAATGTTGGAGAAACTTCCAGATTTGATGAAAGACATGAATCCACAAAAAGAGATGACGTAATCCATAAATAAATAAATAAATAAATAAATCCATACTTAGAGACATTGTCATGAAGGTGTAGCATATTGTGATGATTAATTTTATGTGTCAACTTAACAGGCTAAAGTATGTCCAGATAACTGGTAAAAACATTATTTCTGAGTATATCTATGAGATGTTTCCTGAAGAAATTACCATTTGAATTCATGAACTAAGTAAAACAGATGGCCCTCCTCAGGGTGGTTGGACAGCATCCAATCCACTGAGGACCTGAACAGATCAAAAAGGTGGAGGAAGGGCTAATCACTTTCTCTGTTTGAACTGGGATATCTATTTTCTTCTGCCTTCAGACATTTGTGCTCCTGTTTGGTAAGCCTTCAAATTTGGACCAGGACTTACACCATCACCACCCTCCACCCCCTGGTTCTCAGGCTTTGGACTCAGACTGAATTACACCACTAGATTTCCTGGTTCTCCAGCTTGCAGATGGCAGATTGTGGGACTTCTCAGCCTCCATTATCATGTGAGCCAATTCCTATTTTGTATATATATGGTTCTGCATTCTCTGGAGAACTCTGACTAACGCAAATATCAAGGAAAAATAGACAATCTTAAAAGTAACCTGAGAGAAGAGATAAATCTGATAAATCATTTAAAGAGAATGACAACTAGACAAAGCACCCTGTTTAACAGTAATAATGGTAGCCAGTGACAGTATAATTTACCTTTAAAGCAAATTGTGTACTCAACTAAATTATCTCTCAAAAAAACTCTTTCAAAAATGAAAGTAAAATAAATATATTTCCAGAAAAACAAAAACTGAGAAAGTTATCACTACAGACTTTCAGTAAAGGAAATTTTAAACTTCAAAAATCTATTTAACACTTAAATAGCACTCACTACGTGCCAGGTTCCTTGTATTTATTAGCTAATTATCCTCAAAATAATTCTATGTGGTAGGCACTATCATTATCCACATTTTACTGAGAGGTTAAGGTCCAAGGTCACACAGCTAGTAAATAGCAACTCCAGGGTTTGAACTCAGCCTAAGTAAAAGTATAAATGAACTAGCATTTCAGGACAGAAGAAAATATTACCAGAAAGGTCTGAGATTCAAGAACAAATAGTGGAAAAAGAAATCAGTAAATATATTGGTATATATAAACAAATGCTGTCGCTATAAAATGGTAATACTAATAATTATGCTAATCTGTGGAGTTAAAAACCATATAAAATGGATAAAAACTGCATATAAATTCAAAGGGAGTAGTGTTCTAAGTCTATGTTCTAAGTATAAATTGTTCTAACGTCTATGTATTTGTCAAGATGATAGTAAGAAATGAATTAACTTTAGACTTTGTTAATTTAAGAATAGATGTTAGAGTGGTGTGCGTGATTTCTGAAAAAGGCTGCTGCTTATGACTAAAGACGTAGAATGGCTGAGTGGATTTAAAAAAATAAGATCCAACTATATGCTATTTAAAAGAGACTCACTTTAGATTTAAGGACACAAATAGGCTGCAAGTGGAGAGATGGAAAAAATATTCTGTGTAAATGGTAGCCAAAAGAGAGCCACAGTGGCTATACTTATATCAGACAAAATAGACTTTAAGTCAAAAATTGTCACAAGAGATAAAGAAGGATATAATATAATGATTAAAGGGTCAATTGACCAGAAAAATATAACAATTATAATTATAATTGTACCTAGCATCAAACACCTAACATATAAAGCAAACATTGGCAGATCTGAAGGGAGAAATAGAGAGCAATATAATAATGAAGTAAGAGACTTTATTACCCCTCTTTTGATAATACAGAGAATAGCCAGACAGAAAATCAACAAATAAAAAGTGAACTTGAGCAACATTATATCCCAAATAGACCTAACAGACATAAACAGAACATTCCACCCAACAGTAGCAGAATATACATTCTACTCAGGTGCATAGGTCACAAAACAAGTGGTAACAAATTTAAGAAGACTTAAATCTTAACAAGTAACTTTTCTGACCATTATGAAACTAGAAAGCAATAGCATAAGGAACACTAGAAAGTTGAGAAATAAGTGGAAATTAAACAATATGCTTTTGAGTAGCCAAAGGATCATAGAAGAAATTGAAGGAGAAAATAGGAAATATCTTGAGACAAGTGAAAACAAAAGCATAACATTTCAAAACTTTTGGGATGTAGCATAAACAGTTGTAAAAGAAGTTTAGAGAAATAAATTCTTACATTAAAAAAAGAGGATCTCAAGTACACAACAAAACTATACACTCAATGAACTAGATAAAAAAGAACAAACTAAGCCTAAGTGAGCAGAAGGGAGGAAATAATAAAGATGAGAGCAGAAATAAATCAAATACAGAACAGATATATTTTTTAAATCAACAAAAGTAGGAGTTGGCATTTTAAAAATATAAATAAAATCGGTAAGTCTCTAACTAGACTAGAATAAAAAGGAATATTCAGATTAATAGTCAGAAATGAAAGAGGAGACATTATAACAGATGCCACAGGAAAAAAGAAAGACCATAAAAAACCACAATGAACAATTATATGGCAACTAACTGAATAACCTAGAGGAAATGGATAAATTCCTAGAAACATATGGCTTGCCAAGGCTGAATCAAGAAGAACTGGGGAGTCTAAACAGACTAATAACAAGGAGACTGAAGAAGTAATCCCAAGTCTCTCAACAAAGACAAGCCTCAAACTAGATGGCTTACTTTTGAATTCTGCCAAACATTTAAAAAGAATTAACACCTATCCTTTCAAACTCTTCCAAAAATTGAAGAGGAAGGAATACTCCCAAAATTACTTTATAAGGCCAGAACTACCCTGATACCAAAGCCAGATAAAAATACTACAGGAAAAGAAAACTATAGGCCAATGCTCCCGATGAATATAGATACAAAAATCCTCAACAGAATATTAGCAAACTGAATTCAACAACATAGTGAAAGGATCATAAACCATGACCAAACAGGATGTATCCCTGGAAAGCAAGCCTGGTTTATCACACAAAAAACAATTAATGTAATAAACCACATTAAGAGATGAAGGAAAAAAACCACATGATCATCTCAGAAAAAAATGTTTGATAAAATTCAACACCCTTTCATGATACAAATTTTCATATAGGAATATAGGAAAATTAGCTCTACACAACAAAGTTCATACATGAAAAGCTCACAGCTAATCTCATACTAAATGGTGAAATACTGAAAGGTTTTCTTCCAATATCAGAAACAAGGCAAGGTTTCCTACTCTCATCACTTCTATTCAACATAGTACAGGAGGTTTTACCCATGGCAATTAGGCAAGAAAAAGAAATAAAATGCATCCAAATTGGAAAGGAAGGAGTAAAATTGTCCCTGTTTGCAGATGATAGGGTTTTATATATATCTTCCCTAAAGATTACACACACATACACACACACACAAACTGTTAGAAGTAATAAACAATCTCAGTAAAATTGTAGGATTCAAAATCACACAAAAATCAGGTGCATTTCTATATAGTAACAATGAATTATCTGAAAAGGAAAATAGTGAAATAATTCAATTTATAATAGCATCAAAAAGAATAAAATAGTTAGGAATAAACTTAACTAAGGAGGTGAAAGACATATATTGAAAGCTACAAAACATGATGAAAGGAATAAAAGAAGATACAAATGGAAAGACATCTCATGTACTCTGATTGGAAGACAATATTGTTAAAATGTCCACACTACCCAAAATGATCTACAGATTCAATGTAATCCTATCAAAATTCCAATAGCATTTTTTACAGAAATAGAAAACCATTTCTCCAATTCACATGGAACCAAAGGAACCCCAAATAGCCAAAACAATTATAAGAAAAAGAAAGCTGAAGTCAACACACCCCCTGAGTACAAAGCTCCAGTAATTAAAACAGTATTTACTGGCACAGAGACAGACATAAAGACTGATGGCAACAGAATGGAGAGCCCAGAAATAAATTCACACATACACAGTCAACTAATTTCAATGAGACTGTGAAGAATACACAATGAGAAATGATAGTTTTTTCAACAAATGGTGTTGGGAACTGGATATTGACATGCAAAAGAATAAAATTGGACCCTTATTTTACACCATATACAGAAATCAATTCAAAATGGAGTATAAGCTTAAATGTAAGATCTAAAACTATAATACTCCTATAAGAAAATGCAGTGAAAAGCTTCATGACATTGATCTTGGCAATGAATTCATGGATATGGCATCAAAAACACACACAACCAAAGCTAAACAAGTCACACAGACAAGTGTGACTACATCAAATAGAAAAGCTTCTTCACAGCAAAGGAAACAACTGACAGAGTGTAAAGGCAACTTACAAAATTAAAAAAAATATATATTTGCATGCCCTATATCTAATCAAGAGCTAATTTGCAAAATAGGTAAGTAACTCCTACAATTCAACAGCAACAAAAAAATGTATTAAAAAATGAGCTGAGGGGGCACCTGAGTGGCTCAATTGTTAAGCATCTGCCTTTGGTTTAGGTCATGATCCCTGGGGCCTGGGACCAAGCCCTGTGTTGGGCTCCCTGCTGGATGGGAAGCCTGCTTCTCCCTTTCCCACTCCCCCTGCTTGTGTTCCTTCTCTCCCTGTCTCTCTCTCTGTCAATGAAACAAATAAATAAAATGTTAAAAAAAAATGAGCTAAGACATGAGAGGAGACATACAAATGGCCATCAGTTATATGCAAAGATGTTCCATGTCACTAATCATTACAAAAATGCAAAGTGAAACCACAATGAGATATCACCTCATACCTGTTGGTAACTATTACTAAAAAAAAAAAAAAAGAAAGAAAGAAAGAAAAGAAGAAGACAATAAGAGTTGGAAAGAATGTGAAAAATCAGAATCCTTATAAAAACTGGTGGTGGGAATGAAAAATGGAATAGCTACTACGGAAACCTGTAGGAGAGAGGTCCTCAAGAAATTAAAAATAGAACTATCACTTGATCCATCAATCCACTTCTGGGTATTTATCCAAAATAATTGAAATTAGGATCCCAAAGAGGTAACGGGACTCCTGTCTTCACTGTAGCATCATTGTCGCAAACTCAATGTCCAGTGATAGATGACTAGACAAAGAAAATGTCATATTATTCAGCATTTAAAAAGAAGGAAATCCTGCCATATATGACAACATGAATAAACCTGGAAGATATTATGTGAGTGAAATAAACTAGTCACAGAAGGACAAATACTGAATGATTCCATTTATATAAAGTGTCTAAAATAGTGAAACTAATAGAAGCAGAGTGGAGAAAGGTAGTTGCCAGGAGCCCAGAAAGAAGGAGAAAAAGGGAGTTGCTAACCAAGAGGTATAAAGTTTCAGTTATGTAAGATGAATAAGTACTAGAGATCTTATTATAAGTACTATAAGATCTTATCTTATCTGCTGTATAACATTGTGCCTATAGTTAGCAATAAATACTGTATTGTGTACTGAAAAAAATCTATTAGCAGGGTACATTTCATGTTACATTCTGGCTACAGTAAAACAATTTTTTTTTTAAATTTAGAGAACTTTAAGGAAATACTGATATATCTATCATCATAGTGGAAAATTCAACACATCCCTCTTGATATATTAATAAGGCAAGCTGACAAAAAATTAGTAAAGCTATGGAAAATTTGGACAACAAAATTAACAAGTGTGGTCTCTTGGACTTATACAATACAATGCACCCATCATTTTCTACATTAACTACATTTACAAATGACAAGTGTGTTCTCAGTCACAGGACAAGTTTTAGCAAGGATTTGCATCACATAATCATATTCTCTGACCACAGTGCAATTAAGTTAGACATCCATAACAAAAAGATCACTGTAAAAAGTCTTCACATAGGTATTTGGTCAGGAAACACTGTTCTAAAAGTTCATAGTACAAAAAGAGAAACAAAAATATAAATTTATTTTAAAACACACTGGAAAAAAATAAAATGAAGATGTTGAAAAAAGAAAAAGAAAAAATAAATTAAAAAACACATGAAATAATAAAAAATGAAAATTTAATACAGCAATACATATGGGATAGACTGAACATGTATTTCAAAAGACATGTACAACTTTAAAGGGCATGTATTAGAAATAAAAGACTGAAAATTAAGAAGTTAAGCATCTACTTTAAAGAAATTAGAAAACAAAGTCAAGTAGATAGGAACAGATAATACAGGTAAAAGCAGACGTTAATGAGATTATTTAAATAGACACAAAAATATAATTACAATTGCTGATCAGAAAAAATTTCTATGATATGTTATTAAGTAAAAAGCATGGTGAAGAATCACATTAATAATATGATCAAGATTACATAAAAACTAAGATGTATAATAAGTCTCTTAAGGGAAATGAAAGACAACAAATGATTGTTTCTAGAGATAGTGGGTCCAGGACAGGAGGAAGATTTTGATTTTTCATTTTATACACAAGAATATTTCTCTTTTCTATATTTCTTGCACAATTAAAAAATCCAAAAGTGATTTTATCCAGTAGCAAAGATTTCTTTTCTATCAAAAGGAGAAGAAAAAGGAAGACAAAGAAGAAAGGGGGAAAAAAAAGAGGAAGATCAAACAAAAATATAACAGGTTTTCTGTTTGTAGCACAAGCATATTGTGTAATAATAATTTGGTTGACCAGTTGAAAATTCTTGGATAAAAATAACCCCACCAAAGCAAATGTCAATGATTCGGCACATTGATGCTCTTTGTGGAATATCTAAAAATTCCTGGCCTCTGAATAGCTCTCAAATGAACCTCTTGCAGGAATGATCAAGGAAAACAGAAATTAGGCATAAATAAATAATGATAGGAAATAACAGGCAGACTTTACGCAAATCTGCTAGAAATCTAAAGGATCAAGAGCGTGTAGAAAGTTTATGCCAATATATTTGGTAATTGTTTGATATTGACAAATTCTTGCAAGAATACAACTTAACCAACCCACAGGAAGAAGAAAGAGAAATCTAGGAATGTCTGTAACCATTAAAGAAACTGAAGCAGTAGTTTAAAATCTTCCTACATGGGAAACACCAAGCCCAGACAGTTTTGCCTCAAAATGAGATACAACTTTATACCTAGTAAATGGAAAGAAAGTAGAAAGTCTGACAACATGAAATTTTGATGGTGATGTGAAGCAAGCGGAAGTATTCTTCACTGAAGACAGGAGAATAAAGTGTACAGGCATTTTTGGAAATAATGGCTTTATAAACCTGAGTCACATACGCTCATACAGTGTAACCCAGCATTTCCATTCGTAGGCATGTTTATCCATTAGCAACACATGTCTCTGATCTAGAGACAGCCAAGAGAATGTGTATAGCAACAAGCATCCTGCATATATGCACACAAAGATAGACCATTTAGAAGTGAAAATAAAAATAGCTAATAAAAAAATCAAATGAATCTTATCTACAAAAAGCTAAGTAAAATAAGCAATCTACAGTACAACATCATTTTTATAAATACTAAAAACAGTATTTTGGTGATCAATAGGTGATAAAATTTATTTGGACAAAAAAAGCAAGGCAATGTCATACAAATTTCAGGAGGTCAGTTATTCTGATGGGGAGATAGTGTATAGGACAGATGAGTATAAATAGGCATTTTTTGAAGTATTAGAAATTTACTGACTCTTAGGTTGGGCAATTATGTTCATGAGCCTTCATTTTATTCATGTTTCATAATTTACTTTTATATATTCTTTTTCTGTTGCCAGCATGCGGGGTGAGTACAGGAGGACTGATTCTGTCACAGTGGTTCAGGGGAGGGGTGCCCCGATCAGCTGTTAGGGCTTCTTCACTCCGTCAGTAGGTCCTTGTGATGGAGATGGCTTAGCTTCCTGACAGCTTCATGACAGCAGCTGGTAAGGTCATCAACCTTCCTTCTCATTCCCATGCCTACCAACTACCTTGTAGTAGTAATTTAACTTACTATGCACAGACAGATTGTGCTGATGAGAAGAATCACAAGTTCACAGCACTTACCCTTCAGCTTATGTACCTCAGTGTCTTGTGAGTTTGGTTACCATAAGACAGCATCTGTTAGAAGATCTAGATCAAAGGACGCAATGACAAGGTGATGTGTCTTATCATTACAGCCATGGGATCCAAGGTGTTGCCACCTTGAATGTCCAGTCTGCTTTCCACATCATGCTTTTTATCCTTTCTGATGGAATCCTAACCACTTCCATACAATATGAATTTGTTTAGGGCCCTCCAAAAGTTTTTTCTTATATGAAATAAAAGAAAAAACATTTCCTTATGTTTCTAAATAATACATGCAATGTCTTATATTTGGGGGTATAGATGGATACATGTATTAATCCGTTTACTTCTACTGAGCACCAGTCTAGCAAGTTCTAGTCTAGGCTTCAAGGTTACAAGATTCCTACCATCATATGAAAACTTCTATTCTAGTGGAGTATAACAAATCAAAAGGAATTTTCTCTGCAATAAAAATGTGCTATTAGAGAAATTAGTAGAAAATCATGGTTAAATAATGATTAAATGATGAATGTGAGATGGACTTGAAGCAATAATAAAAGAAAAAACTAACTGAGTAGCATTAGAATCATTGACAATTACAATTACATGAATATCCAGGATGTATTTTTAGGTGATATGTTCCCTTTAAAGTGAAATCAGATTGTATATTACCCACACTTGTAAAATACATATATATAGTTATGTAGAGAGGTAGAATAATCAGTTTGGATAAATATACACCAAATAATAATTTCTGGGTAATAAGATTTTAAATACATTTAGTTTTATTATCCATGCTTTCCAACACTCTAAATTTTTATAATAAGCATTTGCTGCCTTTTTTTAAAGTTTTATTTATTTCACAGAGAGAGAGAGATCACAAGTAGGCAGAGAGGCAGGCAGAGAGAGAGGAGGAAACAGGCTCCCCACTGAGCAGAGAGCCTGACATGGGGCTCCATCCCAGGACCCTGGGATCATGACCTGAGCCGAAGGCAGAGGCTATAACCCACTGAGCAACCCAGGCACCCCACCCTTTTTTTAAAAAAAGATTTTATTTATTCATTTGACAGACAGAGATCACAAGTAGGCAGAGAGGCAGGCAGAGAGAGAGAAGAGGAAGCAGGCTCCCTACTGAGCAGGGAGCTGGATGTGGGGCTCGATCCCAGGGCCCTGAGATCATGACCCTAGCTGAAGGCAGAGGCTTAACCCACTGAGCCACCCAGGTGTCCCACATTTTCTACTTTTATAATAAGAAGTCTATGGCAGTATTTCCAATAGAAAATAGTAATTGTAGCAACAACAATGTTCTCTGATTATATGTGAAGATCTTAACTATGGACCTACTTGCTGTAGTGGTGAGAATTGTTACCCATCATATAGCTTCTTATCCCCTAGGTGACCAGTGATGCACACTCACTAGATACTTGGCAGGCCTCAGGAAGTGAGTATCTTCACGTTTTTATTTCTCATTAGTGTGCTCCACTGTCACCTGCTTTCTTCTAGGAATAGAGAGAAGAACTTTCATCCACAAATTGCCGGTCCCTTTGGTAAACACCAGACAAAATTGCCCTGACAGAGCTGGTTCTCTAGAACAGCTATGTAAGATTGGAATAACACTCTGCCTGTAGGTTCGGGGCCTGGCGGGTGAAGAAAGTCTCCCAGAGCCTGACAAGCCCAGAGTCATCCGAGAACTGGAAGTCAGGCAAGCCAGCACGACCCATCTTAATCAGGAAGCAGGAATGTTCCCTAGAATGGTGGGTTTAAGACACAAATACCTTTTTTTTTTTTTTAAGATTTTAATTTATTTATTTGACAGACACATCACAAGTAGGCAGAGAGAGAGAGGAGGAAGCAGGCTCCCCACTGAGCAGAGAGCCCAATGTGGGGCTCGATCCCAGGACCCTGGAATCATCACCTAAACTTAAGCAAAATAAAATTTATAAATAATATAATTTACTACACACCTGCTTTTTGAAGAAAACTTAATATCACACCCTAAAAATATAAGAACCCCAAAGAAACAATTTATTAATGTACGTATATATCATTCTGTATAAGCTTAGGCATAGTTGTGGCATAGTCAGATAATACATAGAATTACCGTGAATGCACTAGTTATACAGAGAGACCGATAAAGATATGTTGATTTAGGACATAAATGCCATAGTGATGTAATTTTTCAAAATGTTTCACTCTCAGTTTACATAGTGGTTGTATTCCTGGAAAGTTTAATGTGTATTAAAAACATGACAAAGGAAAAAACATCAAAGAACTTTGGATGGACTTATGCACAAAAATGGTAGGCTCTGGGCACAGAGTAATAAAGGCTCTTCACCAACATAAATGCCCACCAAAACATCTGTAAATTGTATGAGACAAAGGACAGGTGTTTAATTGTGTGAGACTGCCCTGTAAATTGCAGCATGTCTAACATCCCAGCCTCTTAGTCCATCCTCCCAACCATGGTGACAGCAGAGTACCCCCTTCTCTAACAATTTCCACAGTTCCTGGAAGGTAGTAATGATTTACCATCTTTGAGCTCCCCCAGTGCTATCTTAGAGATAAGCTAGACTGGGTTTTTACTTCATTCCAGCCATGTGTATAAATGACTTGATCATGTCCATTTAAAGGGCTCAGTATGGGGTGCCTGGGTGGTGCAGTTGGCTGACCGTCCACCTCTTGGTTTTGGCTCAGGTTGTGATCTCAGGTTCACAATCTCAGGATCGAGAGACTATGCTCCATGTCAGGCTCCACACTCGATGTGGAGTCCGCTTGATATTCTCTCTCTCTCTACCCACTTCCCCTACCTCTCCCTCTGTCCCTCCTGCTTGTGCTTTCTCTCTCTCTCTCTAAATCTTTAAATCTTTTAAAAAATTAAATAAAATAAAGGGTTGGGTATGCAATTGGCATTTTCTGTCAGTGTTTGAAATATACAAAACTTTCACTCCAAAATCCCATTTCTGGGAATTTGCCCTTTAATTCTCTTAACCGATTATACATACAAACAATGTATAATAGGATATACATCACTCTTCATAGCAAATATCTCTTGGTAAAGAGTTGAGAGATAGGGGTAGGAGGAGGAGATTTTGACTTTTTTTATCACAAAACTTTTCACTATGATGAGCATGTTTTAGTTTCATTAAGACAGTAGCTTTTAAGTGTTATTTATACTCAAAGATAATTTAGACTGAGAATGAAATGATCAACTTGATTTTTGAACCCATGGTTTGCTTCAGTGACTCAAACAGTTGAGCATATTAGCCCCAATGTTTTATTGTGAGGTCTCTTAAAAAACGTCATCCTGACATTGTATTATCTTTGAATCATTTTTTAATCAAACAAAATAAAGTATCCATACTTTGTCTCAATGTGCTCTTTCAGGGTTATTCCTAAACCAGTCCATTTCTCTGAGGTCTTTTAGAGCAGAATGAATTACTAGGGAGTTACCCTTACAGAATATGCCAGAAATTCTCCAAGTCAGACCCTGGAGGCTCTTTATGAAAGATGAGCTTCATAGTAGGCAAAGTTTCAGACCACATATTTCATATATTGTCTCAAGCTTCTCTTTTTTAGTATTTAAGGGACACTAGGAGTTATAGGTATTCTGGAGAAATCTTTTTTATTTTCTACTTTCCTTCTGTTTCTTTTTCTTTTTCCGTATTTCCCATCCACCCACCCAATTATTATTATTATTAAAGAACCAAACATCTATTAAAAGGAAAAAGAACTGGAGAAAGGGGAAAGAAAGGCTTCCTCCAGAAGGTGATGAAGGAGAGAATATTTCAGCCAGTTGCAGTTGTGGTCTTGACGTTAGGATTCTCCTTATAATAGATCATGATAGAAAATTTCAGAACTGAAGATGTTTAAATTTTCTTAAAGATTTCATTTAATTATTTTAGAAAGAGAGAGAGAGAGAGAGAGCGTGCAGGGGAAGGGGCCGAGAAACAGGGAGAGGGAATCTCAAGAAGACTCCATGCTGAGCACAGAGCCCAATATGGGGCTCAATCTCGTGACTCTGAGATCATGACCGGAGCTGAAACCAAGAGTTGGACGTCACCCAGGCACCCTGAGGAAAATGATATTTCTAAAGGAATAATAAATAGAATATTTTCCAGATTTTTATGTATAAGGAAACTGTGTCCCCTTGAATTGAAAAAGTAACCACCAGCGGGCAACAATTTGTAGCATGTGGTAGCAAAAATCACAGGTGGGTCAACCCTTTTACCATACCAGGCTAGAGAGACATCTCATCAGGCCACAAGCTGAAATTCCTTTCAATTTCTGTAATCATCTGTTACAAATGTCCAGTGTTCTTGCTTAGGAGTCCAGTTTGGTTGTTAGCACCCTCATGTTGTTCCCTGGGCCTTGTATTCAAAGCTCTAAAATTCATTCTTTTTTTCTTTATTTCTTTCTTTCTCTTGAAATGAGCAGAATATTTAAAATATGCCACGTAATTTGATACAACTGAGAAATCAGTGGACCATTACACCAGATAAATTATTAATGGTAATAAAATCCTTCACCAAATTTTTCTTGAAGCTTTCCAATGCATTTCTACCTTTGTTACATTTTTAGAAAGGCTCAAAGACTATATATATATATAAAAAAGACAGATTAGTATTATTCCCATCTCACAGAATAGAAAAGTGAGGTCTCGAAATGATAAGTTACAGCCTGTGTCATCGGTTCCTTAGCTGGCGTTTTGCTCCCAAATCTCATGGCCTGTCTAAACTGATAATTCTTTAAACAAAAATTCAAAAGCAATGTGATACTCTCAATCCTTCCATGCTGTTGAAACAATAAAGTCTGAGCTGTAGTTGTTTCTTTAACATGTTTTGGATACAACAGATAAGACAACAAACCCACAGACTAATCACGTACCCCATTGGCTTTTGCCAATTCTCATTTTTACTGGCAGCTGCATTTCAAGGAAAAGCTGGTGAACTGCAGGGAGTAGATAATGCGGACTTCTCAAGGTATCAGTACATCCAGACCCCTGTGTAAAGCAGATAATCGACGGCATCTGTTTAGAATGGGAGCCACAGCAAAGAAGTCACAGCTGAGCCCCCAAGAAACCAGCAAAACGTGCGCACTGTGTTTACAAATCAGCCACCCCCCTCCCCTTTAAGAATGAAAGATCCTCTTGCCATACTGCCATCCTCTCCAGATATTTTCTGCAGACACAGCTATAATGTAGCAGTCGTGGCGGGAGAAAGAAAAACAACTCTCAATTACAGAGGGTGGAAGTTCCAGGCACCAGGCTGGAAGTTTTACGTTTATGATGGCTTTGAATCCTTACAACCAGAGACGGGTAGATATTTTCCTTTTTAAGCTCCCACCTGAAGTTGAGAAAACCAGGAAAGATGCCAGGAAGAGAATTCACTCAGAAGGCAGGCCAAGTGACTATTTAAGAAGTACCTGTCTTTTCGTACTATTTTTTTTTCATTATTTGCCATATTTTGACATTCTCATACTGCTGCTTGCCCGATTTTTCAAAGAAGTGAAATATTTAGACATGGAATGTTTGTAGCCTTTTTAATTATGAACTTTTGATAGTTATTTTGCAAGAGTTTAATCAGGGGAGGAACAAAAGCTTTATTAACCTGTTTCCTCACTCTCTTTATTTGTACTGTGTGTTTGTTTATTATTGGTTAGCACATACTCCTCATATGGTTTGATGTGAAAGGATGATCTGTCTCCTCATTACCGATCCTCTGCTTGGTGATGAAAACCAAAACAAAACATATGAACAAAGGGAAAATGCCTTCCTGTCATTTCTCAGCCTTCTTTGCTGCTGCTCAGCTGGGCTGTTAAAGAGTGGGGTTTAATGAAAGAAGGTGAGAAGGTGAAAAAAACCGCCCTAATGAGCATGTGTTTAGTTATATGGGGAGAAGCAGCAGTGAGTTCTTTGTGCCTGATTTAACGCCCTGTCCCCCAAGGTCGAGGAAGCCCATCCTCCTTCCTCACCTATTCATTCCTTAACCGGGCAACCCCCTTCTCCACAGACCAGATTTCATTTGCTTTCTTTCTTTTCTTTCTTTCTTTCTTTCTTTTTTTTTTTTTTTTTTGATAGTGGAGTTACGAAGAATGTCATTTTCCATCTCCTGCTTGTAGCTCTTGCGAAACACGCAAAAGTGGTGCAGGACGTTCTTTGGGTTACCTGCATCACTGGCAGAGCATGTTGCGAGCAAACATTTCCCATCTCAAGCCTGGGATGACAGAGCCCCGGCCGCGTCTGTCTGAGGCTTGCTGACACTTACCCTTTAGACTGGGAGTGAGGAAGCAAATTCCCATCCAGCACAGAAAAACAAAACGCTTTAATGCTTCAGAGGAGAGCCAATAATAGCTGTCGAAACTCTACAGCAATGCTCCGAATTAGAATGAAGTCGTGCAGTCATAATATCATTCCCCAAAATGTCTTTAATCAGCGAGCATTCCAGTCCTGCGGTGTGAGCGTCACACTGAAAATACCAAAGAGAACACGAGGGTCAAACTTGGATAGAGCTTTCAAAACTCTGAGAGGGAGTGATGTTTTTGCTCATCAGTTCCCAAACCAGGGAATCATTACGCATCAGTCCCAAAAGACGGCTCCTGTGGGGAGTGGGGGAGAGGGGCAAGGCCAACCATAGGTAAGAAAAGAAGAAACCTCGAAGCACAGCTCCCTGAGGATCCACAGCTATCTCAGGGAAGCAGGACATGCTTCTCTAATGTTCTGTGTCCAGTAAAATTATTAACATTTTGGCAGAAATAAATTGAGATCTTTCTTTGAAGTTGAAATACGCAGCCTTAACTGTGCTCTCACCCTCTACATTTCACTGAGTGAATAACCTAAATTACACAGAACGGCAGTAAATTGGCTCATCATAGCCCTGTTCTAATTTTAAAAGGATAAAGAACTAGAAAACGAGACAGCCTCCCATATAGCAGTGCAGGGACTAGCGAAGCCTGATAAAGGACTGCCATACTCGGTCCCCAGACAGTCATGGGTTCAAATTCAACCTAGGTGGAACCATCCAATGTCTTGTGTTGAATGTATGTGTGCCCTCCACATAACATTCCTAATAGGGATGCTGACAGCTTGCATTTGTCACTCTTGCGGACTTTCTCAGGACTATAGTGGCTGGCCAACCACGTAGGGAGACTGTCATTTCCACCCATCTAGAGGTGATCCTTGCACTGGGTGAACTCTGAGGCACTAAAAAGCATCTTGCTTTCACACTGTTTGCTGTCTGCTCTTCTTCCAGCTCGGAAGGAAAAGTGTATCAGCCTTTTGACTGGGGAGTGGGGTCGGTGGGGGTGGGAGGGGGGCATCTAACATCCTGATGGGTCCAGGACAGACTTTAAATTTTAAACACGTTCAAGCATGCCCACAAGAACTGCATTTTTCAAACAACAAAATAACTCTCTCAGTTTCAACAAAGCTTTCACATGTGGTGATAAAATGCCAGGTCACAAGTCAAATTTTGACTCCATTACTGAGCATTATCCTTGAGCTCTAAATGGAAAGTCAGTACAATTCACCAGCTGTCAGGCTCCAGCCTTCGCCCAGCCTGAACAACAACAGAATCACAGGCGAAATAGTTATAGCTGCTGGAGTCACTATTTGATTAGACTCTTAATGATTGACTCTGTCCACAGGTCACTTTAGCCCGTCACTCAACAAATAGACTTCAAGCTATTTGGATCCCAGGTTTCTGCTTGGAATTTTGTAGAATTCGGTGAAAAGAAATTTAAAAATCTACCATCAACCCAGAGATTCAGGATGACTCAGAGACCCTTAAGGTAATTAGATTGCTCCTCTTTGTGAAAAAGCAGAAGTTGGTGTGAATGGGTTGAGATACGGTGTTTCCATGGAGTACCTTTTGTAGGTTGCAAACGGTGTTCACCTTTAGATCTGATATTGAACACCAAGATGTAGGTTGATGAGTGGGGGAATGTCCTATCAGGGTTATCCGCGGAGTATGTCAGAATTGTGGACGCGAGGGACCCTAAACCCATGGGCCACCCCAAGAGAACAGATGACCAGCCCACGGTGAAGAATGGTTGTGCCCATGTGAAATCCTGTTGCTGGAAAGCCTTCCATGAGCTCTCCAGTTTTCCTGTCACCTGAAAGAGGTGCTCATCCCAGCAAGAAGACCTGCCTAAATCCTTTCTTTAGACGCAATCACTTGAATCTGGGCTACATGGGAAGTGGCAACACTTTGAAGTTGGTGTCAAGTCACCAACTTAGTTGGGAAATTAGAGTCTGGGGGGTCACAAGGAGGGCAAAACTGTGCCTATGTCCTCCTGCGAAGGGTGTAGGGGAAGGTAGAAATCTAGAATCCATGACCCTTAAAAGAAAACTGAAGCAACAGATGTTGAAGCCTCCCTACCAGCCTTTTACATCATTAGATGACACTGTCTCCCCCGTGGAAGTAGGCCTGAAGATGCCTTCCTCTGCTGTGGGTAGAGCGGGTACCAGGCACTGGGGTTAATGCCCAACACTCATCCCACATCTACCCATCTGTCAGTTATTCCTTCATCTATTGATGGGTCAGTCAGATCTTCGTTTATACCCTATCCCATCTACCTACCTAGTAGAAAACGATCATTTCAGTTGTGGGTTCTTAAATGGCTATTTCTCTGATGGGGTAAATGGGAAACACTTCTTTTAACCTAAAGCAATCTGGGGAGATTTTCGAAGACTGAACTAGCACTTTGCAGGAAACCTGTCTATGACTGGCCTGACGCCTGGGTTCTGGACTCGCCACCCTCCAGCTTCCTCCCCAACAGTTTCCCCTCTTCCTTCAGAGGCTGGCTTTTTCGGATTCTCTCCTGTAGGCCAAATATGGGTCCAGATGTTATAAATGCTGCTGGGCTCTGGCCTGCGGCGAGAGGAATGTGGAGGTCACTACCCGAGGGCGTCCGGAATGAGGACTGGGGCGGAATTTGCTAGATCACTGGAGACGTATCATAAAATGAACGCTGTGGCAACCACGGAGAGGAGGACTGGGAAGCGAACCAAGTGCCTTCGGCGGGGTTCTTGGGGGGCAGAATGACGTGGCTCCCTCCATCAGGTGGAAACCGTGCAGTTCTCCCTCGACCCAACTCAACGAGAGATAAAGATGTCTAATCAACCACCAGCGCCGCCGCCACAACTCTGCCTGGGCCCCGGAGGGAGGGGGAGCGCCTTTTCTGCTGAACCAGCGACTCGGGCTTGTTTGTAGGTTCGCAATTCACCATGATAAATGTAAAGACCAATTAAGGTTTGATCCGTGCACACGGGAGGCAGACGGCGGCTGATAGTGGAACCAATTAACGAGCATGTACCCTAATTCCTGTCGCGGCCACCGGGCGCACCGCGGTTCCCCAGGCGCCAGCGGCGGCTGTCCCGGAGCCCCCGTGCGCCTCCGGCCCGGCCCTGCAGGGGGGCGTCCTCCTCGTGCGGGAGGGACGGGGAGCCGGGACCCCCAGCGGCTGGGGAGGGGGCGCGCCGGACAGGGAGGCGCAGAACCAGCCGCCTACGGAGCCCAACTGTTCGTAGCCCGGGCGTGCGGGTGGGGCGCGCCCCAGTGGTCCGCGCCGGGCGGGGGCGACGGGGGCGGCGGGGGCTGGAGAATGCTCCCAGCGCGAAGCCAGCCGGTGCCCCGAGGGCGGAGGACAGGTGGTCGCGTGGCCACCGCCAGGTAGCAAACTGCTCGGGGGCTGCGCAGCGCGGTCCCAATGCTTCGCCCGCCCCCGGGCCTGGCTCACTATTGCCCACCGCGGGGGCGACTTGGGGCGAGCTGAACGGCCTGTGGCCGCACCCCTGGCCCGGGGCTCCCCGGCCTCTCGCCTCCTGCTCCCCTCGCCCTTCCGGCTGCCCCAGACGTGACCCCCGCGCAAGGTGTTGGCGCTGCGCGCAGCCGGGGCGCGCGAGATTAATGGCCCCGAGGTCGGGGGCGGTGCAGGCACGAGCCCCTTCTTGGCTCGGCCGGGGTGTGAGGGTATCCGGGAGGAGAGCCAGGTCCTGGCAGTGGGAGCCCCCGGGACCGCGGCGGCGGCGGCGCAGAAGAAGGAGGAGGAGGAGGAAGAGAAGTAGGTGACGCGGGCCGGAGAGGCTTGTCCCCTCCGGCCCCAGGGCCGGCGCCACGGCAGGTGCCCCGCGCCGGCAAAGTTTGGAGCCACGGGTGCCGCGCTGCGCGGTGCGCGGGTCCCTCCCCGCGCAGTTCCCTCGGTGGGGTCTGTGCCGCCGCCGCTGCCAGGGCAGGACAAAGGCTCATTAACACGTGATGGGACCGCGCTTCATAAATGGGACTGGAGCGAGAGGGAGCCAGAGACAGAGCGCCAGCGGAGGAAGAGGCAGGGACCGCACGAGCGTGGCGAGGCGACGGGCGTCAGTGCTGGCGGAGACCTGCGGCCCCACGCCGAGCCAGGCTGGGCGAGCGGGAGGACCCACTGAAGAGCCCCGGGAAGGGGCGAGGCTCGCGGGCGGCGGGAGAGGAGGGGTCGCCAGTCGCTGTCGCTGTCGCGGGCGGGCGGGCGCTGGAGGCAGGGGACGCCGGCGCGCGGGCAGCGTGGACCGACTGACTTACTGACCGACCGACGGAGGCACACCCCGCTCCACCCCACCCCACCCCACCCCACCCCGCCTCGCCCGCATCCCCGCGCCGGCGCCGCCTCCCTCTGGCTACTCCCTCGGCCACCCCTTCCTTCTGCACTTCTTTTCCGCCTCCGCCTCTTCTTGGCTCCGGCGGCGCCAGTGCCTTCCCCTGGCCCGGGCGGGGCGCCTCGGCTCCCGCAGAGCTCCGTAGAGTCGGGAGGAACGTTTCGTTCTAGCAGAGCAGCAGCCCCTGCGCTGGGCGAGAGGTGCCGAGGGAGCTTCTCCCCGAGGACCGGGGGATGCGAAGGGTAAGACCTGGCAGGGTTGCGTTTGGAAATACTTTTTCCGCCTCCCGCCCCCTCGGGTACTGACCAGTGTAGTCCCCAAGTGTCCTTCGTGGAGTTCTTATTCCGTGTGAGCGAATCGTGCGTCGATGTTTACTTAGCTGTACCGCCCCGGCTTGTAAACTGTGGTCTGGGCTACTTCTGGAGCTTTCTACCATTTACTACTTATTGAATGTGTGTGCACCTCTGTGTACACTGATGTGTGTTTGTAGGAAACGTTTAATTGTGCATGTTTGAAAAAATAGGCGCTTGACTTGGTGCTGAATGTCTATAAACCGTATCAGCAACTAAGTGTTTCCAAATACATCCATCTCTGCACCAAACCTAGAAACTGCCTAAAATATTAAATGTCATATAAAGAAATGTATGTCAGATAATAAACTTTTGGTGTAGAAAAATAGCTGCAGGAGCCACTCTTTTTAAGGAAAAGTAAACGTACCTTTAACATCTAAATTTAAATGTTGATGGAACCATTTAACCCCAAACAAGCCATTAGACGAAAAAAGTTGCTGTGTTTTTGAAAGACATTTCTCGGTAAGGCTCACCATCATAAATGGATCGCCTCTCCAGTGGAGATGTTGGCAGTGACAGACAGGAGAAACTGTCATTTGGTCCTTTGGAAGTTTGAAAGCAACATGCATGCTTCTAATTATAGTTTTAAATTGAACAAATGAGGAAAAAAATGGTAATCTGTTCATCATTTTGCCTCCCATCTTCATTTCCCTTCAAATTAAGTGCCATTCTTGTCTTTGTTGTTGCTTCTTGATACATTAAGCATCCTTGGGCATTTAATAAGAGATTACAACAGATTTACTGGTTTTAAAGGTGTTGAAAGATATCTCTGTGGGTCCCATAACTTCTCCTCGTTTTTTATTACCAAGTTAATATCGTTTCAACCATGGGGGAAATGCAATTTCTTAGCGTAAACTCAGTAAACATTGAGTATCAGTGGGGTGACCACTGCCATCCATCTATTTTGCAGAATATTGAGAAGCTCAGAGCAACTAACCTTTAAGGTTCCCATAGGACTTTGTCTGATTTAAAGTGTTGCTTTTCTAATCCCACCCTACTGACAGTTTGCAAGGGAAGATACACTGATTGATTTTTCTCTGTCCCTTTTCTCCCCTGGTACTCCTTCTCCCTCCCACCATCTCTAACTCAGTTAAAAGCAATTTTATCAAAATAAAAGGCCACGCATAGTTTCTTAAGTGAGATAAATAATATTCTGATTATATCCATACATGAACAGAATCCATGAGCCTCCAGATTGTTAAATGTTGCATACTGCAAGCGGTTACTTGTAGGCACGATAGCAGTTGCTGTAGTTGGGCAAGAGGCAAGAGGATGGACGTGGTTTTAAAAAACTAATCCATTTTAGGTTACCAACAGAACTTACTGTGAACAGATTCTTTTTGTTCCAAAGATGTCTCCCACTCCAGGCAAGGAGCAATCCTGGCTGAGGTACGTATCAAGTGTCTGATGGGGAAAGGTCTCATTGTGTTCCTAAGTCTCTGTGGGGGTAACGTGAGGCCCCAGGGGGGAAATGCTCAGTTCTGACCTTTCAAAAATAAAATTACTATGCTTGCACACTCATTGTTAGGAAGGCAAATTAGATATTCACGCCCCCCAGTTTCAATAGATAGCTTCGATATAGATGCCTATGAAAAGAATGTTATTCCTGGTCCCTTAAAAAAACAGATGATGTTATTTAGTGTGGCATGTAAAGTTTTACATTTTGTTGCAAATCTGATTTCACGTTGGAGTAGTGCTTGGCTTTGTTTGTTATCCACTGTTTTCTGTCTTTTTCTGTTACCCTTTTCCCAGTGGACTCTGTGCCTCCCTGTCGCCTGTGAGATCGTGCCTCTCTAATAAGCCTAGCTGCAGGATCAGTGTGTTCTTTTTGGCATTTCAAAATGTTAAAATAGTGAAATTGTTAAATGTTAACAAGATGAAACTGCTGGGAATGAAATTCTCTGGAAGAACCACTCTATCTGTGGCATATTACAGTCTATTCCAAAAGAAAACTCTTTGATTCAGTCCTACCTCTTTTCTCAAGAAGGAAGCAGCCCCATTGATTGTGGTGATAAGTATTTAGTATGCAGTCTCAGCTTATTAATTACTAAGGCAAAGCCTGAAAAACTCTTTCAAAACAATCTTATGACATTCTTCTTTGCTTTGACTCAGGATTAACATGAACTACCAGGAAATTGAGACAGGCTCCTTGGTTGTCTCGCATGTTAGTGTTTGGAAGTAGAATTGAAATACTTGGCTGTTGAAGAATAAAGTATGATGAAACAGAACTTAGAATAGCTGTTGGTAGTTCACCACGCTTACCAAATGTTTCTTCCCAGAAAACAGTTGGCCTAATAAGAAAAGTGATTATTTCCCATAATTAGCTCTCCAGGAATGCTGCAAAAGAAAAAAAAAAAGTAATAAATTGAATCTGGAGATACCTAACAACACGTGATGAGTAAAACAAGATTTAGTGATAGCGTCTTGAATTTGGTTAGTCAGATGGAGCCTGTCCTTGAGGTTGCTGACTGTTTTTCTTGGGGGTAATTATGTTAGCTCAGTTGCCTGAAGAACACAGATGAGAGCTTTCATTCCTGCAAAAAAAAAAAAATAAATAAAAGGATGCTGTGTCTTCAGTGTAATCTGTCTCTTCTGTTTTTGTATTCATCATTTTCTAATTGAACTGACAAATGAGTTAGAGGGAAACCAGCCTTTGGGTTTAAATTATTTATAATTCTGCTTTTGCCTCTGAAAAGACCTGGACCTAACATTGTTTGAAAAACTGCTGGGGCCAAGTTTACATATTGCATATCTTTATTTTGAGGGACTACAAGCTCTGCTGGTTTTTCTTTTCTTGATTGAAGATTTGGTAGAGAACCTAAGGAATAAGAGGAAATCAAAACCAATTGATACACTTTGTATTGGCAAAATTTTAACTTCATACACCCCATCTCTAGTGCCTTCTTAATTCTTTTCTGATAGCAATGTTCACTTTCTGTTATAACTGCATGAATGCCGTTTCTGAGGTTTTGGGGGATAACTACACTTTGCCACTGAATTGTTACTTAATGTTTTTGATAATTATTTAATTCACTGATCTGTATCTTCTTAGATTAGATTGGGTTTAACAATTACATATTACAGATCAACTCAGATTTCTCCCAGATATGTTTTAGACTAAAAGAAAGAATAAATGTTATCCGGAAAAATATATAACATCAAATTATATCCCGCATAATTTTAGATGATTGGGATGTATGAACACACTCATATATATATATATATATATGAACAAACTTTTTCATAGGTGTGTATCATGCCTGACATAAAAATTTAGACCCATTGTCTTTATATATCTGAATATATAATTCATATTTTAAATAAATACTACAAATTTGGGAAAATGTCCAAATTCAAGGCAGCTATACAGCTGGACATAGAAGACTCAAGGCAAAAGAAGTATCCACCTTGCATCAAAACAAGTCTGTTCTGATTCTCTAGGGTAGCAGAGATCTTTTCCCATCTCAGGTGTTCTAAGAATCTTACAAAGATGCCAGGATGGGCATAACTACCTTTGATTATACTTTTCTCATCAACACTGATTGATGTGTTTAATTCAGTTCTCACCGGTCCTACTAGTTGTTTATTATTTTTGGAAAGGAAGTTGGGAGAAAAAAAATACAAGATTATTATTCTATCATAGAATGCATATTAATACCAGTGTATTTGTAATATACAGCACATTATAGTGTCATCACAAATAAGTTAAACTACAGGAAATAGGTGAGGAGGGAGAGGAAAGTTGTTTTTAGAGGTTTTCCAGTGCCTCTCTTGGTACTACTCAAATAGTTTGATGTTAGAGAAACTCCTATCTTAAACAGGCCTCAATGGATAATAGGTATGTTTATGACCTATCAGTGATAATGGGTCAAAGCCATTACATAAAGTAATCTGTGATTACCTCTACTTCTTAACAGAAAATGTTTACTAAAAGCTTTCCTGGGTCATATTTCTTCACTGCACGGGTGCCTCATGGAAAGTAAAGTACATTTCATTATAATAGTTTTTCTAGCACAGTTGCCATTACAAATACCTTCTTGAGCCAGTTTTTGTTGATATTTTCCATATATTTGAAGTATTTTCCATATGGATTATTAACAAATAACGTCTGGATATCCTCTAATTTAAAGTTTCATTCGGACAGGTTAATTTCATAATTTAGTGAGCACGAGGTTCATTGTTTTGTTTGTATGGGTTTTCGAAGGAAGAATTGTTTACTCACCAAACCTGAGCAAATGGGCCTGGCAGAGCCAGAGCAGTTGTTCTGAAATACTATAAATTCTGGTGCAGCCCCAGCTGGAGAAATTTTCACACTTGCACCTTAGGAAAGCTTTCAAAATTTTGCTTTGTTTGTTTTGTTTTGTTTTTGAATATGTGAGTTGAGACTGGTTAGATGGGAATCAATATTTCTTAGCTAAATCTTTTTTTTTTAACTTATTGTGCTATTGCATTATATTCTGTAGTTTTGAATGAATTTCCTAAGGTAGATTATGCATTTTTTTAATCTAACAAGGGATTTAAGTTCCCTTTTCTCCTAACACAGACAGCAAATAATTTTTCCTAAGAGCACAATATTTTATTATCTAATTCTTATTTTTTCCCCTTGAGTTTGGATTCTTAATTGGGTAGAGTTTGGATTCATTGAGTAGAAATTTGATATCTTTGGCTTGATTCTTTACCATCATTATCTACTCCGAAAAGCATTTAAAATTTGTTTTTTACTTTAGAGATAAAGGGCAGTATAGTTTCCTAAATTTGACAATGTAATATCTATTTTTTTAATTCCTACTAGCAAATTCCATGCTATTGCTTTTTAAAGAAAAGCAGAGGCATTTTTCAAAGATGTGCCAGGCAATCTGTTGTGGTAGTTGAATATACTGGCAAATGCTTTCACAAACTGTGTATGTCAGTAGTATATTTAAATATAATTAAAATAAAATATAATTAGGAAATAATGTTTTTCAAAGTTTATGTTTAAATGGGAGGGTTCCCTTTTTTCCTCATTATTTCTTCATCTGTTCTTTTAGACCATCTATTTAGAGAAGAAAATTGGACTATGAGTTCTATAAATCGAATTAAGTTGCAAGGAGTTTTACATTTAAATTGGTGATAAATTCCAGCGTGCTTTTTAAAAAACAAATTTCTCCTGGATATCGTCTAGGAAATTTTATAACATTGATTTCTGTTGGCCAAGAGGCTAATATAGCAAGCGAACCAATGCCATAAGCAGTATGCTTTTGTCCATCTTGTTTGCTTTTAACTCAGCTATATTTAAAAGTAATCAACCTGATTTATTCGTTAGAAAAGAGACTTTATTTAATGCCACTATGGTCTGTGTATTTTGGTTTATTCCCGTGTGGCTTTTGAAATGGACCAGATTTCCAACTCATTTCAATGCACTGCTACCAGAATATGTAAATGTTTTCTCTAGCATTTGTACAATTGTGGTGAGCAAGCAGGATACATGTGGAGAAGAAGGAAAGCTAAACAATTTAATATATAACCAAAGTAAGCAAAAGATCGTCCAGAGAGTTTGGTGTCTTTGCCCATGTGGTAATTTGACTCTAGAAGACAACTAGTTTTGGGAGTTCCAGCAAAGTTCTTACAAACAACAACCAGAAAAGGGAAAAAACCTTTGGATGATTGTAGTCCTCAGCGGAGGAAGTGAAGTATGAGTAATCTAAGATCCATTTTTATTGATGAAATAATTAGAAAGGAAACACTCTGTCCAAAGTCAGACATTTAAGTATTTGAAGATCCATTTCCATGTATTTATAACGCTTAGATATTTTTGCAAGCTATATGCCAACTATAAGCAGTAATAGGTTGCATAATTTAATTCTGTAAGTTAATTTGCTACAGATCTGCATTTCTTGGGCCTACTGCAAAATTTCCATTTTAGTTTGTTGTTTTCTGGGTGCCTCTCCTGTGACACATTGTTTTACAGTTTGAGGAAGAGATGAACAGAAACAGAAACATATCTAGTTTAAAAAATAAGCTGAATGTTAACTACCATTCCTGGTTTCCCGTTCTTTTATTCTCATCATCATGGGTTCTTTCACAGTAGAACGGAAAGAAATGGCTAGCAGACCTAGAGAGCTTTGCATAGACCTTGTAAATAGAGTTAGGAGAAAATGGTGTGTGGAGTTCTTAATTTATGTCTGCATGCTGGGTAAGTACATACTGTATCTTGAAGCCACTTTTCTCTGTTGGTCAAAAATATAACAGTAAGTTTCCTGAAAAAGTGCAGAGAAGCCCGGAATTGTAGACCGTTGAGAGGTTCCTTGAGAGGTTCCCACTCGTTAGGTTATGTTTCTTTTCAGGCTAGACCACAGAATTCTATTTCAGTCCCATAGAAATGCCTTGGTTTTAAACATCTTCTCTGGGAAACTACTTTACCATCAGTGGGCTCCCTTAGCCATCCATTTCAACCTACACTCACAGAATATTCTTTCTTCTTATCCTCAGTTCCTAAAGGTTCATTTTTATCTGCCCCCTCAAGCATTTAGTCTTTCTCATAGGTCTCCATAAACTTCAGAGTGTGTTAGAATCTCCTGGAGGGACTTCTAACAACACACCTGTTCCCCAAACCCCACTGTTTCTGACTCCATAGGTCCAAGGTGAACCTGAGAATTTGCAGTTTTTTAAGTTCCCAGGTAATGCTGATACTACTGTTCGGGAACCACTGGCCTATAAAATCACTCTGCATGCGCTCACAGACTACTGTGGGATGTCTCAGACTGTTCTTTGAGGTGTGTGTACCCTGGATGTCCAGCCTGTTCTCACCCATCTTATTTCCTAATTCTTCATCTTCACATCACTGTTGCTGAATATTTGCAGTTCCTCAGCTCAGTTCATAAGCACGAAATTGCACCACACAAATCCTGGGGAGGGTTTGACCTTGAAAGAGTACAACAGAACCACCTCATGGTTTCAGCGACATCAAATCCTATCCTTGCATCCAATTGCACACTTCCGTCTTAATTGAAACTACATTTCCAAAGCACATGTTTCATCTCTAGTGAAACCTACTTCCTCCAGTTCTGTTTGTATATAATTATTTGCATCTTGAAAGCATATTTTTATGTTTGTATCTTGCATGTCAGTACACACTAAATTTTTTTTTTAATTTCAGCTAAAGTGGATGGCACATAAGTACCTAATTTATAAAATCATGTTTGAAGGGAATCTGGATTTAAACAATAAAAACTTTCTTAAAATTATTCCAGTGAGAAGATGATAGGAAGGAAAAGGAATTATTTAGAAAGCTACCATATCCTCGATTTGTATGAGTATCTGGACAAATATTCATTTGTGAAATATTCCATTGTAACCCCTGTAATGATAAATAATTTTCCATTCTTTTTCATCCCGGAATTATGGCCTGTGTTGGTGACTTCATATTTGAAAATCAAAAAGCCACATGTTTCATAAAATAGAAATGAGTTGGGTTTGTTATTAGAATTGATTTTGGGCTCCTGAGATATTCCCATCTCACTTTTAGCATCTCTTGGCGTAAACATACTATTTGTTTCCAGTAGAACTACTTTCCTTTACTCATCCTTAATTAGTTTCTTGAGGCAGACTTCCAAATATTCACAATTAATTTTATCAATATATTAAATTTTCTCCATGCCCCTTTGCCCCAGAAAAGCAATTAAAAATGTAGTTTTTGTAGGCAGTAATAATAACCCATTTTAACCCTCCATAACATATTTTCTTATTTATGTTTTAATTAATTTGGTTGTAAAATACATAAAATGCTGTAGCAGGAGAAGTTGCTCAACCAAAGCAAGAACTATGTCCACTGAATAGAATAACAAATTGATTCCTGAGGGCTTATAAAAGCCACTCCATCTAGTGGTTGAATTTTCACATAACTTCTCTTGACAAGTAGTTTTGAAAACACACTTGCACGTGGAGAAACCCCTTTGGGAAAGATTAATGCATAATAACGGGCATTCGAGGAAAGGAAAAACTTCATTATAATCACAACCTCATAGATCGTCTTTAAAGGTCTATCAACAGCCTGTAATCCGGATTCATTCAAGACTGTGCGTGTCACAAAAATCTCTTTGTTTACCATTGCTGTGTGCCAAAACAGTGAGGTTTATAACACACACCCAGGTTCCGCAACGATTGGAATACAAAGTATATTTCTAATCTTTGCCTCAGGCTTCCACTTGCCATCGATATAACTACTGGTTAGTGATGAGATAAAAGGTCCTGGGATGAAGAATTGTTGATGCCTTTTTATTGGGGCAGTTGTTTTTGTTTTTTTTTCTTCAGGTGGATGTTTGTATGAGACCAAAACTCCGTTTTAATTCCCTTATAACTGACGGACTTTATGCCAAGGAAAACAATCGACAGTTAGACGCCTTTCAGCTAAGATAGATCTGCCACGTCGCTGACGAACACCTACATCTGTTTAGTAACCAGATATTGAGTAACTACGCCAGACGGGACACTGTGCCTGGCAGAGGACATGCGAGGCTTATAAGACAGGTCTCTCCTCTCAAGGTGTTCACGATTTGAAGGGTTTCGACACAAGAAAGATTGACACAGGGTGACTCAGCAGTGCCCATTCTCTCTCCAGGGAGAAAAACTCAAAGCATCTGTAGGAAGGGGGTTACACAACCCAATTACTGGGCTAAGCACCCCATACCATTGGGTGAAACAATATGGTAGGCCTATGACATATTTTCATATCCAATTCTATTCTGTCATCTGTGGGAGGAGAAGGACAGATGGGTGGCCTTTATTGGACAAAGTCGGGGGAGAGGGAAAATCATTTCTCTTGCTTCCCTGTATCTCCCCTTACACAGGGGTAATACGTGGATGTGTATTTCATGTGTACAGTGCTAGGCACAGAGTATGTGCTCAATGAAAATGTGATACATGAAACCGATGAGGGCATATAACTTTGTATCCATCAGCTACATGGCTGTTAGGGACACAGCTTTGTGCTGTTTGGGGACCAGGAATCTGTCACAAGCACTCCCTTGTTGGAGCCTTACAAAGGTTTACAGAATTTCTTAGCCTTGATTCCAGCGAGCATCTTAGGAGCGGGCCTCAAAGAGTCATCTTCTGACTGGGCCCAGCAAAACCCCACACTGCTCATGGTGGGAAACTGAGTGATTTCAAGTAGAGTTTGAATTTCTCCATATGGGAATGAAAGCTTCGAGCTTTTGTTTACTAACAACCATCATGCCCTCGCCTTTCCCTGCTGGTATTGTGGAAACTGTCATTACTGTCTACAGTCCTTACAATTGACTAAATGAAGGGGGGAAATCTAATTTTAAAAAATGGTGACAAAGACGAGTTAGATTTTTTTTTTATTATTTGCCAGCAGTTGCTGAAAATAAAGTGCTAATCCAGGGTTAGGAAATATAGTTTATAGTTAATTATCATACTTTGTCCCTGAAGACCACAAGGCAAGGATGTTTTGCAAGCACTATGGGCAGTCTTTTTGCTGTCAACAGATCTTTCCTTCAGATTTTAGTCGTTTGCTATGTAAAACGATCAGCTACTGTTTATTACATCCTTTCCCCCAAATCAATTCTTCCCCCTTAGAAACCAAGAAAAGGGTCTTATGTAGTTTCTGGACCTCAAAGCTAAGAGCAGTTAACTTCGAATTACTCAGCCCTGGGTTGAGTTCTAGTTCTGCTCCTCTAGTTAGAGAGAGACCTAGAGTTATTTTACTACTCCAAGCCTCAGTTTGCTCCTATGTAGAAGGAGGATCATGATATCACCTAATGCATGTAAATATTTAAAAAATAATTTATATTCTTATCACATAAACAATCTAATGTTTCTTATTACATTATTGGGGAATTGGAATCTTCTCTATTGTGCAGTTATTTAATCACCCAAAACATTCAATCACTCTAAGATTTGAACCTAGAGAAACAAGACTTAATTTTTCACTGAGCTTAATTTGTATGTTCGTTGATTCAAAGAGAATGTACTCCCTCATTGAAAGATTAAGGAAGAAACGGAAAGGGATGCTGCACCACTGGACAACATGTAGCATACTTTAAACTGTTGCTTCCTCGGCAATGAACTGTCAGATAACCTATCTCCTGGGTTCAAGGTGTTTTTTTGGGCTGGCTTTTAATGAACAAACTTCACATACATGATAAAGACGAGCTTATGGAGTATTTTGTATATGGACTGTGGCTTCTATTGAGTTGAAAATTTTGCAGTTTTTAAGGGAAAGCTGCATCTATTATGCCTGGTTACTTTCTTTACAGATATGTAGAAAAGGTAGCCCTCTTTAAAAAAAGAGAGACAAAGGCACTTAGTAAGAGGAAGCATCAGAACAGTAGAACAAAATTAAATGGTAAATGGAGAAATGGAATTGGTTATGAAAGTCAACAAATCATTTCACTTGTATCATTGCCTTTGTGATAGACTTTTCTTACAGCATCATCACCTAATAGTGAATGTTTAATCTGATGTAGTTTTAAAACCATCATTTTTTTAAGCCCTAAAATTCTTTTAAATTTTAACAAGCTTTTAAATTTAAATAATTAGGCATACTTCAAGTTAAATTTGAACAGAAATATAGCCTTATAACTGCCTTAATGTCTATTTAGATCATATTAATTGATATATTTTCATGAAATATATTTTCTTACTAACAAAGACCAGAGAAAATGGTGCATTTAATAACTTCTATTCCACAGTGCAAAATATATGGAAAGCTAAGGCCAACCGAGCATTACCTACATAATGGAATTTTCTTTTATATATGGGAAAAGGAACTGACATTAATACAAGGAAGAAGGATTATGTATTTTTGCCTGAATTATCAGGATAATTAAGTCAATCCTTTACTTCTCTTTGCTATAGAAGATAATGCAAAAAGGCAACCAAACTACTTTAATAATTCCAAAACTCTGATGGTTATATAAGACTTAGAAAAGACTCAGTTGCTCATTCAGCCATAGCAGAAGCATCATTTATCCAGCTATGGTGTTGGCCCATGAGATCTGCCGTGTATACTGAGGACATGTCTTAGACATAATGCAATTATAAGGGTCAACTAAAATTTTCCTACTAACTTTAGAAAAATACATTATCAAGTTACTTTTTCTTGATCAAATTAGTAGAAACCAGACTCGTTCCCAGAAATGAATGGAAAATAACAAATACATCCACTGGCACCTTCATTCTCTTGAACCCTTCACAAGACTCTTTTATGAAGCTAGCTAAGCAGAACAACACAAAGCGAACAAAGAGATAAGGGAGAATAACGGCTCGTTTAAGCAGGGGCCTGGAACCCCTGCTTAAATGGGGTCTTGGACTCCTATTAACTTAGAAACCATGAGCTTGGGCATTGTGTCCTTAAAGCATTTGTACACTTAAGATATTACAGAAGGAGCCGGGGATGGGGAGCGTGCTGAGTATATCAGGAGCACTGATCCTTCTGATGCTTCTAGAGGGTTTTCGGCCCAACTAGTCTTGACATCCTTCAGGGATACCCAGAGAGGCTTGCACAGTCCAGAACTGCAAGGATTTTTACTCCAGTACAACTGTGATAAATATCTCACTTACTGAAATGTCTCTCTGAAACAAAGAATATCTTCAGTAGGGCAGTGAAAACTAAAATAACCTGCTGTTGATCCTATTGATATAGAAAAGACTTTATTTGAAGTCTTGTTTTGTCACTCTATGTTCACCCTAATCAGGACGTGGATATTTTATACCCTCAATGGTCACAGAAACAAAGCTGTCAACTCTAGGTAGACTTTAGAATGCTTCATGCTGCTGCTCATGTACCCAGAGTGTTTCTTTGATGTGTTACCATAGTTGTGACTTATATAAGTTTAGGGGTAGTAGATGGAGAGACAATTGTACACTTAGTGAGATGGACAAACAGGTAATATCATTCCAAAAATCTGAAGTTTCTTTTTTTTTAAATAATAGATTCAACACATTAAAATATTTTTATTTTTCTAAAGATATGATTTATAGCTTAAATTAATAGAATAAGTTGTTTATATTTTTAGAAACAGAATTCTGGGAAAATCCCCTTAAATGTCATTCAGTCATTGTTTTACTCTAACAGTAATAAAAACCAACTGCCTCTTTAATAGGTGCATCTACGCATCTTGCTAGAAATTTCCAATTATGATTTTCCCAGTAGCAAACAAAAACAAAATTAATGGCAGCTGCATCCCCCAAAGCCTAAACCGTATTACTAATGAACTCTCAAAGAAAACTCTCAGTGCAAAAAATAATCAGGTGAAAATTACTGTAATAATCCAAAGGTAGAAATAAAGGGAAAAATTACTGAAATGCAGAGGACCGCTTTCCTGCCATGATCCTGTTAACTGGTAAAATTGCCTACGCACCGTGGTACTTTGACATTACTAAAGTCCTTGAACTGCACAAAATCCATGTATACTTTAAAACTGTATTCCTTAATTAAAGTTGGCTGATACTGAACAGAAATTAGTCTATATTTCAAAAAAAAAAAAGAAATTAGTCTATATTTCATAACCACACCATGCTCCAGTTCAGAGTTAACAAGTGACTTTGTTTTAATGAAAGTGCTTGGTTGCATTTAAGTGGGAAATTGTGATCACATAGGTGGTAACCTTAATGTAGAATAAATCTCAGGCACACATAGGTTTGCGTTGCTGAAAAAAGATGTTATGGGTGGTCTATATAGAATTATATAACTTCAGGAGACCAGCTTCTTCACTGAAGAAGCTTTGTAGCTCTTCCAGATACTAAAATTTTAATCTTTGAGGCCATGCCAATAGGCAGATTTACCTAGATGGGCTGGGATAGGAAATAGTGATTTAGTAGGAGCGAGTCTTAATTACTATTGACAAAATGCCTTAATTTGGGTTTGTAAGAAGCTAGAAGGCTTGAATATAATACAGAACGCGAAATGGCTTTATCCTAGTTACTGTTAATTCCTAAAACCGTGCATAAAGTCAAAGAGCAAAAATTCTGGAGTCTGAGAGTCTGGAGTCTGTCAGCTACAAACTCTTCATCTTCTGGACAATTTACATTAACATCTAATGACCTCCATTTCCTTATCTGTGAAATAGGGATTAATAAATAAGCACCTAATAAAGCTGTCATGACAATTTGATGATAGAATATGTGTGAGGTCTCTGGTCTCCTGAAGTTATATAATTCTGTATAGACCACCCATAACATTTCCTCCTCCACACATGCACCCATGGGTGCATCTTCTATTTCCTTCATGCTTTAAGTGCGGAGACAAAAATAAAATTTGAAGAAGCAGCCTATGATCTAATAAGGCACTGTGCTATCTCAAAACAATATATGGCAAGGGTCATAGTACTAGGTAATGAAGAACAACTCATATTTACTGAAGACTTAAATTTTATGCCAGACACTGTTAAGTACATGATCTGCTTTTTTTCTTTTTCATTTAATTTTTAGAACAATTGTATAACTTAGGCAATATCATCCTCCTCCTCATCCCCATTTTGCAGATAAAATACTGAGGCTTATCGACATTAACTCCTTGCCCAAGTACAAGTTGCATAGTAATCTTGGTCTGCTAACTCCTAATTCGGTGTTTTCCCCATTACTAGTGTTTTGACTGGTTGGAATCAGCGGGGAAAGGAAGGGAGATAGTAGCATCCTTGGCTCAGGTTACAGGGATGATGACTCAGTAAGATTAAAAGCAGCTTTGAACCCCAGCAAGTAGCTGTTAAAAACTTCAAATGTGGCTAGTACCAGGTGTCGAAGTAATAATATTTTGTATACACTGAGTTAAATAAAATATATCATTAAAATTAATTTCACCTTTTACCTTTTCCTTTTTACCTAGGTAGCAGAAACTTTAAAATTGCATATGTGGCTTTATATTTTTATTAGACAGCACTGCTCTAGAACCAGAACATCTGGGTTTGTTCTGGCTTGGCCACCTACTAGCTGTGTGAACGGTGAATTCCTTACCCTCTCTGTGCCTTTCATCTGTGAAATGGGGATCATAGCGGCACCCACCTCATAGGGCCATTGTGAAAAATAAATAGTTCCATAGACATAAGAGGCTCAGGAGGCCGCCTGCACATAATAAGCTCTCCCTTCGTGCATAAAAAGGGAAAGTCAGCAAGACTTTGGGGTCTGCTTGATTATAGAGGCCAAGAAAGAAGAGGCGTTCAGGGCGTTCAAAGTATGAGATTGGGCAGCTAATATGATTAGTCATAATTCCATAAGAAATGTGCAAAAAGACAGGACTGAAGGTAATTTGTTGCAGCACTATTTGTAACAGCAAGAGATGATGAACAATGTAAACCTGCATCAGAAGGAGGCTGGTCACACTCATCTAAGGGATACTTAAGGCACCTGCTAAATGAGGAGAGGTTTTGTGGACCAACGGGGAACGGTCTTCATGCATACTTTTAAATGGAAAAGCAAGGTGCAGAACAGTATGTGTGGTATATTAGTATTTGTTAAAAAGAAAATAAAGAAAGAATTCATGTATTTGTTTGAGTATGCATGGAATATCTCTAGAAAGAGTAACAAGGATCTTCTTGCCACGGGAGAGGAAAACTGGATGGTTGAGACATGGGGATGGAGGAGACAGACTTTGCTGTATGTCCTTCTGTTCCTTTTGAATTTGGAATCATTTGGATGTAATATATGCATATAAATGATCAAAATTTCAAGTAAGTTCGTTTTTAATTGGGAAATGTGAAGGACAAGTTAGTTACTTGAAATAAGCTGACTTGGGAGGGAGGTCCTGGATTGGCTCCCAGGTTCGGTTTTTGGGCCAAATACCCATTGAATTAATTACATTTCTCTCCTCTGATTTTTAGAAAAGGCAAATAAGTATTATTAAATCACTGCTTTTATGCACCAGTTAATAACATTCAGCTGCACCTCTTAGGTTCATGTGAACATTTCTAAGGGAGACTAGCCCTCTCTTTCTTCTCTGCTATCATGTTATCAGGCTGGTGAAACACGGAAGAAAAAAAGATACCATTCCTGTGCTTGGAAACCACTTTTTAGTTATTGAAGTAGATATGTAAGCTCATGATTAAATGATACAGTGAGCCCTGTAATAGAGGGGAAAGCTGGGGGAATTAGTTCTGCCTCGTGGGAAGGGCTGGCCAAGGGGATATCAGAAATGGAGGTAAGTTTAGCACCAGGCCTTGAGAGATCAGTGGAGCAGAGATCTTGGAAATGCGTATTTCAGACAGGGGGAGGCTTAGAGGGAAGGAGGAAGGTGTGCAGGTGTGACTCAAAGAACAGCAGGGCCAGTGAGCTCTATGTTGGAGTATAGGTGGGTATGGGTATGGGTGGAGTATGGGTGGGTGTTGAGAGGCCAAAGTTGGATATGAGGATGTGCCAGGACCATGAACAGCTCTCTCACAAATTGTGGCTATTTTCTGTGTCCTTCAGATGGTGGATGGAAACTTTCATATGTAAACGGAGTTGTTTAGCAAATGTAAGTTTGCAGAGAGTAGAGTTGACTCAGAAGAGAGCCTGGACCCAGGGATAGTAGAATCTAGAAAGGTGGACCACATTCAGCACCTTGTCCCTATTCCAAGTTACTAAATAAAGCAGAAGGAAAAAAAAAAACCCCACATTGTGATACTTAAGGTATTCATTTAAATTTTTCACCTTTGCCTCCATGTTCTGTCTCCACTCACTAATCCTACATACTCTTGGCATAGACATCCTGTCCTTGGGGAAGCCTCCTTCTGCCCCCTGAGACTAACCGCCCCCAACAGTGTCTGGTGTATCTCCAGTCATAGTGGTCACCACATTTCATCATAATTACCGGGGTCAGCTGTCTGTCTTCTGCCACACTGTGTACTCCATGTGATAGGGACTCTTGCTTGGTACTGTACATGCCCAGCCCTTAGTGCTTACCTACCACAGAGCCTGGCACATACTGGGTCCTCCATAATTTTGTCAAATGAATGAATGAGTGACTCATGACTTCAGATAGGTAGGATTTCTGTATTTTAGCAGGAGAACTCAGAACATTTTCATTTGTTCCAAGATAATTACTATCCCACAGCACCCCCGCTATACAGTGTGCTATATTAAAAAAAAAGAAAAATATAACTAGGAAATAAAATGTTAGTTTTTATGGTTATTTTAAAATTATTATAGATACCACTTAGTAATTCTAATGTCATTATAAGCGAAAGAGCCTAATAGCTGCATTTTAAGGAGAATTTATAAATAGTAAAATCAATTCCCTGGCTGTTTATTTTGAAACAAACACCAAATTGTTTATCTTAGAATTGAAGAGCTCTTAAAATTTGGCTCCCTTTTCTCAGTTATCCTTATTTCCGGGGCCATCTACACGGAAGCCTAGATGATACAGCATTGAGGCCTGCTTCCTGTCTCCCAGCATGCTTGTGTCACCGCACCTCTCATGAGGGACACTGTCAGGAAACGCTCTCCTTCATCACTGCTTCCCAGTGTTCAGGATCTTGGTCTGCCCAGAAGCCTCAGTGCAAGTTTGCCGTTCGTGACATTTTTCTTGGTTGGTGTACACATGTTCAACGTTCACCTCAGCCATGAGTTGATCCAAATGTCTCCTCTGGGGGAGGAGACTTGCCTGACAGAGATAGGCCAGCATCTAGATCTTCGCCTATGGTCATCTGTTCCTCTGGTTCTCAGAAGTCTCTTCCTCCCCCTTCACATTCAGCATACAGCCTCATTCTTTGGTTGTGCTGTACATTCAGTCTTACCTGTGTGACAAGGTGATAAAGTCTTTAAGAGCAGTAGTTGTGTGACATGTTGCTCTACCCTGTCCCCACCAGCATTAGGATGCTGTGTGTCTGTGGTGGTAGAAGCCAGTGGTAGACATTTCCTAATGCAACTATGAGGTGTGTGCCACGCCCAAGACACACTTCCTTCTGCTTGACTGTCAGACCCTGGAGGTCTGTGCAGGATCACACAGTGACTTAAATCCAGACAGCTTCAGTAATGAAAGAAATGTGTTTCTAGTGGGCGCCTCCACATCGCCAACTCTGGGTGGCTTTTCTGTGACTGACTGACTCATTTTGTTGACTGAAGGTGACAAGGATTTTATCTAGGCTCAGAGACAGGAATAAAATACCATGATGGTACATGTTTGGGATGTTTACAGTCAGTTTTTAAAACATTATTATGATTTTCCCAAGCTTTTCACCATTGAGCTTTTTTGTTTTCCCTCCTGTTAGGACTCCCTGCTGTGGGTCTCTTTCTCAGTCCTTTTGAGTTTGGCCTGATCCAAGACGGAGGTTATGAAGTCTATCCTAGATGGCCTTGCTGATACCACCTTCCGTACCATCACAACAGACCTCCTCTACGTGGGCTCCAATGACATTCAGTACGAAGATATCAAAGGTGACATGGCATCCAAATTAGGGTACTTCCCACAGAAATTTCCTTTAACTTCCTTTCGGGGAAGTCCCTTCCAAGAAAAGATGACTGCCGGAGACAATGCCCAGTTGGTCCCGGCAGACCAGGTGAACATTACTGAATTTTACAACAAGTCCCTTTCATCCTACAAGGAGAATGAGGAGAATATCCAGTGTGGGGAGAACTTCATGGACATGGAGTGCTTCATGATTCTGAACCCCAGCCAGCAACTGGCCATCGCCGTCTTGTCCCTCACGCTGGGCACCTTCACGGTTCTGGAGAACCTGCTGGTGCTGTGTGTCATCCTCCATTCTCGCAGCCTCCGCTGCCGGCCCTCTTACCACTTCATCGGCAGCCTGGCTGTGGCCGACCTCCTGGGGAGCGTCATTTTCGTCTACAGCTTTGTTGACTTCCACGTGTTCCACCGCAAAGACAGCCCCAACGTGTTTCTCTTCAAACTGGGTGGGGTCACTGCCTCTTTCACGGCCTCGGTAGGCAGCCTGTTCCTCACGGCCATTGACAGGTACATATCTATTCACAGGCCCCTGGCCTATAAGAGGATCGTCACCAGGCCCAAGGCCGTGGTGGCGTTCTGCCTGATGTGGACCATCGCGATTGTGATCGCCGTGCTGCCTCTCCTGGGCTGGAACTGCAAGAAGCTGCAGTCCGTTTGCTCAGACATTTTCCCACTCATCGACGAAACCTACCTGATGTTCTGGATTGGGGTCACCAGCGTGCTGCTGCTGTTCATCGTGTATGCGTACATGTATATTCTCTGGAAGGCTCATAGCCATGCAGTCCGCATGATTCAGCGCGGGACCCAGAAGAGCATTATCATCCACACATCCGAGGATGGCAAAGTGCAGGTGACACGGCCCGACCAAGCCCGCATGGACATTCGGCTGGCCAAGACCCTGGTCCTGATCCTTGTGGTCTTGATCATCTGCTGGGGCCCTCTGCTAGCGATTATGGTGTATGACGTCTTTGGGAAGATGAACAAGCTCATTAAGACAGTATTTGCGTTCTGCAGTATGCTCTGCCTGCTGAATTCCACCGTGAACCCCATCATCTACGCTCTGAGGAGCAAGGACCTGAGACATGCTTTCCGGAGTATGTTCCCCTCGTGTGAAGGCACTGCGCAGCCTCTTGACAACAGCATGGGGGACTCAGACTGCCTGCACAAGCATGCCAACAACGCGGCCAGTGTTCACAGGGCTGCAGAGAGCTGCATCAAGAGCACGGTCAAGATTGCCAAGGTGACCATGTCTGTGTCCACAGACACGTCTGCCGAGGCTCTGTGAGCCTGACGCCTTCCTGGCAGCACAGGAAAAGAAATTCATTTTTTTTTTTTTTTAAAGCTTAAAATCTAGAAGAGTCTGTCGTCTCATCGGTTTATATTTTTTAAGTTGACCATGCTCAGTGAAAGGGGACTGTCACCAGGATCGGTTCTCAGCTCTGTAGCATTTCGACAGTGTAGGTACCGAAACTCAGTTCTTCAGGGGTTTACAGTGAAGAAAGCCAGCTGCTGATGTGACCGAAGCTTCTTCAGGGTCTCAGTGAAATGGGAGAGACACGTGCAGCTACATGGTCTGAAGTCTAAGGACCCATAGGAAAACACCATCAAATGAGTAATGCCTTTGTAACCACAACTCTCATTATAATGTGAAATGTATTTGTCCATAAGTATCAGAGATGTCCATTTTTACAAGTTATAGTACTAAAGTAGAGCTCTTTTGTAAAATGTGTCGTGTCATGTGAGATGTGGATCCGTGTTTACTGTGTGTTATTTATATTCGTCTAGTTCAGCAAAACCGGAAGGTAGATTTTCATGAGAACAATGGGACACAAGCGGCGGATATACACCAGTGAGACCACTTTTTTAAAAAAGTATTGCCCGTGACCTGAGAAACCTTAATATTTTTTCCAATCTATTTAAATTTGACACTGAGATACTCATAAAGGTTTATTTTTCTGTTAACAACAAGAAGAATCTGAAGACTATCCAGAGCATTGAGCAGAATTCACTGATACTTAAACATTTGTTAGCCCTACATTTTCATACATGGACATTTATTATCTTCTGGACTATGGCTGTTCTGTTGGGTGATGGATTACAAGCAGAATGGAAAAGAGAAGGCATATTGACTTTTCTGGCTGACATCTCTGACTTTCTTTAGTCTTTAGCTATTACTAGACCTCTTAAGACAGCATGTGTCAACCTTAATGTATATTGTTATCACTGTGCAATTGCTGTTTACTTGAAGAGTACTGCATTCTTATATTCCAGGTTTCAGTAGATTTCATGCCTGGGTGGCCAAATGAGTCTTCATTTTTTCTTAATTGAAAATAAGTATTGTCTGGATCAGTAAAATTATACCGTGCGTGAGTGTGAATATAAATGTGTGTGTGTTTCTATCCTGTAACTGTTACAGTTGTGTCCTAAAGTGAGAAAACTGTGACCAAGTGTAAATCGTACCACTTGCTGCATACTTGCACATGAATTCAGTTTCTAAAATTGAGTTCTTTATGAAAGCTGGTTGGTAAAAATACCATAAACATTCATAAAATTCCCCCCTCCCCGCCAAGGGATTGGGTCAAGTACTACTAAACTGACCTTTAGATATTTCTTAAGACTCGTGTCTACCAAGGAATGATCAATGACAAACACGCAAGTGAAGGTCTATATTTGCCATGTCAGTGTTGGGAAAATGAGTGTCTTGGTTTCTGAGCACCTAAGGTCTACCAGGTCTATAGGGAGGTAAATCATCAAAAAGGAAGTGGTTCTAAAGAAATCCATGATGACATTTGTTGTTGGAATGTGGAGCAGTGTGATCCCGTCTAAGCAACACTGGACCCCGCCTGCTGAAGGAGGAGTACCCAGTCGGGTCCTCGTGGCTAAGGAGGCTGGGCAGACAGTGGTGATACAGAAAAAGGCAGTGAGGAGCAGACACCCTTGAGACTGAGGCTTGGATGACATACAGCTCTTCTATGCTTTACCCAGATGCCCGTGGTGACAGCCCAGAACCTGGCTTTGACTAGATAGGTTTGGGCTAAGAAGTAGGCCTCTCCTCTTTTCCTGGTAAGCAGGGTCTGCTAAAATATAAGCTGAGCATGGCTTTCTTTCTTCTTGTGCCCTAGCCTGATACTCCTTAATGGTGCCATGGATGCTCAGAATAAGGCCCTTTTCCCAGTGAGCATTAATATTGCTTCAGAAGTCACTTGACCCTGACCAATTTTACTTACAAATAGTCTTCTTATACAGATAAAGCATGGCTCCTACAGGACCCAGAGACCTGCCTAGCATGAATTAAAGTGGAGAGCTAGCATTTATCTGGTGATTTCTAGCTCTCTAGATAGATGAGCAGTCTACTGGGGCATTGTCCTTTTGTGGCAGTATATGGTCTGCAGCTGAATGTGGCCTGTGGGCCAACCTGGGATGGATTTAGCTGTCTGTACGTACAGCTCAAATCTGCCTGCTGGTTGCCTCACTTTATCTCTCTGGGATATGCAGGGGAGGGCTCAGCATGCTGGAGGATGAATAAGCTCTCTTTAGGAGAAAGAAAAAAGATCGTTTCCAAAAACTCACCAAGGTCTGGTTCCACTGAAGAACTGCCATTTTTTTGTCCTGCATTATCCCGAATTTTAATCCACACATCTCAGAGCTCACCAGGCAGCACCAACTCTCTGCTCGCAGCTATGAAGACCTGGTGAAGACGAAATTCTCATTATTTGTAGAAAAATTCCAGGATTCATTTTTGAAACTGTATCTGTGTGTATGCAATGTAGATTTTATAGTGTGTTGTGCTTTCAAAGATCTGAATCATATATAACAAATTAAGGGACAATGGGGCTGATGGCACTAAACTTGGTGCTTATTGATATTCCAAGAAATATCTATGAAATACCATCACATTTGTGTTACACTACCTTCATTTTAAAACTCTTCAATTAGTTTGATTCACTTTGATGCTTTTAATATCATTTCCCAACCCAAGAGACTCAAATGTTCTCCCTAATGAGTATACTTATTAGAATTACCATTCATCAGTATCATTCATTACCGAGTCCCTTAATTAGGCCCATTAACTTAAATATAATTTAAATTTCAAATAAGTCTTGTAAGGTCTGACTTCAGACTTACCTATGTTCCTCTGAGGGTAACATATTTGTCCTGACCATGCATTTCACTATCACATACGTCTTCAGAAAGGGCCAAATTCCTAACCTATTCAACTTCCTCAGAGTAATGATGAATCTTTCAGTCCTACACCAATAGTTTCATTTAGACAAAGAGGGCTGTTTATAAGAAACTCTGATTTTCCATTATGTAGGAGATTTATGGAAAAGAAACATGGATCTGGGAGAAGCTGCAGACATATGCCTACACTTGAGATGATACCCAAGCCTCCCCACCACACCGAGTCAAGTCTTATCTGGCATTAAGTGTCAAGGGATTTTGGCTGCCTAAACCCACGTTGCAGGAACCAGGCCCAACCACCAGATGAGAATTAGGCCCTGGATGAGTAGAACTCTAGTTACTGTCCTGTTGATTCATTTCTGCCATCCCACATATGTAAAAGAGGCCACCGATACCATGCGCAAAATTAGATTTCTCACAATCTAACTGTATATTTGTATGATATTTTAAAATCTCCTAAATGCTGGGCAATGGCTATTAAGAATTGTCTTGCATTGGCCTTCTGATGAAATGTTAACAATGCCTATTGTAATATAGACAAAACATTTTATCTACTGATTGGGGCTGAATGTATGTAAATAGGTTTAAAAAAAAAGTCAGACATTTAAGAAGTGGCCTACAAATCAGTACTTTTCAGATAGAAGGGTTTCTTTACATTGCTGTGGCATCCTACAACCTATCTTCACGTAAACTTAGTGTACTAGGCTTGCTGGGGATCCGAGTCCCCAAGAGAGGAAATCTTTTCTTGTGACAATATGAATCAAGATGCCAGATTATCTGGATTCTTATTTCCGATGTTTCAACTGGGAAACAGAACTCTTTACTGTCTGTAAATCTAACATTATTCCTTTTCCTCTTAGAAGAATATGGTATCGTTAGATGTCCATTGAGCTGGTAACATCCTTGCAACCGCCGTAATATCTTCGTTAGTAATATGTATAATACTTTGTACACAGGTACTAGTAAGATTGTTATTCAATGTAGCTTCAGTCATTAAATTACTAGAGCAAAGTAGTACTTTCGTAATATTTACAATGTATTAAGCCCACACTATATTTTATTTCGATGATATAATTAAATTGTTACTTATTCCAAGAGAAAACATCCCATCATGTCTATTGTCCAAAGTTACCTGGAATCCAATAAAAATTCTAGATTCTCATGAAGAACATAAAATGCCTTTGAATTCTGCCTTATTTCACAGTCTAACATTAAGACACTCAGGATTTAAGTTCTGAAAGATTGTTGAACCACTGATTTGTTCCCAAAAAGCACTTAGGACTTTGATAAATGAGGACAGGTTGGGTTAATGTTATTTTTAACATAGGAAAAACATGCATAAAGTAATCATTTATATAATAAAGAACAAAAGCCTGCCATGCTTTTTTAAAAACATTATTTCATTAAGGGGTTTAGTGATTTTGCAGTAAATTAAAACAAATGTGCTGTTCACAATGTGAAATGAAATCACAACTTAGCAGATTTAGCAAAACATATAAATCTGAGAAATTTGTAAACATATTCTGATCTATGTGAGAGAGATAATTACTTTTCAATATAACTTAAAAAAACAATTTTTACTTGAACAAGAAGAAAAAGTAGTTTGGAAATTTTATGATGAAGTAAAAAAAAATATTATAATGAAGTTTACACATTATTATTCTGAAAGTACATTTGCAGTTAATTTTGAATGAACATTTTAAATTTTTCAAATGATAAATTGACAACTATTTGAAAATAGATTATCTTTATTATCTTAATGACAAAATAAAAATGTATCATTCTGTCTGTTTTAGTAAACACTGTGGTTAACTGCATAAGCTGAATGCTTCTACCAAAAAAAGCAAATGCTGTGTGTTCTTAAGTTTTACATTGGGACTTGATGGGCATAAGGTACTTATTTCAGTATCTTCATGTAGCAAAACTCAAAACTGATCCCCCATCAATAATATGTGTTGCCATCGATAGTGAAATATTCATTTAGAATGATACAGGAACAAAAAAGTAAGCGAGGTATGCAAGAGGCTCCACAGTGCCCCCTTGGATGGTTCCAGCTGGAAAAATTCCAGCCTTACATCTAGAATGTTCTGTAAGAGTTTCTCCTGGATCGAAGGTGATGCATGGGAAGTTTTTGGCCCCATACTGGAACATAGAAAGTGGACAATACATATTATCATTGTTCTTCAATTCCCTGTCCCTGAATGCTAGTGAGGGAAATTTGGAGTGTACATATCTGATTAGTTTAGGAGGTGATGAAATGTGTAGAAGGATAAGTCTCTGAACATCTAGAAGTACAGGTCATTGAGCTACTGTTTTTCAGAAGTTTCTGATAATATTAAGGAATGTATATATAGGATTATAGGAGACATGGTTCCCTGTGACATATTCAAAATAAAAGAGAATGACAGAAAGGAATGAAATGGGGTGAGGAATTAATTAAAATAATACAGCTGTAGACTTGGATTAACAGAAAAAATGAGATTCTGAGACTCCCCAGTGTTGACCGCAGCAGCTTATTCATTGCCTTGAACATGGGTGTTCCAATATTTGTAGAGCAAATAAATAACTTTTACTGCTAAGAAACAGATGACTTATGTAGCACTTCATTGTTTAAGAATAATAATATTAGTGTGGTGTCTGGGTGGCAGACACCACTCTTGGTTTCTGCTCAGGTCATGATCTCAGGGTTGTGGAATGAAGGCCCATGATGGGCTCTGCACTGGGCATAGAGTCTGCTTGGGGTTCTCTCTCTCTCTCTCTCTCTCCCCCACTGCCCCTCTCCCCCTCTCTGTGTCTCTCTCAAAAACAAACAAACAAAAAACCCCACTCCATAATAACAATATTAGAATTCTTAACATCCTTAAGTAAACCTGATCCATTTGGATATGTTCAAATATTCCTTATCTGGTATGCAACATTTTGACTGATATGAGAATCTGGCAAATCTTAAAGATACCTGGTTTTGACCGACAAGGCAGCTCTTATGCTACAAAGAACACTGGGGAAGAAATTATGAGACCCAGCATGTACTTCTGGATCAGTCACTATCTAGTTGTTTAGCCTTGGACAAGCTACCATTTCTGATCTGCTTTTCTCAGCAGTAAAAGTGCAGCTCTGAAAATATCAGTAGCATCCGATGATATCAGATGTCTTGAAGAGCTTTGAAAACTGTGAAGGGCTATACATGTATATATATAGTATATAGTATAACGTAAAGTATTAGCAATAGTCCATGTTCAGAGCATTCATTTTATCTTAATGACTCAGTTAATGTCTACACTAGTCCTTGAGCTAAAAATCAGGAATAAAAGAGCTCCATTGTGTTAGCACTTTACATTGGCACTACATATATGTGTGCACATATATAACACATACACATATATTATTTATATATATACATATATTATATATACAATATACATATTATTTAATCCTCAAGAAACTTTATGATGTATATATTATTAGCCTTATAATATAGGCGAGATAAAAACTGAGTGAGGGAAATACCACATTGCCAAGGTTAGAACTCAGGTGTTCTTGATTCCAAAGCCCATAGTGTCTTTATCAAACTCCAGTGACTCCAGTCATTCATTTATTATTCATTTAAAGCCATACAGTCCACAAGTATTTATTGCAGACTTCCCATGTTCTAGAAAATGCAGAGTTGAGGAGAATCACCATTACTTACCAGAATGCTTAGTAAAAATAATACCCAAAGTTCTATCGTTTTGCAGGGCATTTTCACACACATAGGACCCAGAAGTCAAGAATCTTGCTCAAACTCACATCAGTAGTTAGTAGTATGTTGACTCTCTGGAGCTCCAACCCAGGTCCTTTGGTTCTAAATTCTGGATCTTTCCATCTCACCACATTGCAAAGGAGCATGGGATAAAATGAAGTGTGTGGCTCTTGCCTTGTCCTTCTTTCATTCTCCAGATGGCAGCAATTCGAGAACTTTTTCAATTAGCAATAATCACGCCTCGGATAAACCTCATTGGCTACGATACTGCCACTGCGCAAGCTCGAGAATTTTTTCAAATTGGGATGGCAAAATACATTAAATTTGTGTTTCTTTATTACTTGCCTAGTAAGATTCATCACTCACTTTGGGAACCTGAAACAGTGGCTAAGGAGAAGTTTGATTTACTTTATCCCCAGATCTGAATGCTATGAATATATTCCTTATCCCACTGACAATAGTGATTTTCCCAGCTCTTTGGTCACTTCCTTGAGCAAAGTTTTCATTTTAATTCTTTCAATTAAAAAAAAAACACCCTTGTTTTATTTTTAACTTGTATATAGAACAAGGAATCTAGGAAATAATGCTCTATCAGTCAATGAAATGTGACTTGTTAAAATTGTAAAATATAAGTTAGCAAGTGTTTACTGAGAATCTACCTTGTACCTGGCACAGATAATAACAGGTAGCATGTACCCCACTTATTATGAGGTGCATCATCTCATTTAAACCTCTTAACCAGACTGTGAAGTATTATGATTCCCATTTGACAGACAGCAATCTGCACAAGGTCATCCAACTATTGAGTGGTAGAGTTCGGATTTGCTTAGTTACTACATTACTGAATTGATAGCTCCAGGGCAATTTTCATCTAGCAAACTGTACTGTAAATGTATTCTGTTCACTTCAAGCAACAATGCTATGGTTAAAATGCTATGCCTTCATGATAAGTCATCAAATTACTTAACATCTAATGAAAGAAGGTGAACACTTAAAACGGGTAATCTCAATGCAATGCAGTCAGTGCTAAAATAGAGGAGGTTATGGGAAACCAGAAAGGGCACAAGTAACTGACTTAGGAATACTGAATACTGAAGCCGAATATTGAAGACCATGTGGGAGCTATCCAGGGATAGAGGAAAGGCAAGATAAAGAATGTTATAGAGAAGATGGAGATAAGGAATATTATATGGAGAGAAATAGTGGTGGGGTGGGGGGAGGCAGGTGAGAGATTTCAGAGAGCATGATATGTCCAGAGAATGACACGCACTCTCATGTGGTCAGTTCATTACACCCATAGGAGAATAATAAGAATGAGGGCCAGGGGCCAGATCACCAAGGGCCATAAATATTTAAGAGATTTATTTCTCTTGATGCACTTCACTGTGACTTTCAGGGGCCTGAACAGATTTATAATATTAGGCAAAAAAGGTCAATGTTTAGGAAACCTCCTCCCTAATTCTGCATATTCAAAGAGATTTTTACAAAGCACTGTATATGTATGTAGGAGTATCACTTCATGCTTGGCCCAGTAGAGCACCCAGTGGTGGGGGTGGTGGGGGTCAATATCCTGTTTCCCCATTAGCTGGCTGCATATTTTCCTTCCTGATGGCATTACTGTCACTGCTCAAAAGAGCATTATTCACTAGGAACTGAGGGACATCAATTAGCTGGTGAAACAGAGCAGTCATCAGTCACAAAGTGTTGCTGGTCATTATTCACCTGGGCTGGGGCAAACCCTCTGATCTCAGGATGACAGAGATAGTATTGAACACTAGCCCTTGAGGCCTCCAATCTTCTGCCCTTCTGCCCCCTTTGTAAATAAGATTATTGCTGCTGCTTCTGCCTGGTTTGCCCAAAGAGATACAGAAATCCTTCAGGGAACAAATAGATAAGAACTAAGACGGAGAATCTTTTCAACCATTCAAAGCAACCCAACCCTACATCTGACCCAAGTGTAATTATCTCATTCATACTGAATAACACTGATGGCTTTTCAATTAAGAATTTGAGTTTATAAAGGGAAGGAAAAGAACTAAAAACAGTTTTTGAATTATGCTGCGGGGAGGGGATAAAGCTAAAATATTCTGGCATTAACCCTTTCCCAAATTAATTGCTTATTTCATAGTTTTAATAAAGATTTTACCATACATATATTCACAAAATCCATACAAAGATATTTTGTGTCTTTTAAAGGGGCACGTGGCTTGCCATACCTTTTTCTTTTCTTTCTTTCTTTTTTTTTTTTTACAATAATTTTTCTGTTTGTGCCTCATTCAAATCTCTGATTATTCTAGAAAGGAATGGAGACCCTTTAGCCATCCAATTCAGCCTCTGATTGCTTGTCTTATTAAATTCCAATCTTTCTAACCTGGGTGGCTATAAGCAATTTGTCTTACTTGATCATCTGATGCAAATATTTTCAAGTATTAATCTCTTCCTACTGATTGAGGAATCAGAGAAAAACCTTACAGAATGTCCTTTGTTTCCTAACAGAAGGAAAACCCTGATGAATTTTAGCACTCTTCACTGAAATTAGATAAATACAAATATTTCTTTGAATGACCCAGAATATGTCACACCTACTGCATAAGGCCACCATCTCCCAAAGAATGTCTCCAGGCAGAGATGAGAAAGATGGGACATGTGCCTGTTACAGAAGATATGGAGCAACATAAATCCTGGTACAAGTTGCCCCTTCTAGTGGCCCCTCAAGAACATGTATGGTTTCCAAGAGCCCCAATTCCAAGACTGCTTGGCTGAGGTCCCTAGCCCTCACAGCCATTGTGATGCCCACGTGGAAAGGTGAATAGCAGAATTCACATGTGGGAGGAGGACTGCTGGACAGTGTTTTCTTTAGCAACAATTCTGCTAAGTCCTAAAGCATGAGAGCTCTTTGTTCTAATCACATTATGTCCAAGCAAAGGGAAATAGGAAAAGAAATATTGATTCTGGGAAACTGATTATGAAATTAAATTCTTTAACAAGGTGGCCTCAGGAGATGCTTTCAGTAGAACAGAAAATTCTTGAGGCTTGGTGAGCATGCTAACAGACTGCCCTTGGTAGTCTGAAGCTAGAAGCAGACGGTGCTGTGGTTAAAAGGCAGTGCTTACCAATGGCATCAGCTTCTACAGGTCTCCTCTTCTAAAAGGCACACAGCTAGCATTCTTAAGGGTGGAGAAGCACCAGGCCTGCTCTGGGGATTAGGCAGGTAGTCAAGATATGATTTCTCATCTTAGGTAGAGGGGTGAGAATGAATACCAAAGCCAGGGAACAGTCATGAGCCAAGAGCCTCGGCCAGGCGTGATGCCCTTCTTCTTGTTGCTATCATCTCTGACAGTAAATACTACAACCAGTCTAAAAAGGAAATCCCTGCCTTTGTGTCCAGGGCCAGAATATTCCGAGTATACCTAATGGATGTCAGACAGTGGGCCAAGAGAAACTAAAACTGTAGGCAAAATCAGCTTTATGATACTTAAACACTTGCAATTATTTTTTTGGCTTATTTTTCATGGTACTGTACGTTGGTGCTGGAAATCTGAAGTCATCTGCACAAATGATAGCAAAGACAGAGACACAGCAATCATCTGGAAAATGGGAACTAAAATCACTGCTTCTGTCTAGGGATAGAAGAGCAAAGAGGAGGTATAAACCGCAGAAAAGAGAAGGAAATTTATAAATGAGAATGAGCTTACTCCAACTTGTTGGGTCTAAATGAAAACTCGGTAGGCAACTGATTAAAGTGTTTGCAAAGATATTAGATTTAGAGACTTAAAAACAAATACAACCCAAGTATACAGAAACACAATAACCAATAGATTAAACATTACATAAAGCAGAAGCTTCTAAACCTGGCTGTACGAACAGGCCCATTTGCTTTTCTCCTATATACAGAGAATGAGTGTACAAGAAGTGTAGGAACCTAATCAGGTGTGGCCAATTAAAAACCCATGTCCAATTTACAATAAGCCCTCCTCTGCTTAAGAATGAGTCTGTTCATCTACCAGGTAGTCAATGAAAAGCGTCTTGGCAGACTGAGCTACACAGCTGTTTGAAGACAACTCTCAATATATTCAAATTCATATTCATAAAAACAATGAATGGGGAGGGAATCATTTCCTTCCAAAAATACGTTGCACCTGGGAAAGAGCCCATAACAGGGTGTACCTTGAGTTGTCAACTCCTCTGATGGGTTTAGAACATAACTTCATGTTTAGAAATGTATCTGAAAGAACTTTTCAGATAGAACTCTATTGTTCAGAGGGAGATGTTCCTACAGTTTAACACTTTTCCACCCATCCTACCTTCTAATTCTACACAAGCACTTCTTGGCTTCCTTCTGTACTTGGTCACCCGCCATTGTTTGCCACGGACAGATTGATGAGCTGAACGTGTGCAGTTCTCCAGGGCAGAAGACCCCTCCACAAATTTGAAGTTGTGTTCAGGATATAGGCAAGCCCCGGCTCTGTTTATAAAAAATTAAAAATTAAAAAAAAAAAGTGAATGGAATAAAGTGACTAATGAAATCCTTAAATAATCCCCAAATGCCCAAATCCTCGATAGCGAAATATGAAACATTCTGAAAAGATGTTTTCACTGATGCTAACAAGTGGGAGAGGAGGCCTATTAAAGTCTGATGCCTTCTCTCGCTGACCTCTGTGTGCTGACAGAAATAGCAGGCAGGCAAATGGTCAGAGAGCAGGCAGAACCCGGCTTGGGAGCAGAGACACTGGGCAGACTGCCTAATTAGCTCCTAAATAACAAGGGAAAGACCATAAACAAGCCAAAAGCAAGCCAGAGGGGATTTTGCTTCCATTTAGCAACGAATTCGTCCATGTCCACTGGATGCCAAGAAGACTAAGCACCTCAGCCTAGGGTGTTACCCCGGACTCTCTCCCGCAGCTCTCCAGAATGGCCACAGGCATCGCGCTGCCTCCTCCCACAGAGGCCCCCTAAAGCTGCAGAGACACAAGAGGGGCTCCTTTCTGCAGTGGAAGGGATGCGAGGCTGGTTGCAAGGCCGGACGTAACAGCTGAGTTTGCCCTTGGCTGTACTTCTTCCCTGCCCCGTGTATGAGGCCATAGCAGTCCTCTCACAGCTCCTTGTAGGGCCGATGCTTTAGAATTCTGATTAAATGGCATCACCGCTGTAGCTACACCTTGAGTCTGCGACGTGGTATACTCACAGAAGGTTTTGTCTGAGGAAGGGTTTAAGAAATGAGCTAGCAGTGCAAGTAATGTCAGATGGGCCTGTGTCTTACACGAGCATCTGGTAGGGTCCAATCCCTTTATTCTGTTTCACCTTCCTTACTTTGCTCCAAGAGCGCTGACAGCCTGAAGAGGAGTGTGCTGTTTGCAGCCAACACTGAAAAGAAAAGTGGCAAACCTCTGCTACGTGGCTGCATTGCTGGGAGAATTCTTTTTAAAATATGATTCTGTCGTCTATGATCAAATTCAGTGCCACCTAGCTCTCCCCAGAGCCTCCTGGGTGACTCAGGAGCAGCTAATCTGTGCACAGAATTCATATATAAAGTCAAACTCTTTGCAATAGATATTTTTTCCCAGAGATGATATATATGCAAAAAACTGTAGGCACTGAAAATTTAAAAAAAATATAGATGATTCTCTGTAGATTTACAGGCACACTTGAAACTTCTCTATGTAACTGATACTAGTATTTATTTCGGTACCAATTTTAGATCTAATTTTGGGAATTCATTTTGGGACCATAAACTGAAAAATTTGTACATTTGACTTTCCAAAACAGGACTGTACCATGATTCCCAGCTCTCAAATATCACATTATGATGTTTTGGTATAATTGCTGATTGCTACATTGTTTTTAACTTTTTAGTTAGACTAAAGCACTATGCAAAGACCAAATTGTTTTACTCTGTTCCTTAACGATAGTTGTGAACCAACCAGAATTTGATTATTTGTTGATTTATATGTTATCCATTCAACAAACACTTGTGCAAATCTGTTGCCTATGGTGGGAAAATAACTTGAAGTCCTTAAGAGGTTATGTGCTTCTGTGATAATTGATGGTACGTAAGCAATCCCCTGCAGTCATGGATCTATGATTCCTTGATTTAGAATATCTGTTAAGTTTTTGTCAACATTCACTTCTCCCTCCAAAAATGCTATTTTTACCAAGCCCCATGAGATATGAAGTCACTTGGAAAGGTGTTACGATAGAGAGGTATAAGTGACACAAGACTTCCTGCTAAGAAACAATATTGATTCTGTGCATTTCACATTGTATGAGACTAGTTTGCAAGGCAGGGAATGGTGGAGAATGCTGACCCCATGGCTGGGGACAATGAGCTGTTGCTGGGGGAGGAGAAGCTGTGGTTTCTCAATTAGAAATGAGTTCAGATAGGGTGCCTGGGTGGCTCAGTGGGTTAAGCAACTGCCTTTGGCTCAGGTCATGATCTCAGGGTCCTAGGGTCGAGTCCCGCATTGGGCTCTCTGCTCAGCAGGGAGCCTGCTTCCTCCTCTCTCTCTGCCTGCCTCTCTGCCTACTTGTGATCTCTCTCTGTCAAATAAATAAATAAAATCTTTAAAAAAAAAAAAGAAATGAGTTAAGATTACTAAGATCCTTTATTAGATTGCAAATGTCTTCATGTTGTATTGAACTTATCAGTCATTCATACCTTAGTGTAAATGTTTTTAAATAATAGCTTCAATTGTATGTATTTTTTAAAAATAAGCATTTTTACTTCACTTACTAGGTACACGGCACTATTTCAGAAGGTTCCAAAAACAGTTTTAGATAATCTCATAATAAGAGCATCTTTCTGCAATACTCAGGACAGTTTTTCAACAACTTAAAGAAAATGTCACCTCATGCATAGAAAATATTTGTATATTAATTATGCTAGAGTTGATTGCTAAAGCAACTCATGGCTGGAAACTACTGCCCTGAGACCCTCCCTAGCCACCCTAAGGACTGAAGAAGGAAACAATCATTTAACATACTTGTAATCTATTTCTGGCACATTGGCTGGAAATGTCTGACTTCAGGAAGCTAAGATTTAACTTGGTAATTATATAGGATCGGGACTTTTGGAGCATGAAGTATTTGGAGGAAGGTGAAAAGCTTTGAACAACCAAAGGGTAGCAAGAAGTCTTCGATTCTTTTAATCTGTCTGAATATGAAATGAGAGGGCCTTTCTTTATCAATTGTTAGGATGTCACTAGTCAGATTTAAAAGCCATATGGTTCTGGTTCTTAGGGAGGAGAGCTTAAAATCTATGATACTATATAAAGCCCAAGCTTTAAATAATATATGTCTACTATGTAGATTCTGATCTATTGTCAACTTCCCCTTCAGATCAGACATCCGTTCTTCTTGTAATTCTCCTGGGAACGTCTTGATCTCATTTGTGAGAAGGCCAAGAGCTGCTTGCACCATCTCAATCTTATGCCTTTAAGGCTTCCAGAGTTCCATCAATGAAATAAATGCTTATTCTGCCCTGGGAATTTCAGTTTCTATATAAACATTGTAGTAAGTCATTGTTTCTGAATAAAAATGGTTGAAAGATGATTTTGATAGGCTACAATGTGAGAAGTTCTGTATTCTTTTAAAGTTAGTAATAAAGCTGTTGTTTATGTATATGACATTTTCTTCTACTTGGAAAGTGTTTTCCAATAATTTATTAGTTTCACTCAATTGAATGCATTTGCCCTTTGATCTCCCTGGTTCTTATTGAAGGCGTGTTCTTTTTTTCCCCAGTAATAACTGGTGTTATGGAAGAATCTTTTGCTTCTGTTTTAATTTATATAATTCTTTGACCCAAGGAGTCAGAAGTCACTTACAAACAAATTGCTTTTTAAAAACCCATCAGGCAATAGTCATTACCTATCATTCGCAGATGTAGATACTGCCATTTACAAACATAGATACTAGAATCACCTGAGAATTCTTTCATTTTAAAGACATGTACAAATACACAGTAGGTTTGGGAATTAATATTCTCTTTAAAAGATGCAGTGATGGTAAGGTAGAAAAAATAAGCAGAGAGCAGTGAGGAGAAATAGAGTCCAACGGAATTATTCCAAATTAAACCAAAGCATCAAAAATTCCCTCTAACTCACTGCAAGCATATCTGACTTTGCCAGATAACCAAGGTTAAATGCAACGTTTAGAAAACAGAGGATCTGTGAGAGGCTTGACTGCACAAAGCTGCTATGTACTCTTGTCCATCAATCCAGAGACTCAGAGACAGTTAAGTTTATGGAAGTTTAGCTGATTAAGGATGGAGATTCTGGAATCAGAATGCATGGGTTCACAACCCAGCTCTACCACTTTGTGGCCCGTTGGCCTACTCATTTAACCTCTTTCTACCTACAGTTTTCTCCATTTACCCCATTTTGAGAGCTCATAAGAAGCATACATAAAGGGCAATTAGTCAACCATTTGAAGCTTGAAAATTAATCATTCTCATCTTTCCTTATTATCTTCAACATCTGTTCCCCCAAATAACGGGTTTCCCATACTGAAAAATCTGTTGAGATAGATGCCTTCTACCTCAGTGAGTGCCACTGTGTCATGAGGTATTTCTTGGCTCTGCAGCAAACAACCCTTACCTTTGTTTCCCCCTACATGATCTAACCTTGGTCAGATACCAAGGGGGACCTTGGACCTGTGAAATCCTCCATTCCTCATGGCAAAGTGTCATCGGGAGCATTTTTATCATGGATTGGTTCTAAAACAAACTCCAGGCATGCTACTGAATTTACATTAGAATATTAGGGATCCCATATTGATTTCCAACATTCCAACTATACGTATAAAAGATTTTCCAGCTGCCAATCACTTTCTTGTCCTTCATCTAAAGAAAAGGTCAATATCTCCACTTGGGAATTTACTTTAGGACCACTTTCAAATGCTGCCAAACAAGCAGCACCCCCCACCCCTTGATTTTAAAATGACCTGGAGCTTGATCTACTCCTCCATCTCTGCTCACCCATCAAAATGCCTGCAGTTTCCAGAGTAGAACACTCAGACAGACTTCTTATGTTTGGTATCAAGCATTTTCATCCACTATAGAGAGGTAGAAGTGTAAAAAATACCACACCCTTACTGAAGGAATACATCTTCCTTTCTCCTCTACCCTTCCCCTGGTCCAATGCTAAGTAGCCAAACGCTGCTTTCAGTGACCCTATTATTAGGAAGAGAGATGTATTCTTGGCATCCAAATGCATTCTTCTTTGTCCTATACAGATAGTGATTATGTCTGTTAAAAGAAGCACTATTTTTTTTTAAAGATTATTTATTTATTTGAAAGACAGATCACAAGTAGGCAGAGAGGCAGGCAGAGAGAGAGAGAGGAGGAAGCAGGCTCCCCGTTCAGCAGAGAGCCCGACGCGGGGCTCTATCCCAGAACCTCGGGATCATGCCCTGAGCCGAAGGCAGAGGCTTTAACCCACTGAGCCACCCAGGCGCCCCAAAAGCAGCACTATTAATGCTCTTCTGCAGGCACAGCATGGTTTGATCTGGTTACCTAATGACTATAGATAACAAGGTGTTTATAGGAAAACATCCTCCAAGTGCCAAAAAAACCCCTTATGAACAAACTATAGGGATGAAGGTTACCTCTAGATTAGATTCAGCCTCAAAGATGCTGTGTTCATGGGAAACTCTTGCTTAAACTTTCAGTGAGGTCAGCAGCTTAACTTTCCTTCGAGGTGGGCAGTCCCAGAGATGGACCAAGAACACATCACCAGTCTGTCTGTCAGCAAGTTGTGACCTAGAATTGTCCATTTAATCTGGCCTGAGTTGGACTTGTGGTAGCTCTGGGCAAGTTAACCATTTGGTATCCCTTAAATTTTTTTTTAAAGATTGACTGATTGATATATTGATTTAGAGAGTGGGGGAGGGGCAGAGGGAGAGCAAGACAATCTTCAAGCAGATGCAGGGCTTGATCCCAGGACCCTGAGTTGAAACCAAGAGTCAGATGCCTAACAGACTGAGCCACCCAGTTGCCCCTTGACATTCCTTCTAATGAATCTTCATTAAATAGTTCTTCAACATATATTCGAGATAAAAGTTAACTATTATTCAGAAGGGACAGAAAAACGACTACAGGTAGTATTGTATCAATTTGTATGCCCACCTAATCACAAAATTAAAGGCTCTGCAATTAACCAAATCTACTTTCCTTAGTAGATATAGGTACTTTAAGTCCAGGTAAGTAGATGGATGGTAGGCATGATCCTCAGAATGTATTCTTGGCAGAGTCAGCCTGTGTGTACTGCTGGCGCTCACTCCGGGTCTTTGGCGCTCACTCTCTTTGCCCCTTTGGATGAACATGGAACCCCCTGCTGGAGGCAAAAGGCCCATAGTCTATCCCCCTGAGGGTAGTGAAGAGGAGAAATCAAACAGACTGTAATTAGCTATTGATTTCTTCCTTAAGATTTTACCAAGATTCAATTTAAAAAACAAGGTCTTTTAACCTAAATTAGTCAGCAGAAAAAAAACATGAAAAGCTGAAGGCACCGTAAGAGTACGTGGAGTAATGTTCAAGTATTGTTCAAGGGCTTCATTCCAGGTGGTGTTGGGGTGTTTTAAACTGCATTAAAGAACTCCCCCCCCAAAAAAACCAAAAAACTCCCTCCATTAAACTTGTAATGAAAGCCTTGTGCAATGATTCTCAAACTTTAGCTTGCATCAGAGTCAGCTGGAGTATTTGTTCAAATGCAGATTGCTGGGATTTACTCATAGAGTTTTCAATTCAGTAGGTCTGTAATAGATTCTGAAAAATGGTATTTATAACAAGTTCACAGGTGATGCCAGTTTTTTTCTGCCTCCTTTTAATATTTTAATATCTCTCTTCATCTTTATAATATTTGTACTCCCATCTAGAATGTAATTATCTTGAGGGAAGGAGCAGTTTGTCTTGTTCATTACAGTAATTCTAGTTTCTTCCACAGTCTCAAATATTTGTAGACTGAATAAATGACATGATATTTATTACTTTATTTTTTGCTGCCATCTATCTTTCAAAACCCTATCTTAATAAGAATGGAAGTTATAATAACTAAGACTAAAGTCCATTAAAACAGCCTACAAACTGTGCCAGGTATTGACATACATAATCTCATTTAATTATGACAATGATTATTTAAAGATTTTACATTATTTTCCCTATTTTACAATTGAAGAAACTGAAATATAGAGATAGTAAGTAATTTGAGACAGGTTACATTACGAGTAAATTCTATGCCCAAGATTTAAATCAGGAAGTCTGACTCCAGGTTCCTAACTACTTAGTATTGTGCTGTCCCCATAACTTTCTGTAAAAATCACCATATGCTATTAATGCTCTTCCCGGGCTTACCTGTCTACCCTTTCCTTTATCTTTACACCCAATAACCAGACATGCCACGTTGTTTTAGCATGCACCATTTACTTTTAGTGGTTTTCCCTCTTTATGGGTCTGGGAAACATCCACCTGTCTTTTGCTACTCAACTCAGGTATCTCCAATGCTACAAAACTTTCCTGACTGCCCAAACCTAACAGGTAGACTTGAGCACTGCCTCCTTTATACCCTCTTTGTAACTTATTCATCTCTAACATTTTATTGCTTTTTCTGCCCTGCTGTGGTCTTCCCTAGAATAGGACCTCTGCAAGGTCAAAGACTGAATCTTAACTGTTTTTGGTATCTTCAGAACTTAATATAGGTCTTCATAGTGGGTATTAATAAACATTACATAAAGTTCCCTTATTCTCATAATATTTATCATTACAGTATAAAATAAAAACATCTATTTTTGATATCTAACCTCTCATCATATTAGTACTTATTCTTTTTTAGCATTAAAAATTTTTAATTCCCATTGAGGATGATATTTGCTGTGGGTTTTTCATAGATAGATTTTATGAAGTTCAGGAATGTTCCCTCTATCCCTATACTTTGAAGCATTTTAATCAGGAACGGATGCTGGACTTTGTCAAATGCTTTTTCTGCATCAATTGAGAGGACCATGTGATTCTTCTCTCTTCTCTTATTGATTTGTTCTATCACATTGATTGATATGAGAATGTTGAACCATCTTTGTAATCCAGGGATGAATCCCACCTGGTCATGGTGGATAATCTTTTTAATGTGCTGTTGGATCCTGTTTGCTAGGATCTTGTTGAGAATCTTAGCATCCATATTCATTAGTGATATTGGTCTGAAATTCTCCTTTTTGGTGGGGTCTTTGCCTGGTTTGGGGATCAGGGTAATGCTTGCTTCATAAAAAGAGTCTGGAAGTTTTCCTTCTGCTTCAATTTTTTGAAACAGCTTCAGGAGAATAGGTGTTATTTCTTCTTTGAAAGTTTGGTAGAATTCCCCAGGGAATCTGTTCGGTCCTGGGCTCTTGTTTTTTGGGAGGTTTTTGATCACTGCTTCAATCTCGTTACTAGATATCGGTCTATTCAGGTTGTCAATTTCTTCCTGGTTCAATTTTGGGAGTTAATAGTTTCCCAGGAATGCATCCATTTCATTTAGGTTGCTTAGCTTATTGGCATATAATGGTTGATAATAACTTCTGATGGTTGTTTCTATTTCCTTGGTGTTAGTTGTGATCTCTCCCTTTTCATTTATAATTTTATTAATTTGAGCTTTCTCTCTTTTCTTTCGGATTAGTGTGGCCAATGGTTTATTGATCTTATTGAGTCTTTCAAAAAACCAGCTTCTAGTTTCATTTATACGTTCTACTGTATCTCTAGTTTCTATCTCATTGATCTCTGCTCTAATCTTGATTATTTCCCTTCTTGTGTGTGGAGTTGGCTTAATTTGTTGTTGATTCTCCAGTTCTTTAAGGTGTAGAGACAGCTGGTATATTCTGGATTTTTCAATTTTTTTGAGGTAGGTTTGGATGGCTATGTATTTACCCCTTAGGACCACCTTTGCAGTATCCCATAGGTTTTGGACCAAAGTGTCTTCATTCTCATTGGTTTCCATGAATTGTTTAAGTTCTTTTTTGATCTCCTGCTTGATCCAAACATTCTTAAGCAAGGTGGTCTTTAGCTTCCAGGTGTTTGAGTTCCTTCTGAACTTTTCCTTGTGATTGAGCTCCAGTTTCAAAGCATTGTGATCAGAGAATATGCAGGGAATAATCTCTGAATTATTTGAGCCCTGATTTGTGACCCAGTATGTGGTCTATTCTGGAGAAAGTTCCATGTGCACTTGAGAAGAATGAGTATTCTGTTGTTTTAGGGTGTAAAGTTTTGTATATATCTATGAGGTCCATCTGGTCCAATGTGTCATTCAATGCTCTTGTTTCTTTATTGATTTTCTGCTTTGATGACCTATTACTGAGAGAGGCATATTAAGATCTCCTACTATTAATGTATTCATATCAATATGACTCTTTATCTTGATTAATAGTTTTCTTATGTAATTGGCTGCTCCCACATTGGGGGCATAAATATTTACAATTGTAAGGTCTTCTTGGTGTATAGTCCCTTTAAGAACTATGTAGTGTCCTTCTGTATCTCTGACTGTATACAGTCTTTAGTTTAAAATCTAATTTATCTGATATGAGAATCGCTACCCTGGCCTTCTTTTGAGGCCCATTGATATAAAGATGCTTCTCCATCCCTTCACTTTCAGTATGGGTGTATCCTTAGGTTCAGAATGGGTCTCTTGTAGACAATATATGGATGGGTCCTATAGTTTTATCCAATCTGCAACCCTGTGTCATTTTATGGGCACATTTAAGCCATTCACATTAAGAGTGATTATTGATAGATATGTTTTTATTGACATTGTGTTACCTTTGAAGTCTTTCTTTCTGTAGATTGTCTCCATATATTTCTGTTCAATGATATTCTTGGGATTTTTCCTCTTTTATATAACCCCGCTTAATGTTTCCTGCAGTGTCGGCTTGGTGGTCGCATACTCTTTTAAGCCTTGCCAGTCTTGGAAACATCTCCACCTCCATCTCTCCATCCATTTTAAATGTCAGTCTTGCTGGATAAAGTATTCTTGCCTGCATGTTCTTCTCATTTAGTGCACTGAATACATCTTGCCAGCCACTTCTGGCTTGCCAGGTTTCTGTGGACAAGTCTGATATTATTCTGATGGGTTTTCCTCTGTATGTAAGGAGCTCCTTTGTCCTAGCTGCTTTCAAGAGATCCTATCTATAATTATGATTCCTCATTCTTACTATCAGTTGTCTTGAGGTCTTTCTAGATTCTGTAATCTTGGGGGGAGACCCTTCTGCCTCTAGTACATGAACACTGGTTCCATTGGCGAGATTGGGAAAATTTTCATGGAGAATTTGTTTCACTATATCTTCTAGTCTTCTTTTTTTCTCCTCCCACTCAGGGATTCCAATAATTCTGACGTTGGAACATTTCATGGCGTCATTTATTTCCCTAATTCTGTTTTCGTGGCTTCTAAGCTGTTTGTTCCAGGGTTCCTCCTGATTTTTTCTCTCTATCTGTTTGTCCTCCAGATCACTAATTCTATCTTCTGTCTCAGCTCACAGCTTTCCTGTTGAGATCAGGAACATGACAAGGATACCCACTCTCACCACTCTTGTTCAACATAGTATTAGAAGTCCTAGCAACATCAATCAGACAACAAAGAGAAATAAAAGGTATCCAAATGGACAATGAAGAAGTCAAACTCTCTCTCTTCTCAGATAACATGATACTTTATATGGAAAACCCAAAAGACTCCACCCCCAAACTACTAGAACTCATACAGCAATTCAGTAATGTGGCAGGATAAAAAATCAATGTACAGAAATCAGTTTCTTTCTTATACATTAACAGTGAAAATACAGAAAGGGAAATTAGAGAATCAATCCCATTTACTATAGTACCAAGAACCATAAGATACCTGGGAATAAACCTAGCCAAAGAGGTAAAGGATTTGTACTCGAGGAAGTACAGAACACTCATGAAAGAAATTGAAGAAGACACAAAAAGATGGAAGACCATTCCATGCTCTTGGATCAGAAGAATAAACATTGTTAAAATGTCTATACTGCCTAGAGCAATCTATACTTTTAATATCATTCCGATCAAAATTCCACCGGTATTTTTCAAAGAGCTGGAGCAAATAACCCTGAAATTTGTATGGAATCAGAAGAGACCCTGAATTGCTAAGGAAATGTTGAAAAAGAAAAACAAAACAGGGGGCATCACGCTACCTGATTTCAAGCTTTACTACAAAGCTGTGATTGCCAAGACAGCATGGTACTGGCATAAAAACAGACACATAGACCAGTGGAACAGAGTAGAGAGCCAAGATATGGACCCTCAACTCTATGGTCAAATAATATTCAACAAAGCAGGAAAAAATATACAGTGGAAAAAAGACAGTCTCTTCAATAAATGGTGCTGGGAAAATTGGACAGCTATATGTAGAAGAATGAAACTCGACCATTCTCTTATACCATACACAAAGATAAACTCGAAATGGATAAAAGACCTCAATGTGAGACAGGAATCCATCAGAATCCTAGAGGAGAACATGGGCATTAATCTCTTCAATATCAGCCACAGCAACTTCTTTCAAGATATGTCTCCAAAGGCAAAGGAAACAAAAGCAAAAATAAATTTTTGGGACTTCATCAAGATCAAAAGCTTCTGCACAGTGAAAAAAACAGTAAACAAAACAAAGAGGCAACCCACAGAATGGGGGAAGATACCTGCAAATGACAGTACAGACAAAAGGCTGATATCCATGATCTATAAAAAACTTCTCAAACTCAACACACACAAAACAGATAATCATGTAAAAAAATGGGCAGAAGACATGAACAGACACTTCTCCAATGAAGACATACAAATGGCTAACAGACACATGAAAAAATGTTCATCACTAGCCATCAGGGAAATTCAAATTAAAATCACATTGAGATACCACCTTACACCAGTTAGAATGGCCAAAATTAGCAAGACAGGAAACACCATGTGTTGGAGAGGATGTGGAGAAAGGGGAACCCTCTTACACTGTTGGTGGGAATGCAAGTTGGTGCAGGCACTTTGGAGAACAGTGTGGAGATTCCTTAAGAAATTAAAAATAGAGCTTCCCTATGGCCCTGCAATTGCACTCCTGGGTATTTACCCCAAAGATACAGATGTAGTGAAAAGAAGGGCCATCTGTACCCCAATGTTTATAGCAGCAATGGCCATGGTCACCAAAATGTGGAAAGAACCAAGATGCCCTTCAATGGACGAATGGATAAGGAAGATGTGGTCCATATACACTATGGAGTATTATGCCTCCATCAGAAAGGATGAATACCCAACTTTTGTAGCAACATGGACGGGACTGGAAGAGATTATGCTCAGTGAAATAAGTCAAGAAGAGAGAGTCAATTATCATATGGTTTCACTTATTTGTGGAGCATAACAAATAACATGGAGGACGTAGGGAGGTGGAGAGAAGGGAGTTGAGGGAAATTGGAGGGGGAGATGAATTGTGAGAGACTATGGACTCTGAAAAACAATCTGAGGGTTTTGAAGGGGTGGGGGATGGGAGGTTGTGGGTGCCAGGTGATGGGTATTATGGAGGGCACGCATTTCATGGAGCACTGGGTGTGGTGCGTAAACAATGAATTCTGTTACACTGAAAAGAAATTTAAAAAATTTTTTTAATCTCTACTTTCATTTCCAGAAGTTTTATTTAATTCTATCAAAATCTATGTCATCTAAAATTTATTATGTTCAAGACTTGGGTAGCTAGTTTTCATTTGTTTTTATGTCTTGATTCTCCTTCATGGTGACTCATTTCCTCATGTGGTTTGTAATTTTTTAATTTGTGAACTCATCTTCTGCAGAGCCTATTTTTCCCTGGAGATCCTGATTGCTCTGAATGTGGGAGAAAAAAATAAAACACTTTTGAGTCCTTTCAGTTGTGTTTTCACTGGGGATTTCAAGTCATTTGATAGTCCAAAATCAGTTTCTAATGCTAATTTCATGGTTTAAGTTCTCTGTACCACCCTAGTAGAATAAATTCAGACTACACCTACATTTGGCACAACCCACATGTGGCTTTAAATTTCTCATAAGCAACTCTTTCCCCTTCCCCTGAGGCCTTGGATAAATAGTAAGCTTTATTTCTGTCTTTCTGAGCTGGTAGGAAAATTTTTTCTAGATCTCTTGACAAATAGGGCTGCTTTTTAATACTTCAAGCTCTTTTCACAGAGTTGTTTTTCAGCCTCTAACCTTACACAGATACAAAGCTATGTGTCTGGGCCCCAATCTCTAGTCTCTAACTACATACCTGATTTGAAACATCCTTGGGCAAGTGACATCAGCTCCTACCTACTGCTCTGGTTTTGGTTTCTATCTTCATTTCTGCCATTTTGGATTTGCTTTTCATTCTTTGAGTATGTACTAAATAATTGGTTGAGAAATACATTTTTTTTTTTTTTTTTAGTACTTGAATTTGCATCCTTGTCTTCTCAGTCTTCCATGTGGTTAAAAGTCCCACTTCAGATTTTCAGAATGCTTTCATATCTTTTTCCATGTGATCCATCTAAAAACTCCCAGGAAAGATGAGCTAGGCTGTAGACCCTCTCACACTAGAGGACTCTGTAGATTGAGATGGTCAGGGATGCCCACTCTCACCACTATTGTTCAACATAGTACTATAAGTCCCAGCCTCAGCAATCAGACAACAAAAAGAAATAAAAGACATTCAAATGACAAAGAAGAAGTCAAACTCTCACTCTTTGTAGATGACATGATACTTTATGTGGAAACCCCAGAAAACTCCCTTCCGCCTGTCCCCCCATTGCTAGAACTCATATCAGAATTCAGCAATATGGCAGGATACAAAATAAATGCACAGAAATTGGTTGCATTTCTATACATTAACAATGTGACTGAAGAAAGAGAAATTAAGGATCTATCCCATTTATAATTTCACCAAAAACCATAAACTACCTAGGAAAAACTTAACCAAAGTGACAAAGGATCTGTATTCTAAAAACTACAGAATTCTTATGAAAGAAATTCAAGAAGGCACAAAGAGATGGAAAAACATTCCATGCTCATTGATTGGAAGAACAAATATTGTTAAAATGTCTATGCTACCTAGAGCAATCTATACATTCAATGCAATCCCTATCAAAATATCATCAACTTTTTTCACAGAAGGACAAACAATCCTAAAGTTTGTATGGAACCCAAAAAAAAAAAAAAAAAAAAAAAAAAAACCCTGAATCTCCAGGGGAATGTTGAAAAAGAAAATGAAAGCTGTGGGCATCACAATGCCTGAGTTCAAGCTCTATTACAAAGCTGTGATCATCAAGACAGCATGGTACTGGGGCAAAAACAAAAACACATAGACCCGTGGAACAGAATAGAGACCCCAGAAATGGACTCTCAACTCTATGGTCAACTAATCTTTGACAAAGCTGGAAAGAATAGCCAAGGAAAAAAGACAGTCTCTTCAATAAAGGATGCTGGGAAAACTGGAACAACCACATACAGAAGAATGAAACTAGACCATTTTCTTACACCATATACAAAAATAGGCTCAAAATAGATGAAAGACCTCAATGTGAAATAGGAATCCATCAAAACCCTAAAGAAGAAGAGAACAGAGACAGTAACCTCTTCGACCTTGGCCACAACAACTTCTTGCAAGACATGTCTCTAAAGACAAGGGAAATAAAAGCAAAAATGAGTTAAAAAGCAAAAATGAATTATTGGGACTTCGTCAAGATAAAAATCTTCTGCAGAGCAAAGGAAACAGTCAACAAAACTAAAAGGTAACCTATGAAATGGAAGATGTTTGCAAAGGAAATATCAGACAAAGGACTGGTATCCAAGATCTATAAAGAACTTCTCAAACTCAATGCAAAAAACCCTAAATAATCCAGTCAAGAAATGGACAGAAGACATGAACAGACATTTCTCCAAACAAACCATACAAAAGGCCAACAGACACATGAAAAAATGCTCCACATCACTTGTCCTCAGGGAAACTACAATAAGATATCACCTTACACCAGTTAGAATGGCAAAAATTAACAAGGCAGGAAACAACAAATGTGGGCAATGGTGTGGAGAAAGGGAAATGTTCTTACTCTGCTGGTGGGAATGCAAGCTGGTATAGCCACTCTAGAAAATAGTAGGGAGGTCCCTCAAGAAGTTAAGAAAACAGCTATCCTATAACCCAGCAATTGCACTACTGGGTATTTACTCCAAAGATGCAGATGTAGTGAAAAGAAAGGGCACATGCACCCCAGTGTTCATAGCAGTGGTGTCCACAACAGCCAAACTGTGGAAGGAGACAAGATGTTCTTCAACAAATGAATGTATAAAGAAGATCTGGTTCATATATACAAAGAATATTACTCAGCCATCAGAAAGGATGAATACCTATGATTTACATCGACATGGATGGAACTCGAGGGTATTATGCTAAATGAAATAAGTCAAGCAAAGAAAGACAATAATCATATGATTTCACTCATATGTGGAACATAAAAAATACTGCAGAAGATCATAGGGGAAGGGAGAGAAAACAAAATGGGAAGAAATCAGAGATGGAGACAAACCATGAGAGACTCTTGATTCTGGGAAACAAACTGAGAGTTGCAGAAGGGAAGGTGGGTGGGGGAATGTGGTAACTGGATGATGAGCATTAAGGAGGGCACATATAGTAATGAGTACTGGGTGTTACACGCAACTGATAAATCGTTGAACACTACACCAGCAACTAATGATGTACTATATGTTAACTAATCGAACTTAAATATTAAATAAATAAATAAATAAATAAATAAGAGGTTTGCCTAAGTGCTCATAGATAATAAGTTGTCTCACCAGTTTGAAAAACTCAGGTTTTCTAGTATTAACCTAATAATAAGATCCAAGAATTAAATCAATACCTAGCAAAGACAAAGGTAGCCTTTTAGAAGGCAGTCCTAAGAATACCACCAACTTGTTCTCCTTGTAGTCTCTAGACCTGGGTTCATTCACTTGGATCTTACCTTGCTCCACTCCTCTCCCACACCCATCATTTCTCTTGAATATTTTTATGCATATCTACCATTCTCAAATACACTAAACAATCTTTCCAACCCAGGTATCTTTTAAGCTGTCTCTCAAACCTGTAAATTTATCCAAAGCATTCTTTGTCCATAGAAATCATTCTCCCTTCCCTAATCACAGTGAAGATGTTCATCTCCACCATACATCTTTCTATTTCAACTCCGTCCTTATATGCTCACACATCATTCTTCCACCAGTGAATGGAGGAAAGTAGGAAGATAGGTCAAATTTAAACTGCAAGAGAATGATTTGAAGAACTGTGGATCTACACAAGAATGATACACCTATTATAAAAATTATGTACTTTGTCTGTCTTTGTTGACCTGTATTATTATACTGTAGGTTCTCCATGGAATGAAAACTATCTCCAAATGCAGTGTGTTCTGAGATGTTTGGGTCCCATGTTAAAATAACAAAACCTGCACATGGAAGACAATCATGGTCACTTGGAATTGGCCTCTTCCAACACACCCAGCCCAGGAGCCATATGTACCCCCAAAAAGCAAGAATAATGATCAGAATCCTAAATAAGAGAAATCACTTGGGTCACCAACCATATTCACTTCTTTTATGTCACTGAATCTTCTTGGTTCCTGAAATGTTTGGCTTTGCAGCTTAGCTTTTTTGTTTGTTTGTTTTGTTTAGACTTGTTTGCATTAAGTGAGTTGCCTCTGACTGTTTATGTTTGTCCTGTTGACAATCCCTTTGGAAGCATGTTCTGGAAATTTTTTGTCTCAGATCTCAAGTGACAATAAGAAATACTCTATTAGCTGGATTTCAAAGGGCCCCAGTCCCATCTTCCATACAGGAAGAGAGATCAAATTCCTTTAGTCTTTGAACACCAATGAAATACTGATAGAATAGATAGTGCAAATATATACATAAGTCCTACACCAAACCTTTTATTTCACTTTCTGAATAAATTAAGAACAAATGTCAGATCCTCATACTAGATTGAGGGAAATTCTGTTCCCCTCCATTCCCCCCAAAAACCTACTAAAGCTAATCAAAAGTCTCACTAGCTCCAAATTTCATTACAAGCAAAAATAAAATATTTACAAATGGAAATCAGAAGGGTAGGCACTCTTGAGCATTAGCTTCAAAACATCTCATTAATTAGTCAGCCTTTGTCGTTTCCTTACCCTAGGTCAGTGTATGCAATGGAAATTTGTGTAGAAGCACTTGTTTTTCTGGGATTACTTATTGCTAGTAAAAGATGTTTGTGCCAAAATGGAATGTTTAAGGTTATCTTCTTGTTGAAGATGACACTTGTCACAGTGTGATTGCCAGCAACAAGGGAGAGTTAATGCAAATAGCTTAATATTACCATGTCTGAGATGTATTCCATTAGTGTCACAGCACGTTGAATTAAAGACATTCTTCTAACATGTTATATCGCTATTGTCCTTTCATGCTTATGGGCTGCTGCACCAAAGAGAATGAAAGGGTCACCCAGCTGTGATCTGAAGACATGTTAGGATAGGAAGCTATTCTTTTAACCCATTATCATTATTATTATTTTTACCAGTGAAAAGCACTCAAAAAGCTTAGATTAAGCAATTGGCAATTCAACCGTAGACAATGCACTATGTTCAGGGAACAAAGGTGACTTAAATGATTCTATCTTGCCATCATAATCTCCTCAATGTTGTCACATAGATCCTTGTCTCAGGATGGACAACATCTTCACATGGAAGATGTTAAAGAAACCAGCTTGGTACATAAAGGCTGTTTTTCTATTCATTTGGCTCCTGTACAGAGAGCTATTGCCTTCTGATAATTTGACTTATTTGTGGCGTCTCTGTCTCTGGTCAGTAGATACAGTCTGAGAACTTGGTACTTGTGTAGACAGAAGTAGAAGGTTGCAGAACTTGACAATCTTGTCCACCAGGAGTTCACTTATGTGCATCTACTGGGGGCAGTGAAGGATGTTGTTGATGAATGTTAGCACGGCTGCTCCAGAAATCAAATGCTTTCTCTGGGATATAATGTACCTTTATTCAGGGGCTCTGCAGGGTTTCTGTGGCATTGGGCTTTGTTTGAAAATTCAAAGAATTCTCCAATGGCAAGCTTGGCTGTTCTAAAAAATAATCAATTAAAAACCCAAGTGCTTCAGACACTATGAAAGCAAGTCACAAATGCCCCTCGTTAGCATCTGGAAAAAAGAAAAAATAAGAAGAAAGATTGAATGTTTTTTTTTTTTTTTAGTATCAAGGACAGCTGTTACCTAATGGGGTGAATTCTTTCCACAAAGAAACTATAAGCAATGGAAATGCCAAGGTCTATCATTGTGTTTGCAGGTTGAACTAAATAATATGTTCTAAATATTTTATTGCATAATTGTTTTGATGTTATTGCTTTGTAGGGGCTGTAAAGATGTGGAGAGAAAGGTGACTGCCTTTCTTCAGGTGCTATAGTCCTATCCATTATGTTAGTATTTCTACTACTTGGTCCCACTGGTTTCCCTGAGAGGTTTTCCCCAAGTGTAATACGTTTTGTTCTTACTTATGCATTCGATATATTATCCTCATCTAGCCGTCTCATTCACCATTGCATGAGCTTTATCAGTATCTAGTAAGAACATTATCCATATAGCACAACTATATTTCTGTGGCCTGCTCTAGATGTGTGATCTAAACATTCTTTCTGGCAAATTTCTTCAGGAAATAAACATGGGATATATCAACTTTGCCTGGAAGGTGAAAGAGAAGGAAGAAGACCCTGAGCTGTACATTCAGATCAAGCCTTGTTTCTTCCATGAGAGATGGCAATGCTGTGGAACCCTGGAAGGATTCTAGGCCTTGGCTGGGGCATGGAATGTGGCTCCAGAGCTCCAGAGAGTGGAGCTCACTAAAGACTTTGCACAGTCCAGCTCTGCTTTCTCACAAGGCAGAGAGGAAAGTCAACCACAATAGTAATAGCTGACATTTACTGAGTACTTAGTATGAGGCATGCTAAGAGCTTTACATATATTAACTCATCTAATCTTCTCAAAAACCCATCTACACATAAAGCAAATGAAGCACAGAGAAGTTTATCTCTATGTCCAAGGCTACAGAGCTGGCAACAGTTAGACGGGAATTTGAATCCAAGCAGTGTGTTCTACGCTTGTTACTCTTCAAATCTTATTGAATCTACATTGAATGTCATTGTCAATTCACAATGTACTGAAAAGGAGGGCCATAAATGAGCTAGAATTTTGAAAATACCCACCAAATACTAGATACTCACAAATGGCAATGCCTAAGCAAAAGCAAAAAAGATAAAGCCCCTGATCTTTAAGAGCAGCTGCCTAAAGGAACAAGTCAGGTAAAATAGCATAATACTGTCATGATTGCCATTGTCGTGGTGGAGGTGTGTGTGTCTAAAAGAGAAAGACATGTTCTAGTTCTTGTCAGATTTGTTTTCCAGCAGAGTCTCAGCTTTTCCTTCACAATAGGCCCTTATGTACAGATGACAGTTGACATTTCAATCAGTTTTATACTCACGGGGAGACCTTCCCTGTCCCCTTTCACTTCGTTTTGCATCTTGTTTGCATATATCTTCATAAGTGATGAACCTGTGCCTCTTTCTTAGACCAGTTTTTTTTCTTTTTTTAATTCCTATTGATCCTTTTATGGTCCACCCATCCCTTTCTTTCTAAGTGCTCATTTCTCTCTTTTCCGTTCAGCTCACCTCTTGTACGTTGTTGCTTCCAGATAGCGTTTTACTCACTATCAGGAAAGCCTTTTTTCAGGCTGGGCTGAATATCTGAGCTCAGACTTCAGGTCCAGAGGATCTTAAATACCAGATTCAGTGTCTCTGCCATTGAATGATGGAGTTGGGTCACCCCCCCCCAGTCACCTGATTAGGACGAATCACTTCATGATGAAGGTTCAAGAGGATGAGAAAAAGTTCAGACAAGGGATCCTAGGAGGAGAAAAACTGAGTTCTAAAACAGGGGAGAAGAATGCATTGTGGTAAAAGTCACCACATGACCTAGGAGACTCAGAGGAGATTCTCTCAGTGGAGATAAACGTGAGGGGGAAATGTCCTGCTCATGAGAGAAGCTTGTTGTGACCTCTTCCTTGATGCTAACAAACACCAAAGGGCCAGCCCAACCCCACTGGCTTTACATGGGGTTCCAGGATCTATAAATTGAAGGAAGAAACAAATACTGTAGAAATAGGACTGACTATGATGCCTGGCACAAAATGAAAACGCATGTCCCCTTACTAAAATGTTATTAAGAACTGGTGTAACAAAGCATTAAATCAGGCACAGGACCCTTCTAAGCATGAGACCCTGTACAACTCCACAGGTCACACACCCATAATGATAACACTGCTGGGAAGCTCCTGTAAAAAAAGAGACGGTCTCTCTCTCTGCTGGAGAGCTACTTATTTTATAATTAATAATTGGGTTTTGCCTGTGGGCCCAATAAAGGAGAAGACACAGGACAATGATAGGCATGCTGTTTGAGAATTTGGGGAAAAATAGAAATTTTATAAGCAACTGTCAGACACAAAAAAATCCTGTGATAAAGTTGTAGGAGCAGCTAATAATCTCCCCAGCAGCAGAAAGCTATCATCTCTGTCTGTGTGGGTATTTGGAAATAACTCCAAATTGAAAGATATAGCCCTCGAGGCCACAGAGTTAGATTCAAAGGTAGTAAAAAAAAAAAGGGGGGGGAAAGGGGAAAAGAAGAAGAAAGGCATAGCTTGGAGAGATTGGGTGGTAAAGAAGAGGGAGTTGCTAGAGAAATGAGAAAAGGTGTGTACGTGTTTGTGTCGTGTGCTTGTGGGTTGTGAGGGGGAGAAAGACACCTGTGAGAAATGCTGATGGATAAAATAGGAAATTGCATGGGTTAAGGGCTCACAACAAATACTGAGATACAAATACAAATGAGATTCTTAGGAAGAAAAATGGTTGATCAGTTGAGTGCATGGGAGCCGGGGGGATGGGCTGGAAGAACTCTGATTAATCAGCTTGGAAATCCTTAAATTAGTAAGTAATGAAAAACAAATTTGCTTTTTTCTCTCCTCATTAATTCGTATTATGTGGAGGAAATTACACTGACAATAAATAGTAAAGAACTGAACATTTTGTTAAAACAGGAGATACAACTGTATTATTAAATAAATACCCAGCAATCCCTTTCCAATTAGCTACTGTTTATAAAGTGCAATGAGATTCCTGAGTGGAGGGTGCTATGAAACTGTGTATTATGATAGGTCTGACTACTGGTAAAATGACCACAAACGGAAAAGGTATACACGTTACACAGGAACACATGTTTGAGAAATCTACCATGTTTTTTAAAAAAATGATACAGATGATTCTTTTTCTGGTTCAAAGGATCTGAAAATCTCCACCTGGGAGAATGAAAGATGTGTATACCAGTTCTGTGTGCTGCCCCTGCATGGACTGTGTTCTGGGGTGGGTTGGGGTCCAAAGGAGTCAGGAAGAGCTGGTTAACAGCTATTTTTCCACAATGGAGTTTTTCTACTTCTTGCCCAGCACCTGCATGAAATGGACAGGAATTCTGATTACTGCCCAGAGCAATCTACACTTTCAATGCCATCCTGATCAAAATTCCACCAGCATTTTTCAAAAGTGCTGGAACAAACAATCTTAAAATGTGTAGGAAGCCAGAAAAGACCCCAAGTTGCTAAGGAAATCTTGAAAAAGAAAAACAAACCTAGGGGCATCACGTTGCCTGATTTCAAGCTTTACTACAAAGCTATGATCACCAAGACAGCATGGTACTTGAATAAAAACAAAACATAGACAGTGCAACAGAGTAGAGAGCCCAGGTATGGACCCACAACTCTATGGTCAAATAATCTCTGACAAAACAGGAAATTTATCCAGTGGAGAAAAGACAGTCTCTTCAATAAATGGTGCTGGGGAAAATTGGACAGCTATGTATAAAAGAATGAAACTCTACCATTCTCTTACACCGTACACAAAGATAAACTCAAAATGGATAGAAGAACTCAGTGTGAGACAGGAATCTATCAAAATCCTAGAGGAAAACATAGGCAGTAATCTCTTTGACATCAGCCACAGTTTCTGATAAATGAACCATGGAGGTAGGAAATCTTGTCAGTGTTACTGGGCTGCTGTCTGTCACTTGGGGAGATTCAAAAGGGTAACTCTCAGACTCTTGGAAACTGGGTTTTGACAGACTTTGGGAAGAATCCGGCACTTGGATAGACCCTGAGTCTTCCTGGAATGGGCTCTAAGAGTAGATCTCCAAATATAAAACAGCAAGAGGAGCAGGACAAGTGGGGGTATAGAAAAGAGATGCAGGCAGATGGGAAGGGCCCCAGGATCAACTGGATCATAGGTTTTTTGCCTTATGACTTGGGGATTGTTTTCTCTCTCTCTCTCTCTCTCTCTCTCTCTCTGTGTGTGTGTGTGTGTGTGTGTGTTTGAGAGCTGTGGGATTTAGGCAGCAACTTGCCCTCCTTTGAAACTTGGCCTAAAGACAACATGAGAGGAGATTTGGCCTATTCGTTTGATGAAAAATACGGGAACCAAGAAATGAAAGCATGAAGTTGAATGTGAAAGAGAAGCAACTCGGTATTTGCAGAGCGAGGAATTCAGCAGTTGTCAGCAACTAAGACAAGGTGTCAATAATTAGAACCTTAAAAACTTGAATAATTTTATACCAATAGCTTTAGGGTGGCAAAGCAACCAACACTCACATGGTTGTTCCCTTGCTCTTTTTCTTTGCATTGGGCAAAATGGCTCCTTTTTGGCTGGCCCCAGCCCATGCTGTATCTGTATCAGGAAACGTGGTCACAGTGATCAATAATTATTTCACTGGAATTAACACTAACTTGTCTCTAAGCACAGGACTCAGATACTGCTGGGGCTTTACTCTGCACTAGATGACAAGCAACAGGCTGGCCTCACAGGTGGCCATTCCCAGGGCATGGAACTTCACAGTGGTCTGGCTGTGGGTTTTCTCCAGGTAGCAAGAAACAGAAATCTATGTCTGGTACAATCTAATGCTCAAACTGAGTAGCTAAAGGTGGAGGCTATGAAAAAAGTGTTGGGAGGGGGAGCAGAGAGCAAAGGATAAAAGTGCTGGAAGGGTAATTAATGAGGGAGATGGGCAACACGACTTGGTTACCCTTTAGGTCCCTTCTACTCTGAGATTTCATAATGCCACAGTCTCCTGGAGAATAGGGAGAAACATAGAAAAGAGTGTGAGAAAAGCAAAGAATTAGCCAATATTTAAAAATAGCCAATATTTAACGTGCGCATTCTATAAACCAGGTACTAGGCTAAGAACTTTACAGTTTTTATTCTTGAATTTTTACCACAACCCTATGAGTGTGGATCTCCAATCATAAATTACCTGTGAGATGGGTACTGATCTTTTCTTTTATTTACAATTAGGAAACTGTTGCTCAAGGAAAGACTGTCCCTCACCCTCAGGAGGCATATAGCTGGACAAAAAAAACCCTGAATCTGTCCAACTCCAGAGTCTTAACTCCCACCATGATGCTATACTGTCTTCTTCGAATATAGGCTGGAAAAGGAGTTGAAGAGCCACCTAAGTTAAACGGATCCAAGACAAAAGGATGAGGAGGTGAATGTTCTCAGTCTCTGCGAGTTTTAGAAAAGATTGCAGATATGAGATAAAGACAGTATTCGTCAGTAAGAAATGATCCCCTAATTGTTCAAAACAAGGTCTCAGGGAAGACATTTTCCAGCTCACTGTCTGTCCTCCAGCAGCGTGGAAACAACCAGCTTTGTTGACTGATACCTTTACTGAGCATTAAAGGGAATATAATTGGGTAGAATTCTTTCCTCACAACTTGGTCATTGATGGAAATGGGTACAGTCCTTCTTTAAATACTATTCATTCTTGAGTTATCATTATGAGAATCATATAGCTCCATCTTTAGAAAACCAAATTCAATGCATAGTCCACTTTCCTGGCAGCATGAAACACACATGAAGGATGTTAATCACTGATTATTCTCTGCTCTTTATGTTTTGGAATGGAGCAGAAGAGTGTGCTAAATACTTGGCAAAGTGCCTAAAGCAGAGAGGCCTTAAGCAGTGTTGGTGTTCTTACTCTGCTTTCCCTCAGTCCTTCTTTGATCCAAGGGTCTCCAAAGGTTTTTGATAGTACTCCTATCAGTTAAAGAGAGAGAGAAAGAGAGTGAAATCTCAGACTAAGCCATTGTGGTGGATACTGTGGTGCTCTCTTTAGATCCTCCTCTTCAGGGCTGATGCATATAATCCCCTGTTCCTGCACATATGCATTGTTGATTGCCACAGCTGCATCCTTCACCAGGAATTACCCTCAGTGGAAGTCACTCTCCTCCCTGGGGCAGGGGGCAGGGGGGGGGGCATGCCTCACAACTGGCCAGTGAAAAAGGAGGAATGCCCAGACCCCTTCCCTCGATTCAAGAAAACTCTGAAGGGCCTTCCCAGCTCCAGAGTTCACAGTAGGATTTGCTGAGACTTCAGCTACAAAGACATTGCAGGCCACCTTCTCCCTGTGCCCTGTCCTACCTCTTTGCTGGCAAGTATGTCTTTCATGAGTTCCCCCAGCCAATCTATGAAATTGAACTCTTTACTTGAGAGTCTGTTTCTACTGAATCTAACCTAAGACAACTGTCAGGTATATTTTTATGAGTACTGCATTTAAATCTTGAATGTATGACTCTTGTGTTCAAATATTTCACTATAAAACATTCACAAAATATAAATTTAAAATAAATATGGAAAATATTAATAGAAATTAAAGTTTCAGTATTTTCTTCCTATATCTTAATGAATTCTCTTGTGCCACTTCTCCCCTTATGTTACACACACACACCATAAGTGTCATAGGGAATATAAACATGATATTACTCAATAATTACTCAGATATTACAGTGTAGTTGGGAAGAAAGAAAACACTTCTATGAATAATGAATGGGACTGCATAGGGAAAAATTGAGGCATGTATGTAATAATAAGAAATACAGACATCAATACCCCAGGATATCCATAACTCCAATTAGAGGAGTTATGGAAGGATTCCTGGAAGAAGTAGTATCAAAGGGTGTGGGAAGTAGTATCAAAGGGAAGTAGTATCAAAGGGAGTGGGAAGTAGTATCAAAGGGAGTGGGAAGTAGCATCAAAGGGAGAGGGATGCAGGGTAGACATTCCTAGAAGGAAGGATAAGCAAAGAGTGTGCAAGGTAGTTCTGGAGAGTGAAGGGCAGAGAAACTTCAGGTGCATAGGGCTTATGTGGGAAAGAAGTAGAAGATAAGCCTGGAAAGGTGGGTGAGGCGATCTTGGTAAAGACACTCTGAATGTAAGGCTAAGGGGTATGGGCTCTGCTTCATTGGCAATGAGGAGACAGAAAAGGGTTTTGAAGAGTTGAGAGGAAGCTTTTCTGGAAGGTTAGTCTGGTAGCAACATGCAAAGAAAGTGGGCAGAAATTGTACCTAGAGTACAGAGAAAGAGATTATTGACAGATCAAGAAAGAGCTAGGAGAGATGAGTGAGATTAGAAATAAAACTATTCATAGAAAAGATGTCACAGAGGAAAATCTACATCATCTAAAGAATAAGGGAAAACACCAGAGGACTAGGTCTCACACTATAGTAACATACAGGGTATTGTGCTATTACCAAATACAAGGACATCAGGAAGGATTAACTATGAAGAAAATGATAGCTTCGTTCTGACATTTTGGTTTAGAGTGATCATGTGACATCTAGGTAGAAATATTTAATAGTTACATATGCAGGGCTGAAGCCAAGAGAAAGGATAGAACTAGGCATGTAAATTTCAAAGCCATCTGCACAACGATCCTACTTTGAGTTCTTGAGAAAGAATCAGTCTCTTGGAGAGAGATTCACGTAGAATCCAAGTTTCAGGGAATGGAAGAGGGAGACAGATGCAGATGGATGTGAGGGGGAGAAGGGCGAGTGCTGGAAGATAAGGAGAAAAAGATTCTCAAAGCAAGGGCAAGAGCATTGTCAAGGTACTGAAGCTACAGCAAGTCCAGAAAGAATGAGCAGAAACCATCAGGTGAGGTGACTAAAGGTTATGAGAGTCTTTAAGTGAGCAATTTTATCTGAATAGAGGAATAAGGGAGTTGCTATGGACTGTATACAGCTTTCTTTTTATGTTTGTGAATATAATGAGAGAGAATATGAGGGTGGCAGCATCACAAATAAAAGTATTTTCAAGAAAAGGATGACATGTATAAGGAAGAAAGAGAGAGAAAATGATGGTGCTAGAGAGAGAAGGGTGGTGAGTCAATCAAGTAGAGGCAAGGAGCATGGGAAGGAAGAGTGCCTTGGAAACGAGGGTCTCAATCCTTTGAGTCAACAGAAAATGAAGAACATGAGTGTAGAGATTGACTTCCGGTGTGGTCTGAGTTTCCCAATTGTTAGATTTGCACAAATTCCGCTCTCTGGGGGGGTTAGAACTCCCACTGTCGACACACACACACACACACACACACAGAGTCTTTCCCACATACAGTCACACACATACACTCCACAAAAAGACAAGTTCCCACTGAAACTTATGTTTAAATTACTTATGTAATTTAAAAGTGGAGTGCTTCGGCATTTTTAGAAGATGAGAAATTAGATTTCTGGCTCCCTGGATTTCCTTTATTTAAAGACATTGCTGTCATAAATAAATAAACAAACAAATGAGCAAAAAAAAAAAAAATGAAAGACATTGCTGTCATAAGCAAACAAACAAACAAATGAAAGGCATTCCTGTCAATCTCCCAGAGGTGTAAATGCCAGCCTCCTTAGTTTGTGTCCTTCAGTGTCGCTAACATCCAAACCCCTGGCTTAGGATAAAGGAAGACTTGTCTTAGACACTCCACAGGGTGCAAAGTTAATTCTGTCCTGGCGTGGAAACATCTGGTCCTTGAGATCTCATTGGGCTAAGTGCCCTCTTTACAAAACACTAGCTGCGTTGGCACATCAAGATAATCAGAACTTTCACTAGAAGGGGATTGACTGGTGTTGCATCTGTGAGGCTGCATAAGCATTCTTTGTTATTCTACTCACAAATATGGTTGGGATAGGCTACAGCAGACTCCAGAAGAATCAAGTTTAGAAATCTAGACAAAGCAAATGAGATAGCCAATGGATATATGATAAAGGATATTCTGAGAATAATGAACCATCTGGTGGAAAAGGCAAGGCAAGGAATGGCTTGAGGCATGGAGAAGAAGATGTAGATTAAATCCTAGCCCTTGGACTTGGTAGTTGTGTGGCCTCGAGCTGATAACTTGCCTGCTTCATGCTTTGGTTTCCTCACTGCTACCCAAAGATTGATAATGCCTACCCTGAAGACTTATTCTGAGGATTAACAGGGAGAAGACCTGATGCACAGTGGATGCTCAGTAACAATGTGGGTGGGGGTGGGGTGTAATAGCCAAGAAAAAGGTGAAAAAAAATGCAAAAAAAAAAAAAAAAAAGCTTTCTTCCTTTCTGTTGGTTGGAACAGGAAAGCCAGAGGAAAGAAAGATTTTCTTACAAAATTTTGGGTGGGCAAATCAATTTCCTGTAGGAGATAATAGAAAAAAAGCCAATGAAGTGCCTGGAGGAGTGGAAAAATATGCCCAAAGATTGTCATAGCAGCAAGTGCTAAAATATGATTGGAGGTTCTGAGAACTCTGGTTAGATTGCTTTTAAATAATTTGTAGGCTGTTAAATTATTTGTAAATGGCTGAGACAACAAAACATTTCAGTGCTTGCGTTCATGTACATTTGGCAAACTCTTCACAACTTTTTGAAGTTGAGGCAAGCAGGAAAGGCTAAGAGGAAGATCGCACTTTTCCAGATGTGTGGCCCCTGTGGCACAAAAACACAATGTCGCCAATGAGCATGGAGAGACCGGGAATAGGATCACATTGATTTGAGCTGAAGAATCTATCTCAGTTATGAACCTCAAAGAACTTGGGAGACAATGAGTCACCACATTCCACTTAATATGCACAGAAAATTTGGAACAAAATCAATTCAGCAGTGGAAACTGGCCAGTTACCTGGAGAATCATGAAGTAAGGAATGCTTCTTATTCAAAAAGCAGCTGAGGTTATTCTCCAAAAGCCAGGCATGGGCAAGGAGAGGCAATTAAATTTTTCTATGCCCTCTGGAGAGTTCTGTGAACTCTTTGGCTAACTTATTCCAATAATTTGCTGAAAACACTGCTAATATATTCCACTTATAACTGGCCAAAGACATCATAGCTCCAACAGTGAGTATTACTTAAAACTCATACAAGTACACTGACGCATGCCAAATTGCACACATACAGGCAACCTTTGTATACCATATGTATACTAAGAATATGCTTTGGAAAGATAGGACAGGGATTTGGAAAACACAGAGGGGAGACAGAACCAAAGAGTTTTCTTCCTTTTTCTCACACATTCTTCCTCATTTAAGGGGATTTCCTATTCCTACCCTGATATGGCTGAAGGAAGTGGCTTGACGAGGTGTGGAAATGCCTAGAGGATCTTCTTTGAATTACTGCAAGCCACAAGGCTGGTGACTGGCCTCCTCACACTTACATAGATATGCTTATGAAAAGAGATCAATTCAGCCAATATCCACCACCACTGCCTCACTCCTAAGTGACAGTGCTGATCCCGCCCTGAGACACACATTCACTTAGGCTGGATCTAATACTACCTTGACGGGCCAAACAACTGATGACTTTTATCCTTGGCAATCTTGGCAAGTCCTAGAATCTTAAAGGGAGCCATAGCCAATCTCACATTTTTCACTAATTGTCACATGGGTAGCATGGATTTGGGACAAAAATACCTTGAACATCTACAGCAAAGCTGTCCTACTCAGAAAGAGTAATGATAGTTAACGACAACAATAATTTAACCCAGAGTAAAGCCAAAGTCATTATAGTAGCCTGAAATGACCTAGAAGATCCATCCCCTTACTCATGCTGCTACAACCCCTCACACAATCTATCCAACCACATTGACCCCCTTGATGTTCTTTGAATACACCAAGCCTATTTGACACAGCTGTTTCCTGTTCCTGAAACTCTCTTTTCCCAGATATCCATGAGCTAAAACCCCTTGCCTCCTTTAATCCTTTGTTCAGATTTCTCAGTGAAAACCACCCTGACCACTTTATTTACTGTAATCTCTCTGGACCCTCTGGGACGCTGATCTCACTGACCCTACCCTGCATGTGCCTTTTCCCATATTCTCATCATCTTCCAACATACTAAATACATGACTTACTTGCTATGTTTATTGTTTGTCTCTTTGGATGAAATATAAGCAAACTCCTTGAGGGCAGGATTATTTGTTTTATTTACTGACATATCTAAGTGCCTAGACATTCCCTGCTAGTAAGTGCTGAATAAATATTTGTTAAATAAATACAAGTACCTAATTTTATGCCAGGTACAGTTCAAAGAGCATTGCATTTGTTTAAACCCTATGATAACTTGTATGGTTCTTATTCTGAGTTTATAGACAAGTGAGGCCCAAAGGTTAATAATTTTTTTCCAAAGGTTAATAATTAGCCAAAGCCTCCCCTTCTGCTAAGTAACGGAGCCAGAATTCAAAGCCATGCAGTGTGATTTCAGAGCCTACACTTCTGCATCTCAAGAAGCCCACATGAGGAGCCCACGGCTAGAAGAAAAAAGTTCTCTATATTTCCTGTTTGCTCTATGGCAGAATGATCTCAAACACTCACAGTGATTCTGTTACTGCGATGGGATTTTAATAATGCTTTCAGAGTCTTGTAGCTAGGATGGAGATTGGATATGCTAATAACGGTAAATAGCAATTCCATTTACTAAGCATATTAGTGAGTCTCTGGATTCAACAGGTATTAAAATATGCTAATAGGGTTACTGAAGAAATTGTTGACCCCAAAGGGTTCAATTTGGAGCAGCAAACCAATTATCTCAACCAAAAGTTACCTGCAATTTCCTGGTTGCTTTTTGATATGTTGATGACTTAAAATGTGAACCATCCATTTATTAATTTCTGCTTGATAAGCTTAAAAAATCTGTGCCATATTATTTTTAATTGCATCAATTAAAATGAGAGTCCCATGCATACTATGGATGTCACTGTGTGCGTATAATTAATCAGATGCGGAGGGAAGCGTCCATTAAGCTATTAACATTATAAAGCACATCAATGAATAAGGGGATATTGTGGATTTTTAAGCTTCATACTGTAAAATAATAAATATCATCATATACATGATCACTTAACAATTTAGATCATGTTTAAGGAGAAGAAAATCCAAATTGGCTTTTCCTAATTTTTTTCAAATTACAGTATAAGATAGTTCATTTTTCATTTACTAGTTTTTACTCTGAGTTGCATGTTTTTGCTCCAATAACAATATAGCACCAATACTATGATGTAGGAATCCAATGAATTAAACAGGCCATATGTTTTTGTGTCTGGCTTCTTAAGCTCAACATTATGTTTGCAAGATTCATCCACGTTGTTATGTTTAGTGACAGTTCATTCATTCACGTTGATGTGTAATATTCCATTTTATGAATATAGTACCATCTATTTATCCATCTCATGGTTGATGGACATATGGGTTATTTTCAGCTCAGAGCATTATGAATGTGTGTCTACAGGTTTTTTTGTACGTTATTTAGCATATATTTGTATGCATTTCCATTGTACATATATTCAGGAGGGGAATTGCTGGGTCACAGTTCATACACACGGTTAGCTCTAGTTGATGATGTCTATGCCCCAAAAGAAGTCCCTGAAACAAAGTCATGAGTGCATGGTTTATTTATGCAGTAATCCCAGGAAGCACTGGTAGTCAAGAAATGAAGACATAAGAGATGAAATAAAGTCCTTTATGAGTGTATTATTGAAAAAGTCACCACTGTAAGCACCGACAGCATAACAGAACAGGTCTGAGTTGTCCCAGCTGAGAGGTGAGGAGACTAGGGTATTTATCTACCAAATCCCCATCTCTCATTGGTTAAGAGATACATTGGCAAGCATTAATGTCCTGGCATTTTTGTTTGCCTCATCTGAAAGTTGAGTGTGTGCTCACATCTAATATAAAGCTCTCAGGCAGACAGTCAGAAGTCAGGGTAAAAGGTAATAGCTTTGCCCATGTAGAGTTAGTGCTGAGAAGATGGGGGCCAGCACTAACTCTGTGGTCAGAGCTGAGCTCAAAAAAGAAAGGAAAAACTCCATATAGCAAAAATGAAGAGACAAATCAAAATCAAGTATTCTCAGGAGTGAACTACTGCCCAAATGAGTTTCAAATCAGATATGGGCCTAATGTCTAGAGGCTGGGACAAAAGACATTAACTTGGGCCTGTGTGAGGCTAGAAGTGAATTCCTTGTATTGAACCCTTAGCTGGAAGATCTGCCTTGTTCATAGGATGGGATCTAAAATCTATGTTCACTAGATTAAAACAAAAAGCAGCCTGCTTATTTGTCCAGTGCTTTAGCGGGAGAGAGGGGCAAGTTGTCTATGAGAAATTAAAACCCCAGACCTGTGCCATATATAGGTGTGGGGTCTAGATTAATACTATATGATACAGGAGTATTAAACCAACAAGGCATATCAGAAACTGGTCCAGGATCAGTGAAGCTCCTTGGACTACTGGCAGAAGTGGGTTTGAAATAGCTCTAGAATTATGAAGGAGATTCCTGCTGCAGACAGCTGAGCCTTAGTCCTATTATGAAACCCTGGGAGGTAATGTAGTACAACCCTGAGTTATTTCAGCTGAGAAGTGAGAGATTGGGGTATTTTCCTATTAATTCCAAAAGTCATTTATTGAGGCCATCTCCCAGGGGATCTTACTTCCCCAGCTCCTTCAGCAGGAAGTCTCACGTGCCAACCGAGCAACTTCTGGCACCCAAGGGAACTCCCCAGGTAAAAACTATGGATGTTCACTGTTAAAAAGTGTCAGGCTAGTGTAACATGCCAGTGGTAAATGCTGAAAGATACAGGCAAGACACCAACAGTGTTTTCAACACTGCTACACTACCCTACAGTATACTACAAATAGTTCACACCCCCACCAGCTGGGTGGTGTTCCATTGCTTCATATTTTTGTCAAAAATTAGTATTGCCCCTCTCTTTTTTTTCATTTTACATATTCTAGGGAGTGGTTATTGATATATTATTGAAAGTTTATTTTGTATTTCCCTGGTGATGACTAATGAAGTGGAGGACCTTTACATATGAGTACTGACCATTGGATATCTACTATTATGATGTGACAAGTTATTTATTCACTCATTTTTCTATCGGGTTCTTCCTGTTTATTTGAAAGAATTCTTTGTATTTTATGCATGAGTTTTTTCTAGATATTTGCAATGAGGATATTGCAAATATCCTCACCTACTTCGTGACTTATCCTTTCCATCTCTTCATGGTAGCCTTTAATGAACAGAAGTTCTTAATTTTAATTGAGTGCAATGATTCAATGTTTCCTTTATAGTTGGCACATTTTGTATCCTGTTTAAGAAATAGTTGTCTACTCAAAGGTCGTGAAAACATTTCCCTTTCACATTTAGCTGTGTAGTCCACCTGGGAGTGATTTTTATATGTGATACGAGGAAGAGGTCAAAATTTACTTCTTTTGGTATATGCTTCCATTTGGCCCAGCATCATTTATTAAAAAGATCCTACTTTCTGCCATTGCACCCTCAGATAGTTTAAGTAATTCTGGATGGCATTTTTTTTTCTTTCAGTGCATTACTTACATCTTTTCATTGTTTCCTGGATTTTATCTTTCCTATTGAAAAGTCAATACCAAGTCTTATATATTGCACTCCTCAAGGCAATGTGTCTTTCTGTTTTTTGTCTAGCTGTTTTTGATATGCTTTGTCTTCAGTTTTCAACAATCTTACTGTGATGTACTTAAATGTAGTTTTCTTTGTATTTACTTTATATTGACACTAAAAACCTACATCTGGGGAAGTTTTTTTTGTTTGTTTGGTTGGTTTTTTAGCTTCTGGTGGCAGTTAGAACAGGAGACAATCACCTTAATCCAACCAGGGACAGAGCTAATTGAAACCAGGTTTTACATAAGGCCTGGTATATTTCCAGTTTGGCCATATTCATAGATCACACTCCTTCAGAGTCCATTGAAAGCCTGTGTGTTTTCCAGGGCTCGACTAGCTAGCCTTGAACTTCAGTTTTTATCTGAAGTTAGCCCCGTGAATCTGCTGAAAGCTCTACTTATATTCTCTGTCCTTTAGCAGCAACTTTCTATTTATCTCTTCATTCTCTCCCCCAGTGTCACTTATGAATCAACAAATTCCTGAAGGGGAAAACAATGTAAAATGTTGAATTCACCTTGCATTTCCCTTTTCTCCATGATCTTGAACTCTAAGTTTGCCTGCGTTTTTGGTGCCTTTCAAGTAGTTGGCTTTTTAAAAATTTTTCTGTTTTGGTTTAGTTTTTGGGTTTGGGGGGTGTTTGGTTTTTGTTTTGTTTTGTTTTGTTATCTAGCTTTTCTACTTGTTCTTGGTAGAAAAATTGAGCTCCTGCAAACTAGTTCTTTATGGACAGAAGCAATTTTTTCCATTGTATTTATACAATAAACTTTGCTATGAGGTATTTTTAACCAGCATGTCATGCAGTTTCAATATAATAGCTGATGTTCATAATACCAAACTGTGACATGCCAATCCTAATATGTCTTCTGAATCAACAATGATTAAAATAAGAATAATTCAAGTGTTTAAAATATTTGATGAGTTTAATTCATTTTATAGGTAATCTATGAATACTGTATATGAGAATTTGCCTTTAAAGTATTCCTGTTGGGACGCCTGGGTGGCTCAGTCAGTTAAGTGTCTGCCTTCAGCTCAGGTCATGATCTCAGGATCCTGGGACTGAGTCCCTAATCAGGATCTCTGCTCAGTGAGAAATGTGCTTCTCCCTCTCCCTCTGCTGTCTTCCCCCAATGCCCCCTCATGCTCACTCTCTCTTTCTCTCAAATGAATAAATAAAAAAAAATCTTTAAAAACAAAAAAAAAGAAGTATTCCTGTCAAGGTCTTCCCTCCTTTGCCTTAGGCAGCACAGCCCTGAAACATCAATTCTGCCATGTAAGCATTTGAGTAGTCTGAAGCTGTTTCTTAAAAATGTCTTGGTCTGTCTGTCTGTTCGCCAGAATTTCCATGTAGAAGAGGGATATTTTCCATCTGGCTAAGGACAAATTCGTGGCAGAAATTAAATTTTTATGCAAATCATCTTGGCTAACAAGATGCTTAGAATCTAAAGTATATGACTCACCTAGTCTTGAATTGTTTGCTTTAAAGCTCTTGTCCAAAACCTGGCAGTGACAACAGATATTCAGGAGGAATTGTCTAGGGACATCATGACAATCATTTATTTCTAGCTGCATGGTAGAATTTCATTATGTGTGTGTGTGGGGTGGGGGAGCTTCCCCAGATTAGCTGAATAATAACATCTTAATATTCTTCACAAACACTTGCTGTGATTCTAATGGGCCATCAGGTATTTTTGAATATTATTAGATGACCAGAAAACTACATATCTAAATTATATTATTTTAGCTTCTAGGAGAAATATCTTTACATAACCATGATTTAATGTTCTGTTGCCACCTATTCTTGAGAGTTAATGTAGGTGTAACCAATACTTTGACATCATCTGTGAAACTATTTGGGGCAGTGTTGTCCATTGCATGGTTCAATATTGCTTATACTAAGAACAGTGAATTCCCCAGGGTTCACTCACGTGGCTTCCACTGCCACCTGCACATCAACGACTCCCAAACTTACATCTTGGGCCCAGGTCTCTCTCCCGAGCCTATGGCACAACTTCACCTGGTTGTGTTCCTAGCCCCTCAAGCCCAACATGTGCAAATGGAACTCATTGTTAAAACTAACACTGTCGTAGATGTGAGACTCCTTTTGATTCAGTGAATGGCATCTCCAGTTACCCAAGATGGGACCCTGGGAAATCATCCTCTGCTACCTCTCACATCTACTTCTTTCTCTACCCATGTCTATCTCCTAGGTTCAGGCTCAAATTTCTGACCTTGATACCTGCAAAGGTATTTTAGCTGAATATTTATGTCTCTATTATCTTTAATCAATTTACGCCATTTAAAAAAAATTGTTTACTTATTTGAGAGAGAGGGAGAGCGCAAATGCACATGCATGATGGGGGAAAAGAGAGATCTTAAGCAGATTTCCCTCTGAGCACGGAGCCCAACATGGGGCTCAATCTCATGACCCTGAGCCAAAACCAAGAACTGAATTCTTAACCAACTGAGCCACCTGGGCACTCTCACTTCCACAATTTTTAAGATTATCTTTCTAAAGCAAAAACCTGGTTATTTACTTCCTTGTAAATTGCCAAAGCCTTCTCCAGTGTCTTTAGAGTAATATCTAAACTTTTGGATTACATAAAAAGCTCTCTATAATCTGCTTCTCACCTTCTTCCTTATCCTCATCTCACACCTTGCTTCTGTCATATTCTAGAATAACACAGAGTCTCCTATCCAGACCTTCTCATTTGGGCTTTTCTGCTCAGAATGTTCCCTCCATTCTTTGTCTGGAAAATCCAATTGGTTGTTCAGAAATAGCCTCTTCTGAAAACATTCCTGACTTCTCCAAGATGGCCTATAACCTCCGATTCCAGATTCCCCAAACACCACTGCTTGCCTTATTACATTATATTGATAGTATTTGTTTACATAGCTATCTTTTCCTTAGTCTATAAATTCCTTCAAAACAGGAAATTTGGTTTTATTATATTTATTCCCACTGCCAAACAAAATAATAGGCATAAGGCAGACCCACCAAAAACATTTTTGAATGAGTGAAATATTTAATGTGCTTGTTGGGTTTTTGTCAATTAAAGAAGACTCCTCCTCAAAAAAATATATTCATCCCTTTTATACTTCATTGCCAGAAAGTTTAGAATTCAGGTTTTTTTCCATTGTAATACTCAGTCTTAGATCAAGTTTTCTAACCATAAATCCCATTCCCAATTCCCATTATTTTGATCATGTAACCTCTGTTCTTTGACCCCCCCCCCAATATAACTCACCCAGAACTTGCTGTTTTATGTATTACCCTGTGGCATTCAAAGCCCAGTGTATAATGAGCTATGCAATCAAACAGAACTTGGGTTCAGGTTCTGGCCTACTATTTATTACCTGTATATATTATATAATTTATTAAACAACTCTAGCCTGGACATCCTCATTTGCAAAGTGGGGATAACAATGGTATCCACTACTGGCAGATGAGGTTGTGATGCTATGATTAAATAAGGTAAGGCACAGTACATACCTCAATACCATAATATAGGTTCAGTAAACATCAACAGATATTATTTTTATTATCAACATTTCTAGCACATTAGCAGGTGAGAGGCTACTAGAGGCAGACATAGTTCACCTTCACTGCTCTATCCTGAAGGTAGCAAATTGTCTACCACATTGGCAATTGCTCACTAAGTAGTTATTACTATTAATCCTTAAGAGCTCAAAATAAGTGAGTTTTTGTTGTATTCTTGCACCACCAGTGTGGTTTTTAGTTTTCTTTTTCTCATCTTATGTTGTCAGTTACCATCATTATCATCCCACCACTGTCACCACCATTACCACAGCATTACATTCAGGACCCTGGACCTCCCTCTCTCTAGGACCATTCATTGTCTTATTCCCAACCTAACAGATTCTGTAGCCTTCTCCGCTTAAGTCCTACCTAGAAATTTGGGGCTTGAGGATAGGAAGCTAGGTGTTCTGGTCAGGACAGTGCAGTAGATGGAAGGTGATCTCAAATGCAAGATGGGTAACTTATATTAAGAAGCCGACCAGAAGTTGCACAAGGAAAGCCAGGAAGGCCAGTGAGTCTGAGCTTGGGACTACTACCTGGAAGTCAGAACTGAGCTTAGGGCAAAAACAATAGGAAGACAATAGGAAGAATGAATCAAGGAAAGAAGGCAACTAAGAGTCTACTTGGCTTCTTCCGTCTATTTAAATGCTTTAACTTTGAAAACCCACTGGAGAATTGATTGGCTTGAAAAGACACCTGAGCACTTTTCCAAGGAGGTAGAATTATTTAACCAAGGCGCAACAATTTATTTTATTTTATTTTTTTTTTTTTTTTTTTGCCATAGGTAAAAGAGTTAGTCTGCAGAACTATGTGACCTGTGGTATGAATGAGATGGTCAAGCTGTAAGTAACTGGATATCTGCCTCTGTTTAACTAGAAAAAGAATCTCTACAATAAAAAGACCCTGAAGACCTAAGTTCTTAGATGAGGCAATATGATTAGGAGAGATGTTTGTGAGAAAGAAAAGGGAATAAAAGAGGCAGAAACTGAATGTTAAACTTTATTTAATGAGTTGAACTCTGCCTGAAGTCACAATATAGATTCTTAGGTTTGCTATAAGCAATATCCCTGGCAGATCACGAAAACACAAGGATCAGAATAACACTGGCTTAGAGCAGCCATGGCAGGATTTATGTCATTGGAGCAGAGAAAGCCCCAGGAGATGGTAATCAGGAAGCAGAAGGTGTAGGATGGTAGAAATAAAGTAAAGGCACAGAGGGAAATTGAGTCAAAATTCCTTTGTGGTTTTGAAAAATGCAAAGAGAAAAGAGTAACCTAATTTTTAAAATTTTATTTCTTTTCAGTGTTCCAAAATTCATTGTTTATACACCATACCCAGTGCTCCATGCAATACATGCCCTCCATAATACCCACCAACAGGCTCACCCATCCCCCCACCCCCCTCCAAAACCCTCAGTTTGTTTCTCAGAGTCCACAGTCTCTTATAGGGTAACCTAATTTTTTAAACTTATAGCTCTCAGGTGCAATCTCTGGTTTGGATTTGTTCCCAAACTACAATCTGGTAATTCTCAAGATAGTGCTCATAAAAGAAATAATTTCATGTAAAAAGGAAAAGAGCTTAAACATTTTTAATTTTTAATTTTTATATTTCTATGAACTTGACGTTACCATTTATATCTAGTAGGCTTAAATCTGTAAACCAGATTTTATTTTACCTGACTTCAAATACAGTGACAAGATCTTCCCACAGCACCTTCTAGCACATTACCAATTACTGATGTGAAGATGATTTTTTAAAAATCATAAATAATAACCAGGAATATGAGCTAAGCTTGTTTTTTGCCATAATATTAACATTACTGCAGTACATTTTAACATATTAATCATGAGGCAGTATCTGATTATTTAGTATTTGCCAGAAGCAACCAACACATTTATGATTCTATTTTTCAAAACTCTTTTCATTCTGTTGAGGTTTTTTAAAAAAAGATTTTGAATGAACTCAGAATTATATATATAAATGCTTTGTAAATAATGTGTAATTTTGATTAAGACATGATTTCCACATATTCTTAATCCTATATTTTATTTTGCTGGAGAAAAAAATAACTGAATTTCCACTTACTTCTCTGTATTATACAGAGGTTAGTCTAGATGATTACTAATGTCGCCTAGTCCTTTAAAAGTATATGACTTTATATGATATTTTTAAAAAATTCTTAGATATGTGTAATTCCTCCCTCAAGGAAATATAATTTTTAATCAACATATTATGATGACTTCCTTATACACAGCCATTTATAATGTTCACAATTTTAGAGGGAAAATAATAATAAGTACCACCAAAAACTATTCCAATGAATAATATAAGTATGATGCAATTTGAAAAAGATTACTATAAATGATGAATAGGTCATAAACAAAAATCATTGAGCATTATAAGGATACATATAAAGGAAACACATAAACCAACCTAATGACAACATTTCCAGTGACTCAGTATCAGATATTTGAACATAATTCAATTTTATTTCATCCCTTATAGGGCTCTCAATACTATGAGTACTATAGGAAGTATATGATATGTTCTCCTTCCTCATAGTAATTTCTATATTAAAGAAACAAGGCTAATACATAAGAAATAAAGGAAAACATAACACTGAATTCTTGTGCTATTGGGTCTAGTGCTCTACACAAGATTTAATGATTTCCAGAGAAATATTAGAAGAAAATAAGACATAGAAATCATAATTATGAGAATAAGAAATTCGGTAAATCCTCAGAACTCTTACAGTAGATTTTAATTGCTGTTTTTCTGAGGCATACCTTCCCCATGGCTTGGTTAAATGTGCATCCCACCTTCATCCCTTTTTCAATGTTTCAGTGACAAACATAAATGAAAGAACAATGATAGCATTCAAAATTAAGAAATTTACTTAAAAATCGCTACCCCAGATCTAATGTGAACAAAGAAGTTTTTTTTTTCTTTTTTTTTTTTTTAGTTCTATCCCTTGTGTTAGGTTCAGGAGCACGAGACAGAGACTCAAAATAACAGTGATTTTAACCAGATAGAAGTTTGTTTCACTCTAAACTAAAAGTCCAAAGGTTTGAGGGCACCTGAATCTACTCCATAAGATTTTCAGGGATCCAAGCTTTATCATTGCCATGGGGACTCTATGATTCAAGCACTCACAGTCTAGCTCAGTTTCTGGCACTATGAGAAATAAATCCCTCATCTTTGTAGGATTCACAAAGAAATTACTTATTTTTAATCTATCACATATGTAAAGAAGGCAAAATACTGGAATGAGTTGAGTCTTGTAGATACTGTTCATAACAACCAAAAAGACTGTTTGAAGTTGTACTTGGAGCAAGAAGACAGAGTAAAACACTGTATCACTGATCAGGATGAATGACATGAAATAGCATGAATGACAGAACGAAAGTAAAATGTCTTAATTTCTATTTTCTTGTCTTCTCTGTCAAGAAGAAATGTCAATTACATGGGAAAGGACAAAATTAACATTGATATGAGGGAATTGCAGACAAACATAAGCAAACAGACACAAAGAGAAGAATTTAGCTGCTCTGAATGATATTTTTCCCTGCCTTGAATGACTCAACTTTCAGGATTTATAAACAAAGAACATTTATTGAACACATAGTATGTGTTTGGCAGATACATAGGCACTGGGGGGTTATTAAGAGAGAGAGAGAGAGAAGTTCCTGGTTTAAGGGATCTTACAGATTAACAGATTTTGAGATAACATGGCAACTGGTTATGTTGTCAATGGTATTTGATATCTGAAGGATCACAAATAACAGGAACCAACCTTAGCTGGAGTGTTTGGAAATAAAATTGGTCTTAACAGAAACAGAATTGATGGAGCCTATTTGGAGATGAAATTTAATCAGAATGAATAAATTTCAAAGCCCCAAGAACAGTGTACAAGAGAAATCACTAAATAAGTACATGTATGAAAAAGGGTAAAGGGTTTTAGTTTATTTCAAGTGCAATGTGATTCACAATATAACAAGTCTGGGGGGGAAAGTAATGATTGTAAATTACATTTACATGTGACTAGTCTGGAATATGGAAGAAGACAATCCTCTTCCACTTGGATATAATTGAAATAGACCTGTAGCATTGTGTTCCATGTTGAGTCTTTACTCTAAGTTGATTGCCAATAATCTAGAGAAATACCTAAAGGAGTATGTAGAAAAAGAAGACTGAGAGTCTGGGGAAAAGGATACAATAAGGGGAAGAGGAAAGAAAACTTTTGATTAGCTATTATAATTATCTTCAAACTTATAAAGGGCTTTCATGTGAGTCTGACTTATAATAGGAAGAACTTTCTAATATTTAGACCTATTTGATGAACAAATAAATTTATTTATTTAGAGATTCCACAGGTTTTATTAACTCTCATGATTTAAAGTGTTCTGTAGGCTTTTCAGCCAAGAATGAACTTCATGAGAGAGAAAAGAAAGATTAAAAAAAATCCTAAACAAATATGTAGAAATAAAAAATATGGTATCTGGGGCGCCTGGGTGGCTCAGTGGGTTAAGCCGCTGCCTTCGGCTCAGGTCATGATCTCAGGGTCTTGGGATCGAGTCCCGCATTGGGCTCTCTGCTCAGCAGGGAGCCTGCTTCCCTCTCTCTCTGTCTCTGCCTGCCTCTCCATCTACTTGTGATTTCTCTCTGTCAAATAAATAAATAAAATCTTAAAAAATATATGGTATCTGAAATTCTTTTAAATACACTTGATAAGATAAACACTGTAGATTATACACTGCCCAAGACAGTATCAATGAAGCTAGAAACATAATAGAAACTATACAACATAAAACACACAGAGAAAAAAATGAATAAAAAAATGACCTATAAGACTTCATCAAGTAATAAATATATATGTAATAGAAGTCACAGAAAAGGTGGGGCACCTGGGTGGCTCAGTGGGTTAAAGCCTCTGCCTTTGGCTTGGGTCATGATCCCAGGGTCCTGGGATCGAGCCCTGCATTGGGCCTCTGCTCAATGGGGAGCCTGCTTCCTCCTCCTCCTCTCTCTCTCTCTCTCTCTCTCTCTGCCTGCCTCTCTGCCTACTTGTGATCTCTCTCTCTGTCAAATAAATAAATAAAATCTTTAAAAAAAAAGTCACAGAAAAGGGGAGAGGGGTGTTATGGGTGTAGAAAACATTTTTGAATCAGTAGTGTTGAGAAATTTCCAGATGTCTTGAAAACAATAAACCTGATGATTAAAAATCCAATAAACACCAAGCAGAAAAAATATAAAGAAAACCAGACTAAGTCACGTCATAATCAAATTGCTAAACATCAGTGCTAAGGAGAAAGTCTTAATTTCAGACAGAGAAAAAAGACACACTATATACAGAGGAACAAAGTTAAGAAAGACAACAGATGTCTTGTCAGGAGCTAATTAAACTAGGAGACAATGGAGGAAAATCTTAGAAGTTTTGAAGAAAAAAAACCTGTCAACTGAAAATTTGATATCATGTAAAATACCTTTCAAAAGTGAAGGCAAAATAAAGGCTTTTTCAGGAAAAAACTGAGAGAATTCATTGGAACCAACTATATATTACAAAAAATAATAGAGGAAGTTCTTTGGACAGAAGAAAAGTTGATACAAGATGGATACATAGAGGACTGGTATATGGATAAATAAGAGACTTTTTTTGTGAATGTATCTCTTTAAAAGATAATTGATTGTTTAAAAAATAATAACAATGTTTTATAGAGTCTTAACATACATAGAAGTAAAATATATGACAAAAAAAGCATAAAGGGTGAGAGGGAGAAATGAAAGTATATTGTAAGATTTTTACACCATATGTAGAATGATATTACACTATTTGAATATAGATTATAAGTTAAACATGCCCATTGTAAATTTTAAAGCAACAACTAAAAAACTAAATACAATACAGAGGTATGGATAACAGGTAATAAAGGATATAAAATGAAGTTATTTAAAAATGTTCACTTAATCCCCCCAAAGACAGGAAATAAAATGTTATGGAGAAAATAAAAAATAAGTATCTAAGAACAGATACTATATGATTCCTTTGATATGAAGTATCTAAAATAATAAAAAGCATTGAAACATAAAGTAGAAAGGTAGTTGTCAAGGCCCAAGGGAACAGGAAGTGAGGGAGAGAAAAATAGGGCTTAGTGGGTATAGATTCAGGGTTGTAAGATAAAAAGTTCCAGGGATCTGCTGCACAACAATGAGAATATACTACATACACTGAATTATACACCTGCAATTATTAAGATAGTAAATGTAATGTTATGTGGGTTCTTTTTTTTACCACAATGAAACAATTTTTTAAAAGTAACAAGATAGTAAATTTAATTTAAACCATAAAAGAATTACATTAAATGTTAATAGTTTAAATATTATAATTTAAAAAGCAGAGATAATGTTAGAAAGCAAGACCCAACTATAAACTGTCTACAGAAAAATCGGCTTTAACTATAAAGACATAGATTGAATCCATGTGAGAAGACAGACAAAGACATATCATGTTAACAAAGGAAAGTAGGAGTGGCTATATTAACATCACATAAATTAGATCTAAAACAAAGAATATAACAGATATTTCATAATTGTAAGAGTGTCACTCCATCAGAAGAACATGATCCTGTGTATGCAGCTAATAATATGGTTTTAAAATATCTGAGTCCAAAACTTATAAAACACAAAGAAAAAGTAGGAAACTCCACAAAGAAGATTGGACATTTCAACACTCCTTTCAGCAACTGATAGGACAGAAGTGTAGAAAATCATGAAAAATATAGAAGAGTTTACCAACCACTATCAAACAAAGTGACCTATCCAGTGTTTTTTTAATGTTAAACCAACTTTGTGTTCCTGGAATTAATCCCACTTTATTTTGATATATTATCCTTTTTGTGTGATATATAATCATGTATAGTGACTTATAGATATTTTCTTAAGGATTTCTATTCTACCTAAAAACAGAAGAATATTCAGTTGACCCTTGAACAACATGGATTTGAACTGTGTGGGCCCACTTATACAGGGATTTTCTTTCCAGTAAATACAGTATTGTAAATGTATTTTCTTCATAAAACTTTCTTTTTTCTAGCTTACTTTATTGTAGGAATACAATATATAATACATATAACATGTAAAATATGTGCTAATCAACTGTTGATGTGTTAAGAATCTGGCTTCTGGCCAATACTACTAGTTAAACTTTAGGGGAGTCAAAAGTTGTATGTGGATTTTTGACTGTATAGTGGTCAGAGCTCCTAACCTGCATTTTTCAAGAGTTAACTGCATTTTTCAAGAGCTAACTTTACATTCTTTTCAAATGGATATTGAGCAGTCACCAAAATAGAACATATTCTGTGGGATGAAATAAGTCTCAATAAATATAAAAGTATTGAAATAATAGTAGATAAACAGGTATATTTTCTGACCATAATGGAATTAAACTAGAAATCAGTAACAGAAAATATCTTTAAAACACCCTAAGTATTTGGAAGTTATACAACACATTTCTAAATAACCCTTAGGTTAATGAAGAAATCAAAAGAGAAATGAAGAAATACTTTTTAGCTAAATGAAAATTAAAATACAACATCAAAATATATGAGATGTAGCTAGTTCGGTGCTTAGAAAGACATTTGTACCTTTAAATAATTATATTAGAGAAGAAGGAAGATCAAAATGAACTAAATGAATTTCCACCTAAACTAGAAAAAAGAACAAATTAAACCCAAACTAAACAGAAGAAAGGAAATAACAAATATAAGAGAAAAAGATACCAATGAAATAAAAAACAAAAAAGTACTCTAGAAAATCAATGAAACCAAAGGATAGATCTTTGAATAGATAAATAAGATTGTTAACCTCTACCAAGGATGGTGGCTGGAAAGACATGACTACCAGTTGACCCATGAGCTGAACTTGGGGGATCAGAGCTCCTCACCTTCTCCCCCTGTCCTTAGAATGTGAGTTCTGCCTGCTTTTCCTGCTCCCAAAGGCTGCTCCTTGAGATAGTGATGTGGTATTGAAAGACATTGCATGGTTTACATGACTGAATCCAGTTAAGGCATCTTTATAAACTTTTAAGATTTGTGGGTAGGTGTGGGGATCCACTGGTCTTGCTGCCACTCAAAACAAGCCTTGTATATAAATTCCCTCTGCTTATTAAAACTGCCACATAACAACATATAGTGACCTGCCTCTCTCTTCTTTTGGTCTCTGCCTACCCTCTGAATACAGGAGCCAATTTCAGTTTTTCACCTAGGAAGTTCCTGAAAGAATCACAAACTGATAACATTTTGGTATTATTAGTAGTATTAGCAGAGTGGAGTGAGAAAGAGATGAATTGCCTATTTCAGGAATAAAAAGGGATCATCATGAAAGATTATAGACCTTAAAAGAATAATAAGGAAATGTTACACAAAATGTTACATTCATAAATTCCAAATCTTAGATGAAATGAGCAAGTTTCTTGAATAGCATAAATTACCAAAGGTCATTTAAGAAAAACCTACAGAACATGAATCTGAATCTATTCTGTATCTATATCTGCTATGTATCTATTAAACCACTTGAATTCATAATTAAAAACCTTTCTTCTGGCAAAGGAGCAAGATGGCAGAGGAGTAGAAGACCATAATATCCTCAGGTCCCAGGAGTTGAGCTAGATAGTTATCAAACCATTCTGAACACATACAAACTCAGCAGGAGATCAAAGAGAAGAGCAGCAATTATAAGAACAGAAAAGCAACCACTTTCTGGAAGGTAGGATGTGTGGAGAAATGAATCTGAGGCAACATACAGGAAGATAGACAGCAGGAGATGGACCGGCTCCCAGCAAGCAGTAGAGCAGCAGAGCACAAAATCAGAACTTTTAGAAGTCTGCTCCACTGAGGGACATCACTCCAGAGGCTAAGCAGGGGGTGGAGCCCTTGCAGGCGCAGTGCAGTCTCAGGACCCACAGGGTCACAAAAAGACCAGGGGTGTCTGAGTGTGGCAGGGCTCCCAGGTATTGGAGCAGGGAAGCTGGCTACAGAGACAGAACTGAGGAAGAGGGCTCTCAGGTCATGCTTACCTTAAACCATGATCTGAGGCAGAGTTGGATTACTGCTCTTTGAGCAGGGACCCCACAAGTGGCAGATCTGAGAAGAACTCCCTTCCTCCTCAAGGAGGAGCAGCATGGGAGTGTGCTGCAGGAATCTGTTGGGTTTGGCAGACTCCAAACAGGGCTGTGTGCCAGAGAGAGAAAGGCTAGGTCACAGGCCAAGTGAGCACAGAGTGTGGCCAGAGATCAGGAAGAAGGGAGGGATTGGCTGCTTTTTTTTGAGGGTTCACTGATGGATGGGGCCCTGAGCTCTCAGCTCCTAAGGGGCTTGAGATTGGGAGCCACCATTTTCATTCCTGTCCTCCAAAGCTGTATGGAAAGCATTCAGGGACAAAGCTCCTGAAAGCAAAACTGAGCAGATTGCATAGCTTGGTCCCTGGCAAGGGTGTGGTAATTCCATCTCTGATAAAGACATTTGAGAATCAGGCAACAGGCCCCTCCCCCAGGAGATCAGCAAGAACATCCAGGCAAAAACAAGTTCACCAATCAATGAAAACTGTAAAACTTCAGAGCTACGGGAATACAGCACATAGAATTCATGGCTTTTTTCCTATGATTCTTTAGTCTTTCAAAGTTTTTTCTTTTTTCAACTAACTTCTTATCAATTCCTTTTTTAGAATCTTTTTTAAGGTCAATCTTTACAGTCATATTTCATCTCTTCATCATGTTACCCTTATTTTTGTATATATATAACTTTTTCTTTCTTTAAAATTTTGGGATGCAGTTTCTTCTAACAGACCAAAATATACCCAAATTAAGTTTGTGGCTGTGTTCTACTCACCAGTCATATATCCCCCACCCCTCCTTTCTTCTCTCCCTGGTTTCAGGTTTCTTCCAATTTAGTTAGTGTATATTTTTTCTGGGGTCGTTGCTAACTTTTTAGTATTTTGTTCTCTCATTCATCTATTCTTATCTGGATAAAATGACAAGGTGGAAAAAACTCACATCAAAAAAAAAAAAAAAAGAACAAGAGACAGTACTGACAGCTAGGGACATAATCAATATGGACATTAGTAAGATATCAGAACTAAAGTTCAGAACAACGATTATCAAGGTGATAGTGGGGCTCGAAAAAAGCATGAAAGATACTAGAGAATCCCTTTCTGGAGAAATAAAAGAACAAAAATCTAACCATGCTGAAATTTTACAAAAAACCTATTAATGGGGTGCAATAAAAAAAAATGGAGGCTCTTACTGCTACGATAAATGAGGCAGAAGAAAGAATTAGTGATATAGAAGACCAAATGATGGAGAATAAAAAAGCTGAGGAAAAGAGAGATAAACAACTACTGGATCATAAAGGGAGAATTTGAGAGATAAGTGATACCATAAAATGAAACAATATTAGAATAATTGGAATCTCAGAAGAAGAAAGAGAGAGGGGGGCAAAGGTATATTGGAGCAAATTATGGCAGAGAATTTTCCTAATTTGGCGAAGGGAACAAGCATCAAAATTCCCAGAGGGGCACAGAGAATCCCCCTCAAAATCAATAAAAGTAGGTCCACACCCTGACATCTAATAATAAAACTTACAAGTCTCAGAGACAAAGAGAAAATGCTGAAAGCAACTTAGGACAAGAGGTTCTGTAACATACAATGGTAGAAATATTAGATTGGCAGCAGACCTATCTACAGAGACCTGGCAGGCCAGAAAGGACTGGCATAATATATTCAGAGCACTAAATGAGAAAAATATGCAGCCAAGAATACTATACCCAGCTAGGTTGTCATTGAAAATAGAAAGAGATAAAAAGCTTCAAGAACAAACAAAAACTGAAAGACTCTGGAAACGCCAAACCAGCACCACAGGAAATATTGAAAGGGGTCCTCTAAGCAAAGAGAGAGCCTAAAAGTAACAGACCAGAAAGGAACAGAGACAATATGCAGTAACAGTCACCTTACAGATAATACAATGGCACTAAATTTGTCTCTTTCAAGAGTTCCCCCAAATGTAAATGGGCTAAATTTGTCCCCAGTCAAAAGACACAGGGTATCAGAATGGATAAAAATATAAGGCCCATCAATATGCTGTCTGCAAGAAACTCATTTTAGACCCAAAGACACCTCCAGATTTAAAGTAAGATGGTAGAAACCAATTTACCAGACTAATCTTATATCAGACAAATTAGATTTTTTTTTTAAAGATTCTATTCATTTATTTGACAGAGAGACACAGAAAGAGAGGAAACACAAGCAGGGGGAGTGGAAGAGGGAGAATCAGTCTTCCTGCTAGCAGAGAGCCTGATGTGGGGCTTGATCACAGGACCCCAGATCATGACCTGAGCCAAAGGCAGATGCTTAATGACTGAACCACCCAGGTGCTCCAAACAAATTAGATTTTAAGTCAAAGACTATAATAAGAGTTGAGGAAGAACACTATATCATACTTAAAGGGTCCGTCCAATGGGAATATCTAACAATTTTAAGTATCTATGCTCCTAACAGTGGAAAAGCCAATTATATATACCAATTAATAACAAAATCAAAGAAATACATCAACAGTAATACAATAATAGTAGGGGACTTTAACATTCCCATCACTGAAATGGAAAGATCATCTAAGCAAAAGATCAACAAGGAAATAAAGACTTTAAATGACACACTGGACCAGATGTATGTAACATATATATTCAGAACATTCCATCCCAAACAACAGAATACATAATCTTTTTTAGTGCACATGGAACATGCTCCAGAATAGGTCACATCCTGGGTCACAGGTCTCAACTGGTACCAAAAGATTGGGATCATTTCCTGCATATTTTCAGACCACAATGCTTTGAAACTAGAACTCAGCCACAAGAGAAATGTTGGAAAGAACTCAAATACATGCACATTAAAGACCATCCTATCAAAGAATGAATGGGTCAACCAGGAAATTAGAGAAGAATTTTAAAAATTCATGAAAATGAAAAAACAACTGTTCAAAATCTGTGGGACACAGCAAAGGCCATCCTGAGAGGAAAGTATATAACAACACAAGCCTTTCTCAAGAAACAAGAAAGGTCTCAAGTATACAACCTAACCATACACCTAAAAGACCTGGAGAAAGAACAGCAAAGGAAAGCCTACCCCCAGCAGGAGAAGAGAGGTAATAAAGATTAGAGCAGAAATCAATGAAATAGAAACCAAAAGAACAGTAAAATAAATCAATGAAACTAGGAGCTGGTTCTTTGAAAGAATTAATAAGATTGATAAACCTGACTTACCAAAAAGGAACGAGAAAGGACCCAAATTAATAAAATCATGAATGAAAGAGGAGAGATCACAACCAAACACCAAAGAAATACAAACAATTATAAGAACACATTATGAGTAACTATACACCAGCAAATTTGACAATCTGGAAGAAATGGATGCATTCCTAGAGATGTATAAACTACCACAACTGAACCAGGAAGAAATAGAAAACATGAACAGATCCAAACCAGTAAGAATATTGAAGCAGTCATCACAAATCTCCCAACAAACAAGAGTCCAGGGCCAGACGGCTTCCCAGGGAAATTCTACCAAACATTTAAAGAAGAATTAATACCTATTCTCCTGAAACTGTTCCAAAAAATAGAAATGGAAGGAAAACTTCCAAACTCATTTTATGAGGTCAGCATTACCTTGATCCCAAAACCTGATAAATATCCCATCAAAAAGGAGAATTACAGACCGTTATCTTTAATGAACATGGATGCAAAAATTCTCACCAAAATACTAGCCAAGAGGATCCAACAGTACATTAAAAGGATTATTCACCACGATCAAGTGGGATTTATTCCTTGGCTGCAAGTTTGGTTCAACATCTGCAAATCAATCAAGGTGATACAATATATTAATAAAAGAAAGAACAAGGACCATATGATACTCTCAATAGATGCAGAAAAGCATTTGACAAAGTATAGCAAACTTTCTTGAGAAAAACTCTTCACAGTGTAGGGATAGTGAGTACATACCTCAATATCATAAAAGCCATCAATGACAAACCCACACCAAATATCATTCTCAATGGTGAAAAACTGGGAGCTTCTCCCTTAAGGTCAGGAACATGGCAAGGCTGTCCACTATCACCACTGCTATTCAACATAGTACTAGAAGCCCTAGCCTCAGCAATCAGACAACAAAAAGAAATAAAAAGCAACTGAATTGGCAAAGAAAAAGTCAAACTCTCACTCTTTGCAGATGATATGATACTTTATGTGGAAAACCCAAAAGACTCCACTCCATAACTGCCAGAACTCATTAAGATCAAAAGCTTTTGCCCAGCAAAGGAAATAGTCATCAAAACCAAAAGACAACCAACAGAATGGAAGAAGATATTTGTAAATGACATACCAGATAAAGGGCTAGTATCAAAAATCTAGAAAGAACTTATCAAATTCAACACTCAAAAATCAAATAATCCAATCAATAAATGGGCAGAAGAAGTGAATAGACATTTCTGCAAAGAAGACATTCAAAATGGCCAATAGACACATGAAAAAGTGCTCAACATCACTTGGCATCAGGGAAATACAAATCAAAACCACAGTGATATACTACCTCACACCACTCAGAATGGCTAAAATTAGCAAGTCAGGAAATGACAGATGTTGCAAGGATGCAGAGAAAGGGGAACCCTCCTACACTGTTGGTGGGAATGCAAGCTGGTACAGCCACTCTGGAAAACAGTATGGATGTTCCTCAAAAAATTGAAAATAGAGTTACCCTACAACCCACCTGTCGCATTACTGGGTATTTACACTAAAGATACAAATGTAGTGATCCAAAGGGGCATGTGCACCCCAATGTTTATTAATGTTCATAATAGCCAAACTTTCCATCAAGCCAATGGAAAGAACCTAGATGTCCATCAACAGATGAATGGATAAAGAAGATATGGTATATATACACAATGGAATACTATGCAGCCATCAAAAAACCCCCAAATCTTGTCATTTGCAATGATGTGGGTGGAACTAGAGGGTATTATGCTTAGTGAAATAAGTCAATCAGAGAAAGACAACTATCTTATGATCTCTCTGATATGAGGAGTTTGAGAGGCAGGGCGGGGGGTTGTGGGAAGTAGGGAGAGAAATAAATGAAACAAGATGGGAAAGAGGAGGGAGGCAAACCATAAGAGACTCTGAATCTCAGGAAACAAACTGAGGGTTCCTGGGGAGTGGTGAGGGGAGGGATAGGGTGGCTGATTATGGAGTTTGGGGAGGGTATGTACTATGGTGAATGCTTTGGATTGTGTAAGACTGATGAATCACAGCCCTGTATCCCCGAAGCAAATAATACATTATAAGTTAGTTAAAAAAAAAAAAAAAAAAAAAAAAAAAAAAAAAAACAACTTCTGGCTTAGGTGATTTCACTGGTCAACTCTGTGGGAGTAGACCAGTGGTCTAGTAGCCAGGGGAGACTGCAGGGAACTGACTGCAAAGGAGCAAAAACTCTTGGGAATTATAAAATTCTCCTATATCTTGTTTTCAGCAATGGGTACATAACTTCTTTCATCTGTCAAAACTCATCAAATAGTATACTTAAATCAAAAACTTTTATTATATGTAAACTACACATCAATAAAGCTAACTTTAAAAAAAACGGTACTACACCAACAACAGAAGAATGAAAGCTCATTTTTCATGTATGTTGTAGAAGGAGTTCATACACAAGGAAGGATATTGAACTAGACCAGATATCCTCCACCCCCACTGGACTTTAGAGGTGTCTAGGCAGCTCTTTACTAATACCAAAGGTCAGAGCCTACCTCTGGAAGTTCCGAAAGTTCATCTGATATTATTGGACTAAACTAGAATTCAAAAGTGTCTTCTAATACTAAACACTGAAATTTCACTGCCTTTGGTTATTTTTTTTAAGTTTAATTGAAGTTAATTTGGCAGCGTTATTGTTCCCAACCTCACCCAGCCACCTGGTAGCCTTGCCAAGTATATTTTCAAAACCATTAGGCAATATGCTGAATAGCTAACAATTATAACTTTAAAATGTAGGTTATAGAAAAACAAAAATTCTTTAGACTACAGCTGAGATACAGTATCCCAAGAACATATGCGAGTTTCCCAGATGGCCTAATCCCAAGGGAACATATGTAGATCTGTAGACGTATACTTATTATGAACCACCAGAAAGCCCATAAAATGAGTTTTTACAAAGAAAGAGAGAGACAAGATAGAAAGAATAATGAGTTTTTATTATTCAATACATTCCCTTTCAATCTTATTTTCTATGCCTTAATTATTGTCTGGAGACAAAATTATATTATAGACTATCTTAGACCCAACCATGTGACTTTGAGAAACAAAGTCTTTCTCTTGATATAATAGGAGATTGAGGGGAATTTTATTTCTCTGAAGTTATGTCAAAAAGGTTCTAAATTTCAAAGTCAAGGAATATGTAAACAGAAAATTAAAGATACTTTAGCAGTTTGGTCTTTCTCAATTTACCTTTCAAATATAAATATCTTCTCTTACCTCTTGTTTCTCCAGTCAGTCCCAAATTCTTTTCATTTTCTTCATTAATCACAGAATTTTGATGATATAATCTAAATAATAATTGTTTTCACATAATAGCCAGATAAGAGTTTGTTTTCCAAACTGATTTATTATTTATGTCAGATACGTTCACATAGATTTACTATTTCTTATAGCCCCACATTATTTAACACAATGCCAGACATTGAATTGATAATATAATTTTGGGATTCTACAATACCACTTTTTCCCATCTTAACATTTCTGAAATAAAGGTTTATCTTATAATCCATCATTCACTTATTATAATATTCTTAACATTTTCTAAGAAAAATAATTGGCAAATATCTTAGAATTGAAGAAAGATGGTATTTTTTTTAACCAGTGACCTGTATTCTCTGCAGACTATGTAGACCCCATCCTTTTATCAAGTCAATGCTTTTATATGCTCGGCATGTTTTTCACCACCAAGACATTAGTAGAAGTAATGTATAGAACTAGCTAACAGTGAACATGAACATCCCCACTACAGTAAACAAGTTTTCTTTTCCCTTCCTACTCATCTAACTCTCTGTTCTCATTCCATACCCGATGTCAAATATGTAAATGACCAGACAATTCCCAATTTTTCCATGAGATTGAACAACCCCAGATGACTGTCAGTCTGATTATTAACCCCAAATGATTATTAAAAAAAAGAAAACAAGTTGGAAGTTATTTCCTTAACAAATTAAAGTGTTTCAAACTTACCTTAAATAACAAGTGAAAACAGATCTACAGTCCATATTTCCCAAATTCTTGATTATTCATTCTTTTTGCCACAGTATGGCATGAATGTATCCTGCCAATGACACAAGTCTCACTATTGCTTTAGAACTAGAAGGATCTTAATCAAAACTGAATATGCAGTAAATGACTCTCATGATTCTGAAACCAGAATGTTTGCAAAAATGACTTGTCATGCTCGATACAACTTGAGGACAGCAGATTTTGAGCCCACTGAAATGTTGTTCTGTGTATTTAATTATAGTTTTATGTGCTGTAACTGTGGGAAAGTTTGTACAAGAATGAAAAAAGTATACTAGTGGTTGGGGGGGAAATGTTTTTCAATATTAGAAAAGAAATTGAGTTTATCTAATCACACATCACACTGTTAAAGACGACACTGCAAATATATACTTAAGAATTAGACATTTATTTCTCTCCTTCCTCTGAGGTCTTTCTACACTTCAGTTTTATTTAATGTCTAAAGTGAACTCCATTGATGTCAGTATTTTAAAGCAGAGTAGCATCTCATCATTGAAATCTATTATAATGCTTCTTGGATATTCTCAGGGAAAAACAAATAGATTAATGGAAGAAGACCCTGAGACTCATCCTAAAGCCTCCACTGAAATGCACCATGGTTCAAAGAATAAATATACATTTTGGTTTTTCCCCCCTGCAGTATCTGTAATTTGCTTTTCAGAGTCGACCACAGTGACATTTTTGAGCATTACTGTGTGGATGCCTCATTGCTACTATTTGCATTCATATTGGACAAAAATGTCAAGATGCAGTCCAGAAAAAAAAAATATTAGAGGAGAGAACAAAGAGTTGGCAATAAATATCCAGTCTGAGGGTGACCTCCAATCTGTCTTTTCTATAATTAGGACTTGTTACTTCTCTTATCAAGCCTCTCACCTTAAGTTCCTTGCTCTGGCTGATTTTAACAGGGGAGAGGGCTGTCTTCTGGTTACCTAATTAAGTAGATGTTACATTTTCAAGATGCTACAGCTTTCTTTTATCCAAAGTATACATGAAAGCTAATTTAAGCAAATAAGTATGTAAATTGTTAATTCAGAAACATTTCTAATTTCATGTGTCACAAGAAATTTTTCCTAAAAAAATAAGCCATGCTAAGGTTAATGATAGAAGTTGACCCCTGAACTATGCATCACTGTTGACATAATAAATGTTTTATAGTGTTTTCATACCTGGGCTGATTTTTAAAATAATTCATTTAAATATTAACAATTACTGAGGAGAGGAAAGGATGGAGAAAGAACAGAAGAGATTTCCAGGTACCCTCTGTGGCAGATGAAGAACGTTTACTTGTCCTTTTATGAGAAATCCAGCAGCTCTCAGGGTAAAGATTACTTCCAGACACATAGAGAAGATACAGCTGGCACACAGGCAGAGGAAAGGTAGACAAATCAAAATGGAATCCTTCAGGGAACTATCATCACCAACTCCATCAGAAACTGGGGTTGAAACAATCATCTTCTCTGTCAGGCTCTCTAATGGGAGCTCCCCCCACCCCCTGAATTAGAAATTGGCAGAAATGGTGAGTGTTAGAGCCCCTTCTGGAGATAAGAAGTTGAAATAGAAATTGAGGGGTGAGGAAACTGGCAGCTCCTGTCATTGGCGGTGTTGGTGGGAGCAGAGCGATGGAAGTTCTGTATAGAGAAAGTGACGTTCCTGACTGGGGAGTGCCCTGCTTTAAGTCTGCTTCTTTTTCTTTTCCTTTTCCTTTTTCTTTTTTAAAAGGCTGCTGTTTTTGACATTGTTTTGGTCAGAAATTTATTGAGAAAAGCAAATTAGTTTTGCCTACTTTTCTAAGAAATGTTTGGCATTCTTGGAAGATTATTGTCATTTGAAGAGTTCACGGCTAATCTTAAAGCCGCACTTGGAATGAGACTTGTGTCTCCTTTCCTTGCTTCTTATTTTTCTATCTACCTTTGACGATGCAATCCTGAGAGGAAAAATTTGCTGCATCTATTCTCCCCTCCCCATGTTCTTCTGACAGGAGATCTGGAGGTGGCTAGTAGGGATGAGGTGTATTGGCCAGTATAGGGTGGTGTGAGGGTTGTGGTCAATTCAGCTGGAACTTTACGAAGACAGGGGCAATAGCTGGTCACTGGTGTCCACCTGCTCTTAGCTTCCTTTGGACTCAGAAGTAGCTCCTGCTGAGTGTGAGCACACTCAGGCTGAGTGTGACTAGACTACACAGTAAGTAGGTATCAGTCATTAGGAAATATGTCAAGAAAAACGCCAGCATGGCATCTACATTTCCAACTCTAGTCTTGCTTCTCTTGCCATATTCATCTTCACTCTACAGAGTAGAATCCACTGAGCTCTTCCTCTCCCTTCTACCTCTGCAACTTCCCCTCTTGAGTCTGCACTACCACTGAATTTAAAGCAAGAAGGATTTTTAGCATAAGCCTCTCTCCCACTGAATCAAGGTTTACCCAGGGATTCTTCAGTGTGGAAGCACTCTATCACATCACTTAGCTCAAGTATAGTTTCTTAAATTAGGTCTCTTCTTCCCTCTTTGGCCCACATTATCTTTCACTCAACTTTCTTAAGGTCTCAATACCTTAGTTTAAATGATCTAATAGTTGGCTTTTATCCAAAAACTGATGAAGAGATTGAATTTGTAAGGGAAATAATTTGAGAAAGAGTCTCTCTTTCCTAGACACTCAAAGCTCTTTCACTGGGCTAAATTCAGTTCTAGCGAAGCTGTCCACTTGCACCTAATACCTGTACCCATTCACATAACTACCTTTTCCAAGAATCACTACAATGTAACACTTTAGTCTTGTTTATACCCTATCTACTTATAAAAATTACTTGAGTTTGTTCACAAAAATGATAAATACAAAAAATGAACCAAATAGAAATCAAAATAGAGAATGAATAACAAAGCAAATATTAAAGCCCCTATCATTACTGGAAGGATTAGAAAACCTAGTTTGTTTGTTTGTGTTTTTTAAAAGTTTTTTTTTTTCATGTTAGTTCCAGTATAGTTAACATACAGTGTTGTATTAGTTTCAGATGTAAAATATAGTGATTCAACAACGCTATACATTACCCAGTGTTCATCATGATAACTGTACTCTTAATCCCCATCACCCATTTCACCCATTCCCTTCCCCCATTCTAACCATCAGGTTGTTCTCTGTATTTAAGAGTCTGTTCCTTGGCTTCTCCTTTTTCTTCTCTCTCTCTCTCTCATCCTCTTTTTCTTAGAAAAGCTAGTTTTGAGCTTTCTGGGAGTAACAGAAAAAGGGAAAATACAATACTTAGAAGGAGAAAGTCTACCAATTTTTTATGAGATAAAATTTATCCTCTTTTCTAACTCAGAGAAATTGTTTGCACAAGCATTGTCTATGAAGCAGGGAGTAGTTCAATGGATAGTGTTCTCAGCCAATAAAGATAATAAAGAAGGAGTTTTCATAAAAACATCTGTGTAGTAACCTTTGGCAAAAGTACTACAGGGGACACAAGGAAAAGAGCATTTGTGTTTGCCAGGGGGTGAAGCAGAGGAGCTTTCACCAAGGAAAATGCAATGTTAGTGCTGAGCGTAATTTTAGCAGATAGAAACAAGAGAATGGGGGTTTTCCAGAAGCAGGGACATAGAGTTCATAAAGTTCTAAAAGTTAGTTCCGTGTTCAGTGAAGCCATCAAGAGGCCAATCATGTTGGATCAAGTCATAAGTGACATAAAAACATAGGCAGTATAGGACCAAGATGCATATCTTGGGTATCTTGCCTTTGGTGGATATTCTACAAGTTTGCATGAACCATGAATCAGTGATATTTGTGGATCTTCTAGCTAAAGAGAACTCCTTTACTATTCCTGAGCCTTTGCTCAAACTAAAAGTCAGACCTATAACGGTTTCCATGTAAAGCAGATTTGGGTGTCTTTCTGCACAAGGGCTCCATCTATCTATAGGGATGGAAGGGCTCTGTTGTTTGTATTCTATAGTCTTTTCAGACAAACTCTGTGTTTTCTATGGTCTGTATATCAAAAGGCTGATGAGAATTGGGGAAGAGGGACTCTGTTAGTAAAATTAGTTACTTATGGCCACAGGAAGTCAAAGGGGGCCATTCCTCAGCAGAACACAGAGATCCCCAGAGACAGCCTGAGATACAGTGTTAAAGGGGAAATACATCATCTCATTGTAATGTGCCTCTTAAGAGTTTTGGGGCTAGGGCTAGGAAGTGGGGAACACTTGGTTTGAAAATCAGACAGATGTGTTCCATGTGGAGCCTAGACAGGAGACCGCCTTCATTAATGACCTCTTGAGATTTACTAACAAGAAGACAGTTCTGTGTCTAATCATCTTAGGCGAGAAAGAGCCTGTATTTCATAGATCTCTTGTGTGGTTTTGTGATTGAAGTTGACTCTAGGTGTGCCCAGAAATGAAGCATTTGAAAAATCATATCAGTAATAAAGAGTGGGCAATATTGTAGCAGATGGGGGCATTAAGCTCCCCAACTAGAGGCTCCTCTCCTCTGGTACCTAATTTCATGGGAGTGGGGAATGATGCAAGCCCATGAGCTTAGCCACAAAGAAGGCAAATTCAGCACTCAATGGAAATGTTCTTGGGCTATCCCCAGCTTTAATTCTACACTCCTTTTGTGAGTTTTCATTTTCAATAGAAAAATATGGGGCTAGGATTGAAAGTTCTATAGCAGCATAGGATCATCAAAATAAAAAGGCTTGGTATTGTAACTTGTGAGTGATGGCTATAACTACTTCTCCAGGGTAAACTTCCCACAAATTGCTTATTGATGAATCAATTGCCCTGAATGCCAGTTACCATTACAAGATGTTACCAAGAGATATGCTAATTCCTCTCTAGAACGCTGCTTTATGTCCATTGCTAATCGTGGGAGGAAAAGCTGTGCTAGTTTCTAAGACAAAAATAATCCAAAAGATAGACATATAATAATCCTTGCCCTGTAAATTCCATTCTAACAGTCACTTGTGTTCATGATAATAGAGTTTGAAGATACATTCTGACCTGTCAAAGAGAGTTCCAAATCACATGCATAAACATGAACTAGATATTCTGAGTTATTCCCTGAATATAAGAGGCACCTTCTGAAGCAGAATTAAGACCTTTAGATTCCTAGTGTTGGATACAACATTGCAGCCTTAATTTAATGACCAGTATTTGCATAACCTGAAGAAATAAATGCAACCTCCAGACTTATCTAAGGGTTGAGAAAAGTATTGCAATAAGAAAACTCAGTTTAGTTCAAAATATCTGTCATTATAAATAGTAATTCAAACTTACTGTTATTTCCACTTGCTAAAAAATAATTGCAAATGTCTTTGTCTAGTCTTTAGTATACCTGGATATAAGAAGTAGCTCTCTGCATCATATTACTTGATAATTGTTTTCTTCAGAATTCTTCTTCACTATCAACCATTGCTAGGAACTAAAATATGTATCCAAAAAGTTCTTGCAAAAAAAAGATATCCTTAGGAGAATAGACACAGTCAAGCATTAACACATTAGCATAAATTAGTTGGTGGTAGATTAATTACCATTTTCAACTCTGGGTTCTTAATTATGTTTTTGTTCTTACTACCTTTTAAAGTATTGTTTCTTTGTGTCAGTATCTTCAGAGATGGAAAACTCAAAAACTGAGAATCTCCTTAACCCTCTCTATATCCTCTTGTCCCTCTTCCTCCTTGGCCCTCTAATATCTGGCAACATGACAAGCAAATAGTTTTCAATAGATGGCTATTGAACAAAATAATTAATAATTAAATATTAAAACATAGCTAGTATATATGGACCACATCTTCCTTATCCATTCATCCGTTGAAGGGCATCTTGGTTCTTTCCATAGTTTGGCGACCGTGGCCATTGCTGCTATAAACATTGGGGTACAGATGGCCCTTCTTTTCATTTCACAACATCTGTATCTTTGGGGTAAATACCCAGGAGTGCAATTGCAGGGTCATGGGGAAGCTCTATTTTTAATTTCTTGAGGAATCTCCACACTGTTCTCCAAAGAGGCTGCACCAACTTGCATTCCCACCAACAGTGTAAGAGGGTTCCCCTTTCTCCACATCCTCTCCAACACATGTTGTTTCCTGTTTTGTTAATTTTGGCCATTCTAACTGGTGTAAGCTGATATCTCAATGTGGTTTTAATTTGAATCTCCCTGAGGGCTAGTGATGATGAACATTTTTTCATGTGTCTGATAGCCATTTGTATGATAGCCATAGTCACCAAACTATGGAAAGAACCAAGATGCCCTTCAACGGATGAATGGATAAGGAAGATGTGGTCCATATACAATATGGAGTATTATGCCTCCATCAGAAGGACGAATACCCAACTTTTGTAGCAACATGGACGGGACTGGAAGAGATTATGCTGAGTGAAATAAGTCAAGCAGAGAGAGTCAACTATCATATGGTTTCACTTATTTGTGGAGCATAACAAATATCATGGAGGACAAGGGGTGTTAGAGAGGAGAAGGGAGTTGGGGTAAATTGGAAGGGGAGGTGAATCATGATAGACTATGGACTCTGAAAAACAATCTGAGGGGTTTGAAGTGGCGGGGGGTGGGAGGTTGGGATACCAGGTGGTGTGTATTATAGAGGGCATGGATTGCATGGAAAACTGGGTGTGGTGAAAAAATAATGAATACTGTTTTTCTGAAAATAAATAAATTAATTTAATTTAAAAAAACATAGCTAGTAGACTAAAAAATTCAGGAGTAAAGTACAATAGTGTTTTTCTTTTTATCATAAACAAGTCAATTTTATTTTAAATTATCATTTTCTAAATGATAATATTTTATTTATTTATTTTAAATGATAATATTTTAATTTATCATTTTCTAAAGATTTGTTTATTTTCTTTGAGAGAGAGTTCTGGGAGGAGAAACAGGAGGGGATGGAGAGATAGTTCTAAGCAGACTGCACAATGAGTCTGGAGGCCAATGTGGGGCTCAATCCCACGGTCTCAAGATCACAACTGAGCTGAAACCAAGATTTGGATGCTCAACCACTGTGCCACCTAGGCACCCCAAATTATTTTATTTTAAACATAATTATCCTCAGTATATGGTTACTGTAATGGAAATAAGTAGATTGGAATAAAGATCTTATTCTGTCCATATCTGATCCATTCTACCCCCTTTGAATCATTCTACAGTTCCCAAATACCTCTATCGTGTATCACTTCCACTGAACATTTCCAGAAGGAGATCAAGAAGCATGTTCAGTGGGTTGTATTGTATTTCAATATGATGGCCTTGCCTAAGAGCCAAAGAATCTTCAGTCTATGATTACTTTGTTTGTAACTTTCACAATGAAAAGAAATAGAAAAATCTCACTGAGACATTTCAGTGCACATATCATGGTTAAGACATCCAAGCTTGCATTTGTTTCCAGTGTAGTTGCCTGAGCTACTTTGGCATATTTCTAAATGGACTTGCTACAGAGGGGAAATACCAGTCACACAATGCATGCCTGGGTAAGGTAGAACAAGAATTATATTGCTGTATTTTTTTAGTCAGGATGATTTTAATATGGAAGTACCAGAGGTACTTCCATAGTAGGATAGCTTGAGGGTCAGCTAATTTAGTGGATTCAGATTTTTTTGCCCTTTGGCATTTATGTCTCTGAATACATTATACATTAGCCTCATCCTTAAGAAGAAATGGGGGTGGAGGCATCACTCCTGGGCCTCACAGTCATGCAGGATGATAATAGGGGAAGAAAAACCTGCCCTTTGCTCTGTTCTTGCTTAAGACAAGAAGTGGCGGAAGTTTGCCCAGAAGTTTTGCAAACTTCATGTCGAATCTCATTGCCACACGTCCAATCAGGAATATGTCACACCCTGCAACTGAGGTCCTCCTCCCAATCACAGAACTTCAATACAAAGTGAGGGGATAAAACGGGCATCAAGGAGAAAACTCTCATTTCCAACCGGACCACCATTGTGCCAGGAATATAGAATAACCACTAAAAACAATTCTGATACTTTCAGCTAAAAATGAAATTTCTCTCTAAGACACTAAGTGTCTCTCAGACTTACCCAAAATAGCAAAAAGGATACAAGATGGGGACACAACCTCAAATCACACACTATAAAATATCTGCCAAACATTATAAACTTGGGGTCCAAATAAATAAGAGCGTGGAGACACAACACGTACTTCCTTAGGCTGTTGGCAAAATACTGAGAAGCTAAAGTGAGTGACACTATCCAAAAAACTCCATCCAAGGATGTTGTAATTACAAGAGCAAGATCTGGCTATGTATCAGGTGGCTGGTAGTGGGTGGATACAGTAGAAGCAGGGAGTATGATTTGACAGAGGTGATCAACATGAGAGCCTAACTGCCAAACAGAGAAGGTGTGACATACACATGAATGGCGTTTCTGAAGAATAAAACAGAACATATGAAACAGAGAAAAGTATCCAACAATACAATAGAAGAAAACTCCTCTGGAATAATTGATAGAACTGAATCTATAGGTTGAAAGAAAAACCTTTACCTAGAAAAAATGATACAGGATAATCAATACCAAATTATATCCTAATAAGGTTCCTGATCTTCAAGAACAGAAAATGAATTTTGAGTTTACCACAAGCAGAAAAATATGTTTCTGAAGGAGGCAGAAACAGCAGTATTTTTGTAACTGAGTACCCTAATAATTCTTGTCTAAAAGGTGAGAAGAATTTAGCAAGGCAAAATTTGTGATTGGTAAAGAATCAGCAACCACTCAGATTAGACAGGATAGGGGTATATTTGATTATTTCTGTGGTTTGCACCATGTTCATGTTTTGGTCTGCTGATGGTTTTCTATGAAATTGTGTATGTTCAGCAGAACACGTTGGCCTGGTTGTGAGTGCCAGACATCTCCCAGTGGTCAGGGACTTCTGTCTTCTTCCTCAGTTGTCTGTAATAGAAAGTTTTATTGTGAATATGAATATCTGTGATTTGTGTTTTGGGACTTCTGGTATTCCTTAGGAACTTGAATCATGCAAATAAAATCGATACTTATAAGTTGCTACAATAAGCAAATGTGGTTTCAAGATTTCATGACTGTGGGGTTTGCTCTGCAGTAGTTACAAAAACTATAGTAGTAATAGTAATAACAGCTGCCATTTATTGTGTCTAAGATGTACTGCACAACATATAAGTGCTCTATCCTGGCATCTCTTTTACCTCTCTCAAAACCTGGAAAGGTAGATATAATTACAGATAATGGAAGATAAACTTGGAGAGTGTACATAATTTCCCCAAGGTCGCACACAAAATACATGGCAGAGACACAATACATTTCCATGTCTAACCTCAAATCCCATATCATTTAAATTGATAAATCTTAATAAGTTTTCAGAAACATATTATTTTCTATTATCAGAACAGGAAATGCTAAAAACAGCAGTAGCAGCAGGAACAATAGCATAGAAAGTACATTTTTGTTAAAAAAATAACTCTTGAGACTGCCTCCTTCCCCCATATAGGTTTTTTATTTTAATCTGAAATTTATTGGATTACCTGATATTTGCATAATGACTTTCTTATCATGATTTTTTTTTTCCAGCTGATCTCAACTACTTGGTTTAGAATGAAATTCTTTTTCTCCAGATTTCTAGCTTCACTGGTGGGTAAAATTTAGGTAGTTAAGTTTCTCTAAAGGATAGTGAGGAACCCATCTGTGGTGGTTTAAGTCACAGATGATCACAAAGAACAACGCTCCTGATCTAGGTAGCATCTGACAGCCCTCCTCTGCTGGTCCCTTTTGGTAATGCGCTGATGAGCTGAGAGCCCAAGACAAAATACAAAGACATTTTTCGTTGACAATTCTTTTAAAAGATTTCCCATTCTTGGGGCGCCTGGGTGGCTCAGTGGGTTAAGCCGCTGCCTTCGGCTCAGGTCATGATCTCAGAGTCCTGGGATCGAGTCCCGCATCGGGCTCTCTGCTCGGCAGAGAGCCTGCTTCCCTCTCTCTCTCTCTCTGGCTGCCTCTCTGTCTACTTGTGATTTCTCTCTGTCAAATTAATAAATAAAATCTTTAAAAAAAAAAAAATGATTTCCCATTCTTGAGCTGTCCTTGAACTAAAACATGCATAGAAGATGCGATCTGGCCAATAAAACTTCCCAGGAATTAGCTCACCAAGAATATTTTATCTTTTATAAAGTTTACTCCAGCCTCCCCAAAAGGCTACTAAATGAGGGTTGAGTCCTTGAAGTTGCAACACTTTCCCATACTGCCTTGTCCAGGTTTCCAATCTCTGATTGCCCTCTAGAATGTTGAAGAAATGGCAGAGGAGAGATGAGGGTTATATTGGTTTAGGGGCACTGGTGAAGGGGGGAACCCAGCTCTAGAGATCTCAGGTATGCCAGTATCCAATTTGATCTAAAGCAAATTTATGAGTTCCAGAGGAAGATGCTCCACCCTGCACAGAAAGAGATGATAGTCTAACTCTAGTCAACATCTGGGTTAGCCCTGTTGTTCAGACAGAACAGAACAGGAAAAATCAATGGGAGAAAAACTCTATCCAGATATTGTATGAACCATTCAATAGGAACGAATAATTTTTAATATTTATTTAGTTGGCAACTGGAACTGTAAAATTTTTAGAGAGGAAAATGTTTTGGCATTTTTTCAAAGATTTTATTTTTTTGACAGAGAGATCACAAGTAGGCAGAGAGGCAGACAATGAAAGAGGGGGAAGCAGGCTCCCTGCTGAACAGAGAGCCCAATGTGGGGCTCGGTCCCAGGACCCTGAGACCATGACTTGAGCCGAAGGCAGAAGGCTTAACCCACTGAGCCACGGAGGTGCCCCACTTTTTTGCATTTTTGTGTGAAAGTGTGAATCCAGCTGTTTCTTACCCTTCTACATTTCAAAGATGGTGCTTCTTTCTAAGGCTTGGATAATGACCTCTCAAGCTCCCAATGCACTTGACCACCAAAGTCAAGCCCTTTACAAGGCTTCCCTCACTGATTCTACCAGGAATGTTGCAAATTGCACACATCTGTCTGTACCCTATCACCTCCGGACCCCTTACCACCCCCTGTGTCCCCTCACAATGCTGCTCCCTTCCTTTTACTACTTCTCTCAGTGTAGGCATTGATCCATCCCTCATTTCTCCAAAGCTCAGCTAAGACCATCACATTTAGCCAAATCTTACTGCTGGTTTAGGAAACACAAAAGGTAATCAAAGAAATTACAAAAAGTTTGACAATTGGTGTAAAACTATATTATGCCCAAGGCCCCTAGATGGTGCACCTCCAGGGTCTCCTTATTGGTACCTCTCTTCTGGTGTCTCAGAAGTTAAGTTTCTCCAAAGCATAGTGAGGAACACCCAGACACCAGTGCCAACCTGAGAATTTTTTCTCACCCAGTCTAAGCCCTTGACCTCTTAAAGGCTTCCTCTCACTCTCAGACTCAGAGAAGCTTCTGCTGAGTTATAACTCCTTTCACAAAGGGGGCAAACCTGTGACTGATGGTGGAACTTGTCCCTCCTATGTTTACCACTTAAAACAAAACAAAAAATTTTTTTTTTGCTTCATCTTTGCTTAACCTTGAAGTTAAAATAGATGTTTTCCCAATACAAAAAGGGGACACTTTTCTCTTAAAGTTGAACTCATATCCCCACTTCTAATAGAAGTTTCAGACTTATCCCCCACCCTGTCAAAAAAATGGAGAGTCCAATCTCAGGTACAACACCCTGAAAAATGAGACATAAGCAATATATTGCTGATGTTACCAAAAATGTTATCAATTCCACAGTTAAAGCAAAAAGCAGTTAAGAAAGCAGTTAAGAAAATCCTATCAGATTTTCTTAAAAAAGAAAAAATATATGTTGATGGATATATTTTTCCCAATATCCTTCTTTCTAGAAAGCAAATCTCTTTGGTGGATCCCTTGGACCAAAATAATGTCAGATTTTGGACATATTATGAAATTGTATCAATTTGCTATTAAACAATTTAATAGCATAAAGGCTCTTTTTTTTCCTAGTGAAAGCACATTTTGCTTTTTGGGTTTTTTGAGAGAGAGAGAGAGAGAGAGAGACTGTATGTGCATGAGAATGAGCAGAGGGGAGGAGAAGAGAGAGAGAGACTCTCAAACAGCTCCACACCCAGCACAGAGCCCCATCTCATGACTCTACTATCATGACCTGAGATGAAATTAAGAGTAGGAGGTTTAACCAAATGATCTATCCAGGAGACACATGAAAGCATACTTTAAACACTTCTTAATCATGTAATTTAAGGTTCTATGTGCTCTTACACAGCAGAGGAGCTGGTATCCAGTTGGGTCACCTTAGAGAAATTACCACCACCCAAGGTCATTGTCCCTTGGTTAAAATTCCCACCTCAAAAACTTTTGTCATCCAGCCTCATCTGAACTCTCCATTTTGCAAGAAGCTTTTAAATTATTAAGTGATTGTCTCAGTACCTCACATTTCTTCTAGTTCTTTATGAAATGATCTTGGTGCTAGGTTTTGCCAATTTCATTCAAAGTGGCTACTTTTATTAATGAATGGTATAAATTGGTTTTTTGGCCATCTGTAGTCAATCATCTTCTCATGTGCCTAGATTCCATTTTCCTTGTTGAGATGGTAATTTCCTTGTATTTTTAGGACTCCTTTCACTCCTCTGTTATAGAGTTTTGAATCCTGACCTCACCTCTAACCAACAAAATGATAGCCTCGTATCCATCCATATGTAATCTTCTTTCTTTTTCCTGAAATCCTTCAGCCATCACTCTGCTCTCACAGTCATCTTCCATTGCTTATTGGAGCTTTCCAGCTAGCTGACAGAGTCAATATACTGGTCTGAAATTTGCCGATAGCAATTTAGTATCTAGAACCATGACCATTAGCCTTCTGAAGTAATGGGGAGTTTTACCTCTATTTTCTTTAAAATGCTACAAAATGGCTTCTGTTAGGTCTCACCTAAGTTCTAACCTGAGTGCAGTTGATGTCTGATTTCACTGGGTTCCGTGGCTTTGCATTTCAATGTTGCTTTCCTTTTTAGAAATATCAGTCATATTTATGTTCAGAATTTGTTTATCTTATCGCCATCTTAAATGGCATACTCATAAATTAGTGGTGGGTGTGGGAAGGAAGCTGTCAGACATAGGTCAGAAAACCAGAGCTAAAATCTACCATTTAACACTCATATATATTGAGTAATTTCTTCAACCTCTTCTTAGCATTAAGTTTCCACATCGTTTTTTTTTTTTTTAAGATTTCATTTATTTTTTTGACAGAGAGATCACAAGTAGGCAGAGAGGCAGGCAGAGAGAGAGGAGGAAGGAGGATCCCCACCAAGCAGAGATCCCGATGCACGACTCTATCCCAGGACCCTGAGATTATGACCTCAGCCAAAGGCAGAGGATTAACCCACTGAGCCACCCAGGCACCCCTCTTGAGGCATTTTTAGTTAAAATTTTAATATGTATACAAAGTATATGCCCCACAATTAGATCATTTTCTTCTGTTATCTTTCCATCCATTGCATCTGGGAAGGCACTAATACCTTGCTTATCTGGGCATTCTAGCTCTAGAGTTTCTGTAAAAGCAGGAATTAGGTGTAACATTCTAGTATATAGTACAGGGAAAAGGAGAGCTACATTTGCATAGCACTGAAGAATCTTCTATTTTTCATATGAAAGAATGAAAACTGGTGAAATTATGAGAATCTAAAAGCGTCACTGTCCCTCACTCAACTCCCAGTTTTCCCCCTTGGTGCTGCCAGTGGTTGGGTACAAAGGGGAAAAGGAACTACCTCTATTTTGTAAATCAACCATTCAGTAGACCACCCAAGACAACCCTTGAATCAGACATGGCAGCCAGAAACATGCATTATGTTTGCACTTTAAAAAAAATATTGTATTTATTTGACAGAGAGATAGAGAGCACAAGTAGGCAGAGGGAGAAAACAGGCTGTCTGCTGAGCAGGGAGCCTGATGCTATCCCAGGACCCTGGGATCATGACCTGAGCTGAAGGCAGCTGATTTACTGACTGAGCCACTCGGGCTCAGTGCCCCATGTTTGCAATTTTTTTTTTATTAAAGATTTTATTTTTATTTATTTGAGAGAGAGACAGTGAGAGAGAGCATGAGCGAGGAGAAGGTCAGAGGGAGAAGCAGACGCCTCATGGAGCTGGGAGCCCGATGCGGGACTCGATCCCAGGACTCCGGGATCATGACCTGAGCCGAAGGCAGTCATCCAACCAACTGAGCCACCCAGGCGTCCGCATGTTTGCACTTCTTAAGTGTGTAGGAAAACCTCCCTAATGAGCACAAAGAAATCAAGAAACATAGAGAATACTGAGTCCTACCATTTCCCATTTTAAGCTTCATTATATGAGAGTATTCACCTCTAGAGAGCAGCTACACACTCACTCTTCACCCCTCTCAGAGCTTGTGACACTCTGCTCACCAAAAAGTTTTTTTTTTTTGTTTTTTTTTTAAAGATTTTATTTATTTATTTGACAGACAGAGATCACAAGTAGGCAGAGAGGCAGGCAGAGAGAGAGGAGAAAGCAGGCTCCCTGCTGAGCAAAGAGCCCGATGTGGGGCTTGATCCCAGGACCCTGGGATCATGACCTGAGCCGAAGGCAGAGGCTTTAACCCACTGAGCCACCCAGGTGCCCCTCACCAAAAAGTTTTAATGTACTGTTCAAAATATTCTTTCTCAGCTCATGCCATAAGTTCCAATCATTTTCAGATCCAAAAGGCATAACCACCACCATAATTTGTGAGAATGAGCATTTTTACACACCCACTATGTACTAAGTACTATGCTAGACATATAAGACACAAAGACTATATCATGCTGTTAGAGTCCTTAAGGAGCTTGTAATTTAGGTGGAGAGTTAAGAAAAATGTAAAAGAATAAAGGAACATAAGTTCAATATAAGCAGACCAGTACAGAAGATTAGAGGCAGTAGAGATCCTCACAGGGTTTGTGGTTGTAGGGCTGAATGCTAATTCCCTCTCCCCTCCTCACAACCTCTCTGAATCTCCCACCCTCCAGCATTTCCTCTTCTTCCTTTTAGTAGTAAGGCACTGAATTTACCTGGGATCAGACTCCGAGATGGATACCACATTTCCCAGTCTCCCTTGCAACTAAGTGTGGTCATGTGACTAAGTATTGCCTAATAAGATGTGAATGGTAAATGGTGTGAGCAACTACCAAGTCACACTTTTCAATAAAATCTGCTTTATCCACCATTTTCTCTCTTGCCTCTACTGTAGACTGGAACATGGACTTGTACACTTTGCCTTTACTAAAGCTCTTTCTATTTGATTGAGTAGAATGATAAGACAGAAAAAAAAACTCTGATTTATCTCATATACAAGAGTAGCTGGGCCATTCCAGACTGCCCGCTTACCCAGACCATTGCATAGGAAAGTAAATATCTGCATTATTTGAGTTATTGAATATTGTGGTCTCTTTATCATAGCAGCTTAACCTGTACCGTGGTAAAAAGGAAGTGTCCTGATGAAAAGTCTTGAAGTGTGGCCAGGATTTGGATGAAAAGGTAAGTGAAAATGAGGGATGGAGGGAGTAAGACAATAAGAGTTCTGAATTTAAAAATGAGAGCAAAGATGTGGATGTCACACCAGAGATGCTTGAGGGGGATTTGATGGATCCATTTTGTTGAAGGTAAAGATACACACACAGGAGAGGTAAAAGACAAAGTTCACATTGGGTATGGGCCAAACTATAGAAACATTTAAGTAGGGGCACACCTGGGTGGCTCAGTAGGTTAAAGCCTCTGCCTTCGGCTCAGGTCATGATCCCAGGGTCCTGGGATCAAGCCCCACATCGGGCTCTTTGCTCAGCAGGGAACCTGCTTCCACCTCTCTCTCTGCCTGACTCTCTGCCTACTTGTGATCTCTGTCGGTCAAGTAAATAAATAAAATCTTTAAAAAAAGAAACACTTAAGTAATAGAGTAAAATTCTTCATATAGGAAATGGGACCAATGTTTTAATAAGGGTGCTGAGTGACCAGGGGCAGCTGGCAGAGATGCCGTAGGAGGGCTAAGGAAAGGGGAGTCTGAACTGGAATGGGAAGAAAGAACAGATTCTGGAGAGATATTTGCTGGCCTTGGTGACTACTTGGGTATGTAGAGGTGAGACTTTTGAGCCTGGTGAGTGGAGGATAGTAATACCACAGAGGAAGTACTTTAAAAATTTACGTACAAAGGAAACTTTGATTTTATAGACCCTGAGATGATAGCAGTGTATCCATGAGGAAATATCCAACAGCAGAGACGCAAAATTAAAGCTCTGGGGATCTGCTCAAGTTGGAGATACATAATTAGAGGCATCCAAGGGAGAGATTAAAGCCATAAAAAAAAAAAAAAAGAATGACAGATAGGTGAGAAACAACAACAAAAAGAACAGTGTTATTGAAGGTCAGGGGAAGATTTTTTGTAAAATAGGGACAAACTGACATAAGAGTAGGTGAGACGGAGGCTAACAACAGAAATAGATTGAACTTGGCTCCTGGGTTCATGTTCTCTTTATCTGTATATCCTCACATCTAGCTTTACTTAAAATTTTCTAAAATCTGTTCTTTTTTATTCTCTCTGCTGCCAAGACACTCATCACATCCTGCCTTGATTTACACAAACTCCTTCTCGTTGGCCTCTTTCTCATCAGTTCCCTACTCCAGTCTCTGCCAAATGTTACTGCCAAGTCCATTTTCCTTTCCTGCTGTTCAGACTATGTTTCTCCCACTCTGCTTTGGCTTCTCTTCACCTTCCAGCCTTTCCAGGACTCCACCTGTTTACAATTCTTCCTCATCCTTCCTACAAGCCCCCAGTCCACATCCCACCCCCACTCCTTCCTCTGGCCCTGACATCAACTCTGGCATCTTCAACTATCATACTCAGGCCCTCCTAACTTCAGGCCAACACCCTACGTCATCCTCCCCCACAGACCTCCCAACTCATGTGCATCAATACAGCTCCTAGTGCTGCTGCAAAGAAACCCGGCATATCCACTTTATGAAGCTTGCTAGCTCTAATAACTGTATGCTGTGTGCTTCTTTCCCCCAGAGTATACAAAAGAGTATTGCTTGTACTGTACTCTTTCCTGTCCCTATTACCTCTAGGGCCTTATATTGTTTGTTCTGGAAGAACATGATTTCATTACCGTCAGATGATTTCTATTTCTTGTAAAGCACTTATTGGTGTTACCTTGGGGTACTGTGTAAATAATGCAAATCTCACAATGCCTCTTTGATGAGAGGGCTTAAACCCAACCAGGGTGTCCAAAAGCACCTTGAGTTTTATCTCAGTAATGCCTGGAAGAAAACCTTATCTGTCAAGAAAAAGGAGAAGATTAATGTATAGAAAGGAAGATGTGATGTTTCTATTGTCCTCAACAAATAATGTACACCAAGAAAAAGAAATTCAGGGGGCCTTATAGATAGCTCAGCATAAAATCCTTTTCAGCTGTGGAAACATTTCTCAAGGACATATTGCACTGTCATCATATAAAAGCAACAACTTAATTGCCACCTTTGAACCTTTGCTCATGCAAGTTTCACTTAGCAGAGAAACTAATGTACTTCATTTTTGATGAAAATACTCACTATAGAGCCTAGAGAATTTTAAATAAGATCTATATTTATAAATACATAAGAACAAAAAAATAATAAACGAGTGTAATTCTCTAAGAGCATAATTTAAATGATTGTTGTTTAACTCTAAAATTCTTCTCAAGAAAAAAAACTTGAATACCTATCATTAATTTAAATGCACTTGATATTTTCACAAAATGTAGAAATTGAGTATCAGAGAAAGATGTGTCCCTTTGTTGCATGTTATTTCCTTTAAAAGGTGAAAAAACTCCCGATATTCAACATCCAAGTTTTATTTTCAACAAAAATCAGAAAACTGTCAAAGACAAACTGTTTTCCATCATACAAATGACTTGATCACAGATAATAAAATTGTGGTAACCTCAAAGCCTAAATAACCATGTAAATGGGTTCTCTGTTCTTTGAGACAGATGGTGGATCACAACAGAGATGGGTTATGAATTCCAAAAAGATTGTCCTCCAGGATATAACAAAAAATAACTGAAGAAGTAGATTTAAAATATAGTTGAAGTGGAACCAAAATAGAAAAATCACATCAATTTTTAAGAGATCAAGAAGACAGAAACAGAGAACATACAGCTTGTATTGGAACTACTCTGGGAAGAAAATCATTTTGAACTGAAGTATTATGCATATGTTAACAGAAGGAAGTTGGAATATATTTCAACAAGATGAATAACATTATCTGCTTCATTATATGTCATGTCCAAAGTTGTCGGAAACTTTAGCCTAATATGTCTATCAATCATCTTATCACTTTCTGCTGGCCCAGAGGTATGCCAACCAACCCTAATCATTGTTGGGAACTCAATCTCCTGTTTCTAGATCTTAGCTGAATAAAATGAGAGTGAATTAGAAACTACTATGGAAGATACTTAGGTCTAATTAAGGAGTTCTTGCATTTCAGGAGGACTCAAATGAACCCAGATTTAAATATAGACCACCTTATCTAGGTAAGGATCAACAGTCATCTATCAAAAAGCCAATAATAGGAGCACCTGGGTGGCTCAGTGGTTTAAAGCCTCTGCCTTCAACTCAGGTCATAATCCCAGGGTCCTGGGATTGAGCCCCGCATTGGGCTCTCTGCTCAGTGGAGAGCCTGCTTCTCTTCTTCTCCCTGCCTGCCTCTCTGCCTACTTGTGATCTCTGTCTGTCAAATAAATAAATAAAACATTTAAAAAACAAAAAAGCCAATAATAAACGTTCAGAAAGGCATGGGCATATATGGTTTAGCAAAAAATCAAAAGTACCAATTTCAACACTGAATCCTTTGATATGTTTTCTCAGGTCATCTGATAATATTTTTTATGTATATGTAAACACACACACACACACATGCGCGCACGCGCACAGCATTCACCCTTGCTCCTCCCTCTACCTGGGCCCTTCTCCCTGTTATCCAGGGTAATACTTATTCAGGCTTCAAATCCCCTTTAAAAGTTATTTCCCTTAATACAATTCACAGAAGCTTGCAGCTTTTCTTTAATATGTGAATTCCAGTTGTGATTACTTGTAATGTCTGTGTCTCAGGTAAATGACAAACTCCAAAGAAGAGAGAACCTATCCTTTTTTTTTTTCCCCCTAACTGTATTCCTAATGCCTAGTACAGTACCTGGCTCATAGGAATGGCTCAATGAAGGTTAGTTGAATGAAAGGACAAATAGAAGATTTTTTTGGGTGTTATCTGAACACTTCAAAAAACCCTGCTTCCATGCAGAGACGCCTTGGGGTACAAAAGGAAGGCTTCTTTTGGATACTTTATTGTTTTGCTTCATTTACCTCATGGATCCAAATGCAAACCTCAAGGATTTCCCTGTGGATAATTTGATGACCAATGAAAGTAACAAATCTAGAATTGGGGAGTAGATAAGAACTAGAAGACGTCTCTGGCTTAGTCATCCTGGAGAGGGAAGTGACTGGCCCCATTAATCTTTAGTGGTATGCAATGGAGACCTCTGGCACCCCCAACACAGAGATTATGACCAAGTGGCATATGACAGGAGGTCTTCAAGAATCTCTTTCAATATAAGATTTGTTGATTATGATAACTAGAGCAGTGTGGTCATAGTACTTAAGAGAGTAGCTTTGCTCTTGGGAATAGGATGATTTCAAGAAAGGCCATCAAAATAAGTCTTGACCAGTGGAAGTTCTGAGTAACACTGAGATAAATCTAATAGAGAAAGTGCTACTATAGTCAAGATGTACTACTGATATGCAATGTGTTACACATTGTGAAAGACTAGTTCACTGAACCTAACTCCTTATAAAGAGACCTATCAGACAGTTCTGCTCAAAACTGCATTTCTGAGTAGGTATAGTATTACATGCACGCATGCTTTCACTTTTGTTCCATAGGCCACCAATAAATTTGAAAAATATTACACCTTCATCCTCCTCTTAGAGTCACAATTGTACATAGCATATTGATGGGAAGTTCTGCACTAAAGAAGTCTTCAACTCTTTGACCATGAAAACCTGTTTTTCAGAAGACATTTATGTGTCACGAAGGATAATCTTAGTAAAGTTGCTGTATCAAACAATGTCTAACCTTCAGTGGCTTAAAATAACAAGGCTTAACTTTATATCATGCTACATGTCTATTGTTGGTTGACTAGAGATTCTGTGCCATGTGAACCTCACTCTGGGAATCCAAGGTGTCAGAAGAGTCACCACCTAAGCATTTCTGCTTGTTCTGGCAGAGAGGAGAAAAGCTCTGGATGCTTTCACAGTGAAATGTTCTAGTCTGAACGTGACACTTGGAATTTTGGCTCACAACTTATTGGTCAGAACTAGTTACATGGCCCCCACCAGACCATCTGCCTGAAGAGTAGACAGAAATATTCAGTGAACAGCACTGACAACTAAACCTGTTAACCTGACTGAACATTAATGGTCACTGAAATACAGTTAGAAACCACTGCTACTCATGGTTCTAAAAATAAGGATAATAATAACCATTCAATAATGTTCAGCACCTATGCCATAATTAATCAGGAATAAGAAATAAGGAAACCTGACTTTTTTTTTTCCACACTTGTCTAGGAGGAAGAGGGGTATCACCAAAAAACCACAATTATTTTGGAATATTTTATTAAAACAATTTCTTTTCACTTTGAAGTCTCTAGTGGAATTCCCACAACAGATAACAATCATTTTCCAGCTAATTCTCCATTGCTTTTTTAAAATACAAATATAAAATAGAAAGCATGGATAATTCCACAACACAGCCTATTTCTCAGCTACTAGAGGGACATATACAATAATGCCCATTTACAGTGTCTCCTTTACAGATTGGCAGACTTAATGCTGTCATCAGGCATGGGCCTGATATTTAATTATATAAGATATATAATAAGAGGAATAAAATTGGCATAGAATTCATCTATAAAAAATTAAGTGTATTTTGTGCTACTCTTATAACCTCTGAAAATTTATTTCTGATAAATCTACCAAATCAAACTGTCTAGTGCCTTGATATCTTACATGATAGTTGGCCATAACTGTATCACATGACACAGCACGAAATGACAGTGATGTTCAGAAATAAGAAAAAATGGCTTTGAGAAGTTTTTACCTGTATATCAAATACAATGAAGGTTCTTATCAGTGGACATTCAAAAGTCCTTAATTTACTTTTTTTCTGTGAGAAACACAGGGCATGTTAAATTTGTATCATTTACTCAGCCATCCATCTCCAAGTTCCACCCCAGTTCCTCCTTACAGATTTCTTATATACAGTCATAGTTACATTATCTAAAATAATGTCAAATGCTATGAGTGATGCTTGGCACATAGTAGCTTCTAATATAGCTATAATAGTAGCTATACTATACTATACTATATATATACTATACTATAGAATATATAATATTATAATATTATGTAGCTATAATAGTAGCTACTAATACAGCTACTATGTGTTGCTGGTGGTTGTTGCTGTTGCTGCTGCTGCTGCTGTTATTATTATTATTATTATTATTTCAGGTCTGACAAGTGAATCTTTGTATGTCTGTCATATGCCCTTTAGAAATTCTCAAGTATGATTTGCTTTAGTTGCTCAACCCAGCGATCCCACAAGGGAAAATGTCTAATATGCAACGCATCTTCTATATTACATTCTTCTTATTTGGACAAAACAGGCAAATCACCTTAGAAGTGATTGAACTGATCGCAAATATGTTTATAATATTATGTGTGTGTGTATATCCCTAGGTAAATGTTACCAAGTAATTATCTGAAGTGGCAAATGTTGAAAACAAATTTTTGATCACTTCATCACAAAGGTAACACTGACTAAAACAGCCCCTTCTCATATTTCATTACCTTCAGACTGTGGGAAATCACTTGCAATATTATTAAAGTATTTCACTATATATTTTATTTTTATAGTAATGAATCTGATATTCTCTACTCTCCTTTGGTTTCTTATATATCGTCCATATATCATTCATTCCATTCACTTAAAGCATCGTCTTCATTTCCAGGTATTTCTGTTGGTGATTGGTCAAGAGAAGTTGAATCTTTATATCTTGTTGAACTCAGCTCAGACTGTATCTCAGTTGTTGAGGCTTTTTCTCCCCAGAAAGATTTGACTGCCCCCCTGAAGAAAAAGCAGAAACAAAACAAAAGTCCATTAAGAACTGAAAACCAGGGGCACCTGGGTGGCTCAGTGGGTTAAGCCTCTGCCTTTAGCTCAAGTCATGATCTCAGTGTCCTGGGATGGAGCCTCACATCAGGCTCTCTGTTCATTGGGGAGCCTGCTTCCCCCTCTCTGTGTCAAATAAATAAATAAAAATCTTAAAAAAAAAAAAGAACTGAAACCCAAACTAAGTAGATATATATAATTTTCTATATTTAGAAGTGCCTCCTTAGTCATAATTTATTTTTAGTTTGTTGTGTATCCACTATATTTATGATAGTAGATGAGCCCTCAGACTGTACTCATGTAAGTGTTAGAAATATTCTTTTAAAAAAATGAATTGGGGCGCCTGGGTGGCTCAGTTGGTTAAGTCTCTGCCTTCAGCTCAGGTCATGGTCCCAGGGTCCTGGGATTAAGCCCCACACTGGGCTCCTTGCTCAGCAGGGAGCCTGCTTCTCCCCTGCTTGCTTGTGCTTGCTCTGTGTCTCTCTCCCTTCCTCTCTCTGCGTTCAATAAATAAAATCTTTTAAAAAATTAGAGTAGGTTACACTAACCAAGTTTTAGAGTTATGAAAACTACAACTGAACAATACACATATTCATTCAAAACTTTTTTTTGCAATTACTATATAAAATTATAAACACTGCACATATTTCTCTCTCATGGTGGGAAGCAAGTCATGAGCTCAGGTAGCCTGATGTAGAATAGTTGCAGGAGGTATACGGGGTGTTGGACTGTTTCAAGATACATGTGGGAGGCCTCCTGGGATATGGTTATCATCAAACAAGCAGGGAGACAACAAGGAGGACATCAAGTAAGGGTGATGACTCAGTTCAACCCTTTACCTACCAGTTTATAATTATGAAGATAAGTATAAAGATCACAAATATACAGATAATAACTCCTATGGTCAGCACAAAAACTAGGACTGCATCAGTATCTGGCCGGCTTGTTCTTTTCATTTGCAATTCTAGAGAAAAAAACACACACCTGATGATTATTACCACTGGAAAAAAAAAGAGAGATATCTAAATGGAAACTTTATAGTTAAAAAAAAACTGAAAAAATTGTAAACACAGAAGAATTAGTGGAAAGAAAGTTATTATTAGTAAACTTGCTCATCACCTTTGAAATGTCCTTTTTAAACATGAAGTCAAAAGAATTGAACAATGAACATCCTGTACTCCCACCACCTAGACACTACCATCAACATTTTATTATCCATTTACCCATCCTTCTACAAATTCATTGACCCATCTTATTTTTCAATGCATTTCAACATAATTTGCTAATGTCTGCACACTTCCCATAAAAATCTTCAACAGGCATATCAAACAAGTTCAATACTTGCTTACATTTTTTTTGAAGTAAAATTTATGATGAATTGCACAAAGATTTTAAGTGTACATTTACTTAGTTTTGGCAAATGCAAACACACATATGTAATTCAAACCCTATGAAGACACAGAATATTGCTATAACCCATCAACTTCCTTGAGTCCCTCCCAGTTAATTCCTGACACATCTTCCGGAGGGAACTACTCTACTGATTTTCTTTTCCACCACAGATTAGTTCTGCCTATTTTAGAACTTCTTAGGAATGGAAACATATACTATGTATTCCTTCTTGTGAGGCTTTTTTACTCAGTCTGTTTTAAAGATTCACTCATAATTTTGCATGTATCAATAGTTTTTCTTTTTTGTAGGTGAGTAGTATTCCAATTTGTTTATTCATTCTTCTACTGATGGACATCTAGGCCATTGCAGCTTTAAGCCATTATAAATAAACTTCTGGGTGGGGTTATGGACATTGGGGAGGGTATGTGCTTTGGTGAGTGCTGTGAAGTGTGTAAACCTGGCGATTCACAGACCTGTACCCCTGGGGATAAAAATATATGTTTATAAAAATAAAAAATCATAAATAAATAAATAAATAAACTTCTATGAATATTTTTATGCAAGTTGTTTGCAAACACACATTTTTCACTTCTCTTAAATACCTAAGAGTGGTACTGCTGGGTCATAGGGTAGAGTTACACTTTAGTTTTCCAAGAAACTCAAAGATCTTTGTCCAAACTGATTGTACTGGTTATACATGTTTTGTGAATTTTTTTCTCTCAGGTTTTAGCTTGCATATTCATTTTTCTAATGATTTCTTTTAATGGACTAAAGTTTTTTATTTTGATGAAGCCTAATTTATCAATGTTCCCTTCTATGGTGACTGTTTTCTGAGTCATAACTAAGTAACCCTTGCCTATTCCAGTATCATGCAGATTTTCTCCTATGTTTCCATTTTAAAGATATATGGTTTTAGATTTTACATTTAGAACAATGACATATCTCTAATTTTTATATATGTTGTAAGATAGGGTTTGTAGTTTAATTTTACACAAATATCCACGCAACACTTTTAAATTATTCTTTCTCAAACTTTCTGCTCTTCCAGCAAATAAGTCTATTTAAGAGACACAGCCAGTCTATTGTATGTATTATAACAGTGCTACATTTTAAATTGGTGAAAAGCCAATTTGCATCAAATATTACTTACTTTACCAATTATATAGCTTTCTTGTGGTTCTTCTCGGTCCCCCAAATTATAGGATCCTAAAGAATTTGTATGGAGAAGGACCAGAGAGATCACCAGATGGAACTACTGAATTACACAGATAAGTGAACCAACGTTCAGGGCCATTTAATGATTTCCCAAGCTATGTTTTATATATTGTAATATTTTAATTTTGCTAAGTACCACTCTACCAGAAGCAGTTTCCTATATGGGCAATCTCAATTGCTTATTTGTCTGGATTTTCGTTCTACTCTTTAAACACCATGGAGTACAATTTTTCATTTTCCTTAGTAATTCCAGTGCTATAAACTCAATTAGTGATCTCACTAAATAGTTCCAAGTGTGACAGAGAAATCAAATCATATTTACATGCCAACATTGCTGGATTTTTCAAATCTTTTTATTTTTTTTATAATTTTAGATTCCAGAAGCAATGAGGTTTTTTTTTGTTTGTTTGTTTATTTTTAAGCTAAAATGAAAGACACCTTTTAGGATTAAAACCTGAGAAGAAGAAATGCAAAATTCCATTCCATTTATTCACTACCTTATAATACTAGCCATGAGAGGATAAAGAGTGAGAGGTATAAAGATTTTACTTTATTTCAAGGGTAGTCTTCTTGCAAGGATCACTTTTATATCTAGACTACTTTTATACCTTAAAAAAAATGGGCTGCATTTCCTTTTGAAATTTTTAAATGAAAAATAGACTGAATTTCAATATTCTCACTTCTTAAGAAAACAAAGCTAAGGTTTACATTAGTTTTCTAGGGCCACAATAACAGAGTACCACAAACTGGGTGACTTAAAGACAACAGAAATTTTTTTGTCTCATAGTTCATGAGGCTAAAAGTCTGAATGCAAGGTATTGGTAAGGCCACCCTCACTCCAAAGGCTCTGGCGGTCTTCCTTCCTTTCTTCTTCCTACTTCTGGTGGCCCCGGATGTTCCCTTATGGCTTATGGCAACATAACTCCAGTCTCTGCCTCTGTTTTCACATAGCTGTCTTCTCCGTGTGTGTCTTTGTGGCTTCATGAGACATTCTCTTCTCTCTCGTTCTGTATTTGTGTCCAAATTTCCCTCTTCTTATAAGGACACCAGTCATAGTGAATTAAAGACTCACCCTATTCTAGTATGTATGATCTTATCTTAACTGAACAAATCACATCTGCAATGATTCTATTTCCAAACACAGTCACATTCTGAGGCTCTAGGAGTTAGGACTTGAGAAGGGACACACAATTCAATTCATAACAATGCCTAATTATAAAGACAACTATTGTGGAAGTGAAAAATCTGATGTACAGAGGATGGATAGGAAATTTTCATTAACTAAACCATACTTACCCTAAAGATATTTCAATTGTGTACTTGTTTCAAGGCAGTACCATACTGTGTTGACATTTATAGACAAAATATCTGTTTGATGTCCAAACAGCCAAAAGGGTCTATCCCAGTGGTATTCCCAATTGTCATTTTTAAAAGAAACTAACTGATACCAAAGTGTTCTAGAAACATTTTTGTCATTTAACCAGATCATGTTCTGAGATGACAGAGCTAACCCACCAGCCTTGGACTGCTACAAGAGAGAAGTCGGGAGTTGGGGGAAATTGGAGGGGGAGATGAACCATGAGAGACTGTGGACTCTGAGAAACACGCTGAGGGTTTTGGAGGGAAGAGGGGTGGGGGGTTGGGTGAGCCTGGTTATATGTACTAAGGAGGGCACATATTGCATGGAGCACTGGGTGTGATGCATAAACAATGAATCTTGAAACACTGAAAAAATAAAATAAAGTAAAAAAAAAAAAAAAAACAAAACCCAAAAATGTATTATGAGCTGCCAAGGCAAATAAATAAATAAATAAATAATTTTTTAAAAAGAGAGAAGTCAACTTTGTTTCATTTAAGGGCTAACATTTCAGGATCTATGTTCTAGCCCTTAGCTTACACACTGTCAAATGCATATTGACTTCTATGAAACAAACTGAGGGTTACTGGAGGGGAAGGGAGTGGTGGGAATGGGGTAACTGGGTGATGGGCTTTAAGGAGAGCATGTGATGTAATGAGCACTGGGTGTTATATGCAACTGATGCATCAATGAACACTACCTCTGAGACTAATAATATACTATATGTTAACTAAATTTAACTAAAATAAAGTAAAATTTTTAAAAAATCTTCCAATCACATGAGGAGCTATGGTCATAATAAGGACTAGGCTGTGGGGACAAAAACCAAAGAATGGCTCCCCAAAAGTTTTAACACACTGAACTAGTACTCACTGAGGTATTTTTCAGTTTGATGAGGTCTGGTCCTTTCTTGCCTTTTTTAGCACTTTATTGAAATTATCCTTTTAATAACACTTGATATCTCAATTTAAGATTATGAGCTTTCACATGAATGTTTTTTTTAAAGGTAGTAAAAACATTAAAGAAACTTATAGTTTGTTTTTAAAAGTCAGTCCTGAAACACTTTAGCTTATTTCCATTTTAATAAAAACTCTTATGCTGAAAGATGTTTCTAAACTATAGCATAAATTCTTTATTTGGGATTGAGAAAAAGCTTCAAGAAATCCATGAATTCTCTTAAAAAATAGCTTTTAGCATATTTATGTGGGTATTTTTCTGGGAAAAACCTCCTGAGCCTTGATTGGATTCTCAAAGGAACTTGTGACCAAACCCCCTCATACCTTCAACAACAATGACAACCATAATAAAATGGTTAAGAGCAAAATGGACAAAAAGAAATAATGGGATATATTAGATATCATAGTCTAAACTGAAAGGACATGCACACAGATCCATTTTGCAAGGCAAACACCGTTTCTCTCGTATAAAATTATACTCAAGATTTGTTTTTTATGACATATATTGAGGACTGCATTATTATTTCATCAAAAAATATTTTCTTCAAGTGAATAATTTTTAAAGAACCATGTTTGGATGTTTCTTAATTTTATTATTTTACTATATCAAAAATTTTGTAAGTATCCATGAGGATTCCATGTACCCATTTTCACTTTTGTGATAGAAGTAAGAGATTATAAGTCAAGTTAGAGCACTGTTCTTTGGAGATGCTTCAGGAATGCACTGAGTTCCCCAAAGGGAAACACATCTGACTCTACTTTGTGAAAAAGAAATTAAGCACCACCTTGTAGAAAGTCTAAATGATATAAACCAGTGGTTTCCCAGAGGTTGTCTCCAAACCAGCAATACCTTGGAACTTATTAGAAATGTAAACTATTGTGTCACCTCGCCCTAGATCTACTGAATCAGAAACTCTGGGAGTGGGGCTATCAGTCTGGTTCAAGGAGCCCTCCAGATGATTTTGTTGCTTTTTAGAATTTGATATAAGCAAACCAAAACATTACTGGGCACTTACCACTTGTTGTATAGACTGTGAATTTCACAGATGCTATTATTTCATTATTATCCAAGGTAGAACACTCAAAAACCGAGGGATGAACTTCCCTGCGTACTTCCAGGATTGCTGAATCATTTGCAAGGATAATGGGTTGCTATTTAAAAAGGAAAAAAAAAAGTGCCAACATTCTTCATGTAAACTTAAGATCAGGAAACAATTTATTTCCCATAAGGAAAGAGTAGTCATTATCTCTCAATCTAGGACAATAATTAATTATGCACATGGATTTTAGTCAGACAATCCAGACATCAATAATCCTACTACTTCTGCCTGTGTGACCCAGGACAAGATACACTCTGCTTCTCAGTTGCTTATCTGTAAAATGCATATAATGATAAGGATTACCTCATAGATTGTTATGTGGGTTAAAAGAAACTGTAGCGCTTGAGTTGTCTGATATTTAATAAGCCCTCCATTAATGTTAGCTATTATTATCATCATCCAATTCCTATACATACAAATAAAAACTTTGCTTCCAAAATAGAATACTTTATATAAAAGGGATGTTTTTAAATTCTGATAATAGCTGACCCAAGACATATATTCAGTTTCAGCCCCATTTATTAATGTAATTATTATTGCATTAAAATCCAATTCAATTAAAATCTCAATAATAATAATAAAGTTGTAAGATTTTAACTTCATTTATGCAAACTGCTTCTAAAGAGAGAGTTTTCTTATAGCCATCAAGCACTGGGAAAAAAAAATTATCACTCACTAGCAATCACCACGTTACATATGTTTATTACTTACTTGGTCTGGCCTTAGAAGTTTCCAAATATATTTGAAGCGATTTACAGGAGATGTATGAATACATGCTAGTCTAACACTTTCAAGACTTTCTGAAATTGGTCTTCCCCCTAAAAACAAGAAAAATTAAATACATATATACCATTAGGCATTATAAATTGTTTTATACAAAGGCTACGTTTAAAAGCCACTTTCAGTGTTAAAATCAACTATATGCTGGACATTCTCAAAATTATTATTGAGGGTTTGAATGTAGACAAGTAGAGAGGAGTGATGGATGAAAAGCAAAGTCACCAAAAGAAGCGGGTGGGAAATACAATAGCTGTGTGTTCCTTCCACAGAAAATATGGCAAGGGCAACCAGTTTAGTGATGTATTAGATTAAACTTTGGGATCTGCTAGTGGCTTTCAATTTACTGGTTAGGGACCACACCCCTGCCACACCCTGACTAGAGATAATGAAATCTCAAAAGTAGTATAATATGATAAAGAACAGCTTTCAAAGTTCCCAATTTAAAGTTTGCCAATCTACTCATAAAATACCATTACCAAAGTGTCAAAAGTGTTTCACCATAGGACAGCCTTGACCAGAGACCCTGAGTATAATAAGCTTCTAGTGTATTATGGAGACTATATGTTAAATTTTAGACATCACTGACAAATGTAAGGCAAAGGCAGAAAGGTACTCTGAGCTTTAACTGTCTAGAGAAGTGGAATTTTAAGTTTTATTATTATGTACTTTCAATATATCAATTTCTCAATTCCTTCCACCCATGGCAACCTGAGGTTAAGGCTATTTCCCCAGAGTAAAGTCTTCCCCCTCATCTCCCTCCAATACAGAGTCCAACTCACAGCCACAATCTACTGGTCCACGGCATTCTTCTACCCGTACAATACACTTGGATTCACCTCCAGGGCATCCATTTGTTAGTATGACTTCTCTAATACCAACACCTTTGGTGAAAGAAATCAGCAAATTGTTAAGAAAAATTCATTCCACTTCCTTTACTTTTCCATCTAGATCTTATTTTGAGACTCTTCTTCTAATTTCAGAAGTTAAATGCCTAAATTTAGAGTGATAATACTTAGAATATTTTTATGCCCCTCATTTTGAATTATTTCATAAAACAGCATTTCTCAAAGTGAGTTACATGAAACACTAGTTCCTCTAGTTGTCACCATAAGAAAAAGGATTCCAAAATTATACACATTGAAAATGATACATTAACTAAAATTAAATTGTCCTCTGTATTAAAGGATTTTGGGGGAATTTTAATATGCTAGTAAATTAATGAGCAGAATTTATCTTAGAATTGACAGCATGTGACAAATAGCAGCATTTCTCCTTTTTTAGAGGTGTATAAAATATGCTTCTCGTAGCTGATGAAAGTCTTAGATTTGATGAAATATAGTAAGATGCAGGGTCTCCCAAATTTGTCTGGCCAAGGAAGTTTTAGAAGTGGTCTTGGACCTTTGAAGGACATTCAAAAAATCACATTTTAAAACATAAATAAGGGGAGGCTGGGGGGCTCAATGAGTTAAGCCTCTGCCTTGGGCTCAGGTCATGATCTCAGGGTCCTGGGATCCAGTCCTGCATCGGGCTCTCTGCTCAGTGGGGAGCCTGGTGCCCCTCTCTCTATGCCTGCTGCTCTGCCTACTTGTGCGCTCGCTCTTTCTCTCTCTTAAATAAATAATAAATTTCAAAAAACTTTTAAAACATAAATATATGCTTTTTAATATTTAGGTTGCTAAGATCTCTGTATTAAATAAAGGAGGACAAACTATTAATGACCAAATTTCAATTTATAACAAGATAATCTCGAGTGCTATGGTGAGTGCTGTGGAGTGTATAGGCCTGAGGATTCACAGACCTGAACCCCTGGGGCAATAATACATTATATGTTAATTTTAAAAAAATCAATCATATGCTCCACCAGCTGAGCCAGCCAGGTGCCCCTAAATTGCAATAAATGTTGTCAAATAGCCTGAAATTATATTTTATTTGTTTGCATGTTCCAATAAAACCTTATTTATGGGGAAAAAACAAGATACTCTCTTGAGAATTACTACTCTTTTTTATAACAAGAAATCAAGTCTTTACTAACAGATCTCAGCTCTCCACTGGGTTTGCTTTTCACCACAGAATTAAGGAACATGATAAAATGTCCTATCTTGGCAAACATGTTCTATAGCAAGTGACCTGTGATAAGAGAATGTAGCCACAGGCTAAGGAACAATCCATCTTGATTTCCCTGTCTACCAGATTCCCTCTTTCAGCCCCTAAACATGTTAATCATAAACCCATTCTCCCATCCAAGTACTAACCAGGCCCGACCCTGCTTAGCTTCCGAGATCAGACGAGAGCAGGGTGTTCAGGGTGGTATAGCTGTAGACATAAACCCATTCTCAAGGGCAAGGAAGAGTAGACGCCTAGAGATGACTTAAAACAGTGCTTCTCAAACTTTAGAGTGCATGCAATCACCTGTGAATCTTATTAACAGGCAAATTCTGATTCAGTAGGTCTGGAGTAGGTTCTGAGATTCTGCATTTCTAACAAGCTCCCAGATGATAATGATGCAGCTGGTCTGTGAACCAAACTTTGAGTAGCAAAGGAGAGGACTCTACATGAGATAAGGAGATCAAAGGTTGGAAGAGGAAAGATCTCTTTTCTTTTTAATTTTTCAGTTATAATTCCAGTATAGTTAACATACAGTGTCATATTAGCTTCAGGTGTACAATACAATGATTCGACAATTCTATACATTACTCAGTGATCATCATAAGTGTACTCTTTGAGGAAAGATCTCTTTTGATTAAAAGAGATGCCTAAGAATGGCTGCAGTATAGCGTCACTTGAATTTATAAAAAGTACCTCTCTAGATGCACAGCCTTATTCTGAAATGCATAAATATTTTCCAAGCAAGTTTATTTATGAATTTATTTAGCCAAATGCAGTTCATTGCGATAATGTGTGTAGGTGTGAGATTTTCTGTAACTCCAAGTAACACTAAAAATCTGCCTGGGTATTCCAGAAAAAGAAAACTTTTTGACTGCTAAAATACTGTTTTGAGAGTTCAATAGAATTTTCAACTAAGTGCTTTTGTTCCTCTAGTTGTTTTAAACTGAAAATATTTTAAAATATTTTAGATGTAAAATATTGCCTTTTAAGGTATCTTTCTCCTTAGAATTTATCAGCATCTGACATATTATATGTTTTAATATTACTGTTTTAGGTTTTTTTATTGTGTTCAACCAACATACATCATTAGTTTTTGATGTAGTGCTCAATGATTCATTCGTTGTGTATAACACCAAGTGCTCATCACCACACATATCCTCCTTAATAACCATCACCTGGTTGCCCATCCTCCTTACCCCCACCTCCCTTCCGTAACCCTCAGCTTGTTTCCCAGAGTCAAGAGTCTCTCTTGGTTTGTCTCCCTCTCTGATTTCTTCCCATTTGGTTTCCCTCCCTTCCCCTGTGGTCCTCCGTGCTACTCCTTACATTTCACATATAAGTGAAACCATATGATAATTGCCTTTCTCTGCTTGACTTCTCTCATTAGCATAATACAGTCCAGTTCCTTCCATGTCAATGCATATGGTAAATATTCATCCTTTCTGATGGCTGAGTAATATTCCATTGTATATACAAACCACATCTTTATCCATTCATCTGTTGAAGGACATCTTGGCTCTTTCCACAGTTTGGCCATTGGGGACATTGCTGCTATGAACATTGGGGTGCATATGCCCTTTCTTTTCATTAATCTGTATCTTTGGAGTAAATATCCAGTAGAACAAGTGCTGGGTCGTAAGGTAGCTCTATACTTCTTGAGGAACCTCTATACTGTTTTCCAGAGTGGCTATCCCAGCTTATGTTCTCACTGACAGTGTAGCAGGGTTCTCCTTTCTCCACATCCTTGTCCACATTTGTTGTTTCCTATCTTGTTAATTTTTGTCATTCTAACTGGTGGAAGGTGGTATCTCATCGTGGTTTTGATTTGTATTTTCCTGATGACTGGTGATGTTGAACATTTTTTCAGGTGTCAGCCAGTCATATGTTCTCTTTGGAGAAGTGTCTATTCATGTCTTCTGCCCATTTCTTGACTGGATTATTTGTTTTGTGGGTGTTAAGTTTAAGAAGTTCTTTAAAGATCTTGGATACCAGCCCTTTATCTGAAGTGTCTTTTGCAAATATCTTCTTCCATTCCGTGGGTTGCCTCTTAGTTTTGTTGACTGTTTCCTTTGCTGTACAAGAGCCTATCATCTTGACGAAGTTCCAAAAGTTCATGTTTGCTTTTGTTTCCCTTGCCTTTGGGGTATGTCTTGAAAGAAGTCTCTATGGCCGATGTCAAAGAAGTTACTGCCTATGTTCTCCACTAGGATTCTGATGGATTCATGTCTCACATTTAGATCTTTCATTCATTTTGAGTTTATCTTTGTGTATGGTGTTAAAAGAATGGTCAGTTTCACTCCTCTGTATGTGACTTTCTAGTTTTCCCAGCACCACTTATTGAAGAAACAGTCTTTTTTTCCATTGGATATTCTTTCCTGCTTGTTGAAAATTAGTTGAGGGTCCATTTCTGCACTGTCTATTCTGTTCCATTGATCTTTGCATCTGTTTTTGTGCCAAAACCATGCTGTCTTGATGATTAAAGTTTTGTAACAGAGCTTGAAGTCAGGCATTGTGATGCCCCCAGCTTCGGTTTTCTTTTTCAACAATCCCTGGCAATTCAGAGTCTTTCTGGCTCCATACGAATTTTAAGATTGTTCCACCTTCATGAAAAAATTTGACAGTATTTTGATGGGGATTGCACTGAATGTAGATTGCCCTGGACAGCATAGATATTTTAACAATGTTTACTCTTCCAATCCATGAACGTAGAATATTTTCCATCTCTTTGTGTCTCCCTCCATTTCTTTCATTAAGTGTTCTGTAGCTTCTATAGTATAGATCCTTTACCTCTTTGGTTAGGTTTACTCCTGGGTATCTCATGGGTTCTGGTGCTATTACAAATGGAATCAATTCCTTAATTTCTCTTTCTTCAGCTTAATTTTTGGTGTATAGAAATGCAACTGATTTCTGTGCATTGATTTTGTTATCTGCCACATTGCTGAATTACGATATGAGTTCTAGTAACGTTGGAGTGGAGTCTTTTGGGTTTTCCACATAAAGTATCATGTCATATTTGCCAATTTGAATGCCTTTTATTTCTTTTTGTTGTCTGATTGCTAGGACTTCTAGTACTATGTTAAACAATAATGGTGAGATTGGGCATCCCTACTGTGTTCCCGACCTTAAGGGAAAAAGCTTTCAGTTTTTCCCCATTGAGAATGGCATTTGCTGTGGACTTTTCATAGACAGCTGTTACGATATTGAGGCATGTTCCCTCTATCCCTATATTTTGAAGAGTTTTAATCAGGAAAGAATAATGTATTTCATCAAAAGCTTTTTCTGCATCAACTGAGAGGATCAGATGGTTCTTGTTTTTTTCTTTTATTAATGTGCTCTATCATGTTGATTAATTTCTGAATGTTGAACCATACTTGCATCCCAGGAATATATCCCACCTGGTTGTGGTGAATAATTCTTTTTGGAAGGAACTCAAACACTTGGAAGTTAAAGAACATCTGCTAAGGAATAAGTGGGTCAACCAGGAAATTAAAGAAGAACTTAAACAATTTATTGAAACTAATTAGAATGAAAACACGATGATCCAAAACCTATGGGACACTGCAAAGGTGGTCCTAAGAGGAAAATTCATAGCCATCCAAACATCTCTCAAAAAATTAGAAAAATTCCAAATGCACAAGCTAATCTTACATGTAAAGGACCTGGGGAAAGAATAGAAAATAAGGCCTAAACCAAGAAGGAGAAGAGAAATAATAAAGATGAGACAGAAATCAATGAAATATAAACCAAAAAACAGTAGAACAGGTCAATGAAACTAGAACCTGGTTCTTTGAAAGAATTAATAAGATTGATAAACCTCTGGCCAGACTTATCCAAAAGAAAAGGGAAAGGACCCAAATTAATAAAATCATGAATGAAAGGGGAGAGATCATGACTAACACAAAGGAAATAGAAACAATTAGAAATTATTACCAGCAACTATATGATAACAAATTAATCAATCTAGAAGAAATGGACGCATTCCTGGAAACTTATAAATTACCAAGACTGAAACAGGAAGAAATAGACAATCTGAACAGACCAATAACCAGCAAGGAAATTGAAGTAGTAATCAAAAACCTCCCAAAAAACCAGAGTTCAGGGCCAGATGACTTCCTGGGGAATTCTACCTAACATTTAAAGAAGAAATAACACCTATTCTACTGAAGCTGTTTCAAAAAAATAGAAGTAGAAGGAAAACTTTCAAATTCATTTTATGAGGCCAGTTTTAATATTATTTTTTGTCTTTGCCCCTATATACACTCCTTGAAGGCAAGGAGTTTCCTCTGCTTTATTCTAGCTCCCAAAACAATACATGACACATAGTAGGCAAAATTCAAAACATCATTTGATGAATGAATAAATATATAATTTCTGAAATACATCTTTAAATAATAGAGTAATACAACAAAAATTACTAGAACTCCCATAAAAATAATTCTGTGAAATTTCTCAAGGCAGCAAAGTAAATTACAAATGAATATTCACAAGTTTATTACATGTATTCTTCTAATTTGTGACTGACCCACTAAGGTTAAAGTAAAAAATGGGTTTAAAATTATCTCAAGGGACAGAAAGAATAGTGATTGTCAGGGACTGAGGGGAGGGGAGAACAGAGTTAGTGTTTAATGGGTATGGAGGTTTTACTTCAGGATAATGAAAACGTTCTGGAGATGGTTGGAGGTAATGATTACACAACAATGTGAACATGTTTAATGGCACTGAGTTGACTATTTAAAAATGTTAAAGTACTAAATTTTGTTAGATTTATTTTGCCACACTAAAAATATGTTAACTCAAATATAAATAATTCAGGTATATTTCTTTAAAAAAAATCATTCTGCTCTAGGTCTGCATGGATTTTTCTGTCTTCTTACCATTTGGTTTCTGTCTTTCCCTAACTTCACTACCCTTTTTCCAAGGCAGTTCTATTTAGAATAAACTTAATATCATTGTGAATTATCTATTGTCTTCTCAGTAGTTCTCAAAGTGGTTGTCAAAAGATAGTCTTCTAACCAGCAGCATCAGCTTTATTTGTGAACTTGTTTAGAAATACAAATTCTTGGGTCCTCCAAAGGCCTAGTGAGTTAGTAACTCTGGGGTAGGTCCAGCAGTCTGTGTTTTAACAAGCCCTGTAGGCACTTAGGGTGAACACTTAAGTTTGAGAAACACTGGTCTATTATAGTATGTGTAGCCTTAATCCCACCCCCATGTAAGAGACTTTATGTCCAGTTTCCATTCATGTCATAGTTTTTTAATATTGTCTCCCCCCCCCAAAGCTAATACCTCTTTTCTCCAAGACATAACATATGAATTGGAGAAATGTAGATTTTAGAAGAGACTATTACAAATAGGCAAGTTTTTTGATTTGCCACACAGTGTGTGGGAAGACATCTGTGAGATGCATCAGAAGATCCTTCAGCTTCTGAACATCTGTGAGATAAAGTTTTTCTTGGTGAAGGCAGTATATGCCCCCCCCCACAAAAAAATAGGGGCTGGCTTAAAATAAGACAGGTTGTGAACTGAAAATATCTTACCTTTCAAGTTTTGTGTGTAAATTATAGTTTGAGAGGTAAATGCAAGTACACAATTATAAACAAAAATTGCCTGTTTTTACCTTCTTCCCCCCCCCCACCAAATATAATATTGTTGATTTATCTGCTCTTTGCTACTTACCACATGTAACGGTGCACATCCCAAATTCTACTTCTTTGACTACTGTCGTATTTGAAACTAAACATAAAGTGCAAAGATACATTATTTAATCATATGAAAACTTCTCAAAGGGAAAAACTCTTACTTGAGGATAAGGGATACAAGCACTTATCATATGGGAAGCAGATAGTTTTTAGTTTTATTTAATCAGAAAAGCAATGTCATTCCTACTGTATTTTCTATTATTGCTTAAATTAAAAGAAGCTTAAACCTTTGAAATGATGAGTTAAATTAGGAAATACTTTGAAAAGCTCTATATTTAAACTTTTATAAAATTAAAAATAATATTTTCATCAGCTCAATACATGGTGAGCTAAAGCTCTTTAGATCAAAAAAACAAAACAAAAAGCCTGACAATCAATTGTGAGGCCCAATTTTTTCTATTCTCTATTTTTTCAGAAAGATTTGAGTGCAACATTTCCATCCAAAAATAAGTCCTTATACCAAATATCCATTAAAATTATGTTCTACTTAGATTAAGATGATAAACTATTCCCAAGAATTTATTTCAACACTTTATTTAGCAGGATAACTTAGGAATATAAATGCATTTGAGTAGATAAGTATTGTTGATTTTTAAATCACAAGTTTCTCTGTTTCTAATTGTTCTGAAGTTTGGCATTATTTCCACCAGCTATAGGATATAACCAATTCTTCATAGCAGATTAGGACTAATGTCTCAAAATAAAGAAATATTACATGAGGTGTTAAAATTTTTTTAAGCATTGTATCCTAAATTAACAATATTACATGGGAAAGTGCAATGGAATTAAAGTCCAAATTGCTGTTTCTACAACTAATCAACTAAATTTGAGCAAATTACATAAACTCTGTCAGGCCTGATTAGCTATTCTGCAAAAATTTGGAAAGGAGAACCTATCTTATTTGATGATTCTCTAATAAGAATATTTGTAAGAATTAAATGAGACAACATAGGTGAAAACATTCTGTAACTTATTTAGTGCTATAAACATGCTTAAGATATCATAACTTCACACTCAGTGCACATCACATTTTCCTATTCTGATTTCTGTAAGACAATACCTTCATAAACACTGCTATTCTATACTTACAAGCACCAAATACAGTTCCCTGAATGCATAGTATGCTCTTGATCCATGTATGTTAAATAAATCAATATTGACATTGGGAAATTATTCAGACTATCAAGATCAATTATGAAATGATGTTTTTGCTTGAGACGCCTGGATACTTTCTGTTGGCACATTATGAGATGTAAATTAAAAGTTTAATCTTGAACATAGAAAACCACAGGTAGGAGAATGAGTTAATACCTTTAGACTGTTATAACCTCTTTTCAAAAGTCACTAAAAAACAATCAATCAGCCCTATGTTCACTACCTATGCTACTTTGAGAAAGTTACTTAAGTTCTCCTAACTTCAAAAAAAAATTGGATTTAATAAGATGATCTCTGAAGTCCGTTTTGGTTTTGAGTGCCCATTAGGTCATTCAATGTCTTCCATTTTTTTATGGGAATCCTATCATGGTGGGTCAGAGAAATCATGTATCCAGACTTTAGTGTTGTATTTGTCAAAATTTTCTGTTATATACCAGAGTAAAAAGGAAAAATATGGTCTGAATGTCAATAAATTTTTATGTGTAACTCATTAAACAGTAATATCCACTGATGCTAACTGGTTAGTGTTAATGTGTAAGGAATGCTGTGTCACAGGATTCTGTCCTATTTAATATTTTTATTAATGACCTGGAAAATACTGGTATCATACTGACTGAGTCCAGAGATTCTGAAAAACTAGGAAAGATATAAAATATGTTCAGAGATAAATCTGGCTCTAAAAGTGCCACAGTGGAATACTTCATGAGTCTAACAAAATGAAACCTTAAGGAAGTAAGTCTTGTACATAAAGCTGAAAAGTAACTGTCCCCAAAATATGATAGGCAGTCTTAATTTGATAGAATAGGTGAAAATGAGTGGAGATTTCAATAGTAAGTTCAATAGGCATCAAGACTATGAAGAGGCCACCCTAAAAATCTACTTGGTTTTTAGACTTTACTGATAAAAGCCTGGCAGCCATAATGATGGAGATAATGATCCTACACTTTTTTTGTTCTGATCAGATCTTGGAATGTTTTTTCAATTCTGGACAGCACATTTTAACTGTTGGTACATACCATCAGGGTCCAATATTAATTTTTGAATCCTTTTTTTAAGAGTTAATACATAAGGTTGATCTTTCATAACTTTTATTCTTCCTTAGAGGTGCTCCAAAGAAAATACAGTTATATTTATATAGGATAAAATGTAAAGAATGAAACTCATTCTATTTTGCAATTATTATGTAGATCTATTGTTGGCCCCTTTTATAAATGTAAGGATATAGGTATAGGAGAACTATAAATCTAAGGGCATAGGTATAGGTATACCCATCAATTTATAAAAGTTATAGAGTATACAAAAAGTATAAAAGGTGTAAAAGATATGGGGAAGTATAAGAGGAAGGAGTATAAATCTAACACAATATTTTAGTAATTTTTCCCACATTTTTAAACATTTTGTTATTTCATCATCCATAGTGATGGATTTTATTATTTCTTATTGATTATTCCCAACTATGTGTTTTTTAAAGGATATAATAAATAATATGGAATAATATTAGAATATTAAATATTAGTTATAAAATGGAAGAAAGTTTGGAATTGCCTAGAAGGATGATGAAATTGTAAAATAAATCATAGCTGTTAGATCATCCTTTGTTTTCTTATTTCTTTGCCCCTAGTATTGCACTGTCTTTCAGGAAGATAGAAAAGAACTCTGGAGACACCTTTCTGGAAGTCTTTTTCAGCTTGCATTGAACACAGTTGAAGTTTTTGAATTTTTCTTTCTTTCTTTGTTTTCTTTTTTTTTTTTTTTTTGGTTCATTAAAGGTAAAAAGAAAATTGACAGAGAAAAAACTTCACAGTTGTTGGATTAATCAGAAGATGAACAGAGAGCAGCACCTTACATGCTGATGATGCTGAAACTGATTGCATAAGCAAAATGAGTGAGAGATGATGGCAACTTAGATGAATATCCTAGATGAATTTTTTCTAACTCAAGAATCAATGAATTAATATTTCACTTCTAAGTATGAAAAGGATATATGGTATTCTCATCTAGTTAGTCTTTCAATAGGAAAAACTTGATCCTGAAATGTTTTGTGAAAAGAAGCTGGACTATACTGTTTTGTCCATAACCATAAAAGGTTATGGACAACACTCTTTCCTCTTTAAAGCTGTTTATCCACCAAAATTTACTTGATAACAGGTTTGTAAATGAACAGATCATGATGGCAGGTATGTAAACAAAGGTGACTAAAAGAAAATAGATGATGTAGAAATGAATAAAATTCATTGGACCAATAATTCTAATTATGTTTTTAAGCCTAAAATGAAAACATTTTGTAATCATGGAGTAAACCACATGGTAGTCTCCTGATCAACAAAATACATAGCTTCACAGCTTTCAAAAGTATTGTGTGTTGGTGATGCACAAAGTAATAAACTATAATCTATTAGAGATGTACTTGAAGTCTGGAATCAATATTTATAAGATGGATACATTCCAGATTCATGCATAACAGTCAGTGAGCATTTAGTTGCTTTCAAAATATCTTTCCCATTGGGGATATATACATCTTCAAAACCAGGTAATATGGAATAAAAATTTGGAGTTTTCCATATTTACATTCTCACTAAAATTTCAAATTTGTTTTCATTAACCCTTTATTCTTACTTTTGTAAATTACTTGTAAAATGCCTTAAAAGTAAAAAAAAATGTCCATTTGATAGCAAATAGTGATGAATGTTTTTGCTGGTCGATTGAGAGTTAAAAGGGGCTTTGTCAAAATTTAATAATGGCTCTGGAAATTTTCCAATCTTACACACCTCCGACTGTTTACAGTTCTGAATTCTCACTCTCCCCAGAAAATGCAACTGCGCATAAAATTGTACATAGAAAATTCCAAAGTTCACAGATCAGGAAACTGAGACAAGGGAATAAGTAACTTGCCTACATTTTAATTTGTATCCAAGACAACATAACTTCATTGCCTGGGTTTAACTTAAACTCTATTTAGCATTTTACAGGTAGAACAGCTCAATACTAAAACTAATTCAACCACTTTTAAAACTAGAGTGAAGCAACAGCTATTAAATTTTAGAACATGTTTGTTGTCTAGTCTCTTTCACATTTCCAAAGTCAAGGACCTCTCCAAGCTCCTTGTAATGTAGTGAAGGCAATGCAAACCTCCACCCCACCATTAACCTCAGATGGCTAATTTCTTTCCATAGCTGAAAATCACGGTCATCAGGAAATAAAAGAAAAGCAGATAAATACAACAACTATTCTATATGTATAGAAAACAGGAGATTGCCAGGAATATTAAAAGAATCTTGGCTGGGTTATTTACAGGGAAATGGTACAATTTCTACTGATTTCAAAGGCTGCAAACCAGCAGCTGGACTTCTACCTACCAGGATGTGAGTTACTAACCAATAAAACATGTATAATAGCTCGTCAAGTTTTAGTGCTTAATGAGCCAGCAGAATAAGGCAAGTTTATGGACCAAGCACAGTCTCATTCTCCAGATACCCAACCAAACCACAGTTGCTTGGAAGTTGAGCGTACAAATCTTACACCACCACACTACAGAGGTGCTCAAGTGTAGACCTGCATGAAGCTGACATGGGGCTTCTGGGCAGTTCTGCAGCATTTTGGTCTAAGATGTGTCACAGTAAGGGGAATTCTTAATTCTTTTGAGCTCCAAGCTAAAGAGCAAACGTGGAAAGGAGTAAGACCTCAAGCAATTTGGAACAGGAAAAAAAAAAATCTACAGTGGGAAAGAAAAACACGTAACTGCAAGGAGTCAAAATAATTCCCATGGGTGAGAGGTTACTCCCGACTCGTACCCCTTTAAAAAAGGGGGGGGGGCATCTTTTTCCTTCTCCAGAGCAATATTTAACAGCAATTCTGTAACAACTTTTATGTACATGCTTATTTGTTTTTCTTGCTGTGGCCTTGGAGAATTAGCACATTCTGTTCAAGGCCATTAGGCATATGAAAAAGTATAAATTCGAGGCTGTCTGCAAGAGAGCTCTACGGATATTAACAGGGATAATAATTCTCATTGTCCTCGGACGGAGGGCAGGGCTTTGCCCTCAACTGGCCCCTGTCAAGGAGCCTCCCGCCCTCACCATCCTCCTCAGCCACAGACTGGGCTTCGCTCTCAGCCTCGCTCTCGCTCTCGGCCTCCTCCTCCGCCTCATTCTCGCCCTCGCCCTCGCCCTCGCCCTCGCGGGCCAAGCCGGGATCCTGGGCGGCGGCGGTGGCGTTCGTCCCACAGGCGGACTGGAGGCCCGCCAGGAGCAGCCAGCCGACCGTCAGTAGCAGCCCGCTGGAGCAGCCCGCGCCCCCGGGGCTCATGGTTCTCGGCCCCGACGGCCGACCAAGGCGCAGTCGCAGCCGCCGGCTCCTGACAAGAGGTGCGTCGAAGAGAGGAGCCGCCAGACTCCGAGCCCCCGAGCCGCGCCCGGCAACCATTGAGGCGTCACGGCTCGTCACCGGCGAGCAGAAGGCTACCTGCGGTCCAAGCGCCGTTGGAACGCGCGCGGGGTCGCCCGTCGCACCTCGCTCGGCACTTCCGACGGCGCCTGGGCCGCGCCGCTTGCTTTCAGGCGTCGCAGGTGCGCGAGCGGCGGCAGCAGCCGCGCGCACGGCCTCCGTTACTAAGCAACGCGCTAGCCACAGCCGCGGGCGTTTCTCGCTCCCGCTTATCTCCTATGAGAGACCTTCGTCCTTGCTACGTGTACTTCTCCGCAAACCATATCCCTAGACTCTGAAGCATTCTTCGTGTGACTTGGTTTCAAATTCCTCGCACGGAGTGTCCAACTCGTCATGTATCAAGAAGGATTTGTCATAGCCTTATTAAGTACGGTGCCCCAAACTAGATCCGTATCTGCAGGAGAGGATATAGGAAGCGCTTTCTTTCTCGGATTTGAATCTTTTGTTAATAATACACCAGAGGGTGTGTTTCTGTTTTAAGATTTGGTGCTGTTTCATCAATTCCATGTGGGGCTTCTTCATGCTAGATTGGGGGATGGGGAGAGACTGGAAGAGGGGAGCCTGCGACGATTGTCAAGCCTTTTCTACTCCATTCCGTATTTGGATAGCTGATGTTTGGGGAACCAAATCTAGAATGTAACCTTTGTCCCTGTTAATTTCTGTCTTCTTGCTTTTGTGCCTGTTTTTTAAGGCTCGCTGATGTTTTTTTGACCTCTTATTCTGCTGTCTGATATTAGATATTCCACCTAAGTTTGATTTGGGAAATACGTTTCTTTCAGGTCACTAACGCAAATGTTAAAAAGGGTAACACGCTAAGAATAAAGTGCTAAGAGGCCACTCTCTGACAATAATCCATTAACCCACACATTGATTTAACCCAAGAATCAATTGTTTTACCAAAAAGAAATCCTGTCTTTTGCTAAGGTTGAATCAGACTAGAAGCAAGAATACCTTGGCATTGCCACTTGAATCAGAAAATCTTAGAGGTAAGTACAATTTCCCCCTACCCTCTTAATGGTATTCAGTATCTATATGTCCAATTATATTATAGAAAGAAATGAAATTCCATTAATTTCCTTCCATTGATGGTGTTAATTTCAACAAGTCGGCTTTAATTAATTCAGGATTCTTTAGGAATAGAAACACAGACTTTTTGAGTCAGAAGTTTAGAAATCCTATAATACTCCAAGCCCCTAATTTTTAAGTAAGGAGATTAAGAACTGGCTGTCCAGTAAATGGCTCAGGTAAGATCATCCAGCAAATTATTATAATTTTTTAAAGATTTTATTCATTTGACAGAGACAGAGATCACAAGTAGGCAGAGCAGCAGGCAGAGAGAGACGGGGAAGCAGGCTCCCTGCTGAGCAGAGAGCCCCATGCAGGGCTTGATCCCAGGACCCTGAGATCATGACCTGAGCTGAAGGCAGAGGCTTAACCCACTGAGCCACCCAGGTGCCCCCAGCAAATTATTTTTAAAGCAGAGTCTCACAATCATATCTCCTGAATGCTCATTCAGTGCTTAGTGACTCACAGAATATAAAGTTAACAATGAAGAACCATTCAGTGGGGTAATTGAGAGTTAAAAGAGTTCAAGGACTAAAAAAGATTAGGGCTGAATTTTTTTTTTTATCTTGTTATTCCAAATTTGAGTAGATCTAACAGCTACAATGTGGTGGTAAGAGAATATTGATGAATAGATGACGAATAGAATATTGATGAATATTCAGTAGATTTATATATGAAATTTGAGACAGAGCTCATTTGGCTATACTTCTATATGATATTATCCCATACTTTGGGGTTTAACATCAATTCCTATGGGACATGAGCTGAAGAATAACCTACTGCAAAGTGAACTTGAGGCATAAACTCTGGCGTTTGGAACATATGCATATCCAGCAAAGGAAGACTAAGAGATAAGCAAGTAACTGGGAAAGGTGTTAGGAGGGTCTTTAGAGCCACTTATTTATAAGAAAAGTAGATTACTTGAAACAAAAGCAGAAATTTTTATTTGCATTTTTCTTACAAAGTCTTCTAGCTGAGATAAGTAAAAGACAAGAACTGCTAAAACTGATCAGTATTAAAGTCTGAGTTGGTATTGGGAGGGAGTCTCTGGTAATATTCTATATTAACTAAAAATACCATAAAATACTGTAGTGCCTGAGAAGATTAGGAGGGAAAATAAAGTGGGGAATCTAGGAATGATCTTGAGATAAAAAGATCTTTGTGTCATGGTCAAATTAATAAGAGAAAATTTTTCCTTTTTAAATGCTGAGAAAAATATTGTTTTCAAATATAAACTTTGAAAGAAGATCTCTGGTGGGCTGTGGGTAGTACAGTTGGTTAAGTGTCAGGCTCTTGATTTGGTCTCAGGTCATGATCTCGGGGTCCTGATTGAGCCCCACGTCTGGCTCCATGCTGGGAACAGAGCCTGCTTAAGATTCTTTCTCTCTTCTTTTCCCTCTGCCCCTCCCCTCTGCGCACTCTCTCTCTCAAAAAGAAGAAGAAGAAGAAGAAGAGCAACAACAGCAACCACAACTGTAGTATTTCAAGGCAACATTGTTGAGTGCTTCAAAAATCAATTTAGGACTCATTTTTCTGAAAATATTCTTTTTGGGTAAAGAAAGTCCCATAAACTCTAAGGAATGTAATTTAACTCAAGGAAAAATTAATGACCAAATAAACAGCTTCAAAGATAACCTAAATGAAAATTAAAGGTCTCAAAAAGGAGCTAAAAGACTTTACTCTGAAATAAAGCATGTTAAAATATTATGTCTAATAGCAACAATACAAATCACTCATAAAATACTGTGAATATTGTGTTATTCATCTAAATTATAAGAAAAAGTATATCTGTCCTCAACAAACTTACACTATCTCCTGTTGAAGCCACAAATAAGTGAAAGGTAAATATTGCGGACACACTATCAAGAGGGGTTGACCCTATTCTAACCTTTGGATACCAAGAACCAATAATTACATCCACAGTCTTCAGACCTGCCTCACTTCAGTTCATTCATCTCCTCTTACCCTGCCTGGCAGTCTTCTGTGACTCCTCCACTCCACCCAAAAAACTATCTCATCTCTCCTCAGCTGACTTTACCTTGAACTTCCTTTGTGTGAGTCAACTTGGCATACCATCAAGGTGGTAAAATTCCTTTATCTGATCCCCACTATTATCTACAGTAGAGGACCTCAAAAGTGCTCTAAAAAGAAACACCAATTTGAAGATTGGTGATAAAAACACAAGATACCCACTTAAGCCCCCATGTTGCATCACCACTTCCTCATATCACAAGATGGAATTGGGAGGGAGACAAACCATAAGTGACTCTTAATCTCACAAAACAAACTGAGGGTTGCTGGGGGAGGGGGGTTGGGAGAAGGGGGTGGGATTATGGACATTGGGGAGGGTATGTGTTTTGGTGAGTGCTGTGAAGTGTGTAAACCTGGTGATTCACAGACCTGTACCTCTGGGGATAAAAATATATGTTTATAAAAAATAAAAAAATTAAAAAAAAAAACACAAGATAACAAAGGCCTAAATAAAGGATCGCCATAAAAATGAAAAAAGAAATGAATGAAACTACAAAGGAAGGATTCACAAAAGGGAATGACCAGCTACCTAAAATAGATGAGGGAGAGGAGCTGAGTAAAGGGAATTAGGAAAATCAGTAGGTGTTTTATTTAGACAGATTAAGTTGAAGATCAAAAGGTTAAGGTTAAAGTTAAGTTGGAGGTATCAAAGGAAGTCAAGTGGAAATATCCAGTGGGCAGCTTGAGATGACCACCCCCCCACACACACAACCAGAAGATAAAAACCACTGCCAGTGAAAAGATGACCATGAAAAATGCACATGTACCTCCAGTTAATATAACGGTTCTAAGTATTGCTGTAACATTACTTTACAAAGTTACTAACATTACTGTATTTATGAAAATAGGTGTCTAGGAGATAAATTTACTTTCACATTAATACTCTTGAATTGATAAAAAGGATTCCGCATAATAATCCCCCAGAGAGAAGGCCCTCAAACCACTTTTATCCTATTTACCATTAAAAAAAACAAAAAAACAAAAAAACAATTTCTTCTTCCTGATGCAAGTTTCTAAAAGCAGATCTTCTCTCCTATCTTTTCGTTTGGCACACTTACCCCTGTTGTGACCTCATTCTGTGTCCATCAGTTAGAACTGTATTTCTCCACAGTGGAGGGATTTTGTGGTAGAAACTCTAGGAAGCCCCCTGGATTTTTGTAGATAGGAATAGTGGTTTCAAATAGTCACATCATCTCAAACTATCCCATGTTCACTTACTAGCTTCATGCTCTTATTTCAGCCTCCCCCTGTCCCACCTCTTTAGTTTCTCATCTAATGCAGCTGTCCACAAAGGCCCTTCTTTTTAAAAGCCTTCTTACAGCAATAAGAATTTACAAGGTTTCAGGGAAAGAGGTGTGCCCCAAAGATGTTCTTTCTCTACTTTAATAACAAGGGTTGATAAGGCCTTTGAAAATTAAATCATATTCTAGAGAAATGTTTTCTCATTTTGTGAAAGTGTTGCATTGTAAGTCTTGATAGAAGGCAGATGGTAACTCTCAAATCCCTCGATTTGTAGGGCTTTCTAAGCCACATTTTCTATGATTGAATAAGGTGCCCTGTCTATAATTATTCAGGTTATAGGTGCGCAGCCCCACTCAACTACATGTGCCCCAAATTAATACATAAACCAATTTTAGAATTTGCCTTGATTTGGGTTTCCCCTGCAATTTTAAAAAAAATTTTAATTAATTAATTTATTTTCAGAAAAACAGTATTCATTATTTTTTCACCACACCCAGTGCTCCACGCAATCCGTGCCCTCTATAATACCCACCTCCTGGTACCCCACCCTGCAATTTTTGTGACTATGGAGTGCCTCTTTCTTTTACGTTTGAGTCCATGGTAAGAACCAGTACTTTCATTTCCCTTGGTTACTCAGGAACACAGTCTATTTCATAATCCCATTTCAGTACTGTTTTGCCCACACTCACTCCAAACCCAACTCACCTTCTTTCCTGTTTTGTTCATTGAATTCCTCCAAATAGACATGGCTTTCACCCTGCATTTTAAATACAAACCTCTAGGTGACAAGCCTAAACTGTCCTAATTTCTGAACTCAAAGCTTACCACCCACAGTAGTCTCATTTCTTTATGATTCTACCTCTAACTGTACTCCCTATCACTACCACTACCACAGTACAAACCCCACAGGATGTTATAACTATGGCGTTATCCCATAGTTTCAGGTTACATGTTAATAATACATATACTATTCTTTGGTATACTCAGGCCCAGTCATACCAGAGCTAATATACACTTTCTGCATGTAAGCTGAGAAGAAACTGGGTATCTTTAGGGTCTTTAGTAGGAAATTTTGCATGGGACCATTAAATATCTTAAGCACCTAAAATATCTTGGGATTTCCATTTTATTTTCAAATGGCTGATGGAAGAGGATGGGTATTTTGAGGAAGAGAGCTTCAGAAGCAGGTAAAAATAAGTTTTACACTTACTTAAAGTGAAGTTTTACAGTTCACATGTACTCACCTTAAAAATACACTGAGGGCTTTGAAATGCTAGTAAAGAATGTGTCCCAAAATGAGATTTAAAAAAAATATAGAATTATTGAGATATGCCATACAATACATAGCACATGTCCAAAGTGTACATTTAAAGAGATTTTTGAGATATATGTAAATACTTGTGAGCTAGCACCACAGTCAAAACAGTGAACATAGTCTTTACTCCAAAAAGTTCTTCATTCCCTCTGTAATCATCTTCACTTCCCTATTTCCACACCCTTGTCCCAGGTAGCCACTGATTTGCTTTCTGTCACTATAGTTTGTACTATTTTAGAGTTTTATATAAATGGAATTTAGAGTATGTATTCTTTTGTGTGGCTTCCTTCACTCAGCAAAATTATTTTGAGATTCATCTGTGTTGTCATGTATGTTAATAAGTTTGTTCTTTTACTTGCTGAATAGTATTCCATGGATTTAACACAGTTTTTTTGTTTGTTTTTAAGATTTTATTTATTTATTTGACAGACAGAGATCACAAGCAGGCAGAGAGGCAGGCAGAGAGAGAGGAGGAAGCAGGCTCCCCGCTGAGCAGAGAGCCCGAAGTGGGGCTCGATCCCAGGACCCTGGGATCACAACCTGAGCTGAAGGCAGAGGCTTTAACCCACTGAGCCACCCAGGTGCCCCTTAACACAGGTTTTTATCCTGTTCGTGGGCACTGGGGAGATGTTTCTTATTTAGAGTTCTTATAAATAAAGTTAGTATGAACATTCTGGTAGATAAATCTGTGTGGACATATGCTTTGTTGTCTTGGGTAAATAAGAGTAGAATGGCTGAATCATATGGTAAATGTATGTTTAACTTTGTAAGCAACTGCCAAACTGTTTTTCAAAGTAGTTGTGCAAGTTTACATTTTCCCAGAAGTGTAAGAGTTCTAATTCCTCTATATCCGTGCCAAAACTTGGTATGGTCAGGCTTTTAAATTTTATCTGTTCTAATAGGTATAAAGAAATAACTTAATGCGATTTTAATTTGCATTACTCTAATGCCTAATGATGTTAGACATTTTTTATGTGTTAATTGGCCTTTTGTGAAGTGTCTGTTAGCTAGTCTCTTGCCCATTTTTTAGATTGGTTTGTTTCCTTAGTATTGACTTTTGAGAGTTCTCTATATATCTGAGATTAAAGTCTTTTGTCAGATACGTGTTTTGCCAAGTTTTCATCTGGTCTGTAGTTTGGTTTTTTTTTTTTTTAATATCTGATTTATTTATTTGTCAGAGAGAGAGAGAGAGAGAGCGAGCGCACAAGCAGGCAGAGGCAGAGAAAGAAGCAAGCTCCCCACCGAGGAGCCCGATGTAGGCCTCAATCCCAGGACCCTGGGATCATGACCTGAGCCGAAGGCAGTGGCTTAACCAACTGAGCCACCCAGGTATCCCTGTAGTTTGGCTTTTTATTCTTTTAACTGTGTCTTTTCAGGAGCAGAAAATTTGAATTTTTATATAGCCAATTTTATCTATTTGTTTTTCTACGAATGTTGTTAGTTTTTTGTTGTTTTGTTTTTGTTTTTGTTTTTATGGATGAGTTAAGGATCTGTTTTGTTTTGTTTTGTTTTTAATGAGCAGAGGTATGGCTTGAATTTCACTTTTTAACATATGGGTATTCAGTTGTCCAGCACCATTTGTTGGGGAAAAAAATCTTCACCAAATTGCCTTTGTACCATTGTCAGAAATCAGTTATCCGTATATGCATGAGTCCATTTCAGCACTCTGTTCTGTTCCATTGATAAGTCTGTTTTTACTCCTATATCACACTGTTGTGATTACTGTAGCTTTATTATAAATCTTGAAATCAGGTAGTTTTAGTCCTTCAATTTTGTTCTGCTGTTCTAAACTCTTTTTGAGTATCTTAGGTCTTTGCATTTCCATATGAATTTCAAAGTCATCCTGTCTGTTCCAACAAAAAATCTACTAAGATTTTTATTGGGCTTGCATTGAATTCTTTGATTTATGGATAATATAACTTTTACCACTAGTGAGTCTTCAGACTTATAAATAAAGTAAATCTCTTTATATTTTTTAAATATTTCTCAGCAATGATTTATAAAGTTTTAGCATACAGACTTTTTATATATTTTGTGAGAATTACCCCTAAGAATTTCATATATAATTGTTTTATTAATGGTATTAGTTTTTATTTTTGGTTGTTTCTGATTTGTTCATTTCTGATTGTTCATTGCTAGTATATAAAAATCAACTAAATTTTGTATATTAATCTCATATAATACAATCTTCCTAAACTTACTAACTAGTTCTAATAGATTTTTTTGCACAAGGGTTTTGCTCTTCTACATAGACAATCATGTCATCTGTGAATATCCATTCCAATCTGGATATATTTTATTTATATTTCTTGCTTAATTGAAATAGCCATAGCTCCCAGTCTAAGGTTAAGCAGAAGTAGTAAAAGTAGATCTCCTTGTCTTTTTCCTGTTCTCAGATGGAAAGTAGTATCTTTTACATTAGATATGATGTTAACTGTACATATTTTACAGTTTTTTTTATCAAGTTCTATTCCTTGTTTGCTGAATTTTTTAAAAAATCAGGACTATATGTTGGATTTTGTCAAATGTTTTTTTCCTGTGTCATTGAGATGATTTTTTTTTTAGTTTCTTAATATGATGAATTATATTTGTTGATTATCTAATGTTAACTCAACACTGCATTCCTGAGATGAAAACTACTTGGGCATAATGTATTATCATTTTTATGTAATGTTGCCTTCAGTTGGCTAATACTTTGTTTCAAACATTTATATCTATGTTCATGAAGAATATTATCTGTAGTTTTCTTTTGTTGTAATATCTTTGTCAGGTGTTAGTAGTAGTGCAGTGCTGGGCTTATAGAATGAGTTGGGAATATTCTTTCTTCTTCACTCTTCTGGAAAAGTGGTAAATTGTCATTATTGTCTTTTAAAATATTTGATTCATTTCATCTGTGAATTATTTATTGTCCTGGATATTTCTTCATGGAAACATTTTTAACTACAAATTCTATCTCTTTAATAGATAAAGGTCTGTTTGGATTGTCTGTTTCTTTTTGGGTGAGCTTTGGCAGTTTGTATCTTCTAAGAACTCCGTTTCATCTTGCTTGTCAATTTCACTGTCATTACAGTGTTCATAATATTTCACTATTATCCATTTAATATATGTAGAATAGTGATGTAATCTCTCATTTCAGATCTTAGTTATTTATGCCTTTTCTCTCAGTCTGGCTGGAAGTTTATCAGTTTTATTAATATACACTCAAAGAATTGGCTTTTGATTACAATGGCATTATTATTTTCAACTTTCTATTTCATTGGTTTCTTCTTTAATCTTTCTTTCTTTTTCCTATTTTGGATTTAGTTTGCTCTTCTTTTTTTAGTTTCTTAAGATGAAAAATGAAGTCATTGATTTGAGACCATTCTTATTTTTTAATATAGGTGTTCAGTGCTATAAATTTCTTCCTAAGTACTGCTTTAGCATTAGCTCACTGTTTCTGCTATGCTGTTGTTGCATTTTCATTCAGTTCAAAATACTTTCTAATTTTTATTTTGATTTCTTCTTTGATCCATGGGTTGTTTAGAAGTGTGGTATTTAGGGGAGCTTGGGTGGTTCAGTCATTAAGCGTCTGCCTTCGGCTCACGTCATGATCCCAGGGTGCTGGGATCCAGCCCCACATCAGGCTCCCTGCTCAGCAGAAGAGCCACCTCTCCCTCTCCCCTCCCCCTGTTTGTGTTCCCTCTCTTGTGTGTCTCTCTGTCAAATAAATAAATAAGACCTTAAAAACAAAAAGAAGTGTGGTATTTAGTTTTTAAAAATTGAGAATTTTCCAGATATTTTTCTATTATTGGTTTCTAATTTAATTATGTAAGGGTCAGAAAATATTTTTTGTATTACTTTAATCTCATTAAGTTTATTGAGATTAGTTGGTTTAGAGTATGGTCTATGTTAGTAAATTTCCCTGTGTACTTAAAAGTGTATTTTACTCTTGATTTGTGTGTCCTACAAATGTTAGGTCAAATTGGTTGATAGTGTTTGTCAAATCAACTATATCCTTCTTGATTTTATATTTACTTGTTTTATCAGTTATTGAGAGGGGGTATTGCTGTCTCTAACTATGATTGTGGATTTTCCCATTGTGTCTTGCAGCTGTATCAATTTTTACTTTTTATATATTGAAGGTTCCGTTATTAGGGGCATAGATGTTTAAGATCTTTATGTTTTTATGATTAATAACCCAGTTACTTTCTGAAATAACCTTCTTAATCCCTGGTAATATTCTTTACTTTGAAATCTACTTTTTTCTTATGTTAAAATAGCTAAGCCAGCTTTCTTTTGACTAAAGTTAGCATGGTATATCTTTGTCTATCCTTTTATTTTTAACCTCGTTGTGGCTTTCTATTTAAGTTTCATTTTTGGTAAGCAACGCATAGTTGCTATTTGCTAAATTAAACTTTTTATTTTGAGACAATTGTAGATTCACATGTAGTTGTAAGAAGTAATATAGAGAAGATTCACATGCTCTTTACCCAATTTTCTCCAAAGATAACATCTTGCAAAACTATAGTAAAATAGCAAGCATAATTTAATATTTATGCAATCAAAATAGAGAATATTTTCTTCACCTCAGAGACCCTTTCTGGTGTCCTTTTATAGCACATTCACTTTTCTGCTATTCAAACCCCTCCTTAACCCTTGGCAGTCACTTATCTATTGTTCATTTCTATAATTTGGTCAGTTCAAGAATACTCTATAAATGTAATCATGCAGTGTGTATCCTTTGGGGTGCACATATAGTGTGTAGCCTTTTCTTTCTTACTCAGTGTACTATGTGTATCAAAAGTATGTTCCTTTTTATTGTCGAGTAGTATTCCAAGGTATGAATAAAACATAGTTTAACATTAACCTATTGAAAGACATCTGGATTTTCTAGTTTTTAGCTATTACAAATAAAGGTGATATAAACACTTGTGTATAGATATTTATGTGAACAAAGCTTTCACTTTTCTGGAATAAATGACAGGAGCACAACTGCTGTTGTATGCTAAGTCCATGTTTCTTTTTTCTAATTTTTAAAAAATATATATTTATTTTAGAGAGACAGCAAATGTATGTATGAGTGGGGGAGGAGCAGAGGGAGAGAGACAGAATTTCAAGCAGATTCCTCACTGAGCACAGAGCCTAGCACAGCGCTCCATTTCCCAATCCTGAGATCGTGACCTAAGCTGAAATCAAGAGTTGGCCACTCAACCAACTGAGCCATCCAGGCACCTCAGTGCAGGTTTAGTTTTAAAAGAAACTGCTAAACTGTTTTCCAGAGTGTCTGTACCATTTTACCTTCCTACAACAATGTATGAGTGATCCAGTTTCTCTGCATCTTTACCAACATTTGGTAATGTCACTTAAGAAATATTTTAGGCACTTTGATGTATTAGACAGTCTAGATACTGTCCTTTGTCAAATATACGGCTTACAAATATTTTCTCCCAGTCTGTAGCTTGTCTTTTCAACTTCAATTTCAGTTTTGGTTTTTCTTTCTAAGATTTTATTTATTTATTTGAGAGAAAGGGAGAGTGAGCAAGAGAACACAAACGGGGGAACAGCAGAGGGACAGGAAGGGGCAGAATCCCAGCTGAGCAGGGAGCCCTATGTTGGCTAATCCCAAGACCCTGGGATCACGACCCCAGCCAAAGGCAACTGACTGAGCCGCCCAACCACCCCTCAGCTTCTTAATAGGGCCTTTCACAGGGCAAAAATTGTTAATTTTAATGAAGTTCAACTTATTGTTTTCTTTTGATGGATCATGCTATTGGTATCAAGAACTCTTTGTCTAGTTCTAGATCCTGAAGATGTTCTTCTATGTTTTTTTCTAGAAGTTTTACAGCTTTGTGTTTTGTGTTTATGTTTGTGATCTATTTTGAATTAATCTTTGTATAAGGTGTGAGATGTAGAGTTTGTTGTTGTTGTTGTTTTGCCTGTGTATATCCAGTTAACTCCTGTATAGTTTCTTGAAAAGGCTGTTCTTGCTCCATTGAATTGTTTTTGCACCTTTGTCAAAGATCAGTTGGCCAAATTTATGTGAGTCTATTTCTGGATTCTCTGATCCATGTGTCTATCCCTCTGCCAAAACTAGAATCCTGATGACTGTGGCTACATAATAAATTTTTAAATAGAATAGATTGTTTTCTCCCACTTTATTTTTCTTTTGCAAAATTTACTTTTTTAGCTGTAATGGTTCCTTTTCCTTTTTATATAAATTGTAGAAAAATCTGTCAGTATATGCAAGAAATTTTGATAGCAATTGTGTTAAACCTGCTTATCAATTTGAGGAGGCTTGACATCTTTACTGTGTGAATATTCTGATCATTAACATGGCATTTATTTCCAATTATTATTTATTTATTTTGTTATCTTTACTATATATGCTATGCACATTTTGTTAGCTTTTTATCTATTTTTAAATGATTTTAAATGGTATTGTATTTTCACTTTAAGTTTCTGTGTATCTTTTGCTCACATATAGAAATACAATTGATTTTTGTACATTTATCTTACGTTCTATGAACTCACTAAACTATTTATTAGTTCTAGAAGTTTTGTGCAGATTTCTTGGCATTTTCTATATAATCACATTATTATACAAGTAGGGACAATTTTATTTCTTACTTTCCAATTTGAATAATTTTTATTTTCTTGTCTTTCTACATTGGTTAGAACTTCCAGTACTAGGTTGAATAAAGGTGATGAGAACAGACATCTTTACCTTGTTCCCAACTTAGAAGGAGAGAAAGGTGTCCTTCACCATTAAGTATAATGTTAGCTATAGGTTTTTGTAGATGTTCTTTAAAAAGTTGAGGAATTTTTCCTTAGTCCTGTTTCTCTTGGAATTTTTATCATGAATGAGTGCTGAATTTCCTCAGATGCTTTTTTTTTTTGCATCAATTGATATGATCATATAATTTTTCTTTTTAGCCTATTAATATGATGTATTATATTGATTTATTTTTGATAATTGAATTGGGTTTGCATTCCTGGAATACACCTCACTTAATCATAATGTATAATTCTTTTTATATGTTGCTGAATTCTACTTGCTAATAATATTTTAAAGACTTAAAAATCAAAATCCTTGGGACGCCTGGGTGGCTCAGTGGGTTAAAGCCTCTGCCTTCGGCTCAGGTCATGATCCCAGGGTCCTGGGATCGAGCCCCACATTGGGCTCTCTGCTCAGCGGGGAGCCTGCTTCCTCCTCTCTCTCTGCCTGCCTCTCTGCCTACTTGTGAACTCTGTCTGTCAAATAAATAAATAAAATCTTTTAAAAAAAATCAAAATCCTTGAGGGATGTTTGTCTGTAGTTTTCTTTTTCTGTACTGTCTTGTCTTTTGGGGGTATCTGGGTAAAGCTGGCCTCACATATTGAATTGAAAAGTATTTGTTTCTAGAAAAGGTTGTATAAAACTGGTGCTAATTCTTTAAACATTTGATAGAATTCTTCAGTGAAACCATTTGGGCCTTGATATATCTTTGGGGGGGGGGTTTACATTTTGAACTCAATTTTCTTAAAGTTATAGGGCTTTTCAAATGATCTGTTTTTTGTTGGGTAAGTTTTAGTGGTTTGTGCTTTCTGAGGAACTGGTCCATTTTCTCTAAGCTGTCATATTTATGGGCATAGAGTTCTTTGTAGTATTCCCTTATTATCTTTTTGATGTCTGCAGTGTTTATAATGACATCCTTTGCTTTATTCCTGATATTGATAATATGTGTCTTTTCTCTCTCTCTCTCTTTTTTTTTCTTTTTTGGTCAGTCTTTCTACAGGTTTGTCATTTACTGATCTTTTCAAAGAATGAGCTTTTTGTTTTATTGACTTTATTTTCTGTTTTTAATTTCATTGAGTTTTACTCATATGTTTATTTCTTTCCTTCTGCTTACTTTGGATTTATTTTATCTTTTTCTAGGTTCTTATTTCCTTTGAGACTTCCTCTTTGATCCATGGATTATTTATAAGTGTATTCTTTAGTTTTCTTGTGTTGGACATTTTCCCATTACCTCTCTGTTATTGAGTCACAGTTTTATTCCCCTGTGGTCGGAGAACACATTCTATATTATTTCAGTTCTTTTAAATTTGCTGAGCTTTGTTTTATGGCCCAGAATATGGTCAGTTTGGGTATGTGTTCCACTGGCACTTGAATCTGTATCCAGTTATAGGGAGGAATGTTCTATAAATGTCAATGATATTTTTTTGGTTCATGGTGATTTTGAGTTCTTCTATATCTTTGCTAACCTTTCTGTCTAGTTGTTTTATATATTACTGAGAAATTGGTGTTGGAGTTTCCAACTATAATGTTGAGTCATCTCTTTCTCATTTCAGTTCTGTCAGCTTTTGCTTTACACATTTTGCAACTCTTGTTTGGTGCATACACATTTATAATTGCAATGTCTTTGTGGTAGATTGACCTGTTTATGATTATGCAGTGTCAACTCCATCTCCTCAAATCAGGGAGTCTACAAGGCTCTGATTGACTTCATCCTCCCTGTGCCACAGACTGGAAACTTTTTTCAAGACAATATACTGAGGCAACTTTAGGCTCATCTCACTTATTTCCAATATTTCAGAGGTAACTACTTTATTGCCTGATGGCAAGTGTCTTGAAAAAAAAAAACAGTTTTCTCATATATTTTTTTCCTGCTTTTGGAGAACTGGAGTGTGGGGAGTTGCTAGAGGTGGTCAGATAATACTGATGCCTCTTCTTCCATCGTCAGCATAAGCCAGAGTCTCAAAGGGGGTTTTAATTGTATGTAATGGACTTATTTCTGTGCTCCTATTCTCTAAATGACAATCTAGGAAATGCAGACCTTTTGAAAGCTCCAACTGAGTATTATGAGTAAAGAGTTAGTAAAATTTTGCCATTACTTTGCAATGAAGAGATTAGGTCTTACAGTCAAGGCTCTGGTATTTTCTCATGAAGGACAAGTTTTGTAGCTTCTCCAAGTCCACATATTCCATATATCAAGCACCACTTTGATTGTGACAGAGCTTCAGTCTCCGCATTTTTATCATTAGTAGACTAATAGGTAGAGTAGTCTCCTATAGAAGACAAGTATTAGCCACAGTGGGGGAGGGCTGGAAAATAGACATCATTACTAGACATCATGATCAGACACCATTTCTAAATATTAGTTAACTTTTCCAAGTTTGAGATGGCTTTTCCCCCCTTACATCTGAGTTGAACCAGCTTTTAGGCAAATACCATGTGTTAACCAAATCTAAGAACCTTTAAAATACATTAATCATGTATACTTAATAATCTGAGTTTTAAAATTAATGCTTGACCTAATAACATTGTTTTTATTTGTATAGGGAGCATTATGATGGCACCAGTCTCTACCCTATCAGTCTATCTTGGCTGAACATTGTACATGACAGCGATATTCTCCCTTCTTTCCAACTGTTTCATAGAAACTTTGCACACCAAACTTAGAACTGGTTGACTCAATCGGTGGTATATCTCCTCTTTTCCTTTTTTATTTTTTAAAGTTATAATTTAAATTCCAGTTAGTTAATTTACAGTATAATATTAATTTCAGATGTACAGTATAGTGATTCAACACTTCTATGCACCACCCAGTGCTCATCACAAGTGCATTCCTTAATTCCCATCATCTATTTAACCCATCCCCCTCCCACCTCCCCTCTGGTAATCATCAGTTTGTTCTCTATAAGTAAGAGTCTGTTTCTTGGTTTGCCATTCTCTCTCTCTTTTTTTCTTTTAACTCTTTGCTGCTTGTTTGCTTGTCTGTTTTTTTAATGCCATATATGAGTGAAATCATATGATATTTGTCTTTCTCAGACCGACTTATTGCACTTGGCATAATACTCTATAGCTCCATCCATATCATTGCAAATAGCAAGATTTCATTCTTATTTATGGCTGAGTAATATTCTATCATATATATATATATACACACATATATATATATATCACATCTTCTTTATCCATTCATCAGTCAGTGGATACTTGGGCGGTATCTGTAATTTGGCTATTGTAGATAATGCTATTAACATTGGAGTGCATGTATTCCTTTGAATTAGTATTTATGTATTCTTTGGGTAAATGCCTAGCAGCGGTATTGCTGGATCATAGGAGTGCTAAACTTTTAACTTTTTGAGGAACCCATCATACTGTTTTCCAGAATGGCTCCCTCAGTTTGCATTCCCATCAGCACTGCAAGAGGGTTCCCCTTTTTCCATATCCTCACCAACACCTGTTGTTTTTTGTGTTGTTGATTTTAGCCATTCTGACAAGTGTAAGGTGATATCTCATTGTAGTTTGGATGTGTATTTCCCTGGTGTTGAGTGATGTTGAACACCTTTTCATGTGTCTGTTGGTCATCTGCGTGTCTTCTTTGGACAAAATGTCTATGCATGTCTTTTGCCCATTTTCTTTCTATTTACTGGACTACTCATTTCTTGGATGTTGAGTTTTATAATTCCTTCTATAATGTGGAAACTAATCCTTTAACAGATACATCATTTGCAAATATCTTCTCTTGTTCCATAGGTTGCCTTTTAGGTTTTGTTTGTTTGTTTCCTTTGCTGTGCATAAGATTTTTATTTTTATGTAATCCCAGTTGTTTATTTTTTATTTTTTATTTTGTTTCCCTTTCCTCAAGAGACATATCTAGAAATAAGTTGCTATGGCCAATGTCAAAGAAGTTACTGCCTGTGTTCTCTTCTAGGATTTTCATGGTTTCAGATCTCACATTTAGATCTCTAATCCATTTTTAATTTATTTTTTATATGGTGTAAGAAAGTGGTACAGTTTCATTCTTTTACATGTTGTTGTTCAATTTCCCAACACCATTTGTTGAAGAGACATTCTTTTTCCCATTGGATATTCTTTCCACTTTGTCAAAGACTGACTGAACTATATATATGCCAACAAATTAGACAATGTGAGAGAAATGGATGCATTCCTAGAAACATAAAACTAGCAAACTGCAATAGGAAGAGATAGAAAACCTGAACAGACACATAACCAGTAATGAGATTGAAGCAGTTATCAAAAATCTCCCAACAAACAAGGGCCCAGGGCTGGATGGCTTCCCAGGAGAATTCTTCCAAATAGTTAAAGAAGAATTAACACCTATTCTTCTGAAGCTGTTTCAAAAAATTGAAAAGGAAGGAAAACTTACAAACTCTTTCTATGAGGCCAGCATTACCTTGATCCCAAAACAGAAAAAGACCTCACTAAAAAGGAGAATTACAGACCAATAACCCTGATGAACATGTATGCAAAAATTCTCACCAAAGTACTAGCCAATAGGGTCCAACAGTACATTAAAAGGATTATTCACCACAACCAAGTGGGATTTATTCCTGGGCTGCAAGGTAGTTCAACATCCACAAATCAATCAATGTGATACACTACATTAAAAAAAAAGGGGGGGGAGAACCACATGATCCTCTCAATAGATGCAGAAAAAGCATTTGACAAAGTACAGCATCCTTTTTTGATTAAAAGTCTTCACAGTGTAGTGATAGAGTGAACATATCTCAATATCATAAAATCACATAAGAAAAGCCCATGGCAAATATCATTCTCAATGGGGAAAAATGGAGAGCTTTTCCCCTAAGGTACACAGCAGGGATGTCCACTTTTGTTCTCACCACTTGTCTCACCATTGTTCCACATAATACTAGAAATCTTAGCCTCAGCAATCAGACAACAAAAAGAAATAAAATGCATCTGAATCAGCAAAGAAGAAGTCAAACTCTTACTCTTTGAAGATGACATGATACTCTATGTGGAAAACCCAAAAGACTCCACCCCCAAATTTCTAGAACTCATATAGGAATTCGGCAAAGTGGCAGGCTATAAAATCAATGCATTTCTATACACAAACAATGAGAGAGAAGAGAGATTAAGGAATTGGTCCCATTTACAACTGTACCAAAACCCATAAGATACCTAAGAATAAACCTAACCAAAGAGGAAAAGGATCTGTACTCAGAAAACTATAGAACACTCATGAAAGAAACTGAGGAAGACACAAAGAAATGTAAAAATGTTATATGCTTATGGATTGGAAGGAAAAATACTGTTAAAATGTCGATGCTGGAGGGGGAAAGGAACCATGAGAGACTGTGAACTCTGAGAAACAAACAGGGTTTTGGAGGGGAGGAGGTGGAGGGTTGGGTGAGTCTGGTGGTGGGTATTATGGAGGGCACATGTTGCATGGAGCACTGGGTGTGGTGCATAAACAATGAATTCTGGAACACTGAAAAGAAATAAAAATAAAGGGGAAAAACCCTAAACTTACACAGGAAAATAAAATATGCGTATCTTAATAAAATCACAGAAATATAATATTCTTACAAATTTACACATTTCCATGAAATATTTTGGAGATGGACACTTATAGGTCACCAAGATTTTAACTATGAAAGGATTTCTTTTTCAAAATATGTGTCAATCTTCTCAAGAGCTGCAATGTGTCCTGAATAAATCACAGTGGAACAACAACAAAAAAAGCTGATGCTATAGAGCAATCTATACATTCAGTGCAATCCCTATTATATACCATCAGCTTTTTTCACAGAACTGGAACAAATAATCATAAAATTTGAATGGAACCAGAAAAGACCTCAAAGACCCAAAGGAAAGTTGAAAAAAAAAGTAAACAAAAACCAAAGCAGGTGACATCACATTTCCAGACTTCAGGCTCCATTACAAAACTATAATCATCAACACAGTATGGTACTGGCACAAAAAGAGACACATATATCAGAATAGAGAACAGAATAGAGAACCCAAAAATAGACCCTCAACTCTGTGGTCACCTAATCTTCAACAAAGCAGGAAAGAATATCCAATGGAAAAATGATTGTCTCTTCAGTAAATGGTGTTGGGAAAATTGGACAGCTGCATGCAGAACAATGAAATTGGACCATTTCCTTACATACACAAAAATAGACTCAAAATGGAAGAAAGACCTAAATGTGAGTCAGAAACCTATCAGAATCCTAGAGGAGAACACAGACAGCAAACTCTTTGACCTCAGCCACAACAACTTCTTGCTAGACATGTCTCCAAAGCAAAGGGAAACAAAGGCAAAAGTGAACTATTGGGACTTCATCAAGATAAAAAGCTCTTGCACAGCAAAGGAAACAGTCGACAAAACCAAAAGACAACTAACAGAATGGGAGAAGATATTTGGAAATGACCTTTCAGATAAAGGGCTGGTATCCAAAATCCATAAAGAAATTATCAAGCTCAACACCCAAAGAACAAATGATCCAATCAAGAAATGGGCAGATGACATAAACAGACATATTTCCAAAGAATTGGCCACCAGACACATGAAAAAAATGTTTCACATCACTCAGCATCAGGTAAATACATATCAAAACCACAATGAGATACCATCAGACACCAGTCAGAATGGCTAAAATTAACAAGTCAGAAAACAACAGATGTTGGCAAGGATGTGGAAAGAGGGGAACCCTCTTACACTGTTGGTGAGAAGACAAGCTGGTGCAGACACTCTGGAAAATAGTATGGAGGTTCCTCAAGAAGTTAAAAATAGAGCCACCCTATGACCCAGCAATTTCACCACTGGGTATTTACCCTGAAGATATAAAGATAGTAATCTGAAGGGACACCTCCATCCCAATGTTTATAGAAACAATGTCCACAATAGCCAAATAATGGAAAGAGCCCAGATGTCCGTGGACAGATGAATGGATAAAGAAGATGGTGTGTGTGTGTGCGCGCGCGCGCGCGTGCATGTAATGGAATATTACTCAGCCATCAAAAAATGAAATCTTGCCATGTGTGATGATGTAGGTGGAACTAGAGGGTATTATGCTGAGTAAAATAAGTCAATCAAAGAAAGACAATTGTCATATGATCTCACTGATATGTGGAATTTAAGAAACAAAACAGCATCATAGGGAATGAGAGAAAAAAATGAAACAAGACAAAACCAGAAAGAGAGAGAAACCCTAAGAGACTCTATATTATAAGAAACAAACTGAGGGTTGATGGAGTGGGGAACTGGGGGGAATGTGGGAATGGGGGGAATGGGGTAAAATATCAGTCTATTCAAGTTTTTTATTTCTTCCTGTTTCAGTTTTGGTAATTTATATGTTTCTAGGAATTTATCCACTTCTTCCAGTTTGTCCAATTTGTTGGTTTATAGTTTTTCATAGTATTCTTTTATAATTGTTTGCATTTCTGTGGTGGTGGTTGTGATTTCTCCTCTCTCATCTGTGATTTTATTTATTTAGGTCCTTTCTCTTTTTGATAAGTCTGTGTAAAGGTTTATCAATTTTATTAATTTTTTGAAGTACCACCTCTTTGTTTCATTGATCTCTTCTATTATTTTTTAGTTTCTATATCATTTATTTCTGTTCTCTTTATGATTTCCTTCCTTCTGCTAACTTTAGACTTCATTTGCTGCTCTTTTCCTAGCTCCTTTAGATATAAGGTTAGGTTATTTATTTGAGATTTTTCTTGCTTCTTGAGGTAGGCCTGCTATACCTGCTATTGCTATTTACGTACCTCATTGGACCACTTTTGCTTCATCCCAAAGGTTTTGGACTGCTGTGTTTTCATTTTTATTTGTTTCTGTGTATTGTTTTTTTTTTTTTTTTTTATTTCCCCTTTGATTTTACTGGTTAACCCATTCATTGGTAAGTAACATGGTGCTTAACCTCCATGTATTTGTGGTCTTTCTGGATTTTTTCTTGTGGTTGACTTCTAGTTTCATAGCATTGTGGTCAGAAAAGGTACATGGCTTGACTTCAGTATTTTTGTATTTTCTGAGGCCTGTTTTGTGACCAAATATGTAATTTTCTACTCTGGAGAATGTTCCGTGTGCATGTGAAAGGAATGTATATTCTGTTGTTTTAGAATGGAATGTTCTGAGTATCTCTATTAGGTCCATCCAGTCCAGTGTGGCACCCAAAGCCATTGTTTCCTCGCTTATTTTCTGTTTATATGATCTGTCCATTGATGTAAATGGAGTATTAAAGTCCTCTACTATTATTCTGTTATCAACCAGTTCCCATATTCTTGTTATTAATTGTTTTACATATTTGGGTGCTCCCATGTTGGGTACATAAATATTTACAATTGTTATATCTTCTTGTTGGATTGTCCCCTTTATTATTATATAGTACCCCTTTTTGTTTTTTGTTACAGTCTTTGCTTTAAAGTCTAGTTTTTCTGATATAAGTATTGATATTCCTATTTTCTTTTGACATCTATTTGCATAATAAATGTTTTTCCATCCACTTACTTTCAATATGCAGGTTGACTTCTGGGATATTTAGGATGATTTAATAGTTATCTAGTTGTATTCATGGGACAAGGGAAGCCTTGGGTCCTCCTACTCCATTGTCATATTCCTGCTCCCCTCTTCTCTTTTTCCTTTTTTAATCTTTAAAATACAGTGGATGGAATTGTAAATACTGTTTGGAGGTTGTAGCTGAAAGGTCTTTTATTTGATTTTTTGTAAATCTTGGATTAATTTTAGACAATTACTCTTGACTTCGTAGATAGAGTCTATTTTTGTCCAACAAGTATAACCATCCAAAATGTGTATGTACCTAACAAGGTGTCAAAATATGTGAAACAAAAATTGTTGGAACTGAGAGACAAATAGACAAATCCACTATTATATTGAAACTTCAACACCCTTTTTTTAAGTAGTTAAGAGATCAAGCAAGTGGAAGATAAGTTAAGATACAGTTGGCCTGAAGAGCACTATCAATCAACTGGATCTAACTGACATTTATAAAATACTCCCATCTAACAACAAGCAGCTCATCTGGAGCATTCACCACATTCTGAGCCATAAGACATGCCTTAAGAGATATTTAAAAATGAAATTGTACAAAGGATGTCCTTAGGCCACAGTCAAATTAAACTGAAAATCAAGAAAAGATTGCTGGAAAATTACCCAAATATTTGGCTATTAAACAATACACTTCCAAATAACACATGAGTCAAAGATAGATCTCAAGGGTTTGGAAAAGAAGTATTTCAAACCAAATGAAGGTGAAAGTACAACTTACAAAATTTGTTGGATACAGCAAAAGCAGTGCTTGAAGGGAGTTTTATAGCATTGAATGCATATATTAAAATAAAAAATCAAAATAAATAAATCAAAAGAAAAAAATCAATAATCTGAGTTTTTACCTTAAGAAACTAGAAAAAGAAAAAAATTAAACCTGAAGTAAGCACAAGAGAATTAATAATAAAAACTAGAACAGAAATCAATGAAATTGGAAATAGGAAGTCAATGGAGAAAATCAACAAAACAAAAATGTGGTTCTTTCTGAAGATTGATTAATAAACCTCTAGCTAGGATAACTAAGAAAAAAGGAGAGAAGACACAAATTATTAACATCAGAAAGGAAAGAGGAAACATCCCTACTGATCCCAAGTGGGATTTATTCCAGGTATGCAAGACTGTTTAGCATTTAAGAATCAATTAATGTAATCCATCATATCAGCATGGTAAAGGAAGAAAAATCAAATGATCATATCGATAGGTGTAGAAAAAACATTTGACAAAATCCAACACACATTTATGATAAAAACTTTGGAGCAAACTAGGAAAGAGAGGAACTTCATCAACTTGATCTATAACATCAACAAAAACCCTACAATTAACATCATACTTAATGGTGAGAAACTAGATGAGTTCTCCCTAAGAACAGGAAGAAGGTAAGGATGTCTGCTATTACCACTTCTATTTAACATTATATTGGAAGTCTTAGCTAATGTACTAAGACAAGAAAAGGAAATAAAAGGTATACAGAATGGGAGAGAAGAAAAACAACTATCTTTGTAGATGATATGATTATCTATATAAAAAAATGTGAAAGAATCAACAGAAAAAATCTGGAACTAATAAGAAATTGTACCACGATTTCAGGATATAAGGTTAATATATAAAAGTAAATTGCTTTCTTACATACCATCGATGAAAAGTTGGAATTTGAAATAACAACACAATATCATTTATGTTAGCACCAAAAAAAAACCAAAAACAAAACCTTAGATACAAATAAATCTAGCATGATATGTATAGGATATATATGAGATAAACTGAAAACTGATGAAAGAAATCAAGGAAGATCTAAATATTTGGAATGATATTCCATGTATATAGATAGGAAGGCTCAATATTTTCAAGTTGTCAGTTCTTTACAACTTGATCTGTAAATTCAATGCAATTCCAATCAAAATCTCAGGTTGTGGCTATCAACAAACTGAGCCCAAAGTTTATATGGAAAGGTAAAAGAACCAAACTAGCCAACACATTATTTTAAAGAGAAAAACAGGCTCCTGGACAGCTCAGTTGTTTAAGCATGCTCAGGACATGATCTCAGGTCCTGGGATTGAGCCCTGAGTCAGGATCGAGTTTGCTTCTCTATCTCCCTCTGTCCCTACCTCTTCATATAAGCAAATAAAATCTTAAAAAGAGAAGAACAAAATCCGAAGACTAACACTGCCTGTCTCCAAGATTTTATATAAAACTATAGAAATCAAGACAAGGTGATCTTGGGGGGGAAATGGATAAATAGTTCAATGGAATAAAAGAGATCCCAGAAATACACCCAAACAAATATAATCAGAAGATCTTTGACAAGGAAATAAAGGTAATCTAATGGAGAAAGGATCATCTTTTTAACAAATGGTGTTAGAACAACTGGTTATCCACATGCAAAAAAATTAAGTCAAAATGGATCACAGCCTTAAATGTAAAATGCAAGGTATAAAACCACTGGAAGATAACGTGAGAGAAAAAATCTAGGGGCTCTTGGGTTTGAAAATAATTTCTTAGATACAACACAAAAAAACTTGATCCATGAAAGATAAAACTGATTAGTTGAACTTCATTAAAATTTTAAAATTTCTGCTCTATGAGAGACACTGTTAAGAGAATGAAAAGACAAGCCACAGACTGAGAGGAAATATTTGCAAAGCACGTATCTGGTAAAGAACTGGTGACCCACATTATACAAAGAACTCTCAAAGCTCAATAACGAAACAAATCATTTGTAAAAATGGGCAAAATATATGAACAGACATCTCATCATAGAAGAAATAAAGATGGCAAATAATCCTATGAAAAGATGCTCAACACTATATATCATTAGGGAACTGTGAAGTAAAACAACAATGATATATCGCTACATACCTAAAATCCAAAACACTGACACACGAAATGCTGGCAAAAACATGGAGCAGCAGAAATTCTCATTCATTGCTGGTGGACATGCAACATGGTATGGTCACTTTGGAAGACAGTTTGGCAGTGTTTACAAAACTAAACATACTCTTACCGTATCATACAGCAGTTGAACTCCTTGGTATATTCTCAGAATGAGTTGAAAACTATATCCACACAAAAAACCTTCACACAAATGTGTTTATGGCAGCTTTATTCATATTGCTAAAACTTAGAGGGAACCAAGGGTGAAAGGATAAACAAATTGTGTTACATCCAGACAGTGAAATATTATTCAGCAATTAGAAGAAATGAGCTATTAAGCCACCAAAAACAAAACAAAACAAACGAAATAAAAAATAAACAAAAACATATGTAGAAACTTAAATGCATACAGCTAAATGAAAGAAGCCAATCTGAAAAGGCTACATACAGTATAATTCCAACTACATAACATTATGAAGATAGTAAGATTAATCATGCCAGAGGTTCAGGGGAAGGGAGAGATAAATGGGAGCACAGGTGATTTTTAGGGCAGGAAAACTATTCCGTATGCTATTGTAATGGTGGATATACGGCATTATTTGTCAAACACAGCAAACCCTAATGTAAACTATGGATGTTAGTCAATGCTAATCTATCAATATTGGCTCTTCAGTGTGACAAATGTACCACATTAATGCAAGCTGCTTAGTAATAGGGGAAAGTGGAGGTAGAGAGTAGGAGGAAGGATGGAGTTTCCTGTACCATATGGGAACTCGCTATACTTTTTCCTCAATTTTTCTGTAAACCTAAAATTGCTCAAAAAGTAATTAATTTTTTATTAAAAAGAAGAGAGAGAAAGAGAGCCAAAGTAGGGAAAACGGTGAGCACAGGCTGCACTTCCCAAACTTCTCTCAACCTGTTCATGGTAGGGGGTGACTCTACAGGAGGCTTTAGCTACTTCCAGCCTTACTCAGAAAATTATTGAGCACAATATGTCAACACACCTGCAGTGCATTTATGGCTTAGGCTGCAGAACACCTGTTGGGAAATTTTGCTCAAAGAAAACAAGAGAAAGTGAATTTTAATGGTAGTTTTAATTATCATTGTAAAAAATTATGAGCTGCATACTGATTAATTAGCAAATTTGGAAATAATTATTTCTCTTGCTGGCAGGATGTGGTGAAGCTAGAATGCTTTAACAATGCAGGTTTCAAAATGTTATAGACCTTTTCTTAATTCCACAAGTTTTTAAAACCCTATAAATACTCTATACTTGAATTCAGTAATTCTATTACTGGTAATTTATGCTATGGAAATGAATTTAGTGAATTACTATTGTACAAGAATGTTTGTACTACATTATTTATAATGACAAAACATGGAAACTATCCGAATATTCATATAAAAGGAGAGTGATTAAACAATCTCTGTGCATCAACACAATAGAATGTGACACAGACATTACAAATCATGATTAGGAAGTTTGATTATGGTTGGAATTGTTAATCATCATGATTACAATTAGCTCAACATAGCAATATATGAAAAAGTATAAATACAAAAGCTTTATATATCACATTCTTTTCATTGAACCTCCACAAGTTTGTACATGCTTACCCCTTAGCTTGGAATAAACAAATCAGTGTATAATAAAACTATGTAAACATCTTATGTGAATATACAAATACCAACAAGGCTTTGAAGTTGAAAAGACACATGGTAAGATTTAGGTTTTCTTTGTAATTTTTAAATTTTTGTCACTGTATAATAAATGATGAACAGTGCTATCTAGCATAACATTCTCCCAGTCCATTAGGGATTAAAGATACTTGAATGATCACCTTTATTTTTTTTTAAAGATTTTATTTATTTATCTGAGAGACAGAGATCACAAGTAGGCAGAGAGGCAGGCAGAAAGAGAGGAAGAAGCAGGCTCCCTGCAGAGCAGAGAGCCCAATTCGGGGCTCAATTCCAGGATCCTGGGATCATAACCTGAGCCAAAGGCGAGGCGTTAACCCATTGAGCCACGCAGGTGCCCCGAATGATCACCAAATGATCACTACTGTCATTATGGCAGTAACAGCACTAGCAAAAAAAAAAAAAAAAAAAGTCCTGAAAATTGAGGTACCTTTCCAGATAATTTAACATCCTGACCACCACCACCTCATCTATCCCCCTAACATTTATTTTTTTTAAGAGTTTATTTATTTGACAGGTCACAACTAGCAGAGAGGCAGGGGGAAGTAGGCTCCCCACTGGGCAGAGAGCCCGAGGTGGGCTTGATCCCAGGACCCTGGGATCATAACCTGAGGGGAAGGCAGAGGCTTACCCCACTGAACCACCTAGGCGCCCCCCACCATCACTTGTTAAAAATTTTAGGTAATTGAAACAGGCTTTCTCCCCCCTAGATAACTGTCTCAACTCTCAATTCACTTTGCTGGTTAAAATATGTTACAACAGTCTTTCTCAAAGTTTAATTGTATATGAATCACCTGGGGATCTTGTTAAAAGGCAATTTGATTTAGTGGATTTAGGGGAGGGCTGAGAGTCTTACTTTCTAATAAGTTCCCAGGTGATGCTGCTGGCCCAAGGACAATTCTTCAGTAACAAATCCTAAAGCAATGGGGTAATTTACTTACTTAGTTAATTCAGATAATTCATGTACTTGCACACATATAAATACACATGTATATGTTTATACCTATGAATGCACATATGTATATTTTAAGTGTTCTGTTAAGCAAATTTTGGAAGTTGCCCAATTTACACTGCAATTAATGCTATCTAGACAACCGACTCACCTTAGTTTTCTTATTTTTTAATCAAAAATTATAAATAGTGGGTTACCTACTATTCCTAAATTCTGTGCAGAAGAAAGAGAAATGAAATGTTGAATCTGATCATTCTTGGCTGAGGTGTGACTTGTTCAATGATAAAAGCAAAATTTGGTTGTAAGTGTTCAAAAAGCATCAGTAGACTCTTAAAACTCTTGCTGATGGAGTTGACATCTAGCATTCTTCTTTCTCATAGACTATGCCCCTTAAACATTTGTTCGGTGAATGCCTCATGAACACTTACAGCTATATCTCTGTAATGCATACGCTGCAGCAATTTTCAGCTACTGCTGAAAACATCTTTTTTTCATGGTGTTCTCAAATGATAACCTGATAGACTTCAAGTATAATGAAAGTATTCATTTTGTGGAAAATCTTAAATCAGTGAGATGCTGTTTTCCAAGACATAGTGCTTGAATTGCTAATATCTTCCAGAGTCAGTGAGTAACTCTCATGGATTTTTTTTTTCCCAGACACTGTCCTCAGCAAAAATAATGCTAAGAGATCAGGGCACATCTGCAGGCAGCATCTGAAATACTCTTCTCACTTTTCTTTGCATAGATAATGCACTGCTTTCCCCCACTGAATAGGGATTGTTGCCATAGTAATTTTTTAAAACACTCCTAGATCAATATTAGAACTGCAGAAAAGTATCCTAGATATACTAAGCAACTTGGGAGTCTAAAACTATATCCTCACTCTTGTTTATTTGTTCAACTGTGGAATAAAGATTTAAGCAACTTCTCATGACTGGTCAGTTCCGTGATGCGAAGAATTAGTCCACAAACAAGGGTCCGGTGAATGCTTCCCAAGTAAGGGTCTATGTGAGCAGCTAGATAACAACAATGTTAAATGCAGAGGCTGGGTATCCGCCAATCTAGAAAAAAGTACATTGCTGTATGCATCGGGGGTCAGGATACCAGCTGTTCCTTAAAATGCACACTGTAATTTTTACCGTTTTATCAGTTCACCTAAGAAAATTAAATATCTTTCTTGTTTTACTGTCTATTCATCGTTAGCTTCCCATCACAATTCCCAACTTGTCCACATAAATACCACATAGTACCACACAAACCCTTCACAAAATACGAGAAACAAGTTTTAATTCCTTGTATTACAGAATGTTTAGAAACATTCAGATGGTTTAGAATCAAGAGCTAGAAGAAAAAAATAGACCAATTATGTGTCTGCTTCCTTCTGTAACAAAGCTGCACATACACAGGCGGTGCTTATTACGCCAAGATGTAGACATTTATTCCAAAAGAGCCCATTATCTTCAAGTGCTATTACACAAAGCTCCTCAAATTATCCCAGTAATGAATGTGCCTCTGAGGAGCTGAGTAGGAAGAAGCCTGGGTCCCAGCTGCAGCCCTGCTTCTAGCCATGTGACCCTGAGCAAGTCATTTTACCTTTCCCAAGCCTGGTTTTTCTGGTGTCGAAAAGATGAAGCTATTCTTCACAATCTCTGAATACCCTTCTGACCATAAAACCCTATGGCTCCATGATACAGTAAAATGTCAGGATCCCTTCCTTAATCATTCTTTGGGTTTTCTGCCCCACTTTTTATATTCCTTGCTAACATTCTTTCTAGTACCAAGTATCTGTTCTCATGGAGCCTTGGCAGTAAACAGAACCTATCTGTCAAAAAGATTTAATTCAGGGTTTTCCCAGTCATAGTATAGGAATAAATTCAAGGATTCACTCTGGGAGTTATAACTTCAGGGAGGATACTTGTAATATCAAACTTTAAAAATATGTACATGACAACTAAAAAGTGAGCATTATCAAGTAACTGATCAAGTTGCCTTAATTTTCTCTAGATCCAAATTTAGAAATATAAAATAATGCCATGCCATGTATGGCTTCTAACCACAGTCCTGTATTATTCTCCTATTGTGGACTTGATTGAAATTATGTAAAGCTAGTCCATTGATTTGTAAAATAATATTTGGCTCTTAAAATGCAAACTATTTTCAATATAAATTATCCCTTGTTTGACTGGTTGTAACAGTTTAGTTATATGGAAAGTACTCAAAGTGTGGGGCTTAGAATGCTAAATTATAATTTAAACATTATTTGGCATAAGGTTGTGCCACTAAGTGACTTCCTGGTTATCTTCATATGGTAAAGTGCCATCTACCCAAGTAACTGAAAACTGACTACATTTTCATTAGTTAGAAATTTCCCTTCATCTCCTTTTCTCCCAGTCATTGCTGGCCACTAAGACTTTCCTCACCAATATCTATTGCTTTAGTTGGAAAAAGTTCAGGAAAAATATTATGTGGGACCCCTAGATATCTAGATGTTAGAGAAGTAGTGATATAGTGATATAAATAAGCATATTCAGGCGCTCTCTCAAACTAAATAGAGTTAATAATTGTGACTTCCTTAATTAAACAGAGCTTTATATCATTCTGTCAACATCAGACAACATGCCAGAATAGTCTGGTGTGACCTGAGTCCCTCCCTGCGTCATCGTTCCTACGTATAGCTCCCAAAACATAGACATGCTGGATAAAACGGGACAACATCATAATTCAAGCCTAGCACAAAAGAAAGGTAAAGATGCAGGAAGCAGATGCCAAGAAGCCAAAGTCAGAGCAGTGTGTCATAGAAGTAGCCTAAAGGGACCAGAAAGGGAAGCCCGAGGGACAGCTAACTCAAGGATAAGCAGTTCAACCTGGACCCCATCAGGCTGGGAGCCAAACTGGACCCTGGGAGTGAAGGTTAGAGCTAAGAAGCATGGCCTGCACTAGGGAAAAGGGACCAGAAAAACTCCCCACTAATTTGCAAAAAGCTTGAGAAAAATTGCTGTTTGTCTGGGGCCTTGGGTTAGAAAACAGTCATTAGAGGAGCACCTGGGTGGCTCAGTGGGTTAAAGCCTCTGCCTTCGGCTCAGGTCATGATCTCAGGGTCCTGGGATGGAGTCCCGCACTGGGCTCTCTGCTCAGCCGGGAAGCCTGCTTTCCCCTCTCCCTGCCTCTCTGCCTACTTGTGATCTCTGTCAAATAAATAAATAAAATATTTTTTTTTAAAAAAGAAAAAATAAAACAATCACTAGAAATCAAAACCCAAGCTCTGTGACATGTGGGTATACAATTCGAATTAATACTATCTGTATGGTGAGGAAGGCCAAGAAACAAGCCTTAAAATTGTCCCAGAGCTACTGACACCTTAGGGCCCAGAGAAAGGAATTCCAACTGAGGGGATCTGGGAAGGCCTCTGGTGGTATTTAAATCAGAGCTTGGAGGATAAACAGAATTTCAACAGACATAATTAGGGGAGGAGTATTCCAGGTGGGGGCCTACTGGGCAAAGTCACAGAAAGGGATATGTGCCATAACGGGGTTTGTGAAGCGGGACTTGGGAAAACAGGCTAAATGGGGGTAGATTAGAGAGACAATATGGTCAAAGCTTTTTCATTGTGAAAATAGTATGTGTTCAAGTTGATTCCAAATGTCCTAACATATAAGGCAAGTAACGAAGGCTTGTTTCTTTCTGCTGTATAATGAATAGTATGAATAATGAATGATATGAATGAGTGAAAGGATTATTTAATCCTGGCTAACCTCCCCCTGAGTTTTCTTGGACTAAATTATTGCTCACCTTCAGATAGATAAATCCTTGGTGAGGCGACTCACCATGCCACTTTCTATAGAGAAGATCAAATGAGAGCAGCTCAGTCTTCTTTGGAGCATCAGTCCTTGTTATTTTCAATTTAGGGCTCATATTTGCAACTACTGTTTGTCTGGTATGTCTCACTCAATCATAAACAACCTCTCACTGAATCTCAGTTTTTAGCTGTCTTGGGAGATCATTACTTATCCCCTGATACCTTCCCTGGGATCTCCCTAAAGTATATTTGATATGGTCTACATTGAAAGTCAAATCATACTAAAAGAGCCTTGCAAAGATAGTGGCTTGTTGTTTTGCATGATGGGGTGGGTGTCACATAGAAACTTAATTTTATTAGTAAACTTTTTCAATTAAGAGCCAAATAGAAAATATTTAGGCTTTGTGGGGCTACCTCCAGTCTCCATCACATATCCTCTGTTGTTTGTTTGTTTGTTTGTTTTATAATATTTTTTAAAAAAGTAAAAACCACAGGGTACGTGGGCACCTCAGTCGGTTAAGCATCTGCCTTCAGCTCAGGTCATGATCCCAAGGTCCTGGGTCAAGCCCCCTGTCAGGTTCCCTGCTCAGCGAGGAGTCTACTTCTCCCTCTGCCCTTCTCCCTGCACATGCTCTCTCTCTCTCTGAAATAAAATCTTTTTAAAAAACATAAAAATCAGTCTTAGCTCACAAGCTATACAAAAACAAGCGAAGACCAGATTTGGCCCACCAGCTGTAGTTTACAAAGCCCTGCTATAGATTAATCCAAGGAATACAACATTTTTGGCATTTAATTACCAAGAAGTCCGGAGCTAGCATGAGTGAATGCCTGAGACCCTGAGGGATGACCGTTGGAGTGCTGAGAGCAGCTAACAGTGAATGTTAGGAACACAAGACCAGGCTTGCCTGAGCAACCAAAGCATTCATCAAAAGGAAATCATTTTCAAAGTGAAATCATGCTTGCATGACAAACAGCAGAATATCAATCCAAACAGATGTGTAGGAGGCAATGGAAAGTCAGAGCCATGGAACAGTAGATTATTAAAAGCAAATGAACTTAAGTGTCAGAGAAGATGTATAAAAATAGTTAAGAATGGAAGTTTAAGGAAGACCCTGTATCAAAATGAAACTGTACCCTGCTGCATCACCCACCCCCCAGATTCGAGTCATTTAAGACCAGCTGACCACCTATTATAATTATAAACTTATACATAAAATATCAAGCTCTGGTTCTGGAGAAAAGGGGAAGAACGTTGAGAAAGAGTAAAAGAGGGCAGAGGAGGAAAGGTAGGAAGGAAAAGGAAAGGAGGGAGAGAACAGTGAAAGGAAAGGAGGAGAACAATAGCATAACACCTAATAAATCTCTGAAGATGACCACTGGCATTCGTCTTAAGCCTAAAGACACTGCCAGGAGCAACAGCAACCAAAGTATCTGTTTTTCTTTTCTTCATTTCCTCCTACAAGGATATATAACATAGTGCCAGGATTAGTCACATGACCACACCCAGCTGCAGGGAGGCTGAGAAGTGTACAAAATAAGCAAATTGCCTTATCAGGAGGAAAGGGGCCATAGTGTTGGGGGAGGCTGTGACAGTCTTTGCCACACATGGCTATTGTAACTTTCACCTCGTTGTGGTGATTGAATATTTTTCACCTAAGCCAGAGATCTGAAACCACAAGATATTTAGGAAGCATTCAGAGTCACAGGCACGTGATTGGTCAAAGTATTTTAGTGGACAGACATTAGTAAACACTAGTACATTAAATAGAAATGAATGCACATAAAATGTACTGCTCTTTTAAGTTATTCAAAAAAACATGACAATAACCTTGAAAGAACAATAGGAATATTAAAGATAAGTTCTTTGACATGAAAACAATTTAAAAGTACTGTTCGACAGGGAGAATATATTCACAATACACACACCTCACAAAAGATTTGTATCCAGGCTATCTAAAGAACTCTTAGAACTCAACAATAAAAAGGTAAATAGCCCAACTTAAAAATGGGCAAAAGATTTAACAGACACTAAAAAGGAGATATATAAATGGCCAATAACTGCATAAAAGGATGCTCAATGTCATCAGTCACCAGGGAATACAATTAAAACCACAATGGGATTCCCGTATACATGCAGTAGAATGGCTATTAGTAAAAAGGCAACCAAGTGTTGGCAGGTAGAGAACCATGGAACTCTTTCCATTGCTGATGGGAATGCAAAGTGGTATAAGCACTTTGAAGAACAATTTGGCAGTTTCTAATGAAGTTAACATGCAGCCCAGCAATATTATTCATTAGTATTTACCCAAGAGAAATGAAGACATGTGTTCCCCAAAATATCTGAACATCCATACCAGTTGTATTCATAATCTCAAAACATCTGGACACTATCCAAATGTCCATCAATAGGTGAATGAATAATCAAAGTGTAGTTTATTTCTACAATAGAATTCTACTCATCAACAAAAAAGACAAACTACTATACTGAATACCCTAGATGAATCTCAAAAATGTCTACTCTATGAAAGAAGCCAGACACATAAAAATACATAATAATGATCCCATTTATACAATTACAGAATAGATTAAGGTAATCTACAGTGAAAAAAAAGCAGGTAATTGTGAAATCGTGGATTCATTTATTCATTAAACATGTATTCACCTAACACCTATTATGTGGTAAACATTGATCTAGGTGCTGAGGATTAAAGGATACATGATATTGTTCCTACTGTTAGCAAGCTCAGTCTCATGGAGGACTTGAGCTTAAAAGTAATGTCCATGCAGAGTAACAGGTGTTATAATAGAGGTGAGTACACACAGTACAGTGGGTATTCAAAGGAGCCACACATCTGCTTGAGGTCATTAGGAAAAACTTCGCTAAGAAAGTGAGTTAGGTGTTGAAGGATGAGTGTGCACTTCCCAAAAAGTCCAGGGGGGGCAGTATGCCCACACACAGAAAGAAACATGTTGAAAGTATACAGTTGAGAAATGGCTTCATGCCCTAACACTTTGGGGTGGATGGTAAGTTTCATGCAAGTGATGGGGTTGTGCCCTCATCAGGAAAAAGTATTTTGACTTTTGTCCTACATGCATTGAGCAACCATGAAAGGTTTTAAGCGGAAGAGGTAGAGTTCAGATTTGCAATTCTAGCAAAAGCAATGAAATGAGGTTCATTGTGGTTAATTTATTAAAGAACTAGACTCAGTTGTTAGTAAAGATCTCAGCAAGAACAACTTACTTTATCAGAGCCTAAAAATACTTCACATGGCCTGGCCACTACTCTACTCTCTAGTCTCATTTCCTGTCACATTCTCTCTTAATCAATGTTCTCTAGTCACTGATCTTTCTGCTTTTCCTTGGACATTACAAGCTCATTCCTGCCTTAGAACTTTGCATTAATTTTTGCTCTCTGGTTCCTTATTATTTTAGCCAGCATTCAAATATCACCTCTCACAGAAAACCTTTCCCTGACCTCCTTTGTCAAATGATTCCCTCTTCTTCATTAACTCATTATTTTCTTACTGAATCTTCCTCCTAGTCAAGAACCATGAAAGGTCTAATCTAAGATTGTACATTGCAAGCTAAATTAGCCTACCACAGTCTCAAAAATCCTGGCAGAAGACAGGATACGTCTGGGTCAGGCAAAGGACCTTATTACCTATGGTACAATACGTGCCATAAACTTCATGTTTGTATCAATACTTCTTGCTATCCAAGTCCCAGAGGTGAAAAGTATGGTTCAGGGAGATACTTCAAACATAGCAGGTTATACTGTGTGTGTTTCTTCTCTTCTTTGTTTTAAGGAGACTTGTCATTAAATTTAGAACCTACCTGGGTCATTGGGATGGTCTCATCGCAAGAGATCTTAATTACATCTGCAAACCCCCTTTTTCTAAATAAGGTAATAGCCACAGGGTCTGAGTATCAGGATAGGCACATATTTTCGGGGGCCACTATTCAACCTGCTACAGGGGTGTAGTTAGAAATTTTTTGAATCAGCATTTTAGGAGACTGTTTCAGTGCTCAAGAATATCAGGTGCCTGTAAGTAGTAGGAACACTACTACACTGAATAACTTGACTTAAACCATTGTTGAGTGATCTTTAGTGATTGCAAATGGTCTAGAAAGCCAAACTAATTTTATTGATTAGTTTTAAAAGCAGCAATGGTATGGCTAGAATCAGCTGATCAGACTTGAATAGCCACACCATAGCCTAAAAAATGTCTATGATAATGAGGGTCCACTGCTAGGCTTGAAAGGGGGCCAGAGATCCCATGTGGTCCATCAGTCAGGAGTGCATGGAAGCTAAGCTCACGAAATGCAGCCTTTCCCTACTGCCAAACAAGTCAACTATAGCAGGAATCACACATATAGCACGCAGCTGTGCTCAAGCCATGTGGTGGGTGTACTGCCATGTCTCTCATGATGACGAATTTCTGCAGCAATAGTGGCAGTTCCAATTGTGCAGGCTTGATCAACAGTTTGAATTCCAGCTGCTCTTCTCAACAAACTGATCCTTATCATGGACAGCCACCTGAGTGAGCCACCCAGTTAACACAGTTCGTGGCCTTAAAGAGGGATGTCTTTAATCTGCCTTCTGTAGTTTTCCAAGTGGCAAACCAAACAGCTAAGCCATTGATGACACTCCCAAGAATCAGCAGAAATATAACAAAGGTCATCAAGAGGAATATTTCCCTGAGCTATGAGAAGGCCTTGAGGTGGTCACATCCATTTTTCCTTTGCACAGCTGAACAGCCACAGCAGCCCAGTGGTTTAGTCAAGCCATCAGTGAACCAGGTCCAGGCAAACTTTTCCTTTAAGGACCAGATGGCAGATATTTTAGGCCTGTGGGCTATATGGTCTCTGTTGAAACTAATCTGCTCTCCCATCGTGTAAAAGTGGACAGTACATAGATGAATGGGTGTGATTATATTCCAGTGGGACTCTATTTACAAAAATAGGCAGTCAGTCTACAGAGTTTTTAAACCTCTATCTAAGAGAACCTCAGTAAATCAAGGGTCCCATTGAGCCAGTGGCTTTTGTTCAGGTGCAACAATGGGGGATAATACTTCCCCCAGAGGAATAGCTCCTACTTTTTCATGCAAAGGCAAGATGTTGCTAGGACCAGGATGGATGCCTTCTTATATATACTATTTCCATGTGACAAGCATGTTAGTGGTTGAGTCTAAGTCTACCCCCCTCACAATGGGTATGTCAGAGTCAAAAGATCCCCATGAACCAGGCATCAGTGTTGACAAGAACTAGACAGCAAATTAATACTTGCTTTTCAAAAGGAGTGTGCCTGGTAGCCATTCAGGGAAGTGAAATCTAGCTGAGGGCTGCCTCTTTACCAGAGGTCCCAAGCAACAAAATCAGTCACAGAGACTTGTAGCTCAAAGGGATCATAGGCTTTCTTGTTGTTTCTGTTGTTTTTGAATTCCACTTAAAGGGTGCTTATTTGTATACTAGCCCACATAAAGGACCAACTAAAATACCCACGAGGCACATACTATCTCTAATACCCCAAATGACAATAAGGAGCTGGGTCTGCATAATGGTGGTGAGTAACTAAAGAAAATTGAGAAAATTGCTGTGTAGCAATATTTCTTGACTGATGAAAGGATTGAACATTGTGACACCATTCTCCTCCCCACCCCCAAATTCACTCTGTGAGCAGGCCCCTGGATTTTATCAGGGTTTATTCAAGCCACTCCTACTGGCAGGCATGTGATAATACCACAGTCAGGACCACTGAGACTCAGGTTTCTGACTTGACAACCATCATCTGTATAGTGAAAGCTGCAGGCATCAGAGGGTAGAGGTATTCAAGCTAAATCTCAACTCACTAAATATCAGGGTAGTTTGTCCAACTAGCACTACTATATATGATTCTTCATGATCAGGAGAATCCCCTCCGACATTTATTAGACAGGGATGTACAAGAATATAACTTCAACTTACAAGATAGATTCATATGTAGAAGCAATAAAAACAGTCCATTGAATTGGCCCAAAGGGCCCCATCCACAAGATTATGTTAGCTTCCCTTCCCCACTGTGTGCCCTGCTCAAACACACAGGACTTCGTAGGATGAGGATGTGTTGGCTCTATCCAATAGAGTTTAAAAGTTTGAGGTCCTTCCCTCCCCAAAGTTCCCAGCATACTCAGATGGCTGTGTATGGCCTCCAGTCCCCTTTGGAAATAGGTTGGCATTGGTCCAGTCCCAATCATCTTTCTCTTAAAACCAGCTGAGGTAAGGGTCAAGGGATAGAGAGAGGTTAAGGGGAGTACAGAGAGGTACTGCACCAGTACTCAGACCTTTTTTTTTTTTTTTTTAACCATCAGTTTCAAGTAACCCCCTGTGTCACCGAACCAAATTAACTTCTAATGGCTTTAGTCTGTCTAAAACTCTTTATTCTCATTTTGAACACCATTCATTTCCACTTCAGGGATTTACTAACTCAATAGCTATAACTATATTGTCTTTAGGCTCTGGTCACAGTACTTGTTGCCCCACTGTCACTACAGTATCTCTTCTTCTTTCCACTCAGAGGCAAGTGAGTAACCAAAATTCCACAAGTGGCTTGTTTTAGTCCTACGTGTCTCCACGCAGCCTCTAAACATAGATTAATGGGTATGATAGTGTGTACCCTTACTAATCCCCTTCATACACCTTGCTCAAATTTGGATAAGAGCATTTGTTGCCAGATTCCAGAGAGTCCTTTCATATTCCTGAAACTGACCCATGTGGTTTTCATTCTTTCTTTTCCAGAAAGCCAGGTCTCTGTCAGCATCTTATATTCTCACCAAAAACCGCCGAAAACTATGAAGGGTCTGAGATTTTATCCTGTACTTGCAAACTAATAAGGTAGTCTGCCATGGTTTCATGGAGGGTTGCAGAAGATACTAGACTCTTGGTACTATAGACTGAATGTTTGTATCTACCCGGACTTTGTATGTTGAAACCTAATCCCCAATGTGATGATATTTGGAGGTGGGGCATTTGGGAAGTGATTGGTTTATGAAAACAGAGACTTCATGAATGGGATTAGTACCCTTATAAAATTTGCCCCAGAGATATCTCTTTCCCCTTCTGGGCTGTCAGGACATGGTGACCACCTACAAAATCATCTATGAACCAGGAAGAGAGCTCTTACCAGAATCTGAATCTGCCTTGATTTTGGAGATTTCAGAATGGTGAGAAAGTTTCTGTGGTATATAAACCACCCAGTCTATGATAGTTTTTTCATAGCAGCTTGAATGACCAAGAAACCTGGGGCACAGATAAAATAGCTAATACAGCACAGCAAATAGCATGAGCTTCACGTTTGTGTCACTTCTCTTTGCTCCTCAAATGTAGTGCGAACAATATGTAGATGAGCCCAGATGATTGCTGCACACACAATGGTTTGTATTATAACTCAGGAACCCAGGGCTTAGGGAACCCAAATCTTTTTTGTACTGGACAAGAAGCAAATTGACCTGCCTTCTATGCTAGAGGGAGACATTCTAACTTTCTTTTGTACAGCAAACAGCCTTGAAAAAACAGTTCAGAACAAAAAGGCAGTCAGTGCCTCTGTTCATAAGATAGGCAGAAATGCAAGACATTCATGAAGAACTGTCTCTGAACATTCAGTCTTGGTCTCTCTGTCTTGGTCTCTCTCTTCCCCCTACCATCTAAAACAGCACTTGTCACAGAGTAGAAACTCAATAAATACATGTTGAATAAATAAATCTTGTGCTTCAAAACCCAGTTTAGAACTAGTCTTGAGGGAACCATACCAGACCCCTGGGATTGAGATTCAGTGTTCAGGAATCCGGGCTTTCATAATACTTCTTATAGCATGGCACTTGTAATTGAACATTTTATGATGTAGTTCCTTTTATTCATGTTTGTTTGCTAAGATTGAAAAATCCTTGAATGTGAGGTGAGGATGGAGTCTTATTTACAGGGCTTAGGCTAGGATGAAGCAGGCGAAGCACCTCGGGTGTGAAATTTAAAGAGGCATTCGCTCTCAAGTTTATGCAAGTGTGCCCACAGTGCCTTGCTTGCCTGATGCTAGTCCAGCCCTGCTTATTTATCTTTGTATGTTCAGCATCCATTAAAGTGGCTCTTATCTAATAGATGTTCCATCAATGTTTGTTCCGCTAAAATGAATGGAATTTAAAAGATGACAAATGAAAAGAGCTTTAGACACATTTTGCTTAGTTTTCTGTACCTGATATTTACCCTTCACTCCTTTAGAGTCATGGTCTATCATTCCCTGTCCCACTTCATGGCACAGAAGGCTGACCTATATGAACTGCAAAAAAGGCACTCTTGCCTAGAGCTTCTAGGTGGGGTTGGTCAATGGGGACTCCCAGTAAAAGTTGGAAGAGCAGAAGGAGAATGTACTCGGAGTATTTATTCCTCAGCTCCCTCCCTGAAAGGTTACCTGGAATTAGCTATGTCTCCAACAAAGACATAGCTCCAGACAGTCACTCTCTTCAGGTTCCAGTGATTGCTCCTTCTTCTTGCTCCTTCCTGTCTGAGACGGGCAATGGCTCCCCATTGTGGCTAGCTCTGGAATGCATTCCCATACCTTTTGGTTTCCCTCTACTCTGCCTGTACCTTTTTGTGTAGTTCATTCATTAAAACTCTCTCAATTCCCTCATTTGAGTGTAATTTTTCCCTACTGGGTCTCTAAAAGAACATAATATTGGACCTCAAGAGAGATTTTTATAATAAACATGGGGAAAGGCAAAGATATAAAATACATCTCCTAATTTTTTTTATATGAAAGATGCCATTTTAAAAGATAATTTGACAGAAACTATGTATTTGATTTCAACGAAATGGATTTAATTTCAGTAGCTCATGATAGCTAAAACGGACGAAGTAATAAAATTAGGCCAAAGGGGAACTTGTTTGAAGGCTGGATAGATTGGTGATGTATTATGGATGATGGATACTGGAGGGTGGGTATATTTTTATAATTCAACCTTATCATTAATAAGTTAATAACAAACCTATACATCAAAATTAAAAGATTCAATTAAAATATTACCTAGTACCTTAGATGAATCCAAGAATTATTAGACCATAAAGACTTAAAGAGTCTAGAAACTAAATGATATCTATTCAAAACGCTTTTAATTATTTTAATGATTAACAGTATAAGTCTGAAGGGTCTTAATACAAAATGGCAGAAGTGGTCCTGGCTTGTAAAAGGTAAGCTTTAATTGAATAGAAAAGGGTTAAAGTTGATATACTGTTTCATCTGTGAAAGTCAATTACTGAAAAGTAGCAGAGCAAATTGATTAATAGGTGGCTTTAACAATGATTTTTATGCTTTGGTCACTACAAGTAGAGTGAGGGGTGGTAGAAATCCTACTAATTAAATTCATAAGATCTTAATAAACCCAGAGAATTGGTGATAACAGCAGGTTTAGTTTAATATGGGGTTGACATGTTAGATAGTGTCATTTAAAAAAAATCTTTGGACAAAATAGGAAAGGAAATTCCTTAACCCTTTCTTCTCTGCAAGTGATTACTTCCAGAAAGAATATGATTGCCTGTTAAATTTTAAGCGTGTTTAGAAAAATGCAGAGCAGAACTGAATTATTATGCAGATAATTGAATCCTTGATCTTATCTTTTTATTCAAAGACTCCATATAACTGACACAAGGATGAATTATCCAGATTATGATCTCATTTCTGGACTTTGCTTTAGTAATTGCAGATTAAAAGTCAACCAACCAACATTTACTGAACAGCAGCTGATTCCAAGGTTTTCCATATGCTGTCTTGTTAATTTTCCTGACACCTTTGTAGTGTAAGTGTTAACTGTATCTTACAGATGAGGGAACTCAAGTTCAGAGAGGCTTATAACTTGCCATGGAGTCGGATTTTAATCCACACCCCCACATGTAAGTCAGGCACAGTGTCCTCTAAACCATGTGGGCAAATAAATGAGAAATGAAACGTGAATGTGGGTGTCAAAGCCTCAAACTCCAGATGAACACCAGTACCCCAGAAATGTCTTTGCTCCACTGAAGTTCTAATTGCAAATTCCTTGAACACCCCTGAGGAGTCTGTCTCCAGGCCCTCTGGGAGCAAAGGCCAGAGTAAGTTTACAACAAAGTTGTTTGTTTTCTTCATCTGTTACCTGTCACTTTCTATGTAACTTTTTTACCTGATTTTTTGAGAAACAGAAGAAATGTTATGCCATTAACTGGTCAGCAGGTAAAAAGAGCCTCACAATTTATCTAAGGAACACAGAGAAGCTTTCTGGAAGACTGCATTTCCCTTTGCCAATGTTACGGAGAAACATTTTATTTTACGTATAGGAGATCAAAGCTCTGAAAGGGAACAAACAACAATTTAAAATTCCAATGCCTGAGGAAAAAAACATGTATCCAAAAAGATAATTCCTCAGGTGCTTACTGTCACTTATTCATAGAAAAAAGAATGCAGACAATTGAAAATATACGAGAAAACTGAAAGAAGGAGGTGGAGAGAGACAGAACAGAATAGCTGTTGTCTAGAAAAGAGCAGATGGTTCTCAGTTGGTAAGGATACCAATCCCATTCCAGTGGTGTGCGACTTAGTAGAGCCAAAATAAATGACATATTGGTCCAGAAAGAAAACTGCCACAAGTATAAGCTGGCCAGAGAAATGAAGAGCTAGAGGATGTATCAAGGAAACATGGTTTTCATTTGCGTTTTCCCCTTGGTGTGACTTTGTGTCGTATGTTCCTCATCCCCTGCATGTTGAACAATGGGGTGAGCTTCTTTCTAGACCATCATTCAGCAGCATACCCCAAAGCTGTCTCAGTAAATGCCCAGCAGAAACTAATCTGTACAAAAGCCCTGCACCCCGGAGAGGTCATGTAGTCCATTTCCTATCCCACGTCTCTGCCTTTCTCAGGCCATAAATTACAGTGACCTTCATCAGAAATAGTCTTGAGCAAGCGTACACTTCTTCTTTTTTTTTTTTTTTCCCTCCAAGGAGCCACTAGAATAAAACTAGAAAGAAGTGTCAACTAGCCTTTCTGTCTGAATTATTAAACCCGTTAGAAAGCAGGCAGTTTTTATGTTTATTCATTCATTCCTCAATTGTTTAACCAGTGCCTAGTCATTTCCAGAAGCTATGCCAGGTCCTGGTATTTCTGAGGATGGCGTGGTCGGGCTTTCAACCTAGATGGGAAGACAGGACACACAACACACTGCAGATAAGGGATTTCCAAGATAGGAATGCCAGTGTTGGAGAGCACAAAAAAGTTTAGAAACTTTACTCTTCAAAATATGCTCTTTCATGATTGATGGCACTGTTCCTTGCAAATAAACGTGTTGCAGATCCAAACCGGTCTCCAGCCACAGAGCGCTGCCTACAACCACCCCCCCTTCTATAATTCCGAGGTCACTTCTAGATAAACTGCAAGCAGCGTTGGTCATGTGAGATGGCTTTGATAAGCAGTGCTCCTTTACAGTGAAGAGATACTCTCCCTACCTGAGCAGTTTCCAAGTGAGCAAACCCTGACTCAGTTGTTACAGCCTCTTAATGAGTTCCTTTACATGTAGAGAAGTCTTTCCTTATTTTAGCTGTTTTGTGGGGGGAAACATAATTCAAATAAGAAAGCTGCCCGCAAAGTAGTCAATGTCTCACTCTAATTTATATCATGTCTATGTCGGAGAAGGTATAGTAGAAGACATGCATGGATGAGGTCAGTTCTTCCTTTTAGTAAGCTTGCTGAAGTCCTGAAAACGGGGACTCCCAAGCGCAGAGAACAGCATTTCTCCTTCTTTCCCTAGCTGGTTTCTTCTTCTGTTAAGCTTTCAAAGTGGAGAATATGGTCTCCTGCTACCAGCACTACTCCCACTTCCAGGGCCAGCTAATGCTTCTCCAGAGGGAGAAGGGGGGGGCGGTGGAGTAGAGAAGCAGGGACGAGAAAATTTCAAATTTCCTTCCGCTTCTTCTCCAGGAACCTACCTCCTGCTGCAGAAATAGCAGGCGTGGCAAATAGGGATATTCCCCCGCCTCTTTGCTGCCCTTTTATTCACTCTATCTGCATTGCAAAAAGTCACAGGAGGTCACCAAGTGCATAATCCATCATGGTATTTTGACAGAATACCTTCAACCATGCTGAGGGAAGACACCAGGTCATTAAGGGCTTTCAACACCGGAGGAGGAGACCTGATTATATATGAACCGAATTACCTCTCTCTTGGCCATAAGGGATATTAATATTGAAATGGATTTCCTAAAGGTTGTTGCAGGATCCTCCTTCCAGGACCCCTTGAAGAAGAGAATACTACCTGTGCCTAATACTAGAGGGGGAAGGAGAAGACCCTGGGGGTGAACAGTTTAGCCCCCAAATTTTCTTCCAGTCTCAGAACTTCTATTAGACCTCTATTAGATATGAGTTACATGTGCTTTGGCAAAGTGTCAGCCGTGAAATGAAACAAACTGCTGACCATTTACCTTCACTTATATCACTTTAGGGGTGTACGTCAGTGGTTGATGAGAAATAACAAAATTAATGGAGACTGTCTCCTGAAGAGAAATTGTTACCTTCCCTTCTGCTCCCTGTAGGCTTTCATAACCAGAAGAATCAGTTACCAGAAAGCCTGACGGAGAAAATAACGTGAAGGAATAAAAACAAGAAGAAATGATCTTTCAGTCAGTGACCCCATTTTATCCCCTTCTAAACAACCACAACTGCACTCAACATTTGTATCGACTTAAGTGAAAAACGTGAATTGGGCCCCTCGTTCCCATTGATTAATCACACTGAGAGACAAATCAGCCAAGAAACCAATTGAATTAAAAGGCTTCTTTATTTGCTGAACGAGATAAATAAAACCTAGGAACAATCCTTTAACATAGACAGTTATGACTCAGTTGTGAACACTCAGCACAAAACAATCTGGAGGCTACGGAGAGAAATGACAGCTATCATTATTATTGTTAACATTATTAGTTGCTATTATGGCCACATTTTATAAAAAGCTTATGAAAAATAGATGTGCCACAGTAAAATTTATCTTGAGAACTGAAAATATATTTAGGAAAAAAGATGCAGACTTCCCTGATTTTGCTTTAATAAAATTAATGTTTAATGCATCCTACTAAGTAATTTTTTTGGCCCATGACTGTGACTAAAAGCCTAAGCAGACCTTTACATTCTCAGAAAGGGTATAAGAGATAAAGAAATCAGGATGCTGAAGCAAAATAAATACCATTCTAGTTGATAATTATCTATCACACAATACAGTAACTTTCAATTAGCTTGGTCACAGTTTAATTAAAACCTAAGTTTTGGGACACCTGGGTGGCTCAGTTGGTTGGACGACTGCCTTCGGCTCAGGTCATGATCCCGGAGTTCCGGGATCGAGTCCCGCATCGGGCTCCCAGCTCCACGGGGAGTCTGCTTCTCCCTCTGACTTTCTCCTTGCTCATGCTCTCTCTCACTGTCTCTCTCTCAAATAAATAAATAAAATCTTTAAAAAAAAAAAAATAAAAAATAAAACCTAAGTTTTATTCGATCAGATCTCTAGGAAGCTGGTAATTTGCATCGGCCTTGTGCTTAGATTTTGTATTCTGTTCACCTCCAGTTGTTATTACCTGGTAATTCAGTAATGATTGCTTGTGACTGGGCCCTGGTAGTCACAAAATTTATCACCTCACCATAGAATGACCTCTTCTCACCTCTCCTTGGGTTTCTCTAACTTGTTTTATTCATGAGGGACTCTGTTCCAGGAAGCCAAATACAGTTAGTTATCAGTAGGAAAGGTCAGCACCTGGTTTCAGATAGCTCATAAGTTAGTGACACTACAAGGGGTTGTTTCATTGTATTATACATTTTGGGCGGAATGTACTGGAAAAGCAAAAGAGCAAACAAACAAAAACCAAGGCACTGTCCTTTCTGTAAAAAGTCTTTGATCTGGTTTAGAAAGGCATCTTCGCATCTTAACCCTATGGGGCTCCCAACCATTCTCACCTCCCCTGGCCTCCCCAGATCTACCTGGTACTCTTCCATCTCATCCATCTCCCTGAGACCTCTCTGATCTGTCACGCCCCTTAGGATAGCAGAGGTCGAAACTCCTTGACCCTCAGAATCCACACAATCTGGTCCCAATTACAAACATATCTTCTCCAGCCTCACCCTTAATAGCTTGCAATGATGGTGGCTTAAGCCTTTGTCCCCACCTGAGCTATCACCTCGCCTTCCTTTAGTTAGCCATATTCTACCTGCACTTCAAGTTCAAGTTCTCCTCATCCACAAAACTTGTCAGAATATCCTAGCCCTCAGCCTTTGCTCCCTTTCTCATTCACAGGACATTCTACTTTAGCAAAGATTTCACTTAGCCATCAATTTTCCTAATTAAATCGTGCTTTCCTGTGCAGAGGCCAGGATTTACACCTTCTTGATATCCCCCAGGCCTGTCCCAACATGATTTTTCCACACCCAGTAGTCATATGAATGAGATAAACATGGTAAGTACTTGATGATGTAATGCCTTAAAACATTCCCAATATGTTGACATGTATATCCATTGTATTTTAAGTCTACTTATGTCTTGCAATTCCCAACTATACTATATTTTCTCTGAGAGTCTAGATCATATCTTCTACTTTTTTGTTTCATTCCAAATTTCTAGCATAGCACTGTGCAAACTGAGATTAGAGATTTACTAGATAATTACTGGTTTAATTTAATTAACTTGATATAACTGACACAAACATATGCAAAATGAAATACAAATATCTATACCACCGCTAAGACTATAAGTTAATTATTATTCTTCAACAATGATAATAGCCCTTGTATTGACATTTCACTTCTGCGTCTAGTGGGTTATTTATTTAATTAATAGCCACTTGCCCATTAGCATCATTAGTATATCAAAATTATTTTTGTCTGAGACTTGCCAAAAAGAATAAATTATACATGTTTATACTCTATGAGTCTTAATTATATTACTTTAAGATGTATTACCTCTCTTTGATGATCTAGGAGCCCCTAATTAAAATAACAAATTAAGTATACAAAACATTAGCTTTATAACTCTTTGTAAAAGCAAGCATAATATATGAATTTACTGATGTTTTAAATCTTTTCTGAAATAAATCAAGATAAAATAAATAAATTTGATTCTATAGGACTTCAACTGATGTATGTAACAGACACACAAATGCATAAAGATACACTTGAGTTAATGTTAGTTGCATTTCCAGGGGCTTCCATGATTGGGTTTCAGGTTATTTGTTTCTTAGGGTTTTTTTGTTACTTATTGCTTCTGTCAGATCAGAAGAAGAAGGCTTTGCTGATTATGACATTCTCAGCTGTTATAAAGTTCTGTGTTGGAATCATCTTGGCTTCCATTCCCAACAAACAGTCCATTCTCTATTGAGATGATAGCCCACTAAGAAAAAAGGTTGAGTTTCATTCCTCTGTATATAGCTGTCTAATTTTCCCAGCACCATTTATTGAAGAGACTGTCTTTTTTCCCTTGGAAGATTTTTATTGCTCTGTTGAAGTTTAGTTGACCATAGAGTTGAGGGCCCATATCTGGGCTCTCTATTCAGTTCCATTGATCTTTGTATCTGTTTTTGCGCCAATACCATGCTGTCTTGGTGATCACAGCTTTGTAATATAGTTCAAAATCAGGCAACGTGATCCCCCCGCCCCCCGCCACCGGCTTTGTTTTTCTTTTTCAACATTTCCTTGGTGACTCAGGGTCTTTTCTGTTTCCATAAAAATTTTAGGACTGTTTGTTCCAGCTCTTTGAAAGATGCTGGTGGTATTTTGATTGGGATGGTACTGAAAATATAGATTGCTCGACTGTTCTTACACCATACACAAAGATGTATGAATGGTTGAAAGACCTCAATGTGAGAGACAGGAATCCATCAAAATCCTCAAAGAGAACATAGGCAGTAACCTTTTCAACATCGGCCACAGCAACTTCTTTCAAGACATATCTCCAAAGGCAAGGGAAACAAAAGCAAAAATGAACTTTGGGGACTTCATCAAGATTAAAAGCTTCTGCACAGCAAAGGAAACAGTCAAAAAAACAAAGAGGCAACCTAAGGAATGGGAGAAGAGAAGATATTTGCAACTGACACTATAGCTAAAGGGCTAGTACCCAAGATCTATAAAGAACTTCTCAAACTCAATACCTCTAAAAACAAATAATCAAGTCAAAAAAATGGGCAAAAGACATGAACAGACACTTCTCCAAAGAAGACATATGAATGGCTAACAGACACAGGAAAAAATATTCAACATCATTAGCCATCAGGGAAGTGCAAATCAAAACCACACTGAGATACCACCTTACACCAGTTAGAACGGCAAAAATTAACAAGAAACAACAAATGTTGGAGAGGATGTGGAGAAAGGGGAACCTTCTTAACACTGTTGGTGGGAATGCAAGATGGTACAGCCACTTTGGAAAATAGTATGGAGGTTCTCCAAAAGTTAAAAATAGAGCTACCCTATGATCCAGCAATTGCACTACTGGTATTTACCACAAAGTTACAGGTGTAGTGAAAAGAAGGGACTCATGCACCCCAATGTTCATAGCAGCAATGTCCACAATAGGCAAACTGTGGAAGGAGCTGAGATACACTTCAACAGAAGAATAAGTAAAGTTGTGGTCCATATATACAATGGAATATTGCTCAGTCATTAGAAAGGATGAATACCCACCATTTGTATTGACATGGATGGAACTGGAGGGGATTATGCTAAGTGACATAAGTCAAGCAGAGAAAGACAATTATGTGGTTTCACTTATATGTGGAACATAAGGAATAGCATGGAGGACATTAGGAGAAGGAAGGGGAAAATGAAGGGTGGTAAATCAGAGGGGGAGACAAACCACGAGAGACTATGGACTCCGGGAAACAAACCGAGGGTTTCAGAGGGGATGAGGGTAGGGAGATGGGTTAGCCCAGTGATGGGTATTAAGGAGGACACATTTTGCAAGGAGCAGTAGGTATTATTTGCAAACAATGAATCATTGAACACTAACTCAAAAACTAATGAAGTATTGATGGTGACTAACTTAACATCATAATAATAATAAATTTAAAAAGAAAGGTAAATAGCAGAGGCAAAAGAAATCAATGCCCAAGCCTACCTATAAGCAAAGGAACCAAGCCATTGTCTTGAATCTGGGCAGACTGAGCTTAAAATGGCTGCTGTGAGACACACTGAAGAATTTGATGTCATTTGCTCTACTTCTTGGAATTCATATACTGAAAGATTTCACTTTATCTTGAAGACACAGAGAAACATGAACAAAGAGAAACATGAACAAAGGAGACCATGGTCATGTTTTTATCAAGACTTAAGTGCACTCCACAGCCAGGTCCTTCACCACTTCTGTTTCACTGAGGACCAGATCATTTAATGAAATTACTGAATTATTAAAGAAGCACTTCTCACCAGCCCATCAGTCACTGTTTAGGGATTTATATTTCACAAACAAAATCAATAGTCTCATGAGGACATCACTGCTTATATTGCAGAACTGCACCATCTGTCAACATCGGAACTTGGGGAAATTTTTATATGACATACTCCTATGGAGGCATCTTATATCTAGACATCTTAAAAATAAGTTACTATGAGTGCCTCTTAACTACACCAAACTTGACACATTTAATAGTCCCAAGAAAAAAACATAGTTCATGAAACTCACTGTTAACATTCTCAGCAGTCAAGGCTATTATGGATGCAAAGATATTCTCACCACCTGCATCAACCAATGCTGGAAATGCCCAGTGCAGAAAAAATTACAGGTTCAAATTCTGCAAAACGCAACCCCCACTTCTTTCATTCACACACACATGCATGTATACATTTGTGCACAAGCATGTTCTGTGCACATTCAAGGCTATAAATCAAAGGTCCAGGAGTATGTATTCATATCACTTGACACCAGATGGTTTTTTTACTCCAATATCAGAAATCATGGGGAGGTGTATTATCCTCAAGGGTAAAGAGGGTTAGGTGACAGAATTTTTGCCACAGAAGTCATGTGCAAGGTAGAAGCCAATTCTGATTATAGAATGTCTCAAAATGGCCCCAAAGAGCTTCCTCAACCCCGCCCCCACCATGTGAAGACACAGCAAAAAGCCATTTATGAACCAGGAAGCAAGCTCTCACTAGACCATATATCTGCAGACACTCTGATCTTGGACTTTCCAACCTCCAGAAGTGTGAGAAATAAATGTTTGATGTTTAAGCCACATAGTCTATAGGATTCTGTTATAGCAGCCCAAATAAAGACAGAAGGATTCTAGGGAGAATTTGTGGAACTCACTCCAACCATTAGAACACTGCAGCTTCAGATGGGTTTTAACAGCTGTTTCAAAATCTCTTCTAAGAAAACAGAAGTGTACAAGGTGAACTAGTGTCCATTCTTCAGAATTTAGTCATTATACCAGTGTCCTTAGGAAAAAAAAAAAAAAGACAAAATGTTCTCAAACCACATTGCATGCACTATACCCCTGTTTGTTAGCTACAGATTACTCATCGTTTATGGATGTCTACACTTAGTGCGTCCGGCACTATTCTGGGTCTGATGACACAGTGGGAAGCAAAACAGACAAGATCCATGCCTTCAGAGAGCTTCATTCTGGTTGGGGAAATGGAAAATAAGTATATTAATAAAAATAATACAGTCTCATACTGATAAAGACTATACATAAAAGACTAGTAAGGCAATGCAATGACATTCTGAATTAAGAGAACCTTTAAAAAGCATTATAAAAATTATCTGAGAACAAAAATCCATGCACTGTTTATCCTAAGACCCCTGGAATCTAATGCTATGTGCACAATACTTAGTAGGAGTACAACTTTCTGCCTTTTTTTTTTTTTTAGCAGTTGTTGAATTAATTCTAAATGTATAAAAAATAAGACATCAACTGAAGCAGGAACTTTGAAAGAAAGGATTAGAAATTCACCAACAAAGCTTAAAATCCCTGGCAATCAAAATTCAAATGCAAATGGCAAGCAGCACATGGGAAGCATTTAGAGTTGCTCTCTGCCAAAGGATGGAGCTTCCAGCCCTCTGATCGGGGCACTTCACAAAGCCTCCCCATTCATCTAAAACCAGTACACTCTGTGCTCCCTGGAAAGAAGAGAACACTGGCTTTGCTTTGATTCAGATCTATTACGGCAGGACACACAATTGCTTCACTACTGCTGGACTTGAGGGAGATTCTAGGATGAAACCTAGGCATTCAAAACTATTCAATGTTGAACCTTCAGCCACACCTCCTGAGGGGTCAACCAAGACACCAGGTAGAGAAAGGAGGCATCCTCCCACAGACTGCCTACTGCTGAACTGTCCCTTCTGACTTGCCAATCAATAATAGCACATTACAAGGACGGACAGAAAGAGGCCATAGGTCCAAGGAGGAGGTGTTAGTTCATTTCCTTATTTCTCTGGGTGGTTGGTATTAGCTCCCACAGACATGTTTATTAAAGGAAGTAAGGTGTGGTGGTTCTGTTCTTAACTGTAAGAAGATCTTGGATTTGAGTCCTGCTGGTCTCTATTTATAACTGTAATTTAAAAACAAACAGGCAAACTGTCTGCTCTATCTCCTTAGAGCAGAGATACATTTTTGCAAACTCATTAATTGCCCCTGTAACAGAGACTGTTTATTACAGTTCAGGTTTCCTGTTTATTAGGATCACTAGTAGGAAATAACACCTCCACATTTACAGGACAACCTTCTGTTACAGAGGGAGCACCAATCCCAGGGTTCTGTATGTGCTCAGTCACATCCTGGCTGTGTGAATACTGACTTCATGGTCACATCTGGATTCAAATTTTGGTTCTTCTCTCTCTTAGCGGCATGAGTTCGGGACATCATTCATTCTCTTTAAGCTTCTATTACCTTCTCCATAAAGTGAGGTTGACACTACATACTTCAAAGATTTTATGAAGATTCAATAGTGATCTGTATTAGTTTGCTGGGGCTGCCATAACAAAATACCACCTACTGTGGGGCTTTAACAACAGAAATCTGTTTTCCTAGTTCTGGAGGCTGGAATCCAAGATCAAGGTGCCAACATGGTTGGAACCCTCTGAAGCATCTCTTTTCGTTTGCAGATGGCTGCCCTCTTGCTACCTGTTCACATGGTCATCCCCCTGAACACATGTGTCTCCCTGATGTCACTTTACTGTCTTATAAAGACACAAGCCATATGAGATTGTGACCCCATTCTAATGGCCTCATTTTAAATTAATCACCATTTTAAAGACCTTATCTCTAAGCATGATTAGGTCCATAACACAATATTTATATGGTACTTAATAAATATGAGATTGTTTCTCCTTACCCCTAGTTTAGAGGGTGGCCTAGATGGACAGATCTCCAAGTTTGGCCATGGATCCCTAAGGGTTAACAAGCTTCTTTCAGGGCATTTGTGAGATCATAACAATTTTCACAATAAAGTAAGACTAAGGCATTATTTGTCCATTTTTCAGTGCTGACTTTTGCAGTGATGGTGTGAAAGCAATGGTGGGTAAAACTGTAGCGCCTTTCCACAAATCAAAGCAGTGGCACTAAACTTTACTTGCAGTCCTTGTATCTTTCAACACCGTGGATTCACGATAAAAACAATCACCAATTTCACTTAAAGATATCCTTGATGAAGAAATAAAAATTATTAATTTCATTAAATCTTGACCCTTGGATACATGCATTTTTAATATTTGTATGATGAAATGGGATATTCACATAGAGAGCATGTCTATTTCATACTAAAGTATGATGGTTGTTTCAAGAAGAAGCACTCCTGTAGTTGTGTTGCAAGCTGACCTAACCTGCCATTTTCATGGAGGACCAGTTTACTCGTAAGACTTACACACCTACTTTGTTTAACAGTTTGACACTAGTATTTGACAACACTTTCTTGAAAATTAACTAAATGACCTCTCAATTCAAGGTAAAACAAATGAGCAAACAAATACAACTTTCTCAGTATTTGTCACCAATGATAAAATTGGAACTTTAAGGTAAAAGAACTCTGAAAAACTTGTATCTGTCATCATGAGCTTAACAGCTTTTTAATACTTAGCTATTTTCCTGATATGACCAGTAGTGATATTTTAAAATGTGATTTTAAAAAATACTGAGTAAGGAAATGTGCTGAAATTTGGAAGATCTGCATAATTCAGAGAAATAATATTTCTCAAATGACCAATGTATGCTTTTACAAAATCATGCATAGGTAAAAGATTCATTCAAAGTAGAAGGTAAGTCAATAGATTTTAAAATGAGAGTTCACTGATTTGGTTTCAGATTCTGTATCTTGTGCTCTGGTGCAATATCAAAGAAGAATATCTACAATATGTAGCAAGACTATTAAGTACACTTCTCTTTTCCAATTACGTATCTATGTGCAGCCAGATATTCCTCATATACTTCAACCAAAACAACATATCACAACACAGTGAATGCAAACACAGGTGTGAGAGCCCAACTTTTTTTTCTTTAAAGATTTTTAAAAATTATTTATTTATTTATTTATTTATAAGAGAGAGAGAGTGAGAGAGCTTAAGTTGGGGAGGGGAAGCACAGGGAGAGGGACAAGCGGACTCCCTGCTGAGCAGAGAGCCTGATGCAGGGTTCAATCCCAGGACCCTGGGATCATGACCTGAGCTGAAGGCAGACGCTTAACTGACTGAGCCGCCCAGGAACCCCACCCCCAATAGTCTCCTTTTTAACTTTTTCTTAAAGATTGTATTTATTTATTTATTTATTTGACACAGAGAGAGATCACAAGTAGGCAGAGAGGCAGGCAGAGAGAGAGAGAGCAGGCTCCCTGCTGGGCAGAGAACCAGAGGCAGGGCTTGATCCCAGGACTCTGAGATCAGGACCTGAGCCAAAGGCAGAGGCTTAACTCACTGAACCACCCAGGCGCCCCCCAGCCCCAACAGTCATCTATTGAGCAAGACATTAATTTACAGAAATGTAAAATAATGCCACTATTCTCAGTCCACTGTTTTTTTGTTTTGGAAAATACTGTTTTTAGGAATATGCATGATACTTATGTTACCACATGATAGGTTTATTATTATTTGTAAATGAATTATTAAATATACATTTTAAATACTTCTTAGCTTTTTTTTTTTTGAGAGAGAGAGCACATGTGCACAAGCGGGGGAGGGGTAGAAAAGACAGAGAGAAAGACAGAAACTAAAGCAGGTTCCACGTCCAGCACAGAGCCCAACACAGAGCTTGGTTGCACAGCCCTGAATCACGACCTGAGTCAAAATCAAGAGTTGGACACTTAACCAACTGAGCCACCCAGGCCCCCCCTTAGCTTTAACTTCTAATATAGCAAATATTTATAGATATAGCCCACTTAAACAAAATCTCTTTAGGGGTCCTCAATAATTTTTAAGCATATAGATGGTTCATAAGACACCTCTCCTGTGCCTTAAAAATACTGGTAACTGCTGGCCTAGATCAGTGTTTCTATGGCATAGTATACACACTGTTGATCATGCATGAGATGGTTCTAAGGGGGCATAGATACACTATAAAAATTTTATCATTATGAATTTATTTTAATTTTCTATGGTAAATGATACTGGCTTACCATTTTTCATAGTTTTACAGTTTTCCTCTTTTCATATACTGATTTATATTAAAAAGTCAATTTAATGGAAATACATGGATATGATAAAAATGGTGATGTTGTTTGTGAATGACTAAAGTGTGGGAAACCCTAGCTCCCAGAAGAGATTTTCAAAATCATATATTGCATAGGCTTATTTTTTCTAACTTGAGTCTTCTCACCCAACATTTTGCATATGAGTAAGTATAATGGTGAAAGAGAATTTTCTTGGATAACAAATTATTTTCCCTCCCAGTCAGACTACAAAGTTCCATTGGAGGCCTAGATGATTGGTGTGGTTTTGTTGTCTAGAGTAATCATTTGAAGTCTCCATTTCACTGTGGGTTTTATAGACAATAAGTTCTAGTTAGACAACTAATATTATTTGGTGAAACAGAAAACATCTTTTATCACTCTCATAATCTACCTACAAGTTGTATCAAGCTCTGGGCTTCCCTTGACACAGGAAATATCCCAAATTCATGTGTTGTGGTCATGGACTGATACCTCAATTCACTTTCCAATTCTATGACAAGAGGCTTGGAAGCCAGTCTGGAGAAAGAGGGTGGTCTAGGGGGTGGGGTGCTAAAATAAAGCCAGGATCAGAAGTTGTGTTCATATCCTGAGACTTTTCCCAAGGCTTTCCTTTCCTGCAAAACAAAGGATTGAACTAAATGATCTTCCAGTTGGAACAGCCTGACTCAGAAGACCAGAAACAGACAATGAGGAAGCCATTTGTCTAGGGAACTCTAAAGGGATGAGAACATCCACCCCGTCCCACTCAGGCTGCTGAGTGCTGGGCTCTGCCTTCATGGGTATGGACTCCATCTCCATAACTGTGTTATTTTTATCTTAATCTATGACCCTGCAATGGTACCAGTACTTGATATAATCAAAGGAAGGGGCTGGATACATCACATGGGTGAAGAGACATGGCTGCCTGAGCTCCAAGAACTGTGAATTCTAGTCTTGGCTCTGCCACTGTCTCAGGACATACCATGTATCCTTTCTAAAACCTAGGCAACTTCTGGACACAGCATTAGCCTATTTCATGGGACTGCTGTAAGAAATAATTTATACAAATGGCAATGTATAAGAGATTGCAAAATGAAGTACTAAACTGAAACTTGGGAAACATGCTGGGAACTCTTATCCCATTCTGCTAACTAAAAAAATAAAAAATTGCCATTGAAAATTCCTTAACAATATTACTGTTTAATCAATACATCACCAGCAGCCTACCAAATTAGCATGAAACCATAGGCCTGAGACCTGAAAAGAATTAAATCGGTGTTTAATAGAAATTGGACTGTGAGCAAGAAGACTTCTGAAAAGTTAAAATCTAGCCCACAAAACAGGAAGCACATTCTACACCTTCAGGGCTGGGTGTGTGTAATGATCAGGTCCACGTTGCTACACACATTACTTACACCACAGTCAATATGGTAAGACTAACAAATATGTTTTGGGGAGCCTACAAAATTTTAACATCTATTTGCAAGACTGACATATAAAATGTGCTTTTATAATGGACTCAAGAAGACATTTTTCTTTTCTAAAGATTTTTTTTTTTAATCTGACAGACAGAGATCACAAGTAGGCAGAAAAGCAGGCAGAGAGAGAGAGAGAGGAGGAAGCAGGCTCCCCGCTAAGCAGCCCAATGCGGGGCTCGATCCCCGGACCCTGGCTGGAGTCATGACCTGAGCCGAAAGGAGAAGCTTTAAACCACTGAGCCACCCAGGTGCCCCAAGAAGACATTTTTCAAATGAGAAAAATTGTTACTGTTATTACTCTAAGTCAATCTACTGCTTTAAATAGTTTCATTTAAAGCAGGCAATTTAAGAATTAACTAGGAAGGAGAGAAGGAGGCCAGTTTATTCTGATGCTCCTTTCTCCTTCCTCTAAGTCCTATATGAGGCATCTCAGTAGAACTGCATTCCCTGTCTGGTGAAAGTGGTTGTATCTGTGTACAACACGCACATGGAAACCAGGAAAGGAAAACAGCCGGAATAGTCCACGGAGCCAGGCCCCTCTTGAAAGTTGTGGTCACTCCTCCCTCTGGTGGCTGATGGGACAGCACCTTCTCTTGGTGATGAAAGCTAGCCACAGTTGTCCTCAGAGCAGCTTCCTGAAAGAAGTGCTTCAATTCTGACATAACAAAAGGCTTGAAAAAGTGAATTGTAGGAGTTTTTGTCAAGTCTTTGTTGCTGGGGACTCCCTTTCTGCCTGTCTGATACACAAACCCAGCAACAGTCCATCCTTCTAGGACGTCAGCAGGCTTCCCTGACGGCCCTGTGTTCTTTTGCTGGGTTTAAAGGTTTAGTCACGGTCAGATCCCCTTGCCTCGTTGCCACAGAGTTAAACTAAATGACAGTTCGGCACTCTGTTGTGTCTCTGAGGCAGCAGGAAATGGCAGCTCTACTGAGACCAGTGGGAAGGATAAAGACACTTTTTGCTAGAACCAGCCAACCCAGACGTTTCTTGGGCCACAGGTGCTCAACAAAGTACCAATGACGTCAGAGATTTAAAAGGCCCCCAAAGACCCTATTCCAGGCTTCCCACCCCCAGGTTTGCCCTTCAGAGCACTTTGTAACTATAGGCAAATGTAATCAGGAAATGGACTTCAGAGTAAGTTATCCCAAAGTCTGGTCCACAGAGTATAGGCTTAAATGATGCAAGGTGGGTGGTGGGGGATGGAGGTGGGGGGAACTTCTTTGCTGTTGTTCCACTGCAGGGGAGCTGGAAAACAGCAATTCTTTGCATATTGCAAGGCTATGACAAAAGAAAACTCAGAGGGAACAGAAGGCAAAAGAAAGAAGGAAGAATCAAACTTCTCTGATTATCAACCAGGTATGCACACAAAGCTCTCTGTATAAATCTTTATTCCTGTATGGGTGTTAAAGAAGATTCTTTTAACAGCTGTTAGTCTGACATTACTTGTTAGCATCTAAAAATATGTCAGGAGCTTTACTACAGGCCAGGGATAAAATGTCTCTTTTTTTCCCAAGTGTTTTCTCTTCTCTTTTGAAACCTAGTGACCAATAAATGATAACTTAATTCCTTGAGCAATGGAAATTACATTAAATAAAAGTAGAATTGAGGTCTAGTCCACTAAGTGTTCACCAAGTGAATTAAAAATGTGATTCAAAATTGTCAGAATTAGAGAAAATAACACTTATAATTTTTGAGGTAAGACCAATTATTTGCAAGAAAAAGTACCACCTCGGGCACATTTAGTGGGTTTTGCCAAAGGTTATAGGGCAGGTAATAGGACTCTAGGGAACTCTTTCCTTTCTTTAGTCAGGTGGTCTGTCACCCAAACAGTACCCTGATCAAGCTATCAAGCTATCCCTCTTCCATCCAAAAAAAAAAAAAAAAAAAAAGAAAGAAAGAAAGAAAAGTCAAAACCAAAGGAAGAATTCCTAAAAGTTAGGAAATTGAATGTTTATTTTTGCTATTGTTTTCATACTGAATAGGATCATGAAAGAAAGCTTTCACTCAGCAGCTGCATCTAATTTAATATGAAGCTCCCCAAAGAGGAGTGAACAGGATGTGATGAAAGCAGTTAAACATGGATGCTAATATTTTGTGAGGCATCTGGTACTGCTCCACCACCTAGAAATCTAAGAATCAAATTAGCAGATTCAATTCTGCCAAAGTTATCAAATTATTGTCAAAAGGATTTTGCAAAGCAGGCCCCTCCTCTCCAACATCTGCTCTACCCATCCAGCGAAGGACCAAAGGCTTCTATGTGACTTGTTGATGGAGAACATTTTACAGGTTGCTGGTCCAGCTAAATGCTGCACCTCCTGTACTGAGCGCCTTCAGTTATGGTGTCAGTCCAAGGAGAATTCCGATTCAAGCTAGCACTTCTATAGGTCCATATAGAGGTGATTCATAAAATACGAAAGTATAAAATATGTACCCATTTTATAAATGTCAAAACTGTTCAAGATTTTAAGTAAACACCCAAGAACCCCCCCCAACAAATTCATAAAGCAGTACTTTTTATTTTTTATTTTTTTGGCCATGAAAGAAATAGTAGTAAGGATTCCCCTGTTATTACACTCAGAGCCTTGAAAGCTGCTTGAGAAGTGTAATTTAATCCCAAAGAAATTGCAGAGGCTAATCCCAAGGACTGCTCTTTGTCCTTGCCGAGCTGTTGGAATCGGACTGCTGGGCACAATCTGCTGGAAAAACTGAAGTGAAGAGCAGCCAGGAGCTTTACTAGCCAATGTCTTGGACAATCAAGGAATGCAAGAGTATCTAGTTGTCTGGGACAGGTACATCTTGGCCTTTTCATAGAGGAATTTCTTTTCTCTCTAACCAAAAGGAAAGCTGGAGTTTCATTTCAGTGTGCGTCAGCCATACTGGACTCCAAGAGAACTGACTGGAACTTGATCAGCAAGGATGTGGCTTGTGTAGCTCAAATTTATGGCGGTGCATCTGCTGTCAGTGGTGTCTTGAATGGAGGCCAGGAACTCTTCCGTCAGCCGTATCCATATGCTATGCATGTGTTCACTGCTACGCACATTTTTTAAATTTAGCTCTTGTGGGTACATGTTCTACACTTTTCCCTTGTACGTGATTTTTTAAAATATGCTTTAGAAAATATACACAATCTTTTCAGAGTCTTTGCTGACTCATTGGGGGTTCTTTTGAATGTTTTCCTTTTGAAAGCCTTGAGTTAAGTAGTCAAAAATGTACAACAAAAGCTACTCTTAGTCTACTAAGATTAAAGCCTACTGCTTAGTCTACACAGCTGCTACAGGATGACCTGTTAGAAAACCCCTTTTTTTCTGTGTAGAAGCATCCTCTAGCTCCTTTTAGTGGACAATCATCTTGGCCAGGTTAGGGCAGCTTTTGTGTTAGTTTTTCAAACATGTTTCCTTTTAAAGTTTAGCCAAAGGACAACATAGGTTTCAAAACAGAATTATCAGTATGATTGCCTAGGATATGTCTCCTTCAAGCCCATGCATTAGGAAATGGGGACCCAGACATTCCTGGTTTAAAAATTCAAGTAACTATTATCTAGCAGGTTAACTTCCATTGCTCTTTTTTCAAATGGCTGAGAAGTGACTCAAAATCATCACCTGGGTCAGGCGTTCCCAGAAGGAGACCAAAACATCCAAACTCCATCAGTTGGCTACTGTGTTCAGGATGGCTTGGGCTTTCAACCAGCCAACATTTAGTGATTACATTTTATCATCTCTTTTGTACCACAGAAAATAATAGGCATAATTATTATGGATGTTTATGAATATGTTCTTATTTAGCATTTAAATGAATACTTTTAAAATATTCAATTTGTGTTTCATTTGACCCTGAAACCAAAGTTCTATTTTTCTTCTTTCATAGATAATCTTTTTTATCTTACTGTTTATAAATTCTTGAGGGCCGGGACTATGGTTTCTTTCATTCTGACTTTTTCTTTCTTCTCTTTTTATCTTACTTCCTCGATAGCATCTCCAGTCCTATGCATACAGAACACATAATTCTTAATTGGTTGTGTTTCCCTCTTCTCTCATAAGCGACTTGTGAGCGATCTTAAGATTTGGGAAACAATACACCTATAGCTTCTGAAGTATTTTCCTTTAATATTTTAAATCATTTGAAAATACATCTAATAATATAATGTGAAATACAGAATTTACATTTTTTTAAGATTTTATTTATTTATTTGACAGAGAGAGATCACAAGTAGGTAGAGAGGCAGGCAGAGAGAGAGAGGAGGAAGCAGGCTCCCCGCTGAGCAGAGAGCCCGATGTGGGACTTGATCCCAGGGCCCTGAGATCATGACCTGAGCCGAAGGCAGAGGCTTAACCCACTGAGCCACCCAGGCGCCCCAGAATTTACATTTTAATATGTATTTGTATTCTCAACTACTCGGAGGAACACTTTATTTTTTTTTTTAAGATTTTTTTTATTTATTTGAGAGGGAGAGAGAGAGAGAGAGAGAGAGCAAGACCTGGGAGAGGGGCAGAGGGAGAGGGAGAAACAGACTTCTTGCTGAGCAGGGAGCCCAAAGCCAGGCTCCATCCCAGGACTGGGGCTCCATCCTAGGACCACGGGATCATGACCTGAGCCAAGGCAGACGCTTAACCAACTGAGCTACCAAGGCGCCTCTTGAGGAACTCTTTAAAAGACAGACTGCTTCAAACTTTTCAAAGGAATTCAAAGTGTTATTGGAAAAGCTAATACTTTTAGAGTGGGTGACAGGAAAATAACTAATATCAGCAATATAATTGATTATTTCAGTAAATTCAGTCTGTAAAATGAACCAGTTTGGAATATTATATAGAACATCTAAATATTTCATGTTCAGCCAGTGATCATCAATTGGCCAGCCATGATTTATAGGAGAAGAAAAATTACCCCCAAGAAATGGCTTTGTGAAGCATATTTCTAGATGTGTTCCCTGAGGAGAATAACCTATTCAATTTAGCTGCTATCTTTAGGGTCACTGCATTTGATCAAATGCTAAAGGGGAAAAGTTCTATGGGATTTTACTCCAGGCTAAGAGCCACCAAGAACTAACACTCTGAGACTCAATAACACAACACGCTTCACAAATCTTTCTTAAAGCTACTGTATAAACTTAACCATTTTCAAAGAAGCATTCAGAGTATGAAACATCACATGTCTGACTAATAGTACATTGCTGTATGGTCTAGTGACTCCCCCATACTCTTCCTACATTGTGTATAAATTCACGGTGTGCACATTAACAGTCCCGGCCATCTCTTCTGGTCTTGAAAACAGCAGTAATGCTGTGTATTTCCTTGTGATAAAGGGTCAGAGACCAAGTTACAGTTCACTTAAAAATCTTCTCCTTGAGTGAGAAGGATGTCATTCATTTTCTCTAAACATCTGCAAACATTTGTTCTTAATCCACCTCCGCCTAGAAAAAATCACCTTCTTTCTCCCCTCAAGGGAGGAACATTATCATTAAATGCTAGCCTTCTTCCTGAGATGGTTCTATTTCCACTCCATCCTCCAGAGGTCAGTCACTGAGTCCTGCCTCTACTTGCTCCTAAATCTCTCATCCACCCTCTTGTCTTTATTCCCACTGCCACTGGTTTATTTCGGATCCTCCTTGCCCTGGATTACTGCAATACCACCCTCAGGCCACTTCTCTACTTCATCTTCAACACTGCTGCCAGATGGATATTTTTAACCTTTACTTCTGAAATAATTTTAGACTTAGAGAAATTGTAAAACCAGTACAGAGTTCCCATACACCATCCATTCAGTATCCCCTGGTACTAATCTCTTGAATGACCACCATACAATTATTGAAAAAAAAATTTTTTTAACCAGATTCCGATCATGTCATTTCTTAGCTTAGAATCCTCCCATGGGTCCCCCACACCTTTAAGATAAACGCAAACCCCTTGATACAGTTACAGTGCCTCCACAATCTGATCCTCCCAGCTTCATTCTCCACTGCCTTTCTACCCGTGATGGTTAGTTTTACAACAACTTGACTTGCCCAGATATTTCACTAAACAGTATCCCTGGGTGTGTCTGTGAGGGTGTTTCCAGATGAGATTTACATTTGAATCTGTAGACTTAGTAAAGCAGATTGTCTCCCAATGTGGGTGGGCCTCATCCAATCTGTTGAGGGCTCCATTAGAACAAAAAGGTAAAGGGGAGAATTTACTGTCCATGTCTGTTTGAATTGGGACTTTGGTCTTCTCCTGCCCTCAGACCAGGACTTATCCCATCAACACTCCAGAGACCTTTGGACTCAGCCTGGAAATATACCACTGCCTTTCTTGAGTCTCAAGTCCACAGGCGGTAGATAGCTGGACTTCTCAGCTTCCATAATCATGTAGGCCAATTCCTTAAAATAAATTTCTCTCCCTCTTTCTTCTTACCCCCTCTCTCTCTCAGTTCAGTTTCTCTGGAGAACACTAATACTATCTGAGCTCTATACACCTGTGGAAACTACATGGAGTATCTTGATTATGTTCTTACTCTTCTGGGCCCTCCCACATACTGTTTTCTCTCCCTTGGATTCCCTTCATTCCAGTCCCTACCCCCACATTCTGAACTTTCCTGCTTTCCCTTGGCTAACACCAACCTGGTCTTCAAGAGTCAGCTTTGTTCTGTTCTCTGGCTCTCTCAGCACCTAGGCATCTGTTTTTCGTAGCAATGTCACACTCTACTATCATTTCTGCCCACCAGATCCTCTCCTCCAGTTTCTCAGACCTTCGCTAACACATACTGTGTTTTCATTTATGTCCAGAGCAGCATCCAGCAAACACTGGCCTGCATGCTAAATTCTGCCCTTCACCTGTTTTGTAAGTAACGTTTTGTTGGACCACTACTATGCTCACTGCCTTCTGTATTGTTTGTGGCTTCTTTCGTACTACAATGGCAGTTGAGTGGTTGCAATAGAGACCATGCAACTCATAAGCAGAAAATGTTTTCTATCTGGTCCTTCCCAGAAAAAGTTTTTCAGCCACCAAGTGGATAAAGCAACAATCAACTGTGTTTTACCTTTGATTATCAAGGGCAACGTGTGCTAAAAAAATCAATGAATTTCTATAAAAGAAGCCTTTTTTGGTATATTAATCATCATTTTTTAATACATCAAAAAGTGGAAATTGGCAAAAATGTATTAAAATAATTTCCATGGGTATGGGCAGTTCAGGGAAACTATCATTCTCACACATTGCTAGAGGGCAATGTGACAATATGTTTCAAAAGCATTAACATCATGTATAACCTTTGTTCCAGAAATTTCAATTCTAGGAATTTGCCCTAAGGAGTAATCACAAATGTGCCAAAGATTTATATACCACCTTTCTCACTGGAGCATATTTACAATACAGAGAAATTATACCAACTAAATACCAAATAAATAGTTGGCAGAAGAAAAACTGGCTAAATAAATTATATCCATGGCCTGGGAAATTAATGTAGCTATTATAATTTGTACAAAAACTCATATTAATATAGGGAAATACTCATATTGTCAACTGAAAAAAAGCACGTTTTAAAACTGTGAGTAGGGCGCCTGGGTGGCTCAGTGTGTTGGGCCGCTGCCTTCGGCTCAGGTCATGATCTCAGGGTCCTGGGATCGAGTCCCGCATCGGGCTCTCTGCTCAGCGGCGAGCCTGCTTCCTCCTCTCTCTCTCTGCCTGCCTCTCTGCCTACTTGTGATCTCTCTCTGTCAAATAAATAAATAAAATCTTAAAAGAAAAAAAGAAAAAATAAATAAAACTGTGAGTAGAGAATGATGCCATTTTAATTTTTAAAATATATATAATACACGAAGAGAAACAAACCAAGACGGAAAGAAAATATGCCTGACGACTAACAGGAGTTATCTCTATTACATCTGACATTTATTTTCTTTGTTATTCATTTCTGAATTTTCTCTGGCAATTATAATGTTTTAAGGAAGAAAAATATGTAGTTTTCCTCTCCCCTATGAGTTGGAAGGATTTTTGCTTTCTTAAGCTACATATTTCAAATAAAGAAAGTAAAATTAAAGACGCTCTGGCTGAACTGAAGTCAAGAGCTAAAAAATGCCTTTTTCCTCCATCTAACTCCATCCCAAGACAATCAGTACAACTCTTCTAGAACACTGGACCAGGAGAAGGAAAAACGTTCCCTTGGGCACGTCAGTATCGGGGTTATTTGTTGCCAAAGGTCAACTGTAGTGAAGTTTAGACAAAGATCAGTAACAAAAAGAGTTGAAATCCATAAATTTCCAGGAGCACAAGGAGTAGGATAAGCTGTCCACCTAATTTCAATCAACTCTTGTTGCTGTTTCCCCCCCACTTTCAGCTAGATATTAAGTATTAGATAGGCATGCTATTTAAGAATAGCCTCAGATAAGTGGACCTTCCCGAGGACAAAGAAAATTAGAACCTAAAATGCCAAACAACCACAATGAATGACCTCAGTGTTTGTGTGGGTGGTAGTATGTGGAAGTGGGGAGTAATATGAGGGCAGGTGGAATTTCTAATTAATAAATCTGTGGATTCAAGTTTTATGTCATGGTAATTTACATTAAAATATGGTTGAATTTGCCACTACTTTCTAGGATCCTCAAGTCCTTCCTTGTTTGCTCTAAATCAACTTCCTGTCACTCCAGCCAGGCTCTCCACATCGCTTCCCATCCCTTCCTGGCTATACCCTCCCCGTCTCCCCACTTCTCTACTTTCTCTTTCTAAAATATGATTATGGGGACACCTGGGTGGCTCAGTCGGTTAAGCGGCTGCCTTCAGCTCAGGTCATGATCCCAGCGTCCTGGGATTGAGTCCACATCGGGCTTCTTGCTCCACAGGGAGCCTGATTCTCCCTCTGCCTCTGCCTGTCACTCTGTCCCCCTGTACTCTATCTCTCTGACAAATAAAAAAATAAATAATCTAAAAAAAAATGTGATTATGATTGAGTCCTGCTAAAATGGTCAAGGACAGGGTTTCTCAATGTGTGGTCCACATTTCACACTAACCTGGAGAGCTTATTAAAAAAGTAAATCCCTGGAGCCCACCCCAGACACACCACATCAGAATCTCTGAGGCTGGGCCCCAGGAGTTGTATCACCATCAACTTCCCCAGATGATTCTCCTGCATAATAAAGTTTGAAAGCACTGGGTCAATGAGTGCCAGCATTTCAAGATAGATGCATTTTTACTGAGACTTTGGGAAGATAAAATGACTCCATTTAAAACACAAATGTAAAGGCTAGAATTTCAAGGATTGGTGAGAAATATTTTTAGGGAGGGGGTGGCACTTTCTGGCTTATTCTCTTCCCACCACCCCTAAAGTCACATCTGCTCTGCCTTCAGTTAAGTGAAGCAATCAGTCCCTTAGGGAGGAAAGTGGGGCTGGGTCCAAGGGGGAATTAAATAGCAAAGCAATATTCATTGTCAACATCTTTGAAAATTTTGCTGTCTTTGGAGTACTGGGTATTTAAAGTTCTTCCTTATTTTTAAGCCCTAGAAGTATCCATTCTAAGTCCCCAAGGGATTATTTCCTACTTTACTATGCTACTTCCTTATTTTTATTGCTTAACTTGTTCCTTAATCAATCCACCCTTCAAAAAATCTTTTGATTGAAATAATACCTTGACTGTGATTGCTGATTGGACTTTTGTCTTTAAAGCTTAATTTAAATGAGTGTGTTACTAGCTGGGACAGAGTATGGTATTAAATCTGGGGAAGCGGTATTCTGTTTCCTCAGTGACTGATAAATACTGATAGGCAAAAAGGGACCTCTTCTGGTGTGGGGGAATCTCATTTTTCTTTCATTTGCATTCATATCCACATTGATTTCTAGTACAGCGATTATATCTCAGCAACTGTATCCTCAACCTCAGTCTGAAATTCTGGGGGAAAAAAAAACTGAACATATTATAATGCCACATTGTTTGAAATTGCCAATAGATTCCATTACATATTCTGCTGCTGCACAATAACCTTTATCTAGCCACCATCTTACTTATTCTCAACGGTTTCAGAGGTGATCTATTGCTCTTCATGAATACGACAGTTGACAAGCTACAGACTGCTGAGTTTGATCTTAATAGGAGTTGAAAGATATTCATCAGACTCTTGCCTCTCTAAGGTCTGCAGTAGATAACAAAATTGTGAAATGCTACATTTGAAAGAACAAAGATTGACAAGTTCATAGCTATTCCCATTTTCTTCGTTTTGGTATTACCCCGACGGAAACATCTCTGCAAATGAGGGTATCGTAAATGCTTTGCCTAATAAACAGTAATGCTTCCAGGTCCCCAGGTCAGACTGAAGCACTACAGTTTCTGTTGCTCTATAAAGTGGACAAGCTGTGATGGGAGGTTTAGCTGTTCATTCCTGAGTTATAAACTCATCCTTGCTGAAGACTGCATTAATAGGGTTCTGCTGGTGTGGATGTATGTGTGTAAGTTTTCTCCGTATGTGCATGATCATTAAAAGGATGGTATTAAAAAGGAATGAAGGTACTCAAACTCTATTTAAACCAAATGTTCTAACAAATAGGAACTTTAAAACATTATAGACCCATGACGTGTATGTGTGTGTATGTGTGTGTGTGTGTGTGTGTGTGTTGGGGGATGCATGATGTAGTTAAAAACCCAGACATCTGACTCTGACACTAACAGATGATTTTCTGGTGTTCTGTTAGGAAAATAAAAGGCAATTTTCTGATTGCTTTGTCCATAGATATGCATATATACTACAGGGGTTTTTTGTTCCTCATTTTAAATTTCAAGTCCTTTATATACAGTTATAAAACCTTAGAAAAATTTAGAGAAGTGGGAGCAGTTAGTGCTCTAATAAGTATATTCAATAAAAATAAGATTAAACTGGGAAGTTTCAATGTCATATAAATTGAGGAAAGCCAGGAGGTGAGGGGAGGTGAGGTGGGTGAGGTGAGGTGGGTGGGTGATGGGGAACTTAGCACTCACTCTCTTTGAATGCTCTAGGCACTATAATCTAACATGTTCTTGCCAGCAGGAGCCCAAAAGCTTTAAGGGATAACCTGGCAATAAATAACTCCCAGAATACAGACTCAAAGTAAACTTGACAGACGGGATGCTGGCCCAAGATAAACAAGACTAGATTCAACAGGATATAAAATACTATATTTGGTTTCAAAAAATCAGTTAAACAAATATAGACTAGAAGAGACTCGGCTAAGTGGCTGTTCACTGGAAGAATATCTGAGACTCCTACTTGGCAACAACTTTAATATACACTAATAATAAGATGGTAGCAACTTGCATTTTTATAACAGTCTTTGGTTGACAAGTCACATTCACATATATTATCTCATTGGATCCTCCAAAGATGTTGTGAGAAAAGTGTTTTTTTTTTTAAAGATTTTATTTATTTATTTGACAGAGAGAGATCACAAGTAGGCAGAGAGGCAGACAGAGAGGGAGAGAGAGGAGGAAGCAGGCTCCCTGCTGAGCAGAGAGCCCGATGCGGGACTCGATCCCAGGACCCTGAGATCATGACCTGAGCCGAAGGCAGCGGCTTAACCCATTGAGCCACCCAGGCACCCGAGAAAAGTGTTTTAATGCCTCAATATAAGATGCAGAAAACTAAAGGTTGGAAAGATTAAGTGCCTGTTCCTGAATAACACACCTAGAACCTGAGAGGTCAATAAATCAGAAGGCAAAATAAGTAACTAAAATTTACTGAGTACCTGTTATGTGGTAAGCTCTTTATATATTTCATTTAAACCACTACAATACTATAATGTGGCCAATTCCAGTTCCTATTTATAGATGAAAAAATGGAAGCTCATATGCTTAAAACCATAGTAAGAGTGGCTGTAATGGGCTGAATGGTGGCCATAAGATCTATGAGTTCCTAATTCCTGCAACCTGTGAATGTTACCTTATTTGGAGACAAGGGTCTCTGAAGATGTGATGTGAAGACAAAGCAGCCACAAGACAAGGAATGCTAAAAGCCCCCACAAGCAGGAAGGGCAAGGAAGAATTCTCTCCAAGAACCCTGGAGGTAGTACAGCCATGTCAATACCTTGACTTCAAACTCTGACCCCCAGAACTGTGAGGGAATACATTTCTGTTTTTTAAAGCCACCCAGTTTGTGGCAACTTGTCACAGCATCTCAAGGGAACTAATACAGTGATAGAAGTGGTGTTAAAAATCCACATTTGCTAGATTCTAAAATCCATGTCCTTTGCATTGCAGAGATCGATGCTAAAGAAAGAAGACTGTAGGAACTAGGGGTGGAGAAAAGGCCGGAGAAGAGGGACAAGGCCAAAAAACTGTCTTCAAGTAGAGTATCCAGGACAGACATATGGAGAAGAGTGCTTTCCACCTCCTCAAAACAATTCAGTCCCTAGGGGTGCCTGGGTGGCTCTGTGGGTTAAAGCCTCTGCCTTCGGCTCAGGTCATGATCCCAGGGTCTTGGGATCGAGCTCCACATCGGGCTCTCTGCTCAGCGGGGAGCCTTTTCCCCCCACTCTCTCTGCCTACTTGTGATCTCTCTCTCTGTCAAATAAATAAATAAAATCTTAAAAAAAAAAATCAGTCCCCATCTCCCCACCAAACTGCAATTTCTTTTAAGAAACAACAAGACCTCAAAGACAAAAAGCAAATCTCAAACAGTGGATTCAAAATATGAATTCAACTAATACACACCATTTTAAAACCAAAGAAGAAGAGCAAATAAGAAATAACTAAGAATAAATCCAATAACAAGTGAAAGCTCATAGGTGAGGGTAAATTAACACACTCCTGTTTTAAAGAGAGACTTAAGGAAAATGATATTTGTCTAAGAATATGCCAATGTACTAAAAGATGTCATGAATTCTGGGACCTTCTAGTGGGCTGAAAACATGACCTAATAAAGAGAACCACTGCAACATAATAAAAAACTAGTTATGTGTTAGACGTACCAGTACAGCCACTCCTATTCAGAGTAAAATTACACAGACAGATGCTAACACAGGAAAAAATGATGGACTTCAAGAATTATTTAACACAGAAAGAGGCCCAAAACAGAAGATTAGACTTGTTATGTTTATTTACACAGCCTTAACCACACTAATAAGAAGGGAAATAAAGAAAGCCATTCTGGCTCAATAAAAGGAAGAAATTTTGAACAATCAGGACATTTCAAGAATGAAATTAGCCCCCTTCATGTGACAGTAACATTGTGAAAAATGTGAAAGTGGGAACTGGGTAGCCTGTTAAAGATGCTATAGATGAGATTTCAGTATCTCTAAATTTTAAGGTTTCTTCTAACTCTAGGAAACTATGATTTGAAAAAAAAAGTACACAAACTATAAAAATGATTCATAAAATGTTTGAAGGACAACTGATTTTGATAACGTGTAATATTTCTCTAAAGGGAATCAAGATATAACTTAAATATAAATGTTTAATTTACCTTAAAGCACAATGGTGGCTAATCAAAGTTCTCAGATAAAATATATATATATATATATATATAGTTAGAATGTCTCAATGAAATTCATCAGTAAGTAGAGATTACATAGTTATTCAACCACACTAATGGAATCTACATTTGGCAGAGCACTGGAAGTCATCTTATATGCCTTCTTGGTTAGTGGAAGCAGGGGGTGATTTGGAGACAAAGGTCTGAATTAAAGACCAGAGGTGCAACTTACTAGATTTTAACAAGACATTTAACCCCACAGAGGTTCAATGTCCATCACAATAAATAGGGATAATAATAATAATAATGGCCATCATAGCTCACTAGCAGTTTTAAGAATCTAATGAGAAAATGAGTATGAAAGTGCACTGTAAGCAGCGCTACATACACGATTGATTATTATCAGGACTTCAAGTCCTCACCAACCTTGATGTCCCTGTAACTCTTAAAGCTATAAGCATTATGTTGGGCTGGCCCAGAAGCAGACCTTGAGACAGGGATTTGAGTCCAAAGGGTTTGTTTGGACCAGGATCCTAGGAAACTCTACTAGAAGAGCTGGGAATCAAGACAGGGAAGGGAAAAAAGTCAATATGGGTGTGTATTACCAATTTCCTGTGGGTAACTGTGTACCTGATTCACATGCAGTCCTGATTAGGACCTCTGGGAGGCAGCACAGAGCACACCTGTGAAGTGAGGAAGCTAAAGTCTTGCTCCACCAATTCCCATCCATCTTCATGGAATGTCTCTTCGCAGGGCACTAGTTCTCCACACTTCTGACCTGCCCCAGTCCATGCTGAGCATGCGCCAGCAGTGGGAGAACACTCTCAGGCAGTCAGGTGCTTGCAATAAGTCACTGGGTCAGTATGGTACCATAGGGGAAAGGCCAGGGAAATACAAACAAGTTACCAACAGCTTCCTCTCCATGCTCTTATTTCATTTGGAGAAAACTAAAGTACAAAGAAGTTTTAAGACTTGGCTACAAATATATTGCAAATCAAAGACATGTATCCCAACCTAGCGAATTACCCAGTTATAAAGACTGTCAAATTTCACCTTTTCCTGTACCAGTTCTTCAGAAGATTGTGGTTTTCCTAAAGGCCATGCACATAGGGGCTGACAGTGTGATATTTTGCCATTTCTTAGAACAAAGGAGAATTCGACTAAGAAATTCGAAGCTATAAGTAGTGTAAAAAGACAATATCAAAACAGAATAATAAAGAAGAATGCAAATATTTGTAGGAAAGGTAAGGGGACATGATGGTTCAGATTTAAGATGCTCATCAATATTCCCTAAAGCCAGCCTTTCCCCACCTACACTCCAACTCCCATCTTAGCAAAGGTTTTCAGAAATCCATAGAAGAAATTTCACCCATGTCTGGTTCTGCTCTTTCTTTTCCAGACACATCTTACATCACTTCACATGGTCTTGGAAAGCATAGTTTTCTCTCTTTCCAAGGGCCTACCCTGACCTGCATGAGACAGCATGCTAATCCTCACTTATCTCAGCTGTAAAGTATGATCTATTACAGCACTGGCTTGTCAGTCAGGCTTCCTAATGGTATAGGAGTGGGATTCGTTTCAGTAGTGTACTGTGAGGTGTGGGAACTGAGAGCTCCATCGTTCTGAGCGGTTGATGTTGTTGACTTCCACTGTGGCCTTTGAGCAAGTCATTTAACCTCCTTGGTTCAGTTAACCGTATGGAAAATGAACATGATAATATCTCACAAGGGCATTGTGAGATTACTCAATGTTTATAAAGTGCTTGGGAAATGAAAGGCCCTGGATGTGTCTCACAATGTCATTAATCATGTGGCCAGTTGAATTCAGGCAGCTGGAATGTTAGAGAACTCTTTATTTCCTAGATAATTTCACTGCAATACCTCACAAATCATGAAGCTTAAATCTGTGGCTTTGGATGATGAATCTCGTGCCATAGTGGAGGACTCAGAATTTTTTAAGTGTTCACATTTGAACCACTCATGCACAGACTGTTTCTTCCTTTCTCAAGAGCAGAAATTTATTCAGATGCTCGCTCTTTCCTTTCAAGAGCCATACTTCTTCAAGCACAATGGATTTTACCTTGTCTTCATTTTCTCTGTTGCTTTGTTTGTTTACTCAGCCATTCAACAAAGGTAAGACCAGTTTCTACCTTAAAGGAGCTCCCAGTCTGGAAGGGGAGGCAGATACATACACCGATAATTACAAAGGACGCTTCAATGAGCTAGTGGAAACCCAAATCAATCAATTTCTAAACTATGTGTCAGAAAGTGAATTAACCTGAGCTCCCTTGACGCATTCTCCCTTCGTTGAAAGCTCTTCCTTGAATTCCATGATACTCCATTGTCTTCCCTGGTTCTATTCCTATCGCTGTTCTCTTTCATCAGCCCTTCTTTTCTCTCAGTTCCTTAAATGTAGGTAATTCTCTAAGGCTCCATACTTGGTTTTCTTCTCTCTTTGCCTTCTCTTCCTAGGTACAAAATCCACCCCCTGAGGTCAGTGACTGTTAGAAATGCACAGCCCTAAACTTTCTCCTCAGCTTCAGACCTAGCTAGAGGTCCTTCAACTTGACATAGCCCCCTCCAAATTCACCAGTTTGCTAACAATATAACTTCCTCCCCAGGAGTTATCAAATTTCTCTAATAATACCACCATTTCCTTTTGAACACAGGCTTTAAACTCAAGCATCACATGAGACTCTCTTCACTCATCTCACACCAAAATGACTGCCATGTTCTCTTTGTTTTGATTCTGCAAAACCTGTCAGCTATTACATTCCACTGCTAGCACCTCCCATTTACACACATGCAATAATCTCTCATCACCTATCCCCATGGTTAGGTTCTCCTTCTCCAGCACAATCTATATATACTGGCAAGCAGAATTTTCTGAAGCATTCTACATACCTCACTCTCCTGCTCAAAACTATTGATTGCTCCTCAATGCCTACTATGTCAAGTTGAATTTCCTCATTCTGGGACTTTGGATCCTTTGAAAATACTCACAAACTTGCTTTTTAGCCTTTTCTCTCACCATACTCCCATACTGAACATAACCTGGAGCCAGGTGGGTGGTTGGTGGTCATTAAGTATATATCCTGCTAGGCCCCTCTAGGTCTTTAGGCACACTGTCCCTCCTGCTTGGAATGTTCTTCCTACCCATCTCTGCCTAGTACAGCCCATCTACACAGCAGAGCCAATCCCCAACACTGCCACCTCCACACAACACCTCTTCCTTTTTAAAAATTACATTGTGTTAGTCACCATATAGTACTTCTTTAGTTTTTGATGTAGTGTTCCATGATTCATTGTTTGCATATAACACTCAGTGCTCCATGCAATATGTGACTACTTAATACCCATCACCAGGCTAACCCATCCCACCACTCCCTCCCCTCTCAAAATCCTCAATTTGCTTCCCCAAGTCCAGAGTCTTTCATGGTTCATGATTTCCTCCCCTTCCTTTTTTTCTTCCTTCTCTTAATGTCCTCCATGCTATTCCATATATTCCACAAAGAAACCATATGATAACTGACTTTCTCTGCTTGACTTTTTTCACTCAGTATAATCTCCTCCAGTTTTATCCATGTTGATGCAAAAGTTGGGTATTCATCCTTTCTGATGGCTGAGTAATATTCCATTGTATTTATGGACCATATCTTCTTTATCCATTTGTCTGTTGAAGGGTATCTCAGCTCTTTCAGAAGATTCCATTTTATTTATGGACCATATCTTCTTTATCCATTTGTCTGTTGAAGGGTATCTCAGCTCTTTCAGAAGATACCTCTTCTGTTGAAGGGTATCTCAGTTTGGCTATTGTGAACATTGCTGCTATGAACATTGAGGTGCATGTGCCCCTTCTTTTCACTACATCTGTATCTTTGGGGTAAATACCTGGTAGTGCAATTGCTGAGTCACAGGGTAGCTCTATTTTTAACTTTTGAAGAATCTCCACATTGTTTTCTAAAATGGCTGTACCATCTTGCATTCCCACCACCAGTGGAAGAGGGTTCCCCTTTCTCCACAACCTCTCCAACGTTTATTATTTCTTGCCTTGTCAATTTTGACCATTCTAACTGGTGTAAGGTGGTATCTCAACGTGGCTTTGATTTGAATTTCCCTGATGGCTAATGATGATGAACACTTCTTCATGACAACACCTCTTCCTGATCCCCAATTGCATTAGGCTGATTCTTTCTTCAAACCTCCAGAACTCTTTTTGGTTCACCTTTAATGGTGCAAATTTTGCTCTACTTCTACTCTCTTTGTCTTAGTCCCTTCCAGAAAGAGAAGTTTCTTAAGGAAACAGAATATATCTTATTCCATTTCTTCCTTCCCATACCCTTACAGCAATACTGATTGAAGCAAACAAGTTTAATCCTAGAAACCTCAACCGTGCTGTTGCTTCAACTACTCTTCATTTATATAAATGTGCCTTGTTCTACAAAATATTTTAAATATAATAGCTGGCTTCATTCTTGTGAAGAAAAAAAAAACCCAAAAGATTAAAACAAAAAACTGCAGTGTCTGCTTTAATCATGTAAATATTTCCTCCCTGTTTCAATTTAACAGTGAAAGGAACATTTCTTGAATCACCAAGTCTGTGCTGTTTGTTCAGCACTGAAATACAGAAGCAAACAAGACCTTGTCTCCTTGCTTGCAAGAATCTCAGTCGAGTCAGAGAGACAAACTGATACATAAATGCACCGCAACACTAGGTGATGAGTACAAAACTGAAAATATGACCAAGACACAGATGTGGAGACAGTAGGCTGATCTGTCTGATGGCTGATCTGATGTTGGAAGACTCACTAAAGGTGAAGCCAGACAGAGCGCTCCCAAAAAGCCAAGAGGGGACAACAGCTGTCCATGCGGAGAGAGCAGCTTTCAGAGGCCCTATATGTGTGGTGTAGCAGAACCAGGGCTGATTCCGCACCACTGCAGCATAGAGTACTGATGGAAGGTTGCCCAGTGGAATGATGACAAAGAAGTATGAACAGTAGCCATACTGTGAAGAACCTTTGATCGCCTGCTTAGGAATTTGCATTTTTTCCCCATAGATGATTTGGAGTCGACAAAGGGTTTTAAGCAAGGCAAAGGGCCTGAATTTCTCAGGTTGGTTTTCTTAGAATAGGCTCAATTCTGATTAAAAACAACAACAACGACAGCGACGACGACAAAAACCTAAATGCTGGCTAGGAAAAAGAGGTCAGGCTAAGATTTGGAGAAAAAGCACTGCATTTTTGGAGGAGTGTTTATGCTTAAATTTACACTGGAAGCTGTACGTAGAGGGCTCATTTCCCATTAAAAGCTGCCCTTTGGAACAGCAGCAGCAATACTGAGAGCTCATGAACACAAGTAGTGGGCTAAACATTATTTATGTATTATCTCACTGAATCTGCCCAACAACCACATGAGGTTCAAAGTACAGAGGGAGAAACTGAGGCACAGAGAGGGGTAAGCGGCCCATCCAAGGTGCCCCAGCTGGTGAGACGGCTGGCCGGAGGCCCCAGGGAAGCCTTCCAACCCCAGCAAGACACAGCGTCCCCACAGTGGCGCAGAAACTGCTGCACATATCGGCACTTCTGGTTGTTTTCCTCTCCTTTGCAATGTGAGGGAATTGTTTATTACATATTGGGGAGCTGGTGGTATGGCTTGGTGTTCACAAAGAAAGATTCTCGGACAGGGCCGCCTAACACCGCAAGAATCCTGACAGGAAGGGATCCTTGGCACTCACCCCAGGACCTCATGCTAGGAAAGAGTATGACTGTTCATTCAAAACAAAAGTACTCTTACCAGCGCGGGAAACCCCATTTACAAGTTCAGCACACGTTTTCTAAAAATAGAGGAGATTGCGGGAGGGGAGCAGCATCTCTGGCAGCCTGAAGGGAGGAGGCATCTCATTTCCCATTCATGAAGGAGCCTGGATCTCTGGGACCGGAGCATTTCCAAACAGGCTGTGCTGAGAACGAAGCCACCATGAAAACAGCAAGTCCCTGGATTCCAAATATTGATGTAAACATATACAACACAGACCGCAAAGCTCATTTCATCATCCCACTGCAGCCTCCCTAATGCTGGCACTTTGGGTTATACATAGGGAGCTTGTGTGTACATACACATGTATACTTACACACACAGGATTCACATACGTACAGGCTGAGACAGTAATGTAATAAGAAAGATTCCAAAAATCTTTGGCAACCTGCTATTACTTTGGAGTCACAAGTCACATCGTGGTTGTGCACAGGCACATGCGTGCACACATATATACACACACATAATGCTATACAATTCACATCTATGGCTCTATTTGGTGGTGTGGACATCTAGGGTAAATAGGTAAACCTCATCTTTCTTCCTTGTGCATCTTTTCTTACTGCCCCAATTTTTGGAAAAGCTTTGAAAAAGCTGTAGGTCTCTATGTGTTTATCTGCATAGCTTTCTGAGGGAAAGAATATGTAATAAATTAATCGAAACACACCTCCTGCAGAAAATGGACATGTGCCTCACATGACAAAATTCCTGCCTCTTCCCCAAACTTGAAATGTTTTCTGCTTAAAGTTGTTGACTAATGGGGCAAGGCTCCTGGTGTTGCTAAATATGCCCATTCAGCATTTCTGCCTCGTCCTGTTCCATCTGGATGTACCAAAAGCCAGCAGCTCTCTCTTCTTGAGAGCTCCACAAGCTCACCAAAGCTCACTGCCTTCCATTCCAGGCCTGTTATGCACATCAAAGTGAGCTTAAGAAATGGGCCATCTTTGAAGAGCTAACACACACTGAAGGTACAGCTTCTTGCCCCTGAATGGTATTTTCCAGAGCAAGGACACTCACAGAAATGTCCAAATTTTGATGTTGGGTGCGTTTTTAGGACCTTTACAAAGGGGATCTGGAAGTGGGGTTCTAAAGAGAGCCCCAGCTGCTAACTGGAAAGCTATCCCAGTTTGCAAGTGAGATGAGGAAAATTATACCATCTGGATTTAGAGATGACAAATAATCTAGGGAATAGGAAAGTGCCTTGGGTACAGATAAAAGGAGGGTGAAACCATGCCAAACTTTGAAAATGAAGAGTGGCTATACTCCATTAAGGACCATGGGACCAGCCTGAGATTTCCTAAAGAAAAAGTATTCACTGCCTAAATATTTTAAGAAAATGAAAGTTGTCTCTCTAGAATAGACAAGAAAGAAGAAAGAGAAGTCAGGATATAGAAAGGCGGCTGCAACAAAGGATATAGGAAACAGGAGAGCATCAGAAGGAAAGCATACTTTGGGAAGCTTTAAAAGCAGGGTCAGCTTTTCTAGGCTGATCTGCACCGATGCTGCCAAATGTTCGAGTCTCATTAAACATAATTTAGAGGTGAGGATGTCAGTGGATCCCGATATGCAGAATCCACAGTAGTTTACAGTTAGTTAAAATCATAATCATAGTTTGTTTATGATCGAGTGTCCTAAAGGGACCCAACCATCTTCCAAAAGGGCCCTTGATCAGCAGCTCACTATCTTCACCTCCAAATCAGTCAGTGTCTTCACTGCTATCCTGAGAGGCGCTGGCCACCACTGAGAAGTCAGGCATCATTGTAAACTCTTCACAAACACTGGTGGGAATCCTAGAGGTATATCTACACTTGAATTTGACGGGGTAGATTCCAGTCAAACTAGTGACTGCCCATCAAGTGGCACGTGGGGCTCAGAAACCTCAGAGGACAGGGACATGGACTGTGTCCACCAGCTGGCCCACTCTGTAATCTCCTTCCTGTTCCAGTGTGTGTCTATAGCAGGGCAGGAACCTATTTTGTACTTTGGTATTAAAATGCCTCGCCTAATCCCCCAGGGGCACTCAAATGTGATGGTGATCAGATTTGTCACCACCCAGAATCAATTCTTGGTCATTTACTGAGGACTGGGAAATATATAGCTCAGATAAATTAAATCCAGAGTTAATCTTGAGCCTTTTATAAGCCAGCGGTTATAAATACTTGCCAACAAAATCCTTTACCAGAACTGTTTTTGACAAAGGCGAGTTTCCTCTGTTCCCCCCTTATTTCATTTCCTGTAAATGTAACTAATGAACTGGACAAAAACTTAGTAAAGGGTATAAAATGAAGTGAACCTCTGAAAATTCAAGTGCTGCCTCTCACTGAAAATAGAATTCTTTATAGCAACTTTCCTTTAGAACTTGAAAACTAATTATGGCCATTTTTTAAGGAGGGTCAATTAGTTCAGAACAGAGTTAATCAATAAGAATGTACTGAGCCCGAGAGGGTGCCAGGCACTTCAGAAACAGGCTAGGTGTCGCATCAGGGTCTTCTCTGGTGCCTGAGCCAAGCTGACTTGTATCGAAGATAATTTTCTGATATTCAGCCAGGGCCCATCTCTAGGAAGGGTAGAGGCAGTAAAGTGAGTCTTTGGCCCCTCCCCAACTTCTCCTACATTCTTGCCCTCAGCAAGATGTCAAGTCTCTCCAAGGTTTCTTCTTAACTAAGGTGATTAGAATTCAAGGTGTGAACTCTGTGGGGAAAGAATTAGAATTCAAGGTGTGGGATCAGAAAAGCCATCAGGACCCAAATGGGCTAGAACTATGGACCAATGGGTAATGAAGTTAATATTGTGGAGTGATATTTTGGAGTAAAGGCCTTCGATTCCACCATGTAGGTGAGGTTGACATGGCCTTGACAGCTAGACCCGAACGGAAAGAACTCTACAGAAACAGGCATGTCGGGGTTTTTTGAGGGGGCAGGGGGATGGAGGGAGTTAATGGCAGTAAACAGGCCGTCTTCATACCAGCACTATGGGAAGGGTGCTCTCCCTACCCCCTGGTCTTTTTGTAAGGTCATTCCTAACACTTGGTCTCAAGGCATATACAGATTAGATTCAATGTTAAAATCATTTCAGACTGATCAAGGACACACTCAATTGACATTACTGTCTGTAACAGCTCTGTGTTACCAGGTGTCAGACTGCATTTCCTGCTATTCCAACACCAAACCCCAGGTATGGCTGCCACTACTTCCACTGAATTCCAATTATTTCATTTTGAAAGATGCCACCCATGGGTCGGCATGTAGGGAACCTAACTTTGAAGTTAGGACTTCTCTAAACCATGCTGGCTTAAAATCCCAGGGAATTCCTTTTTGTGGCAAAGCTCCCAGGGTGTTTTTACACAAGGAAATGAAAAACTAAAATTACAGTATAAGGTATTCAGCTGATTTCCCTAGGGGTTTTTGGTTGGTAAGAAATGTACTACTGTGAAATATCATAGGCTTGTAAAATTCATCTCTTTCACCCCTAAACCCATAGAGACTATTCAGTAGCCTCAGATTTGGGGTACCTTATTTGTTATTTATTATTTGGGAATAACATGTTTTATTAAATTCTCTATCCATTTTTTAAAAGTTATGTGTTTCAAATATGTGTTCATAAGCATTTTTAGTAAAAAAGGCAATACATGTCCAGTGTAAAATGTGTAAAATGATGTGTAAAATGATGTACAGGCAGAAATCTCTTTACATCTTTGTCTCGCAATCACCCAGTTTCAGAGGTAACCACTGCTATTATGGTTTAGTCTTCTAGATATATTCTAGGCAGATTTATAAAGCAGGTGCCTGTTTTTAACACAAATGGTAGACTATTATGCAAAGTGTTGTATATCCTGCTTTTTTCATTTGATATACCTTGGAGAGCATTCCATATCAGTATATTATTTTTAACTGCTATAAAATATTCCATTGTATGGCAATACCAAAATTCACTTAATTAGTCCTGTGTTGATAAAAATAATTTAAAAAATTTAGCTTGCTTCTAATCTTGCACAAATACAAACTATACTGAAATCACAAGTCCTTTCACAGAAGCTGAGTGCAACCGTAGAATAAAAATTTAGAAGTATAATTGCTAGGTCAAAGAGTATGTTTGTTTTTTAATTCTAATAAATATTGCAAATTGCCTTCCACAGAAGTTGTAACAACACAAGCAACATATGACAGTACCTCCTATCTACCCCTTGACCACAGAGTGTATTATCAATTTTTAAAAATGTTTGCCAATGTGGTAAGTGGAAAATGATATCCCATTGTAATTTTGTCTTGATTTTGTTCTTATCTTAAATGAAGTTGAGTTCCTTTTCATATGTTGTAGAGCCATTTGTATTTATGTTTCTGGCAGTTGTCTATATCTCTGCTAGTTTCTTAATGGGTTTAGGGTTTTTCTCTTACTGATTAATTAGCTTTTTACATATCAGGGAAATCAAGCTTTTGCTGAGAAAGGCTTTTAAAATGTTTTCCCAGGTTTTTATCTGCTTTTTTACTTCTGTAACCCAACTTCTATTAGTTTTTGCCATATACAAATGTTTGATTTTTAAATAGAATTTTAGAAGTATCTTAAATGCTTTGAAAATTACTCACCAAATAATTTTTAAATATCACAGAACTGGTACCCATCCTTTTTGACCAAGGAGACTTTAAAATTTTACATCAGACCTGTACTAGTTTTCCTTGCTGCATAGCAAATTACCAGAAACTTAGCAACTTTTAGTTTTTTTAAGATTTTTACTTATTTATTTGACAGAGATCATAAGTGGGCAGAGAGGCAGGCAGAGAGAGAGAAGGAAGCAGGCTCCCTGCTGAGCAAAGAGCCTGATGTGGGGCTCAATCTCAGGACCCTAGGATCATGACCTGAGCCAAAGGCAGAAGCTTTAACCCACGGAGCCACCCAGGAGCCCCCAAACTTAGCAACTTTAAACAGTAATTCCTTCTTACCTCAAATTTTCTCTAGGTCAGGAGTCTGTAGATGGTTTAGCTGAGCCTTCTGCACAGGGTCTCACTAGACTGCAATTATGATGTTGACCAGGGCTGAGGTCTTATCTGGAGGCCCAACTGAGGAAGTTTCTTCTAAATTTCTGCCTTTAACAAAAGTGCCTCTCACCTCACTTGAGTTTTGGGAAATGCTATCTCCTTGAGGCTACAGGGTTTATAACCATTACCTTCTTCAAGGCCAACAATGAAAAGAATTCCAGCAAATGGAGTCTTTTATAACGTGATATAACCATGAGAATGACATCTCATCTCTGTTGCCATATTCTATTATTTAGAAGCATGCCACAAGTCTTCCCAGTATCCAAGGGGAAGGGCTTATACAAGGGCATAAGTACCAGAAGGCAGCGATCACTGGGGTCACTTTAGGATGGGTCTGCCCCAGGTGTAATATGAAGTTCTATGAAAAGTAGAGAGATGAAATTTTTAGAGAGTATTCCCTCAAGCACTTAAACTATAGTAGGGAAAATAAAAATAACTTCAATATAAGACATAATGTGGAAAATTCCACCTTAGTAGTATAAAGTAAAATATTATGAGCATTTAGAAAAGGAAGAGAGAATCTGGGAAGTCTTCTTGAAGGAGGCAGCATTTGAGTAGCTTTTGAACAACTTTTAATGGTTATTGTTGTTATTGCTACTTTTATTATTTAAGACTTAGTATTTACTGAGTGTAACTCTATGCCAGGCAAGATGCTGTACAAATGGGAGTTCTCACCTTTTGTCCAACTAGGAAAGCTCCATTTTTTAAAATCTGTTTTACATATTATATTTTTATTTAGGATTTTTATTTTATAGAAGGGTTTTATGGCTGAAAACCAAATATGAGACCATTGGTTGGGATCGAATAGGGGCTTTGAGGATGATCAATTCAATGCCAGGGCTAAGGTTCCAAACTAAATTCAAAATCTACAAAAATTGGGGCCAAGCAGATGGAATGAAAGGTCCACATAGTGACAATAATCACAAGAAGACTGTGGCTGGAGAGCAGAAATCTACCTTCATCTAATCCTGGCCTAGACTTGGTCATGGGGGAAATGGGCTGCTCAAAGTTAGTGGGGCCAGGGACAGAAATGAATCAATGCTAAGCTCTTCATCTAAGTGCTTGGGCAGAGAGCCTGAAGGCTTAATGGTAAGGGACAGAAGTGAGGGGTGGGAAAGAGTTAAGGGACATCACCTGTGAAGATTAGGAGACTACAATGACAGGACAGCAAGTGAAGTGTGGTAAGTTTAGCTGCCTGAATGGCTATCTTGAAAACCTTCCTTCTATTACAGTTATAGCAAATAACTCACTTATTACTTTGAAATCACACCTTGTATTTCCTACTTCTGATTAGAAATGTCTGATAATAGCTAATCACTATTTGCATGGCTATGGGTAATCTGCCTAAATCTGTTTTTTAAATCATATCTCTAACTCACTCACTTACAACAATGTGCTAGCTAACTATATACTCTTGTGTGGAGTATCAGGGGCATCTGAGTAATTTGGGAAGGTTTGAGAGGAGCACATGCCCCACACTGCATGTTCACCAGAGCATCATTCCCTTTTTTGGGTTTTCTTCGTTTAAAATTCCATACAAAGTTAATTTTAAGAAGGGCTTTCTTGGTTTACAAAAAAAAAAAAAAATTATTGAACGTATCTATTAGTTTCCTCCTCTTTACCCAACCTCCCCAAAAATCAGTCTAATTTATTTTTAGTCACATTTTATTTTTGACCACAAATACCTTTATTAAGTTTGACTGCTTTCTTTATTCCTTAGACATAATTCTAAATAATTTTGGCTGCTACCAAAGAAATCAAATCTTTGCTCAAAGAATAAAGACAGTCCTTAATTGAAAATTCAATAGAAAAGGCTGTAGCTTCTCAAGAAAATTCCAGAAGACAAATTCTGCAAGAATTTTGAATAGAGGTATCATTTTTGAAATATGAGCATAACTCCTCAAGATGAGTACTTTGAAAGATATAGTACTCAATGATAAACAGAGAAGAACTTAATTATTCACAGAATCCACATTAATATTTTTTTAATTTGGAAAATGTTCCAAAAGTCTGTAACATAAGGCCTATATTTGAATTTAAATCTCTGTGACAATGGCAAATGGGAAGTGAACCATCTTGATTCCACTTTGTCACCCTATAGAAAGTTAACTTTCTTGAAGGGTTCACATATGTTTATTCATAAAGGAGTCACTTGTATTTCTCAGGTATAACTTAATTAATTTGGTACAGAAAAGACATGCTTTAAACTTCTTTTGCCATATACCTCAACAGTTGTCTCTAAATTTTGGTATACTCATTTAAAACTTAGTCAATCACTCTGCAATCAAGTCCAAACAAGCCCCATAATTTTCCTACTGTGAGACTCACTAGAGAGCAAATGAGTAATCAATAAAATTTTAGGCCACAGACTCAAGTACAAAACAAAAAACAAACAAACAAACAAAAAAAAACCCCACTCTATTTTCCTAAAACTCAATTTCTATTTCAAACTCAAATCCCAGTCAGTTCAGAGTCTCTCCCTCACGGCCCCTCCATCCTCAGCTTTTGCTCTACCTCAGGTGTGTTGTTTATGTTTCAGTGGACATTGTAGTGTCAAGATGTGGGGAACAGACAATTAGTCCTTAATTGTTGTCGCTTACCACCACTAGATTCCATGGAGACATTATATCCCATCAGACCTCTCCACACAGTTATGGTCTACACAATTATTGTTGTCCTGGCCCAGACACGAAATCTCCTCTCCCCAGGTCCGAATTTCTCACCTACCTTAGACACCTAAATATTTTCCACATGTACCACTCTAGATATGGGAAAATTCTGCAAGGTGGTCTCAGACTGGTCTGTCTACATGTTCCAAATAGTAATCTCCACTCTCCTTCCGGTCTGGATAGCAATTCATGAGGCTTACACCTCCTCTAGTTCCTGTCAGTGAGGGGCTGGGGTGGAAACACAGACTCATTTTGTTCTTGAATCCTTACAAACCTGAGGTTTCTATCATGTATACTTTTCCATTGCACCACTGAAGATTCAGTTTTGAGGAAAGGAGAAAAGGAGCAAGGCCTCTCTTAGAGACATTTACCAGCATAAAATGCTCTTCCTCCCCCCTAATTATCATCCTCTCTGCCACACAAGTATTCTTAACTTATGAGAAAGGAAATCTGACTCACACAATTAAGCACACTCCCAAATCCACACTTCAGACTTTACTCCCCGGTTCTTTCAGGACTTAGCAGTTGAAAGTCAAACACTCGGGCTCTTTTAATTCAAAAGCCTTGGCTCTTAAACTTTCATTTCTGACCAAGATGGAATAACAGAAACACATTTATCTTCCTTCCTGAAACAACTAAAAAGCTATTTGTGAAATAAATAAATAAATAAATTTATGAAACAGTGGTTTCTAAGACATTAGACATCAGCGCAGGGGGGTGGAGGGGGCGGAGGGAAGTAATTCCTGAGATAGGGAAAACAAATGAGATGACACTTAGAATTGCATTCGTTCACTGCCTGGAGAGTTTCAATGCTGCAGTACATGGGTGCATGAGGATCCAAGTAGAACCCAGCCGTTTCAGTGACTTTAGGAGATGGAGCTGGGAGTTTAGGAAGGCAAAATGTTACAATTCACAGGGCAACATACTACAGAGGAGAGTGTTATACAGAGGAAAAACTCAGGAAATATGAAGACGTCCCCAGTAAGACTTCAGCTGAGTACTGATGAGTATAGATAAAAGGAAACTACTTGAGACCATGGAAAGAACCCCCTTAAAGAAGGAAGGGAAAAAAAGCTGACATCTCACATAGAATTGAGAATAGTTCCTGTTCCTACCAGCAATAGGGGAAAACCTTATGATCTATGGAGCATGGATAGAGCACTCAGAAATGTTTTACCTCAGGGGTGGAGAAAACTGAGCCACAGTAGTTAGGCAGCTCTAGTCCTACCTAAAAAAAAGCTTAAAAACAAGACTTGAAAACATCAAACTGTTTCCAGGTAATTCAGCCACATCCCAGAATAAAGTTCAATAACATTTATAGACATGAAAACATATTTACCACCTAACAAGGTAAAATTAACAATATCTGGCATCCAATAAAAAATTACCAGACATGCAAACAAACAGGAGAATACAACTCATAACAAGAGATTTTAAAAAGTAATTTGAACTGACTTAGTAATAAAACAGGTGATAAAGTTAATATCTAAGCACTTTAAACATTACTATGACAAATTTCCATATGTTCAAGAAACTAGAATAAAAATGTTAGGTAGAGACATGTAAGATATTAAAAAGACACAAAACTTCTAGATATGAAAATAATAATGTCAGAAATGAAATATGCCCTAAATGAGATTAATGGCAGATTAGCCCATATTAACAAAAAGACTTATGAACCTGAAGATATAGTAATAGACCCTGTCCAAATCTGAAAAAGAGAGAAAAAAGACTGAAGGAAATAAAGGAAGCATCAGGGACTTAAGGGCACTTAACTAAACCATCCCTGTATGCTTGGAATTGGAGTCCACAAAAGAGAGGAGAGATTGGGAGGATGGAAAAAGCTAATCAAATAACTGGTGATAATGATCCAAATTGGATGAAAACTATACACTCACAGATCCCAGGGGCTCAACAAATCCCAAGTCCAAGAAAGACATCCAACACTTATTCTTGAAAAAAATCTCTGCAAACTATGAATAGAAGACAATTTCCTGATAAAGCACAATTTCCTTTATCAGGCCTGATAAAGCCTCAGCCTGGCTATAAGAAGCCTATACAGCTAATAACCATCATACCTAATGATGACGGACTGAATTCTTTCCCCTAAGATCAGAATCTAGACAAGAATATCTGACCTCACCTCTTCTTTTCAACACTGTATTAGAGGTTCTAGATAGTGTAATAAGGCAAAAAGAAAAAGAAAGAAACAACATTCAAATTTGAAAGTAAAAATAACACTGTCTATTCACAAATGACACAATTGGCTATGTAAAATTCATCAATTGAGCTTACAAGATTTCAGATATGAGATAAGTCTACAAAAATCAATTGTATTTCTATATAGCAACAGTGAACATCAGAAACCAAAGCTTTAAAAATCAATACGTTAATTAAAGCATTAAAAACGTGAAATACTTTGTCATAAATCTGACAGAACATGTAGTGAAGGTCTGTGTACAAATACAATAAAACATTGTTGGTGATATTAGAAAGAAAACTAAAAAAGAGAAAGTTTACCTTGTTCATGAGTGAGAGATCCATATCGCTTAAATGTCCACTTTTCTTAAATCAATCTATAGATTCAATGTAATCCCAAACAAAAATCCAGTAGACTTTTTGTAGAAATTGACAAGCTGATTCTGAATAACAAAAACCAATGCAAACAAACAAAAACACCTTAAAAAGAAGAAAGAAGTTGGAGGGTTTACAGAACCTGATTTTAAGACACAAATCAAGGTATGGTGGTATTGGTCAAAGATAGACAAAGAGAACAGCACAACAAATAGGCTTACCACGCAAGGACAAGTAATTTTTGAAAAAGACAATTCAGTGGAGGATAGTCTTTTCCACAAATGGTAATGAAACAACTGGATATCCACAGGCATATGAAAGAGCTTCAATCTATACTTTAAGCTACATTTAAAAAATGTATTCAAAATGGATAATAGACTTAAAAGCAAAGTTTACAATTATTAAACTTCTGGAAGAAAACATGGAAGAAATCCTTTGTAACTTTGGGTTGGCAAAGACTTCTTAAACACAATACTAAAAGCACCACCCACAAAAAGAAATGATTGACATATAGCATTCCATTAGAATGAAGAACCTCTGTTCTTCAAAGACACTTCTAAAATAATTAAAAGCCACAAATGTGAAGAAAATATTTGTTAATCCCAAAGATGATAAAGGAATTGTATCCAGAACATTTAAAGAATTCTCAATACTCAATTTAAACACTTATTTTTTTTAAAATGGGTCAAAGATTTGAACAGACACCTCACCATAAAAGATACAGAGATGGCAAGTAAATATAAGAAAGGATGCTCACCACCATTAGTCATTAGGAAAATGCAAATTAAAACCATAACTGGATACCACTTATATTTATTTTAATGCCTGCAGTTTAAAAAACTGACCATACCATGTGTTAGCAAGTATGTAGAAGAACTACAACCCTTAGACACTCATGAGGGAATGTAAAATGGTGAAAATTCTTTGGAAATCAGTTTAGCAGTTGCTTATAAGTACCTACTGCATGACTGAATAATTCACTCCTAGGTATTTAGCCAATAGGGAAGGAAACATGTGTCCCTACAAAGACTTATACACAAATGTTCATGGCAGCTTTCCATATAATAGCCCAAACCTGGAACTAACCCAAATGTTCATCAACAGGTGAATGGACAGACATGCTGCGAGTCATATAATGAAATATTACTCAGCAATAAAAAGGAATGAACTATTCATACAATAACTTGTATGAATCTTAAAATGATTATTCTGAGAGAAAGAAGCCGGACAAAGGGAGTACAAACTGTACAGTTCTATTTATATAACATTCTCAAAAACCTGCAAGCTTATCTATACACAAAGCAGATCAAGAGTTGTCTAGGAAAACAAGGCAGGAGTGGGAGAAGGGAGGAAAGGCAAAAAGCACTTTGGAGTGATGAACAGTTTTGCTATCTTCATTTTAATGACCGTTTCATGGGTGTATACACAGGTCAAAACTCATAATTTTGTGCACCTTAAATATGTGTAATTTATTTTATGTCAATAAAGTTGTTTTAAAATGCCTTGACTCCTGGAACTTAAATGCATGTTCTCTCTTTCCCTCTCTTTTTTTCTGTATTAACTCTTCTCTAAGGCAATGGATGCCCCCAACTGAATGAAGGAAAGGCAAAGCAGACAAGTACAGGCACCAGGGGACTACTACCCTAAGCTTGTATCTCAAATTCACCATGTTATATAAGCACTAGAGTCGAGTGGAGGGAACACTGGACTGAGGTGGCATCTAACACTCCTTTTGAAAGGGTTCCCTTGGCATCATATACATGTCTAACTTTGTTGTGAAAATGTTCAAGGTCAAGGAGCTTGCCCATAGCAGAAGTTGAATAAACCTTGTCTATAACATTCCTCAGTTCCCCTCCATGAACATCTCTTCCATAACTTTCTATATCATTCTCCCTCCTCTCCCATCCTTACTTATCCACTACTCGAGACCCACTGCTTTTGTGCTTTCTACCAACCCACTCACTCCTTTGTCTTCTGGCAGACACCGAAAAGTTAGATGACAGGTTTAGCCTGATTAAGATATTAGTAATACAGTGTGAATCACTATGCATAGCACAGGGTTTAAGGGCAGAGACACTGGAACAAGGCTTTCTGGGTTCAAATCCCAGCTCCATCACTAAATGGCTGTCTAACCTGGAGAATGTTACGTAGCCATTTAGAGCCTTGGTGTCTTTGTCTATAAAATAAGTATTACCATATGACATCATGGGTTAGCTACAAGGATAAAATGGTCAGTATTTCTTAAGCATTTAGAACAGTATCTGACACATGGCAAATACTGTGTAGTGTAAAGTAAAGTAGTTATATACCACTGTCCAAGGACCAGGTTTTTTTTTAAATGAACACTGACATCAAGAAAACTAACTCTTAAAGATTTTTGTTTATTTATTTGACAGAGAGAGACACAGCGAGAGAGGGAACACAAGCAGGGGGAGTAGGAGAGGGAGAAGCAGGCTTCCCATGGAGCAGGGAACCCGATGTAGGGCTTGATCCCAGGACCCTGGGATCATGACCTGAGCCTAAGGCAGACAATAAATGACTGAGCCACCCATGCACCCCAAGAAAACTAACTTGTAATAGTGGATTGGTATGTTTCCTGGAAACCCCATGGCAGAAATGTCTATCAAGAGATAAAAGCAATTTTCTGGCACATATCACATGCCCCTACCTGAGTGCCCACTACTTCCACCTCTGCATCAGCCCACTGTAAGATGCTCAATGCCCAGATGCGACTTTGTGGAGGTGCATGAAGCCATACCTCCTGATTTGGACTGACAGAGCTCACATGCTGTCCTCATAGCTGCTGTCCTAATGCACTCTGATCTGCTCAGACCTCTCAGAGCCCTAAGCCTGAGAGCCACTTGCCTCTCAGCTAAAAATGCAGTAAGTCTGCTGCTGCACAGTCCAACAGTAATAAGTACACATGCTAATTCAGTTTTGAAATCTCCTGGGTGAAATCTTAACTCTTTCAAGGATATGTAAACCCAGACTGAAATGCTCATTAAGAACATTTCAGAGCTGTTAATCATAGTGGCTTTTAAAAGGCAGTGGAGTCAGAGCATCAGTTGAAGGGAACCCAAACTTTCTCAGTGTTATTTATCCTCCAATGCCTAAGCTCTCTTGAGAAAGAAATTATATCCAGCAGGATTAGAAGATTTCTCCTGAAAATCTATTAACCCAGTATTGGCAGGCGTGGGATACACCCTTAGCCAGAAGGTTTTCAGGTTTCTAGCTTAGTGGTTTGCCATTATCCTATAGGACAGCAAACCTAATTTGTAACACAGCTGATTTCCACCTGGCTCCTGGGGTCCAACGCCACAGGGACCCTTTTGCTCAACATCTTTCCTACAATCCTTTATTGAGTGTCTGCTTTGAGCAAGACTCTATAGGGGATTTGAAGAGCTTTGTAGCATAAGCCCTGCCCTTCCAGAGCATAGGAACCATATTTGGGGGGAACTGTCTCACCCAGGGCCCCACTGTCAAAATACACTTTGAAGAGGAAAAAGCAATGTTTATATACATGACATACCTTCAGGAACTGCCAATTTAAGCAGAATAGACATCCAAGCCAAAACCAACTCTTCTAATGGCTAGCAGGTACCAAATCACAATTTCTTCTGTGAGAATTATATTTGATAGGGGCTGTGTTTAGCTGGATCTATGGAAAACATACTGATATGGGCCACTGGCCATTTGCGTCCATGTGTAAACAGAGAAAAGGTGTTGAGAGACCAAGAGAGAGAAAATGTTGTAATAGCAGAAAGGAGAGCATACGGTCTGTAATGGGCAGAGAGAATAGTTTCTGGGCCCAGAGGTCGCCAAGGTGCAACTTCCAGGGGCTCAAGTTGTCCTCAGTGCCTACATCAGTGGTATTAAGGGTTGGTTTGTGGGCTTGAGGGTGTTCCTGTTCCTGTCAATCAAGCAAGTTCTGATTAAAACTAATAAAACTTAGGACTTGATGTTTTTAACCTACACTATGTCTGGGACTAAAAGATCCATAAGTTGCTATTTTCTGTATGTAGAAAGAGTCCCCTCTTGGGCTTAACATACCAAGATGTGTGTCATCATGTGCCTGTTTGCAAAAGGAGCCTTTTTGCCTCCTGGGGAAGAGTACATTCCTAAGGTAAGAGAGAATTAAGGCATACAGGTTGGCCAGTGCTCAATACAGAGACATAGGCATTTTAGTAGAATAGTAGAGCCTATAGTAGTAGAGCTTCAGAGCCTATCCTGAACCTTCTGGAGGAGATTGAGATGAGGGCCCACTTTCAAAAACAAACAACACCACCACCGCCTCTCTGGTTTGGGGATATAAAAACACCACTATTTTGTACTCCAGGTAATTGAGTAATTCCTACACTAGGGAGAGAGATTCTTCCCAGCTCTTCAGTGCAACACCTGGTATAGCTTAGGAGGGTCAAGGTTAGCCTCAGCAGTTTGAGGCTTCTGGACAGATCTCTATGACCACAGTCATAGTGGTGGTGGTGGTGACCAGTGGAACTGGTGACTGGTGGCCCTGTGCTCACACGTGTAGGCACCTCCAGTGATGAGAGGCATCAGTAGCCTCAACGTAGGCTACAGGGGAAATAAAGAACAAACCATGGGAGCCATAAGAACTGGGTCCACAAATGTATGTGAAATATCTCCGGAAACTCTCAAAAATAGGAGGGAGGGTTGGAAAAAGGAGCTTCAGAAAGATTTCCAAAATCCCATATTGGTTGGATGGCACTGCAGGTTGAAGGATACTAATTCCTATAGCTCTTGTGACAACCCCTCCTCTTTCTTGCCTTGGTTTATTAACTCGAGGCTTTGTGTGGCCAGAGAAGCAGGGCTTTTGGTGGGAAGCAAAATTTCCTTTTAACTGTGCTTCCATTTGTGAAGAGTTTTCATTTCATTTCTGTTGTTCTTGAATTTGATGAACAAAGCAACCCAGACTCTTGATCATATCCTAAACTTTCCCACCCTCGACCCCTTTCTCTCTGAGAACTGAAGTTTCCTGATTTACCTTCACTATATTCAAAAGAAAATGTATTTCTAGACTGGAAAACAGTGATGACATATCTAATCATAGCCTCTATAAAATAGGGATCTCATTAGCACCCTCAAAGTCTACCTCCTGAAGGGACAAATGTGTCTTCCATAAGATAGCGGCATGGCAGAGAAAACCTTCGATTAAACTTAAAACTTAAATCTAAAGCAAATAATAAACACAAGAGCATTTGCAATGACATAAATATCTTAGTTTGGACCATGGCTCAGCAAAGCATTGAAGCCCGTGCTTTCAGCAGGCTAGGTCTTCCTTGCTATGCTAAGCACATGTGGGAGCCAACGTGAAATCTGAATAATGCTTTGAAGGAATGTAGCTCATTCTGGGAAGATGAAAGCACTTTGCAGACAGCATTATCTCTTTAATTCACACACATCCCCTATGCAAGTAGCAGATAGGAAGTAGGAATTTATTCTGGGATTCTGACTCCATTATTGTTAAGTGATTTGCATATTTATGGGCACTGAAGAACCCCTGAAAAATGAACCAGTGAAAGGAGAAATGCATAGGACCAAGGTTAGCCACCATTAGAGTAATGCGGTAGCTGGTAGATAGTAACACCTTCTGTTTACCCTTAGGCAATGGCACCAATGCTCATGGGAAAGCAAATCATCTAACTTGGCTGAAGCAATGGGTCTTCTATGGGTCTGTGGAAAAGTCGCTGTGACAGAATGGAAAGGGATACAAGGACCAGAGGAAAGAAGGTAAGGGCAAAAAAAGGGGCAGTGAGATCAGAGCATGGCAAGCTTGGTTCATTGGTATGAGCAAAGAGTTTGGGCTCACTTGGGTAAAACATGGGGAGTTGCTGAAGGTTTTAGAAGATGGGGATGATATATCAGAACTGATTTTAGGAAAACTAACCAGTGAGTAAAGCATTTGGAAGACAGAGAAAGACTGGAACATCAAGGAAGGCCCAGCCAATACCAGACTTTGATCCGGAGAATCTGGCTCCCAAAGCACTGATCAACCATCTTCTCTCTAGCACCTCAAGAGCCACTGAAGGTACTGAACCTTTAGTGAGTGAGGTTCAGCAAAGTGGAAGGGTCAGGGCCAATTATGGATGCTTTGGGACCCTTACCTCATTGAGGTCTCAGGCTGAGCTGCCTCGGGTAGCTAAAGTTCTGGTCCTCAAATCTCTAGACAAAGGACTACTCTCTGTAGAGCTTATTTTGGCCTAGCTGAGTTCTTGGCTCTTTTGATATCACTTTTCTTTATTTTCTCCTTACCAGCTAATCAATTGAGTCACTTCCTAATACCACAACAGCCCCGCGACAGTACTTTAATTCAGCAAACATTTCCAATGTACACCATGTGCCAGGCCCTGTGCCACAGACCTTGGCAAAATCACAGTGAACAAGTCCCAAATGCCCTACCCCCCTTTCTGACCCATGGTTTTGTGGATTCAGTATAAACCACAGACCTCCAAATGAAAGCTGTTTAAACTTATTAACACTGAAAAGACTCTATTCAGCAAACCTAAACAAACTCTCATCTACATGGGCTTGCATTTTGTTTTCCTTTGCTTTGCATTTCATGCGCAGCTGTGCTGTACACTGTAGGATATTCAGCAGCATTCCTGGTTTCTATCCATCTACACTAGTTGCATACCCACTGTCACAACTGTGAGCACCAAAAATGTCTCCAGATGTTGCTAAATGTCTCCTGGAGAGAAACATCACCCATGGTTAACCATCATTTTAGAGGAGCCTGACATAGATTCAATCTTAACCTCTAAGGAGGAGTTCCAGGTCACAGCTTAGTTTCTCTTCACGGTAGCTGGTCTCCACGCTCCACAGAAGATGCTGCTCCCTGGAACCTAGAAAATGGGGTCCTAGGAGAGAAACAAGATGGTCCAGAAGAAAGGCACCACCTTTCCTTCCCAGCCCAAACAGGAAGATACAGGGAAGGGTGCCTTGATTACAGGGAAGTCGGTAGTCTTCTTCCTTTTCCTCCTGGCTTGAGTACAATGCCCAAAAGTGTCTATGGCTTTGATTATTGCTCTCTGTGAGTGAGAAGGAGGCACTTAACTCCATCATCGGCTCAGGAAGGCCAGAAGTGTGAGGGAGGTGGGTGTCAGCCCCAGGGAGCTCTTTCTGCACTGGGGACTTTGTTCCACTCCCAGGCATGCCAAGGTTTGCAGCCACTCGGCTCTAAGGCTGAGGTGAGGTGCTAGGGGCGAGGAGAGGATATTTGCAGAGATAACGGCAGTGCCCATCTGCATCGCAGGATGTGCATGCTGAATTTAAAAGAGAAGAAAGATTAATGATGCCTTGGTTCCTCAGAGCCTCATAGAGGCATCAAGGTCCATGATCCATCCTCAGCTTTGCAGACTGAAATAATAAATTTGTCCGGGCTCCTGAAGCGAATGTAATTCAGGGCGACCAACTTAAACTAATCAGACTCACCAGAGAGAGATGCAAGAGCCAGGTCAACGTTTTATTCCTATTCATACACAGTAAGCAGTCGGCCTTCCATGCCTGAATTTTGTATCTGTTTTTTCTATATCAAAGTTTCTAAGGTTCTGCCCATACTCAAATTCTTTCAAAAAATTTACTAACACATTTTTTTTCACTGAGCGCCTTCTGTGTGCCTGGTTCTGTGCCAGCAAATCAAAGTGCATGATCTCTGCCCCCTGGGAGGGTACAATCTAGTCAAATTAATAATTGCAAGCTCCCCCTGTTGACTAGTAAATCAAAAGAAAGAGCATGAAATGGCTCTAAGAAATGTATTCAAGGCAGAGAAAATGCTGATAAGCTATTTTAAACCCACAACAGAAGACAGACCTGGCATCCATCTCTCTTCAAACAGTAACGTCTAAGCTCTAATAAATTCCAGCTTCAACATGTGCTTGCTTATGAATAAAGGCAAATTATCGTGCCTCCCTGAGTGGCAGCTTCTTCATTTGTAAAATGAGGTACAAATGTCTTTTTCTGTCCTCCACAGCACAAGGTTATAAGGAAAACACATGTGAAGGGAAAGGGTTTTGTTTTAATGAAGGGGCTGCTGGTGGTCACAGAGGCTGTGGCCAGAGAAGCTGCTTATGTTCTGTGGAATTCCACTCAGTAAATGGTTTTCAGGTGCCTACTCTATGTATCTAGTCCTAACTGAAGAGGAGGAAACAGGGCTAGTAAATATGGCAGGTCCGCATGGATTTTGTGAGTCTGTTGATGTAAAAAATAGGAACAATGTGTCATAGTACTCTAAAGGATCATTTATGCAGGAGCGGTATATTGAGAGCCTCGGTGTGTCAGGAGCTATGCATCTGTTTACAGAAGTAAAAATGGATGATCCGGGAATCATTTCCATGGATCCAATAACAAGCTTTTCTCCCACTGCCTGGTTCCTGCAGATGAGTTGGTTATGGTTGATAAATTGCTAAGTATGTGTAAAGTTCTGTAACATTATTGATTCAGGTGTCCTTTATAAAGAATAAGAGGAGGAAGGAGGGGAAAGAAAGACTATCGGATTGCTCCTCCACTAAAATAACAGAGACGATGTTTAAAACTAACAAAAATAAAGCCCTTTCTCCTCTCAAATCCTATTCTCAAACCATTTCAAAGGGTTATTATTAAACTTCAGAAAGTCTTACAACATTAGAGTATATTAAATTTCAAAGATCCATTAAGTGCCATTTTGCTGCAGAGAAAGGCAAGGTAGAGAGAACTAATTCAAGAAGGGAAAAAATATTCTGGAAGAGATATTAATTTTAAAGGTCAATTGTCCTCCAGAAACAGCTGAAAACTCTCATAGGAAGCAATGGCTGGGCTTTCAGCAAGGTCACTTTCTCTCCTTAATGTTCAGAGTCAGAGGAGACACCCTTGTGTTGGACACCACATGGTTAAGTCACGATGATCTGAAGAAGTGCCACTCTATTTATTCTCTTTCTTAAAAGACCAGCTCCCTTCAGCCTGCCACCTAAATATCATGTTCTCATTGCAGCTTTACAACAAGCTTCTGCCACTGGGAAAGGAGTGGTGTGTGACATAAAGAGGGGTCACAGGCTCTTCTGCTCTGTAGTGGTCCTCAACCAGGAAAAATTACCAAATAAGGACATTTGGTAATGTCTGCAGTCGTTTTTGATTGTCACAACTTTTGGGGGCAGAGGAAGGTGCTACTGGCATCTAGTTGGTAAAGGCTGGGCTGCTAAACATCCTAAAATGCCTAAGACAGCCCCTTACAACCCAGGAATTAACAAGCCCCACATCTCTATGGTCCCCAGACCAAGAAACCCTGCTCTGAAGGGATTCTCTTTATTTTTCTACCCCAAGCTCCACCCTCTGGATAATGAACTCACATGTTGAAAACTACATGAGCCACTGAATGTAAGATAACCACATCAAGCCCTTTTAATTAATGATCAATCCTAATTAGTTCCTTATCTTCTTCTCCCTCCTTCATTCTTTATTCATCTTGGGCAGAAGCACAAGTAACAGCATATGGATGTCTTACAGCCACCAGCTCACATAAAGGAGGGTAGGAATGTTGCTGTAATCCTGCTGTCTGGGCCACAGTCCAATCAAATTTCAGGATTTTGCATGACATTCTCATAGCCTCACTTTGCCAGGCATCAGGGAGTTGAAAAACAAGTCCCAGCGGAATTTGCTCCAATATATCTCATCGTGTGAAAGGAATCACAGAGAACTGGATGATGTAATATTGATTGCCTGTTAGTAAAGAGAATAAGAATGTCCGCCAAAGAATCAAGCCCAAGAGCTGGAGATGAAGAGGAAATGATGAGAGGGCTGATATGGTAAATGAAGACATCAAGCCACATGAAATGTGGACCGAGGGGGCTTCAGCAGCATTGGGGGTGGTGACAGTCATCTCTTCCAAAACAGTACAGGTTTTCTCTTACAGAATTCCAGCCGATGTATCACCCTCTTCTGTTTGATCATCTTGAGGTCCGTATTATCTCATGCTGCCATCAAGCTACGTGATCTAAGCCAGAACAAAGGCTTACTGCCTTCCTTCAGTGAACTGAGCAGGTTTTATTCCTCTGCCCTGAATTCCATTTAGCCAAATAAATGTTTTCATCGTAGATCCTGTTTGTTGATAAAGAAAGAGGCCTACCTCAATCATCTCAATAGATTCTCTGCTGTTTAATTTGGGGTGTTTAATACTCAGATTTTTTTTTTTGTAACTGCTTTACTTCTAAGAGGTGCTAGCAGAGGTAATTTTCAAGTGTACGGTCTTTCTCCTCTTCAGCACATTTCTGCTACACAGTTTGTTTCCATTCAATAATCCCTTGCTGATACTGCCAAGGAGGGGAGGGGGCAGAGAGGAAAAGGAGCCAAGCTAGTGCCTCTCAGGGTTTATTTACAGCTGAAGCTGAGTAAGTCACTGAGCTCTGAGAGCCTGAAGCAAAGGCAGGCATTTGAAGATCAGCCTACTTCTTTCTGACCATCTTTCCTACATCAACCATCTCACAACTAAATCATGATCACGGAAACACCTAGTATTCGGGGAGTGACTGTGAGGCTCACAACCACTTTCCCATAATGATTCTCTGTAACTCTACGAGAATGCAGTCATTCTTCTCACAGCTAGCTGGAAGCCTGTGGGTAGAGTACACCCATTACACCTACTGGATTTGTTCCATGTTAACATAACCAAGCTTTTTCAAAGAGATAGAACTTTATCCTTTTCTTAAATGCTGTCTCTTTTCTCCACCTGGGATTCGAGAGTTCCCCTGTGCTAACCATATTCCAAATATGCCACATCTGTAGGCTCCAGGGGACAGGAGAACTACAGAGTAAGCCTTGTCTGAAAAACTTGACTTAGGTGGGGCATCTGGGTGGATCAGTCGGTTAAGCAACTGCCTTTGGGTCAGGTCATGATCCCGGGGTCCTGGGATCAAACCCCACATTGGGCTCCCTGCTCAGTGGAAAGCCTGCTTCTCTCTCTCCCTCGGCCTACCTGTGCTCACTCGCTCTTGCTCTCTCTCTGTCAAATAAATAAATAAAATCTTTAAAAAAAAAAAAAAACTTGACTTAGGGAACCTGGAATTTAAACTCACGTACTAGACATCTCTTCTTGTGGCTCTTATGCGCTGCTTTCCTTGGCCCAAAGGGGAGCTTCTGATCCATCCTGTGCAGCTCTCCTGTGCTGCTAGCTGTAGGCACGAGGCCTGTGTTGGTGACAGCAGAGCTCTCCATCTACCTATGACTTACACTGAAGCAGTCACATTTTTTAAGTCTTTTTCCCCCACAATGTCATATAACTCCACTTCACCATGATAAATACCTAGTGTAAATATTTCAGTCCCCATACCCACCCAGGAGAATCCCCTCCTCTTTTTCTGTCATCATTAGTTAACCTCCAGATACCAAAAAGCCACTTGCATTGATGACAAAGCAGGTTTCTAGATACTTTGAGAACTTAAGAGATACAGAGAGAAACTTGGTCTTTACCCTAAAGGAGGAAGCTTCAATCAAAAACTGGATGAAGAGAAAGTTTGAAGCCTCCACTGAACCTGTCCCGTACCCTTGGCCCTGAGTTGGGTGTTTTGTATATGCAGGCTCATTCAGTTCAGGACAACCATGGAGCTTAAATTATCCCCATTGCAGAGAGAGTTCAACAGACTTGTCCAAGATCACCTAGCACTACATGGCCTGGTCAAAACTCAAGTTGGGTCGTGCCTGTTTCTAACCCTTTGAGCTGCTTCTCAAAATCAGTGTACTCCAGATGAAACCCAAACCTCCAAAGCCCAGGAAGGTAAGGTAAAACAACAGCAGTTAATCCTGAGTTAAATCCTTACACACATTGGGAGAAGAGAGGTGGGGTTATGGACATTGGGGAGGGTATGTGCTTTGGTGAGTGCTGTGAAGTGTGTAAACCTGGTGATTCACAGACCTGTACCCTTGGGGATAAAAATATATGTTTATAAAAAATTAAAAATTAAAAAAAAAATTCCTTACACACACACACACACACACACACACCTCAACAGTGTTGACTATCCAACCTGACCTCTGGACTCATCACATGCACATTAACCTGTCTCTGAAGATGAGAAATCTCAACCTCCTATGTCTTGACGAAGGATAACATGAGGATCCTGGGTCACGCAGTGGCAAACGATGAATTCCCTGTCTTGGAAGAAAAGCGTAAGTCTAAAAGGTAAGAGATGTCGAGTTTTACTCTAATGAGATCCCAGCGAGTTGCTCAGTCTTCGTGATCTTGGTTTACTCATTGGCCAAACTGAAATTCATTTAATAAATGGGTTTTTAGCATCTATTCTATGCCAGGCACCCTTCTAAATGCTGGTGCATAGCATATAGAACCAAACAAAATCCCTTCCCTAACAGCCCTTATATTCTTTGTGGAAACAGAGACAATAAACAAAAAAATAAAAGCAAGGATTCCAGAGAATTAAAAGGTCTTTAAAGACAATAAACAAGGTAAGGTAATGTAGAAGCATGTGCTGGAATAGAAATAGGGTGAGGGCAGTGTTTCCTGAAAATGGCCAGAAAAGCTTTCTAGGAATAAGAGGCATTTTAGTTGATCACCATATGGTGAGGACTCAGTCATTGGAAGAGCATGGTCAGGGAAGCACTTTCCATCAAGGTAGCGTCAATACAAAGGCCCTAGGGCGGGGACCAGAGTGACATATTCAAGAAACAGAAGGAAGGTCAGTGTAGAGAGAACACAGAAAGCAGAGTGAGCAAGGTGAGAGTGGTATAGGATGGTAGGGCTAGATCCTGTGGGTCCTGTAGGGTAGTAATAATACCTGCCTTCCCAACTTGCCAGCATTACTATATGGCTAACAATTTGGATGGGAAAGTCCTTATAGCCTAAATATGTAGTGTGTTCTTCGACCCTGTAAAGGTGTTATATGTTCCCTATTTGTTGCCAAAGACTTTTGCCAGTGGTACTCCTGGGCAATCCTTATTAAATCACTCTTACTGCTGGGATTGTTTTTGAGGAATGGATTGTTTGATCAGATGAAGGCAGAGATATTTGGCCCCAACTTTTCCTTCTAATACTCTTTTCTGAATATGGAGAGCTGGACAGGGATGGTAGATTCAGGGAATGGATGCTCCCCCCAGCCTCTAAAGCCATCTTGAATGAGCAAAATGCCCCTGGGAAGACGTGGCAGCCAATTATGGCTTAGCCAGGTCTGATCCTTTTGATCCCACCCAGCAGGGAAAAAGCTACACTACTTACTCTAGTCAAGAAACAAACCACATAGAGCTCTTTTATTGTAGTTCTGTCTTTTTCCTTTGGTTTGCCACATATTTGTGATTGGTAATTTGGGAAAGAATAAAAACCTTTTGAGACAAGATCATGTCTCCATATCCTCCGTCTTCTGACGAAGTGAAAATGCATGTGCTGACAAGAAAACAGGTAGGCTGCATTGTGTTTCCATGAAGGAACACAAGCCAAAACCCAGGCTGCTGGGGAATGCCAACAGAGCTCTGGGAACAGGAAGTTCATTAAAAATGTAAAATAAATGCAGTGATTGCATGTGGCTGTCTTTGGGGCATTTTGCTTTAGACCTTGAATATGTTGGAAAACAGTACTGCAAATGCCATAATTATTTTAAGATATAAAATTATTTAAATTGGCTAATGAATGCAGACCCTGACAGCAGTCTGCATAAATCTGGGTTTATTAGTATGTTCTTGCAGACGGTAGGTGGGGCTTGGAGGCAGCTTTATTCATTAGCAGCATTATTGGCACTGTCTCCTCCTCGGCCCATACAAAGACAGAATGTCCTAAACTGCATGATCACCTAGAGGCAAAATAGACCTCCACATACAATAGCTCAATTAATTCTCATAATTATTTTCTGTTACTAGTCTCTATATATTTACCTATAAGAAAGCCAAACTCACAGAGGTTAAACGTCTCACCTCAGATCATATATCCAGAAATGGCAGTCACTTGAACCTAGGTCTTCTGTTTGCAAATCCTCCCTCCACAATTATATGATGATGGAATAGTACCAGTTAGCAGATTGCTCTAAAGTGATGGGTTCTGTTAGATGGGAGACTTTTTTTGCAACTGGATTTCTAGCAGTTTCCCAGAATAAAAGAGGATCTGTGCAGAAAAGCAGCTCTGTCTGTAGAGCCTTTGCTTATTCATCAACGTGTCAGACCATTTTCTGCCAAGGACACTCTTCCTCCACTCCTTCCTTCCCAGTCATTTTACTGGCAACTGACCTTGCCATGGTTTTAAGGCTGTCATTGGCCATCATCTCCTCTAAAGGGCAACAAGTCTCTGGAAGGTAACGAAATGTGAAGGTAACAGAATTCTGCAGCAGCTGTCTCCACCTGCAGCTTCCTGAGTGAGATGCTACTTCTGCCACCTCTTTGTTTTCTCTCTGAGAATCTCCGTATTATTACTGTTGTTGTTACTCTCTAGTAGAGGGTGGAGATTACAGCTATTGGAGACAATGCCAAAGTACATATCTTCTTCCATTTCATGATCATTAACCTTATCAATTAACATTGAGTACTTGCTGATGCATGACACCAAACAGACTTTGAATTCTGTTCAATCCCAAAGACTATAGCTCTCAAACTGACCTTGGTTAGGACATAAAACTATACACTGAAAAGGAAGTCTAAGTGTCAGGAATTCTGGGGATGAGCGTGAGGTTACAGCCCCAATTTCTGAGCAAAATGCCCCTGGGAAGACATGGCAGCCAATTATGGCTTAGCCAGGTCTGATCCTTTTGATCCCACCCAGCAGAACTCCAGAAGGTTTGATCATCTTTGTCATATGGGATTATTTGGAAAGGCTGAATTAATCCCACTTGTTGTCCCAGAGGGTAGGGAGTGAAGAACATCAAGAAACTAAGTGATACCTAGTTTTATACTGGCAAGGGCATCACACCTTCTGTATCCCAAGAAGCAAAAATCTCCTATTCTCTGCCTGCTTTCTCTGGGACCTACACACAAATCTGTCATTCTTGTTTCCAGCACCATCTCATCCAGCAGGGAAGATCTGGTATTCATTACCCACCCAGGAGGCTTGGGCAAAAAGTCAGGCAGGACTGAGGGATGGGAAATCCCATACCACCGCAGAAAACAGGAGTGTCCCTCATCCAAGCAGCCCATGCAAGGAAATCAACCTTTGAACAATACATTCACAAAAGTGTGGATGCTGGATTCTTATTATTTCTCTCTCTTCCTTTGAAAATTAGTTTTCTATTTCAGCTGGGATTTATATTTTAACCCCCCAAGTTATATCTCTTCTTTTCCCTCATACAGCTGGAAACAACTGAATTTAGTTGGAGACGATGATCACAAATCCTGTGAATTTAAAAAGCCCCAGAGGTATCACTGCCCATGTTCAGAGATACCAAAGTACCTGATTTTAAAAGGGCAAACCCAGACAGTTCAGCAAATATACAATAAATCTACAACATGTTCTGGGTAATAAATACATACTAAATTCCTACTGTGTTCTCAGAACTATGCTAGGCTAACAAAAATGAGTAACTTAAATCTCTTGAGGAATTCACACTCCAGTAGAGGGTTATATTTTCAATGTAAGAGTTGGTTATATAATTCATGAAGCAGAAAAGCATGAAAGGTAACACTACACTCAGCCCTTGAGTCTGAGGAAGCTTCCTGGAGTTGACCTGAGTCCTGAAAAAGAAGAAGCAAGCCAGTAAAGAAAGAGGTAGAGGGCACTGTAGGCAGAGAAGAGTGTGCACAAAAGCAAGACATGGAAGACAAGATGGTATGTGAGAAGTGATGCACAAAGTTGAGTGCCACCAAGGCATAAAGTATAAGATAGGGGATGGAGGACCTTGTAAATAATGCTACATAGCTTGGGTTGTATTCTTCAGTCAACAGAGAGCCACTGTAAGGTTCTGGCAGAAGAGCAAAGTAGTCAGATTTTCACACTGGATAGATTCTCTAACCAAGTATGGAGGATGGATTCCAGAGAGACAAAACTGAAGTAGGCCAGAGTGGCCTTACTAGAGGTATAGCTTAGAATCCTCTGCAGAATATTGCAAACTGTAATTTCCTCAACTCACCACAAATTTTAAAAACCTCTGTGTTTAACATATTCCAGAGATTCTGAAATATACCCTCAGCTGATGACCACAAAATTGGGAGATTGTACAATAGTCCAGATAAAGATGATTAGGACCTGAACTAGGACCATGAGAATGGGAAAGAGGTGAAGAGAGATTTGAGAACTACTTAGGAAATGTAATCAGCAGAACCTGTTCACTTACTTACTCATTCACTCACTTACTCACTCATTCATTCAACAAGTACTATGCCAAGCATTGTAACAGAAACTCAATGAAGAGTAGATCTCACTCAGTTCCTGCCACTAAAGACTATACTGTCTAATGCAGGATTTCTCCAATGGAACACTAAAATCTTTTCTAATAACAGGACAAATAAACAAAGAAAAATTCCTGAGACAATCTGGCCATAAACCAGCCCTGACATAGATTTGTAGCACCAGTGGTCCATGGAACTTTGAAGAATTTGGTATAGGCACTAGGCAGAACAAAAGTAAATCCTCTTTGGAGAAACGTATTTTCCTCCCTCAGGCCTCAAAGAACCTCCACAGGGAGTTTTTCAGGAACAAGTTATATACAACGAAAATAATAAAGTAAAAATATAAATAAATAAAATAAGCACACGGACACAGACTGCAGAAATAGACCCATAGAGGCTTCACGTATTAGGTATATCAGAACGTTTGTTTATTAGTCTCCTATAACTATGGAAATTATATTTATTTTTTTTATTTTTAATTTTTTATTTTTTATGGAAATTATATTTAAATACATAAAAGAAAAGCTTGGAAATAACATCAGGGACAGGAAACTGTAGAAAGTGATCTGGCAGATATATAAAGGTCCATTTGAAATAAAAAATACAATAACCAAAATGAAAAACTCAGTGGACCATTTTAATAGTACAATAAAGAGATGAAGAGAGATTTTGTGAACTGGAAGATAGAAAATTACCTAGAAAGGGTAGCAAACCCTTTCTATAAAGAGCCGATAGTAAATCTTCCAGATGTGTCAGCCATGTAGTATTTGTCACAACTACTCTTTCATAGACAATATGTAAACAAAAGGGTGTGGCTACATTCCAATAGAACTTTATTTGCAAAAGCAGGGAATGGGATAGATTTGGTCCACAGACAGTAATAGGTAGTCAACTCCTGGTCTGACATGAAGCATGGAAAAGAGAAACATATGCAATATGAGGAAGAGATTTGAATAAACAAGGAAGATAGAAGATCTGACATATGTTTAACAAGAGTTCTTGAAAGCAGAAAGAAAATGGGGCAGAAGCAATATCTGAAGACATAACTGAGCATTTTCCAGAAATGAAGAGAGATGTTGGTTTGCTGACTGACAAAGCCTAATAAATCTTATGTAGATTAGATAATAAAATCATACCTAGATACCTATCATGAAACTGAAGACCAGCAAAGACAAAACAAAATGAAACAAAACAAACCTGAAAATATAGGGTCAACAGAGACATACAGTCATTGCACACCTCCTGGCCTCCTGATTACGTATACTAGAATGTGAATGGGCCTGAATTCTGTCAGGTGCACAGCCTGATTAAGTGGAGAGCTCATTTCTGATTTGACAGCAATAAAGGATGCTAACAAGTAGTGGCCATACCTATTTTGATGTACGAAAGCTCGAGGGACAGTGCTGCATATGTGATTGGGGGCTAATCTAGGATCGGAGTGGGCAGAGGCACAAGGCTTGTATAATTTGTGGACCTGTTGTATGAATAACAATTCAAAATGATAAATAGGAAGTTAAATACAGAGCTTTGGACAAGGCTGTTACAGTAAAAGGCCCTAAAGTTTGAATTGCATCAGGTTCATGGTAAATCCACTTCCGCAGGTGCAGTATGCTCTTCCTTTGAGGGTCTCAGCTCTCCCTCCTCCAGCATCTGTCTCCACCCACACAAGCAACAGAATGCCATGGTCTTCTGAAGTGTGGCCTTGGAAAGCTGATCCAGTGCTCCCCTGCTGCCCTTTGTTCTGAGACCTTCTGAGCCAGATCACAGAAGACTCTTAACCCTTGGTCTCCACAACATCGTGGGGGCTTATAAGCCAGTGGGGTTCAAACTTTCAGAACAAATGTTTAAAGCATTAGCAGGCATCCATATATATTTACTTTAGGTTTGTGCATGCCTATGTACCTCACTTGAGCTATTCTGTGATGCTTTTCCTATTAAACTATAGTAGCTTGAGCTCCTTTCGTACTTCTGCAGCCCCACACCGTCAGCCCTCATCCAGGCCCTCATCACTTCAGAGCACCCAGGCTTGTCTCACCACCTGCATTCTAGGTCATGCACTGCCACCAAAACTTACCTCCCATAAATAGTCTCTACAACGGTTTTCTCAACCACCAGCCAATGGTGGTTGCCCCAATCAGGATGGTCAGGGTGCAAAGCAATAAATCTCAACCCCTGTGAATTTCTCTGGTTCAAAAGATGGGGCAATACCTGGGGCATCTCCCTCATTTCTCCATTGCCTCTAGCTCTCCAGTGGTCTGGGACCCCCCAAAAAATGCACACTTCCCAGAGAAGCCAGACCTGCTACCACTGTCACGTCTAAGTAAGCCACACCAGTGGAGACCCCAAGTGGGAACTGCAGGGAGACACAACCCTGCCCTACAGAAAGGCCTGGAAGGCTTGCTTTATGCTGCTGTCTGGTTCAGAACTGCCCCATGCCTGCACTCTGGTCACCCCCTGTCAATTAGGTATCTGCCCTGGGCAGCCCAAAGATGCTACCCTTTGCTACCCCTGTCTAGCGTTTCTGCAGCCCCTTTCTTCCTTCTCACACACAGCTTTGGGGCTCTGTGGACTGCAGGCCCCTGTGGAGGACCCACCCCTGCTTCCTGTGTCTGCTAAATTCATTCTCCCCACCCCATCCCTCTCATCTGAGAATCTAATGCCTTTCCCTATTCCAGAGAGAATGAGGACTCTCCTTATGAACTGATCTGCAAGAGCTTCCCAGCCCAGCCCAGCTTCTGCAAGATCACCCAGATATCCTGGGCATTTGGAAGAAAATTCCTCCTTGAGGAGTTAACACTACACATCTGTTATATAAGATTTTTATTTGCGAATCTGCAAGACTTCCTTATTTTCAGAAATGAGTTTAGAAGCCCCCCTACTCTAACTATCCCTTCCACTTCTGCCTTGTGGAACCCTTCGCTGAGAACTGGCCACTCACCAGCCCCATCAGCTCCTTTCTCTTCCCAAGCCCATTTCCTTCCTAAACCTACTCGTGGGTTTCCCTCCACCTCCCCCCTCCTCCTAGCCAAACCCTTTTTACATCTGTCCCAAGGCCTCTATAATCGTCATAGTTCCCCTGACCACTCTAGCCCACCTTGACCTTGCCTCTACACCAGGAACATCAGAATAAGTTTATTGTAGAATATGTTACTTTGTCACTGTGGTTCTCAACACTAACTGGGTTTGGGGGGTTTTTTGTTTGTTTGTTTTAATATATAAGCTTGGTCCCCCATCCCTGAAAATCCAGATTCTGGAGACTTCTGGAGCTTCTGAAGGCTCCCTGGGTGATTCTGATGTGCAGCCAAGGATAAGAAACACTGTTTCAGAAACACACAATCGTGTGATTTTATGTAATTGCCTTTTATGTCTAAGCCTTGCTTGAGCAAATAGAGTATCAATTTATTGAATACAGAAGCTATAGCTATAATTTTTCTGCACCCTCCACATAATCTTGTCTAGCAGGCATAAGTAGGTTCTCAGTGACAACTAAATGTTGGACTGATTGATTCAGCACGATGTTGGATAAAAACCACTTGGACAGGAAGGGGGAGACCGGACGTGTGTTTCTGACTCTGTAACTAGGAAGTCACTATCCTCTCTGGATTTCTGCTTCCTTGTTTGTAAAATGATGGTGATAATTGGGTTTTCAAACTCCTGGGAGCTCAAAGGAAACAGGAGAAGTTATTCTCAATATTTCAAAAATCCACTGAAAGTTATACATTTCATATCAATTTGCAGATTAATTATCTATCAAAATATGCATTTATGAGTAACGATGAGAAATCATAAAAGGAATCTTTAGTTGTGAAAAGTATAAAAATACTTTGAAAATTACAGGATTCTATGATTTCATTTGCTCAGTATTTATGATCCAGATCCCTGGGAGACAGTAGAGCAGAATAAAGTAAGGAATTTGGAGTTTGACTAACTTGACTAACTCCCAACCCCACGACCTACTAGCTATGTTAACTTGAGTAAATTCTTATCCTAAGCTTGTTCATTCATTTGAAAAATGGGCACACTGACAGTAGTTATCCCATAGAGTTTTTACAAGGACAAATCAATATAAGCCAGTGGGGTTCAAACTTTCAGAACAAATGTTTAAAGCATTAGCAGGCATCCATATATATTTACTTTAGGTTTGTGCATGCCTATGTACCTCACTTGAGCTATTCTGTGATGCTTTTCCTATTAAACTATAGTAGCTTGAGCTCCTTTCGTACTTCTGCAGCCCCACACCGTCAGCCCTCATCCAGGCCCTCATCACTTCAGAGCACCCAGGCTTGTCTCACCACCTGCATTCTAGGTCATGCACTGCCACCAAAACTTACCTCCCATAAATAGTCTCTACAACGGTTTTCTCAACCACCAGCCAATGTTGGTTGCCCCTCTTTAAGTGCATTGCTTGGCACACAGCAAGTGCTTAATAAATGTTACTAGGAGTATATCCAGAATATTAGTCTGCTCAGGCCACCATAAAAAAAATACCACAGATGGGGTGGCTTAAACAACTGACACAGCTCTGGAACCTGGAAGCTTAAGATCAAGGTTCCCACAAAATCGGTTCCTGGTGAGGGCTGTCTTCCTGGCTTACAGACAACTGCCTTCTTACTGTATGTTCACATGGTATTTCCTCTGTGTGTATGCAGGAAGAGAGAGAGAGAGAGACTGAGTGAGCAAGCCAGCTCTCCAGTGTCTCTTCTTAGAAGGGCACAAATCCTGTTGATGAGGGCCCCAGCCTTAGGACCTCATTCAACTTTAAGGACTTCCTTAGAGGTCACATCTCCAAATACAGCCACACCAGGGGTCAGGGCTTCAACACACAGATTTAGGGAAGGGAAGGACACAATTATTCAGTCCATAACACCTGGGGTGAGAGAGACATTCAGAGTATTGCCAGGAAAGAAAGTTTAGTCAAAATCACAAGAAATATTTCTTCAAGAAGTGGTCTGTCTCCTAATCTGGGGAGGTTTATAACAGGGTGAGGAATAGCTCTTCATTTCCAGAACACGTGGCCAATGTGTTTGACAGTAGTCGCTGTGGTACAGCCTGCATCATGGAGCATGGAAATGCAGGGGAACCAGAGCCATTCCCAGGACCAGCCTCCTCCCACCACTGTGTGCATTTATAAGGTTATTGTTTTAAGTTTATTCCAGAAGGAAGGGATAAAGTCCCAATCCCCAGACCCCACTGCCAAAGATTCTCAGTAGGTCAGCAAACTGCATTTCTGCATTTGTAACAAGCCCACACAAATACCGCTTTGAAGAAATGATTCTAGAAGAAAAACTCAAAGCCTGAGTGGAGAGGTAGGGAGAAGCTGACTACGATGTTTACACTGCTGTGATGCCTGCTGGGGTGGAAGCTAGCGTGTGTGATCAGCAGCTCGGTGGCAGGAGGCAAAGAGCACAGCGAGGGCAGGGAGGGCCAGGAGGGTCCGCTGGGCCTGGATGTGGGCACCCAGTGGGGAGTAGGGGACAGAAGGAGGGATGACACGTGAATGACTGCCATCTAAGGAAGCCAGCCTCAAGAGCCCAGGTTGCAGGACGCCCAGTGGGCCTGTGGACTGCTGCAGAAGCCTGGGGTGTCCTGGATGACTGTTCCTGAGAATGAGGGAGGGTAGATCAATCACAGAGAGCACGCTTGCTTTGGTTTTCTTCCAGGTGGCTTTTTTACTTCTAGACTAACCTTTTTTTGTCATTATCATCATCAACCCAGCTAAAGAGAAGCTGAAGTCTGGGGTGTTGAGGATGCTAATGCTGATGATGCCGGGAACGGTGCAGCCCAGTACTGGTATCTAGACTGGACCAGGCGCGATGTGACCCAGCAAGAAGAAGCCCCCACTCTCATAAAGACACCTAGTTTCCCTGGACTACATTTTGTTATTTTTCCTTTCTTGTCCATCTGTTGTTAGACTAACCTCCCCTGATGACTGAAGGCCATCAAAGACAAAGACAAAGACAAATTTGATGGTTCCGTGGATTGCCATATGTGTGCTGTGAACCTAGTCTCCCTTTCTGAGAAATAAATTTTGCAATCATTGCACATGTAGGTGATATAGAGGCAGAATTCTCAGCTCAGTATTTTACCGCCATGCCCCGTCAGTAGGATTTCTATATTTCATATCCAATGCTTTCACTCTGGCATGTACTTTCCTCAGCCATGCTTGGGATGGAAATGTCCCTGCATTCAAAGAGGAAAATAGCCGTATGACTTCTAAACCTATTCTCAACCTTGGTCCTTATCTGAAATTGGGTGCAACTTAAGAATTTTCAGGCTCGGAATCGAGTCAAGATGGCGGAGAAGTAGCAAGCTGAGACTGCTTCAGCTAGCCGGAGATCAGCTAGATAGCTTATCTAAAGATTGCAAACACCTGAAAATCCATCGGCAGATCGAAGAGAAGAAGAACAGCAATTCTGGAAACAGAAAAACAACCACTTTCTGAAAGGTAGGACTGGCGGAGAAGTGAATCCAAAGCGACGGGAAGATAGACCCCGGGGGGAGGGGCCGGCTCCCGGCAAGCAGCGGAGCAACCGCGCACAAAATCAGGACTTTTAAAAGTCTGTTCCGCTGAGGGACATCGCTCCAGAGGCTAAACCGGGGCGAAGCCCACGCGGGGTCAGCGTGGCCTCAGGTCCCGCAGGGTCACAGAAGGATCGGGGGTGTCTGAGTGTCGCAGAGCTTGCGGGTATTGGAACGGGAAAGCCGGCTACAGAGACAGAGCCGACAGTAAGCTCGCAGCTCGGTGTTACCTTGAACCGGTCGCAAGCTCGGTGAGCTCGGAGCGCGGCCGGAGGTCAGGCAGACGGGAGTAACTGGGCGCGGTTCTCTGAGGGCGCACTGAGGAGTGGGGCCCTGGGCTCTCGGCTCCTCCGGGCCGGAGACCAGGAGGCCGCCATTTGTATTCCCGTCCTCTGGAACTCTACGGAAAGCGCTCAGGGAACAAAAGCTCCTGAAAGCAAACCCGAGCGGATTACTCACCCCGGCCCCGGGTAAGGGCGGTGTAATTCCACCTGGGGCAAAGACACTTGAGAATCACTACAACAGGCCCCTCCCCCAGAAGATCAACAAGAAATCCAGCCGAGACCAAGTTCACCTACCAAGAAGTGCGGTTTCAATACCAAGGAGAGCAGCAGAATTCCAGAGGAGGAGAAAGCCAAGCACGGAACTCATGGCTTTTTTCCTGTGATTTTTTTTAGTCTTGCAGTTAATTTAATTTTTTCTTTTTCATTTTTTTTTTTTCTCGCCTTCGGGTAAAATTTTTTTTTAACTGTTACCTTTTTCTTTTTTAACGATTTTTTACTAGTTTATCTAATATATATATATATTTTTTTTACATTTTTCTTAGGTGTTTTCTTTTTTTAAAAATTCTTTTCTTTTCTTTTCTTTTCTTTTTTTTTTTTTTTTTTTTCTTTCTTCCTTTTTGAACCTCTTTTTATCCCCTTTCTCCCCACTCACGATTTTGGATCTCTTCTAATTTGGTTAAAGCATATTTTCCGGGGGTTGTTGCCACCCTTTTAGTATTTTACTTGCCACTTCATTTACTCTTATCTGGACAAAATGACAAGACGTAAAAATTCAACACAAAAAAAAGAACAAGAGGCAGTACCGAAGGCTAGGGACCTAATCAATACAGACATCGGTAATATGTCAGATCTAGAGTTCAGAATGACAATTCTCAAGGTTCTAGCTGGGCTCGAAAAAGGCATGGAAGATATTAGAGAAACCCTCTCGAGAGATATAAAAGCCCTTTCTGGAGAAATAAAAGAACTAAAATCTAACCAAGGTGAAATCAAAAAAGCTATTAATGAGGTGCAATCAAAAATGGAGGCTCTAACTGCTAGGATAAATGAGGCAGAAGAAAGAATTAGTGATATAGAAGACCAAATGACAGAGAATAAAGAAGCTGAGCAAAAGAGGGACAAACAGCTACTGGACCACGAGGGGAGAATTCGAGAGATAAGTGACACCATAAGACGAAACAACATTAGAATAATTGGGATTCCAGAAGAAGAAGAAAGTGAGAGGGGAGCAGAAGGTATACTGGAGAGAATTATTGGGGAGAATTTCCCCAATATGGCAAAGGGAACGAGCATCAAAATTCAGGAAGTTCAGAGAATGCCCCTCAAAATCAATAAGAATAGGCCCACACCCCGTCACCTAATAGTAAAATTTACAAGTCTCAATGACAAAGAGAAAATCCTGAAAGCAGCCCGGGAAAAGAAGTCTGTAACATACAATGGTAAAAATATTAGATTGGCAGCTGACTTATCCACAGAGACCTGGCAGGCCAGAAAGAGCTGGCATGATATTTTCAGAGCACTAAATGAGAAAAACATGCAGCCAAGAATACTATATCCAGCTAGGCTATCATTGAAAATAGAAGGAGAGATTAAAAGCTTCCAGGACAAACAACAACTGAAAGAATTTGCAAATACCAAACCAGCTCTACAGGAAATATTGAAAGGGGTCCTCTAAGCAAAGAGAGAGCCTACAAGTGGTAGATCAGAAAGGAACAGAGACCATATACAGTAACAGTCACCTTACAGGCAATACAATGGCACTAAATTCATATCTCTCAATAGTTACCCTGAATGTGAATGGGCTAAATGCCCCTGTCAAAAGACACAGGGTATCAGAATGGATAAAAAAACAAAACCCATCTATATGTTGCCTCCAAGAAACACATTTTAAGCCCGAAGACACCTCCAGATTTAAAGTGAGGGGGTGGAAAAGAATTTACCATGCTAATGGACATCAGAAGAAAGCAGGAGTGGCAATCCTTATATCAGATCAATTAGATTTTAAGCCAAAGACTATAATAAGAGATGAGGAAGGACACTATATCATACTCAAAGGGTCTGTCCAACAAGAAGATTTAACAATTTTAAATATCTATGCCCCCAATATGGGAGCAGCCAACTATATAAACCAATTAATAACAAAATCAAAGAAACACATCAACAAAAATACAATAATAGTAGGGGACTTTAATACTCCCCTCACTGAAATGGACAGGTCATCCAAGCAAAAGATCAGCAAGGAAATAAAGGCCTTAAATGACACACTGGACCAGATGGACATCACAGATATATTCAGAATATTTCATCCCAAAGCAACAGAATACACATTCTTCTCTAGTGCACATGGAACATTCTCCAGAATAGATCACATCCTCGGTCCTAAATCAGGACTCAACCGGTATCAAAAGATTGGAATCATTCCCTGCATATTTTCAGACCACAATGCTCTAAAGCTAGAACTCAACCACAAAAGGAAGTTTGGAAAGAACCCAAATACATGGAGACTAAACAGTATCCTTCTAAAGAATGAATGGGTCAACCGGGAAATTAAAGAAGAATTGAAAAAAATCATGGAAAACAAATGATAATGAAAATACAACGGTTCAAAATCTGTGGGACACAACAAAGGCAGTCCTGAGAGGAAAAATATATAGCGGTACAAGCCTTTCTCAAGAAACAAGAAAGGTCTCAGGTACACAACCTAACCCTACACCTAAAGGAGCTGGAGAAAGAACAAGAAAGAAACCCTAAGCCCAGCAGGAGAAGAGAAATCATAAAGATCAGAGCAGAAATCAATGAAATAGAAACCAAAAAAACAATAGAACAAATCAACGAAACTAGGAGCTGGTTCTTTGAAAGAATTAATAAAATTGATAAACCCCTGGCCCGACTTATCAAAAAGAAAAGAGAAAGGACCCAAATAAATAAAATCATGAATGAAAGAGGAGAGATCACAACGAACACCAAAGAAATACAAACTATTATAAGAACATACTATGAGCAACTCTACGGCAATAAATTTGACAATCTGGAAGAAATGGATGCATTCCTAGAAACATATAAACTACCACAACTGAACCAGGAAGAAATAGAAAGCCTGAACAGACCCATAACCAGTAAGGAGATTGAAACAGTCATTAAAAATCTCCAAACAAACAAAAGCCCAGGGCCAGACGGCTTCCCGGGGGAATTCTACCAAACATTTAAAGAAGAACTAATTCCTATTCTCCTGAAACTGTTCCAAAAAATAGAAATGGAAGGAAAACTTCCAAACTCATTTTATGAGGCCAGCATCACCTTGATCCCAAAACCAGACAAGGATCCCACCAAAAAAGAGAGCTATAGACCGATATCTTTGATGAACACAGATGCGAAAATACTCAACAAAATACTAGCCAATAGGATTCAACAGTACATTAAAAAGATTATTCACCACGACCAAGTGGGATTTATTCCAGGGCTGCAAGGTTGGTTCAACATCCGCAAATCAGTCAATGTGATACAACACATCAATAAAAGAAAGAACAAGAACCATATGATACTCTCAATAGATGCTGAAAAAGCATTTGACAAAGTACAGCATCCCTTCCTGATCAAAAAACTCTTCAAAGTGTAGGGATAGAGGGCACATACCTCAATATCATCAAAGCCATCTATGAAAAACCCACCGCAAATATCATTCTCAATGGAGAAAAACTGAAAGCTTTTCCGCTAAGGTCAGGAACACGGCAGGGATGTCCATTATCACCACTGCTATTCAACATAGTACTAGAGGTCCTAGCCTCAGCAATCAGACAACAAAAGGAAATTAAAGGCATCCAAATCGGCAAAGAAGAAGTCAAATTATCACTCTTCGCAGATGATATGATACTATATGTGGAAAACCCAAAAGACTCCACTCCAAAACTGCTAGAACTTATACAGGAATTCAGTAAAGTGTCAGGATATAAAATCAATGCACAGAAATCAGTTGCATTTCTCTACACCAACAGCAAGACAGAAGAAAGAGATATTAAGGAGTCAATCCCATTTACAATTGCATCCAAAACCATAAGATACCTAGGAATAAACCTAACCAAAGAGACACAGAATCTATACTCAGAAAACTATAAAGCACTCATGAAAGAAATTGAGGAAGACACAAAGAAATGGAAAAATGTTCCATGCTCCTGGATTGGAAGAATAAATATTGTGAAAATGTCTATGCTACCTAAAGCAATCTACACATTTAATGCAATTCCTATCAAAGTACCATCCATCTTTTTCAAAGAAATGGAACAAATAATTCTCAAATTTATATGGAACCAGAAAAGACCTCGAATAGCCAAAGGGATATTGAAAAAGAAAGCCAACGTTGGTGGCATCACAATTCCGGACTTCAAGCTCTATTACAAAGCTGTCATCATCAAGACAGCATGGTACTGGCACAAAAACAGACACATAGATCAATGGAACAGAATAGAGAGCCCAGAAATAGACCCTCAAATCTATGGTCAACTAATCTTCGACAAAGCAGGAAAGAATGTCCAATGGAAAAAAGACAGCCTCTTCAATAAATGGTGCTGGGAAAATTGGACAGCCACATGCAGAAAAATGAAATTGGACCATTTCCTTACACCACACACAAAAATAGACTCAAAATGGATGAAGGACCTCAATGTACGAAAGGAATCCATCAAAATCCTTGAGGAGAACATGGGCAGCAACCTCTTCGACCTCTGCCGCAGCAACATCTTCCTAGGAACAACGCAAAAGGCAAGGGAAGCAAGGGAAAAAATGAACTATTGGGATTTCATCAAGATCAAAAGCTTTTGCACAGCAAAGGAAACAGTTAACAAAATCAAAAGACAACTGACAGAATGGGAGAAGATATTTGCAAACGACATATCAGATAAAGGACTAGTGTCCAGAATCTATAAAGAACTTAGCAAACTCAACACCCAAAGAACAAATAATCCAATCAAGAAATGGGCAGAAGACATGAACAGACATTTCTGCAAAGAAGACATCCAGATGGCGAACAGACACATGAAAAAGTGCTCCATATCACTCGGCATCAGGGAAATACAAATCAAAACCACAATGAGATATCACCTCACACCAGTCAGAATGGCTAAAATCAACAAGTCAGGAAATGACAGATGCTGGCGAGGATGCGGAGAAAGGGGAACCCTCCTACACTGTTGGTGGGAATGCAAGCTGGTGCAGCCACTCTGGAAAACAGCATGGAGGTTCCTCAAAATGTTGAAAATAGAACTGCCCTATGACCCAGCAATTGCACTATTGGGTATTTACCCTAAAGATACAAATGTAGTGGTCCAAAGGGACACATGCACCCGAATGTTTATAGCAGCAATGTCCACAATAGCCAAACTATGGAAAGAACCTAGATGTCCATCAACAGATGAATGGATCAAGAAGATGTGGTATATATACACAATGGAATACTATGCAGCCATCAAAAGAAATGAAATCTTGCCATTTGCAACAACATGGATGGAACTAGAGCGTATCATGCTTAGCGAAATAAGTCAAGCAGAGAAAGACAACTATCATATGATCTCCCTGATATGAGGAAGTGGTGATGCAACATGGAGGCTTAAGTGGGTAGAAGAAGAATAAATGAAACAAGATGGGATTGGGAGGGAGACAAACCATAAGTGACTCTTGATCTCACAAAACAAACTGAGGTTGCCGGGGGGACGGGGTTTGGGAGAAGGGGGTGGGATTATGGACATTGGGGAGGGTATGTGATTTGGTGAGTGCTGTGAAGTGTGTAAGCCTGGTGATTCACAGACCTGTACCCCAGGGGATAAAAATATATGTTTATAAAAAATAAAAAATTAAAAAAAAAAAAAAAAAAAAAAAGAATTTTCAGGCTCGACCAAAAAAAAAAAAAAAAAAGAGGGATAAGCATGATAAATTCTTCATCCAGAGTCCACTTTCATTTAAGGCTCCTAAAATGAAGCTATTATTAGTTAATGCTCAGATTAATCGGCTGGACACCGCTCCGGATTATACAGGTGGTGGTCAAAATGTGGAGAAGGGCATTTGGTTGGGAGGACTTCCCTCTCATCTCCTTGTTTCTACTTTGACTTAGACATGCAGCTGTTCTTCCCGCAGCCCGTGCCTTGCTCATTTCCACAGGACGAAGAGTTGCTAACTGCTGTCCAGAGCCTAACTTCACTGGTAGGGATGCTGCTTTGAAAACTGGTGCAAGCACTGTGTGTTAGATGTGCTGCAGCTGTGAAGAAGGCCTGGCCTTCAGAAGGCAGGAATGGGCCTCCTCACCCTCTTCCCGCTCAGACTCTGTGTGAGAGTAAGGACTGTCAGGCCCTTCCTGTTGGGAAGGAATTTGGGGCCCCTCTTTGGCCTTCAACCTAAGCCACAGGCTCCAGTTCAGGTTGACCAAAGCTCCCTTTCACAGAGGAGGGGTGGGGGTTCCATGTGTGTGTGTGGGGGGTGGGGGGGGTTCTGTTATAATTGGGAACTTGCTCAGATATGAACAAAACTGGTTATTTTCCCCATTTGGCTCCTGATCTCTGTAGATATGATGCCTTCAGAAGGAAGGATCAGTTTTAGGTATTCAGACACCAAATCCTCTACCTCAAATCTTTACTAGAATTCTCCCACAGGAGTTGAATAGTTACTAAAAAATCACTTTGTGACTCTTAGAACTCCCATGCAGTTCTTTCCTCTGCTCTCTGAGTAAAAGCCACACTCTACATTTTACAAAATCTAAGATATTTTCTACCACTTTAGGTTGAAGCTTGCAAAGACAGAAGTAGGAGGTGGCCCATTTCTACTTAAGAATATTACCCATAACGGGATGCATCATTCCCAAATGATTTGTGCATTTTAGCCCATGGTGAGACTGTTTAAGAACCTGGTGCATTTCAAAGACTTTATTTAGGAGTTCACCATCCTTACCGACTTAGAAGTAAGGTCATCTATCCCACTACTGAGCACTTTCCAAAGTATAAGGATCTCAGCAGTGATTTTACTTACATCACACCCCATTCAAAATGCCTCCCTGAGACCCAGGGGTTACCAGCATCTACACACGCTTCCATACCAGAGGTACACAAGGAGCATCAATATAATCACAAGGCTGTTTCTTTAAAATAAATAAATAAGTAAATAAAGTCTGGATTAATTAATTAATTTTTAAAATGTCTGAAGGAGGGGAGCCTGGGTGGCTCAGTGGGTTAAAGCCTCTGCCTTTGGCTCAGGTCATGATCCCAGGGTCCTGGGATGCAGCTCCAAATTGGACTCTCTGCTCAGCAGGGAGCCTGCTTTTTCCTCTCTCTCTGCCTGCCTCTCTGCCTACTTGTGATCTCTGTCTGTCAAATAAATAAATAAATTCTTAAAAAAAAATGTCTGAAGGAACTATAGCAATATTTGAAACACTGAAAAGACCATGGGATGGAAACACAGTTATTTGATATTTGATATATCTGAGCTATACATATTTGATATTTCATGAACACCTAAAACATTTCACTATGAGAAAAAAGAGTTTAATTGCTGATTATAAAAGTGAAACAAAAGAGAAGTAATATGCCTATTAATTACCTTAAATCTTAGCCCTATAAACATTCATTGAAAGTGTGCTCAATACCTATATCCCCCAAACCAAGGAGATTCCATAGTTTCTCATTGTTTATACCAAGAGTATCTCACCATCTTTATAGAATCAAAAGGGCCCTGCCTCCTAGGATAGAACTTGTGCTTTAATTCCCCTTTCTCTATCTAGCAGTTTCTCCCCAGTAGATAAGCCTTTGTTTATTTGACAGTCAGTAATTAAGTCATTCCCTTTCTTTATCTCTCTGCCTGATACCAATTCTGCTGATCATCAGTACGTACAGGGTCTTTAAAAATCACTTGTCTATCCCTTTTCCCCAAGAGACCCACATCTAAACTAGTCCAGATAGTTAGCAATCTCCGCTTTCTTAAAAGCCTTCAACCAAAGCAGTCCTCATCTTCTGGGAGTAACACATCAAGGATTAACAGTTTTCAATGCCAACAAATCCTTTCTATTCCTCTTCTGGTTAAAGCTCCTCTACTTTCACACTCTGGAGACAAAAAATAACGGAGTGCTATTCTGTGTGCATATGTGCATATGTTCCCCCCTTTCTCCTTTCTTTATTTTATTCTAGAGAGACTGGCATAAGTTTACTCAAATACCCCTTTCTCACTTTATCTTCATGTGCATATATTATTTTTAAAAGGTTAGGTTATCTTCAAAATACTGCTCTCTGTAACATAAAGAGTCTACAGTATACCCAGGTAACGGAAGAGGGTTGACTAGATTGTGTGGGCATATTGATTATTTTAATATTAGAGATAATTCTGGTTTATATACAGCCCCTTGGTCCTTTTTTCCGCTCGTGTTCCCATACTAGCTCTCCCACCATCCAAACCATCATCTCAATACCTTCTAATCTAATGAGTGTATTGGTTATCAGGCTATATTGTTGGTTTTACATGAAACCCTCACCATCCCCTTCTAGTGATCTAGCCAAGTAAGTTGCTTTGTTTTCCAGAGAGATGAAAGTAGGTCTCGTTCATCCCCTGTGTGTCCAAGCCCTGTGCCAGACAAAGAGTAGACACTCCCTATGTATTTGTCAGCTGGAGAAAAAAATGAACAGGTCAATGACTCAAAAACACCTGAATGCAGCCACTGTATTAATCAGAAATCCCTAAATAGCACCACTGGATTGTGTTCAACCCAACCAGGTAGTATTCAGTTTACAGTGTGTTCTTCACACTAGGCTAATAGCTTTACCTACAATATATGTTCTTCAGTTTACAATCCTGACATGAGGTAACTCAGCTTAAGAGAAAGGATTAGGAGAGGTCAAAGAATGATTATAGTGTTCCTATCCTTTAGTGTCACCCTGGTCTTGCCCTCCCTACATTTTAATCATTGACATCCTGCAGTCATACAGATTTTTACAGGCAGCATTCAATGCCCCAAGACTGAGGAAGTCAGCCAACTGACCTTGCTCTAAACCAGCCTCCTCCATCTGTCCTGGACAATGGCATGCGTATTCTGGTTCCCCTGTGCCATCTGCTGGTCTCCTGAGTCACTGCTTCCAAAGTGCCTCAGGAGTGCCATGTTGTGGCTGAAGAAAGGTAAGGAGGAGTCCTTCCATAGCATAAGTGCGCTGGGATCCAAGAGTCCAGCTTGGGTTGTGAAATAATTCATTCCCACTACATGTCAGTAATGGAGATGAGGAACCCTAGGCACTGAGGAAAGAAGTCTCTCCCCCAAAGTGATAATCTGAGTTTATCTGTAGGAATACTTGGTCTTTCTCAAAGCATCCTACAACTATAGAGTTCCCCCAACATCTGCAAAAGGATGCTTAAAAGCAAGCAAGAAAAACAAACAAACAAAAAACTCTGCGCTTAGAATAAACACATGTATGGGATACATGGGAAGATAAAGTGAGAAAGGGGTATTTGAGTAAACTTATGCCAGTCTCTCTGGAATAAAATAAAGGAGAAAGGGGGGAACAGAGGAAAGGAAGGAGAGAAAAATATTTTTTCACCACAAAATATGTTTAATATCCATTAGATTATTCCTAAATTCTCTAACTGAACACATTCCAGATTTCCTTTTTTACTTGAACCAGGCCTTTTGGAATGGTATATTCCAGAAAGTAATACACTATAAGATGATAATAATAAGCCATAAAAATCATTGATTACAAGGTTATTAAAAATTAGATGCAATCCCCAAGATATGAGGAGGCTACCTATAGAGGCACTGGTACCAATTTGGTGGCAACAACTCTGGGCTCAGAGCTATGATTCAATGGGCTTCTTTTCTTTGGAGGTTTACTGAATGGAGGAGGCTGGTTTAGAGCTAGTTCGACTTTCTGTGCTAAAACTCAGCATGAATGATTCTGTACAGAGGATTCTAATGTCTCTTCCCATATATTCTTCATCTAGATCACTCTTGGGAATATTTCTAAATTTTCGAGACATGTGCCTTCGCCTTCTGTTTTAAGAAGTATTTATTTCTTGCACACTGTGATATCTGCCAAACATTACTTTTATGTAAAATAATTTCCCTTCTGAATATCTTCCCTGCTCTCCTCTCCTGAGCCAATGGCTCAAAGATCTGTATATAGAAGCCATGTCAAAGAGTGATTAAAGAATACTTTTCATTTCTTCCTCAAATGCCAGAAGAGCCAACTCCTCAGCAGCTCAGATGATTTTTTCCCCACCATCCTCCTGACTGAGCCCAGCCAAATTCCACCTGCTGAACAACAGGTCTGAGCAAAGCCTAAAACCCCAGGCTCTCAGGCAGAAGCCTCACAGTACTGTACTTAAAAATCAGAACAAGAAATAAAGATCTCGGCTTTTTTCTTGGCACTATACTTGGCCCTCTGGGTTATCCGAAGGGCAAGCCATTTTCCTCTGTATCTCAGTTTCTGTTTCTAAAGTGGAGACACAAAAATTAGAATTGGAGTGTTGATAATATTATATAATGATGGTTAATATTTACTGAGTGATGACTATGTGCTAGATCCTGTGCTAAATACTGATGGTGAGGTCTCTCAGTCCTCATAAAACCCTATGAGATAGATATTCTTATTATCCTTATTACAGGTAAGGATAGTTCCTCTGAACTACAATTGGTTAAAGCACCTTCTTTATTGTTTCTTCAACATCCATTCTTTCAACATACACAAACACCTACTATGTGCCAACCAGTAAGCTGGATTCTGGGAACACAGAACTAAATGCAAACCTCATTCCTACCCTTACGGTTATCACAGGCTAGTATAGGGACCATAGAAGGAAGCTATCAGGTACAGAGGTTTGAAAGAAGTGCACGTCATATAGAGTGGGGAGTCTCAGAAGGTAGTAGGAAATCTCTGGATTAAGGGGTATGGATCAGAGAAGGTCTCTTGGAAAAGTGGCCTCTTGCATGGAGTCTTCAATTGGAGGAGAAATGGGAACCATAGAATCCTGGTGACAAAAGGAACTGCAAGAACATCCGTCCCAGTTCCCCATTTTCAGATGAGTACTCTGAGGTCTGGGTTGGGGGTGTTGGACTGCCAGAGTTCACACATCTCTATTAATGGCAGGATGGGGTCTAGGCTCCAGGAGCAAACAGAAGAAGTACCAGCTGGATATATATTTGTGAAACTGAAAGGAATGATAGGTAGCTCTCTCATTTCTATGTAAATCCCTATCTTAAAAGGCCTTTAAGTACTTCACCAAAGGATTTCTTCACCCAGTTTGAGTCCTGCTTGAGTTGTGATCAAATTGCTGATCTTGAAATTCCCTTCAAACACTCAGACTTTTCTATCTTCAAACTCAGTTTTGCCTGGAGGGTCCTCTAAGTGCCTTAGGGTGTCATGTTCCCCTTGTCAAGGGCCAGAAACAGGTTTGGAAAGGTCTGGGAGACAATCATCTATGGACTGGTTTGGGAAGCTCAGTGATTCAGCCACCATAGGAGGAAACTAAAAACCCCTGTGCATCTCCTGATGCCAAACAACTCTAGATGCTTTGTGTTTGTGACTTCTTTTCAGATGGACAATGACTAGGTAGGGCGGCTCTTGTGGTCCATCACTTGAGGAGTAAACTACACAGAGGACCCAGGTGGTGACTGGCAGTCAGGACTGGGGACCAGATCTGCTGAATCTCAGAGGCTGGGATTATTTCCTACCTGACATGTTTCACTGTACCCAGGCCATGCCTTTTCCAAACAACTCCCCAAATGATGCCAGTTTTCTGAGCAGAAATGGACTGACTATAGCATGTTCCCCTGTAGGGAAACCAACTCCAAGTGCACATCTCAATGACAGTGCCTCTGCATTGTCATCTCTGTATCCCAGACAACATAACACCCACAGTGGAGAACATTTACAAAACAATAACTTTGTGTAAGGTGCTGGGCTGAGCACTCTATATACAAGATCTCATTTTATTATTATCTCTATTTTGTACATGGTTAAGTAACTTCCCCAAGTCATAGGTAAAACTAAGTCAACTGACTCCAGAATTCAAATTTTCATGCCTACATTCCAGACCACTGCTCCTCACAGCCTCTCGATGAAGAAAAAATACCAGTGGACCTTGCTGTCTGAGAAAATACCATGAAGCAGCCAACCTCAGGATCTTAAAGGTTTTTCCAATTCTAATTTTCAGGTTCTGTTTCAGTCACCTGTGTAGATGGTAATGGGCTGATGGCACTGGTACAAATAAAATAGGTCTCCCATCCCCGAAGCAATCTTCAGGGCTGAGGTGAACTCTAGATAAATGAGGGTACCTTGAGCATTCTGAAATGAAACATGAAACCTGTTGGGTTTATAATCAGAAGAGAGAAAGCATGAGCTTTCAGAAGGCCCACTCTTCCCCGGGACCCTTCTCATGACAATGTGTCATCTTCAACTCTTAACAAAAAGGGTACAGATGCTAGAATTCAAGCCCAGGCTTTAGACCCTCAGCCAGTTGAGTGAACTATACCAGGGAACTTCATCTCTCTGAGCCTCAGTCTCCTCCTGTGTATGGTGTATGTGCCAGAGGGTCAGGAGTACGGATCAAAATGACCTATGTGAAGGACCTAGCACTGTGCCTGGTACCCAGCAAAGGATCAAGTACATGTTCATTAAAAAAATAAAACAATGGCATGGTTTCAGCACTCTCAGGGACTCCCTGATCACCAGGCTTGTAAGCACCCCCACACCCCCAGTGCCACCTCCTGATCGGACGCTGGCACTATGTCCCCGTGTCTCTGCCAGGCAGGTGGCTACTCCAAGCACCTCAGGAGAGAACACTCGGGATCAGGGAAATAAATCCTAGAAGCCTCCCGAGAGCTGACTCTCTCCAGCGCCAATGTTGCCAGCCCCCCCTGCTTTCCCCCAGACTTCCTGCTTCTGGGTGAAAAAACTCATTTTTCAACCCTCAGTTAGGTGGTCTGTGAGGGGAGGTTTAGGTTGGAAGCAGAAAAAGCAACAGCCCTGGTCTCAGGGTTGAAGGCTTCAAATCCCTCAGGGGTTCAACCACCTTCAGATTTATAGGCCCATAACAGTGGAAAACTGCCTCCTGGCTGAGTCCAGAGCTGCCTTGGGACCCAGGGGGCTCCTGGCCGCTGCTGTTTGTGAACCTCTTTATCTCTCTAATGCCATGTTCCCTAAATCTGTGGTATTAAAATGATGAGAAAGGGCGAAGGAGGGTGATTCATGCCCGGGTTACACTGACAATGAAATTCATCGAAATCAAATTTCTCCCAAGCATGCCAACAACATCCCGGCTGGTGCCTGCCTCAGCTCTAGGGCTGGGTTTGTTTGGTTTCTACAATGATTTTTCTTTTTAATATCATTATTTTTATTATTTCGCCTAATGTTTTTATAATGTGCTTACTGTGGAGGTTGCCTGGTGCCTGCCAGCATTCTGGTGATGGGGGTGGGGGTAGGGCAGGCTTGTTTACCCCAAAAGCTGTTGTTTTGCACATACCTCCAGCCACTGGAAGAAAGTGGAGTCCTTCCTCTCCCCTTCCCCAGCACTGTCCTGACAAGGAACCAAACACTAAATGTAGAATCATTGACTTGTTCCACCCCACACTAAGCGAAATCCCAATATTAATGAATGAATGCAACCAACCCTCCCCTTTGCACACCCACCTTCCTTCTTCCCACCGTTGCCTCAATTGTTTTTTTGTGTGTCATGGCTTCTAGCTCCATCTTTGGCCATCCCACCGTGGAAAGTTATCCAAGATTCCTCTTAAAATGTGACAGAAGGAGAAAGTCTAATTAACAGTATCACATCTCTATCATGGAAGAGTAAGCACCATTTTTTAAATAATTGACATCTGTACATATTAACCTGGAGAGGTGTCAGTGACACATCCTTACGTGAAGAAACAAAGCTGGAGAGTAATGGGTTTTGCAGGATCCACTTTATAAAAAAAAAAAACAAACAATCCCAATGACAATCTTACACTCATATGTGTTTATTTGGATACGTTTGTATCAGTGTGGATAACAGCATGGAAGGATGCACCCCAGGCTGTTATCATGAGTGGCCTGCTTTAGGGGATGTTGGAAGATGAATATTGGGTTTTTTAAAAATATACCTAATGATATTTCATTAGCTGCAGCTAACCTTTGTTTCTCTGGTGATGTTTAAAGAGGAATTTGAGAAAAACATTTTCAATCAATCTATAACTGACATATATCTTGATTTTTATTATAAATGTGACGGACACCCAGGGTCCTGCAGCCATGGTCAGACCTATGTAGGACTCACTGGGATGGACATTGACTGTGCTTCTATTCATAGAGCTTCATTTGCATCACCTTGATGCCTAACTCATCCTGGGGATGGAGTCCACTAAAAGCCCTTAGTTGTTTTCATTAGGACTTCTATAAAAGGAGATTTCTTCCATCCTATGTACTTTGAAGCAGATTTTTTTTTTTTTTACTCAAATGCAGGACCTTAAGTTTCTTATTAAATTTTTCGCAATGGTTTTAGTCTTTTGTTCCACTTGTCAAGGTCTTTTAAAAATCTGATCTTATCTAGCCTATTAGCCACCCTGCCCAGCTTCGTGCCAACTGCAAATTTGATCAGCAGGTCTTTTATGTCTTGATCCAAGTCCCTAATAAAAATGTTCAGCATGACAGAGCCAGAGACACAGTCTTATACTTTCTCTTTTTAGGTGAACAAATACACAAAATTTTTTATTCGTCTTTCTTTGAGTTCCCTTCGTTGTGTGCAAGACTCCTAAAAAACCAAAGAGGTTTGTATTCGGGCAAATCAATAACCATCCCCATCATCTGACTTTGTGAGGATAACAGTAAACACTAATCACAATCCAACTTGAGCCAATCTAAAAGCACAGCAGTGTTAGTCAGAGGAATGGAACATATGGCTCTGTCCACATCTGCTCTGAGGCATCCAGATGGAAGTAGGAGGTGGGCTGGGGTGTGGGGTGAGTAGACAGTGGGGGTAGGAGTGAGGGAAGAGGGGGCAGGCAGGTGAAGGCAGCCAGGGGAGGGCTTCGGGGACGAGCTCCCAAATCGATCTCCACGATTGTGTGGTTAATGTACAAGCAGCACGCAACAGCTGCTGATGGCTCCCATCCGTGACAGTACAACCATATGACAAATACTTCCCGTCATACCTCGAGAGCCGAGTCTTCTGCTTTTTGGTTAATGAACCTTTGACGCACCTCCTGAAATCACTTCTTCACAGGCTTGAGGAGTCTTTGTCACAAATGTGTGATGTTTTTCTTCTCCATGTGGTTGTTTCCTCAGTGCTGTAACTGAGCAAGTGGCCTAGACTGCCCTTTTCCTCCCCCAACACTCCTCCACAGCCTTCCAGAAGCTGCCACACTCCCGACTTCCACACCTCCTTATGCAAAAGAATAAACACTCACCTAAGTGATACAAGATGCGAATTTAAGCCAGTCCTTGCTGAGATTTGTGGCAGAGCTTAAAGCAACATTTCACCCTCTTTGTGTCTAAAAGGAGTGCATTTTTCTCAGACTAAATGAAAGCACGAGGCAAAGAGATACTAAATAAACATTAGCTGCATCTGAGTCTATAAATGGCAGAAGACACAGGCATGACTTGTTCCAAACTTCTGGCTTTGACTATTGGTCAACATGGGTAGGGCCAGCAAGTGCATTGTGCAATCCTCAGTGTTTGGACATCACTCTTCTTGACCTCCTGAGAATGTGTTGAGAACTGTGCACAGACTTCTCAAAGCTACACCGATTCCCTCATTCATCCGACATGTGCTGTCAACTTTAGGCAAACACTGGACAGGGTCTGAGACATACAAAGATGATTAAAGCAAGATCCTGACATCCAAATAACGCTGTCAAGTGCCTCACGGCCTACAGTAAAAATACTCCTAGACCCAGTACACACACACACACACACACACACACTCCTCTTTCTCTCACACACACACCAACAGCAGCAACAGAAACAGAAGTCTACATACCAGACACTTACTAAATGAAATATACTTGATATTTTCTGTTCTATTTCATTTTAAAAATTGATTTTACCACCTACTATTGGGGTATTGACACATAGTTTTTAAAACCCCACTCTGGGGTAGATAAATGTTATCAGTCTTTATTAGATGAGAATGCCAACCAAGGAGTTCCCAGGTCTGCCTGGGGGAGTCAGAAGCTCTAACACTTAAGCTTGAGGGATGAGGTATGCACAGAGTCGTTAGTGTTCCTGGAAGAGGGAACAGCATGGGCAAGTGCACAGACGAATGGAAGCACGAGTACTCAGGAAACTCCAAGTCTGAATGGGTAGAACACAGGAAGTTTGTGGAAAATGGGGGAAATATTAGGCTTTAGGAATAAATTTTTTAAAATAAGCAAAGGTTAAGGGACCAATAACTGAATACTCAAGAGGAAAGATTTTAGTGCCAAGCAGGAAACCCAATCCTTCACAGAGTCTAGGCTCTGGGAGATGAGATTTCAGGTGAGGATGAAAAAAGGTATGTTTTTTTGAAGCCAATAAACCACAAAATGCACCATATTTAAAAAGTAACGTCCCTTGAGTATTGCTGATTGTTTAGCAGCATCTGGACATGTCAATTCAGTCATTGACTGAATTGGCTGAATGGGGGTGTTTTCTGCCACACACTAGAGTACCCACCTTGGGACTGTGGCGCCCAGAGGTCCTTTTAGAAGAAGTCATGTCTGAACCATGGACAGCAGGCTCAGGAGCCCAGTCAAGTTTGTCACGAAGAGCTCTGTGACCCACTAACAATTTTGGGCATTAATCTGGCCAAGAAGGCCACGGCAGATTTAAAGCAAGAGACTATCTAAAAACTGGTTGAGCCATTAATATTGCTGTCAAGGAGCAGATGGATTGGAAGGAGAGATTGACTATAAGAAGGCCAATCAAATAAGCAGCTAATCCTAATACTGCATGAGATAGTAACAGGAGCCTGAAAGAAAGCAGGGCTGATGAGGATGAGAAAGAGAGAATGGGTTAGGAAATACAAAGTTGAGAAATCAACATGACCCAGAAACTGATATGATATAGGGAGTAGGAGAGGAAAAATCCAAGGATGATGCATTAAGTTACTAGACTGGGTGACTGGGAGGATTGTGGAGCTCCTGAAAGGGCTGACTTAGGGTAGTCTGGGAAGGAACAGGAGGATTAGTACAGTACAGAGTCACTACCAGGGGATCCAGATCAGTGTCCTACCAATTACCATGACCAGAAAAAAAAAAAAAAATTATCTCCCACCCACAGGACCCATATGCCCAGGAATTGCTAAGAGCTACTTTCTTCTACTGGACCACCTAAAGAACCATTGACAAAGGTCAGAGCCAGGAGGAAGGAAAGGTGTTGAGTGGCTGATATGCATGGAATGAAGGCTGTCTCTGCAGTCCAAGATAAGAGCTCTATCTCCTATGGACAACTGGATGCAATGGGGATTCTTGCAGTTGCCAAGCAATTCCTCCTTCTAGCTGGGCACAGAGCTAAATGGATAAGACAATATAGGACAGAATCAGAAGGAAGCATTTATTAGCTCTGCCTCCAGAAGCACTCATTGTCTGTCTGTCTGGATTCACAGGAGAGGCCCAGGTATACAGAATCTAAAGACCGTTTCAGCATCCCCCCCCCCCCACCCAAGGTTTGAGAGGTGACACATGTATTAAGTTGAACTGTGTTTTCTAAAAAGAAACAACCAAGTCCTAAAGCCCTTCCCCCAACCCCACCTGTGAATGAAACCTTATCTGGAAAAAGGATTTTGTTAGATGTAATTAAGGATAAAAGAGATTATCCAGGGTTTAGGATGTGCCCCAGATCTTATGACTAATGTCCTTATAAGAGAAAAGAAAGAGATTTGAGACAGAGAGAAAACAGGCATGAGAAGACAGAGGCAGAGACAGGAGGGATGCATGTATATGCCAAGACTTGCCAGCAGCCATCAGATGCTGAGAGAGGTGTAGAATGGATCCTCCCTCTGGGCCTGGCCTACACCTTGATTTTTCACTTCGTGCCTAACAACTGTAAAAGAATCAATTTCTGTTGTTGAAAGCCACCATGTTGGTGGTAATTTTTTAGAGCAGCACTAGGAAACAGACAATATCCCATTTAGTGCTCTCAGGATATGGGTGAAGGCCAACTGGTACCTTCTCAGAAGTGATCATTACTCTCTGGCAGTCTGCATCTGTGTCTCCTTCATTCCCTCTGGGGCAGAAGCATCTCCTCAACCTGGGTCTCTTTTTCCACATTCTCTCTGCTCTTTTCCCATCATGGCAGCTTTTCTTCTTAGCTCAGATGCTATTCTGAGCTCAAGGTAACAGCCAGTTAAGCAGATCTCTACTGAAACCCTGCAGTGCTAAAAGTACCCTGCGGATCCCAAGTGTGATGAGGTGCAGAACAACTTTCTTAAGCAGTTGACAAGAAGTTGGGAGAGCCTTCTCATCCCGCATTCCTTCATTCCTATCATCACCATTGGGCTACTGAAGAAGTCAAATGCATCTAATCAATCTTAAACTTGCACCTGCTTGATCTGCAGTCCAGCTGCTACCCTAAATTTTCCCTTCTTTAGAAATGTCTCCTGGGAAGACCATAACCCAAAGCCTTTCCTAGCCTAAGTCTTTGATTTACACTACCAGCATCCTTCCTGGGCAACAATGCTCAGATTTCAAAAACTATCACAAAATAGCTTCTTGTCAAGAAAATATTAGAGACCTCAGCTGTACTCTAGGGCTTAGCCTGATCCTGTCGATCCAGGAGGTTGCCATGATCTTAAGAAGTCACAGCATTCTCATTTCCACTTGAAAGCCTAACACTACACAAAGAGCAAATACTTCCCAGATTGCCTAAGTTCATTAACTTATCACATAGTATGGTACTGGATTTGCAAAAGTAACCTTCCTTTCTGGAAATTCAAAAAATTAAAAAAAAAAAAATTGAAGGACTTAGCCAAATCCCCATATGGCCCTGGCCTAGTCATTTAACCTCTGCTTGGCCCACTTTGCTTATTTATGCATTAAATGGGGATCGTGAAAAGACATCTTATGAATTAATTAACTAATGATTGAAAGGGGTTTTAAAAGTGCTATGCACATGGTAAGCATTATTGTGAGGCCCGTGAGAATCTGAAACAAAGCAGGAAGCCAAACTCCAAATTGAGGATTATAACCAAGAAGCAAATGTAAGCACTTAGGAATGTGAAAGAACTATTAATATTGGTTACTATGATGTAGTCGTTTTCTCTAAAATGAATCTCTCCAGATCGAGAGGTGAGAAACTGTTAAAATGTGGATTCAGTTTTAAAACCCATGCGAGCCCAGATGCTCTGTAAGTGGTTACACTTCAGCAAATGCCTGCGCATTAAAACAAAATCAAAAGATCGAAGCAAACTGGAACTGGAGAAGAAGCAGGTGCATAAAACAAATGCCATCAGCATATGTGTGAGCACAAACAATTAATTGTGCCCACATAAGTCATATGATTGGCATTTGCAGATGTCCATATATATAGTTCAAATACTGCAAAAATAAAACCTCTTGAACCCACATAATTTTAATATCATACTCATTAGAGAGAAAAAACCTCTCTCAAACCACCAGCCTGTGGAAGCCCTCCAGGCAAAGTGGCTTAGGTTTCTGTTTTCCATTCTTCAATAAACGGACCCCTGGCTTTATGCGGGCCTGGGGCAGCCATTGATCCTTATAATTATAAACAAAACGTGGCATTAATTCCTCCATTTAAAAAAATTCATTGAAATTAAGCTATGGAGATATGGCTCTAATGTCTTTTACAGGAAAATAAAGCCATCTTAACCAACACAATAAAAATCAAGAAATGACTCAAACAAGTTTTTCCTATTTCAACAACTTTTGGCTTTAATGATTATAGAAGAATGGTTTTGTCTGATTGGAAAAGCAGCTTTTAGTGTCCAGGGCCAACTTAGCTTCCGTGTTTACGCCTGAATGTCACTTTAAAGCTACCAGCATGTCTGGTCTTTGGTTCACCAAGCAAGAGCAGTTCCTGGACTGGCAGCCTCTACTTCTGAATTTTGTGCAAGCAGCAGAAACCATGGCACTCGGGATGACAAAGCTGAACTTGGGAGACCAGAAGAGCAAGCCATACTAGAAAAACTTTCTGCCTTCAAAAATATTTTCTTTTGAAAAAAGAACAAATGTTTGATCTTTATATTCCTGTGCTGCTTTTGTTGCTGATAATTCTGGTCCTACTGAATAACCGGTTATGGCCAAAGATGCATTCAGAATTCTCTAGACAAAGCATAGCCCTCTACTAATATATTAATTACTTGAACCACAGATGCTTTTTCCATATCTATACCATTACTGACATGATGAAAATGTTAAGTGTTCAAAAATGTAGTAAAAAAAAAAAATTCATAGGCATTCATTTTTAAAGAATATTGTGATCATAATGACAGTCAACCAGATGGCCTTTGAGCAATGATTCGGCTGTATATATTTGGTCTCCCTGGACCTTCTTGAGTACCAAAGGTTAGTTTAAATAAATAATAAATAGATACCCTTTTATATTTTTTTCCTAATCTGTTTAAGCTCCTGAAATGGCAGGAGAAGTGGGAATACCAGAATCCCTTGAAAGGTTAGAATAATTAAGAGAAATTTCAACAGAAAGAAAAACTTTTATACCTTGCACTATAAAAATTGTACTATATTCAAAAAAAAAAAAACCCAAAAGTTAAACCCTTCATGAAATTAAGCTATGGCCATCTCAAAAAATCCTAGATCCTAACTTTGTTTCCATGTTCTCATGTCTTCAAGAGCAACTTCCTTTCTAACCAGTTCTCCTCTCTGGCCACCTTTTGAGATAACCCCAAAAATGTCTCTAACCAGAGAATCGATCTCTTCTCCTGCGGTATATTTCCCACATCTGAGATACTCAGTCTGAATGAAGAACCAGGGGCCTCCAGGATAACATATCACAATGGCCTTTGGCTCAGCGTAAGTCCTGCAGCAGAACACAGAATGGATGCGGGTTTTCCATCCAGAGGTAAGGTGATGATATACCTATCACAGTTGTCAGCAGATAACTTTGGGATCTCTCTCTCTCGCTCGCTCTCTCTCACACACACACACAACTAAAGGACAAAATTCATTCTCAGAAATTTTAACACTCTAAACCGGTGATGACAAAGAAATACTTCCTGACTCGGTCCTAATTCACAGCGCAGGCAACTTGTGTTATTCAGAGCAGTTTTGATTCCTTTATCCTTCCTTTCCTAGCCTTCTCCCCATTTACAAATTCTGCCCCATTAGGTTTTCCTAGGATTAGATACTGACCCATTAGGAAGCCAGAGATCTCTTAAAAATCCTTAGCCACACAAAGACTGTATTTGAATTTTTCATTTATTCATTCATTCATTCACTCAACTGATATTTATTCACTTGCTATAGGCACCTTGTGAGGCATTCAGAATACAAAGGTGGGCAAAACTCCATGTAGCCCATTGCCTTTATACAAAGTAAGACTTACAGAAGCATAGCATCCTGTTCCCTATCCTCTAGGCAGAAAAAAGTAGAGATCTTTCTTTCAGTTATGTTTATTAAGAAGCCCACAGAGAAAGTATGAGTTTTCATTTTATCATTGATTTTGGATCAGGTTGCCTTTTATCCAGAGTGCTACTGGGACAGAATTATTTTAAAAGAAGGCAATGAACTAGTTGATCCTGGGAGGGCTTTTCAGGTTTTTGTGATTCCTTAATCAAATGATCAGAGTATCAAAGCCCAGGGTTAAGAGATTATCTAGCCCCACACCACACACCCCATTTCACAGATGAAGAGACTGAGAGACAGAACTGTGAAATGTCTCGTCTAAACTAAAATAAGTTGTCAGTGACAGAGGGAGAGATAGCTGGGTCTCTTGCCTGCTAGTTCGAGGCAGTACCACTTTCTACCACCTTCCACTGCCCTTATACAGGAGCTCTGACTTCTAGAATCTGTCCCCTAGCTGTTCTGAAGCTGCCTGGTGAATCTGAGAGTAACCTAATATTCCTGTGTTGACCTTTTTCTGCCTACTCACGTTCAGAAACCGAAGTGAGTAAACATGGCACCAACAGTTTCACAGGGCTCCATGTGAAGAGAACCAGCATTCCTCTTCTGGAGGAAAATGTGAAAATGTACAAAAGATAGCTGAATGATAGGCTGCAAGAAACATTCACTTATATCACAAAATTGAGGGGTATCTACAGTTTTTTGATCATTACATTGAAAATCAGGTCCCTTTTAAGGTTACCTAAGAAGAAAGTACAAGCAGTAAGAGACAGCAGCAGAAGGTTTTCGGAAATTGGTGTGTTTTTTTTTTTTTTCATATTTTCATTCATTGGCAGGTAAAGGGAGTGACAGATAAATTGTACCCTGCCATAAGACATATGTCTGGCAAGGTTACAGAAGCTGACACTGATTTTCCTCCATGTACTACATATTTCATTCATTAACATTCTTATTACTAAGTGTCTGAACATTTACATTCTTTTACTTATGGATACAACTACTGCCTACATCTGGAAATACATAAAATGAAAATTAGGTATAAGAAACTGTTTTTTTTTTTAAATGAGAAGGCCATGATTCAAAAATATTCTCAAATCTTAGCTTTACAGCCCCCGTTTCATCTTTTCATCCCTGTTCTCCAAATCCTAACCCTTAAAGGGTGAGTAGGGGTTAAAGATCACTCTATCTTGGAATGTGTGCACACACGTTTTAAAGTTTTTATTAGGTGCTCTTCTATTACCTTTTTTCTTGAATCCCTTGTGACCACACTCCATTTTTAATAAGCTGGAAATCCTGTCAAGTGATTGTTCAGTGGTTGCATTTAACTAGCAGGCCAGTTGCTGAGCCAAAAGGTCGGCTGTTGAGCTAACTGAGGAAGCTGGAGAGAAAGCAAGCAGGCTCAGCCTCTCCATTTTAAATGAAGGCCCTTTCATTCTGCTGGTTATTCAGAATCAAAGGGATTTCGGAGCTCATTCACCTCATGGAAGAAGGGGCAAAGGGGAGAGGGTGTATTTTGCTACTCCACATCAGAAAAACAGAAGACTTGGCTGAGTACAATCTTACAGTACATTTTTATTGTTGTTATACCTTTGCTTATGAATACAGTTTTATTAATAAAAATAAACCGGGCTCTCAGCCAAGAGGTTAACAAAAGCTGGTAATATGTTTCTTGCTTTAAAGACACACTGTGTCCCATGTTCTATCCTACCATCTCTTTCTTTTACATATAGAACCATCTGAGGTCAGGGGGAGGCACAGATTTCAGAAGGGCCTCACAGGAATCTTGAACATTCCCAGTTATTAATGTGGCTGCCATTAGAAAGGAAGAAAGGAAAAGAAGTCTTCAATATAGGAAATAATTGCCAAGAGACACAAAATCACTAAGCTAGAAACATACCAGTCTTATTTCCAAGGAATAAGGGGGAAGCAGGTGGGCTCTGGGACAATGCCAGCTTTGGCATATACCTGCGTGCCTGTGAGTGTCTGCTGAAATGCACCTCCCACATCTGAAAAGGATGCTAACTTCAGGTCTACTTTCTTCAGTTATGCTATCACCAGGTCTAGCACCGCACTGCTAACAGTATGCCATTATTAGTGGCTTCTATACTGGCTGGGGAAGCCTAAGATATGGAGCATGTTGCAAATGTGGCCCTTGCCAGAGGCCAGGTAAGAGCTCAATAATGCCCAAGTTTGGGCAAGAGGGTTTGAAAGGAGTTAACAAAGATGACCACAAACTCAGAAACACCTTAGCAGATCTTGCACAAATTGACAGGGTCCCCCCAAAGTCAATGGAGGCTTCAGGGTCTGGCAGTTTTTACAGCCTACTTGAGACTCTGACCCTACCACTGCTTTGTGTAGCCATGGGGAAAAGAACATGCTACCACACACACACACATACATGCATACTCTGATGCCACATCAACCATTCTTATTTAAGATTATAGGCTATTCTCATCTAAAACTACACAGCCATATGGTTAACCCAATACCTGGACTTATTTCATGCTAGGAGTCTAAGGTGAATGTTGGGGTCCCAAATTAACACTCACACGTCTTCCTCTCCATTGCTCTGGCCACTAGAGTAGACATGTCAGAATGGACATCTGGCCAAGAATCCAAATATTGGTTTCATCAATAGATTGAGCAACCACATAAATAACCCCATGCCCAAGGCTTGGGCTTCCTGGGAACAGCTGGATATAGATGTGATTTGTGATTTGACTTCCTATCTTCTACTCCAAATTGAGGACAGACCGAACAGTGGAAAAGAGGAGACCTGATGGTGAAAAAGCTGGAACAGAAAGTGAAAATGCCTGTCTCCACCCCATCACCGTCATTAATACAGAAAGACCCTGCACTGGGAGCGGGCGGGGAGCGAGGAAGTGGCCCTTTTCAATGATCAAAGGGAAGACAATGAAAGGATTGGGATGGAACTCATTCCTTACCCCCTCTTTTTTTTTTTTTTTTTTTTTTTTTTGAGAGAGACATAGACATATGCCCATTCTTTTTTGAGGAAAACAGCTCATCCTCTTAAAATTTGCCAAAATGAGTACCAAGCTTCAGTCATTTGTACTGGCTGTTCATTTGCCCAAGGGTAGAAGAAGGTGGAAGAACAGAGAAAGTGCCAGGAAGGGTTGACTCCAATGTGACCCTTTTGGGGAAGAGAGAAAAATGGCAAGGGGTCAATATATCTTCCCCTCCCCTAAATCACTGCAAACATAGAAATAAAGAGTAGCCCTTGTGAAAGTCTTTCAAACAGCCCCATGGTAACAGCTCAGTGAAATTTAGGTTGGTCAGCAGAGAATAACAAGGTATTTTATTAGTGAAAAATAGGCGATACACAATGTTACATTAGTTTCAGGTGTACAACATAGGGATTTGACAAGCCTATACATAATAGCAAGATATTTTTAAGGTTCTAACATAACTGTACATGTGTGGGAGATGCCCAAGAAATAAAAGAAAGAGTTTTTATTTTTGTAGGGCAGAGCAGCAAAGTTGCATAAGATTCAATAAGAAAAAAATATAAGAAAAATACAGAATAATAGGATAATCAAGTTCAAATTGTGTGATACAGATTATAAGCATTGTTGGGTACAGAGGAATAAAAGAATGTTGTGGTATAGAAATAATCAGGGAAAGCTTCTTAGAGGAAGTGGCACTTGAGCCAGGCTGAGTAGGAAGAAAAGGGAAATCATTACAGACAAGGAAAAGTATGACAATGAAGGCAGTACATGATAGAAGAGGGAAGGGGGAAAACCCAGTACAGGAGGTGAAGCCAATATTAAGGGCAGTGAGAGAAAACACAGAGTTAAGATGGCGATAGTTATTGGAAGCCCCAAAAGCCAGAAAAAATCATTAAGATTGGATATGATAGGCACTGAAGATTATGACAGACTTTCTAGCACAAAGAAGTCTGCTGAAACGAATAATCCTACCAACAGAATGGTCTTTGGGCTATGGAGCAATATTTGAAGGAGAGGATTCTAAGCCAAGGTCATGGAGTCTCTGGGATTTCAAGTTCCTGGAACAAACCTTCTAATCCTATGAGGCATTTTGCTACTCCTTTCTTATGATATACTTTAGGTTTTGGAAATCTTTGTGGGTAGGGCAAGCATGCTAAATCCTCATTTATCCTCTCTTATCATGTGAACTTCCAGGGATGGAGCGGAGCAATTGGGAGGAAATAGGAAGATATGTAACAGCAAACCCCCCCACTCCACACACACACCTCTTGCTTTCCAACTAAATGACATTCTAGAAAAGGCAAAACTACGAAGGCAATAAAATGATTAGTGTTCAGGGGCTAGGGAAACGGTGAGATAAACAGGTATAGTGCAGAACATTTTTAGGGCAGTGATTTAGTATGATTCTATATCATACTAAAAAGATAGATACATATCATCATATATTTGTCAAAATCCATAGAATATGCAAAAGGCAAGAGTGAACCCTAGGTGAACCATAGACACTGAGTGATTATGATGTATCAATATAAGTTCATCAATTGCAATAAATGTCGTACTTTGGTGGGGGATGTTGAGAGTGGAAGAGGCTATGCTTGTGTAGAGGCAGGGGTTATATGGGAAATCTCTGACCTTCTTTTCAATTTGACTATGACTCTAAATCTGTTCTAAAAAATCAAGTTATATAAAGAAGCCATGGGAATGTATGACCCCACTAAATGCAACATAATTGATTACACAGTGTAGAAGACCTCTCTTCCCAGACTGCCCAATACCTAACACAGAACCTTGTGCAGGGTTGACACATAGTACAGAAGTCCCACCTTAACTGCAGGAAATGCATTCTAAGACCCTCAGTGTGTGCCTAAAACCATGGCTAATACCAACCCTATACATACTATGTTTTTCCCAAACATACACATCTATGATAAAGTTTAATTTATAAATTAGGTACAATAAGAGATTAACAACAGTAACTAGTAATAAAATAGAAAAATTATAACAATTTACTAAATAGAATTTATGTGAATGTGGTCTCTCCCCCTGCCCCCACCAAAATATCCTATTGTACTATACTCACCTTTGGTCTTTTTGAAATGATAGGAGATGATAAAATACCTACATGAGGAGATCTAATGAGGTGAATGACACAGGCATTCCAATACAGAGTTAGATAGCTACTGACCTTCTGCCAATGTCAGAAGGAGGATCATCTGCTTCCAGCCTGAAGTTGAAACCAAGGAAAGGGAAATTGCAGAGAAGGTGAGATTACTGTAAATTTTTGTTGAATTGAACTGAAATGGATTGGAGAGATGAGGAAGTGCAGAGGGGGAGAAAATGCCTCCTTCAGGACATTTGCCACCCAGCATCCTTTCCCACTTTCTAATGACCATCTAGTTTCGGTTTGGGTAATTAACTTATCCCTCCATATGCAGTTTTGGAGGGACAGTAAGTTCAGGGATCCAGGAAGCCATGGGATCAGATTTTCTTTCTTCTCACCCCAACACTTCCAGGGATAAAGGGGGTCTGTCATCTGGACACTCTTTAAACCAAGAATACAAAGAATAATTGCCCATCACCAGTGGTCACAGTTGAAGCAGGTGTTGTGCTTCCTGATTTCTGGCCTTACAGACATGTTTTATTCCTACTTATTCACAAACCCAACTGTGCATCCTCTGTCAATTCTGCGTCTCCTTCCAGTAATTCCTTTTTATTACCCAGCACCAGCTTCCATTGCTTGCACCCAAGGAACCTGAACCACTTCCTGCCCTTGAAAGGTAATGGTAATGACAAAGTAAGCACTTTGAGGGCTTAAACTGGGTAACGGGATGACTTCCAAAGGAGGGAGTTCAAGCATGAAAAATCTTGGAATTGGATAGATATTTCCAGGCAGGAAATGGAGAGTAGTGAAAGTTGACCTTAATATTTTTAGACTTCATGGGTATTTCTAGCCACAAAGAGTTTTCAGTCATTTGAACTTTCACCCGGGTGGATTGAGAAAACCGGCTGCATGTTTCTTCTAAATGGATCAACAGTGCAAACTATTTTAAGACCTAACATATGAGTATGAATAATTTTCACATGCTTTTCACTTCACTGAGAGAACAACCAACACGGCTTGTCAGGCAGTTGGTATCACTGCTCAACCTCACGCACGTGCCGCTGGGCAAGTGAGTCAGTCTTCTCCAAGTTCTGCTTCCTGCTGAATGGGAGAGCCAAGGTTCTGAGTCAGCCCTGTTCAGAGCCAAGAGTCTCTGATTCAGGATTATTTTCTGCCTTACCACACAAGGTTCACGATGTCCAATCTCTTTTCTTGAGGGCCAATGCCCAAATACTTAGAAGTCATAGTCAAAATTGCTTCATTAAATATGTTCATTTTCAGAAATCATTGATCTTTACTGCTCTCTTCGAAAATAAAAACAAAAATAAGTAGAAAGAAAGAGAAATCAATGAAGAAAACTTCAAAATGATAAGGGGTACAATATAACATGCTAATGCTAAATGCCAACTTCACGGTTCAATACCCAACTTATTATGATGAAAGCACCAGACAGAAGACAGGCATCAGATGAAATGAGGACTGAATAAATGTGCCGCTGCATAAAAACTATTTATGAATTTCCAGGCTGTTTGTCACTGAATAAAAGCTATAATCATTTGATAGATACACATTTTGTTAGTGCTACTTCAAACTGATACTTTATCAAATTGCTACAATCCTTTCAGGTGTGGGAATCATAGAGCATCTTTGATGGAAATCATGACTTAATGCACTGGCTGAAAGTCTGGCAAAAATAACAGAGCAACAGCCCATTACTGAAGGGCTGTGGTATAAAAAACCTGTAATTCATTTCAGTTGAAAAGAATCTCTAAGGTCACAGAGTCCAACCCCCCAACCCAGGGCTGACGCTTGCCAGTTAGAACACACTCATCAGATAATTTGCAATGGTGTCGTATCACATACTAATGGTATGGTAATTCTCCTAGCATTTCAAAGACTGGGAATCTGATCCAACGGCAGGAATAGGTTAGTAGAGTTTATTCAGCTTATGTATGAATCCTCTCACTGCCCTCTTCCGAATGGGAATATGTCATCATAGTTCAGTTTCCTGAGATCACAAAGAAAGGACAGTATCTTCTTCGATTTCAAACAGAATCATTTATAGATAAAAGAAGATTCCTCTATAAAATAAAACAGCTTTTCAAATAGCTGCTCACCACAGTTAGTAATAATTTATGCTTGGTGAACAGGAAAATATGCTGAATTTATTCATTTTACCATGCACTGCCTTTTGAAAGGGCAAGCTGATAAAGACAAGAAGTGGGGCTGGGTCAGTTATTGGTATTTGCAAATCTAATATAAAAGATTTTTGTAATTCCTCTTGCTCTCAAGAGGAGAAGAAAATTAACTCTGAAAATAGCAGAACAGAAAATTCCTACTGTTGCTAAAGCCATGGTATCCAGCATTTTACCACAGAGATGATTTCAGAAGCTGGTTTTGTCTTTTGCCCTCAGATATAAGTTTTTGCTCCGTTTTTGAGCTTTATTTAAAAAAAAAAAAAGTATGCTGCAACAAGCACTCTCTGGTTATGAACCTAGAGTCTGACCCAGTTTCTCTGGCATTGACCTACACTGTCACATTTTCGTGAACACCTCTGAGAGCTGGACAGCAGTTTACTCTTCTCCTCTGCCAACTACCTCCTTTGCTTTAACAAGAATTTATTTTCAATCCTAATTACTTCTGAAGTAAAACGTGATTTTCTTACATGCTTTCAGGAGGCATTTTAGAGAGTTTGCGTTGTCAAACTTCCAAGAGGTAGGTTTTTATGCCCGGGTGGTCTTCTCATGCTCTCTCAAGTACAGAGCTATTGAAACTCCTTACCTTTACATAATTGTTCAGAGGACATCTGCGGCTTTCTGCTTCATGTGGCAGTCAGGGCATTAGGTACATCTTGAAATTTAGGAAATTAGCCTAAGTTAAAGCATGGATAACTGGAAGTCTGAACTTACATGCTATTCTCTCTCTCTCTTTTTTTTTCCCCAACAGGTCTGATAATAAAGTCTCTATCATAGGAGCACCTGGGTGGCTCAGTGGGTTAAGGCCTCTGCCTTCGGCTCAGGGATTGAGTCCTGCATCAGACTCTCTGCTCTGTGGGGAGCCTGCTTCTTCCTCTCTCTCTGTCTGCATCTCTGCCTACTTGTGATCTCTGTCAAATAAATAAATAAAATCTTTAAAAAAAAATCTTTATCATACATTTAAAAAATAGAGCATGAAGTTTGGGGTATTTTGAAGAAGGAAAAGAGAGCTCAGAATTTAGCAATTTTATTTTATAGACCTGATATACTGTTTTTTTAAGTACATCATAAAATTCTAACTGAAAACCATTACATAATATAGTTTAATGATACTGTCTCACTTACAAAAATTGTAATAATCATGAAAATACTGTATTTTTTAAACAAAAACTTCTTTCTGAACCCCCTTCTTTTCCCATTTAAGTCTGAAAGAGTACAGTCAATGCCACCCACTGAGAATTCTTGGTGGTAGCTGGGCACAAACCTCAAATTTCAAAATAACTACACTCTGGCATGTCACAACCACATCCTGGAATATCAGAGGCCAAGGAAATCCAGTGATGAAAGTTTTTTTGATCTCACTGGAATCTACCGGGTAGGGGGGTAGGCAGGGTGTGGAGACTGCTTTGCTCTAGTTACTGATGCCCAAGCTACTGACCCCCTGATTTTGGCATCTTTGACCTTTCCTCCCCTCAGATGACATCTCCAAATATTGTTGCTATACCCTGTGAGGCTGTGTGGAGAGCCAGCCAATCCATCTGTGAACAACCCAACACAAAGACACACTCCAGAAAGTCTTCTTCTCCAGAGGCTTAGTCCCTCTTCTCACATTTGGAAACGGTTACAAAATAGAATTAGACATCATTATGTGGTAGTTGTGAAGCCTGAAGGCAGTGTGTGAAGCTGAATGAAATAACATTTTCCAAAATACTATCAATTCAAGGGTTTCCATATTCTCCTAAGATTCCTTTCATCACTACCAAAGGGTTAAAGATTTAGAATCTTTTGTTTTTGTGTGACTGGTTGTTTATCATTAGATGGTAACCAGTCTTGGTCCTTGCCCCTCCATAAGTCACAAAAACTCTCACTGTAAAACCTCCTTAGACTATTATCTTGACTTTACTCTGAGGGATTTAGGTAGCAACTTGGCCTATCCAAGTACATGGCAGGTACCCAGCTCACCCATTAGATGGAGGTCACATATTAACAGATGGCTCTTCCATCTCCGTGGATTTTCATTCACTAGGAAACATCATGGTAAGCCAGAAGGTCTGGGCTTTGGGGTCAGATATATTTAGACTTAAATTCCAGCTCTATTAACTGTGCATCCTTGAGTAAGTTGCTCTCATCTTTGAGTATGTTTCCTAAATTATAAAAGACTATTATGAAAAAGCAGTGCAAAACAAGCACTTAACACTGTGTGGGGCACATAATAAGCACCCAAAAGATGTTAGCTATTATTACTGTAATTTCCTTCAGAGGGACACTGGGCAGAATTAAATTATATAACATCTATGGAAGACCCGGCCCATTAGTAGGAGCTCAACAAACATTACTTTCTTTCCCCATGAGGAAAACTCGTTCCTTTTAGAATCTGCTTGGGCTACGGGTGATCTGAATCCAAGGTGTTTCTCTACCACCATCTAATAATAAACACTCTTCTCTCTTCCCTCAGAGAATGGTGTGAATATCTCTTTGTTATGTTGGGGAGCCCCCTCCCCACTATTGTCTTCTGCACCTGACCATCTGAGCTTCTATTTTCCTAACACTGACATGATTTTGCCAATTTTTATAATCCAGTTTCTAGGTGGGATATAAATCCTGACTTCACCCCACCCACTCCTATTTCCTTCTCTGCTGCTCTGTGTTCTTCCATCCATTCCTGAGGTGCTCTTACCCAAGCACATTTTACAACAACCAAGCAAACACATTTGTGGTCAGATCAATTTTGTCTTAGTCAAACGGGTACATTTACAACACAGAAATAGGAGAGGACTGGTGTGTTTTATTACAAAGAATTAAAGTTAATTTCCCACAAATCTGATTGACTGCACAGCCAAAACAAATATGTTGAGTAATTTCTTCTTTCACTAACTAGTGCTTTTGCCTGAATTTTCCAGACCATAGCTTCACATGGCAAAGCCTCAAATGGTATATGTTCAACCCAGCACTTGTATCCTGTTTGGGATATGATTTTGAGAGAAGACATCTTAGAGAATAAATTCTTAGGGAATTTATTTATAAATACATAAATATCAGACAGATAGGTAAACACAGATAATTACCCAGATTTCAAAAACATTGCAAAAAATAACAACGACAATAATAATATAATGACTGTAATTTTCTAAGCATCTTCAGAACATAAACGTAATTCTGGGAGAAAATAGATGTATTTGTTTTCCTCTTGCCTTATGGCTGAAAAGAGCAAGCCATGCATGATTTTTACGACCTGGCTAGTGATGTGTCCCTTCAGGGAGCTATTAACTCCATCCTTGTAGACGGTGCCTGATCCCGTCAAAATTAGAAATTGCTTAAAACCAAAAGAAAAGCATTTCATTCCTAAATAGGCCATTAGTGATATTGGATAGTTTGTTATGCTGTAATGTAATATTGAAATTCCTAGAGGCAACTGATTTTCAGTAGTGAATTAAAAACAAACAAACAAACCTCAGTATTTGAGGAATGAGTGGAAAGAACCCTGGACAGCTATTTTATAGGTTATGTGTCAGCAGTTGACCTTTTGAAAATAAAATCATTAACCTTCCCAAGACAACTAAATGCAAATGAGCCAAGCCCAATTGTGTAATAGGTAGGAAAACATATGGATAGAAAACTAACATTTATTTGGATTTCAAGCACAGGAGAAATACATATAAAACAAAATGTCAGAATAACCTTCATTCTCAAAAGAAAGTAAGTGGACCAAAAATAGCAAAGGACAAATTTGATACTTAAAAATTATAAGCACTGATGCATAGGGTAATGGGAACAGACACATACAACATGGTTTTTACCTTGAGTGTGTGTCTGGCTACCCTGACCTTATCTCACTGCATGGCTAATGTAATATTTAAAACATTTACCCAGGGATGCAAAATTCCAAGAGTAATGCATGTAAGCAAAATAGCAACATTCCTTATCCTATGATTAGAGAGAGATTAATTTACTGGCTGCATGTTACAATAGATAAAAAAAAAAAAAAAAGAAAAAAGATACCATTGTTTTCATGCCTGTACTTATCTTCACGCATAATGTAAATACCTGTTTGAAGGACAGCAACTTCATCAGTTAAGGTACTGGAGTGATTCATGACCAGTTCTAATTATAAATACAATACTCTATGTACTTAAAGGTTTTCAAACAGTATTTCCCATTTCTTACCATTTGTATCCAAAACCTCCAGTAATTTTATTTTCCTGAACATAGCATCTGAGTTACAAAAATGTGGAGAAAGTCACTAGTCTAGTGAATGTATCTTTCCATACACACTTAATTTCCTTTCTAAAGCTACTGTAATTTATTTCAGGAACTGAGCCCTTTTTCCTGGAATCCTTCTTGTTCTCAAGACAGACATGTTCTCCAAGGACAGCCTGATATTTCTCCTGGCTAAACACTGGGGACATTATCAAAGTTATGGTACAGTAAGTTACTATTTCACCAAAGGTTAAAAAATTTAAAAAAAAAAGAAAGAACACATGTGGAGGGGGGGTACAGTGGGAGGGTGTTAATCACATTCAAGCTAAAATATTGTTAAATTCATAGAACTTCAAAAATTTTACATCAATGTAGATGATTTCAACAAATAGACAAACCAAAGCCTTTCTTAATCCCTTGCCTGACTGATGGGCTTTTTCCATTAAAACTGCCCATTCCATCCCAAATATGGATAATATATAATTCAAAGTCGAAATCCGGTCCCTTGAGTTTCCTGAGATTGGATAAATGTCTCAAAACATCAGCAAACAGGCCTTAAAGGGAGGTGACAATCTATAAACCATCCTGATGCCTTGTCAATAGGAGGAAGGAAGCAGGATGAGACTGTAAATCAAGCAACCTTTTCATGACCTCAACCCTCCCCCAACCTCTGAAAAATAATAAGGACTGTTCCTCGGGTCTTTGTTTGAGGAAGCTGAGAGTAAGAATTGAGAGTTTCTGCATTCCCACAGAGACTCAGGGTAACCACAACACCTTCCATTGAAAACTGCTTTATATTTAGTGACCTGAGTTCAAACGTGAAATTTTGCCACATTCAAGAGCTCAGAAATAATTCACACTATCACTACCCCAAGCAAGACAACCAACCGCGGCTGGTGGACCCATGTGAGTTGGGGTGGAGGGGTGTACAGATCACAGAAGGACATATTTCAAAGTGGTAGGCAGACTAGGAAACAGGAACTTCTGAAAGCTTTTCAGGGACCCTGAGATTTTAGCTGCCTACAAAGATGAGAAAACAGCTCTAGATTCAGAATTAGTGAACCAGGTTTCTGATCGGCTCTGCTATTAATTCTGTGACCTTGATTATGTTTCTTAATCTCTCTGGGCCTCAGCTTCCTCATCTACAAAGTGGGTGAAACTATTTCTAAGTTACTGTCATCTCTCCAAAGTCTATAGTTTTGTGACGGTCACTCACTCCTCAGAGATACAAGAAACTCCTGTTTAATACAACTGTTGTTAACTGTAATCATACCACTGGAGGAAGAAAGAAAACAAATTGAGTTTTCTCAGTCTAGCTAATGACACTCGGCAGCTCAGCAGTGAGGCAGTCAGTGAGAGGCAATGGAACAAATCAACATCCTTAGGCTAATTACGTGTGGAAGACCTCTGCACATCACCATGGTGACCAAAGGAAGAGGAACCCCAATAAAGGTCAAAGACTGGAAAAGTGAGTATGGCATTAGGAAGAGATAAAATCTACCACAGCAGCCTGTGACTTGATCACAAGGCCCAGTGCAATGAGACCCTAATTATTTTCTAAATCAGTGTGTCAAAGTAGGCGCAAACACCACCTGCTTCCGAATCACCTAGTTACAAATGCAAATTCTTTGAACTCAACGAGCCCCACTGAATCTCTGGGGGGAAAAAAAACTAGAAAATCTGCATTTCTCAGAAGTTCCCAGGTGTTTATCTTGCACAGTAAAAGCCCAGCAAGTACACGCACAGAACGCGCAGAATACCTCTGGAGGTCGAGGAACTGGGGCTGCCTCCAAGGAGGTCTGCAGTACAGGTTAAAAGAGAAACTTCTTTTTCACCATAAACTCGTTAATGTTATTTACATTTTTATCATGAGCAAGAATTAAATAAATAAATATTTCTAATCCTAAACATTTTTAGAAGTGCAAACTAAATTTTGGTACACTTTCCAGGAGTTGGAAAAAATGAATACTCTCGAAAGTTGAAAGATAAAATAACAACCATACTTTGAAATTTTTCTCTCTCTTTTTTTAAAATTATATGTGGATATGTTAGGAAAAACATAGCCTTAGTTTTGTACTTTATCAAATGAAGGATGGCAAGGAAGACTATCAGGAAGGATACTTATAAAGATGCCTCCCCTCAGTTCATCTTCTATCTACGTGGTAGCCTGAAATTAGTACCTTGTTACTCACTACAGTATTTTTGTTTCCTGGATGATTAGCAACCGCATAGGCAGAGACCATATCTTATGCTCCTCCAAATTTCTCATTGCTCTTTTCATACCACACCAGATACAATACTTGCTCAGTAAAATTCTTACAAAATGTTTTCTGTAACACATAACACCTCTCCTCTTGCAAGAAAACTCTGAAATTCAATTAAATTAATTACCTTTCTACCTTGAAAATGGGCCTTAAGTTGTGAGGTCCAGCAGTTGTTAAAGAGGATGCCTAAAAAGAAAAAGAGATGAAGAGATCAGGCCCAGGGGCTGAGGACCATTTTCACATGCCCAGAACTAAAGAAGTCTGCTTAAGAAAACTCAAGGACTAAGAGGCCCACAACTCTGAGCTATAACTGGAGACAGAGGTCTTCTGCCAAAGCAACTGTTTTAAATTAGGCACCATGAAGGTACTTGGGTGGCTCAGTTGGTTAAATATCTGCCTTCAGCTTAGGTCATGATCTCAGGGTCCTGGGATCAAGTCCCCCGGTGGGCTCCCTGCTTGGCAGGGAGTCTGCTTCTCCCCCTATCCCTCCCTTCTGCTTGTGCTCTCTCTCACACACACTCTCTCTTTCCCTCTCTCAAGTAAATAAATAAAATCTTTTAAAAAATAAATAAATTAGGCACCATGAGCTTAGGTGAAATTCTTAAGAAAATGTCCCATCCCATCATCTGAGCCATCCAAAATTGTGCTGTGCCTACCCACGAGATGGGGACAGATGAGCAATCCCTGCTTTAAGGGTGAGAATTGCACCACCAAGTCTTGTTAAGTACCTATTAGTGAGGTCAGCTTTCTTCACCCCTGTCCAAGACAGATGGAGACTGAGCTGGAAGCACCTTGGGACATTCGCCAATTACCGGATGGGAAGCACGAATTGCTTCAGTGGTTCAAACAGTAATCAGATGACTGCTTGGCAGTGGGCAGCAGACAACCCTTTGATGGAATTTGGGCATCTAGGCCATTGGACAAAACAGCGTTGCCCTAGAAAAGCAGCAGAGCGACCTTGGAAGCTAAGTACTCCAAATTCAGAATTCTCCTTCTATAGTGCAGAGTTCTGAGCTGTCTCTGAAGAACAGGTGCCCATTCAAGGACCACTTTCCCAGTCCTCTTGATGCTAAAAACAATAGAATGACACTGGAAATGATGTGCATCACTTCCAGACCCAGGTTTTTCAGCAGTTACTGCCCCTCCGCTTCCTTCCCCATTCTACTGGCTGGATGCAGCTGTCAATCCCTACGTGTCAACAGAGCCACAGGATGGAAGAAGCTTGGCCTAGAATCATTTCATGAAGGAAGCATCCACCAACAAAGAACCACTGCTTTGGACTACTATCTTAGCAGGAAATACACTATTGTGTTTGAGAGATTATACACCGTGGGATCCATTTTTAATAGCATCTGGCAAGCATTACCCTGACTCATATATTTGACTAGGCCAAAGGTAAATGTCATTCCTGGACTTCAGAGACAGTATCTAGACCTAAATAAGGATCAGTCCAAGGGGGCAGGAGCCTGCAGCTGCCATACTCTGACTCGGTGTTTACAAGGGACAGACGGCTCTTGTGATAAGCATTACCTGGCTTGAATGGGAAGTATTCCTTTCTGGATTCTCTTCCCTCCAAGACACACCAAAGGATAACACCAAAGGAGATATAACTCCTCCCTGTTGTTTTCCCCATCATGTTCCAAGGCCTCGAACACCATCTAGCTGCAAAACACTTTAAGAATTGATGAATTTCCTTTTCTAAAGAGCAGCCCCATAAAAGAACAAGGTCAGGGAACCCAGCCACAGCCCAGAGCAGACCCTAGAAATTCCCCTGAGGATGTTGACTGACTTGTGTTTACATGCAATAAAGGATCCTAGAAGATTCTGAGAGGGGCTTGCAGTTTACACACATGCGCGCACACACACGTACATGAAAATATTTGCCCTTTGAATTCCAGACTCAGGTTATATCCGTCAGGAACAAAGCCCCACACTGGCTCCCACAGTGGATAAAAAATAAATATGACACCATCTGTGACCTCCAGGAGCTGACAGACTATAACTCCAACCTAAGTGTTACAGAAGAGAAGGATGCAGAATATGCTCTAAGAACAAACAGAATGTACCATAAGGATAAAAGGAATAATTCCACATGGAACAACCAGGACTTTTTCTTGGGACAGATAAAATGAATGCTGTGTGTTTAGGGGAAAAATCACCCAGGGGGCAGGCATAAAGAATAGCTTAAGTACAGGCCCGGAGATACTAGGGAACAGGAAGTTTATTTACACTGGATCCTCTTGCTTACAAAAGCATTTGGTGCCATAATCTCAAGACAAATGAGTAATGCAATCTCAGTTACTAAGTTTCTTAGATTTTCTTTTTGAAAAAAAAAATTAAAATGCAATTTTTAAGGAATAAACCTAACGCTAAGAATTCTCTGGGATATCAAGTACATAAAGAGAGGGGCATAGTGTGGGGCAGAAAAAACAGATAGAGGAGAGCCCAAGATTGTGTAACACAGGATTCCAGTGAAAGCTAAAACACTGAGTAAGGAGATAGAAGTGAAGGCTAGAAAATTCAAATTGCTTTTGGATAAATGACCTATGGAACAGGGTGGGGCCATTACTCAGGAATGCCAGACACCCAGGAGTCGTTCAATAAATGCTTGCTGAATGAATGGCCCCTACATCATGCATATGCTTTGTCATGATAACCTGTGCCAGAAATACTGTTTAAAATTCATTGGTTCTGTTGCCCTAATTTAGTGACTCATCCTCTGTCTTTTCCACCCACATGCAGTCAGATCACAGAAATTTCTTGACTAACCTAGGAAAAAAGTTATACAGATATATGCATATATACATATGTACATATATATAATATATATGATTTATGTAAGAAATACAATGTATGACTCCTATCAGAAAACATATGAGTTGTACAATGTATTTCTTGCATAAATTTTATGTGTGTGTGTGTGTGTGTGTGTGTGTGCGCGCGCATGTTATGTTTTTAGTATTTAAAGGACTTTCCAAGTGGGGAGTCCCATAAAACTAAGAACTGCCCTCCATTCAAGCTCCAGTTCTGTCTTGCTTTCTTACTCACAGAAAGAATGGGGAAGGCTCATCAATCTAGATAGCTACAGATCTTTTCAGCAAGGACAATTTAAAAGAGTCTAACATAGTGAGAATTATGAAATCATCTCCACGTGTACATCTTTAAAGGTCTATATGCATAAATTAGTTTCCCATAGTGCTGCAGTGCTCTAATTATTTTTTAATTTATACAAATACATGCAATTAAAGTGCAATTATAATGCAATTAAAGTGCCAGTATAATTAAAATGCAGAAAGAAGAAAATTTATAAATGTGTTCATGAATCCCCTTGATTTCTTCTTAGGTTCAATTAATGCCACTTATGTTTTAAAGATTGTGAAAAATCTCCATTTCGACTAGAAAGACTATCCCATCAATCCATGTACCTTAGACTGTGAAGTCTAGTCTGGATTCACAGGGTTTATCTTTGTAATAATGTTGGACATAGGGAGATGGAGAGGAGAAGGGAGTTGAGGAAAATTGGAAGGGGAGGTGAATCATGAGAGACTATGGACTCTGAAAAACAACCTGAGGGTTTTGAAGGGGTGCGGGGTGGGAGGCTGGGGGAGCCAGGTGGTGGGTATTATGGAGGGCACGGATTGCATGGAGCACTGGGTGTGGTGCATAAACAATGAATTCTGTTACGCTGAAAAGAAATTTAAAGAAAAAATTAAAAAAATAATAATATTGGACAGAACAGGCCAAATGAGCATTCCTTATAAAAGATGAAGCCAAAAGACGGGGGAAGAAATAAGGTTATCTACTAGAAGAACGAAGAATGCATGTAAAATACATTTTTTCAGGACTTCTTAAATGTTGACCAGATAATATTTACATATTTCTCTAACTAGAGCTATGACCCTCTTTACTCTTTAATTTCTCTGTAGATAAAGACATTCTGTTAATAAGGACTGATCTAAGGTACCATCAGTACACAACAGACATTTTTAGGAAATTGAAGAGGAGTTCTGCTAGGACTCCCCTTTTTATCCTTTTATAGATAAAAGCTTTCATTGGAAGAGGAGAATAAAAAGCAGCAAGCAGTCCAGTGACACTCTAGAAATTCAAACTTAAAAGGCTAGACCTGATTACATTATTTTCCATACAACAAACATTTACTGAGTACATTCAGATGTATAATACAGGTCCCAGTCCTCTAGGTAGCCATGATTTTGGAGGAGAGAAGAGTTATGTAAGAAGCTCATCACTATGCAACAGGATAAATGTTATCAGGGTCATGGGCGCTGTGGGCACAGAAAAATTAATAATAAAGGGCTCTCCAGGAAGGCGAAAATGTTTGTGCTGGGTCTAGATTAAACAGTGGCTCTCATCCCTAGGGGCCTTACTGTCTCAGTGACTGGGGCACCGCTGGCATTTAGTGGGTAGAGGTCAGGAAAGTTAAGCATCCTCACCCAGGGTCAGCTCTCTGTACCAAGAATTATCTGGCTCCCAACATGATTTTCAAATTTCAAATGTCATATCAGGCATTTAGGACCTAAAATACCTGTTTAAAACTATCTGAGCCTTACACTAAGTCAAGTTCTACATATAAACTACAAAGGATATGTTCTGTTTTCTTTTGCTTTTGTCACCATTCATTTATCCAGGAATATTTTTTTTCCAGGAATGCAAACACTTTGTAAAATAAAAAAGAATTACATTTTGTTTTGCTCAGAACTTTACCTTCTTTTATAAACATATCAAGGCATATTCATTCTTCAATCTTTTGACATAAGGCAAAAATTTTTTTCTTCAGTTTATGTCTCTTGATAGGAGGCATGCATTGTATTTCTTACATAAATATCAAAATATGTCCACAATTTCCAGTTTCAGCTTCTTGTACTTGAGAGGGAACAGGGCAATTTCTAATGACTCTGAGCTCCAACTTCCTCTGATTTTTTAGAATGGTCTCTGCACATTTGTGAGAGTTGCTCCATGAAATGAAAGACTGCACTTTGCACAACTCCAGGTCTTCTGCCATTCGGTAGCCCCAATGCATAACTAACAGTGGAATTGCTAAGACATACAGTCTGCATTTCTTTTTTTAAGATTTTATTTATTTCTTTGAGAGAGAGTGAGCGAGAGAGAGAGGGTGCATGAGCATGGGGAGAGGCAGAGGGAGAAGCGACTCCTCGCTCAGCAGGGAGTCCAAAGCCAGGCTGGATCTGACCTAACCAACCGAGATACCCCGGTGCCCCAGAGTCTTGTGTTTCCAGTTTCAATTGATAATACCAAATAGTTCTTCAAATCAGCTGTCCCACCAGTAGTATGGTCCCACCAGCAATATTTTCACAATCTCACTCACACTTGGAGTTATTAGACTTCTTAATTTTTGCTAATCCTATTAATATTATAATGGTATGTCATTGTTTTAAGTTTCTCATCTATTTAGAGATTGGATATTACTTACATGTTTATTCGCCAGTCAGGTTTCACCGTCTGTGAATTACACATTACAGTAACCACCCCCCACCACTACCCCTGTACCCTTAGTTTCATTTTCAATGGTTTCAGTTACCCATGGTCAACTGCCATCCCAAAGCAGATGATCTTCCTTCTGACATAACAGCATAAGGTCAGTCATAGCCTAATGTTGTCATAATGCCTATGAAATTCACTTCACTTCATTTCATTATGTAGGCATTTTATCACCTCAGATCATCACAAGAAGAAGAAGGCTGAGTTCAGTATAGTAAGATATTGAGAGAGAGAGACTATATTCACATAACTATTTTTACAGTACATCATTGCAATTGTTCTATTTTACTACTGTTGTTTAGTATGCCTAATTTATAAATTAAACTTTATCATAGGTATATCTGCACACAGAAAATAGAATACTGTCCCTTAGAGTATTTCTTGCAATTACAAATAACATTTTTTAAATTCGATTTTGATATTATTGATAAATCAAGTAGTATTATTTGCCTTATTGATTAATGCTAATCATTTGTTAAGTCTTGTATTTTCTCTATAGACACTGCAAATAATTCCAAATGCCAACTTTACTTGTGTTGTGCTGACTTTTTTTTTTATTTTATTTTATTTTTTTTTAATTTGACAGAGGGAAAACATAAACAGGAGGAGCAGCAGACAGAGCAGGCAGAGGGAGAAGCAGGCTCCCTGTTGAGCAAGGATCCTGATGTGGGGCTCTATCCCAGGACTCTGGGATCATGACCTGAGCCAAAGGCAGACACTTAACCAATTGAGCCACTCAGGTGCCCCTGTGCTAACTAGACTTCTAATACAAAGCCAAAAATGAACAGGAATAGAGAATATATTTGTCTTTTTCTTACCTAGAATACTTCTAAGTATGATATTCATACATACTTTTGTTACTTTTATTTAAGAAATGTTGTTCTAGTTAGCTAAAAAATTTTATCATGAGTGCTGACAGTTTCCTAGAATTTTTTGTATATTTTGAGGTATTAAATGGTTGTTCTCCCTTAATATTAAAGTTTTTATATATTGAATGTTGTTATTTTGGTTATTGTTGTATATTTTATAGTCATCTCTGTTCATAAATGAGCATAACCTAAAATTTCCTATTCACATACATTCTTTTCTCAATTTTGCTATCAAAACTATACCAGTCTCAAAAAATGAGTTAGGGATCTTTCCCTCTTTTATGTAATGATGGGTACATACAAGTCTTGAACTTATCTATTTTTCTAGTGAAATGTTCTTTCTTTTCATGTAACAATGCTCTTGATTTTTCTTATTTACTTATTTGTTTGTTTGTTTTGAGAGAGAGCTTGTGTGAGCACAGGATAGGACAGGGAGAGAGAATCTTAAGCAGCCTCCATGACCAACTTGGAGACTATCTTGGGGCTTGATCTCATGATCCTGAGATCATGACCTGAGCTAAAATCAAGAGTCAGATTCTTAAACAACTGAATCACCCAGGTGCCCCACAATGCTCTTAATTCCTAGTAACTAAAGAATAATATTCTTAATTCTTAAAGAGTATTTATTACCAACATATTTATATTAATTTTCCTCTACATTAGCCTGGCCTAAAATATATTTTGTAGCCTTTAATTTTAGCCCTTATGTGTCAAGTTTTAGGCGAGTCTCTTAAATATTACAGAGCTAAATTTTTAAAGATCTAATCCAAGATTCTCTGCTTTTAGCTACCAAATTAGTTCATTCATATTTGTTGTAATACTTAAATATTTCCATTTATTTCTACTCTAGTATCTTGAAACTTCTATTAAGCAAGCTTTTGATGTATTTCTTTTCTTCTTCTTTTCTTTTTTTTTTTACTTTCCTAACTTCTGTTATATTGGTTGTTTCATTCTTTATATACTTTGGAAGCTATACCATCTATTCCTATTTTTAATGATTATTCATATTTTAATGTATATTAGGCTTATCAAATTATAAAATTAATCAATATACCTTCAATCCTTCTAAATAGAGAATCTTAGAATATTTTAACTCTGAGGTCTCCTTCAATCTTACATGTTATTTTTGCCCAGTTTTTAAATTCCACCTTGCTTTTAAACTTCTTTAAATTCCACCTTGCTTCTAAATTCTCCCTCCCTCCCTCCCTCCATTTATTGTCAACATCATTGTTATAGTTTTATATAATACTTCTTTAGATTTATTCATATTTTACCAATTTATTCAATCATCATTGCTTTTTGTTTCCCACTCTTTCCTTTGGGCTAAATTTCCTTTTTACCAAAATTTACCCTTTGTAAGTTCTTATAGTGAGGCTCTGTGATTGCTAGATTCACCCCTTCTTGTTTTTCTAAAAATGTCTTAATTGTGTCCTCACTCTAGAATGATAACTAAACCTGGTAATTCTAGATAATTATTTACTTTTGGCATTTTTAATATATCATTCTACAGACTTCAGACTTCATTTGTTATGTCGTATTAAAAATTCAGCTGTTTGAGCAATCTGGGAAATAAACACAATCAATGGGTTTTTTTGTAAAAAAAAAAATAAATTCAGCTGTTTGTTTAATGGTCATTCCTTTTGTAACCAGACTTTTTTCTCTGGTAGCTTATAAAATCCCCAAGTTTTCTTTGTTAGAATTAAGTTTCACTACAATATATGGCTGTGAATTTATTTGCATTTATTCTGCCTTGTATTCATTGTACTTCTGACTCATTATTCATGTTCTTGTATCAACTTTTAAAATTCTCAGCCATTATATCCTTATGCATTGCCTTTTTACTGTTTTCCCTTTTCTTTATGGAACTCTTATTAGAACTATGCTGGACCTTCTCACTTTATCTTCAATATTTAAAATTCTTTTATATTTTTTATTTGAAATTTTTCATTTGAAATCTTTATTTTTTTAATATCTTTCATTTGAAATTTCTTGCCTAGCTATTGTAGCTAACTCTATGTTGTTTACATTCAACTTCTCAGACATTGTATTTGAAAATGACAAGATGTGATGCTTTTTTCAGTACTATAGATTTATGGTATACTTTTGAAAGGAATCCTGTATACCCACTGAGGAAAAATCAATTGCTTAAACATTGCATTGTACAAAAATCTGTCAAGTACCCACATGAAACAACTGGGATACTTTCTCAAAAACTTCTCCAAACAGTATTCCAATAAGATGAGATATACCACTCAGAGCTTCAATCTCTTCTCTAAATTGTGGAGCTAGGTTGGATAAAGCACTGGTCAAACTCTCCACTGCCATTGTCTTTATCAATTAAAGACAGTAGTCCCAGTCATGGTACAACCCATGTAAGCATGAATTGCTATAGCTTTTTCAATGCTGCTGGACTGCACGAGTTGGAAGGTAACTGTCTCCTCATGAGCTAACATATATCTTTTGATGTCCGCATCCCAAGGTCTATAGGACTAAGCTTAAAAACCTTAATAACATATTCTATTTGAAATTATCATACCATATGAGGAACATGAAAAGGGGAGAAGGCAGAAGTTGCTGCTTGGGAGTTCACTAGCCAACACACCTGTATTGGCAAACAATTTACATAAACTGCACTGCGCTAAGAATTCCCTTTACAACTCACACATTAGGTTTCTTTTTTCTTATTTTTTTCTTTTGCAATGACTATAGTAGTCATTATTAAGAGTTCTATTTTTTTATTTGCAAACATGTCTACCAATATTGGCAAATACACTCTTCCATACCGTCTTACTTTCTATAATTTTAATGCTTACTTTTACATTTTTAATTATCTTTAATGTGCTTACTTTATCACTTCCATTGCTTTCTATTATCTAAAGGCTTAGGAAATCCATACTCCTATTTACTGTGCCAGGTGGCTCTCATTCATGGCATGGTATTTCCTCACCTGTTTTACAGTCCTGGATTGTGACTTTATCTTCAGCAAGTTCTACTGAAATCTTTTGCCACAGGGGTGAATGTATGATCCTCAAAAGTGGTTTTGCATTTGCTACTGTAAAATATCCCAGGGACATCTGCCCACAGCAATTTTTTATTGAATTTCTTGGCTTGAGGGTGTCCATAACATGTGGATATTATAATTTCAAACCTTGAGTTTCAGGTTCTCAGAAGAGATTTTCCTGTTTTTGCCTCACCCCTGCCTTCTACCCGCTCAAAACACACACGGATAACCCTTCTCATTATCTCCCTATGTTGGTGCGTGATGTTTTTCAGTTCACCTTACAACAAAGAGGGTGCAGACTTTCAAAATCCTGGCTTTATACAAGGATTTTATTTCAGACTCTCTGCCTATATAAGACCAGCCTCATTTCCTTTCTATTGTAGGCATTAAAACTCTCCTGCCTCAACCTCCAGGGAAGACTTAGCATCAGCTCAGACTCATACTTCTTTGATTTACAGTTTCTTCTTTATCCCTGGGACCTGTAGGTTTCCATTTTCTCATAAGCGCAGTTATATATTTCTAAGAATTTTTATTGCATTTTATCCAGCATGTATAGAAGCTATTAGAAAGAGAATTTTCTGTTTTATCTGCCAGCTTGCTGGAACCAGAAATTGTCAATTTTATCTTTTAACAGGCACTTCTCTTTTTGCACTAATGTTATAATGCTTTATATTCCGTTTAATTATATGATTATAATAATAAATTTAACTGAAACTAACAGACCTGTTTGTTTCACATACACAATAATTCAATTCTTTGTGAATATACAACTCCTACTGGTAGAAGCAGAAGTTTAGGGCATACTAGAAAGTGTCCTGCAAGCCAGGTGTGTTTTGAAGTCTATAAACATCAATTTAGTGTGTTTCACAGAAAGAACAGGGAATATTATAAGTCTGATAAGGGGGTTAAATGGAAAATAATAAAGCATCCATCCTAACTTTTAGGAATGGAGCAGAGGAACTGGTGAGAAATAAATCTAGAAAAATTTGTTAGTTTCATGCCTTGAAAACATGAGTCATTCTGAGGAACTTGGCCTTAATCCTTAGGAAATGGTGGAGGAGGGCACTTCAATATACAGAACTGTGGGTTTTGAATGAGAAAACATACAGGAAACAATCTGCATAAAGTTTTGCACAAATGTAAGACATTTTTTTTCTTATTTCAGTATCTATAAAAGCTTCAAACAGCCTCTAGAAGTTAATGAAGCAGTATAAGTATTCTGGTATTTAAATGGCTATAAATTCTTAAGCTACTTCAAGGTCTTTGCAGATGCTCTCCTATGGAACACTGGCTCTACTCATTCAGCCTGTGGCCCCTCAGTAATTTTCTCCATCACCCAGTGATCCTCAGTTACATCCTCTACAAAGAGGTCTCTCAGCACTTAATGATAGGGAAAGCGAGAACCCCTCTTCCAAATGTGTTCATTCTCTGTGTACCCTACCTCAACCCAAGAGCTACTGGCTGCTATCTATATTTGCCATTTTGGTTTTCTTTAGAGCTGTTTTTACCTCTTACTAATTATGACTCATTGATAGTTAATATTTATTTAATTAAGATTTTTCTATCTGAATAACTGTGTTGTTTCCATCTCTAAACTGGACCCTGACTGGTAACACACACTGAAATTTGAGAACCAATATCCTAGAACACAGAATTATCCCAAAATTTAGAGTATTTCACCGAAAGTAGGTGAACAGTTCTAATGACTATATAAATGTTACTTGGAGCACTTGGGTGGCTCACTTGGTTAAGCATCCAACTCTTGATTTTAGTTCAAGTCATGATCATTGGATTAAGCCCCACAGCAGACTGTGCACTTCGCATGAAGTCTGCTTATCCCTCTTACTTTGTTCCTCCCCTGCACTTGTACTCACTCTCTCTCTCTCTCTCTCAAATAAACAAAAAAAATCCTAAACAAATAAATAAATGAATATCCCTAAAAGATTGAGGGTCATAAGTACCTGAAACTTAGAGGCTCAAATAACTATTTATTCAGGGAAATTCTCATATACAGTGTACTTTTACAGCCATGTATGTAATCTGTACACGTGTACTGATACTCTTCTGACCATAAGGCCTATAAAACACTAATTAAAATTTTTTAATCCCAAGTAAATATAATTTAAGGTAAGATTAATAATCAGTGAAACTAAAAGATAATATTTATAATTACACTTAAAAGTTGTTTGCAATATGCCAAAATTCTATTTGAGTCATGAAACAAGTACAAAAGTCAGGAAAAGAAAATATATTTTTAACAGGACATTCCAAAAGGAATATCCTTGTGCTCACTTCAGCAGCACATATAATAAAATTTGAATGATACAGAGATTAGCATGGCCCCTGAGCAGAGATAACCAAATCTGTAAAGCACTGCATATTTCTCTTTTGACAAAGGTGGTATATTCAGACAATCTCATGATCTAATAAACCTTATTTTTTTAATAAAGAATATCCTTTTTCTAAAAGAAATACAAGATTTCACACATAACATATTATAGCCATTACTGTAGTGAGATAAACATTGCTAACAGCAAGAAATCCGACCTTAATTTACTTATTGAATTAAAATAAAAACACCTATTCAATCAAAGTGAACTGTCAGTGCTGTAGTTTCCATTGCTTCAATGAAACATTTCTTTTAAAAAATTAGGCTGTTGAAATGTAAGGTCCAGAAAAGAAAGTGATGATTGCACATCAAAACTGTAGGTCACAGAGTTTCAGAACTTTAGCTTTCCTTTCCAAACAAACTTCAATTATATGAATCTAAATTTTCAAAAGGCCTCTTATCAATCCCTGCTCCCCAAAAGTGGGTCAATGTAAAAATCGTTCTTGATCCAGAACCTTGAAAGAGTTTAGATTCGGGGTACATTCTTAACATCAGATTCATCAAAACACAAAAATCAGAAAGATATTCTGTCTTTTAAGGTATTTTCTGGCTAATATTGACACTTACATGAATATCCTTAGGCTTGACATTATTGAGTCTGAGACAAGTAACCAAAAAGTAAAGGTTTTCTCCTGGCAGAATCACAGCAACTTGTTCAGAGGGCTGAGTGGTCCCTGCATGTCTCAGCAGCAGACTGAAACTTCAAATTCTTCCCATCTTCTTGGTATGTAAATTAATGTTGTGAAAAGTACTACTTTCAGATTTTCATTCTTGCCTCCAGTTTCCTTTGAATTTTAGTGGCTTCGATTCTTTGTCTTCTATGCAGAAATGTCACAGCAGAATCTCAGAAGTACCCCCCCTCCTGGCGCCCCACTCCAGGCCACTGGGGTGAGGAGGGTTAGACACTGCACAGCACTTCATGAGAATCTTAAAGGACATCTTGGAGGACTTGGTGCTCAAAGGGATGCTCATCCCCAAAAGATGGAACCATCTTCACTGGCAGCTTCTGCAAGATGTAAAGGCCAGGGAAATGTGTCCCTCCAACAGAGAGAAGAAACTTATGTCTGATACTCCATGGACTAGCAACTGACAATGGCGTCCTCACTCGTGGTGCCTGTTGTTTGTTGATGTCTTTCAATCAGCTGGGCAGCCCCCTCCTTACTGCTACCTAGCCTAGGTGACATCCAAAGCTTTATTCAGTTATTTAGCAGGCATTTGTGCATTCCCTTCCAACGACAGGCACTGCATGACCTTACCCTAGCTGACAGCTTCACAGACATGCATGCAGTGATGGGAGTAGAAGGGAAGGGCTGAGAATGCTGGCTTTGAGATCAGGCAGACTCAGGGAGAAATCCCAATTCTGTTACCTACTAGCTTTGTGATCTTAAGTTTGGCATCTATAAGAAGACAGTACTTGATAGCATGGTTGAAGGAACTAAATGAAATCATATACACAGGGACTGAGCATGTGTCTGGCATATCATAAGATTTCAATAAATTGTTGATATTACTTTGTTGTTATTATTATAATTATTTTTTAAATGTCCCTTCTGAGCTCCTGTCCAATATTTTCAACTGCCTATAGTTCTCTCTCCCTAGATGGCCTCTGTAAGTATATCAAATGCATATTTCTAAAACTGGACCCATTAGCATTCTCAGGAAACCCATCACTATTTTTCCTTAATCTGTCTTTATCTTTATGGACAAATGAAAATATCTTTATGGACAAAGGAAGCCACCTTTAAGTCCTGTTTCTTCTTCACTTCGATATTAAATATATCATATCATCTATTCAGTCCTTCTTAACTCATAAATGTATTCCTTTCTCCCTATTCCAACTGGCACTGCCCTTGTTTATGATTTCATTCTCTCTTTCCTGCACAGTCCCTATATCCAGCCACAGGAAATCTTCTAAAGAATCCTGAGTTCAAATATTCTATCCTGTGAGCCTATAACTACGTTAATACTTGTTGAACCATGTTCTAATTTTTTTTTAAGATTTTATTTATTTATTTGACAGACAGAGATCACAAGTAGGCAGAGAGGCAGGCAGAGAGAGAGAGAGAGGTGGAGGAAGCAGGCTCTCTTCTCTGCAGAGCAGAGAGCCCAATGCGGGACTCGATCCCAGGACCCTGAGATCATGACCTGAGCTGCAGGCAGAGGCTTTATTTAACCCACTGAGCCACCCAGGTGCCCACCATGTTCTAATTTTTTTACTCAAGAAATCCAGCCTCCCCACTGGCCTCCAGCCTCCCATCTGTGCCCTAAGTCATATGCCACTCTGCCACCAGAGTGATCATTTAAAAAAACAAATCTCAACATATCTCTTCCACTCAAAATGTGGAAAACCCTCCACTACTGAGCTCCAGCTTCACTTCTGAGCCAATCTCTCCTGCCAAATTTATATATACACACGTGTGTGTGTGTGTGTGTGTGTGTGTGTGTGTGTTATGCACTCTAGTCAAATAGGGCTGGGTTTTCCAAAGTATTGAAGACTTCCATTTGTGACCTCTACCTGGGATCCCTTCCTCAACCTGTGCCCCTATTCTGCCTTTCCTCCAACTGCCATTCATTCTTTCTCATTCTTAGAAAGTCACTTCCTCTGTGAAGACTTCTAAAACTTTTCTCCAGGGACATTTAACCAGTTTTGCTTCTGCCCTCATATGGTAAATACTCCACCATGGGCTTATTACAGAACAATTCCTCCCATGTATGACTCTCCTGCCAGACTTTGGGCGTTTATTCTACTAGACTTTGAGCTCTGCAGGGGCAAGTCAACAGTTTACTTCTTTATACTAACAACCTGTGGTTGGTCTTTGATAAACGTTTAATGTATGAAAGGATGAATGGACAGTTTAATCAGACGTGGAGGGAGGGAGCACTAAGCTCAGTTTCAGAGGGAAATGGAAAACACTCACTGGTATTTGTTTAGTGGGGAAGAAAGCAGCATCTCAAATAATAAGAATTCACAAAGGAAAGGATGGCTTTATCTTTTCTCTTACAATGAGAGGCACACTGAGAATTACAAAATTACTATTAGATATTCAAGTAGCCAAAGGCCTGTGGAGTCAAAGAGTAAAACAGAAAGGTGTCAGTGAGCACTGTGTGCAGACCCTTAGGAAAAAAAAAAAAATGGTAAGTGATAACCAGTATCCCAGGTCATGTGCACAAGGCTTTGGGCAACTGGTGGAATTATTTGGTAATCTGAGGAAGACTGATAGCCCCAAGTAGAAAGGTGTGAGTGGCCATTCCACTGATAGTAAGATCTATACCTTGATCTTCATTTTCATTCCTTGGGTATGTAACTGTGTCCAAATTTCCCTCTTTTAAAGGACACCATCATACTGAATTAGGGACACATCCTATTCCAGTATGACTTTGTCCTAACTTAACTAATTACAATTTCACTGATCCTATTTCCAAAGCAGTTCACATTCTGAGGTACAGTAGATTAGAAGTTTAACATATCAAGTTTTAAAAGGACACAATTCAAGAGATTAGATGATGTTCATCCCAGAAGATCCTGTTTTCCCAGCATCTTAAGATAGCTTATGAGAAACACAGAAGGAAGACAGCTGGGTTATTGATGGCTTAGAAAGAGAAGGGGTAGGAGATCCCTAGAAAACACTATTGACTAACCACCCAATCACTGGGACCTGGGGAAGGGACAGACTATAAAAGGAGGGGAGGAAGGGTCTTCAGAATCAGACCCACCTCTAATTGTTCTTCTATAGGTCATGGAAGACAAACACCAAGAAGTTCTTGGAGATAAAATCACCACCAGACTTGAAGGTGTCCAAGACTGGGAAGGCATTGTGCCAACAGGTTTACCCAAGTTCCAAGGTTTGAGAGAGGTTGATGAGTCACTGAAATTGAAGTCCTGTCTAATTCCTTGTATCCAAATACTGGTTATACATAAAACATAAATTGTTTGGAGAGAAAAGGAGAATTTGGTTAAACAGTCTCTCTGCTTTAATTTACAGAAGACAAAACCAAGACTCAGAGTAGGGATTATATGCTATGATGTAGAAGAAAAAGCACAAGACCAGGAAACCAGAGAACACTGTTAAATCCACCTTTTGACATTAAGGAAACTTCAGCAAACACGCACTGAGCTGCACTACCATATCTTAAAATATGATACATCCTTCAAAGAATGGTCAGTTGATTAAAGGAGATAATGCATTCAAAATTACCATTCAACTCTAAGAGATGTTTCAATGAATTCCTAAGTACAGTGATCAAATCTTATTGAATCTACATCTAGCACACATTAGGTGTTCAACAAATGTTTGTTGAACGATTGAGTGAATTCAATCTCTACAAAGATAAAATCCTAGAATACAATGTCCAGAGCTCAAACCTGAATACTAACAATCTGAAGCCTTGAAAACAGACTTTCCAAATGTCCTTTTTTTAACAGCCAAGCAACCCCAGAATCATAATGACAATAGACTTCCTGAAGGCAGCATCTCAATAATCCAAAAGAAATTATATTACTATGGCTGCTGCTTATGTTCTCAGAAGCCTATGGGACAGACCACATCCCCTGACAAAACTCAGAGGAGTATTCTCTGTACTCAGGGAAATCTCCCCCGAATATTAACTACATATCTGGTACACTACTCAAAGGGTAGGCAAGTGAACCCAGAAAACAAATCCATAACAGCCAGGATAAACCTCTAACAGTTATTATTCCAGAGTCCTGTGGCCATATGCAGACCTTTGTGCACATTGTTATGATTGAATATTATTGCTGTATATTGCAAGTTATGACCTATGGCTTCTCTCTCTCTTTGGTGATTCACCTTCTTAGTACCATCTACATTGTTTCTTGTAGACTGATTAAAATAGTCACATAAAACCTCTTACTTTAGTACCTAACCAATGTTGGAGGCTGGAAAAAGGAAAGTTAATTTCAATGTAAACAGAAGAAATTGGCCTAATTGTAAGACTTAGTAAAATATCTAAATCACATGTTGCAAAGGGACATTTTTCAGGGAATTGTCCTTTAAAATTGAGATGGTGCTCACCACTTTGAATCTGTGGTTTCAGTCTTTAGAGTGATTAGATTGTGATGCCGTAAGTGATGTTTAGGAGACTATTAGATTCTGAAGAGGTGTACTTTACAGCATTTAAATAAACCTAAATTATTGGGCCCTAAAGAGCATAACTGATCATCATTTTATATTTGGTCAAAATGGTTTGCAATTATTTCTGTTGGGGGATTTATCCATTTGCATCTTGCAGTCAGTTTCAGAATTTTATTCCCCTGATCTTGCCTTGATATCATGAGTAATTGATTGAATCAAGGGCTTGGGAATCAATAAACTGAGTATTTGTTTTTATTTATTATTTAACTGCCCCCAGTGTGCCGGCTGGTATTCAGAAGCTAAAAAAAAAAAAAAAAATACAGTACAGTTCTCATAGCTACTTAAAGACTTGATTATGCAGAAGAAAAAAAGGAAAGAAACCCCCTTTTTTGTTCCATCATATGAATATTAAGGAAAAAACATAACAAAGAAAATACATTCTGTATTTTTTTGACCATTATTTAAAGATGTTCTGAACGTCTGGACTATTGTTCACTTTTAATTTATTTTTTCGGTTTCCATGTATATCCATATAAATCCACATTTGCATCTGTACCTTCATCTGAAACTAAAGCTCTCAATTTAGTTATTCCTCATATAAAAATAATTCTACTTGGGAATAGCTCAAAAAACACACAGGCTTAGGAAAAAATGAGCAGTAAAACTGTCCTCAGTTCAGAAAAATTTAAAAAGTGCAGAAAAATAAAAAAATTTTTAAAAAGTATGTCAGGGTAACCCATGTCTTTTTTTTTAGATTGAGACTAAGGCTTCCTCACATAATAAACACTCCTTTACAGGATGGACTTAACAGTGGCAAAGAATGGGTCACTGATCCCAAAAAACTATACCCTCATGACGCTTCAGTTTGCTGTCAGAGCCCTGGGCAAGTAAGAATATGACCAAATTGGCCAAATGAGAAGCAGCACAGTGAATAAACACATTACCAAACTAATACTGTAATTCTCAAATCATGCTTTTTAAAATAATCGTTCAAACATGCACCCTAGAGAAAAAGTGATTTGTTTTGTACATGATGGCATGCATGGGTACGATGGCCTCCAATCAATGATTAACACAATAGCAGGATGAATATTCGATGGCTATTTTTTCATTTTACAAGGTATTAAATAAAGATATACAGAACTTAGTGAATTTTTCCCAAGACAACTAAAATAAAGTCAGTATTAACTCCAAAACATAGATATCCTAACTCAGGATTTCCAGAGAACTATTTCTTCCTAGACCACACTTCTACCCATCACCTGTCAAATAATACAGAGATGCTGTTACATAAATGTGCTACTCTCACTTGAAGCTCCAGGAGAGATGTTTGCATAACCCAAAAATGTAATTCACCACCTAAAGCCCAATAAAAAACCAAAGGTGTAAAGATGCTACTGAACTAAGATTGATGGTATGTCCTAAATGCACCAGCTGTATAAAATATGAAACCATCCACCATACTGATGTCCCGAAGGAACCCGATGAGGGGCACATGCAATACCACATGTTTTGCATGACAGGCGAGACAACGGTGGTCCACCAGATGTTATTCTCCTTCTCATTTGCATGGTTAGGACATATGGTGACTAGGAAGAATGAAGCCATCTCTTAAGCAGTGATATGAATGGTTCGAAAGATAATTGTTCCAAATTATAAACCCAACACCTGTCATGGATTAATTGTGGTGAACTTCTGAAAATAAATATATTAAGCACAACCTAAACACCTCATGTCATATGGTGTTTTTTATGCCTTACCACACATTTGCTATCTCTGAAATAAATCACAGCTCTTTGAATAGTTTGAGATTGCATAGTTTTATCTGCAGAAAGGTTTGGTTTCCTTACACATGTTAAACTTGAAAGTATTTCAACACTTGCAATAGCAATATTTGGATGTCAGAAGATCTAGATTTCAGCACCAAGGCATAATTTGGTATATAAAACATCTGGTGTGTTTGTGAGAGAGTATCAGATTTAATTCAGTGGTTTCCATATTCTTTCTGGTTCAACTATGCTTTTTGGTAGCAAGTTCAGTTTCTGGTTTATGTACTTGTCTTTTCAATGGCTAAAGTAAGACTAACATATATTTTTAAAGGTTACATTACATAAAATAATAGCAAAGAAGAAAGTAAATTTGCTCACTATCCTGGAAACACTAGCTGGGAGCCGAGCTCCAACTTTCTGCAGCTGATCCTTACCCTAGGGATATTTTTTTTTAAGAATTTATTTATTTATTTGACAGAGAGAGAGAGAGAGATCACAAGTAGGGAGAGAGGCAGGCAGAGAGACAGAGGGAGAAGCAGGCTCCCCGCTGAGCAGAGAGCCCAATGTGGGACTCGATCCTGGGACCCTGAGATCATGACCTGAGCTGAAGGCAGAGGCCCGACCCACTGAGCCACCCAGGCACCCCTACCCTAGGGATATTGGAAACAAAATCTTCGTAGTAACTTTTGGAGCACAAATAATACCAAACCCTAAAATTCAGCCATGGCGAGAAATCCCAACAAGTACATAGAGTTGGAACTCCTTTTTCTTTGATTTGGAGCTAGCATAAGAAAGCCATTCCACTCTCTTCCCTTACAACAGAACTGTTTTCAAGACAAGGAAATTTTCCTCCACCAATGGTTCTTGTGCTTTTATTTTGGCAGATCTCCTAAAATTCTACTAATGTCCTTGTTGCAATACTACAAATAAGATACATTAAAGGAGTCTAACCTGCTGTAAAACGTATTATAATTGATTTTTATGAAGCATCTTCTGCTGTAAGTCATCACACAGCAGTATTTTGAAGCCAGTATGGGAACCACACCAAAGAAAGAGAATAAGGTTTGAAGTGTTATTTTCTTCTTCAAAGGTGTTGTTGAGCGGAGCTTCTGAGTTGGAAACATCTCTCTAAACCAACGAGGACAGGATTTTAGAAGGGTGGCCCAAGATGAGCAAAATCCTAAAAAAACATTCCAATAGCTTCTGTATCAGAAACCATAAAAGGGGAAGGACTTAACTGTCCCAGACATACCACAACTGAACTCTTTAGGCCAATATCTCTGGTTTCAGTATCACACACTGAAAAGGTAATTCTACTATCTTTAACTTGGTGTTTATAAATACTGAAACACAGTGAGAATTCTTGGACCAAATCAATCCTGAAAATGGAAAGTTAAATAGACCTAGGAGACTGCATGGCCAACCACTTCTTGTGTTTATTGACATTATTTCTTCATGTCCAGACACAGCTATGTCTATAGAGCAGAGAGTAACACCAGTACCAAAACCTTGCTATACAAGGATGGCTCCTGGTAAAATCAGGAGTTGGTGTGACTGACCAAACACTCATCATGTCAGTGTTCTCTCCATTTTCAGTGTCTTCTCCCAAACAATGTTTGGTTCTTTCTCTATCCCTACTCCTGCCACCACAATGCCAAGGCACTATTCCGCTGGTGAAATAATATTGCCAATCCAACCACACGGTTTCACACTGGAGATTACTTGTAGATGTTCTTTATCAAGTTGAGGATGTTCCTCTCAATTCTTAATTTACTGAGAGTTTATCATGATGGGTGTTGGATTTTGTCAAATGTTTTTTCCATATCAAATGATATGATCACATCATTTTTTCTTCTTAGCTTATTAGTTTGGTAGATAACTTTGATTTTTAAATGCTGGAGCAGATCTTACTTGTTTTTAAAACCTGAATAGATAAACAAAACTCTAATCAATGGTTATAATTAGTAATAAAAGCCAGTCTAGAGTTTTCTGAAATGACACAAAGACAAGAAATATTTATTAATAATGTAATTATTTTAATGTAGAGAAGGCATAAAACCATTTGGATTTACAAAAACATAAAATAATATTACTAAACCTTATTATAAGAATATTTTAATTTGGGGTGCCAGGGTGGCTTAGTCATTATGCACCTGCCTTCAGCTCAGGTCATGATCCTAGGGTCCTGGGATTGAGCTCCACATTGGGCTTCCCCACTCGTCAGGAAGGCTACTTCTCTCTCTCCCACTCCCCCTGCTTGTGTTCCCTCTTTCACTGTGTCTCTCTCTTCCACTCCCCCTGCTTGTGTTCCCTCTCTCATTGTGTCTCTTTCGGTCAAATAAATAAATAAAAATCTTTTTAAAAAAAGAATATTCTAATTCTTATCTAAAGTTGGAAGCTCTAGGATTCTTCAAATTCTTTTCAGAAAATGCTTTTTTGACTTTTAGCAGGAACTGGCCTCCTTGACGGAGCTACATCACCAACTTGTAACTGAAGACTTTTAGTTCTAGGACTTTTAAATCTTATTGCATTTCTCACTTAGAAGCATAAACAGTAACAGGATCATATTACGGTGCTTGCTTCACAGGACATATAAAGTAGAGCTCATATCTGGATTTGTTCACAGGATTAAAGTCCCCTCTAAGCAAACTAAATTATAATGTGTATTAACAGTGAGCCCAGAGGTGTTAACCTTCCCAGGAGTACTGGCATTTTGTTTCTTTATACCTAACACTTGACTAGAAGTTAACCACGAAGTTGGATATTCAGGCACTTGACAGAAAACCTATACGTCAGGTCAAGAGAGCTGCAAAGCATTTGGTGTCCCTTTCTAAACCTACTATATGGTTGACTGCCTAATTAAACTACACATAAGGCTTTCAGAATCCTCAGATAGCTAATTTTTAAATTTTATCCTGAAATTTTATTTGCAATCAGTAGGAGACATGAACTACAGTGAGATTAACCCCCCATAGCAGAACTACAACTCAACAACTAATTTCACAGATGAACAAAATGAGGCCCAGAGAGATGAACAATGATGACAGCAACTCCTTACATTTATTAAAGACCTTTATGGTTTACAAAGCATTTCCTTGGGACGCCTGGGTGGCTCAGTCAGTTAAGCATTTGCCTTCAGCTCAGGTCATGATCCCACGGTCCTAGCATGGAGTCCCACATCAGGCTCCTTGCTCAGTGGGGAGCCTGCTGCTCCCTATGCCTACTGCTCCCCCTGCTTGTGTGCACTCTCTCTCAATCTCTCTCTGACAAATAAATAAAAAAATCTTTATGAAAAAAACCCATTTCCTCACAATATCCGTTTCATCCCCACAATAATCCTTTATGAAGGTATAGCCTCATAATGCCATGGATTCCAGCACAAGCTGCAACTAATGCTATAAAATAATGACTGTGTTTAACATTTGATTTTTATTTCTTCCTGCTGTTTTCCTTGATTTATACAAGTACTATAATCCAACAGACAATGTAAGAAGAAATGGATTTACAGTGTTAGAACATAAATTTGCAATTAACTTTTAAGAGCCCAAACTGAGACCAAAAACCACTAGAAATATCCTATGCCTTCTTCAGATATTCAAAGATTATGGACAGGATAAATACAGAAATCATGCTAAGCTGATCTATGATGAAGTGAGAGAAAAGGAATTTGAATCAAAACAAATTTCTTGCCTGGGGTTTATCAGAGGGGCATGCCTATCCACTATCCATCAGTATAGGGGAAGCTCAGATACCTGAGAGAGAGGAGCTCTTTGCCATTGGTAAAAAGAGGTTCCCTCTGTTTCTTGGTTTTACTTCAGATGTTTTCTATTTTCATCCATTTTTTCTTTTTCCACAATACTCTCATGTACCAAATCTCATTTCAGCCACACAGTAACACAAAATTGAAAAAACAGGTACTTGGTTTGTGCTGACAAACTGTCTTTTCAGCTAAGAAACTAAAGCCTGGAGAGCTTGAGTGCTTGACTGAAGGTTACATTGTAAGTTTAGAAGTGAACAGGAACTAGGATTCTTAACAGAACATGAGTCAGAAGAAGTCTTCAAAATGCAGTAGAGCACACTAAACATGGCAGACCGATGCCTATATAGGAGTCTGTCCTAAATTCCATCAAATGGCAAGAAAGGAATTTAAAAGGCTTTAGCCCTCAAGAGCAAATGACCATTTAAAGAGCTGCCAGTAGAAAGCAGATTTCAACAAGTAGTTATAAAACAGCAAAAAGAGAGAAATGTGGTTTTGATTCACAAGGAGGAGGAAGGAACAGCTAAGCTGCTACAGAGGAAAACCCGAAAAGAAATGAGACCATCACATACTCATATCAATTGTAGGTCCAGGACATGGGGCACAAGTAATCAGAGGAGGCAGGAGGGCATGCCAGGGCAGAAGACAAGACTTCATGTCAAATCTACACATGACCTGAGTTGAATCCCCTATCATTCTCCTACCCAACATAACTAGTCAACTATATCCCCCTCCATACTAGTACCTGCTCCATGCAGAGTCCCAAGAACTCTTTTCTGAGGACATTGAACCCAAGTCTCAGTGATCATCACATTATGTGTTGGGGGTTGAGGATAGACATGAAGAAAAATGAAGGGATAAAGTGACAATTCTGCAAGGAGAAGGGTAGGACTCCTTAGTTTCTTTTCCCACCTCTGTTTCCAACTAGAGCCAGGTTTAACTCCCCAGGCAGGAAATGGAAAAATTTTCTCTGGAGAAATTAAATAGCCCCCCTCCAAAATAAACAAACAAATATAAAACAACAAAAGAAAAATTTTAAAAATATCAGATATTGGTGGAGGGAAAATCTGGGGTTTGGTCTCCAAAGCTGACTTTGTCCCTGAACAAGCCAGAGAGATGAATTTCCCCTCACTACACACAAGTCAACAGGCACACACACAGAGCTTTCAATCTCCTTTTTAAATGTCTCATTCTAAATATAAATGGAGAGCCTAGGATAACCAGACATTAGAGGAAGGCCTCCAATATGAAAGGGAACAAAACAAGAAGAGAGAATAGAGGAATCACTGACAATACATTCAGAAATTATGGATATTATTCTCAGAAAAATAAGCAAAGATATTCAATCCCTGAAATAAGATCAGGCTGCCACCAAAAAAAAAAAAAAAAAAGTAAAAGTGTGTGTTTAGGTTGGGGGTAGGGAATTAGAAAAATACAGTGAGTTTCTAAAAACATAACAGCAAGAATGAAAAACTTGGGAAATAAGGTGAGGAAACAAGAAGAAAAGAAGAACTAATAGATAAAGAGACAAATGAAGAGAGAAGTTAAGAAAATCAGAAGATCAATTTGAGAGCCCTGTACCAAACCAATAGGGGCTCTAGAAAGAGAGAACAGTGGGGAGGAAATTATGAAAGACATAATTTTCTCATAACAAAATTCTCTAGAACTAAATATTAAATTTTTAACTTAGTCTTTAGATTAAAAAGGTCAATCACAATAAATGAAAAAGGACGGACACCAAGGCACATTGCTGTGAAATTTAAAAATCTCAGCAAGAAAAAGAACATTGTTTTAAGATTTTAGAGAAAAAATTCAGTTCACCCGCAAAAATTACAAATCCAAATAGCAGCAGATTTCTCAATAGTAATTATAAAAGGTAGAAGAAATGCAGCAATGACTTCATAATTTTGAAAGAAATAAAATTCTATACCCAAACTATCACTGAAGTTTGAGTATAAAATAAAGACATTTTCAGATATTCAGATCTCAAATATTTTACTTTCTCTATACAATTTCTTTGAGGCTGCTGGAGAAAAACAAACAAACAAAAAAACCACAAAACAGGAATTCATCTGAAAGGAACTGTAAATGGGATTCAAAAATAAAGCAACACATCTGGATTGGAGTAGAAGGATGAAAAGCTCCAAGAAGAACAGTTTTAAGGGGAAAAGATGGAATTGATTTTTTGAACATATGGAAAATACTGATAGGTATATGTGATAGAGACATTAGAACTTTTGGGGGAAAATTACAATAGATCCAGAGAAATGTAACAAATGCAAAGAGAAAAGTATTAATTCCAAAAAGACTGTATAAGATAAGAGGCATGATTGTAGTATATTACTGGGCTTGGCAGTGAATATTATTTCCACCATCATCATACTCTAAGCACTGATGAATGATTTAAGCAAAATTTGTGATACTACTATTTTGGGGTGGGGTGGGGAAGAGAATCTGTGGATGTGTGTGTGTAAGAATAAGCCCTCATTGAAAGGGGAACCCTCCTACACTGTTGGGGGGATGCAAACCAGTATATCCACAGTGAAAAAAGTAGGGAGATTTCTCAAAATGTTAAAAAATAGAACTACTCTATGACCCAACAATTGCACTACTAGCTACTTACCCAAAATAGATTCGAAGGGGTACATGCACCCCAGTGTTTATAGCAGCATTACCAACAATAGCCAAACTATGAAAAAGCCCAAATGTCCATAAACTGAGGAATGGTCAAAGAAGAAATATACAATGGAATACTACTCAACCATCAAAAAGAATGAAATCTTGCCATTTGCGATGACGTGGATGGACCTAGAATGTAATACGTAAGTGAAATAAATCAGTCAGAGAAAGAAAAACACCATTTTATTTCACTCATACATGGAATTTAAGAAACCAAACAGAGAACATATGGAAAGGGGAGGAAAGAGAGGGAAACAAATGATAAAAGACTCTTAATGATAGAGAACAAACTGAGGGTTGGTGGAGGGAGGTGGGTGGGAGATGGGCTGAATGAGTGATGTGTATTAAGAAGAGCACTTGTCATGTTGGGAAATGGGTATTACATGTAAGTGATGAATCACTAAGTTCCTATTCCTGAAGCCAATATTACACTATATGTTAACTAACTAGAATTTAAGTGAAAATTTAAAAAAAAAACTTGAAAAAAAGAATAAATCCTCATTCTCTGTGACAAAAAATTAAGAGATGATGTCCAAAACTATTAAATCAAAATTGTGTGACATATATATCACATTAACAAAATGAATGATAAAAATCAATTGATTCCCTCAACAGATGCAGAAAAAGTATATGACAAAATTCAACATCAATTTATGATTAAAAATTCTCAAGGTGGATATCAGGGGAATGTACTTAACATAATAAAAGTCATTTATGAGATAGGAGTCAATATGGTGGAGAAGTAGCAGGCTGAGACTACATCAGGTAGCAGGAGATCAGCTAGATAGCTTATCTAAACATTGCGAACACCTACAAATCTAACGGGAGATCGAAGAGAAGAAGAACAGCAATTCTAGAAAGAGAAAATCAACCACTTTCTGAAAGGTAGGACTGGAGGAGAAGTGAATCCAAAGCAGGGGGAGGGGCCGGCTCCTGGAGAGCGGCAGAGCAATGGAGCACTAAATCAGGACTTTTATAAGTCTGTCCCACTGAGAAACATTGCTCCAGAGGCTAAATCAGGGTGAAGCCCATGCGGGGTCAGCGTGGCCCCAGGTCCCGCAGGGTCACATTAGGATTGGGGGTCTCTGAGTGTCGCAGAGCTTGCAGGTATTAGAACAGGGAAGCTGGCTACAGAGACAGAGCCAAGAAGTGAGCTCTCTGCTCAGGGTTACCTTGAACTGGTAGCAGGCTGGGTGAGCTCAGAGTGTGGCCGGAGGCCAGGGATATGGGAGTGATTGGGCGCTATTCTCTGAGGGTGCACTGAGGAGTAAGGCCCTGAGCTCTCAGCTCCTCTGGGTTGGAGACTCGGAGGCCGCCATTTTCATTTCCGTCCTCCAGAAATCTATGGAAAGCATTCAGGGAACAAAAGCTCCCGAAAGCAAACCGGCACGGATTACTCAGCCCGGCCCCTGGTAAGGGTGGTGCAATTCTGCCTGGGGCAAAGATACTTGAGAATCACTACAACAGGCCCCTCCCCCAAAAGATCAACAAGAAATCCAGCCAGGACCAAGTCCACCTACCAAGGAGTGCAGGTTCAATACCAAGGAGAACAGCGGAATTCCAGAGGAGGAGAAAGCAAAGCACGGAACTCATGGCTTTCTCCCCATGATTCTTTAATCTTGCAGTTAATTTAATTTTTTTTTCAATTATTTTTCTTCTGCTGCTAAATTTTTTTTAACTTTTACCCTTTTCTTTTTTAAGGTTTTTAAACTAGTTTTTATCTAATATATACATCTTTTCTTTTTTATATTTTTCTTTGTTTTCTTTTTTTAATTTTTTTTTTTTTTTTCTGAACCTTTTTTATCCCCTTTCTACCCCCTGCCATGATTTGGGGTCTCTTCTTATTTGGTTAAAGCGTATTTTCCTGGGGTCTTTGCCACCCTTTTACATGCTTCTTCATATACTATTATCTGGACAAAAATGACAAAGTGGAAAAATTCACCACAAAAAAAAGAACAAGAGGCAGTACCAAAGGCTAGGGACCTAACCAATACAGACATTGGTAATATGTCAGATCCAGAGTTCAGATGATGATTCTCAAGGTTCTAGCTGGGCTCGAAAAAGGCATGGAAGTTATTAGAGAAACCCTCTTGGGAGAAATAAAAGCCCTATCTGGAGAAATGAAAGAACTAAAATGAAACCAAGTTGAAATCAAAAAAGGTATTAATGAGGTGCAATCAAAAATGGAGGCTCCCACGGCTAGGATAAATGAGGCAGAAAAAAGAATTAGCTATATAGAAAACCAAATGGCAGAGAATAAAGAAACTGAGCAAAAGAGGGACAAACAGCTACTGGACCACGAGGGGAGAATTCGAGAGATAAGTGACACCGTGAGACGAAACAACATTAGAATAATTGGGATTCCAGAAGAAGAAGAAAGAGAAAGGGGAGTAGAAGGTATACTGGAGAGAATTATTGGAGAGAATTTCCCTAATATGGCCAAGGGAACAAGCATCAAAATCCAGGAGGTGCAGAGAACCCCTCTCACAATCAACAAGAATAGGTCCACACCCCATCACCTAATAGTAAAATTTACAAGTCTTAGTGACAAAAAGAAAATCCTGAAAGCAGCCCAGGAAAAGAAGTCTGTAACATACAATGGTAAAAATATTAGATTGGCAGCAGACTTATCCACAGAGACCTGGCAGGCCAGAAAGAGCTGGCATGATATATTCAGAGCACTAAATGAGAAAAACATGCAGCCAAGAATACTATATCCAGCTAGGCTATCATTGAAAATAGAAGGAGAGATAAAAAGCTTCCAGGACAAACAAAAACTAAAAGAATTTGCAAACACCAAACCGCTCTACAGGAAATATTGAAAGGGGTCCTCTAAGCAAAGAGAGAGCCTAAAAGTAGTAGATCAGAAAGGACCAGAGACAATATACAGTAACAGTCACCTTACAGGCAATACAATGGCACTAAATTCATATCTCTCAATAGTTACCCTGAATGTTAATGGGCTAAATGCCCTAATCAAAAGAGACAGGGTATCAGAATGGATAAAAAAAAAAAAACCCATCTATATGTTGCCTACAAGAAACTCATTTTAGATCTGAAGACATCTCCAAATTTAAAGTGAGGGGTGGAAAACAATTTACCATGCTAATGGACATCAGAAGAAAGCAGGGGTGGCAATCCTTATATCAGATCAATTAGATTTTAAGCCAAAGACTATAATAAGACATGAGGAAGGACACTATATCATACTCAAAGGATCTGTCCAACAAGAATATCTAACAATTTTAAATATTTATGCCCCCAACGTGGGAGCAGCCAACTATATAAACCAATGAATAACAAAATCAAAGAAACACATCAACAATAATACAATAATAGTAGGGGACTTTAACAATACCCTCACAGAAATGGACAGATCATCCAAGCAAAAGATCAAGAAGGAAATAAAGGCCTTAAATGAGACACTGGACCAGATGGACATCACAGATATATTCAGAACATTTCATCCCAAAGCAACAGAATACACATTCTTCTCTTGTGCACATGGAACATTCTCCAGAATAGATCACATCCTCGGTCCTAAATCAGGCCTCAACCGGTATCAAAAGATTGGGATCACTCCCTGCATATTTTCAGACCACAATGCTCTGAAGCTAGAACTCAATCATAAGAGGAAATTTGGAAAGAACCCAAATACATGGAGACTAAACAGCATCCTTCTAAAGAATGAATGGGTCAATCAGGAAATTAAAGAAGAAATGAAAAAAATCATGGAAACACATGATAATGAAAACACAACAGTTCAAAGTCTGTGGGACACAGCAAAGGCAGTCTTAAGAGGAAACTATATAGCAGTACAAGCCTTTCTCAAGAAACAAGAAAGGTCTCAAGTACACAGCCTAACCCTACACCTAAAGGAGCTGGAGAAAGAACAAGAAAAAAAGCCTAAACCCAGCAGGAGAAGAGAAATCATAAAGATCAGAGAGAAATTAATGAAATAGAAACCAAAAAAACAATAGAACAAATCAATGAAACTAGGAGCTGGTTCTTTGAAAGAATTAATAAGATTGATAAACCCCTGGCCAGACATATCCAAAAGAAAAGAGAAAGAACCCAAATAAATAAAATCATGAATGCAAGAGGAGAGATCACAACTAACACCAAAGAAATACAATTATAAGAATATACTACGAGCAACTCTACGCCAACAAATTTGACAATCTGGAAGAAATGGATGCATTCCTAGAGACATATAAACTACCACAATTGAACTAGGAAGAAATAGAAAACCTGAACAGACCCATAACCAGTAAAGAGATTGAAACAGTCATTAAAAATCTCCAAACAAACAAAAGCCTAGGGCCAGATGGCTTCCCAGGGGAATTCTACCAAATGTTTAAAGAAGAACTAATTCCTATTCTCCTGAAACTGTTCCAAAAAATAGAAATGGAAGGAAAACTTCCAAACTCATTTTATGAGGCCAGCATCACCTTGATCCCAAAACCAGACAAGGATCCCATCAAAAAAGAGAACTACAGACCAATATCCTTGATGAACACAGATGTGAAAATTCTCACCAAAATACTAGCCAATAGGATTCAACAGTACATTAAAAGGATTATTCACCACGACCAAGTGGGATTTATTCCAGGGCTGCAAGGTTGGTTCCACATCCGCAAACCAATCAATGTGATACAACACATTAATAAAAGAAAGAAAAAGAACCATATGATACTCTCAATAGATGCTGAAAAAGCGTTTGACAAAGTACAGCATTCCTTCCTGATCAAAACTCTTCAAAGTGTAGGGATAGAGGGCACATACCTCAATTTTATCAAAGCCATCTATGAAAAACCCACCGCAAATATCATTCTCAGTGGAGGAAAACTGAAAGCTTTTCCGCTAAGATCAGGAACACGGCAGGGATGTCCATTATCACCACTGCTATTCAACATAGTACTAGAAGTCCTAGCCTCAGCAATCAGACAGCAAAAGGAAATTAAAGGCATCCAAATCAGCAAAGAAGAAGTCAAACTATCACTCTTCACAGGTGATATGATACTATATGTGGAAAACCCAAACCACTCCACTCCAAAACTACTAGAACTTGTACAGGAATTCAGTAAAGCGTCAGGATATAAAATCAATGCACAGAAATCAGTTGCATTTCTCTACACCAACAAGACAGAAGAAAAAGAAATTAAGGAGTCCATCCCATTTACAATTGCACCCAAAACTATAAGATACCTAGGAATAAACCTAACTAAAAAGGCTAAGAATCTATACCCAGAAAACTATAAAGTACTCATGAAAGAAATTGAGGAAGACACAAAGAAATGGAAAAATGTTCCATGCTCCTGGATTGGAAGAATAAATATTGTGAAAATGTCTATGCTACCTAAAGCAATCTACACATTTAATGCAATTCCTATCGAAATGCCATACATTTTTTTTCAAAGAAATGGAACAAATAATCCTAAAATTTATATGGAACCAGAAAAGACCTCGAATAGCCAGAGGAATATTGAAAAAGAAAGCCAAAGTTGGTGGCATCATAATTCCGGACTTCAAGCTCTATTACAAAGCTGTCATCATCAAGACAGCATGGTACTGGCACAAAAACAGACACATAGATCAATGGAACAGAATAGAGAGCCCAGAAATAGACCCTCAACTCTATGGTCAACTAATCTTCGACAAAGCAGGAAAAAATGTCCAATGGGAAAAAGATAGCCTCTTCAATAAATGGTGTTGGGAAAATTGAACAGCCACATGCAGAAAAATGAAATTGAACCATTTCCTTACACCACACATGAAAATAGACTCAAAATGGATGAAGGACCTCAATGTGCGAAAGGAATCCATCAAAATCCTTGAGGAGAACACAGGCAGCAACCTCTTCGACCTCAGCTGCAGCAACGTCTTCCTAGGAACGTCGCCAAAGGCAAGGGAAGCAAGAGCAAAAATGAACTATTGGGATTTCATCAAGATCAAAAGCTTTTGCACAGCAAAGGAAACAGTTAACAAAGCCAAAGACAGCTGACAGAATGGGAGAAGATATTTGCAAATGACATATCAGATAAAGGGCTAGTGTCCAAAATTTATAAAGAGCTTAGCAAACTCAACACCCAAAGAACAAATAATCCAATCAAGAAATGGACATTTCTGCAAAGAAGACATCCAGATGGCCAACAGACACATGAAAAAGTACTCCACATCACTCGGCATCAGGGAAATACAAATCAAAACCACAATGAGATATCACCTCACACCAGTCAGAATGGCTAAAATTAACAAGTCAGGAAATGAAAGATGCTGGCGAGGATGTGGAGAAAGGGGAACCCTCCTACACTGTTGGTGGGAATGCAAGCTGGTGCAACCACTATGGAAAACAGCATGGAGGTTCCTCAAAATGTTGAAAATAGAACTACCCTATGACCCAGCAATTGCACTACTGGGTATTTACCCTAAAGATACAAATGTAGTGATCCGAAGAGGCACGTGCAGCTGAATATTTATAGCAGCAATGTCTACAATAGCCAAACTATGGAAAGAACTAGATATCCATCCACAGATGAATGGATCAAGAAGATGTGGTATATGTACACAATGGAATACTATGCAGCCATAAAAAGAAATGAAATCTTGCCATTTGCGATGACGTGGATGGAACTAGAGGGTTCATGCTTAGTAAAATAAGTCAATCGGAGAAAGACAACTATCATATCATCTCCCTGATATGAAGAAGTGGAGATGCAACAAAGGGGAGTTAAGGGGGTAGGAGAAGAATAAATGAAACAAGATGGGATTGGGAGGGAGACAAACCATAATGACTTTTAATCTCACAAAACAAACTGAGGGTTGTTGGGGGGAGGGCTTTCAGAGAGGGGGGTGGGGTTATGGCCATTGGGGAGGGTATGCGCTATGGTGAGTGCTGTGAAGTACGTAAACCTGGCGATTCACAGACCTGTACCCTGGGGATAAAAATACATTATATGTTTATAAAAAATAAAATAATTTTTAAAAAGTCATTTATGATAAACCACAACTTGTTTTCAGCATCATACTCAACATGAAAAACTGAAAACTTTTCTTCTAAGATCAGAAACAAGATAAGATGCCCATTTTTGCCATTTTTATTTAACATAGTATTGGAAGTCCTAACCAGAGTAATTTAGTCAAGAAAAAAAAAAAATAAAAGGGATCCAAATTGGAAAGCAAGAAGTAAAAGTGCAAATACTCCAGCCAAAAACTGTTAAAACTAATTCAACTATTCAGTAAAGTTACAGGATACAAAATCAATATACAGAAATTTGTTGCATTTCTTATATACTAACAATGAACTATCATGAAGAGAAATTAGGAAAACAATCACAGTTACAGCTGCATCAGAAAAAAATAAAATATCTAGGAACAAATTTAACCAAAGGTAAAAGATCTATACACTGAAAACTTTAAGACATGGAGGAAAGAAACTGAAGGAGGCACAAAGAAATGGAAAGATATTCTATGCTCATAGATTAGAAGAATTAAAATGTTAAAATGTTCATCCTACTCAAAACAACGGACAAAGTCAATACAATCTCTAACAAAATTTCAATGATATTTTTCATAGAAATAGAACAAATAATCCTGAAATTTCTATGGAACCACAAAAGATCCTGAACAGCCAAAGCAACCTTGAGAAAGAAATGCAAAGCTGGAGGCATCATGCTCCCTGATTTTTTTGGCCTTTTAACTTTTTATTTTAATTCCAGTTAGTTAACATACGGTGCTATATTAGTTTCAGGTGTATGATACAGTGATTCAACAATTCCACCCTTCCTGATTTCAAACTATACTACAAAGCTTCAGCAATTAAAGCAGTATTGTACAGGCATGAAAACAGGCACATAGATAATTGAATAGAACAGAAAGCCCAGAAATAAACACGTATGACCAAATAACTATAACAAACAAGGCAAGAGTATACAATGAGGAAAAGACAGTCTTTAATAAATGGTGTTGGGAAAGCTGAACAGCCACATGCAAGAGGATGAAATTGAAATACTATCTTAGACCACACGCATATATTAACTCAAAGTGAACTGAAAACTTTAAAGCCAGACATGAAACCAAATCCTCCTAAAAGAACACATGGTCAATGGTCTTGGCAATGATTTTTTGGATATGACTCCAAAAGCAAAGGCAATAAAAGCAAAAATGAACAAATGAGACTATATCAAACTAAAAAACTTCTGCACAGCAAAGGAAACCATCAACAATATGAAAAGCCATACACCAAAAGAGACAAAATACTTGAAAAAAATATATCCAATAAGGCATTAATATTCAAAATATATAAAGAACTCCTATAACTCAAGAGCAAATTAACAATCTAATTTAAAAATGAGCAGAGGATATGGATAGACTTTTTTTTCAAAGAAGACATACAGTGACCAACAAACACATGAAAAGATGCCCAACAGTCTTTTTTCATACCTAGTGCAGCCATGGCTCATGTTCCCAAGAAGCATCTGAAACATGTACCAGCTCCAAAGCACTGGATGCCAGATAAACTGACTGCTGTGTTTGCCCCTCATCCCTCTATTGGTCCCCATAAGCTGAGGGAATGTCTCCCTCTCTTCTTTTTCCTAAGGAACAGACTTAAGTATGCCCTAACAGGAGATAAGGTAAGGATGATCAGTATGCTGTGTTTTTTATTAAGACTGACGGCAAGGTCTGAACTGATGCAACCTACCCTGCTGGTTTTATGAATGTCATCAGCATTGACAAGAGTGGGAAGAATTTCCATCTGATCCATGTCACCGAGGGTTGCTTTGCTGTTCATTAGATTACACCTGAGGAGGCCAAGAACAAGTTGTGCAAAGTAAGAATGATCTTTGTTAGGAGAAAAGGAATCTCTCACCTGACCCATGATACTTGCACCGCCCACTATCCCTATTCCTTTATTAAGGTGAATGACACCATTCAGATTGATTTGGAGACTGGTAAGATTACTGATTTCATCACGTTTGATACTGGTAATCTGTGTATGGTGATTAGGGTGCTAACCTGGGAAGTACTGGTGTGATCACCAAAAGAAAGGGACATCCTGGTTCTTTTGATATAATTCATGTGAAAGATGCCACTGGCAATAGCCTTGCCACCCAGATCTCCAACACGTTTGTTATTGGCAAAGGCAACAAATCATGGATTTCTCTTCCCCATGGAAAGGGTATCTGCCTCACCCACTGTTGAAGACAGAGAGATTGGTGGCCATATAGCAACGGGTAAAATGGTCTCTAGGTGATATGGTTCAGTCTTTATACTTTAAAAAAAAAAAAAGATTTTATTTATTTATTTGACAGACAGAGATCACAGGTAGGCAGAGAGGCAGGGAGGAAGCAGGCTCCCTGCAGAGCAGAGAGTTCGACATGGGGCTCGATCCCAGGACCCTGAGATCATAACCTGAGCCGAAGGCAGAGGCTTTAACCCACTGAGCCACCCAGGTGCCCCTAAGTCTTTATACTTAACTAAGATAATACACAGCACAAAAGAAAGGAAAAGAGGGAGGAAGGAAGGAAAGATGCTCAACATCAGCGAACATCAGGAAAATGCAAATCAAAACCACGATGAGATACAGCCGCACATCTTTAGATACAAATATGGTTGTTAAAAGGGAGGGGGTCAGGGGATGAGTGAAATTAGTGAAAGGGGTAAAGAGGTATGAATGTCTAATTATAAAATAAATAGCCACAAGGATGTTAATATACAGCATGGTGACTATAGTCAAAAATATTGTAATGCATTCTTGAAAGTCACCAAAGAGTAAATCCTAAAAGTTCTAATCACAAGGAAAAAAAATTTTGTAACTTCATATGGTGACAGTTGGTAACTAGACATATTGAGGTAATCACTTGACAATGTATACAAATACTGAATCACTACGTTGTACAACTGAAACTAACATAATGTTATATGACAATTATACCTCTCTAAATGCAAATAAAATAAATGCAATTACACACACACATAAATTGTATGATATAAACATATTTAACTAGGTGACAGTTTTCACTTCTAGGGGCTAGGATTTGGGATTAAATGCAATAGAGTAAATGACTGTATTTTTCATTTTTTTTCATTTTAAACCTTAATGCATATATTACTTTAATTGAAACATTAATTTATAAATAATTTTCAAAAATAAAGGTAGCCCTGGTTCTCTCTCTCTCTCAGAAAGAAAAGTGAGCTCCCAGCTATGTCCTTCACTGCTTAGGGGCACCTGGGTGGCTCAATCAGTTAAGCATCTGCCTTTGGCTCAAGTCATGATCCCAGAGTCCTGGGATCAAGCCCTGTATCAGGCTCTCTGCTCAGCAGGAAGCCTGCTTCTCTCTCTCTCCCACTCCACCTGCTTGTGCTTATTCTCTCCTCTCTCTCAAATAAATAAAATCTTTTTAAAAATAAAAATAAATAAATAAATAAAATCAAAGGGGCTGACAGTGAACTAGGTGGATAAGGGGGTGAGGAGCCTCCTAAGTAGGGCAGCCCAATGAAAAGAGACTCAGACAAAGTCAACTGGACCCAGGAGTAGAGTCTTAGTCCTCCGAAAGCAAGGACAGCCCACCTTGCGCCCAGTATACAGGCTATCCCTTAAAACTGCTCTCATCCCAAATCCCCACTGAACTCCTGCTTGAGAGTTATGGAAAAGGGAAGTGCAGCTGACCCTTAGACAACATGGGTTTGAACTGCACAGGTTGTACAGTTACACGTGGAGGTTTAGCAATAAATACACTACTGTAAATGCATTTTCTCTTCGTTATGGTTTTCTTAAAAACATTTTGTTTTTTCTAGCTTATTCTGTTGTAAAAACACAGCATATAATACATATACAAAATGTGCTAATTCACTATGCTATCAGTAAAGCTTTCAGTCAATAGCAGGCAGTGGGTAGCTAAGTTCTGGGAGAGTCACATTGTTCCAAGGCCAACTGTATAAGCAAAAAACACAGGAACTAATTCACTAAGAACTATGTAGGGGCACTCAGCCCAGACAGCTCTGTCTTGGAATCCCACTGACAGAATATGTCCTGAAAGTGGGGAAATCCCCGGCCTTGTCCCTTCCCCACCTGGGCACCGGGAGAGCTCCAGCACACTGGAGCGGCATCCAGAGGAAGACTGAGGTGCTTAAAGACATGGACATGCCTTCAGGGACATATCAGAGCAGGGCAGGAGTCTGAAATGTGTAAACTGAGTGCCGAATGATCTTGCTCATGAGGGCATACATCAGGTACCTCCTAAAGACTCTCAAAATCCCACTGGGGCATGTTCCAGCCACCCAATAGGCTGTGTGAGCAGACAGATTCCTGGGATCAAGCCCCACATCAGACTCATTCAGACAGAGTGACCACTGGCAAGTTCAGTGTCTTTCTGTTTATATAGCCCTGTTGCCCTTTTGGGGTGGTACCCTGAAAAAGCAAATCTTACAGATATAGCAAAAAGAAGGGCATATGTACCCCAATGCTCATAGCAGCAATGACCACAATTGCCAAACTGTGGAAAGAACCAAGATGCCCTTCAACAGACAAATGGATAAAGAAGATATGGTCCATATATACAATGGAATATTACACAGCCATCAGAAAGGATGAATACCCAACTTTTGTATCAACATGGATGGGACTGGAGGAGATTATGCTGAGTGAAATAAGTCAAGCAGAGAGAGTTAATTTTCATATGGTTTCATTTACTTGTGGAGCATAAGGAACATTAGGAGAAGGAAAGGAAAAGTGAATTGGGGGAAATTGGAGGGGGAAACAAACCCCATGAGGGACTGTGGACTCTGAGAAACAAATTGAGGGTTTTGGAAGGGAGGGGGGTTGGGGGTTGGGTGAGCCTGGCGGTGGGTATTAAGGAGGGCACGTATTGCATGGAACACTGGGTGTGGTGCATAAACAATGAATCTTGGAATGCTGAAAAAATAAAATAAAATAAAAATAAATTTAAAAAGAAAAAGAAAATCTTCCTGAATGAGGTACAAATGTGCCACCTTAGGTATCTGGCTCTGGCACAGAGTTCTACCTAACCAGCTTGGAGTGCTCTTGCCATGGGCAGACCTCTCAAATAATACCAATCTGGGAGAACATAAAGCTAAGCAACTGCCCACATCCCCCCAACAAAAAAACTTTCAGGACACCACTCACGGGCTGTCACCCCTCAGACAGCCCCACTAAGTTCAGAAAGGGGTCGTGACTGGGGGTAAGTAAGAGGCTGCTGGCTCTGTGATCTGAATTCCACAGCTTATGAAGAACAAGGGACCCTGGAGAAATGAGCTCCCAGCTTTAGTGTCTGCTTTCCTCCGTGGCCAGACCTTGGCCCTGGACACATCCTCACTTTGAGGAGTCAAAGCCAAGGCATGCTCTTGACCCTCAGGTACCAAGGAGGAAGCTCCCATTACCTCCTGGGAGGTAAAGCAGCATTTCTGTGTCTCTTCCCTTACTCTGGTGGTTGTATTGTTACAACACATAAGGGGAATTTTCCCCCTTAAGGATCATTTCTGTTTCTCTAACAGCAGGGCCTCTCAGACCTCATGTGAGCCTCTAACCTGCCCTCTCCAAACCAGATACTCCCAACCACACAACCCATCATTCAGTGATAGACAGCCTCCCCTTAAGGAAGGTTCTCTATTGTTTTTCATATGTTGATCCTTTGCCTCCAGCTTGACATTCCAGAAAGGCAAGGATTAACCTTAGACATCTATTCTGTAGCCCCCAAAACACCAGTCCTAGCCCAATAAATAAGCTGGCACTCAATAAGTATGACTTCACTAATGCTTCAAATCAAATGGCTAGTTTCATAAGGAACCTGAAAATGGGCTTGTTGTGGGGAAAAAACAAACAGAAAAATTTACAGGTCCTTCAAAGTGTTTTTTTGATATTCTCTCCTTCTTTTTTAGCCCCTTCTACAACCTCTCTGCACACTAAAAATACATAAATAAGAGTCTAATAGAAGCCAGACATTTAAAATAACATATTCTCAGGAGATTTTTTTTTTTTTTTAACAAAGCTTGGACGCCTGTGCAGGCTATAAATTTACAGTTGATGATCTTCTGCCAGAAGTTCTTTTGGGCACTTACAGCTGTGAAATACAATCTTTAGTTGACTACACAGCCCCTTCGTGCTCCCAGTCTGATTCCAACAGCCTTTATTCCTGACAACATAACTCATCACAACAATAATGAAATAACAAGAGTATTTATTTGGATTTACACACCACCTTTCACCTAAGGGTCCCTGAGCAACTTCAAACAACGCTGAAATGGTTCCAAACCATGTACCTCTCCAACTTGGGTTTAGAAGCTAAAAAAGGAGTCAGTCTGCTGTGTGTAATTCCTTGGCAAAAATCATACACTTTTACATAAATGGAAACAGTGAGTCCTGGCTCTTCTTCAATAATCTTCTCTACCCTCCTTACACATTTCCTCTTTGCTGAGAAAGAAACCACTGGCATAACCTAGACCCTGCCTTTACATTTTATTGTTTTGTGCTTTGAAGATCTTATTTTTTGCAAAAGCTTAGTATACTATAAAAACTAAGTGTCTTTCTACTTTGCAAGATTCATTGAAGTAACTTTTATTTGGGATACCTAAGAGAATTGGAAAATTCCCTCTCTTCCATTTCCTTATTTTTTCAACACTTGCAGTTTTATTTTTTCATGAACTATAGTTATTTTTTTTAAGATTTTATTAATTTATTTGAGACAGAGAGAGAGCATGAGGAGTCAGAGGGAGAAGCAGACTCCCGGCTGAGCAGGGAGCCTGAAACGGGGTTCAATCCTAGGACCCTAGGATCATGATCTGAGCTGAAAGCAGACGCTTAACCAACTGAATCACCCAGGTGCTCTGAATTATAGCTATTTCTTTACTTGTTTATTCGCCTCTACTACAGTAGGAGATTTAAAAAAAAAAAAACAAAAAAGACCTATATATTTGTACCCTTTCTCTTTGTATGCCTATATCTTTCAGTGCCGTGTGCACAGAGTATAGAGATTAGTGATGAACTGACTTGTTTCTTACTTGCATCCATAATTTAAATTTTTTCTTAAATATATTATGACCCCAAGGTTTACATTAAGGTACAAATGAGGGCATAAAAATAGCAAATGTCTAAACTCTATCTTTCCTTCCACTGGACCTAAACAAACAGCTACAAATGGTGTCAATAGGACAATAGAAATAAGGAAACCAGTTTACTAGGCCTACCAGCACAGAACCCAGATGTCCTGCTTTGGCCAAACACAATGTTAGAGGTAAGTTACTCTGAGCCCTTGGATTATTTCAGTCCTATTGCTGGACATACAAAATGATGACCCCCTTAGAAAACTCTGGCTCTTAGTCCCTCATTAAATACAAATAAGGAATCTACAATGTGTCAGACATTGTGCTAAGGGCTGCGGGTTTAAGAATGTGAAGTGCACTGCCCTGCCCTCAAAGAACTTACAGTCCAGGGAAGGAAACCATCAGAGAAACAGTGAAGAGCAGGATAACATGGTAAGCAGCCTGACGTAATGATGCACAAGGTGAAAGCGGCTCCATTGGAACCCAACCCAACTGATTTGCCTCTTCCCAATGCCAGGCTGGGCCACGAACACATTCTAAAACCCTGGGCTCTGAATCTACCTGCCCTCCTCTGGAATATCTAGCTATCATCAGAACTGGGGCAGCACCTTGACTTGGCATTCGGAAATGCTGTTTTGTTGCATCCTCTAGAAGCTTTCTGGCTTCTCCCTTGGATGCCATCTTTCTGCTCTCTCTTGGCTCTTTACTCTGGAGCCCACAGGCCTGCCTGTTTTCGCTTTGTACTTTAGCACTGTGGCTAGATGATATTTTCAGATATTAAGAGTTTTTTTCTCTTTGTATTTGTTTGTTTCCTTCCTCCATTTCAGACTGGTAGCAGTCTTGATACACCATGACTTCCAGAAGGCATGCATCAGGACCAAAACCAGAAATAACCAGCAAGTCCTTCTGGCTTTTTTTCCCCAAAAAAACATGTTTAAGCATTTAATGGAACTCAGTGGTTTGGAGAAAAGATGGGAGAGAGTGTGAAAAGCAATATGGAGGGGGCTTCATCTTTCCTTTCTTCTCTGCCCTAGAAAAAAATATCCCTAAGGCAAAAGTAGAAGAGGAATGAAGAGAAATACCAGAGAGTCCAAGAACAGCCACACTCCCCCATTCTCCCATAATGTTGACAGCAAAACTCCAAATGGAAGGACAGGGTGGAGTTTAGGCTAGGCAGACAAAACCCCAGGCAGCATCACATGGCATAGCCATAGGAGGAAAAGGGATCTGGTAGGAAGGGTGGCAGCCCTAGCAGTAACCTGCCTGGAAAGATGACCAAGCACCAGATATCCACTCTGCATCCTGCTGCTTGGCACTGCCTAAGAAGAAAGAAAACTCAAATAAATGAAGTTAAGCTTCCCTCCAGACTAAATGAAGGGATGCTCAGTACGAAGTGAAGTTGACTTATGAATGATAACATACGACATCTCTAACATACCTGAGCTGTGTGGGCTGATGAACACCACACTCTTCCTGGATGTCCTTCTCTATGCACAGGGCTTTATCCACTGTTGAACTCTAGATCTAAATCTCAGATTTTCTTTCCTTGCCCTGAAATTTGGACTGATATTTCAAGCTGCTTTCTAAATATCTCATTTCAAACTTATCAAGTCCCAAAGTGACTCCTATCTTCTTGATTCTTCCCCACCCCCACCCTACCAACCCAGTTCTCTCCCCCATATTTTTTTGACAATAGCACTGAAGTCCACTCATATTCGAAACCTTACATATATCATCCAGACCAGTCAGTTCTACCTTGGGAATCTGCTCCATCACCTCACCCATATCCATTTTCTAGACCCTCATCATGTGAACTCTATTCTGGCCTCGTCACTGGCATCTGTGTTATCAGACTCTTCTATCCTGCCCAAGGCATCCAAGATCCTAGACACCTCCAGCTTCCTGTAAGAGAAAATCCACATTCCTCATCAAGGAATACAGGACTCTGTCTAAACATGGATTCTGACTACTCCATCCTCTACCACCTTCTATATATTTTGCATGCACATACACTCACACACGTACCCCAGAATCTTACCACCTCTCATGAACCAAGAAGGGACTATGGCTAAGCAATGGGTTAAGAAGTGGTAACTTGTGGCTTGGTCTAAATGATAAACTGGTGTATAATTAAGTGTGAGGAAAGTCAGAGCAAATGTGGGAAAAAATCTTCCTTGATTTCCTTCTAGAATTCTCTTATGTTGCAAGAAAACAAATCTAGGAGAGCCTGTCACTTAGGCTAACGGTCAACATGAATAGCAACTAAGGCTGAATTCTATAAGGCTGCTCTGGCCAGCCTTCCAAGAGTCCTTGGCCACTTTTGTGGCACCTATAATACTGCCATTCTCACAGGATTTTTGTAAGAATGAAGGCAATAGTTGAGGAAGGAGGAGAGTTCTCTGTAAACTTTCTAATGTTATACAAAATGTAAGTATTAATTCTTTTTCCTGTAAATAAATATTCATTCATTTATGTCTCTTACAATTCAAAATTCCTTAGAAAAATACAACTCACCGAGGGTCTGGTCTGTCTATGCAAAAAGGAAACACCGCATACCCGTGAGAATCCAAATCATTGTTAAATAAAGTGTGCTGGGAAGTGACAGGGTATCTTTTGCTGAGAACATGGGAATCCATATGAATTCAGAAACACTACACCATGGTTGTTATCATCAGGGCAGCCCTGGTGTGTCTGGCTGAATTTTTAATATTCTAGCTTTTTAATCTTGCATGACTCTCCCTGGCAAAGTCAGTCCAAAAGAAGAGACGCTTAATGAACATTTGAGCCCAGGAACTAGCTGTTTGTGAAACTCACTTTCCATTAAGTAATTGTAGGTTAGGCTAAATAAAATGTTTTATGGAGAGTAATATGTCCATGGTGAGGCTTCATTAAATATGTTACTGTTTTTATGGCCCCTTCGGGATGGAAAACAAATAACTTGTCCTTGTTCTCCAGAGACAACGCTGACCCCCCAAATCTGCTTTGTACTTGCCTTGCATGCAGATCAACTGTCACAGCTGGTTTTACAAACTACAAGCATACAGCCAGCTCTTTACTGCTTACCAATGTACTGATAATACACGATGAAGAATAAAGTATTATTTTGGTATTCCCCGACCTACGCTCAACAGAACATTAGTTCTGTAAGATGGTAATATATATTCTGAAAAAATGAAAAGGAAGGAAGCAGCCATGATAAGGGGCTCCTCCATGAGCAAACAGGATTAAGAAACAGTAGGTTAAACGAAGGTGAGCAGTTTTCCTTCCTTCAGGATATTTCAAGCCTTCAATAGGCCAAAATGTTTTGTGAATCTCCTAGAGAAGAATGTAGTAAATAGAGAACCTCTAAAATTATTTGACCATAGAACTTACTTTCTATAGAACACAAAAGTACTAATGTTCCACAGAACACAGTTTAGAAGAGGCTGTTCTATTTAATAAAGCCAAGTAACCAATGACAACCAGTTCAATAATTTCTAGAACATCATATTTGTCGGTGAAAGTCCAAAGTAAGGGAACATTCCCCACAAGCAATATCCTTACAAGAAGCATAAGACAGAATCATCTGCAAATGAAGTTTTGAGTAAAACACATTAAGATCTCACTATAGTCTGAGGATCTATAATTCAATATTTGAAGTCATTGTTTCTCTTATGGAGAACAGAAAACAAAATAGACAAAGCATGTTGCCATATTTTCTACACTCTGCTGCAGGATGACAATTCTTACTTAAGCACAGGAAGAAAAATGTTAAACAACAAAAATCCAAGTATGTTTGCTGTCCATGCTTTCCCTTATAATTGTAAAAAGCATCTTAAGCACAGCAAGCTTATCAAGGAATGTACGACAGCCAGAGTGGCCAGGGTGACCAAGAATAGGGGCCGTGTTGTGAAAAATCTCTCATATGACTTTACGTTGTCATCACATAATGGATGCGGACAGTGCCCCTCCTGAATCCCTTTTACCTGACATCCCCTGTTGCCATGAGTGTTGGTTACAAAGAGCTCAGAGGCTTCCTCCCAGGACAACTGCCGTCTGCAAAATAGGAGCTAATCTTAGCCAGTAGATTATATCACTCATCCATCCCAGGGCAGCTTTTAACCAGTGACTGATGCGAGATACAAAAGACTTGTCTCCTTTCCTCAAGGCAGGACTAGCTATGTGGTACAAATCATCTGCAGAGCTCTTCATGAGATCAGGTTAAAGCCGGCCTCTAGCAGAGACCACAGCCTTGCTTAGCTCCTTGCCTGGCCCTATCGTATTTCCCTTACTCTCTTGTTTCTGAGACCACTCCAGTAACTAACACATACCCAAATGCCAGTCTCAGGCTCTGCTATTAGGGAACCCAGCCCAAGACATCCAGTTTACAACCTTTTATCTAAAGAAACAGTTTTTCATAAGAGATTCTTAATCTCACAAAACAAACTGAGGGATGCTGGGGGTAGGGAGGTAGGGATAGGATGGCTGGGTTATGGACATTGGGGAGGGTATGTGCCATGGTGAGTGCTATGAAATGTGTATAAGCCTGATGATTCACAGACCATTCCCTTGGGCCAAATAACACATTATGTGTTAAAAAATAAAAATTAAAATTAAAAAATGGTTTTTTTTCTTTCAATTACAGTAATACGGTTCACAACGGTTTGTCCTCTTGCCTGCTTCAGGAATCTTACATTGCGTTCCAATGAGAGGACTTAGATCAGTATTTCATATCGTGTGGTCTTGGACCATGTACATTGGAGTTATCAAGGTACTTGCTAAAAAGTAAAGATGGCTAAGACCCCCCTCCTGCCAGACCTAATGAATCAGAGTTTCTGAGAGTGGGATCCACAAATTAAATTTTTTATATCAGGTACTTGTGATGTGGTCAAGTTTAAGATCCACACTATCAAGATGCCATGATTTAGCCAGCTTCCCCCCAGCACCTCCCTTCCTGTAACAAGTGAGAGACACTCTCAAGTCAAACTAGCTTGTCTTCTTACCTTCTGCATACTGATAAACTCCTCTGAGAGAAAACAATGCATAAATTTCTAAGTAGAAACTTCCAATGTGGTCTATAGAGAGAAAAAAAAATGAAATCCAAGCAGATTATTGTCTTGGCTAATGACAAACTACTTCAAAATGTAAATTTTGTTTCATTTCTTTGAAATCGAAAAATGTGATTTGAGATGACACTCTAAATAAGTTGGAGAAGCTATGTTTAATCATCTAAAATCAATTATTTCTAAGTATTTAGGAACTATGGGAAGGAAGATAATCTGAAAACATATTTTTCAAAGCACAATGCAGAAAAGATCTACAGTAGCTCATAAACATCTAAATTGCCATATTTATTCATCCCAAAGAAGTTGACTGTTGCTAGAGAATTATTTAGCTAAAAAGTCTCAGATCTCCGAATACACAGTGAAAAACATCACTGAATGCCTTCTTTTTACCTACCTCTGATGAGCATGGGACAACCATGGTTATTCACAAGTACTTCAATCAGCAGGACTATCAATATTAACCACAGGTATAGTTAGTGACAAGAGATCAAACAGAGCTCCAACAGCAAACCTGTTGTCTACCATGGAGCCAAGGTGGGTCAAGAGAATCAGAGGGTGGGTGGAGATGGCTTCTAGGAATGGTGTCCACTGAGCAGCCGCTGATTGAAGCCTAGACTGTTGACAAGCAGACATCTCTCTTCATAATCACTGTTTTGAGGGTGTGTATGTGTGTGTGTGTGTGTGTGTGTGTGCTGGGTTTTTTAATCCAGGAGAAATGAAATGAGCTTGATTCAAAGCCAAACAGGCAGCCATGCTGTTCCTCACTGACTGGTATTTCTTAATGACCATCTCAGCAGCAATCCCAAAATGAATCAGCCACCCCTGGAAAGCTCGGTCACTCCTAGAAGATGTTCCTAATAATTATCTAGTGCTTGGTTAATAGAGACTACAAGAACACACTTTTAATCAACATGAAGCACCCTTTCAAGTCCCAGAAATCCAAAAAGCTACCTGGTAGGAGGATACTGGGTTGTTCAATTTGTTTTTTTCTCCTGGAGGCTGAAACATGGACTGTGTGATAACAAATCTAAAAACAAAACTCAAAGAGAAGTCTAAACTTGCAAGTTATAAAAATACATTAGGACCAATATTTTTAAGAAAAGATAATGCTAAAAATAAAGTGTCACAAATAACACACTTTTGAAGGAAAGGCAACTCTACAGGTATGAACATGTAGTTTCCAAAGTCCAAAGTGGTTCCAATGTGTTATTTTAAAATGAGATCAAAGTTCTTTAGAAAACGTATTATTAGAGTAGCTCCTTTTTGGGAGAATACATATCACTATGTTATACATATCACTTAGTGGGATTAACACAGAGATATCTGGGGCCACATCCATCAAGAGCCAGCATCCTTACCTTGAATTTCATAATCAACTCTGCTGGTATACCACAGCAAACTGACCAAGAGGATGTTGATCATTTGAAAAACTTGAGGTTTTCAAATGGACACAAGAAAAAGGAGAAAGAACTATTTTAGAGGAAGGATCCTGGCAATGGCAATACTAAATACAAAGAATGCTCCAGGCTTATATCAGTGAACAGTCTCACTGTTCTGACAGTTTTAGGAAAGATAGGGAGACAAGCAGACATCTCTCTTCATAATCACTGTTTTGAGGGTGTGTGTGAGTTTATAATCATTATTATAAACTCAACTCCTCAACATTAATTCCTATGGAAACACTAAGACAAATCATCAAACTATCTATCTGAAGGTACCCAGAGACTCACCAAGTCCAAATAACCTTAAATGGCTCCATGTAGAGCCAGCCTGGGAGCACCCATATAGCCCTTCAACTACAAGTTTGATTTACATGGTGTCTAGATAAAAGAGGCAGAATGAGAGGCAATTTCCTCAAGAAATTTAATTCTAATATACAGGATATTCTTAGCAATTTCTTATCAAGATATAGCTTAGCATCTAACTAGTCCAAAGCTAGACCCAAACAAATTATAGTGGCTTAGTGTCCATCCAAGCACCAGAGAGTATCCTCACAATGAAAGCTGTGATTAGAAGTATGCACCTTTGTCCTTCAGATGAAACAAAGTTGAGTGGGGCTGATTAACCCTGTGAAAATATTTTGAGTTATGTATTTATAATTTATATACTTACAAGTATACACTTATGGTAGTATTGTATGCTATGTGCTATGTACTGAATTGTATTCCCCAAAATTCATTATGTTGAAGACCTAACCCCCAGTGTGATGGTATTTGGAAACAGGGCCCCTGGGAGGTAATTAGGTTTAGATGAGGTCATATTAAGTATGGCCCTCATGATGGGATTAGTGCCCTTATGAAAAGAAATACCAGCAATCTCTCTCCCTTTGCCATGTAAGGACACAGCGAGGTGGCTGGCTATCTGCGAACAAGGAGGAGGGCTCTCACCAGGAACTAAATGGGCAGCACCTCTTTCTTGAACTTCCCAGCCTCCAGAAATATGAGAAATAAATGTCTGTCGATTAAGCTACCAACCTATGGTATTTTCTTATAGCAGCCTGAGCAAATTAATACACTACTATAAAAGTTTACTTAGATCAAAACAACAGCAAAAAAGCAACTGTACACCAGAAGGAAAAATAGTCCATCAAAAACAGAATGCATTTGAAAACTGTGATTTCAGTACACTGCCTTGTGATGTTAGTGAGAAAATGATGAATGAGAACTTCTCAAATTCCCAAATCTGCAAATACCGTTTTAGAAAAAAAAAAATGAAGTGTCACTGAGACATGGTGTAAGACAAGACAGTTTCACGACAGGATGCTCCATGACAGGTTCTGTACACCAACCTTATAGGCTTTGAAACTCAAATCTGTGCTTCAGTAAAATGACAAATGACTACCTGTTTGGTGTGTGTATGTATGTGTCTCTTTCTCACACACACACACATACAAACACAATTCCGTTACTATAACGTCCAGAAAGTCTACTACACAAGGTTTAGAAATATAAAGCAAAACAAGAAGTAGCAAGAATAGATCAGACAGAAAGGGCCATTCTCAGCCACAAACAAAACATTAGTGGGGTATGAAATGCCTTTCCTGAAAAGTTAAAATTAAATACGTCATGTTTCTGGTTAACAGAATGTAGGCTTCCATAAGTGAAAAATTCAATTAATGATACTGAGACTAGATGTCCTTGAAAGATGATATTTAGTTTGGGTGAAAAACATTTTAATAAATGGTGGAAACCATGCAAAATAATAAAAATAACAATTCTGAGCACAAACTGAAGGTATCCAAGTAGTTAGCTACTGGGGGGGGGGCACCTATGCAAAATGTTCAGCTTGAACATGGCTCCACCCACTAGGTAGCACCACAGACTTGCCTCAGACAAGTTACTCAGCCTTGTCACCCCTCAGTCTCCTCATCTGTATACTGGACGATAATAATTATCCCCCATGGGATCATCTTGAATCAAGTGCATTAACATAGGTGAAGTATGTCTGTCATCTAGTAAACAATATGCACACATGGATTGTTATTACAGAACCAGAAAGAGCTTTGAGATTCTTAGAGCTAGTAAACAGGACTCCACAATAATCTTCTATTCCTCACCTTGGGTAGAAGAAAAGAAAAGAACAAAAGCAAAGCTAGTCGTGGGGTGGGGTTACAAGGATTCCCCAGTTCCCAGAGGATCTCCCTCACTTGTCCAGAGACACCAGAAATGCCTAAACATATTCTATGATCAGAAAGGCCTGAGGGCGCCTGAGTGGCTCAGTCGGTTAAGTGGCTGTCCTCAGCTCAGGTCATGATCCCAGAGTCCTAGGATGGAGTCCCACATCGGGCTCCCAGCTCCACGGGGAATCTGCTTCTTCTTCTGACCTTCTCCTCTCTCATGCTCTCTCTCATTCTCTCCCTTTCTAAAATAAAATAAATAAAATCTTTTAAAAAAGAAAGAAAGAGGAGCACCAGGGTGGCTCAGTGGGTTAAAGCCTCTGCCTTCAGTTCAGGTCATGATCTCAGGGTCCTGGGATCAAGCCCCATATCAGGCTTTCTGCTCAGTGATGAGCCTGCTTCTCCCTCTCTCTCTCTGCCTGCCTCTCTGCCTACTTGTGATCTCTGTCTGTCAAATAAATAAATAAAATCGGGTTTTTTTAAAAATTTTATTTATTTATTTGACAGAGATCACAGATAGGCAGAGAGGCAGGCAGAGAGAGAGGAGGAAGCAGGCTCCCTGCTGAGCAGAGAGCCCGATGTGGGGCTCGATCCCAGGACCCTGAGATCATGACTTGAGCCGAAGGCAGAGGCTTTAACCCACTGAGCCACCCAGGTGCCCCAATAAATAAAGTCTTTAATTAAAAAAAGAAAGAAAGAAAGGCAGGGAGGCAGGCGGGCTTGAAATGTAATAGCCCCTTAAAGCAGCCTTTGGGTTTTCACCTTATTCACACTATGCAGTAAATAATTGCTGTTAGGACCCTTTGGGGGCACTAATTTGAAAACTGGAATACAGAAGACCAGGGGGGCATTGGACCCTTGAAAGGAGAGGGGAGGGTAAGTGGCTCAGCCAGTTAAGCATCTGTCTTTGGCTTAGGTCATGATCTTAGGGTAATGGGATGGAGCCCCTTGTCAGGTTCTCTGCTCAGCTGGGTGTCTGCTTGTCCCTCTCTCTTTCCCTCTGCTCCTCCCCCTGCTCATGCTCTCTGTATCTCTTTCAAATAAATGAAGTTTTAAAGAAGAAGAAGAAGAAGAAGAAGAGAGTCTCAAGAAAAGAAGAAGCTAAAGATGCTGAAGGCTAACTTCATCATTTTTTTCTATCATCATACTGGACACAAAGAACTCCAGCTGTTCCTTGAACAACATGGGTTTGAACTGTATGGGTCCACTTACATGCAGATTTTTTTTTTTTTAAGATTTTATTTATTTGTCAGAGAGAGAGAGAAATCACAGGCAGACAGAGTGGCAGGCAGAGGCAGAGGGAGAAGCAGGCTCCCTGCCCAGCAAGGAGCCCGACGACTTGATCCCAGGCTGTTGGGATCATGACCTGAGCTGAAGGCAGCCGCTTAACCAACTGAGCCACCCAGACGTCCCCAGATTGTTTTTTGTTTTTTGTTTTTTTAAATACAGGACAGTACTATAAATCCATCTTCTCTTCTTCATAATTTGCTTAGTGACATTTCCTTTTCTCTAGCTTCTTTATTGTAAAAATAATACACACACAATGCATATAACATACAAAATATGTATTAATCAACTGTTTACATTATTGGTCAGTTGTGGGGGAAGTCGACAGTTACGCATGGATTTTCAACTGTGTGGGAGGTCAGCTATTCAAGGGTCAGCTGTATCTCCCCATGAAAAAAAATTTTAAGTAGTTATCTAGGTAATACAATCCCCCCAAACCATTTCTCCTCAACTATTTGCATTTGTCAAAGTGCTTTTAGGCTTGAACTAACAGACAGTGGTTACAACTTCACATAAACTTTATCTATGTAAATACAAATTTAGTATTAAACATTAAGACTACCAAAGAAAACTAGAAAAATGGATATGTGCAATTTAACTCTAATACAGATGGAAACCTTTGGAAAAGTGGATATATATTTTTACATAATTTTTTTAATCTTTTTTTTTAAGATTTTATTTATTTATTTATTTGACAGAGATCACAAATAGGTAGAGAGCAGGCTCTCTGCTCAGCAGAGAGGGCTCGATCCCAGGACCCTGAGATCATGACCTGAGCCAAAGGCAGAGGCTTAACCCACTGAGCCACCCACGCACCCTTTACGTATTTTAAGTGTGCAAGTGGAATGTGATAAGAACGAACACCCCGTTGGGTAACATACATTGCTATAAATGGCTTTGTGATGAGCTTTAAGTGTGATTTAGTGACTGCCCATAAAGGTCAACCACAAAAGTTAGCATGCCATCTCTAACAGAACTTTTCAAATTTAGGAAATATAAAGACCCTCTTGGAATGATTGTTCAGGCCCAGAATCTAACTTCCCACCACACTGACAACCTGTGCTTTCCAGAGACAGCAAGCCATTCTTAGACATCCTCTGGAGACTCTTTCAAGGTCTGTGGTTTCACAATAAAGATAACCTACAAGAAGGGACATCAACATGCAGAGAAAACACTTCCATTGAAACAAGCCTGGATTCTCCACACCATCTACTCCTGAGAATTCAGGATAATTGTTCCCTCTTAATTCAGGGGGGGGGGGGATTCAGAGGTAAATCTCCCACCCTTCCTGGTTTCCACAAAGAGAAAAAAAATCAAACACTTTCCCTTTCTGTAGTGAATTAAGTAAGGCTGGATGAAATTAGTAGGTTGGTAGAAATTATTGTGACAATACAGAGCCATACTAAAATAATTATAAGATAAGAGAGAGAAAGAAAAGCAGCAACAGTGAACTAAAAAGATTCCAAGTAAATAATTCTCATTTTTTAGGATCTTGGCCTGAGGCTTTTCTGTGAATTTTAGATAAAGATATTCAGCCTCTGCAGAAATCTTTAATAAAACACCCAACCCAACAAACAGTGTATTTTCTTGCTGTGGCAGAAGACTGTAGTTAAATTTTCCAGTGGTCATGACCTATGTTTCCGTGCAAGAAAGAGGGCCAGGCAAAAAGGATTTTCCACAAAGCAGTTAAGGTATAACATGGATTAGGAGAAAAATAAAATGAATCTTTATCTTCTTTTATGTAAATATTTTCCTAATATACCACCTGCTGGAAGCCTCTGGCAGAATATGATTATAAGAACAAAACTTCTGTGGAGCAATTTTCTGAATTCCTGAGTAATTCAATTAAAAGTAGGACAGCCCTTGAATTATCCAAGATACTACCTCAAACCACAGCTTTGCCCTACTTTTACCAACATGCCCCAGAAATCTCCATTTATCAGTTTTCCTGTTTGATAAGATGAATTGCTTTAGCTTTTTCCTTGAGTCTGAAATCTAATCAGTTAAAAAAACCTTTCCACTTCCAAGTCTGGGAGTCATCATGGACCTCCTCACAGTCTCACCTTCATGCCAACCAGCCCTACTGATACTACACACACACACACACACACACACACACACACACACACACCCTGCACAAAGTGTACTGAAATATGCTATTGAAGATGTTATTTTCCCTGTGAAGCTGTGCCTTTTCTCCTCCTTAACACCCACACAAATCCCAGACCATAAAGACCAAGCTCAGTCACTTTCTCCAGGAAACTTTGCTGGCTGAAAGCCACTTCACTGCCTTAACACTTAAGTGTCAAGTCTAAATCCTGACCCAAAAGCCCAGGTCCTCTGCTTGTAAGGTCCTTTGATTCTTTCCAATACTGTTTGAAATAACATGGCTTTTCAGTATTTGGTTCTTGCTTCTCCCAGCCCCAACCCCTTCTTCCACCCCAACCCACCCTGTTCTCTCCCTCCACACACACATACACAACTGACTGATCGTGAACAGGAAGCTGTTTGATTATTTTATACACTTTGTCCCATGCCTTTTCTCCCATCCTTCCTAAATTAACAGAATACAGCATTTTTAGCACTATACTTATTGAGCAAATAAATATTTGTTCATCATCCTTTTGATAGCTAGAGACAGAAGGGCTTGGAAACGAAACTGCCAAATAAATACATGACCCAGTAGGCACCCAAAATGTCAACACCAGTGGTTCTCTTAAGGATTGTTACTGGGGGTGGGAGATGGAACAGAAAGGATTTTAATTAATCTACATGTTGGATTGCACAGTGTTGTCACAAAACTGATTTTTCCCCATCTCTTGAGCACCAGACTATTACAATCTTAGCTCTCTGACCCATCAGACTGGAGACATATCCTTTGTCAGGCTGCCCCTTCATTCCCTGCCAGACTATCTTCTCCGCGAATACCACAGAGGTAAAAGCTGGATGTTTTAGGGTACCCCTATCATAGCATTTACCCTCACTGTCATGTTATTATTTATATGTTAGTCTCCCACAACTAAGGTAAGATTTAATGAATTAAAATAAAGGGTGTCGGTTAAATTTAAATTTCAGATAAACAGTGTTAAAAAAATTCAACAGAGTAAATTTTAAAGATTTTACTGGCTTTATTCAATGACTCATAAATTGGGCAGCATCCCATCTAGGACAAAGAAAGGAGCTCGAAAGAGCTCTTCAAAATGAAAGACTTTAATAAGCCAAAGAGTGCAGAATAAGCAAAGACTAGATTGTTTCAGGCAATGTCACCTTTCTTTAAGGGAGAGCAGGGGTCTCTCAGATGAGAGACCTCACTAGGGCTAATCAGGTAATTCCAGGTTAAGATTACATTTCTGGGAGAGCCTGAAAATACAATTAGTTTAGGTATTAAGACTCAATTTGGTGATGTAGGCTTAGCACAGGTGATTCCATGTGGGGCTTGTGACCTCCTTTTAAACAACAGCAGATAATGTTTTAATATATGTCCCAAATTTTGCATACTTATAAAAAACTATTTTTTTTTAACACCTGAAATCCTAACTGAACTGAGCATCCTTAATTTTATCTGGTAACCCTACCTGAAATGGGCTAGTATCACTGCTGTACCCACCACCCTCACCTCACCCGATGCTGCATACACAGGAGGCACTCCATAAATGTTCCTCGGATGGATGGAAATAACTTTCACCCAGAGCTTAAATGGCAGCAAGTCACACTGAAAGGTAAACTTTCACAACAGAAAGCACAAGAAGGTTAAATGTGGAGCACCTGGGTGGCTCAGTCCCTCAAGTGTCTGCCTTCAGATAGGTCACGATCCCAGGGTCCTAGGATCTACTCACTGCTCAGCAGGGAGCCTGATTCTTCCCCTGCCTGTGCTTTCTTTCTCTCTCTCTCTCTCTGTCTCAAATTAATAAATATAATCTTAAAAAGATTTTTTTTTAAGATTAAGTGTTCATTCTTTTTTTAACAATTTTTTTAAGATTTTATTTATTTATTTGATAGAGAAAAATCACAAGTAGACGTAGAGGCAGGCAGAGAGAGAGGAAGGGGAGCAGGCTCCCTGCTGAGCAGAGAGCCCAATGCGGGAGTCTATCCCAGGACCCCGAGATCACGACCTGAGCCGAAGGCAGCGGCTTAACCCACTGAGCCACCCAGGCACCCTTAAGTGTTCATTCTTGAGCCTAACATGGATAGAGCCACCTGAAAAGAAGCTACTCCTCAGAAAGAAAAAGAACAAGTTTGGGATAGCAGCAATGCCCAAGCAATTTCCTCAGACATTAATAAGGACATGATGACAGATGATCCAGTTCAAAGGAAAGGCCACTGTAAAGCGGGCAGCTGCTATATGTGCAACTTTGCTAAGAGGCAAAACTTCACGACTGAATTTCCCTCAAGGCTGGTTTATCTTCTTCCCTCCTCCCTTAAAAAGTATCCTACTAGTCATATTTCTCAAAAAAGCGATAAGAAACCGGAAAAACTACCACCATAGAGTTCGAACGAGATAAGAGAAATAAGCTGTCTAGATTCCAGCTTAGCAAAGGACAAAGGAATTAGGAACCCAATGTTTCCTAGGTGGAACAATGAATACAGAGGATAAAGAAAATAGCGAAGTTTCTCTAGGGTTGAAGTACATACTGAGAAAAATAAATAAAGGACACTAAAATATTCAAGGCTACACTGGGGATCAGCAAAGCACTTCATCATGACAATATGTTTTTATAGAACTGCAGATCAAAGCTTTATTAATTCTTCAGATACCCAAACCTTCTTAGTAAACCTGTCATCCTAACAAGCCATCTTTTGTGTTGTTATTGAAATTTAAAGCTACTCTTAAAATTCAAATGCTATACGCAGGTTGGTTGAAAAAAAAAAAAATGGTTTTCACAAAGCAGAAAGAATGAACCCATATCACTCACTGCTTAAAATGTGGCTAAAATTTTTTTTTATTATATATACCTAAGAAAGAAACATGTATTTTATTATATATACCTAGGAAAGAAACACTCTCAAAAGTGGAAGTGTGGCTTGTATACCAGCCCTACTCCTTAGCAGCTGCGAGTCGTTGAACAGGTTTTTTCACCTCTCTGGCTTTGTCTTTACATTCATATCTCCATTATTATAGAGGGTGACCATCAGTTAATTTCTACAGAACACCCAGCTCAGTCCCCAGGGCATATCTGTTTCCATATCCATTTATACTTACTACCTCACTATCATCATCCTCATCATCCCTATTATCTTCTTCAACATCATCATCAATATTAATTCTGATTACTGGCTATGTGCAAATTGCTTTATACACTTTCATTATCTGGCATGACAGATCTAGAATTCTAGTTCCTATTCTGTTGGTTCTAAAAGCCCTCCTGTTTACATAATATTGCCTCTAACAATAAAAATCCTGTCACCAGGAGGGGGGACAAGATGGCGGGGGAGTAGGAGGAAGCGCCTTTTCAGCCAGTACCCCAAAGTGAGCTGATTACCTACCAAAGAACTCCGATCACCCATGAAATCAGCCTGAGATCAGAATCATACACATCTGGATCTCTCCAGGGGCAGAAGATGCCAGTGGGCAGGTGAGCCACCAGAGGCGACCGGTTGGGAAGTAATACCCCAATACGAGCGAGAGTGCCCTGCGTCTGGGGACCAGCATTAACTCGGAGACTGGTTGAAAGCACTCCAAAAGAGCAAAGGATCGCGGGGGGAAATTGTGGGAATCGGGGTGGCTAGGGACAGGGGCTTAAGTCCCCGGTCCCAGGACAGCTTCCCCGGCGCTGAGGCAGAGAGAGTGCGGTGGAGAAACCAGCTCTTGGTCCCTAAGCTGCCAGCGCGCCCTAGAATGCGTGGGTTCTGGGTCCTGTGAGGGGATGGGAGCCATGCTAGTCGGCAGAACACACGAGCCCTACCACAAAGCTTGAGATACGTGCACATGTCCCTCATGCTCCCCTGAGTTACAAAGGCCCGGCTGGCGCTCTTTGACCTGCGCCATTGTTTCAAAGCCTAAGCCGCGCGCCCCAAACTCTCCCCTGACAGAGGTGCGCAAAAGCCCAGCCTGGTGCTTACGGACTTGTGCCCCGTTCTCAGTGCCTGAGACGTGCCCGCAACCCACAGCCGCCTCTGAAAGAGGTGCGCGCAAGCCGGGCACTCCCAGCCTGGGCCAGCGGCAAAATCTCAGTGTGTGATCGCTGCTTGGAACCTCTCTGGCGGTCCGGAGCTCCCAGACAGCTGGCCACTGCCTTGGCTTTGGGTACAAGCAAAAGATCCTGCGCCCCCAGGGTCTGCAACTTGGAACCTGCTCTGCCAGCGGCCAAGGGGGAACTTATTTAGGCTCTGCACCCAGACTGAGGCTTCTCTCTGAGAGGGAGATCAGGGTGCGGTTTGTTTTCCTCTAAAACTACAAAAACCATCAAAGGCAGTCAAGGTGACAGGAAAAAAAAAAAGTGAACAAGCATAAAAACCGCCAGAGAACAAAAGCCTGAAAAAAAAAGTTTCCTCAGAGCCCACCCCCCTTCAGGGGGGCAGAAGGACTTAACTCAGGAAACATCATTGACTGACAACCCACGTGACAAACAAACCAAGAAAGGGGAAAAAAAAGGACTACAAGAGAACAACCACTACTTCATAGGAAAACTTGTATTGTTCACTCGTTCCCACTATTCTGGTTCTTTTTTTTTTTTTTTTTACACATAGGTAATTTTTTTAACCTATTTACCATCTCAGCGAGCTGTACAGTACATCAAATTCCATAATACCTTTCTAACCTGAACTTTTTGATACATATACCTATGTTTTTCTTTTGCATTTTTATTTTTTGAATTCCTTTTTTAAAATTTTAGTTTAGTTTAGTCTAGTTTATTCCTTTTTATTTTTCTCCTCTAATATTCATATAGAGTTAAACTTCAAAGTAATCCCCTTTCCCCAATCAATAATACCCCTATAAGTAAACCAATTTTTAATCCCCTTTATCTTAGGAAAGTTGAGTCCTTAACAAAGATATCAATATACATCCAGGAAGAATCAAAACAACCTTCCTCGCACACACTGAGAATTTATAAGAAATCTCCCATCTTCTTCCACCAGTGTTTCTGTGTTTTTTGTGTTTGTCCTGATAGCATATAAATTTTACACTTGGGGTTCTTTTTGACGAGGTTCTTCCTTTATTTGCATATATATTTTTTTTTCTCTTGTCATATACTTGTATCAGTCTTTTTATCTCTTTTTGTTTGTCTACTTCATAAATCTTACCTTGGGGCCCATCTGGGCTGAACCTTCTTTTTCATCTTCCCTTTCTTTCCTGTCTCTCTCTCTCTCTCTATTTTTTTTTCTTCTTTTTTTTTCTTTTTCTTTTTCTTTTCTTTTGTCTCATGTTTGGGTGGGGAATCCTGATTGCTCAGAAGTGTTCCAGGGTGCACCTTGACTGCACCACAGTTGATACATTCAGCTACATCTGTTCAGTCATCTCCTACCAAAATGACTAGGAGGAATGCCCAACAGAAGAAAAATACAGAGGATGGACCTTCTGCAACAGAGCTAACGGCTATCAACATAGACAATATGTCAGAAAGAAAATTCAGGCTAACAATTATCCAGGCAATAGCTAGGTTGGAGAAAGCCATGGATGACCAAACGGAATTGATTAGGGCCAAACTGAAAGCGACCAGACAGGATGTTCACAATGTTAGGGCGGAGCTTAAAGCTACCAGGGAGGAGGTTCATAATGCTCTCAATGAGTTCCAATCTAATCTAAACTCTCTCAAAGCCAGGGTAACTGAGACAGAAGATGGAATTAGTGATCTGGAAGACAAACAGATAGAGAGAAAGGATCAGGAGGAAGCCTGGAACAAACAGCTTAGAAACCACGAAAACAGAATCAGGGAAATAAATGATGCCATGAAGCATTCCAATGTCAGAATTATTGGAATCCTTGAAGGTGAGGAGAAAGTAAGAAGTCTAGAAGATATAGTGGAACAAGTCCTTCATGAAAATTTTCCCAATCTCGCAAATGGAACCAGCGTTCAGGTACTAGAGGCTGAACGGTCTCCACCCAAGATTATACATTCCAAAAAAAAATCACGACACCTGATAGTCAAATAGAGGAATTTTAATTATAGGTATAATCTCTTGAAAGCCGCCAGGGCAAAGAGGCTCCTTACTTACAGAGGGAAGCCCATCAGAATAACATCAGACCTGTCCACAGAGACCTGGCAAGCCAGAAGAGGCTGGCAAGATATATTCAGGGCACTAAATGAGAAGAACATGCAGCCAAGAATACTTTATCCAGCAAGACTGACATTCAAAATGGATGGAGAGATAAAGAGTTTTCAAGACCGGCAAGGCTTAAAAGACTATGCAACCACCAAGCCAACACTGCAATATTAAGGGGGGTTCTATAAAAGAGGAAAAATCCCAAGAATAGCATTGAACAGAAATATAGAGACAGTCTACAGAAAGAAAGACTTCAAAGGTAACTCGATGTCAATAAAAACGTATCTATCAATAATCACTCTCAATGTGAATGGCCTAAATGCACCCATAAAACGGCACAGGACTGGGTAAAATGGCACTGCAGATTGGGTAAAACAACAGGACCCATCCATATGTTGTCTACAAGAGACCCATTTTGAACCTAAAGATACACCCAGACTGAAAGTGAAGGGATGGAGAAGCATCTTTCATGCCAATAGGCCTCAAAAGAAGGCTGGGGTAGTGATTCTCATATCAGATGAATTAGACTTCAAACTAAAGACTGTAGTCAGAAATACAGAAGGACACTACATAATCCTTAAAGGTACTATCCACCAAGATGATCTAACAATTGTAAATATCTATGCTCCCCATATGGGAGCAGCCAATTACTTAAGAAAACTGTTAATCAAGATAAAGAGTCATATTGATATGAATACACTAATCATAGGAGATCTTAACATGCCTCTCTCAGAAACAGACAGATCATCAAAACAGACAGAAAATCAATAAAGAAACTAGAGCATTGAATGACACATTGGACCAGATGGACCTCATAGATATATACAAAACTTTACACCCTAAAACAACAGAATACTCATTCTTCTCAAGTTCACATGGAACTTTCTCCAGAATAGACCACATACTGGGTCACAACACCTGGAAGCTAAAGACCACCTTGCTTAAGAATGCTTGGATCAATCAGGAGATCAAAGAAGAACTGAAACAATTCATGGAAACCAATGAGAATGAAGACACTTTGGTCCAAAACCTATGGGATACAGCAAAGGCTGTCCTAAGGGGGAAATACATAGCCATCCAAGCCTCCCTCAAAAAAAATTGAAAAATCCAGAATACACCAGCTGTCTCTACACCTTAAAGAACTGGAAAATCAACAACAAATCAAACCAACTCCACACATAAGAAGGGAAATCATCAAGATTAGAGCTGAGATCAATGAGGTAGAAACCAGAGATACAGTAGAACGTATCAATGAAACTACAAGCTGGTTTTTTGAAAGAATCAATAAGATCGATAAACCATTGGCCACACTAATCCAAAAGAAAAGAGAGAAAGCCCAAATTCATAAAATTATGAATGAAAAGGGAGAGATCACAACTAACACCAAGGAAGTAGAAACAATCATCAGAAGTTATTATCAACAGTTATATACCAATAAGCTTAGCAACCTAGATGAAATGGATGCATTCCTGGAAAAATATAGACTACCAAAATTGAACCAGGAAGAAATCGACAACCTGAATAGACCGATATCTAATAACGAGATTGAAGCAGTGATCAAAAACCTCCCAAAAAACAAGAGCCCAGGACCTGATGGATTCCCTGGGGAATTCTACCAAACCTTCAAAGAAGAAATAACACCTATCCTCCTGAAGCTGTTTCAAAAAATTGAAGCAGAAGGAAAACTTCCAGACTCTTTCTGTAAAGCCAGCATTACCCTGATCCCCAAACCAGGCAAAGACCCTTCCAAAAAGGAGAATTTTAGACCAATATCACTGATGAATATGGATGCTAAGATTCTCAACAAGATCCTAGCAAACAGGATCCAACAGCACATTAAAAAGAATATCCACTATGACCAGGTGGGATTCATCCCTGGGCTACAAGGATGGTTCAACATTCACAAATCAATCAATGTGATACAACAAATTAATATGAGAAGAGAGAAGAACCACATGGTCCTCTCAATTGATGCAGAAAAAGCATTTGACAAAATCCAGCATCCGTTCCTGATTAAAACGCTTCAAAGTATAGGGATAGAGGGAACATTCCTGAAATCTATCATCAAATCTATCTATGAAAGACCCACAGCAAATATCATCCTCAATGGGAAAAAGCTTGCAGCCTTCCCGTTGAGATCATGAACAAGACAAGGATGCCCACTTTCACCACTCTTGTTCAACATAGTATTAGAAGTCCTAGCAACAGCAATCAGACAACAAAGAGAAATAAAAGGTATCCAAATTGGTAATGAAGAAGTCAAACTCTCTCTCTTCGCAGATGACATGATTCTTTATATGGAAAACCCAAAAGACTCCACCCCCAAACTACTAGAACTCATACAGCAATTCAGCAATGTGGCAGGATACAAAGTCAATGTGCAGAAATCGGTGGCTTTCTTATACACTAACAATGAAAATACAGAAAGGGAAATTAGAGAATCGATTCCATTTACTATAGCACCAAGAACAATAAGATACCTGGGAATAAACCTAACCAAAGAGGTAAAGGATCTGTACTCGAGGAACTACAGAACACTCATGAAAGAAATTGAAGAAGACACAAAAAGCTGGAAGACCATTCCATGCTCTTGGATCGGAAGAATAAACATTGTTAAAATGTCTATACTGCCTAGAGCAATATATACTTTTAATGCCATTCCGATCAAAATTCCACCAGTATTCTTCAAAGAGCTGGAGCAAATAATCCTAAAATTTGTATGGAATCAGAAGAGACCCCGAATCGCTAAGGAAATGTTGAAAAACAAAAATAAAGCTGGGGGCATCACGTTACCTGATTTCAAGCTTTATTACAAAGCTGTGATCACCAAGACAGCATGGTACTGGCATAAAAACAGACACATAGACCAGTGGAACAGAGTAGAGAGCCCAGATATGGACCCTCAACTCTATGGTCAATTAATCTTCGACAAAACAGGAAAAAATATACAGTGGAAAAAAGACAGTCTCTTCAATAAATGGTGCTGGGAAAACTGGACAGCTATATGTAGAAGAATGAAACTAGACCATTCTCTTACACCGTACACAAAGATAAACTCAAAATGGATAAAAGACCTCAATGTGAGACAGAAATCCATCAGAATCCTAGAGGAGAACATAGGCAGTAATCTCTTCGATATCAGCCACAGCAACTTCTTTCAAGATATGTCTCCAAAGGCAAAGGAAACAAAAACGAAAATAAACTTTTGGGACTTCATCAAAATCAAAAGCTTCTGCACAGCAAAGGAAACAGTCAAAAAAACAAAAAGGCAACCCACGGAATGGGAGAAGATATTTGCAAATGACAGTACAGACAAAAGGTTGATATCCAGGATCTATAATGAACTCCTCAAACTCAACACACACGAAACAGGCAAACATATCAAAAAATGGGCAGAAGATATGAACAGACACTTCTCCAATCAAGACATACAAATGGCTATCGGATACATGAAAAAATGTTCATCATCACTAGCCATCAGGGAAATTCAAATTAAAACCACATTGCGATACCACCTTACACCAGTTAGAATGGCCAAAATTAACAAAACAGGAAACAATATGTGTTGGAGAGGATGTGGAGAAAGGGGAACCCTCTTCCACTGTTGGTAAGAATGCAAGTTGGTGCAGCCTCTTTGGAGAACAGTGTGGAGATTCCTCAAGAAATTAAAAATAGAACTGCCCCATGACCCTGCAATTGCACTCCTGGGTATTTACCCCAAAGATACAGATGTCGTGAAAAGAAGGGCCATCTGTACCCCAATGTTTATAGCAGCAATGGCCACGGTCGCCAAACTATGGAAAGAACCAAGATGCCCTTCAACGGATGAATGGATAAGGAAGATGTGGTCCATATACACTATGGAGTATTATGCCTCCATCAGAAAGGATGAATACCCAACCTTTGTACCAACATGGACGGGACTGGAAGAGATTATGCTGAGTGAAATAAGTCAAGCAGAGAGAGTCAATTATCATATGGTTTCACTTATTTGTGGAGCATAACAAATAACATGGAGGACAAGGGGTGTTAGAGAGGAGAAGGGAGTTGGGGTAAATTGGAAGGGGAGGTGAATCATGAGAGACTATGGACTCTGAAAAACAATCTGAGGGGTTTGAAGTGGTGGGGATGTGGGAGGTTGGGGTACCAGGTGGTGGGTATTATAGAGGGCACGAATTGCATGGAGCACTGGGTGTGGTGAAAAAATAATGAATACTGTTTTTCTGAAAATAAATAAATTGAAAAAAAAAATCCTGTCACCAAAATCCCTTTACTTCAGCCTTCTACTGACTGCACTTTGAAGAGTCGGAAGATTTATAGATATTTAATAACAGAAAAGCTGGGGCCCCAGAGATGTGAGAACAAAGTACACCCTCCTGTGGAAATCAGGTGAGGAATTTTGATTCTTCCAAACTTCAGTGCCTAAGAACCTCCTTAAGACCAAAGAACACTACTCCAGTCTAGGACCCTGCTGACAGGGATAGTTCTGTAGTGGAGAGGACAGCTTAAGAGAGGAAAAGCACCTGCTGTGGATGATTAGAGAAGAAAGCAAGCATTTCCTGTGGCAGCTGGAAGTCAATTATCAAGGCGGATAATAAATGAAAATTTGAAATAGTGTTTACAAAAATTAAAGAAGAAATACCTCTAGAGTTCAGGATTTTTAAAATCAATCTATTTTGTTTCTCATTTGAAGCCAAACACTTCAGAATTTCAAAAAGTGGCATACCCAAACTCACTCCTCAAAAGCGCTTCACACAGGTGCACTAAAATGTTTAGAAACGGAAATTCATAATCGCATGTTTTCTAAGAGCAAAAGATTAGAAAGAACCCAAATGTCCACCAAGAGGAAACTTGATAAAGTACTGTGCATCCACTACAACAAACTACTCTACGATAGTGAAAAAGAATAAAGTGAATCTGTATGTGCTGATCAGGACAAACTCTAGAGCCCAAGATGATACCTTTGTGCAAATCAAGAAAAGGGGCCTCCTTCCAGGCAGACCCAGCCTCCTGCCAGAGAACACAGTTTATTGAATTTCAGCGCCCACTCTCCCCTCAGCCAAGTGCCTTGTGCACAGCTATATATGATAGTTCTGCCAAGATGTATTAAGGGGAGAAAAGGGAGGTGGGTGTAATTTGATACCATTTGTGTGTGTTTCGAACATCATATACACAAATACTAAATATATATTTTTATACATAAATATTTCTGGAAGAACACTCAAGAAATTGGTAACAATGGTTGCCTTTGGGAAGAGGAAATGAGGGTTGTGGGGGATGTTTTACTGAATTCTCTTTCCTACATATTTTTTTTTACCATGTGCATGTAACTTTATCAACTGGGAAAAAAAAAAAGTTCTATTCTCTTCTAAAGGCATGCGCAGAGACTGGAGGCAAAGGGCCATGGTTACTGAGATCACCTGTCCTCCCATATGTCAGCACGGCCCAGCAGCTCACATGTGGTGTCTTGGCCCAGTTCGGCCCATGTGGCTTCCATTTATCCATATACAGCACAGCTTTTTAAAAATATGTTTTTGAGCTGGAACATACTTTGCTTTTATACATTTCTCAGCAATGACAACTCTCCAAATTATTTCCCCTGGGTGCTTCTCATTTTAGCCTGATAACCAACCTGATCCAAACCAACCATGAACTCTTTTCTCACTTCTGCCAACTATTGTGAAAAAAACAGCATACCTACAGCGATGAGTGTAGCAGCCTCTGAAAATCCCTGCAATACTATGTTTCTGGGTACAAGTTATAGACTGTGTATTTGGTATCGTCCTTCTGCACTCCGGATAAACTACTCTGGAGGGTGCTAACTGATAAAAAGCTATGCTTCCAAGTTCTGGTTAAGAACTGTACTTGGTCTGGGCTACCTACTAGCAGTGCAATCCTGGGCAAGTTCCATATATACCCTATGCCTCAGTTTTCTCATCTGAAAATTGGGAATAATATCTCCTCAAAGGGTTGGTATGATGGTTAAATGAGATAATGCATGTGCCACACACAGTTACCACTCAGTAAATGTTTGCAGTCTTGGCTATTGCCTTGTGTTAAGATTGTTGCTATCTGGTTGGAAGGATGAGGCTGAAACCATGAAAATGCTTAGGTAACCAAAAATGCATTCTCATGCGAACAATTCACTGATAATTACCAAATGCAGTCTCAGTACATTAGCTTCCATTAACAGTAAGAATTGTTATTCGATCTTGAAACTAAGGTACATTGAAATACTACAGCACATCCTTCATGTTGTTGCTTGGATTTAATTTTTGTTTAATTATAAAAACTACCCTTTATTAAACACTGACAGAACGGTAAAATATAAAAAGGAAGTAATCATCCCTTATATTCCCATTTCCACAGAACCACTGCTAATGTTTTAACATATTTCCTTCCAGCCTTTTTTCCCATGCATTTTGGTAGCAGAGATTATATTACATATATAATTCTCTATCCTTTTTCCCATGTAGGCTTTGGTCAGAGTGTTTTCTCAATATCATTAAAAACTCTTCATAAATATCATCAGTTTTCATGGATGGCTAATATTCCATTGCAGTCATTCATTTCTTTAAGAAATACTTACTGAGAACCAATTATGGGTTAGGCACTGTCCTGACTGCTGGAGCTAGAGCAGTAAATAAAACAGACCAGATTCCTGTTCCCATGACATTTCCACACAGTACTAAGGGTTGTGGCACAAAGTAGAGTGGCCTGAGGAGAAAACAAGGTGGAAAAAGAGATACTCCTTCAGCAAGTTTAGCTGTAAAGTGGCAGTAGCTGAAGGGAGAGGTGGGGTCAGTGCCATACTTTATTTTATTCTACTGCTGCACTAATATAGAAATACAAATATGTATCTTAAATGAGCTCTTGGACATTTGGTAGTACTTAAAAAAGACTTCTTAATAAAAGTTGCTAATACAGTTCCTAAACTGCTGTTGGTGAATCTATTTTGACTCTCATGTGTCTGTAATAATTTCATGGTCTTTCAAAAGTTATAAACACAGAGTTGGTTTTAAGGATGATGGCATGGATACCAAGACCTCATGCAGATTTCACTTTGGATATCATATTATAAACTCACAATAGCCACCTCTCTCACTTTAAATAAGTATTTGATAAAAAAACATCTCTGCCTGGTATCCTATCCAACTGTTTGTTTGTTTGTTTTTAAGGCTGGGAACAAGTAGTATTGTTCTTATAGGTTTTTGAACTAGAAATGTTTTATAGTTCCCTCCCACACCATCTTCTATGGGAAACCACAGAAGACCCACAGCCTTGTTAAGGAATGGTGGCCATGTTTTATAACATATGGCCCTACCACTCCTCCACCCCATACATACAGACACACACACAATGACCACACCTGACTTAACTCAGGTACATTCTGACTCAATGACCTATGACCAATATGACCAATGACCTATGGACATAAATGGCTCAACTTGAAAATCAGATCCTCTCTCAATTTTCATTTGGGAACTGGAGTGACAGGGCAAAAGACAGTAAGAGCAGAAATTGAAGTAATGTCAGAACCAAAGTAGCCTTAACTGTCTAAATCATAAGAAGCTGAAATTCTGGAAGACTGAAAACTTTGAATAAACAGAATAAGCTGATTAAATAGAAAAAGGAACACAGAGAGATATCCATAGGGAAGTGGAGACACTATGAGATTTATTCTGATCTTCCAAATGACTCCCTGATTGACAAAAAACTAAAATATCAGCTAAAATGTTTTTAATGTTTTTAAATGCATCAATGAACTGGCATAAAACAAAGTTTTTTGTGGATCCCAAAAATGCAATCAGAGCAGGGACCCTGGTTGGTTAAGTGAATACCAAACTGGCTTTCACACTGAAAGTTTCTGCCAAATCCTGGATCATTTGAGCATATGTTTTTAGGGCTGCACAAGGTTGGGGACCCACCTAAGATGGATAATCTAAATGAAGACCCTCACATAATGCTGGAAGCCCAAAGGGCTACAGGCTTAACATACAGATGAGCAACAAACAGACCCTCTTCTGCAGAAGGTGGCAGATAGGACCACATCTCTCTTGAACTTGGTGCTGAGTGGATGGTTAGACAATCTCCCATGAGGTTCACAGCCATAAGCCAGTCCTCCCATGGCTTATAGCCCAAATTCATGCTAGCTGTGTTATCTGAAAAACTTCCAGCAGAGAGTGTAGTTCTGGAGTTCCTGACTTAGTAGTCCCAACTGCAACCGAGTTCTCAAAAGATTCCACAGACGAAGTTCCAGAAAAATACACAGTTCTCAGACAGAAAAACCATAAAACACACAAAGAGACACCATGAGTGGAAAAGGCCACACAGCTCTTGAAAGAGAATTGCCTTCACCCTGCAGTTCCTGTCCTTAGGTAGCCAAGAGATTTTCTTTAATGCTGCGATAAAGTCTTCCTTTATTTGATCACATTTTAGAGAGACTGCTCTTTGAAAAATATCACAACTCCCTTCTTATCAGTTTTTGTCCTTACACAGTGGGCTGACAGCATGTATCTTAAGGACAGCTGTAGCAAGGGCTCTGTTGCTTCTACCTGCCTTTATCTTTATTGTTACTGCATTGGTTTCCGAATTGCACCCTGCAATCCCACTCACTCCTTTGTCGTACCAATGATCTTATGCATCTTTCTTTGGTATCAGTTTGAATGACATACTGAATGAACAAAAGGGGCTTACTCTATCCAACTGGGACTTGATTGCATAAGAAATGTATTAGGAAAGTCTTGTGGGAAATCTTGCTTATGCTAATCAAACACAATTTGGATGACTGTAAATGCCTGGGAATTAAGGAGAGTGAAACCAAAGAGGCAAAGGGATGGCCACCCAATTCCCCACAAGTGTTGAGCACAAGAAATAACTAGTCTTATCATTTTTAGACAGAATAGGAAATAATCCACAGCCAAAAGTCTGGTTTCTACAGATAAATCTCTCACAGAAAGGTGAATAAAGCAACTGTTAGCCAGCTTTAAAAAACACAATGTGGCACTACTACGAAAGATGGCATTTTGTAAACCTGCGCTCTGCTTCTGGGAATGATCACACTGCTTCAAATCCCCAGGCCTATAGATGAGGATAAAAATGTCCTCAATTCTCTAGAGGACTCTATCCTGGCTGGAGGCCAGCTGATCCTAAGACTGCTTTTTCTTGAAATTCTCACCAGCACTTCTGTTTGTAGTCTCACTAAACAAGCAAACCACCTGGTTGTTGACAAGACTCTGATAGGTAGACATTCAGGGAGTGGCAGGAAGACAGAAGGGAGCGGAACTCCTGACCTTCCTCTCAGGCTGAATTAACACTGTTTGGTTAATACAATTAATCACAGGGACAGAAGATGCACTTAGGAGCTAAAGCCTGTGCCTTCTTAGCTGCTTCTCTTTACTCGGTGAGGAACTATTTTGAGATTAATTGGACTTTTATCTGAAACACCCAGTAGTGTGACCCTTCTTTGCTCTGCAATAAGCAAATGCAGGCACAATTATTTCATGCTGAAGGTCAGGTACACAGCGATATTTGAAAACAATTCATCATCAGGCATTAAGGAAGTGAGAAGAGCATTCCACTTCCTTCTTTCCTTGTTGGAAAGGCATTTTCGACTTGAGATTAAGTGAAAATTTAGGGTCCAGTAGTAGAGATTCTGTCAAAACAGTAAATTAAGTATTCATCACTTGCAGATGAGCCTGGGCAAAATAGGATTTGTACTATGCGAAATCATTTTGGATACTGGGGCATTTAGGCTACAAAGTAGTCATTACATATTTCAGTTGCTATCTCAGCAAAAGTCTTTTTCTTCTCCTCTCTCAGTTTGCTTCATTTGAAAAGACCTAGCTTTCTCTAGATTTGAGAAATCAGCCCTCCTTCAAGGATCTGATTTGTAGTACTGTGATTACTGATCTTGTTTCTAGAACTCTAAAAGAACAGGAAATATATGGGCCTATAAACAAACAAACATGTTTTCACACATATTTTTTAAAAAAACAATGCCACTTGGAGTTTAGCTCTAGTAACTTCTGATTCAGCCAGCTAGTCCACTAATTTAAATCACCACGTATTTATTAAACATCTACATTTCAAGGTACTATGCTGTGCCATTAAGTCAAATGTCAAAGGGAAAGAATGGAAAAGTAGTTGAATTTCATGAATTTAATCACTGAGGGTCTCACACCAAAAAGGTCATTTTTTTAAATTTGTGAATTCTGACTTAAATGAATAGAAGGTTTCTTATATAACCCTTATCAGAGAATATGTTTAATGGCTCTATCTGTCACTAGGAATCTATTCTTACTTGAAAATAAAGAGTCAGCTTTCTCACTATTATCATCAACAACAACAAACTCTTACCAGATATAAAGCATTAGAGCCTAGGGAAGAAATCAAAATATAAAAGGACAGGTTGGGACAAGCCTGAATACCCTGTCATGGGGATTACAAAACCTATGCATATATACACACTCATTACTCTACTGCAGGTAAAATTTTTAAATACATTTTTTTAATGTATAAGAGGAATTCGGAGACAGATTTACTATGAGCTAATGAAGCTGAACATTCAGGACCGCTAACAAGCACAAATCCTTCTAAGACCTCGTACCTATTTTCTACTCTTTTTCATAAAGCGGGCTCCATCTCAAACTCTATAAGCTTCAGGACATGAAACTTGCATTCACTCCTTGGAAGTATGACTCTAAAGAAATTAAATTTATTTCCCTGAGTTAAATACAGGTGAAGTTAAAGAACAGAATGAGGCAGCAAATGCTAAATTCTGGGAATTCCTAAGAAGAGCGATGTCAGAGGACTAGAGAGGTCAGTGGCATGTGGACCGGGTCTTTGAAATAAAGTCTGACTCCATTCTTATGTTTGATACCGACTGCTTTCACGCCCCATCATTCTTGTACCCCTTCTGCAAGCTGATACAAGATTTGGTTGCCCCCTCTTTTGGTGCCAGTAGTAAATTCAAAACACACCAGCCTCAGCCCATGTGGAAGACCTCACCCCATGCCCCTCCTTAACTACAGCATGAGCTGTCTCCTTTTCCTCCTCTCCCAAGTCATTTCAGACCACTTTGAAAGCCTGCCTTGCTTTCCATAGAAGTTCCCAAAGATGTGTGTAACAAAACTTTCATTCCCTCTTGAAACATCATCAGTCTTGACATCCAAACCAGATTTTGGGTGGGAACTGAATATTGGATAACAGGTCCATCCTGTTCTGTTTCTGCAAGGTGACCATAACGGTCTTGACAATCTATACAATTTAAATGCACCAAGAAGACAAGAGCATTTCGGGGAGAGAAAATGGCTTACACAAAGACAGAGAGGTGGAAACATGAAAACTGTGTATGCCGGATGATGTAGCTGAAACCACAAGTTTGAACAGATGAGTCAGAAATGTGGTAATAAAACTAAGGTGGGGGGGGTCCCTAAATGAATTTAGAAATACAGATTTCTTTTATATATCAAGACAGTGCCAATGACTTTTTTTGAACAGGGAAATAATTGAGTTAAGTGTAAGAGATTATCTGTCTGGTTATAGGAGGAAAATGGGCTGGAGGCAGAGAGGTCAAGAGAAAAAGAAACTGTCAAGCATAGGACAGTAAGGGTTTGCATTATTGTGGTGTCAATGGGATGGAAAGGAAGAGAAGAATGGCTGTAAAAATACAGTGAACACAGACGTGGCAACAGGGATGTTGGAAAAAGCAGAAGGAAAGAATTAAAGATAGCCAAAAGATATAAAATGACTATAACAAGAATAAATTCCATAAAACAAGCATCAATCACTAAATGGATAGCCCTTTTGTGGCACCTATTTGTATCACCCATCATGAAATCATTCACATCCAATTCAATCCAAGAAATATTTATTGAGCATACATTTATTCAACAAATAATTAGTAAGGACAGGTACTGTACTAAGGTGGGTGCAAAGAGAAAATTAATCAATAGCCCTTTGCCCTCAAGGAACTTAAATTCTACCAGGGGAAACTGCTTTGTATTCAGTTCACTCTGTTAAGTGCTACATTCATTTAGGAAGAAGGGCCCTACGAACTTTGAACAGGGAAAAATGAACTTTTCCAGGAAGATGACATTGAAGCTGTGCCTTGACAAAGTTTTAGGATACATAGGGAAAGGGTAAGAATGTTTCAAGAGAGGAAGGAACAAGAACAAAAAAATTTTTCAAGTAAGCCATGTGTTCAGGCTAAAAACAGCCCTCAGATTGGTCTATGGTGCAAAGTATACATGGAGAGATATGGTGAAAGAGAATGTGAAAAAGCTGACTTGAACCAGATTACAGAAAAGAAATTGCTTAATGTTAAGGCAATAGGAAGCAGTCAAAGGATTTAAATTGGAAAAATTATGTGCTCTACATTTCAGAAAATTTACTCTGCTATTGACAGAGGACCAGAGCTACACTGAGTCTAGATGCAGAAAGATAGATCAAAAAATTTCTACCAGGTTGAGAAAAGAGATAATGAGACCCTAAAGGAGGTGGTAATGGTGAGGAAAAGAGGAATCTGAAAGAAACCACTTGGAAGTAGACTCCGTAGGACTTGTAAGTCAATTGAATCTGAGGACTGAGAGTAAAGGAGGTGCCAAACTGATACTTTGTGCTAGAGTAAAGGAGAGTAAAGGAGGTGCCAGCTTATACTTGGGGAAGGTGCTCTTGTTGGAAGAATCACAGAAAAAGATGAAAAGCTACAAAATGGTGAGATAAGTGCACTTTGGGAAGTGTAGAGCTTGAGAAATCTAAAAATGAAAACAAATGCATATACAGAAGGAAGTTAAAACCACATGTCTAGAGAAACAGAGTTTTATGGACCACCACTCCCACTCCAATCACTGTACATCGGTAGTAATTGAAGCCACCAGACTAAAAGAGAGTACTTAAGGAAAGAATGAAGAGCTAAAGAGAGATGAGCGGTGAGAAGGCAAACATGAGGTAAAGGGCAAGAGGGAAGAGAAAAGAGTAGCAGGAAGAAACAGCACAGCAATTAGCAAGGGAAGGCACAAGAAGGGACAGTGAAATGGACTGCAAAGACCCCAGGCACGAGCGCACGCGCGCGCACAGACACACACACACACACACACACACAATGTACCTTTGTATGTGTATATACGACTATATTTTTTAAATCAAAGGCTAAAATATAAAAACAATGGTTCCCTGTAAAAGAGAGAATGGGATTGAGGTTGAGGGAAAAGGAATAAAGACTAAAGTTCTTTGAATATGTCTGGTTTTATAGATTTTACTTCAGAACTATGTAAATACCTGAAAAATTATAAAACAAAATTAAGTTTCAAGAAAGCACTTTTTGAAGTTAAAAAAAAAAAATGAGCCTAAATGTGTATTTGGTTGAGGACAAAATGATACAGAAAGAAACCAATTCAAGTGATTTTTAAGGCACAACAATGTCAGTAAATACCAGTGAGCATAACTGCTGGATTTTATATTATGTTTAATTTTGTGAGAAACTGCCAAACTCTTGTGCAAAAGTGGCTATACCATTTTGCATTCCCTCAGCAGTGAATGAATGAATGCTCCACAACATTTGGTGTTGTCAGTATTTTGAATTCTGGCCATTCCAGTAGGTGTGTAGTGGTATCTCATATTGTTTTATTTTGCAATTCCCTAATGACATATGATTTGAGCAGCTTTTCATATGCTTATCTGACTTCTATATATTTTTCTTGGTGAGGTGTCTGTTCAGATATTTTGCCCATTTCTTAACTGAGTTTTGAGAGTTCTTTGTATATACTAGACACAAGTCCTTTACCATATAAGTGTTTTGAACATGATTTTTCCCAGCCTGTCACTTATATCTTCATTCTCGTTATAAAAACATTTTGAGACAAGCAAAATCTCATGAAATATACTTCCCTTGTACCTTTTCTTAGGAAGCAATAACAAGATGTTCTCCATCCAAATGAGAGAAAGTACTCAGAAGGATGAAACATGGAACACAAGAAACAAGATCCAACACAAGAAATAGTCAAAAGAATTTCCTAAATTCTTAGTAAAAACTTCTGAGACATTGTGTGTAAACCTAGAGTAGAGAGGTCTCACACCCCAGTGAGTGAGTGAAAGCTATTTGTTAGGGGCACATAAAGGAAATAACATAAAATTTATTTTTATGTTAGCCTTTGGGTTTTATATTTTTGTTTATGTTTCATAATGTACACAGTACTTTATTACAGAAAAATATATTTTATAAACAAATAATACAAATATTGAAGGTATTATGTGCTGAAATTGGTAACAGTCCATCATTTTAAAAATCTAGAACCTCCTACCCTAGGGAGAATCAGTCCAGAATAGAGTAGGAGGCCAGAGGTGCACAGAAAGAACTTTACAGAATGAAATGGAACTGATAAGTGATATGAAAACTTTGTCCATGTGGAAAATTGTATAGAGAGCCATTTTACAAAGCTATTGGAAGGCAGGACGACTTACCACATTTCAAAGAAATTTAAGCAAATGAAAATGACAATTATTAACTCCGGGGGCGGGGGGGGGGGGAAGACACAAGAAAGAAAACATAATCATAGCGTATCACTTACATCAGTAGTTAACAATATTCTCGTAATTTTCATGAAAACAATGAATATGTTTTTAATTAAAAACTAAAATAGAATTCCATCAGGATGATTCAAGAAACAGAAGGTATAAGAAAGCAAAAGTCCTCACTATCTGTATACTTTAAGTAAATGAAGAAATAGTAGGATATTAATAGTAGGGATTTTTTATTTTTAATTTTATATATAAATTACATACATTATATAATTATTATATATTATATAACATAAAAGAAAGTATATATTATTTTTATAATTATATATATAATAGTTACATATATATTCTGTCTCAGAGTCCTTCTAACCGGGCCAGCTTGGGTCCCAATTCCTGATCTGCCCCCATGGCGTGGACACTACCCCTTCCTTTCTGAGCTTTGACCTCAAATCCATCCACTGCTCTGGTTTATCTTCACCCCCGCACCCCCTCACTCTCCGTCTGGACGCTTTTTTTCACTCTAGCACTTACCCATGATTTCCTATGGATGAAAAAAGCGGAGGTGCAAATACAAAAACAGTAAAAAAATTCAAACTTAAGGGTTTTCTCCAGCGGACAAGTCAGGCAAAAAGAAACTCAGCGTTGCTCAAGAACTCACACTGAACTTATCAACATAGCTCGCTCTCACCACTTAGTGATTTCTTCCCGTAAGAACCCCCAAAACAAAAAGGCTGGCTGGCCCCAAGCCTTGGGGCAAAATGCTGGGAGAGCAACTACGGAGGCCGAAGAGCTCGCGTGCGGTCTCTCAAACCGGAGAGGATCACGGGAAAGCGCGGGCCAGTGCCCCCGCCCACCCCAGCCCATGCAGAGTGCGCTGGTTAAGCACCGCCCTGGGAAAACCTGCCCTACCAGGTAAATGTAATGCTAGTTTTAAAGATGGAACTATGTATCAAAAGAAGCTGCTACAGAATAACTAAAAGTGGTTCCTCGAGACCAGACGAAGGATAAGGCTGAGGAGAGAACGGAGTGTTCTCCATTTATACCACTGAGTACTATTTCATTTCATAGAATATTTGCGTGTAATAATGTAGAAGAATATTCCAAATATAATGTTAAGTGAAAGGGGGGGGATTAAAGTTGGTAAAAGTTATATAGCAATATATAGCTTTTGAGATAAATTTACCAAATTCCAAATATACGTGCCTTCTGTTAATATAAAACCTGAATACATCAAACTACATTTTTAAAAATATACTCAAAGTGGTTATCGCTGCATGATAAGCTAGTGGTAATTTCAACCTAATTTTTTCTTTTTCTTTCTTTTTTTTTTTTAACTATCCGTAATGAGATATATTTCTTTCTTAGGCAGAGGGAGAACTTTTAAAAAACTTTGCTGACCTTCCATTACTAAGGAGAATGCTGAACTGCAAACAGAATTCACATTAACTGAGGTGCCCCGGGCAAGAGCAGCTTAAAAGATACAAAAACAGTATCACCCTACCTGTCCTCCCAAGATCCTCCTCCTGCCAAGAGCTCCCAGCTGCCCAGAATTTCTGGGCATTCCCAGGTGCTGCCTTATATGTGCTCAAATGGGAGCCATCCCATGTGGTGTCAAACAAGACTGCTGCTTCGCCTGGGTGAGGCTCTGAGGGACACCTCTGGCATCCAGCAGAAGCCCTGGGGCTGTGGAGGTGACAGTACTGCCATGTGACCTCTGGAGCTGTCAATCCACCAAAGCCTCCCTCTGCCCTACCTCTGCCCTAAGCTACAGTCAGCTTGAGGGCTATGAAAGAAATTCCACCAGGGCTCAAGAGGGTTTTGTTCTTGTTTTTAAGATTGTATCTATTTATTTGCCAGGGAGAGAGAGAGTGCATCAGCAGGGGGGAGCAACAGAGGCAGAGGGAGAAGCAGGCTCTTGGCTGAGCAAGGAGCCCAATGCGGGACTCAGTCCCAGGAACCCGAGATCGTGATCCAAGCTGAAGGCAGGTGCTTAGTATATGTGCTTCCGAAGTGAGCACGAAGGTAGATGCTTAACCGACTGAGCCACTCAGGCATCCCAGGGGCCCTGGAGTTTAAGAGAGATTTCAGTAAAAATAGCTCTTTCAGGATTTCATTAATTGGCTTGTAAACCTAAAGTTTCACACATGCACACGCACACACACACACACACACACGGGGTGTACAAGAATCAGCATAAAGAACTGGGCAAAAGGAAAGCAGTCCATGGGATGGATGTTCTTTCTTGAGCCGCCCCCCCCCCATATTCCCTGGGGGCTTCATTTAAGCCAGAACTGTCAGCTAGACTCCCTCTTCCTTGAGTCCATTGGACTCAATTCTTTCCTTAAAGTCTCTTTGGTGTACCCATGAAAAGAATTTTGTTGGGTTCCCCCCAGACTTGAGGACATGCTCAGTCGTGTCTGAATTCCAGAGGAGAACACAGATAGGTGCTATTAGGGACCCACATTTTCAGATGAGGACACTGAAGCACAGAAGAGTTGAATAAATTGCTCAGAGTCACACAGTATTAAGTGACCGTCTGGCCCCACGGTGAATATCCTCACCTACCATGCACCACTGCCTTGGGAGGGTAGAATGGAGCCTCCTTGCTGTACCAGGCCCTATGTGGCTGCAGGTAGACCACTGCCCACAGAGACTTTACCACCTAGGGATAATAACCAACATCTGGCAGAAATTGTAAGAACAATCTATGTATCCTCCAAGTCCCATTACAGTGCTACCTCCTCCATGGAAGTGCCACCTCCTCCGTGGAACCTTCCTGAAGTCTTCCAGGATGGACTCTCATCCGTTTCTTTTCCCACGGCCCTTCAGTTCTACAAAATGTAACACTGCCTGAGTCCACTTGCAGTGAGCAAGTAATGTGAGTTTCTCTCCCTAGACTATAAGCCCTGTAAAGACTGGACTCATCCGGTTGCTCTGGTTTGCTACAGTGCTCATCACAGCACAGGGCACAGAGCAAGTGTACCATATGTGCGTGTCTTTGTTGAGTCACATTGGTACTGTGCAGAGTACTTGGTGAGCATGAATGACTGCTTCATTATTAAGTGATGAACAGTGCCCGTGGAGACTCCCCACCCCCATCCCACAGAAGGCCCTGAAGAATCAAGCAACAGGTCGAATCCTGTGACGTTGCCATTTTCTGAAACAAACTGTTCACGTATTGGCAATATCACATGGGTCAATTCAGCTTAAGAAAAATATCCTACCTGAAATAGCCAATAAACCCAGGAAATTGTTCCCTTGGAAGATTCTTAAAAACCCAGTTCTTGGATCTTTTATAGTCTACCTGTAGCTGTTAAGTATTCATTTTTTAAAATACCCCCAAAGTCCAAATTTGAGACTGTAAATACTTAAATATCCTAAAGCCCAGACACCAGAGATGAAAGCTGATTCCAAGGACTTTGGTCAGCCATGAGTCCCTAAGGTGATGTGCAAAAGGCCAGTTGGTAACAGTCTACCAGGAGAGAAAGCAGTTTTTGTTCATTTAAACATCTCTCTATCTTGACGCAAAAGCTGCTGAGAAGTTTCTCCTGGGGCCTGGTAACTTGGGGTTTCTGTGTGTAGTAAACCCCCCACTTCCCTTGTACCCCACCTTCAGCAGATTCATATGCCTGCATAGTGATGTCTGGGGATCCTACTGACCTTTGGAACGGATGTCAGTAGTGGGGATTCGTCCAATAGATGACAATTTTGCCCACTTGGTAGCTTTCTTGTGCCGGGCTCAAGCCTGTGCAACTGAAAGCAGTGAAGGTAACTGACAATATAATGTATCCACACTTTACCTGGAAAGAGTATCATTTCTTTGAGCTCTCTAGAGGCCGTTGCCTCATAAAAAAGGCCCAAGATGCCTGTCAGACCAAACAATGCCTTTCCTGTTTTATTACATGGGATGAAGCATAAGACTTCATGCTCCATTAACAGAAGGTTTCATTTTCACTCCAGGAAGGTAGTTCAACATTACAATATCTTATCTTGTTCTTTCTTATGTTTTTAATATACATGGCCTTAAAATTCCCCCCACTTTCATCCCTCACGCCCACTGCCTCGGGCATCCAGAAGCTATATTATCAGATTTTACAATCAGAGATAATGTGGTATTGTAACGGTGCTGATATATATATGGTGTGAGTGTGTGTAAGTGTGTGTGTGTTTTAAATAAAACTACAGCCTGATAAAAAGAAGAAGTTTGCTCTCTAGTGGCTGACTTACAAAAGGCTCTGAAAGGCACACAATAAGATATCTTAGAAAAAGAGGAAACAGCGATATTTGTGTAACAAGGTCTGAGTAATTATTTTGTTTTTATTTCTTTTTTTACTTTTCCTTCCAGTGAACAACTGCATCATAGAAAATGTTTTATGAATATTTTTTCCAATTAAAATTCTTCCTATCAATAAGCTAATTTCAGTTCTAAATTCTTAGAGTAGCAATTAGTTTTCTGGTGTTTTATTAGCATATTGTACCTTTAGAAAGCTCTGTGGATTATTTTAATACCATATAATTGATGTCTACTATAGACACATTGCCCAATAATATATTATCATTAAAGCTTTTTAAGCCATTTTTAGCCCTTTGCAGAATGATTATACAAATTCAGGAAGAAATCGTGTAATTTTTAATATGATGCTAATTAATATCATTCTATTACTTATTCTGCAGCAACTCAATTTATAAAATGTTACTATAGTAAGAACTATAAATGAAAAAAATTTAGTCAGTGTGCCCTTCTTTTTAACCCTCCCCTTGCCATGTTTTACTTTCCCATTTTATTCTCCCACTAATTCATATCTGTCTCCCAAGTCCACACTGTTTTCCCCAACTCTCTCCAGTAACCCTGGTCAGATAATGGGAAAGTAAACACCACCACAGGTCCTTGAAATTCTCACCCTGCATGGTTCAAAAAAGGAGGGGATTGCCTAGAAGCTTTCTTACCTGCATAGTAATTAAGTGCTTTAAATGATTTTCAGATCCAGTAGATTTTTGTCCTCATTTCACCCATGAGAAAGAAAACAGCATAAAGAAGTTTGAACTTTTCAGCAGTTCAGGACTACAATGCAAGTAAAGTACTAGACAATGCAAAGAAGAGTGTTTTATGGGGCAGAGGAGCGGGCATACAGGACTGTGCAATGGGTGTTAAGAAGGGGAATGATGCAATCTGACTGACATTTCTAACTCTTCTGGCTGCTCTATGGAGAAAGTACCACAATAAGCATGAGTAGAAACAGGGACCCTCTTTGGAAACGATCGCCATCATGCATGAAATGAAATATAATGGCCCGGATAAGGGGGATAGCCATGGAGTTATGAAAAGTGACTGGGCTTCTGATGTATTTTGGAGGTAGAGCTAAAAGGTGATGGATTGGAGTTAGGGGTGTGACTTTTGACTAAGCAACAGGGTGGATGGTGATACCACTTAATAGAACTGGAAAGGCTGAGAGAAGCAGGTTGGGGAGTGAGTGGCACTGCAAATGGTTGGTCATGGTTCAGTCTTAGATGCCTGTTCCAGAGGAGGTGTCAGGTTATATCTTGGAGATATCAGAAAGTAATGTCAGGAGGTGTGTGCCCAACTAGATCTCTTCTTGTTAGAAGTCTGGAGCTTTGGAGAGAGGTCAGGACTGGTGATTGATACTTAGAAGCCTTCCAAATATAAATGATATTTAAAGAGGAGATCCTCAGAGAGAGGCTGTGGATGAGAAGAGAAAAGGCCTGAGCTGGCTCCCAGAGAGAGAAGGGAGGCCCGCCCAGGAAGATTGAACCAAAGTGGCCAGGAGCGGGGAGAGAAGCAGAAAACAAGTGAGACAACACTAGTGAGAGGATGAGGACACCAAAGTGACTGTCAAATTTGGCAACACAGAGGTAGGTCCCAGGTGACCTTGACAAGAGCCCTTTTAATGTAGTGATGGAGACAAAAGGCCCTCTTGTCCTTGCACCTCTACATAGGTTCTTGACCTCCCAAATACAGGTTTAAAAGATTCCTTCTTCAAGCAAATATGCAAGACCGAAAGGAACTAGTTGGTGCAGTCTGGGAAATCTCTCTCTTGTCTATGTTGATAAATTATACTCCACCTTTAATCTGCAGTCATTTTCTTTGAAACCTTTTAGAGTCAAACTGGGCAGGGAATGGGATTTTTGAATCTCAGAAATCAAACTGTCTACCATTTCACAGAGTAACTCATCTTCCCCACAGAGTAGCTGGTGAGGTAGAGGGAAGCTGAAATAAAAAAGAAAATAACTAGGGAAGGGTAAATTTGACCTAGACAATGTGAGCAGACAGAAGGTAGAGGAAAAGAGAATGAGGAAAAGAGAACCTTGGGGACGGAAAAAGATATAAACAGGAAAAGAAAGAATGAGGGGTAGACTTTTTTTTTCCTTAAGGCACAGCCCAAAATGAAAGGTGAACTATCTTCCTATCTCAGACAAAACAGACCCCAGCCAGAGTAAATATGAAAAGCATTTCCACTTCAAACTATATGCCAAGGGTTGGGGAACAAGGAAAGAAAGTAACACGTTGAACAGCAGAAAGGAATTATAATGTGGGGGCGCCTGGGTGGCTCAGTGGGTTAAAGCCTCTGCCTTCGGCTCAGGTCATGATCCCAGAGTCCTGGGATCGAGCCCCATGTCGGGCTCTCTGCTCTGCAGGGAGCCTGCTTCCTCCCCTCTCTCTCTCTGCCTGCCTCTCCGCCTACTCGTGCTTTCTCTATCTCTGTCAAATAAATAAAATCTTTAAAAAAAAAAAAGGGAATTATAATGTGAATAGGTAGACTGCATAAGCTGCTTACTTTTCTAAAAGTCATTTTAAAATTCACATACCTATTTCAAAACATCCCCCTCCCCCAGACCTCCTTGCTTGTTAGTTTCTGTACAACTACATCTCTTGTTGGGCTGTGAGAATGCCTAGGAAAACTCAAGTGAGGGACTGAACCAAGAAGAATGTGGCCAATAGAGTCCCTTCTTTTTACTTCATGTGTTGATATATAAGCTCAGTGTGGACAGGCAGAAACTTAAGTTCTAATTGAAGGAAAAACAACCTGTTGATTCTGTTCTTTCACACTCCTGGGATGGGCTTTTGTTCAGCTGACATTATAGTACATGCAATTTAATGCCTCAATAATAGGATGTTAAGGACTACTGGGCTTCACTGGAAATGCTTGTGTGCTAACTCCATAGAACTTACAGACTGTCAAGGGACACCAGTAAACCATGGTCAAGTGGGGATAACTTTCAGCTGAAAAGGACTGGCCAGAACCCTCAAGCTAGTCGGGATTATTCTTCTCATTTCCAACCATGGCCTCCCATTACCAAGCAATACCATTCTCCATCAGCATACCCCCCTCTTACCAGGAACCCCAGCAGTGAGTGTGCCCAAGGTCTAAGCTTAGAAGCTTCTCTTCACAAGGATCAATATTAATTTGTAGACCTACTACCTAGAATAAACCAGAAATATCACCTTCTACATTGGTTGTGCTCTCATCCCTGAAGACACAGAAGAGACTATCCCCAAGTCTTCATCTCCAGAATCAAATCTCAACAGTAACATCCTTGAGAACTCTTCTGGTTCCTTATTAATTGAGAAGGCTCCAAGCTTAGGCAATGCCAAATTGTGCCAGAAAGTTATGTTCTTGGATCTTCATTGATACTTTACATACTAATTCTGGCATGCTGAGGTAAGTTGCTTCTCCATCGCAGAAAAGTAAAAAGTTAAAAATAGAAGAAACCGGGACACCTGGGTGGCTCAGTCGGTTAAGTGTCTGCCTTCGGCTCAGGTCACGATCCCAGGGTCCTGGGATTGAGTCTCATGTCGGGCTCTCTGCTTAGCAGGGAGCCTGCTTCCTCCTTTCTCTCTACTGCCTCTCTGCCTATTTGGGATCTCTATCTGTCAAATAAATAAAATCGTAAAAAAAAAAAAAATAGAAGAAACCATGAGCTCAGATTGCAGAAGGTTTATCTGAAAAAGATAAAAGAGGGCAGCCCACTCCAGAGGCCAAATATTACTTTACAAGACTCTCTTAGTTCAGGTAAATATCTGATTTACCTCAGTATTTACACACCATGGTTTCTATGGTTTAGGGTATTTGCGCTTTGAATCAATGGTATTAAAAAGGAATAGGCATAAGGGTAGGGAAATCCAAGAAAGGTAAAGAAAACAGCTTTGGGGGCGCCTGGGTGGCTCAGTGGGTTAAAGCCTCTGCCTTCAGCTCGGGTCATGATCCCAGGGTCCTGGGATCGAGCCCCACATCGGGCTCTCTGCTCTGCAGGAAGCCTGCTTCCTCCTCTCTCTCTCTGCCTGCCTCTCTGCTTACTTGTGATCTCTGTCTGTCAAATAAATAAATAAAATCTTTAAAAAAAAAACAGCTTTGATAAGTCATTCAGATATCTGAACAGTTCCAAAGAGGAAACAAGCCAGTTATACACACATGCTTTATTTTTTTTCTTTAATTTAATTTTTTTCAGTGTTCCAAAATTCATTGTTTATGCACCACACCCAGTGCTCCATGAAGTAAGTGCCCTCTTTAATACCCATCACCAGGCTTACCCAACGTCCCATCCTCCTCCCCTCAAAAACCCTCAGTTTGTTTCTCAGAGTCCACAGTCTCTCATGGTTTGTCTCCCCCTCCAATTTCCCCTAACTCCCTTCTCCTCTCCATCTCCCAATGTCCTTCATGTTATTCCTTATGCTCCACAAGTAAATGAAACCATTTGATAATTGACTCTCTCTGCTTGACTTATTTCACTCAGCATAATCTCCTCCAGTCCCATCCATGTTGATACAAAAGTTGGGTATTCATCCTTTCTGAAGGAGGCATAGTACTCCATTGTATATATGGGCCATATCTTCTTTATCCATTCTTCTGTTGCAGGGCATCTTGGTTCTTTCCAGTTTGGCTATTGTGGCCATTGCTTCTATTGGGGTACAGATGGCCCTTCTTTTCACTATATATGTATCTTTGGGGTAAATACCCAGTAGTGAAATTGCAGGATCATAGGGTAGCTCTATTTTTAATTTTTTGAGGAATCTCCACACTGTTTTCCAAAGTGACTGCACCAACTTGCATTCCCACCAACAGTGTAAGAGGGTTCCCCTTTCTCCACATCCTCTCCAACACTTTATGCTTACTGTCTTGTTAATTTTGTCCATTCTAACTTGTGTAAGATAGTATCTCAATATGGTTTTGATTTGAATCTCCCTGATGGCTAATGATGATGAACATTTATTCATGTGTCTGTTAGCCATTACAATGTCTTCTTTGGAAAAGTGCCTGTTCAAGTCTTCTGCCCATTTTTTGACGTGATTTTCTGTTTTGTGTCTGTTGAGTTTGAGGACTTCTTTATAAATCTTGGATATCTGCCCTTTGTCTGTAGTGTCATTTGTGAATATCTTCTCCCATTCTGTGGGTTGTCTCTTTGTTTTGTTGACTGTTCCCTTTGCTGTGCTGAAACTTTTGATCTTGATGACGTCCCAGAAGTTCATTTTCACTTTTGTTTCCTTTGCCTTTTGAAACATGTCTTGAAAAAAGCTGCTGTGGCCAATGTCGAAAAGGTTACTGCCTATGTTCTCCTCTAGGATTTTGATAGACTCCTGTCCACATTGAGGTCTTTTATCCATTTCAAGTTTATCTTTACACACGTGCTTTAAATACAACACTCCAAACAGCAGTGAAAGCTCCATTCTGCTTTGTGCATATGTAGAATCTTGGTTTACTCCCAAATTATAATAGATCAGCATGAGGTATATAATTCTATGCCTTATCTTACAATTAAAAAAAAGGAAAGATTAAGGATAAACTAGGGGCTAGATTTGGGGGTAATGAAAGTAGGAGAAAACCCACATCCTTTGATTTATTTTTCTTACTGTAATTGTTGCTAAGGAAACCACTTCCTACCCATACACTGCACATATTTCCCCTATTTGTTATTCTAACAAAGTACACAAAACCATATTAAAAACAGGAGAACAAGAGCCCAGTAACATATATTCAGGGACACTCAAAGCTCTAAAATAATTGGAAAGAGATTAATGAGGTTGTCCCAAGAGTCAACGAACAAGGTGAACTTAGCAGAGAAAAAAACTACTGTCTATTATTAGAGTGTACTATCCAATCCAAGCTAGAATAAATGCCCTTGAGCATCAGAAAAGAGGCTTCTTCTGTTTCTACAACTCTTCCTCCATCAGGAAAGGATGGTGTTATTCATGTTTCATAGAATCACAGAATGTAAGAGCTGGAAGAATAGTGACTTAATATAAGTTCCTTGTTTGACAATGAGGAAGCAGAGAAACTTGCCAAGGTAACATGGTTACTTCATGGCAAACCTGGGAGTAGAAGTCTTTTTCTGACTTCCAACATAGGAACAGAAATTCAGGGAGTGTTGTCTGATGGCTGAAATTGAAAGACTCAATATCTAGAAAAGAGGACTGCTTGATCTTTCAAGCTGAACTTGCCTTGTGTTGCAGAAATCCCCAGAAAGTTTTATTTTTATACACACTATGGACTTGGGCCATCATGGCTCCTTGCTTAATCCATCAGTGAATATTTATGCAGAGATCACTGTGTTTGAGGAAACAATGGAGCTTAAGTGTAGTTCAGCTCTCATGGAACAGACATAATCCCCGTACTTTTGCAGCTCTCAAGAGTGCTCCAGGACTGGTGGAATCAGTTTATCACTGGTTTCCTCAGGCTCTAGAAACTAGCTCACTTTGTTCTCTTCCCCTTCTCTTTCCACTTCCTTATCATTTTGTCTCTTAGCTACATTAGCATCCAAAGAGGTGTCCTCTAAGGAAAGAAACATTTAGAAAGAACTGGGAAAAACAAAGAAACAATAAAAAGAACTGGGCCTTTGATATGATAACATGATTGACAGTGATGGCGGTGAGGAAGAATTTTATACCAGTCTAGCTTTGCATTGTTGAAAATCAAAGCTATTCTAAACAACTGGGTCAGAGTGTAGTTATTCAATCCCTTTTATTTTCTCTAAAAACAAATTCCTTAGATTGCCTAGAATTAATTAGATGCTCCCAAACATCATATATATATTGTATATATATATATATATAATATATATATAATATATTTATAATCTTTTGTTTGCTGGAATTATTGCATTTTCTTTTTCACAAATGCTTTGATCCATTAGTTCTATTATTTTCCATGCTCTCAGTCACTCACTCTCTTCGCCAATAAATACGCACACACAAACCACAAAATATTGTTCTGCCTCAACCTTCTGGAACTTACTTAAAATCCAAGAATTCTACTCTATGACATACAGTAAAACTCATGCACTTAAAAATAAATGTAACTGAATTTCTCTAGTTCAGTTACAGATTCTTCCCTTTCATGATTCTAAGCCTGGATATGGGCCAATGATGCTATTCCCTTAATCAGCACACTTAACTTGTGGCTAACAGAGGGGGATCACTCTAGGTGATGAAACAAAAATAAAATAAGTCTTAGCAAACCAAACTAACTTTCAACTCTTTTAGCTTTCCACTTTTGTGCTTTTGAGATGATGTGCCACCAATAATATCATCAACTATTTGTTTCAAATGTATTTCTTGCCCAATTTCTAATCTTATGATCAAGAACCTAGAAACCAGTTGAGAAATTAGATATCTCTTTTAAAAATATGGTCAAAATGACTGTTGTTTCAATTGTAAAATCATTCGATGGTATATGATATAAAATATTATAAAATTTATAAGACCTTTCCTCAGTGGCAATATTCCACAGAATAGTATTTTTATTTGTATGTACTTTTGAAAATACTTTCTTATAGTAAGAATAATAGCTAACATTTATTAAACACTAATCCTGTCAGACATTGTTTTAAATGTTTTACATACTAACATGTTGCATTATCTTGTCCACAGTTTTAAGAAGACAAAACCAAGACATTGTTTTCTGTGTAAAGTTTAGCTCTTCCACTAAATAAATTAGGAATTATCTCACTAAGCCTCTGTCAGTTTGTAGGAAGACTAGATCCATAGCTTCCAAGCTTTGCTATTGTATTTCTTTTATGAGTATAAGAAACTAAAACTCTTATTTTCTCTCAGAGAAGTTATTGTATGTTCAGCTTATTTATTTGGGTATGAAAATATGATGTCCCCGGTTTTCATTTATGAACACCAAGTCAATTAATATATGTAATAGGAAAAGAGACAACTTGCAAGTTAAAAGATTTAGTGATAGTCTTTTTTTTTACTTAACTGATTTTACTGATAGTCCTGTATGACTTCAGGCAAATTGTTACTATAAATAAAATCTCTGCCCTGAACAGAACAGAAAAAGAATTTGTTAAACATAGATTTTTTAAAAAATTGTTTTATTTAAATTGAATTAATTAACATGTATTATTAATTTGAGAGATAGAGGTCAGTGATTCATCAGTCTTATATAATACTCAATGCTCGTTACATCACATGCCCTCCTTAATGTCCATCAGCCAGTTACCCCCTTCCCCCACCCACCTCTCCTCCAGCAACCGGGTTTGTTTCCTATGATTAAGAGTCTCTTGGGGTTTATCTCCCTCTCTGATTTCATCTTATTTTATTTTTTCCTCTCTTCCCTTATGATCCTGTTTTGTTTCTTAAATTCCACATGTCAGTGAAATCATATAATTGTCTTTCTCTGATTGACTTATTTTGCTTGACATAACACCCTCTAGTTCCATCCGCATCATTGCAAATGGCAAGATTTCTTTTTTTAATGGCTGAGTAGTATACATATGTATACATATATGTATATGTAATGAATACTACTCAGCCATTAAAAAAAGAAATCTTGCCATTTGCAATTTGCCATTCCAGGACCCTGGGATCATGACCCAAGCCAAGTTTAGATGCTTAATGACTCAACCACCCAGGTGCCCCTGTACCCCAATGTTTATAGCAGTAATGTCCACAATAGCCAAATGATGAAAAGAGCCCACATGTCCATGGTCAGATGAATGGATAAAGAAGATGTGGTCCCTGGAATTGAGCCCTGCATTGGGTTCCCAGTTCCACGGGAAGCCTGCTTCTCCCTCTCCCATTCCCCCTGCATGTGTTTCCTCTTTCACTGTGTCTCTCTCCATCAAAGAAATATATAAAATCTTAAACAAACAAACAAACATTGGGGTTCAGGTGCCCCTTTGGATCACTACATTTGTATCTTTAGGGTAAATACCCAGTAGGGTGGTCACTGGGTTCTAGGGTAGCTCTCTTTTCAAACTATCTGAGGAACCTCCATGCTGTTTTCCAGAGTGGCTGCACCAGCTTGCATTCCTACCAACAGGGTAGGAGGGTTCCCCTTTCTCCAAATCCTCGCCAACATCTGTCATTTCCTGACTTGTTAATTATAGCCATTCTGACTGGTGTTAGGTGGTATGCCACTGTGGTTTTGATTTGTATTTCCCTGATGCTGAGTGATGTGGAGCACTTTTTCATGTGTCTGTTGGCCATTTGGATGTCTTCATTGCAGAAATGTCTGTTCATGTCTTCTGCCCATTTCTTGGTTGGATTATTTGTTCTTTGGGTGTTGAGTTTGCTAAACTCTTTATAGATTTTGGATACTAATCCTTTATCTGATAAGACATTTGCAAATATCTTCTCCTACTCTGTCAGTTGTCTTGGTTTTTTTGACTGTTGCCATTGTTGTGCAAAAACTTTTTATCTTCATGAAGTCCCAGTAGTTCATTTTAACCTTTTTTTTCCCCTTGCCTCTAGAGACATGTCTAGCAAGAAGTTGCTGCAGCTGAAGTCACGGAGGTTACTGCCTGTGTTCTCCTCTAGGATTTTAATAGATTTCTGTCTCATATTTAGGTCCTTCATCCATTTTGAGTCTATTTTTGTGTATGGTATGAGAAAGTGGTCCAGATTAATTCTTCTGCATGTGGCTGTTCCATTTTCCCAATACCATTTGTATAAGAAACTATCTTTTCTCCATTAGATATTCTTTCCTGCTTTGTCAAAGATTAGTTGACCATAGGGTTGAGGGTCCTTTTCTGGGGTCTCTATTCTGTTCCATTGATCTGTCTGTTTTTGTGCCAGTACCATACTGTGTGATGTTTGCAGCTTTGTTAATAGAGCTTGAAGTCCAGAATTGTGATGTCACCAGCTTTGGTTTTCTTTTTCAACATTCCTTTGGGCCTTTGGGGGCTTTTCTGGTTCTATTCAAATTTTAGGACTCTCTGTTCCAGTTCTGTGAAAAAAAAACTGATGGTATTTAATAGGGATTGCATTGAATGTATAGATTGCTCTAGGTAGCATCGACATTTTAACAATATTTTTTTCTTCCAATCCATAACCATAGAACATTTTTCCATATCTTTGTGTCTTCCTCAATTTCTTTCATGAGTGTTCTATAGTTTTCTGAGTACAGATCCGTTGCCTCTTTGGCTAAGTATATTACTAGGTATCTTATGGTTTTTGGTAGAGTTGTAAATGGGACCAACTCCTTAATTTCTCTTTCTTCTGTCTCATTGTTTGTGTATAGAAATGCAACTGACTTCTGTGCATTGATTTTATAGCCTGCCTGAATTCCTGTATGAGTTCTAGCAATTTTGAGGTGGGGTCTTTGAGTTTTCCACATAAAGTATCATGCCATCTGCAAAGAGTGAGAATTTGACTTCTTTTTTGCTGATTCGGATGCATTTTGTTTCTTTTTGTCATCCGATTGCTGAGGCTAGGACTTCTAATACTATGTTGAACAATAGTGATGATGGTGGACATCCATGCTATGTACCTGACCTTAGGGGAAAAGCTCTCCATTTTTCCCCACTGACAATGATATTCACTGTGGCCTTTACATAGATGGCTTTTATGTTATTGAGGTATGTTCCCTCTATCCCTACACTGTGAAGATTTTCAACTAAGAAAAGATGTACTTTGTGAAATGCTTTTTCTGCATCTACTGAGAGAATCATATGGTTCTTTTCCTCTTTTATTAATTGTAGGTATCATATTGATTGATTTGTGGATATTGAACTACCCTTGCAGCCCTGGAATAAATCCCACTTGGTCATGATGAATAATCCTCTAAGGTACTGTTGGGTCCTACTGGTGAGAATTTTTGCATCCTTATTCATCAGGGATATTGGCCTGTAATTCTCCTTTTTGGTGGGATTTTTTTCTGTTTTAGGATCAAGGTAATACTGGTCTCATAGAAATAGTCTGGAAGTTTTCCTTCCATTTCTACTTTTTGAAACAATTATGGAAGAATAAGTATTAGTTCTTTAAATGTTTGGTAGAATTTCCCTGGGAACCCATCCAGTTCTGGACTCTTTGTTGGGAGATTTTTGATTACTGCTTCAATTTCCTTGATAGTTATAAGTCTGTTTAGGTTTTCTATTTCTTCCTGTTTCAGTTTTGGTAGTTTATACATCCCTAGGAATGCATACTTTTCATCCAGATTGACTAATTTGTTGGCAGATAGTTGCTCATAATATGTTCTTACAATTGTTTTTATTTCTTCTGGTTGGTTGTGATCTCTCTTCTTTCATTCATGATTTTATTTATTTGGTTCCTTTCTCTTTTCTTTTTGATAAGTCTGGCTGGGGATTATCAATCTTATTAATTGTTTCAAAAAAACAACTCCTAGTTTCATTGATCTGTTCTACCAGTCTTTTGGTTTTGATTTCATTGATTTCTACTCTAATCTTTATTATTTCTCTTCTCCTGATAGGTTTGGGCTTTATTTGCTGTTTTGTTTTGTTTTCCAGCTCCTTTAGGTATAAGGTTAGCTTGTATATTTGAGACCTTTCTTGTTTCTTGAGAAGGACTTATATTGTTATATAATACTGCCTTTATTGCATCCCAAAGGTTTTGAACAGTTGTGTTTTATTTTTGTTTCCATGATTTTTTTAAATTCTTTAATTTCCTGGTTGACCCATTGATTCTTTAGTAAGATGCTTTTTAGCCTCTGTGTATTTGAGTTCTTTCCAAATTTCCTCTTGTGACTGAGTTCCAGTTTCTAAGCATTGTGGTCTGAAAATATGCAGGGAATGATCCTAATATTTTGGTATCAGTTGAGACCTGATTTGTGACCCAAGATGTGATCTATTCTGGAGAATGTTCCATATGCATTCAAGAAGAATGTGTATTCTGTTGCTTTAGGATGGAATGTTCTCAATATATCTGTGAGGCCCATCTGGTCCAGTGTATCTTTCAAAGTCCTTGTTTCCTTGTTGATCTTCTGATTAGATTATGTGTCCATTACCATGAGTGGGGTCTTAAAGTCCCCTACCATTATTGTATTATTATCAGTGTGTTTCTTTAACTTTGTTTTTAATTGGTTTATATAATTGGCTGCTCCCATGTTAGGGGCATAAATATTTACAGTTGTTAGATCTTCCTATTGGATATACCCTTTAATTATGACATAGTGTCCTTCCTCATCTCTTATTACAGTCTTTAGTTTAAAATCTAATTTGTCTGACATAAAGCTCACCGCCCCAGCTCTTTTTGATGTCCATTAACATGAGAAATGGTCTTCCACCCCCTCACTTTCAATCTGGAACTGTCTTTGGGTCTAAAATGAGTCTCTTGCCGACAGCATATTGATGGGTCTTACTTTTTTATCCAATCTGATACCTTGCATCTTTTGACTGGGACATTTAACCCATTTACATTCAGAGCAACTATTGACAGATATGAATTTATTTTTTTTTAAAGATTTTATTTATTTATTTGACAGAGAGAAATCACAAGTAGATGGAAAGGCAGGCAGAGAGAGAGAGAGAGAGGGAAGCAGGCTCCCTGCCGAGCAGAGAGCCCGATGCGGGACTCGATCCCAGGAGCCTGAGATCATGACCTGAGCCGAAGGCAGTGGCTCAACCCACTGAGCCACCCAGGCGCCTGACAGATATGAATTTAGTGTCATTATATTACCTGTAAAGTGATGACACTATACCTTTCTGTATACTGTCTCTCTTCCTTTCTGGTCTATGTTACTGTTGAACTCTCTCTTTGTTTAAAGTATCCCTTTTAATATTTCTTATAGGGCTGGTTGCATGATCACAAATTCTTTTAGTTTCTATTTGTCCTGGAAGCTTTTTATCTCTCCTTCTATTTTGAATGATGTTCTTGGCTGCATATTTTTCCTGTTTAGTGCCCTGAATGTAATATGTCAGTCCTTTCTGGCCTGCCAGGTCTCTGTGGATAAGTCTGCTGCCTGTGTGATGTTTCTTCCCTTGTAGGTAATGAACCTCTTGTCCTGAACTGCTTTCAGATTTTCTCTTTTCCTCTGAGATTTGCAAATTTCACTATTATATGTCAAGGTATTGACCTATTTTTATTGATTTTGAGGGAGGTTTTCTGTGCCTCCTGGATTTTGATGCCTATTTTCTTCCCCAAAGTAGAAAGTTCTACACTAAAATTTGCTCCAGTATACCTTCTGCCCCTCTTTCTCTCTTTCCTCTTCTTCTGGGATCCCAATTATTCTAATACTGTTTCGTTTTTTGGCATCACGTATCTCAAATACTCCCCTTGCGATCCAGTAGTTGTTTATTGCTCTTTTTCTCAGCTTTTTTATTCTCCATCATTTTTGTCTTCTGTATCACTAATTCTCACTTCTGCCTCATTTATCCTACAGTTAGAGCCCCTGTTTTTTTATTGCCTTTTATTAATAGCCTTTTTAATTTCAACTTGATTAGATTTTAGTTCTTTTATTTCTCCAGAAAGGAATTCTCTGTGTCTTCTATGCTTTTTTCAAGCCCATTTAGTATCTTTTAGTTGTTATTCTGAACTCTAGTTGCAAAATCTTACTTACAACCATATTGATTAAGTGTCTGGCAGTCAGTACTGCCTCTTATTCTCTTTTTGAGATGAGTTTTTCTTTTTCTTTTTCTTTTTTTAAAGATTTCATTTATTTATTTAACAAAGATAGAGAGATCACAAGTAAGCAGAGAGGCAGGCAGAGAGAGAGGGGGAAGCAGGCTCCCCACTGAGCAGAAAGTTCAATGTGGGGCTTCATCCCAAGACCTTGAGATCATGACCTGAGCCAAAGGCAAAGGCTTAACCCAGTGAGCCACTCAAGCGCCCTGAGATGGGTATTTCTGTCTTCTCATTCTCACAGAAAGTGGTTTCTTTTCTCTTTGTAAAATTGTAGCTATTCTTTTCTTAGATATCCTGTTGAGTTGTCAGATGTTGAGAGTGATTTAATAGCTATCTAGCTGAATTCCTGGGATCAGACAAAACTAAGGTCTCCATCTCTTCTTCTCTCTCCTTCAGCTTCTCTGTTGAACATAGATCTTGAGTAAAATAAAATAACTTCCAGAATTCTTGAACTATAAGTAAACCAGTGGTCATCCCTTAAAGAATTAGCCTTCAAATAGTAGGAAAATACATGTATTTTCCTACATACAAAATACATGTATTTTAACCACTTTTTTTTTCTTACTGCTAACTTTTTCTTTGTGACCTTTAGCAGTGGCACAAGTGTATCTTTGTTTATTTCTGTATGTACAGAGAGATAGAGAAACAGATGGACAGTACAAATATCAAGCCCTTGGAGAGATATCTGGCCATTTGTAGCTGGAAGTCAGATTATTTTTTTAAATTCAGAACATTTAGGACAGTTCTAAAACCATAATATTATTAATTTTAATTTGACAGGTGCCCCACCAAATATATCCTGTATATCCTTATATCCTCTATAACTTATAGCATAACACCATGACTTGTTAGGAGAGTCACAAAACTGGAAAATGGGATACCTGAGTTCTAGTTCTTGGTTCTCCAACTGACTAACTGGTCTCTGAGCCCTTAATGTAACACATACTATATATAGCATTCTCAAAGCTGAGAACTTGATCTTGACACACAAATAGTGAGGACACAGTAACTACTCATAAGTGAATGAAGAGAATATTCTATGATTCTAGCTGGTAATCACAAATATTTCTCTGAATCAGAGACAGAGGTGATACACTATTTATATTTGAATACTCATAAATGATAGTATGAAATTTGTGACAGACACTTGGAATTCATTTAGGCATTTTGGAAAGAACTCAATTGACCACTTGCAGATAAATGTCCCTATTAATAAATAGGGACAAAAACTAACATTTTCTCATTAAACTCTTCCTCTCCCCTACCAGCAAGCCTTCAGGAAGATTTCTGACCTCCATTTTACTAAATAAGAAACTAAAATGTCAGAGAAGTCAAGTAGTTTTGCTCAAGTTTACATAGCTAGCAAAGGGAGGAGCCAGAATTTAGCCCAAGACTAACAGATTCCATGGAGACCAATTTTTTCCACTATATTTTGCCACCTCAACATTCCTATATTCACACATATACAAAGGTAAAATATAGCTCCTCAAGGGTAAGGAATGAGTTCTGTCTATCACTGTATTGCTAGTGCCAGCATTTGATGAATAAAAATCTACTGCATAAGGAATTCATGCTCAACAACTCACAGTTTCCCAGCCAGCATTAGAAATGTGCCTTGGACAATGTTTGCTCTTCAGGGTAATTGGACAAGGCTCCATCCAAAAGTAGCTTTGTCTGTTACTCCAGTTTGTCTACAAAGATTATCATTTTCTCTGTGTGCTATGATGTGGGAAAGGTTGGGAAGCACTGCGTAACTTGTCAATGTGAGCAAGGGCAAATTATGTGCTCATCATAGCGCAAGTGATTTCCAGGCTGGGAGAAAGGAAATCCTAAAGTTTGAAAACCACAGCTTGGCCACAGTTGGATGAAAACCAAGCAATGGACACCATGATAATGAGTTGCCTGAATGAGAAGGAATTCTTTGGCGAGGAGAGAAGAAACCCCATACCAAAAGCAAAGAAGGAACAAATAGAACATTAAATCATTCATCAGTGCTGTGGATGGGACTGTGGGCAAGTCAGGGGGTGGGGGATGAAAGTAATGTGAGTGCCCTAGGACTAGAACTCAAATTGTTTTGCTCAAGTGGTAAAAAAAGGTATGATATATCTTAAGAGATCCAAGCCCTTTATGCCATTCTTCAAAATGACAGTAGCTATCATTTATTGTGTATATATGTTAGGCATTTTATATATATACATATATATGTATATACATAAATATATATAATCTCATTTTTTAAAAATCCCACACAACTCTCCAAAGTGCATATTATTGTCCCCATTTACATATCAGGATTCTGAACTTCACAGGGGGGTAAGTAATTTACCTAATACTATTCACCTGGTAAGAAAAGAGTAGCCAGGACTCAAACCCAGTGCATCTAACTCTAAAACTCACGTTCTTCCCACCATGCCTTGCTGCCTCAGCCCACATTAGCTCTATCTGAGAGGCAGATGTTTTCCTTCATCTTTTTTAGCAAACATCTTCCAATGAGAAAAAGTGAGCAAAGACTTACCTAACTCCCAAAGTCCTATTATAGCCTAAAATTAATTGTAGCAGAGTGCTTTGAAAATGCTAGTGCAGCTCCTTGAATGCTAGAGTCTTTGCTGAGATTCTGAGTTCCTGAGATGAAAGACTCTACAGAGCTTCTGTGTCTTACAACAGCCACTTGTGTCTACAGCCATACCACCCTGAACGCGCCCGATCTCGTCTTACAACAGCCACATGTAAGGATTTTGAGAAAAGCAGAGAGCCCCCTCTTTTGGGAGAAGCCCTCAGAATCCTAGGATGATGGGGTAGTAGGAAGACACTTCATGGAAGAGTTGTCTCCCATATAAGATCCTGGTTAACAAAGGGAAGGAAATGGACCTTAAGCTTCCAGAAGTACAAGAATCTTTTATAAAACATGCTGAGCAGAAAAATTAGGTAAAAGAAAGCCTGTGGATTTGAAAGAAAATGAACTGCCTCAGAAAGATCTGAGTGGCATAAATTAATGGAAGGCTAAGAAAAAAAACAAAAACAAAAAAACTGAGGGCCGTTGGGTGGCTGCTTGTTAGTCATCTGTCTTCAGCTCAGGTCATGATCCCAGAGTCCTAGGATCGAATTCCACATCAGGATCCCCACTCCGTGGTGAGTCTGCTTCTCCCTCTGCCCATCACCCTGCTCTCATTCTCTCTCTCGCTCACACATGCACGTACGTGCTCGCTCTCTCTCTCTCTTTCTCTCTCTCTCTCAAATAAATAATTAAATAAATAAATAAAATCCTTTTTTTTCCCCCAAGGGAAAGGAGAAAAATAAACTGAAATTTCCCAAATAAATATTGATGAACAATGAAAAGCACCTACCATTGCCTAGACCACTAGGCCACCAGCTTCTTACAGAGTTATAACTTGACCACAAACCTCAGAAAGCCATCCAAAGAAAAGATTGTTTAAGACAGCAGAGACAGCAGCCTTGTTTTGTTTGGTTTGGTTTGGTCTTGTTTTGTTTTGTTTTTTGTTTTGTTAGCTCTGAGACAAACCCCAGCAGGAGCTCACAAGGAGAGTCAGATTGATTGAACAGTATAGAACTCATTATGTGTATTGGAGAAAGGTAGGACAGACACTAGAAGATGGAAGATGGAAAAGCTTAGAGACAGCCAATGGATATTCAGTTCTCTTGTCAATTTTAATCTTGCTTCCTTGTTTACATCAGAGTATAATTCATTGTGGTCTGATTTCCCACCCTCCATCTCTCATCTTCTTTGCTCTTCCCCTACTTCACTACCTTCCCAAGCCCAAAGTGATATGCCAGTTAGTCTTCACTGTGTAACAAACCATTCCAAATGTTTAGGGACTTAAAACAGCAATGATTTATTTAGTTCACAGTTCTGTGGATTGGTGGGCAATTTGGGCTAGGCTAAGCTGGGTTGTCTGCTGTTCTGGTCTAAACTCATTCATGCTGCTTCTTAGCTAGGTGACTTTGTTTCTGGAGTTAATTGGCTACCAGCAGAGGCCGAGGAGGCAACTGGGCCATTGTTATCCAGCAGGCTAGCCTAGACTTGTTTCTTGAGAACTCAGCAGGGCTCCAGGAGTTAGAAATATGCAAGGCCTCTTGAGACCTAAGCTCAAAACTGGCAGAATTCACTTCCCTCAAATTCTCTTGACCAAACAATTCACAAGTTCAGCCAAATTCAAGGGGGAGGGAAAGAGCCACCATCTCTTCATGGGAGGAGCTACAAAGTTAAATGGCAAAGAGTCATGGATTTAGGGAGGGAAATAATTATGGTCCTTTCCGCAAAATATCTAACATATCTGGAGTTTAGGGGAAAGGGTTACCATTCCTATTCCTGTCCTTGTGCCTTACACTGCTTTCTTTTCCCCATTTTCTACTCAATGATTCATGCAAATTGTTACAAGTTTTTACTTCTTGGATCTGCCAGACTCTTCAGAGATGATCTGGTCTACAAGGTTGTAGACAGCTACCTCTTCTGCTTAGCCTTTGTTTAAATGTCAAATATCATGCTGAGAGAAGGCAAATAACATTAGGAAAAAGACTTCCAGAGCCTTAGGAATCCAGTTTGTGTTTTTTTTTCTAAATTAACAATACAGTTTTCATAGAGTCCAAAACCCAAACCACTCTCATATTCTTGGCACACTATTTGCTCTCAATAGCTTCAAGCTTACTTTTAAATCCTTTGTAATCCTGCTGGAAATCATTAAACAGTGACTCATGGAAGGTCTCTGATGGCCTCCAATAATAATTTTACCATCCACATCAGAAATTTTTTTAAGCTCCATTTAACAAATTTAGTCCATTGCTGAGATTTCTTCTTGGGAGGGTCCCAATTTTTTTCCTTTTTTCCAGAAGGAGCTTCAGGGTCAGTGAGTCCCTGGCACTCAAAACTCTCTAGAGGCCAGCTGCTACAGTCTGATAAACCAAGGTGCCTCCTGGAAAAACAAAACAAAACAAACCAACCACCATTTCTCCTTCTTCTGTCCTTTCCTACATCCTGGAATTTGTTCTAAGATGTCTCTAAAATCTCCCTTACCCATCTCCTGCTTGCAGAGCTTCAGAAAAGGAGATCATTCTCAGCTCAAAGTTGGAGCATACGCTGGGGAATTGAGCTGCTTGAAGCTAGGTCTCCTATATCTGAGTGTCTTACAGACATTGAAAATGCATAGCACCAAGCTCCATAAATTCAAATACCAGTAGAAATTAGTTCAGGTATCCATCACTTTTCAAAAATTTGTGTTATACCACTTTGCTTTTAGGAAAGACCTACATTAGTATCTGTTTTCACTGACTAAAATAAATTTAAAGAGGATTTCACTTTTACAAAAAAGGCAAAAAATGAAAATAGCATTGAGTGTCTGTTTTACAGTGAGCCATTATAGAGCTACCCCAAGCAGCAAGAGATGTATCCCCAACCTCCTTCCCCAGAAACCACACTCAGCATCTCAGCATCAAGCACTACAGCTTTGAACTGTGTCTGTGAGTGTCTGTGCTTCATCTCAATTTATTTTTTGCATCCATAAGCAAGACACATCCTAAGGTATCAGAAAAGTGTAAGAAAGGTTATTTTGTGGCTCTGGAAACACTCAACCATTTTTTTTTCCATATTAATTGATGGTAATTGTTTCTTTCCTTTGCCTCATTTCTGTTTATAAAAGTTTTCATAGGGGCACTCTACTTTCAGATGGCTGGGGAAACCTGTATTTGGGAAGCCTTTCTTTCCTTCTCAGTGTATCTTCACTTCCTTTATGAGTTGTTATCATCTGCCTTTTTGTCCTGGAGGAAGAAGTGACCCTACTCCCTTCCGTGAACAGATCCATCCTGAATTTTTACGTCACCCCATCTACCATGCAAACATCACACCATTAGTATTCTCTCTTCATTCCAGTCTCTCCTCCCTTAAAGCAATGTCCTCATCTTGCAGACATGACCAAGGGTTCCTATTCACAAAATAAACTTTCTTTCAACTTACCTGCTGCCATTTTCTGGCTGCCTATCTACTCTTCACAGTTCTGTTTCTTCACCCCCATCCACAGTTCCACCAACCATAATTTGCTTTCAGCCTCCATCACTCTACTGAGTCAACAATAGACAAATCAAATTACTTCCTCACACCATTTTCTGTAACTGCCTCATTCCTTAAACTCTCACCTTGACTTTGGAGACAGGTATACTCTTCTAATTCTCCTCTTACTTCTCAATCTGCCCTTTCTTAGTTTCTTCCAAAGACCCTGCTTCCTCCACTTTGTCCTTCAATGTTGGCCTTCTTTTCCCATTCAGCTCTTCCTGGGCAAGATTTTTTTCCCCTACCCATCTCACTAGATCATCATTCTAGACATGGCACAGGTTTTTAAACTCAATTCAAATTTTTAAATTCAATTCAAATTCTTAGAAGTCCCACTTTCCTTACCAATGCCCTAACCTTTACTTAGAATTGGCAAGAGTATAAATTCAAGCTATAATCTAATTCAGAAACTCAAAGGATTAGAGCCTGGATATGATTTTCAGCTACATAAATCCTTTGCTATGAGATTCAAAAACAACAACTATTCAGGACAACCTTAGAAATGTCTTGTTCCTCTGGTCATTCATTTAGTTGAGAATTTAAAACCTGAACCTTTTGTTTTTGTTTTTTAAGTTTTCCAGGACCCTTTGAAGCAGTAAGCCAAACCCAAAGGTCTCATATTCTTTATGTGCCCTCCATAATGATTTCTCACAATAGCTACTCACTCACTAGGACTGGTATGGGTAATCATTTAAGTACCTCTTTGGTCATAAACAAAATTGTTCCATCTGGTTTTTTTTTTTTTAAAGATTTATTTATTTATTTATTTATTTGACAGACAGAGATCATAAGTAGGTAGAGAGAGAGGCAGGCGGAGAGAGGGGCGGGGGGAAGCAGGCTCCCTGCTGAGCAGAGAGCCCAATGCGGGGCTCGATCCCAGGACCCTGGGATCATGGCCTGAGCCAAAGGCAGAGGCTTTAACCCACTGAGCCACCCAGGTGCCCCAGAATTGTTTCATCTTTAATAATAACGGGATTCTTACTCCTTTCAAAAATCCAACCTAAACATATATCCATCCTAAATTTCCATTTCCTTGAGGATCTATTTAAAGTGACTGTGTTCAATATAGAGGAATAGTACACATGAATGTTTGGATATCAAAAGAGTAGACTAAAGTAAAGAATGCTAATTCTTTATCCCTACCTTCACTTTTCCCTTTCCTCCTTAGCAACAGAGTCCTGATTTTACTTGGGATGGCAAGCCAGCCAGCTAAATGTCACATTTTCTAGACTCTCCAGAAACTGGGTATGGTCATGTATCTAATGGCCAATAAGACATAAATGGAAAAATTGTTTGGAACTCCTGGGAATCCTGCCATAAGGGAACTAACTCGGCAGGGAAGGATCCTTTCTGCCCTTATGCCTTTCCTCTTTTTTCCAGTCTGCAGTACAGATAAGATGTCTTGCCCACCAGCAACCATCTTAGGGTTATGAGGTGATCTTGAGAATGAAAATTGTGAACTAATGGAGTGGGACAGAAAGATAGACGGTGTCTTTGTTTCTGATACCTGTGTAGCCTAGTTGCCTACTTCCAGATTTCATTTACATGGGAGAAAAATAAAATCTTCACTTATTTGATGTTATATTATATGAATTTTACTGTTATATGCAGCCTAACCTAATTTGAACTGATCTATTCCATAAACATTTCAAGGAAAAAAAAGTGGGGGGCAGATAGAGCCTTGGTAATAAAAGAATGCAGAACTAACAACAGACTTATTCTAACCCAAGATGTCCCTTACTTAAAGTATGACATTTATTACAACCTTTTTCAATAACTCTTTAAGTGAGTTGATTTTATTATCCCCATCTTTCAGTCAAGATAATCCAAGCAAAGAAAATTTAAAGGATCACTTCTGGGATTACAGAACTGTGTGGCAGAAAGGTAAGCAAAACTCAGAGTACATTTGCCTATATGTATAGTCTCTATAATCATCCAATGAAAACACCAAAAATACAAGAAGTGCACCATAATAAGAGCAACAAAACTTCCCTCCCACAGGACTAGGTCTGGTTTAGATGACTTACCAGCTGGGCCCTGTTGCATAAGCTACTTTCTATAAAGACTTGTCAGACAAGTCCCTCTATGGATCGTAAAAAGAAAAAAGTGGATGGCCCTAAAATTTTAGTCTCCCTCCAGCCTTCTTCCTAAGAAGCTGTGGCAGCACTTCTGTTCAGCACATACTTTGGATCTCAACACAACAAAAAGAGTCTGATTAAAGGGTGTGGCTCAACTCTATGAAACTTTTAATCCTTTCCTAACAGAGCTTTTTACCCATTTACTCTGGCTGAAGTAGGGATCATGTATGAAAGATTTGTATTAGAAATATTTGGTGAAAAGGAAGAGAAGTTAGAACTTTACAAATTAGGAATAAGTATAATTAGACCAACTCTGAATATTCCTAAAATTGAAATCAGAAAACCGAAATTGGGCTCATTCTTCCATGCCTGTGACTGTGACTGAATGAATTTTTCAGATCAGGCAAAGTCTGCTTTGACAGCCCCCATTACCCACCCGAATGGATGTTAGGATTCAGCATCCCCTACTGCTTTAGAAGGTTTGAAATATTCAATTGTACATACTTTAGATATATCTGGTCATTGTGACTCCTAAAGGAATAGGCCTTGGTGAATAATAGAAAACATCAAACAAAAAAAATGTTGCTTTCAAGACATGTGTGTCAACAAGTCATTTGATCATAAACTTCCTATTATAAACCAACTCACTGCCACTTCACAGAGGGTTCAGTCTTCTTTCCTGTAGCTCCAAAGCAAAGTCTTCCACAAGAAGATCAAAGAATCCCCAGAAAGGGATCTGGGGTTCTAGGAATGATTAGTCCTTGATGATTCTAGTGTCAGGATTTTTTATCTTACTGGGAAATCTTAGTCAGACTGTTGGCACATTCTTCAGATGAATCAGAAAATGGCCAGCCCATAAATCTGAGTTGCCATAAAAAGTCTTTTTTTGGAAAGTAAAATCTTTTTGGCCATTAAACTAATTGGAAAGAAAGGTCTTCAACAGTCCACTCACTGGAAATAAGAGATTCTTCAATAGTCTTCTTCCTGCCCTGAGCTTCCCATCTGTTGGCCTGCTCAAAACCCTATGCCTTGTCCGCACTGGTCTCTTTGCCTGGGACATCCTGCACTCACCCATTCTTTAACTGGCTACTTTCTACCTGGCTACCCACTTGGTGAATAACCTCTTGCTTCACACATCACTTCCTTCTGGAAGTTTTCTCCAAACATCTCAGACTCAGAGCAATGCATCTCCTCTGATCTCCCTACACTTCTGGTATACCTATGCCATAGCATTTATCACTGTATTAAAATTCACAGGTTAGGAGTGTGAGCTAAGATGGTGGAGTAGTAGGACCCTGGGCTTGCCTCATTTCTTGAACAAAGCTAAGTAAATATTGAATCATTCTGAATAGTCAAGAAATCTATCTGAGGACTGACAGAATAAACTGCAAACTAGAGAGAGAGGAGAGGTCACATCGTGAAAGACAGGAAGTGCAGAGATGTGGTTTGGGGGGAGAAACAGATAGTGGATGCTGTGAAGGGGAGGGAACCCTGGTTTCAGAAAATTATGAGAGAGAGAGGGGAGCACATAGGGGACTGCACGAAGAAAACACTTTCCCAGAGCCATTGACTGGGAAAACAAGAAGGGGGTTGATTTTCATGAGGTTTTACAACCAGCAGGGCTCAAGACAGGAGTTTTAGAGGTCTACAGCCTGGCTGCTGGTGCAGTGCTTCCATATGGAAGTGAGGCAGGTAACCTGGGGGCAGATGGCATTATCTGAGGATCCCCTGGGACACACTGGGAGTGCCAATTTCCCCTTCTTGGAGTGCATCTGAGAGAGGTAACATTGCCTCTCCAGGGACAAAAGAGCTGGCAGGCAACAATACTGTCCACTGCCTCTCAACCTAAGCACAGAAACACCTGCTGAGGGTAGTTAAGCTGGACAATGTCTCTCTACTATGCTTCAGTCCAAACCCCGTGCTCCTGTGCTCTGGTGAAACTACCCTTATCAGTCAAACCTGCATCAGTCCAGCATGGCATGACCCTCCCCCAGAAGACCAACATGGGTCCTTGCCACACCAAGTCCCTAAAGTGTGGAGTTTTAAAACGCAGATGGCTTGCCTGGGATAGAACCCAAAGTGTACTACACTACTGCAGGTGAGCAGACAGCCCAGAGACAGTCAGAGTGATGATATCAATCTGAATGACACCTGGAATGCCCAAGGAGAAATTGATCGCTCTTCTGGGAAGACTTTTCTGACAGCAGCAAGTGCAAACTTCCCTCTCTGGGGACAAAGGAGATAGCTGGTCCCATTTTCCTTCCCTACCCCTCAACATAAAGTATCTTCAGTAAATAGCACAGTGAAAAAACTGGCTGCCTAATGTGCTTACACCAAGCTCCACCCCCTTGGGTTCACCTGGTGCTGCTTTTCTCAGACAAGTGTGCATGAGAACCAGCATAGTGGCCCCCTTCAGGAGACCAGCACAACCAATCCCTGCACACACCAGGTCTACTGACTATAGAGCTCTACAAAGCTTCAGCTCTAATGGAAATAGCATCAGGTCTCTTAACATGCAGATCCAGAGCACATGCAGTCAAAACTCACCACACTCTTGCCAATGTCCAAACACTCTTCATGGCATGCAAAGAGAAACTCTGCAGAAGACTGACCTGAGGGAAAAAGCAGCCAAAATATAGCAGCAGAGTGCACACAGCATACACCAGAGACCCTTACTGAAGTGACAGGTCCTAGACAGCATATGATCTGTTCTTCATAAAGCCCTTACCCTCAGGAGCAAAAAACATAAGACTTCCCTAATACACAGAAGAGAGAGACCTAGACAAAATGCCAAGACAGAGGAATTCATCCCAAAAGGAAGAACTAGAAAAGGTCATCACCAGGAATCTAATCAAAACAGATATAAGAAATATGTCTGATCCAGAATTTAAAGCAACAATCATACAGATACTAACTGGGCTTGAGAAAATCATAGAAGGGACCAGGGAATTCCTTACTACAGAGATAATAGAACTAAAAAATAATTAGGCCAAAACAAAAATGCAATAACTGAGATTTGAAACTGATCAGATGTCATGACCACAAGAATGGAAGAAGTGATAGAGTGATACAGAGATAGAGAAACAAGTGATAGAGGAGATAAAATTATGGAAAATAATGAATCTGCCCAAAAGAAGGAAAGAAAAATATTGGATCTCAAAAGTAGACTTAGGGAACTCAGTAACTCTGTAAAGCATAATAATATTAATATTATAGGAGTTCCAGAAGAAGAGAAGGAAAAGGGAGCAAAAGGTTTCCTTGAGGAAATATAGCTGAAAACCTCCGTAATCTGGGGAAGGGCAGGCATCTAAATCTAGTAGACATAGAGAACTCCATCAAAATCAACAAAAGCAGGCCAACACCAAGAATTATTGTAGTTAAATTGCAAAATATAGAGATAAAGAAAAAATCCTAAAAGCAGCAAGACAAAAGAAGTTCTTAACTTATATGGGAAGACAAATAAGGTTAACAGCAGATCTCTCCACAGAGACTTGGCAAGCCAGAAGAGAGTGACATGATATATTCAACATACTGAATGGGAAAAATATGTAGCCAAGAACACAATATCCAGTAAGGCATGAACTTATGGCCAATTCAGAAGAAAAGGAGGATAAGAGTTTCCCAAACAAACAAAAACTAAAGGAGTTCATGACCACTAAACCAGCTCTGCAAGAAATATCAAAAGGAACTCTGAGTAGGAAAGTCCAAATGCAATAAAGACTAGAAAGAAACAGAGAAAACCTCCAGAAGCAACAATAAAACAAGTAATAAAATGGCACTAAATTCATATCTGTCAATTATTACTCCATATGTAAATGGACTAAATGCTACAATCAAAATACATAGGATGTCAGAATGGATTAAAAAAAAAAAAAACAAAAAATCAAGATGCATCTATATGCTGCCTATAAGAGACCCATTTTAGACCTAAAGACACCTGCAGATTGAAGAGATGGAGAAGTATTTGCCATGCAAATAGACATCAAAAGAAAGCTGGAATAGCAATACTTCTATCAGGCAAACTAGATTTTAAACCAAAGACTGTAATGAGAGATGAAGAAGGGCACTGTATCATAATAAAGGGGTCTCTCCAACAAAAAAATCTAATGAGTATAAATATTTATGCCCCCAACATGGGAGCACCCAAATATATAAAAAATTAATGACAAACATAAAGGAATTCATTAATAATTACACAATAATAATAGGGGACTTTAACACCCCACTTACAACAATGGACAGATCCTCTAAGCAGAAAATCAACAAGGAAACAATGACACCCTGGACCAGATGGACTTAACAGAAATATTCAGAACATTTCATCCTAAAGCAGCAAAATTCACATTCTTTTCAAGTGCACATGGGACATTCTCCAGAATAGGTCACATACTGGGTCACAAATCATGCCTCAACAAGTATAAAAATATTGAGATCATACCATGCATATTTTCAGACCACAATGTTATGAAACCAAAAGAAAAAATTGGAAGGACCACATGTAGGTTAAAGAACATCATACTAAAGAATGAATGGGTCAACCAGGAAATTAAAAAAGAAATTTAAAAATATATGGAAACAATGAAAATGAAAATATCACAATCCAAGACATTTGTGATGCAGCAAAAGTGGTCCTAAGAGGGAAGTATATAGCAATACAGGCCTACATCAAGTAACAAGAAAAATCTCCAGTATACAACCTAACCTTACACATATAGGAGCTAGAAAAAGAACAAATGAAACCGAAAGTCTAAAGAAGGGAAATAATAAAGATTAGAGCAGAAATAAATGATGTAGAAGCAACATAACAACAACAAACCCAGAACAGATCAATGAAAGTAGGAACTGGTTGTTTGAAAAAAATTAACAAAATTTATAAGCCTCTAGCCAGACTTAGCAAAAAGGAAAAAGAAAGGACCCAAATAAATAAAATCACAGATAAGAGAGGAGAAATCACAACCAATACCATGGAAATATAAGCAGCTATAAGAGAGTATTATGAAAAATTATATGCCAAGAAATTGGATAATCTGAAAGAAACGAATAAATTCCTGGAAACATTAACTACAAAAATTGAAAGTGGAAGATATAGAAAACTTTAATAGACTGATAACCAGAAAAGAAATTGAATCAGTAATCAAAAATCTCCCAACAAATAAAAATCCAGGGTAGATGGCTTCCCAGGAGAATTCTATTATTCTATTTAAAGAAGAGTTAATACCTATTCTTCTCAAACTTCTCCAAAAACTAGAAATGGAAGAAAAACTTCCAAACTCTTTCCATGAGACCAACATTATCCTGATTCCAAAACCAGACAAACTCCACTAGAAAAGAGAATTATAGGCCAATAGCCCTGATGAACATGTGTGCAAAATTTCTCAACAACATACAAGAAAATCAAATCCAGCAATATATTAAAAAAATCATTCACCATGATCAAGTGGGATTTATTGTTGGGTCTCAAGAGTGGTTTAATATTTGCAAATCAATGAACATTTTACAACGCGCAAATAAAAGAAAGAATAAAAACCATATGATCCTCTCAAGTGACAAAGTACAGCATCCATTCTTCTTTTTTTCCCTTTTCAAATTTTTATTTAAATTCTAGTTAGTTAATGTATAGTTTAACATTGGTTTCAGGAGTGGAATTTAGTAATTCATCACTTCCATATAATGCCCAGTGCTCAACACAAGTGGCCTCCTTAATACCCATTCACACATTTAGCCCATCCCCACCCACCTCCCTCTACCAACCTTCGGTTTGTTCTTTATCATTAATAGTCGCTCATGGCTTGTTTTCCCCTCTCTACTTTTTTCCTTCGCATATGTTCATCTGGGTTTTTATTTTTTCTTAAATTCCAGATGTGGTGAAATTATGTGTTATTTGTCTCTCTCTGACTTATTTTGCTTAGCTTAATACACTCTAGCTCCATCTACATCATTGCAAATGGCAAGATTTCATTCCTTTTGATGGCTGAGTAATATTCCTGTGTATGTGGTATATATATATACGTATATATGAATATATAAAAGAACATTCCATTGTGTGTATATGTGTACATATATTTGTGTATATATGTATATATATACATATGTGTGTGTATATATATATATATATATATGACCCTTTGAATCTGTGTTTTTGTAACCTTTGGGTAAATACCTAATAGTGCAATTGCTGGGTAATAGATTGATCCTGTTTTTAACTTTTGAGGAACCTCCATATTGTTCCAGAGTTGCTGTACCAGCTTGCATTCCCACCAACAGTGTAAGAGAATTCCCCTTTCTCCATATACTCACCAACATCTGTTGTTTCCTGTGTTGTTCATTTTAGCCATTCTGACAAGTGTGAGGTGTTTTCTTTTTTTTTTTAATTGTAATCAACTTATTTATTTTTTTTTAATTTTTTTATTTTTTATAAACATATATTTTTATCCCCAGGGGTACAGGTCTGTGAATCACCAGGTTTGAGGTGTTTTCTAATTGTGGTTTTGATTTATATTTCCCTGATGCTGAGAGATTTTGGGTATTTTTTTCACATGACTGTTAGCCATCAGGATGTCTTCTTTGGAAAAATTTCTATTTGTGTCTTCTGACAATTTCTTAACTGGATTATTTGCTCTTTGGGTATTGAGTTTGGTAAGTTTTTATATATTTTTTATACTAACCCTTTATCAGACATATTATTTGCAAATATCTTCTATTCTGTAGGTTGCCTTTTAGTTGTATTGATTGTTTCTTTTACTATGTAAAAGCTTTTTATCTTGATAAAGTCCCAATACTTCATTTTTGTTTTTGTTTTCCATGCCTTTGAAAACCTGTCTAGCCAGAAGTTGCCACAGCCAAGGTCAAAGAGGTTGCTGCCTGTGTTCTCTCAGATGTTGATGGGCTCCTATCTCACATTTAGGTCTTTCATCCATTTTGAGTCTATCTTGGTGTATGGTGTGAGAAAGTGAGCCAGTTTCATTCTTCTGCATGTGGTTGTCCAATTTTCCCAACACTGTTTGTTGAAGAAACTGTTTTCCATTGGATATTCTTCCCTGCTTTGTCAAAGATTCATTGACCATAGGAACACCTGGGTGGCTTAGTTGAGCCACTGAATTTTGAGTTCAGCTTAGGTCATGATCTCAGGGTCTTGGGATTGAGCCCTCCATGCTCAATGGGAAGTCTGCTTGAGATTCTCTCTCTCCCCCTGTCCCTTAGCCCTTCCCCTGCCCTACAATCAGTCAATAAATCAATCAATCTATCTTTTTTTTAAATTTTATTTGCTTATTTGACAGAGAGAGAGATCACAAGTAGGCAGAGAGGCAATCAGAGAGAGAGGGGGAAGCAGGCTCCCCACCGAGCAGAGAGCCTGACCTGGGGCTCCCTCTCAGGACCCTGAGATCATGATCTGCAATCAATCTATCTATCTTTTAAAAAAGAAGATTCATTCATTGGCCATATAGTTATGGGTCCACTTCTGGGTTTCCTATTCTGTTCCACTGATCTATATGTCTGTTTTTGTGCCAATACCATACTGTCTTGATCACTACAACTTTGTAATATAGCTTGAAGTCCAGAACTGTGATGCCTCCAGCTTTGCTTTTCTTTTTCAGGATTGCTTTGTCTATTCAGAGTCTTTTGTGATTCTATACATGCCTAGGTGGTAGAAGTGCTATGTGGCATTGCACAGTATAAAGAGTGCTGGGCTATGCATCAGAAAATCTGCCTCAGAGTACATGGTCCTATCCTTATTTACTAGATTACTTAGTCTCTTAGACTCAGTTGTCCCATCTGTAAAATGAGAACTATAATCCCTATTTCATGGGGTAGTTGAAGGATTAAATAAGATAATATAAGTGAAAAGATTTAGCTACACATCCAGTAACCACTTACTAGATGTTACTGAAATGCTATTTTTTTCATTAGTATTAGCTTCAATACATAATATGTCTCTTCTGCTTTGAAGTAGGTTTTATAGCATTACAGGTAAAAGAAGATGTTTCCTTTTTATTCTAAATTTGACTCAATCTAATGGAAATGATTTTTCAAATTCTGTTTTACTATTGCATTTAGTTATTGGGTGGGATTCCCTCCCCCATCCTACTTGCTTCCCACCTTAAAATTTCTTATCCATAACTACAATACCCAAAAGATGGGCAATCCCAGATTCCTCATTTGTAGAATAAAGAGTCAGACTAGAGTACCACTCAACCGCCTTTGATTCATGATCTGTGCACTTCAAGTTTGTGTTCTCTGCTGTATATCTAGGACCTAGAACAGTGTCTGGCATATTGTAGCCCCTCAATAAATACTGCTTGAATGAATACATGCATTAATGGCTGAATTACTCATGTTTAGAATAAGATAATAAACATATTTTTCAGTGTCCTCCATAAATTAATTAATGCTACTCTGGAATTAATAATTTGTTGAGTATACTTTGAATAAGAATCCTCAGAGCAGTAGCTCTCCAAAGACAACAGTTGTTCCATTTGTTCTGCTAAGCTGAGGACAAAATGGTGCTTAGATTTAGAAAAAAAAAAATGAATATTGAGAGTCTATTCACTAGTAAACACCACAGACTTTGCCAAATTGCAGAAATAAAGTGGACACCTGTTCCCTTGACCTTCTCTAACTACTTCCATGGAAGACGCTACTGCCCACAGCCTGTGTGTAGGGTAAAGTATTTATGATGATAAAACAGTCAAGGACAACCAGACATTAGCCGCTTCTAAAAAAACAATTCACAAAGGTTTTTTTCTGTGCTCATACATTGCTTGCTGCCTAAAACATCCTGAATTTGAGAACAAAAGAAGAAAGCAGGAGATACAAGATATAGGACTTCCTTTTCCTTCCCTCTTTTGGGATGGAAGGAAATTTTGACCTCCAGAGAAAAGTTGGTCTCTGCTCCAATGGTCAGGGTGTTCTGCAGTCTCAGCCTTGCAATTTAAGAATCTTTTCTGTTTCATGTTTATTAAGCCCCCAGAAATAAGTTTGAATATAACTCAATAATGCTGTACAATGTAATTTTTCCTCAATCTCATACACAAGAGTTTAGGATCTCAGTATCCAGGAGGCAAATGAGTAGAGCAGTAGGCCTCCACAGCATACCCAACCTCATATTAAAGTCTGCCTTCACTTGTACTCTACCCAGAATGGACAGGAGTTGTATTTAAACGCTGAGTAATTTGTTAGAGGAACAAAGTGCTTTAAGGCACAGGGTTTGGATGAAAGACTACATAAATGCAAGTCCAGAGTCAGTACCTCCTTTTCCTCTGCTAAAAACTTGTGAAAGGCATTTATGCCATCTGAGTCATGAACCTACTCCTGCGTACCAATTCATTTCACCGAATGAGTCCTAATCCCTCATGTTTTGAAGGGTGTAGTCAAGTCATTAGATCTGACTAATGAACCTTTCCAAATCATATACACCATTTAGAGTAAGCCTTGCTAGACCCACACAGTTAAATTACATGTAATTTAATCTCCCAAAGAAGCAGGGAGCTTGAAAAGGTGGGATTCAGCTGTGAGGCAACCACTTAACCACTTTTACTCTATAATCTTGGTGTTTAGTTAACATTTAGGAAAGAAGTTAACGTTTCGGAAAAAGAATAGGTATGCAAATCATCCAAACCTGCCCAGTAGGTTGGAAACTGGTAGGTGTGAACATGAAGTATATGATTTTCACAACTTTAACTGAAATAATTTACATTTTTGCAATGTTGTGACCACTGTACATAAATAAAGTGCCCTATCTAATGGCTTCTCAGCTACAAAGAATATAGGCAAAACTTTTACTTCATTTTGAAAACATGCCACAAAGTGTATACTATACGAAATTCATTTTCTTCTAAGTACAAAGCCATGGATTAGACACTGTGGGGGATCCAAAGTCAGGTCCATCATGGTCCCTTTTCTCTAAGAGTCCATATTGTAGTGGAAGATGGATACTACAGAAGGCATAATGGAGTAAGAGTCCACTGAAGAAGATAGTTATTTCTGTAGAAGGTAGGAGGAAGGAGATCTTAATTCTGATTAGCAGATCAAGGAAGGTGACAGGAAATGGACCTAAAGGATGAGGAAGATTTGATTGGGTGAGGGTGAGGGTGAGGATGATGACATTCCAGGAAGATGAAATAATAATAGCAATAGCATGGAGGCATGAAACTCTTACAATGCAGAAAGTATATAATTATATCAACTCCTAAATCCCATTTATATGTCCTATCTATGCTCTGCTCAGAGCACAAAATTCTTGAGAAAAAAAATATATAATGCTGCTTCTCCTTCTGTACTCTAAAGGTACATGATGAATCTCCAAGTACCTATTTTCATAGTCATTGTCAGAAGAAACTAAATAGAATCTTGGGCACCTGGGTGGCTCAGTGGGTTAAGCCTCTGCCTTCAGCTTGGGTCATGATCCCCGGGTCCTGGGATTGAGGCCCACATTGGGCTCTCTGCTCAGTGGGGAGCCTGCTTCCTCTGCCCCCACCCCCCGCCTGCCTCTTTGCCTACTTGTGATCTCTCTCTGTCAAATAAATGAATAAAATCTTTATAAATAAATAAATAGTATCTTTATTACTCCATACCCAGACCATAATACAGTAGTCCCTTCCTTATCTGAGGTTTTGTTTTCCATGGATTCAGTTAGCCCATGGTCAACCACCATACAGAAACAAATGATCCTCCTACATACAATCAGAAGGTCAATAGTAGCCTAATACTACATCACAATGCCTACATCATTCACCTTACTTCATCTCATTACAGACATTTTATCATTTCACATCATCACAAGAAGCGGGATGAGTTCAGTACAGTAAGACATTTTGAGAAAGAAGGAGAGAGACCATATTCACATAATTTTTATTACAGCATATTATTATTTTGTACTATTTTATGTTGTTAATCTCTTACTTTGGCTAACTTATAAATTAAACTTTATCATAGGTATGTCTGCATAGGAAAAAACATAAGTATATATAGGATTTAGTTCTATCAATGGTTCCAGGCATCCACTGGAGATCTGGGAATGTATTTCCCACAGATAAGGGGGGAACTGCTGAAGCCCCTAACTGTCTTCTCTGCCATTGGTTTTCAGTTTCCAATCCATTCTGCATAATAAGGCCTTATGCTCTATTAATCTTCTAAAAGATGCATTTCTTCCAGTAAAAAGAAGTCAGAGAGTAAAAGAACATGTAATACTTTTCTAGGATATCCTAATGTTCATAAGATAAAGCCTGAACTCCTCAGCTTGGACTTCAAATCTTTCCTTGATCTGGTTTCAATCACTCATTCTATCTTAATCTTCTGCTAATCCCCATATACAAGCATTGTAGCATCTTATCACTTATCGTCTTATCACTAAACCACACAGAACCCAGGGACTTAAAAAGGAGAAAATTCTGCTAGGATTGACTAGAGTCAAGGAAGGGAGTGATGTTGCTTCCAGCAGCAAGACTCTGGATGCTGTGTGTGGGTATATGTGTGTGTGTGTGTGTGTGTGTGTGTGACAGAGAGAGATTGAGAGAGAGAGAGAGAGCGGGAGAGAGAGGGAAGAAGGCGGGGTTGGGGAGGAGAGATGCTAGGAAAATGCTTATGATGAGAAAAAAGAATGCTGTTTTATCTCAGTGAAAATTGCATTTCAAATCTGAACTTTAAAAGTAAAAATCAAAATAAAATTTTAATAAGATGTTAACTCACATAGCATTTGGTCTGTGATCCTCTTACATGACTATTTAAAATGATCACTTATTTATTCATTCTCTAAATACTGACTGAGTGCTCACACTGTCCCAGGCACTGATCTAAGTCTAAGCCCTTGGTAAGACAGCAGTAAACATGGCAGAAGTGGCCATTCAGAGTTTACTAAAAACTAAAATGTAATACTAAAATGAAGTGATTAGGCCAGAAGATCTGTCTGTGATGTGCACTCACACTACACTCCAATTCAGCAGAGCAGTGACTAGAGACTCCTAGGTAACCAGGTAGAGCAATAAAAAACAGATGTTCCCCAATTGTCTATCATGTTTTGCTTGCCCTTCTGAAGCGAGTGATGATTATAAACACTGCTGAAATTCAAACGAGGATGACTTGACCTATTTTCTTATTAATGGTCTCTTACAACAAATTACTTTCAGTTTTTTCTGACATATTTTCAATTGTATCTTTAAATAAGAGTAACATACCCAACTGCACAAGAATTTCAGCTTTACAGAAATTAAGTGCTTTAGTAAAGATCTGTTTGGTTGATAATACCAGAAGTCGACTTGTGCTAGGTTAATTAATTGAAAAAGAAAATGTATTCCAAGGTTACAGGGGTAATTCACAAATTCCAGAAACATGAAAGCAGTCAGGCTTCCAAAGGGTCTAGAACAAAGACCCATTGGGAACACAGACAGTACTCCCCTTCCATTTCTCCTCCTTCTCTCTCTCAGTACATTTGTTTCTTCTGTCTCTTCAGACCATCTTTCTCTAGGTACTTCCCCACTGCTCAAGTTTCACCACCTCATTTGCAGTCATAAAGAAAAAAGAACCTAACCGGCACAACTTCAATTGCCCTGTCCCAACTAACACTGACAAGGAATTGGTATCTGTAACACAACCATGGCTGCCAGGGTCCTGTCACTCTGAGAGACTTTATGATCAGGGAAGATCATCATAGAGGTGTCTGCTGTCCCAGGAAAGTGTATACAAGATTCCACAGCCCCACCTTGCACTGAGAAATTCCTTTCAAGATTCTATTCCTCTGCTAGAGATCAATGGAAAGAAAAGGGGAAATAACCTTTGACAATTAAACCCAAGAACCATTTCCATTCAAATTTTAAGTTACACTAGAGCAGTGGTTCCCACATACTTCAAACTTTTAAACCCATTAAATGTTAACATAAATATATATTTATGCAAAAATAATTATATATTCTAAAACAAAAGAAATTATTTACTGAGGAGACTAGAATTGCTTTATCTTTTTGTAGATCTCCTTTGATGTCTAACTTTATAGACTGCAGACATATTCTCACATTTCCTTCTGCTTTCAATCTAATATGATATCACACCATATACTCTTTGGAAAACTCCAATGTATACTCCTCAGATAAATATTTTAAAGAAATAAATAATATCTTCATCTTAATATGGAAATAGGTTTGACCACACATGCACCTGAAAAGGTATCAGTGACCTCCAGGGATCTCCAGGCCACACCTTGAAAATTGCCACACAATAGATTATCTACTGTCTGCTTGTAAGTAGACATTTAAATTAAAGCAAATTTCATAGGAGTAACTTCTTGCTGTCTCCATATAAACTGGCTCATTCAATTCAGTTTTCTACATTAGCCATATTATTTTGATTAATTTGATTAATTTGATTAATTTGATAAATTTTACCAGTAAATAAATAGTAGGATATGGCAGTTACTGAAGAGAACTTTACAGAAGGACAGACCTAAAATTACAACCTAGGTCCTCTACATTATATGTGACATCAGCCAAATCATGTAAGACTTGGTGTCCCCATTTTTAAAAAAGCATACTAATGATACTTGTGGGGTATGAGAATAGAATAAGATAGTATAATAAAATCTTTAGCTTCATGCACAACATATCATGTTAGCTGTTTTTATTATTTTTGTTACTTGGAATATTTGTACTCACAACCTTTTAAAGATGAATCTCTTTTTATAAACCTGGAGAATTAAATTCACGAGTGATGATTTGTGTCTTGTATCCTAGGTGTCCTTACCCCACAAGAATAAATGCCAATAAGATGGCTTTTAGGCACACAGTGATTCTGGAGGAAATGAGGTCATCTTCCATCCATATGGCTGGTCTCACTAGGACAGTATGGAAAATGCCTTCAAGTGGGTTGGCAAAATTAAAATATCTACGAGCATAGTTATAATAATACTGGTTCTCTTCTCAAACTTTTATTTTCTACCTTGATCCAAATGATTTGTTTCTTGTAGCCCTAACAGAAATTTCCTTTGGTAAAAAGAAAGGAGGAAAAAAAAGGCTTTCTGATTGGTTATTTGAAAATCCAATTCCATCATATCTTTCATCTTCATCTGTTCCATATTGACAGAAAACAAGAGAATGAGAGGGATGTTAAAATTTTCTTACGAGGTCCATGTGGCTCTATCAAGCCCATATAAAATAACTATTTAAGAAAATGGAAGTCCCACAATAACACATTATATGCAAATTGAATTTAAATAAAAATAAACTAATTAAAATAAAGACTACAAGTAAATGAAAAGGAAAGGGAGCCCCATCACTGTCCTCTGGCTTACCCTAAACTGTCTTCCCTCATGTCACCCTCATTTTGTAACTTTTGTCAAGGACACAAAATACATAAGTTATTTAATTCTTTTTATCCAATGCCAATATATTTTTACAAAATGAAACAAAAACCTATTTCCTTGGAGCACATGCTGGGTGGCCAAAGACAACAAATGTCTTTTTTTAAGAGGCAATCCATTTGTAGAAGCAATAAAGGAAGAGGGTAAGACATTGTCTTATGTAGCCACTAGTAAATTTTATCCAGCTCTACTCCCACTGTATCCTGCCAAACTGTGACCCAGGGTCTGGGACCTAACATGCCATGATAAAGAGCCAGGATATAACTCAGTTAACTGGCGAGTAATGATGAGTGGATTTGAAGAAAATCCTTGTCTTTAGTTATCTTTTTACCCCAAAGTTGTTTCCCAGATACTTCATAAGGAAAAATTTAGATTTCTTTTCACTCTATAATCTCCAAACACAACTAAAAATCAATGCCCTTTGCTTAATTTTAATGAGGAAATGTAACAAGACATCAATCCAGAATTACATAAACCAGAACAACATTTTTTTAAAAATTTAGAAGCATAGCAAAGCACATACTGATAACTAATGAAAGCTTTCATGTTTGGATCAAATAATAAAATGTTTATTTACATGTATCAGAAAATTTACACCTTTCATAAAGCTAAAAGTCTCACATTTTTGTTAGATACTTTTTGTAATTTGGAGTATACAACTTTTTCAAGCTTCTCATAGGTCAATCATTTGTCAAGATAATGTAGGTATAGGACCTGGAAAAAACTTACTAGTGGCCACTTCAGAGAATGTCTTATCCTCTTCTTTTGCAAATGGATTACCTCTTGTGAATGACATTTGTTGTCTTTGGCCACACAGCATGTGCTTCAAAGAAATCGTTTACTGTTTCATTATATAAGAAAATACTGGGGGGGGCACCTATGTGGCTCAGTCATTTAAGCATCTGCCTTCAGCTCAGGTCATGATCTCAGGGTCCTGGGATCTAGCCTCATATTGGGCTCCCTACTCTGCAGTGAGCCTGCTTGCTTCCCCCTCTTCCTCTTCCTGCCACTCTCCGTGCCTGTGCTCTCTATCAAATAAATAAATATAATCTTTAAAAGAAAAGAAAATACTGGTGTTGGGTAAAGAAAATTAAATAACATGTATTTGAGTTCTCAAAAATATTATTTTATTATATATTATTTACTAATAATATTTATTTTATTAATAAATTATATTTATCATATATTATAATACTTGTTTTTTATTGCTTGTTAAAATTCTAATCATTTAAAAATTTGGAATTAATATTCAAGCTTCTATAAAATATAATATAAATAATTGTCTTATATTAATAAGAAGGTCTTGAAGGGGAGTCTAATTAGGAAATGTGATCTTTAAAAGCAAGGGATCTAGAGCTGCCCACAAATCCTTGTCTCCCAGGTAAGTTTAACCATGTTGAAATATCAGGTTGAGAGCATTAGCATCTCAGAATTTATTACTGAGCAGAGATATTCAGTTACTTAGCATCCTCTTTCCCTGTGGCTTAGCAACAGTACCTTAACAGTACTAACCTTAGTGTTCCAAGAGGACCTATGTACTCATCAATCAAATGGAATGATAAATTAACCAAGGAAAACATTATAGTTTTTTTTAACAGGATGATGTTCTATAATGTGGAGAAAATTAAAATGGAATTTTTTAAAGCCCATAAACATTTATTTTTGGTCTCTTTGGAAAAGAAAGATAAGGAGAATCTTTCTGAGATCATGCCCTAGAATAATGAAAATTCTCTATTTTTTAGGCCCAACTCTACTCTTTTACCATAGTTTTCTACAAAGTTTAGTATCTATTTTAGCATCCGTGCTTTGCACAAATTAATATAAAGAAGATTCTGGAGGATGAAGTCTAGAAGTAGGCAAAGAAAGAAGAGTTTATATTTTTCCAAGGAAATAGAAAAAAAATCACTGGAAAAAGATTATTGAATTTTTTCAGTTTCAAACTTTTTTCTGTGGAAACTATCCAGTTCTCAAAGAAACATTCCTCAGATTCTTGTACCTACAGCATATTTATTAAATCATTATTTTAAGACTACTGTACTTTTTTAAAAAAAATATTTTATTTACTTATTTGAGAGAGTAAGAGTTAGAGAGAGAGCGTACACAGAGAGAGAGGTAGAGATAGAAGTAGGCTCCCTGCTGAGCAGGGAGCCCAATATGAGACTCCATCCCAGGCCCCCAGAATCACAACCCAAGCTGAAGGCAGACGCCTAACTGACTGAGCCACCTGGGTGTCCAACTACTGTACTTTTATTATTACTATTAATTATCTTTAAATGCTGGAAGCTCTTTTACTACATGGAGCACTGGGTGTGGTACATAAACAATGAATCTTGAAACACTGAAAAAATAAAATTTTTTTAAAAAGCAGCTTAGGACCGCTTTCCTTAGACAAGAAATTATAAATTAATTATAATGCACATAGTCTTATATTACTCACATGGAAAATACATCACTAGACACATGGACATGTTAAAATCAGAAAACCTTTATCAAATACATTTTTGACTAAGTAACAAAACTTTGATAAGACAGTTTCTTCTGTCAAATTTAATATTATGTTTCAAATGTATACATGTGCTTATAGTCAACTTGAATTCTTTTTAGAATGAGGTTTAATTTATTACTGGAAGCATTTCTGATGCTGAACTAAACATTGCTTACCAGTGGCTTTACCATACTATTTTAATAAAACAAATAAGGAATCAACCCATAAAATCATTAGGCAACAATAGATAATAAGGTTCCATTTCTAGAAATAGCAGAGTAGCTCATACTAGATCAATCTTCTAAAAATAACAATTATAAACTTTGGGCAAAACACAAAAACAACACCTGAAGCCATTTAAGAGTGGCCAAAAGTACACAGAAACTGCAGGTGATCATCATTTAGAGGAAAAGTATGACACTGGAAAATTGACCATTTTTCTGTTTTTTTTTACCTGTTCTTTTCTGTTCTTTTACCTGAAGCAGTCCCCAGTTGATACCAGAGAAAGCTGGCTAAGATTTTATAGAAAACTTACTGGCTAAGAAATCAGAAGACAAGGGTGCCCGGGTGGCACAATCCATTGAGCACCCAAATCTTGGCTTCAGCTGGGGTCCTGATCTCAGGGTCGTGAGATGGAGCCCCATGTCAGGCTCCATGCTGAGTGCAGAGCCTGCTTGAGATTCTCTCTCCCTCTCCCTCTGCCTCATCTACTCATTCTCTCTCTCTCTCTCTCTCTCTCCCTCTCTCTCTCTCTCTCTCTCTCTCTGTAAGACAAACTAATAAAACTTTTCAAAAAATAAAAGTTAATAAAAATTTTAAAAACAAGTCAGAAGACAAAATCCAGGGAAGTGGCGGATGGAAAGTGAAGGGAGAAATACTGGAAAGCAGAGAGCTACAGAGAGGAAGCCCCAAATTCTATGAATAAATTTTGCCCAAATCTCCAGCCAACCCTAAGCTGAGCATATGTTGGGCAAATACCAAAAAACCCAGAGAAGGTTAAAAGACCTAAACAGAAATTTTAGTTGCTACAAAGCACAGGGGAATTTATAATTTATGATCAGCCAGGTTAATTGCCTGCAGAGACAAAAAAGCAATACCATTTATGATAAGATATCAGAACCCAGAGTCCCTAAAACACACTCTTCACAATATACACGATATGCATGATATAATCCATAATTACTAGGCATAGAAGAAAGAAGAAAATATGACTCAAATGAAAGAGAAGTGGGAAGCATGGTTGGCTCAGTCAGTTAAGCATCTGCCTTTGGCTCAGGTCATGATCCCAGGGACCTGGAATCGAGTCCTGCATCAGGCTTCCCTGTGGGAAGCCTGCTTCTCCTTCTGACTGCCACTTCCCCTTCTTGTGCTCTCTCTCTCTCTGACAAATAAAGAAATAAAATTAAAATTAAAAAAAGAAGAAGAAGCAGCCCTATTGTTTAAAAAAAAAAAAAAGAGAGAGAGAGAGGGAGAGGATGGTTGGGTTATGGACATTGGGGAAGGTATGTGCTATGGTGAGTGTTGTGAAGTGTGTAAACCTGGTGATTCACAGACCTGTACCCCTGGGGCTAATAATACATTATATATTAATAAAAATTTAAAAAAGAAAAATTACAGTCATTAGAAATCAACCCCAAGGTGACTTGGATGATACAATTAACAAATAAAGGTTTTAAAACAACCATTATGATTATGCTCAAATATCTGAAAGAAATACACTCATAATGAATGAATAAATAGAAAATCACAATAGAGAAAAAGTTATTATAAAAGAATCAAATGGAAGCTTCCTGGGTGGCTCAGCTGCTTAAGCGTCCAACTCTTGATTTCGGCTCAGGTCATGATCCCACAGTCCTAGGATAGAACCCTGCATTGCTCTCCCTGCTCATCGGGCAGTCTGTTTCTCCCTCTACCTCTGCCCCTCCTCCTGACTCATGTGCACTCTTCCTCTCTCTCAAATAAATAAATGAAATTTTAAAAAAAAAATTTTATATGAACATTGGGGTACATATAGCCCTTCTTTTCACTATATCTGTATCTTTAGGGTAAATACCCAATAGTGCAATTGCAGGGTCATAGGGTAGCTCTATTTTTAATTTTTTGAGGGATCTCCACAGTTTTCCAAAGTGGCTGCACCAACTTACATTCCCACCAACAGTGTAAGAGATTCTCCACATCCTCTCTAACACTTGCTATTTGCTATCCTGTTGGGTTTGGCCATTCTAACTGGTGTAAGGTGGTATCTCAGTGTGGTTTTGATTTGAATTTCCATGATGGCTAGTGATGATAAACATTTTCTCATGTGTCTGTTAGCCATTTTTATGTCTTCTTTGGAGAAGTGTCTGTTCATGTCTTCTGCCCATTTTTTGACATAATTATCTGTTCTTTTGGGTGTTGAGTTTGAGAAGTTCCTTATAGATCTTGGATATCAGCCCTTTGTCTGTAGTGTTATTTGCGAATATCTCCTCCCATTCTATGAGTTGCATCTTTGTTCACTCTCTCCTTTGCTGTGCAGAAGCTTTTGATCTCAATGAAGTCCCAAAAGTTCATTTTCACTTTTGTTTCCTTTGCCTTTGGAGATGTGTCTTGAAAGAAGTTGCCGTGGCCGATGTCGAAGAGGTTACTGCCTATGTTCTCTTCTAGAATTTTGATAAATGTTTGCCTCACGTTGAGGTCTTTTATCCATTTCAAGTTTATCTTTGTGTATGGTGTGAGAGAATGGTTGAGTTTCATTCTTCTATACATAGCTGTCTTATTTTCCCAGCACCCTTTATTGAAGAGACTGTCTTTTTTCCCACTGGATATTTTTTCTTGCTTTGTCAGAGATTATTTGACCGTACAGTTGAGGGTCTATATCTGGACTCTCTACTCTGTTGCATTGGTCTATGTGTCTGTTTTTTGTGCCAGTATCATGCTGTCTTGGTGATCACAGCTTTGTAGTAAAGCTTGAAATCAGGCAGTGTGATGCCCCCAACTTTGTTTTTCTTTTTCAACATTTCCTTAGTGATTCAGGGTCTTTTCTGGTTTCATGCAAATTTTAGGATTGTTTGTTCTAGAGTTTTGAAGAATGCCAGTGGAATTTTGATCAGGTTAGCATTGAAAGTATAGATTGCTCTGGGCAGCATAGACATTTTAACAATGTTTATGCTTTCGATCCATGAGTATGGAATGCTTTTCCATCTTTTTGTGTCTTTCATGAGTGTTCTTTCTTTCATGAGTGTTCTGTAGTTCAGTTCCTCAAGTACAGATCCTTTACCTCTTTGGTTAGGTTTATTCCAAGGTATCTTATAGTTCTTGGTGCTAAAGTAAATGGAACCAATTCTCTAATTTCCCTTTCTATATTTTCATTGCTAGTGTGTAAGAAAGCAGCCTATTTCTGTACATTGATTTTGTATCTTGCCACATTACTGAATTGCTGTATGAGTTCTAGTAGTTTGAGTGTGGAGTCTTTTCCATATAAAGTATCATGTCATCTGTGAAGAGAGAGAGTTTGACTTCTTCTTTGCCAATTTGAATACCTTTTTTTTCTTTTTGTTGCCTGATTGCTGTTGCTAGAACTTCAAGAACTGTATCGAATAACAGTGGCAAGAGTGGGTATCCTTGTGTTCCTGATCTCAATGGGAAGGTTGTTGGCTTTTCCCCATTGAGAATGATATTTGCTGTGGGTTTTTCATAGATAGATTTTATGAAGTTGAGGAATGTTCCCTCTATCCCTATACTTTGAAGAGGTATAATCAGAAACAGATGCTGTATTTTGTCAAATACTTTTTCTGCATCAATTGAGAGGACCATGTGGTTCTTCTTTCTTCTCTTACTGATTTGTTCTATAACATTGATTGATTTGTGAATGTTGAACCACACTTGGATCCCATGGATAAATCCCACCTGGTCATGGTGAATAATCTTTTTAATATACTGTTGGATCCTATTAGCTAGGATCTTGTTGAGAATCTTGGCATCCATATTCATCAGGGATATTGGTCTGAAATTCTCCTTTTTTATTAATTATTTTTATTAACATATAATGTATTATTTGCCCCAGGGGTACAGGTCTGTGAATCGTCAGGCTTACACACTTCACAGCACTCACCCTTTCACCTACCCTCCCCAATGTCTATAACCTAATCATCCTCTCCATACGCCCCTTCCCCCAGCAACCTTCAGTTTGTTTTGTGAGTTTAAGAGTCTCTTATGGTTTGTCTCCCTCCCGATCCCATCTTGTTTCGTTTCTACCTTCCCTACCTTCCAGACACCCCACACTGCCTCTAAAATTCCTTGTATCAGGGAGATCATAGGATAATTGTCTTCTCTGATTGACTTGCTTTGCTCAGCGTAATACCCTCTAATTCCATCCATGTTGTTGCAAATGGCAAGATTTCATTTCTTCTGATACCACATCTTCTTATCCATTTATCTGTTGATGGACATCTAGGTTCTTTCCATAGTTTGGCTATTGTGGACACTGCTGCTATAAACATTCAGGTGCATGTGCCCCTTCGGATCACTATATTTGTATCTTAGGGTAAATACCCAGTAGTGCAATTGCTGGGTCATAGGGTAGCTCTATTTTCAGCTTTTTGAGGAAACTCCATGCTGTTTTCCAGAGTGGCTGCATCAGCTTTCATTCCCACCAACAGTGTAGGAGGGTTCCCCTTTCGCCACATCCTCACCAACATCTGTCATTTCCTGACTTGTTAATTTTAGCCATTCTGACTGGTGTGAGGTGGGATCTCATTGCGGTTTTGATTTTTATTTCCCTGATGCTCAGTGATGTTGAGGATTTTTTCATCTGTCTGTTGGCCATCTGGATGTCTCCTTTGCAGAAATGTCTGTTCATGTCCTCTTCCCATTTCCTGATTGGATTATTTGTTTTTTGGGTGTTGAGTTTTAAAAGTTCTTTATAGATTTTGGATACTAGCCCTTTATCTGATATGTCATTTGCGAATATCTTCTCCCATTCTGTCAGTTGCCTTTTGGTTTTTTTGACTGTTTCCTTTACTGTGCAAAAGATTTTGATCTTGATGAAGTCTCAATAGTTCATTTTTGCCCTTGCTTCCCTTGCCTTTGGTGATGTTTCTAGGAAGAAGTTACTGCGGCTGAGATTGAAGAGGTTGCTGCCAGTGTTCTCCTCAGGGATTCTAATGGATTTCTATCTCACATTGAGGTCTTTCATACATTTTGAGTCTATTTTTGTGTGTGATGTAAGGAAATGATCCAATTTCATTTTTCTGCATGTGGCTGTCCAATTTTCCCAATACCATTGTTGAAGAGACTGTCTTTTTTCCACTGAATATTTTTTCCTGCTTTGTCGAAGATTAGTTAACCATAGAGTTGAGGGTCTATTTCTGGACTCTTTATTCTGTTCCATTGATCTATGTGTCTGTTTTTGTGCCAGTACCATACTGTCTTGATGATGACACCTTTGTAATAGAGCTTGTAGTCTGGAATTGTGATGCCACCAACTTTGGCTTTCTTTTTAAACATTCCTCTGGCTATTCAGGGTCTTTTCTGGTTCCATATAAATTTTAGGATTATTTGTTCCATTTTTTTGAAAAAATTGATGGTATTTTGATAGGGATTGCATTAAATGTGTAGATTGCTTTAGGTAGCATAGACATTTTCACAATATTTGTTCTTCCAATCCATGAACATGGAACATTTTTCCATTTCTTTGTGTCTTCCTCAATTTCTTTCATGAGTACTTTATAGTTTACAAAGTATAGATTCTTAGCCTCTTTGGTTAGGTTTATTCCTAGGTATCTTATGGTTTTGGGTGCAATTGTAAATGAGATCAACTCTTTAATTTCTCTTCTTCTGTCTTGTTGCTGGTGTATAGAAATGCAATTGATTTCTGTGTGTTGATTTTTGAGATTCTTCTTCTGGTGGGGTTTTTGCCTGGTTTGGGGATCAAGGTAATGTTGGCTTCATAGAAAGAGTCTGGAAGTTTTCCCTTCATTTCTGTTTTTTGAAACACCTTCAGGAGAATAGGTATTATTTCTTCTTTGAATGTTTGATAGAATTTCCCAGGGAATCTGTCAGGTCCTGGGCTCTTGTTTTTTGGGAGGTTTTTGATCACTGCTTCAATACTGTTACTAGATATTGGTCTATTCAGGTTGTCGATTTCTTCCTGTTTCAGTCTTGGAAGTCTGTAGATTTCTTCTAGGTTGCCTAAATTATTGGCGTATAACTGTTGATAATAATTTCTGATGATTGTTTCTATTTCCTTGGTGTTAGTCATGATCTCTCCCCTTTCATTCATAATTTTATTAATTTGGGTCCTCTCTCTTTTCTTTTGGACTAGTCTGGCCAGTGATTTTTTTATCTTATTAATTCTTTCAAAGAACCAGCTTCTAGTTTCATTGATGTGTTCCACTTTATCTCTAGTTTCTAACTCTTTGATCTCTGCTCTAATCTTAATTATTTCTCTTCTTATACGTGGGGTTGGCTTAATTTGTACCCCAGTGTCCACACCAGTAATGACCACAATTGCCAAACTTTGGAAAGAGCCAAGATGCCTTCAAGAGATGAATGGATAAAGAAGATGTGGTCCATATATAAATGGAATATTGCGCAGCCATTAGAAAGGACCCAACTTTTGTATCAACATGGATGGGCCTGGAGGAGATTATGCTGAGTGAAATAAGTTAAGCAGAGGAAGCCAATCATCATATGGTTTCACCTACTTGTGGAGCATAAGGAATAACATGGAAGACATTAGGAGAAGGAATGGAAAAGTGAATTGGGGGAAATAGGACAGGAAGGTAAAGCATGAGAGACTATGGACTCTGGAAAACAAACGGAAGGTTTGTTTCTCAGAGTGGGGTGGGGGAATGGGTGAGTCTGATGGTGGGTATTAAGGAGGGCACGTATTGCGTGGAGCACTGGGTGTGGTGCATAGGCAATGAATCTTGGAACCCTGAAAAAATAAGATAAAAAATGTTTTAAATGATAAATATAAAAAACATTCTTCTCTTATTTTCTTTAAAATACATATCACTATTTAAAATAGAAATGATGGCATTGTATTGTGGGGTTTTTTTCACATATACACATGATATGTATGATACCTGTCGCATAAAGGAGGAAGTCGGGGATAAAGGCACAGATGATCAGTTCAAAGAGAAACTTCTTGACAGTCTTTTCTTTAAGTCAACGTGCAAGTTCCATTATGTAAAGTGCACAGATCTAAGCTCACAGCTGGATGAATTTTTACATATGCATTCACCCATGTAACCACCCATCAAGATCAAAATTTAAAACATTCAAGCCACCCAGAAGGTTTCCTCATGTCCTCACCCATTTGATACCACTCTCCTCACCTCTATCACTACAGAATGGTTATACCTGTCCTGACATCCATTTTTCCCGTTTCCTTTTCCTAGCTCTGAATGCTCTGTTCTCTGCTTGGTGCCTTTAAGGCTGCTTTGATTGGCACCTTGTCAAAGGAACCTTGGAGGAATATGTGTACATATTCCTCAAAGCTAGAAGAATAGATGAATTAATTTCTGAAACAGGAGGCATGGCACCAAAGAAGACAAAAGAATGTGGCAGGAGAAGAATGGGAATACTTCCTTGAACATGCCCTGCTTACCAACTCCGTGGAATGAAAACAAACACCACTTCTTTCCCATTAAAACTCCACTTTCCCCACCAAGCCTATAAACAGCCAGAGTCTGACTGTGATGATGTCTAAGGGCTCCCAGTACCAACTTTCTCTGATTTTACAGCCTCTGCCTGTGAGCTTCAAAGCTCTTCCCCAGAGCTATTCCAGGAGCACGGAGTGCCTGCGGCAGCAAGGACACCCTCACTCCAAGTCCCAGAACTTGCTAATGATGACGGTGTTGGCCTTGAGTGGAGGGTTGCTGATTAGAAGACAGTAGGTGGGAAAGGCTGCAAGCTCTGAAGATAAGTTAATTAATTATTTCAGTGTGTGCAATTATGCAAACATCAAAAGCCAGTGGTGAGAAGGGCTCTTTGATCTCTGGTTCAGTACCCTTTCAAGTTGTTCCCTTTATGCTTCTTTCTTCTTGCTTCTCCCCCCCTCCCTTGATTTCTAGGGAGAATTCTAATAAGAGGGACCTCCTGCTCCATCCACCCACCCAGTGGTGAGCAGGAGAGGGATTGGAACACCGTCTTGAATACACAGTTAGCTCCCTGCATCTATCTCAGCATTGTCAAAGCCTCCTATCCCCAGCTTCATAAACTGAGATCACACTTTTCTTTTAGAGGAGCTCATTTATGCACTAAGAGAGCTGTATGAGAATGTTCTCAGCAGCATTCTTATATAAGCCAAAAATCTAGAAACAGCTCAAATATCCAGCAACAGCAGAATAATATACCATGTGTCATGTATCAGAATACTATATATCCATGAAAATGGACAAACCACCACTCCATGTAAACATATGGACACATCTCACCAACAACATATTGGGTGAAAGAAACCAGGAGGGAAACAATACATGCTGCATCATCCCATTTATATAAATTTCAAAGCATAGAAGACAAAGTTATAGTGTTTCTAGATAAATAGGTGGCAAAGCATAAAAAGAAGCAAGGAAATAATTAGCATTAAGATCTGGGAGGAGGGAGGAGTGTTGCCAGGAGGGGCATATGGAGGAGGGGTGTGTTTCTGGAAGCTAAAAAATGGTCTATTTCTTGATCTGAGTGTTGGTTACCTGGGTGTTCTCTTCATTATGCTGTACATTTTTTTTTCTGATCTTTTCAGTAACTGTACGACTCTTCACGGTTTTAACAAAAGAAAAGAAAAGCCTGAAATCTTAAGACTAGCTAGGGGATCTGGGGTTAAAAAAAAAAAGGAAGAAAAGCCTGTTCAGCTGCTGCAATGCCTAATAAAGCTGCAAATCCAGCCCAAACCCACAGGCTGTCAGATCCACAAAGTGTGAGCACAATGTAGGCAGTGGAGCTGGATCTCTGAGTTAGATTTTACAAAAAAGAAGTCTGTCCTTTGAGCCGCCCACCATTCACCGATTCAGTACCAGCCTCAGGCACTCAATGGTGTGGGCTCTCACAAAGGTGCTGTGGGGAAGGCCCACCTTTGGCAGGGATGTGTGGTTGGTTGGCCCTGCTCCTTTTCAACCCTGATAAGTGCCAGAAAACCCGAGCGAAGCAGCAGTCTCCCTGGTGCCGGAAGAGGAGGCTCGAGGGATGCCTGGAGACAAATCCTTGCAGGGTCTCTGCTTTCAGTGGGAAAGTGTTGTTTGCAGAGCCTTCAGGCCCCTGTGAGCGGGATGTGGCCTTCTGATTCCCCCCAGTGTGTGACAGGAAGAGATTTTTCCAAATTATCCTTAGGTTCAGGCTGTGGTTTGTACTTTCTATCAGATCACCCAGTTGAGCTTTGTGGGCATCACAGATGAAAGCGAATCAGATTAAGATCACTGATCAAAAGAACTGGGTTCTACAGCACCTGGACCCATTGGACTCCCAAGAATCTTTGAACTAATGTCAAGAATGGGAGGAACCCGGTATGTCCTCACCCCTACGTCAGGGAGGTCACCACGTCATTATGGCAGATTGCCTCCTTCCTCATAGAAGCAAAAAAAAAAAAAAGAAATCCTTTCTGTTCTTTTTCCTTTGAACATCCAAATTAGAGACTCCAGTGTGTTATAACAGGAGAAACAACACGTTCGAATCTAGCAAGGGGCACTGGGTGTCATGGATGAAGTCAGCCCACATGCATGCAGACACACACGGTGAAGAGGTGTCTATTCCCTGGCACTTTCAGCTCCGCCCCTATAATACTCTATATAAACAGTGCCCTCGCCACGCACCTTGTCTCTTCCATCACTGATCTGCAGGCTCCCAGAGGACATGGACCATATAGGACAGCTTCACCTTTGTTTCCCCGCTGCCTGACACAGTATCTTATCCCTCTGGTTGTGGAACAGAAGGAAAAGACTTTGCACTCATTAATTAGCACTCATTACCACGTTGGATGTTTAGTTTATCTGTTCACACTTTCCTTTCTCACAGCCAGTCTCCAAGGTAGATCTTATTGTCACCGCTTTACTGATAAAGAAATGAAGGCTCACTTGTTTGCTTTGAAGTTAAACTTGATCTTGCTTATAGAATCAACTTTATAAACGTATTTCAATAATAGAGTAACATCAGTCATTGTAAAATTGACACAGGATATCATAGCCATGTTAACTACATTATAAATATTACATGTGGCTACAACTTTGGTAAAATAATATTTGATTCTGTGTAGTAATAATGTTTTTCAAAATGTAAGTGAAGAGAAATAATTGGCATTACTACAAGATAAATAAAATTTCTTCTGGCTTATAAAAAAAGAAAAAGAAAAAAAAAGAAATGAAAGCTCAAAAGTATTAGAAGAATTGCCCAAGGTTACTCAGCCAGTTAGCACCAGAGCTAGACTTGATTCTAGAACCATCTTTCTGCAAGGTCACTGCTCATCTGTCTCCATGATTGACTGGATATATGGAAGACATAAGGGGAGAGTTCAGCCAGTCCCCCAAATGCCCCTAACACCGCTTTTTTGAGATTTACCTGGCTTTTGTAATTCACAGGCAAGTCCTTAATGGAGACTGGAATTAGGCCAAAGGTAATAGAGAAATGATCTTGGCACTATTTTGTGAGATATTCCCTCTGACTTCATAACCAGCAGGGCTAACATGAATGCTACTGTATTAACTGTGACTCCTCTCTCCCTAAGCACTATTACGCCCACAAAATTTATAGACTCCTGAACTCACCCAGTCTGTTCCTTGGGCAGTTTGTCCCATGATCTACCTGACAAATGCCTGCACATCCTTCAAGACCCAGGTCCTTGAGGAAGTCCGTCTGAGCTCTCTCAGTAGAGCTGTCCACTGGCTCTTCAGTTATTTCAGACTGAGTAGGGACTAGGCACCGGGGGGTCTAAAATAATTAAGAGGCCCTTCCCTCAAAAAAAAGCAAGTCAAACAAGGAAGACAAGAAAATAGACATAAGAATACAGCGTAATAGAACATTATGTGCTCCCTGGTGTTTTACAACTGAAGATATACAACTATGACATATTCTTTCCTGAGAAATACAACCATTAAGTCTTTGGATGTAACTGCCAGTTTACAGGAATATAGAGAATAGCAGCACAGGATAGAAACACCACAGGGGTGGAACTAGCCAAAATCAGACTATGGAAACAAACCACTGACCTGATTTCTTCAACAAATATGTGGGATTGAAGGCTATCATGGCAACTGTTAGAGGGTAAAAGAAACTTAAGAAATGTAGCAATTAAATGCAACTTGGGACCCGAATTTGAAAATAAAAACTACAAAAAAGACATTTTTGAGATAACTAGAGAAAAAAAATGAACATAAAACAGACACTAGATGACATTAAGGAATTATTTTTAATTTTATCAGGTATGATAATAGTTTTACAACTATGTTTTTCAAAAAGTCCTTATCTGTTAGAGATATTTTCTAGAGTATTAATGAATGAAATGATAGAATGTCTGGGATTTGCCTTAAATTTCTCTCCCAGGAGAAATAATTGGGGGGACAGACGAAATCGGAATGTCAAATGTTGATAACTATTGAGTCAGGGGCAGGGATCATTATTCCTTCTTTCTAATTGTATGTATGCTTGAAATTTTCCATAATAAAATATTATATTTTCCAAAACACATATTGCATGCTAAGTGCACTCATGGACCAATGCTGATGACACTTAGGGAGCACAGAGGAAGGGTTCTAAACTAACCTGAAATAGGTAGGGACAGCTGAACAGTACAGAAAAGCTCTCAACTCTTGAGCTCTTCTAGCACTTATTATGCTGCATTATTATGAGCACAAAAGGGATATAGCTGATTCATCTTTGAGACCCCAGCACCCAGAAGAGGTTGGCAACTAACAGGTGCTAAACAAAAATTATTGTTTTTTTAGTGGGGGGAGGAGCAGAAGAAGTAGAAAGGAAATCCTAAGTGGGCTCCCCACCCAGCATGGAGCTGGATATAGTGCTCTATCTCACAACCCTGAGATCATGACGTAAGCCAAAATGAAGAGTCAGACCTTAACAGATTGAGTCACCCAGGTACCCCTAAATAAAAATTATTGAATGAATTATCTATAATCATCTAAAGACCTCTTTGATGCTCTATTAAAGCAGCAGCCACCACAAACACTGTATATTGTGCTGGACCATGGGGGATACACAGAAATAGAAAATTATCTCTACTCTCAAAGGAAGACAAACCATTCACATAAATCAGCGGTCTTCAAAAAGGAGCTAAATGTGTTAAGTGTTAAATGAATTGGTATGACATGTTAACATTGCATTTCAGGAGGATTCATCTGAGTATTATTTGTGTGTAGAATGGCTCTCAAAGGAGGGAGGCCAGTTGGATCTAGGAATGGCAGAATGAGGGCAATCAGGGGTGGTGGCTGTAGGAATATAAAGGAAGAAAGGAGTGGATGTGGAAGAACTGATCACATTATGGGGACGTGTGTAGACTGGAATAATGGAGTCCCCCAAATTCTCCCCACCATCAAAGCTCACATGGGCTCTTCCATTGTCACTGCCAGCGGCATAGTGAACGAAATGTATATGTGTTCATAGGCAAAATAGAGTCCTGTAGAGACATTAGGTTTTACAAATACAGGTGTGGCAGAGACATGTGTTAGGGAGATAAGTTGCCAATGTATTACATTGCTCCTGGGCAATTGTATCCTCTCTCCCTGCTCTGACTTAGAATCCCAAAACTTCCACCCTCTTCCCAATGCCTTAAGAAACCCAAATGGAAAAATTCCATCTCAATATTCCTTTGGTTTCCTCTTTATGACATGGAAAAGTCATACCAAGACTGAGGAGGCGCCACTGCCCTGCCTTTCTTCAGGTGGCTGAGACAAATCACTTCAGGCAGATCATCACACAGTATTTCTCTAGTCTATCTTTAGAACCTTCACGGGATCGTATTTCCAAGACAGAGCTCCCTCATGCTTTGAAACAACCTGCAAATGGGTAAGGAAACTCCAGGAATGACTCCCACCAACACAGCAGGATGTAGGCCCAAAGATGAAATTAAGTAGACTTAAAGAAAATTTTAAGTCAACTTATAGATCATTTTTAAAAAACATATCTCTTGCACACGTGAGTCTATGAGCTAAGATTTATGACCCCCACATAAAGAATAGAACCTTTTTAAGCCAACTTCAATAGCAAGGGGGGTTACTGGAAAAATATACAAAAACCTAAAACTTTAAATTGAGCAATGTACCCAAGCTTCAAGAGAGATGAAAACCAGCTATGGAAGTCATTAGAAACCAAGGCATCTTATCTCTCTCTGTCTCTGTCTATCTCTGTCTGTCTCTTTCTCTGTCTCTGTTTCTCTCTCTTTCCATATTGTCTCTCATCTCTGCTTCCCTCTACACTTCTGTTTCTTCTCTCTTGTTCTCTAAATACTAACTTCATGTAATCACTTGCACATACATGGGCCAAACATAGCTGCCTAAGTCTGATTTTTGTTGTTGTTTTGCTTCCCCCCCCCCCAAAAAAAAAAGTTTAGTGACAACAATAATATTATTTGACATTTTGGTAAATACCTTTAATGGCTTGCCTAGTGGAGGATAGGTGAATTCCTACATCTGCTTCTACAGTCAATCTGTTGCAATATGTCATTCTGATTGAAGTATATGAAGAATTTGCAGCCTCACAGAGACATGGAGCTAAAAAAGAACAGAGTATTTTAATAGGCTTTTCAAGTGCTTGTGGATAATTTTTGAAAACTACACCAAAGTTCAGCAAGTGGTAGTTTCTTAAAGTTTAGGTGCCGTGTGTAACCTGAACTTATATCAACCGGTGGGGTAGGAGAAAAAAATGAGTTTTTCTTACTTTTATATTAAAATCCACTAGTCCGTCCACTTTGAACAGGCCTCTTACCCATGTACATGTTATTTGGAAAATATAGGTTTACTGATGTTTATGTACCTCTTCTAAATGTTGACACATTTCATGTAAATATGTATTTTTTTTAAGATTTTATTTATTTATTTGAAAGAAAGAGAGAGCATGAGAGGGCGGAGGGTCAGAGGGAGAAGCAGACTCCCTGCCAAGCAGGGAGGGAGCCTGATGTGGGACTCGAACCTGGAACTCCAGGATCATGACCTGAGCCAAAGGCAGTTGCTCAACCAACTGAGCCACACAGGCACCCCTAAATATGTATTTTTAAATTTTTTTAATTTTCCACCTTCTTATTTTAAAAAAAATTTCAAATATATAGAAAAATGAGAAACAATAGGACAATACAATCTGTACACCCATCACTGAGGTCTGCCTCAGCCATCAACCCTTTTTTTTTATTTTGAAGTGCTTTATTTTTTTATAATTTTATTTTCTTTTTTCATCATAAGTATATTCTTTACTCCCCACCTCCTGTTTTTCTGATTCCTCCACTCACCTCCCCAGTAGTAACCATCAGTTTATTCTCTGTAGTTAAGAGTGTTTCTTAGCTTCTGTCTCTCTCTCTCTTTTTAAAGATTTATTTATTTATTTATTTGTGTATTTATTTATTTATTGGGGTGGGGGGCAAAGAGAGAGAACAAATCTGAAACAGACTCCCTGCTGAGCACGGAGCCTGATGTGAGGCTCAGTCCCACAACCCTGAGATCATGACCTGAACTAATACCAGGAATTGTATACTTAACAGACTCTACCACCTGGGTGCCCTTCTTTTTTCCCCCTTTGTTCATTTGTTCTGTTTCTTAAATTTCATTTATGAGTGAAATCATATGGTATTTGTCTTTCTCTGACTTATCTATTTTACTTAGCATTACATTCTCCACCTCCATCCATGTCTTGCAAATGGCAAGATTTCATTTTTTGTGGCTGAATAATATTCGTGTGTGTGTGTGTGTGTGTGTGTGTGTATCACTTCTTTATCCGTCTATTGATGGGCATTTGGCTGCTTCCATAGTTTAGCTTTTGTAAATAATGCTGCAAAAAAAAAAAAGAGGTGCACGTATCCCTTTGAATTAGTGTCTTTGTATTTTGGGGGTAAATACCCAGTAGTTCGATTCCTGGTCATAAGGTCATTCTATTTTTAATTTTTTGAGGACCCTCCATATTGTCTTCCACAGTGGCTGCACCAATTTGCATTCTCACCAACAGTGCAAGAAGGTTCCTTTTTCTCCACATCCTCACCAACATTTGTTTCTTATGTTGTTGATTCTAGCCATTCTGACAGGTGTGAAGTGATAGCTCCCTGTGGTTTTGATTTGCATTTCCCTGAGGATGAGTGGTGTTGAGCAAGTTTTCATGTGTCTGTTGGCCATCTATATGTCTTCTTTGTGGAAATGTCTGTTCACGTCTTCTGCCCATTTTTAAATCAGATTATTAGTTTGTTTTGGATATTGAATTGTATCAGTTCTTCTTTTAAAAAAATCTTAATTTTATTTTATTTTTTCAGTGTTCCAAGATTCATTGCTTATGCACCACATCCAGTGCTCCATACAATGCATGCCCTCCTTAATACCCACCACCTGGCTCACCAGTTCTTTATATATTTTGAGTACTAAGCCTTTATCAGATATGTTATTTGCAAATATGTTCTGTTTTATAAGTTGCCTTTTAGTTTTGTTGATTGTTTCCTTCATTGTGCAGAAACTTTTTATTTTGATGTAGTCCCAATAGTTTATTTTTGCTTTTATTTCCCTTGCCTCAGGAGACATGTCTTGAAAAATGTTGCTACAGCTAATGTCATATTAGTGCCTGTGCACTCTTGAAGGATTTTTATGGTTTCAGGTCTCACATTTTGGTCTCTAATTTATTTTGAGTTTATTTTTGTGTGTGGTGAGAGAAAGTGGTCCAGCTTCATTCTTTTGCATGTAGCTGTCTAGTTTTCCCAACTCCATTTGTTAAAGAGATTATCTTTTTCCCATGGTATATTCATTCCTCCATCGTCAAAGATTAATTGGCCATATAATTGTGGATTTATTTCTGGGTTTTCTGTTCTATCCTATTGCTCTATGTGTCTGTTTTTATGCCAGTACCACACTATTTTAATTACTACTGTTTTATAATATAACTTAAAATCTGGAATTGTGATACATCCAGTTATATTTTTCTTTTTCAAGATTTCTTTGACTATTTGAGGTCTTTTGACATCCCATCCAAATTTCAGGATTGTTCTAGTTCTGTGAAAATATATAAATATATTTTTAAAATCACATTTGTCGATATCACTATTGATTCCATCAGAAAAATCCTTAAGTATTGAAAAGCTATCAAGCTATCAAGTTCATTGTCACAGAGAAAAAGTTTTTCAAAATTCCAGTTTTCATTTGGAAGCTTAAATTTTATCATTGGCAAAATTGTTAGTTATTTTCCTTGAAATGACAAGAAAACTTTTTTAATTTTTCAAGAAAATATTTGCCAAATACCTAGGTCTGAGAATCCATAGTTTGTTCTTTCAAGTAAGAGACTGGTGTTTCAGCTACTTGTTTAGCTCACAACTCAAACATATGAGTGGTTTACCTCAACACAGCTTCCTACTTCGGTATGCAGTAGAAGTGCTGTATGCATTCTTCCCTTTTCATAGCAAGGAATATTAAAAAGATTTGCAGTCAAGGGTCAAGAATTAATGAAACTAATAATTCTTACTGCTTCACCAAGAACATTCTTGGTGAATCCAGATGGCCAAAAGACACATGAAAAAGTGCTCCATATCACTCGGCATCAGGGAAATACAAATCAAAACCACAATGAGATATCACCTCACACCAGTCAGAATGGCTAAAATCAACAAGTCAGGAAATGACAGATGCTGGCGAGGATGCGGAGAAAGGGGAACCCTCCTACACTGTTGGTGGGAATGCAAGCTGGTGCAACCACTCTGGAAAACAGCATGGAGGTTCCTCAAAATGTTGAAAATAGAACTGCCCTATGATCCAGCAATTGCACTACTGGGTATTTACCCTAAAGATACAAATGTAGTGATCCAAAGGGGCACGTGCACCCGAATGTTTATAGCAGCAATGTCCACAATAGCCAAACTATGGAAAGAACCTAGATGTCCATCCACAGATGAATGGATAAAGAAGATGTGGTATATATACACAATGGAATACTATGCAGCCATCAAAAGAAATGAAATCTTGCCATTCGCGACAACATGGATGGAACTAGAGTGTATCATGCTTAGTGAAATAAGTCAAGCGGAGAAAGACAACTATCATATGATCTCCCTGATATGAGGAAGTGGTGATGCAACATGGGGGCTTAAGTGGGTAGGAGAAGAATCAATGAAACAAGATGGGATTGGGAGGGAGACAAACCATAAGTGACTCTTAATCTCACAAAACAAACTGAGAGTTGCTGGGGGGAGGGGGTTTGGGAGAAGGGGGGTGGGGTTATGGACATTGGGGAGGGTATGTACTTTGGTGAGTGCTGTGAAGTGTGTAAACCTGGTGATTCACAGACCTGTACCCCTGGGGATAAAAATATATGTTTATAAAAAATTTTTTAAAAAAAGTCAAAGACAAATCCCATATGTTTTCATTCATGTGGAACTGAAGAAACAGAACTGATGAACACAGAGAGGAAGACAAACCAAAAAAAATTTTAACTATAGAGAATGAACTGAGGGTTGCTGGAGAGGTGGTGGGTGGGGGAATGGGATAATTGGGTGAGCATACACCTCATAAGGAGGGCACTTGATGTAATGAGTACTACGTGTTATATGCAACTGATGAATCACTAAACTCTACCCCAAAATTAATAATAAACTATATGTTAACTAACTTGAATTTAAATAAAACTGTGTAAGTAAATAAATAAATAAATAAATATGTCCTAAAAAAAAAAAGAATTAATGAAACTAATAATTCTTACTGCTTCACCAAGAACATTCTTAAGACAAACTGGCTTTTCGGATGCCTGGGTGGCTCAGTCAGTTAAGCATCCAACTCTTGATTTTGGCTCAGGTCATGATCTTAAGGTTGTGAGATCAAGCCCACATTGGGTTCCACCCGGGGCATAGATCCTGCTTATGATTCTCTCTCTCCTTCTCCTCTGTCCCTCCATCCTCTCTAAAGAGAGGCAGAGAAAAAAAGAGAGAGGGAGAGAGAGAGAGATAGAAACTAGCTTTTGATTTTTCTGTTTCTTTTTTTTTCCTTCTTTTACTGTGAGTGTATGATGGTGAAAAATATAATGACTACAGTTGGGTGGCACAACCTTGGTTCATACTAAGATGCTAGCTTTTTTGTCCTTATGCCATCAGCAAAAAGCCCAATAAAAAAGGCAAATAATCACTTAACATTATCATAAAAATGGTTTGAACTTTAGGGACCCCATGAAAGACTCTCAGAGACCTCAGATGGGGGTTCGGTGTGTGTGTGCTATATTTAAGAATTAACGTTCAAAATCGTTCAAATTCAACAGTTAATAAACTCCCTGGGTCCCAATCTCCAATTCCAGAGAGAGAAAACATATGTGACCCAGTTTGAGTTAAGTGTCTCCCTCTAGCCCTCGGTGTGGCCAGGCATTTGGTCATGTGGCCTGTTGTCCACTCAGCAAGGATTGCAGGACCAGACAGTCTAAAAAGAGGTAAGTAAAGCTTGAAGGGTTGTGGTTTGGGATAGGTAAGGGTCAAGAGCCCCAAGAACTTAAAAAAAAAAAAAATTTGGAATAAGCAGAGAATTCAGTAGGAATATATCTTGGAACCCCACCAGAATACTATTAACAAAGGAAGTATGTACAAAGTTGTACAGATTCTACCATGCTTTCTCACACATTACCTCATTTTAATATTTCAACATTCCTGGTGAGGTAAACATTATTACCTCCACTTTACAAATGAAAAAACAAAAACTTGGGTCAAATAACTTGCACAAAGTCACCTAGTGAAGAAGTGACAGAATCTGTCTTCTAAGAAGACGTTTAAGTGAAGGGGTCATTTACATACAGCTATACTTATTATACTCTAGGTAAAAAGCAAGATGGGCTCAAAAATGTGTTTGGAACAGTCCTCCTGTACCCAGGGAGAAGGTGCATGAAAAAGAAAAAAAAAAAGACTTAAAACTTTCTGTCGAGACTTTAGAGTTAAGAAAGGGAAGCTGGAGAATGAGAGATTCCTGACTTTCCTGAGCTCTGAAAACTTGGATAGAGTGATGATCTTGTGGGCTAATTCCCCCATTCCATACTGTTGGCCACTCCAGAATCTCCCACAGGAATGAGCCTGCCTTCTACCCTGTGGCCTCTGCCTGTGAAGTATTTCTTTATGTAGGTAAAGAACACTACTTTTGAAAAATAAATGTGAACATGTGTATTATTTATTAAATGTCTGCTGTGAATTGCTGTGTTCTGACTAGGAATTAAAGGATAGACTTTGTTACAAAGATAAACATTTTTTCTACAGTAGACCAGCTGGAAGACCTCCTTCTTGAGAAAAAAGCATAAAGTCTAAACACAGAACTATCCATTTAGGGAATCTGGCTTTGATCCTTTCCCGGACACAATCCAGTTTCCCGTAACCCCTTTCACCTAGTATCAATTTTTAGGATATTATTCCAAGTGGGCTGAGCCAAAAGGAAATGAAGATTAAAGCTAAAAAGAAAACCAACAGTGTGCTTTTAAAATACACAAGCAGGGCCTGGGCTTTCCATTAAGAAGATCAGGACTCTGAGTTTTAAAGCAAAGCAGATGAGATGCCATCATGAAAGGGAATATGGAGAATATGGAACAGGGCGTCCCATAGAGTGGTCACTAGCAACGTGTGGGTGATAAGACTTGAAATGCACCTGTCTGAATTGAGACTATGCTGTACATGGAAGATAATGAGTTAAATAAAATACATTCTTCGAATCAATTTTACTTGTTTCTTTTTACTTTTTTTAATGGAGCTACTAAATAATTTAAAGTTCGGTACGTGGCTCACATTGTATTTCTGTTGACCATACTTGCCTAGAGGGGTCAACCCAGTAGTCCTGCCAACCCCACTATTCTCAGCTCCTCCTCATTTTTATTCTGAACCTTATCAGTCTGTTCTCTCTGTAATTTTTAAATTTCTTCCCACTGTCTAATGATAAAAAAGACTTTTGTAGGCCAACTCATTCAAATTTAGTTTGGGCAGGTTGTGATGATTTAAAAAAAAAAAAAAAAAAAAAAAAAATAAGAAGATGAAGGAAGGGCTCCAAAGTCCAAGGTCTCTCGGTTTACTGAAAAGATTAAAAAAAAAAAATTCTGCTCATCAATTTTTCCCTTTCTTGCTGAAGAGAGGGATGTACTCTACATGACAGATTGATGTCTCTCTTCGAGAAGAGAGAATAAATAATATAATAATGACAGATTAGTTCCTATTTGACATTCATTAAAAATGAGTCCATTGAATTTGAGGTCTCCCACCACATATTAGCAGATGCTCAAAAAGCTGGAACAACTTACTAGTTCAATGGTATTACTTTGTGAAAATAAATCTAAATAAGTTCGAACCCAGAGTCAGGCTGCTTGGTGCGGGGAGGCTCGCCAAGAGGGAGGTGGACGGTTGCTGTGGGAAGTTTTGTGTAGAAAGCTGCGGTGTGGCTGTCTGGTCACATGTAAACATTTTAGAAAAGCTAAAGGATATTTGGAACATCTAGGGGAAATTTTGTGTCTCTACCTCTTGGCTTTCAGCAGCTTTCCTTCAGTCAAACCCAAAGCAGCCTCCAAGGTGAGGTTCAAGGTTAACAGAGGATGAGGTAATAGTTCGGTGACTTTAACTAGAAAGGGGAGCAGTAGGGCTGAAAAACAAAGGTGTGAGGGTGAGGAATGGCTGCACTTGCTGTTCTGCTCTACAGGACTCTGAGGTGTTCCATTTCCTGGGTTCCCCCGCTGCCTCACAGATGACCTTCACCACAGCGCCCCCGGGAGTGATTCATTGCTTTGCGCTGGTCGTCTCTACACTCATCAGAGGCTTGTTAAACAAGTCGTACAGAAGCTACAGGTAGCTCATCAGACCCAGGGCTGAGGTGTGACTTCTCCCCCCTCCGCCTCTCCTCCCATTGATCCGTGCTCTCCCTAGCGAGCGCTCCTCCCCCAAGCCCAAGCTTAGCCGCTGAAACACTTTATTGAACTAAGTGGTAGTAGGAAAACAAGAATCCAGGCAGGAATACAAATCTTTAAAAACCAGTCCCCACAGTCTTGTTTCTACCTAACCTTCTTCCTAGACATGAAGTTGTGTCCTCCCTTTCTGCTCTTTGCCCGTGCCTGCTGGATTTGCTCAAGGTATACGAGTTTCTGTGCGGTTTCTGTGACTCTCTGGCAGCACCCCGGAGAGCATTTCCCAATGCCCTAACACTTCTCCTCCTGCCCGTGCCTGTGTTACCCTCCTAACTGCCTGGGAACGACCCTACTCGGCAAGTTACCACATGTGAATGGGCTGAGTTTTGCTAGGATGTTTTGAAATGATGAAACAGATCCCTCCCCCAAGAAGCCTGACTCAGCAAAGATCATTACAGATTCTCTCCATCTTATAATCGTGGGAAAGGGAAATTTGAGTTGGGATTCATTTGGAAGATCCCACTTTTCAATGTTACACAACTGGTTCTAAGACATATTTGGAGAAGCCATCAGAAGAATAGGAAATACTCCTTAAATCTAAATGTGCATATAGTGTAAAAATACTTAAATCTGTATAGACACGAAAGCTTAGCACTTAATCAAACACCTTCAAAGTATGCTGCAAACTTTATAGAATTCATCATAACCTACACCCAGATAGAGAAGTCATAGCCACAATTTCTTTACATTTTCAAATGGAGAAATTAAGTGACAGTGGGCATTTAAAAATTGTCCAAAGGCCCTGAAAACCAGTATGGATTAGCAAATGTTGTTTACTGAGAGCCAACAGGAGACAAAGGATTAGGGAGAGGACAAAAAAAAATAAAAAAGAGGGAGGGGGAAAAAATCATTCTGAATTCTAAACTGCTCTTTGGAAGTGAATATAAGAACATTTTGTTTCATGGAATATTCTTTCTCTAAATAACTGCAGATAATGTATTCATACAAATGGATACTTTGGGCCTGTGTTTTCTAGAAGACATCCTTTCTTGCTTGACCATACCCTAGATTAGCCCATAGTGTTTTTCACAGTACTTTCTTTCCTTCTTCCAAAACACTTTCTTTTTCTCCTGTTTCTCCTAAATTTCTTTAGCTCAATAGCTATGGGAGACATGGTAAGCTGGTAGTTAAGAAAAGGATTAAGAACCAGACAAAAGTGAGTTCAAAAGCTGCTTCCATAGCTTAATAGCCATGTTAAACATGGAAAAATCCTTACCTTACTAAAACTACTTATTTATCTGAAAAATGGGTTGATGGTGGGACTGACTTGTCAGGACTGCAATGAGGATCCAGCAACATAATGCACATAAAGTAGTTAGCATGGTACCTGACATGTATGTTCAGTAAGTGGTAACAATTACTGTAATTCTGTTCTACAGCAAGAAATTCCAGCTTCTCAGAAACATCAATGCCAGCGGCCAAAACATACTACTGAGAGATTTTAATGGTCAACCTATAAGAGATTATTTTCCTCTCTCATGTTTGGAGCCAACAGAAGTCAGACAGGTGGATATCAGAACATCAATCTGATTATAGTCGCTCCCCCACCTTATTTGTAATTTTGCTTTCCATGGTTTTGGTTACCTATGGTCTACTATGGCGACTGTGGTCAGTAGTAGCCAAACACTAAGTCACCATATCTCTCACCCACTTCACTTTACTGTCTCATCACAAGGAGGGTGAGTGCCGCACAGTAAGATATTTTGAGAGATCACATTCACATAACGTTTATTACATCATATTATTATATTTGTTTAATTTTTTATTAATTATTTTTGTTAATCTCATACCATGCCTAATGTATACATTAAGCTTTTTCACAGGATTGTATGTATAGGAAAAAGTATAGGTTTGTTTTTGGTTTTTTTTTGACAGAGATCACAAGTAGGCAGAGAGGCAGGCAGAGAGAGGAGGAAGCAGGCTTTCCTCTGAGCAGAGAGCCCAATGCGGGGCTCCATCCCAGGACCCTGGGATCATGACCTGAGCCGAAGGCAGAGGCTTTAACCCACTGAGCCACCCAGGCACTCCAGAAAAAGTGTAGTCTTTACAGGGTTCAGTACTGTCTGCGGTTTCAGGCATCTACTGTTGATCCTGGAATGTATTCCCCACACAGAAGGGGCGACTGCTATACTGATGAAAATGGGGATAGTAGAACAGGGCTTTGATGTGGGGCCATAGTAGCCTTGTACAACTTTACCTCAGACTTAGACAAGCACAGCTGGACCACCATAAGCCTCACCTTCAAGGGCAGGCCCCTTAAGACATGGTAGAGAGAAGACTAGGCAGGAGGATCTTTAAAAGAAAAAGGAAGGAGCTATGCTAAGCACTCCATTTTTCCTCTCAGGGGTGAGGAGAAGCTGGGAGTATAACTATAGCTGAAGTTCTTCCAGATGCCCACCCAATGGGCTGTATTTTCTTGTAGGGGTTGCTCTACAAAAATACTTCAATTCTTCTCTTCCTCCAAGTCATCTTTCCTCACTAGTGTTCTTCCTCCTTCTCCTCCTCCTCCTCCTTCTCCTCCTCTTCCTCCTCTATAGTATGCTCCCCAGGTTCAGACCTGCACCCCCAAACCCTGCTCCTTGCTTTCTCCACTGACAAGGTAATAAAGTACAAAGATGTTCATTTTCAAAGGCTCTAATTTTTATAGGCCTTTGCTCCTCATAAGATCATTACATTCTACTTCTCCCTTACAACAAAACCCAATTTAGAAGAATATAATGAGAATGATAATACACCAAAAAGGAAACTGAAAAAAATCTAGTATTCAATCATTCTATCTTTATTGAACACCCAATATACACATTAAGGGTCCTGTGAATATGGCTGTAAATAGGCCAAGTCTCAGTTCTTTCCAATGGAGTTTCCACTTGATGTGTGGGCAAAACTGAGCAAGCTGCCCAAAGAGGTCTGTGTCCACACACATGGGAAAAAACACCAAAGATCTGAGTTCTGGCCTGGGCTTTCCCACTAACTGTGTGATGAAATTTTTCCAGGCCTCCATCAAATGAAGGGATTGTGCTAGAAATATAGGATGCTGACAGAGTTTCATGAAGACTTTCCTCCCCTTGGGTCTTCCCAGGAAGATCCTCCCCTGGGTGGTCATGAAATCAAATACCGGCATATCTCACTTGGCAGCTGTCTGAGGCAGACACTGATGGGAAACTTAGAAGAATCCACAAGTCAAATAGCACTTGCTTTTATTTTAGACAAAATTGTTTTAAGCTCCACAGTCCTTTGTCTAACGCCAGTGCAGACTGGAAAAAGCAGATGGAAAAGAAGCAAGTGCAGCAGTGAAAGGCAGTAGATCATGGGGGCCCTGCCTTATCTCAGTATTCCTAAGAGCCTCCTATTATTCAAGGAATAGGTTTCTCTAGTCTGCCAAATTCATCTGTATTCCCTTCTATGTAATTTACCCAGTGATGATGGATAAATGACTTTCCTAATTTCTTTTTTCTAAGCAATTGGAAGCTCAGATGCTTCAGGGATCAAACAAATAACAAATGTGTCAAGTAGCTGTAGAGATTCAAACACAAAACTGTTTGAAAATTGTGACACCCTGCATCTTAATCAATGTTTAGGGGGAGAGAAAGATACCTCTTGAACTTAAAAAGGTACCCTCTGAATGAGACCCTACTCAGAATCAACAGATAATTGATGAGTCAAACCACTTAAAAGAAATCACCTATCCTGAAGTTGGTCTGTAAATATATGGCTGAGAAGATTCACTGTCTCCAGTTTTAGTCAAGTTGTCTGGAATAAGTCTCAAACGAGACAAGACTGATGGAAATGAAGAAAACAGGAAATGTACTTGCTGAGTTCTCTTTACACAGCCATTTCTCTCCCTTTCTTTACAGATGTTAGAACCTACCTCCCATAAAAGGCTGTGAAAATGTCAGATGCTGCGTTTCCCAGCCTCTCTTGCAGCTAAGGGTGAAGAAGTGATACGATTTTACCAAAGAAGACATGAAGGGGAAACTTCTGAGAGCTTGGGAAGAGTTTTCTTTGTGATAATGGTGGTGATGATGATGATGATGATGATGATGATGATGATAAAAACCACTGAAAGAAAGCTTATCTCTTCCCTGCACCCAGAGACTAAGTGAAAAATTGGAAACTCTTCAAAGTAACTGCAGGCAAAAGTCAGCATAATTTGAACTTCCAAAGAGTTGATATTACAAATGTATGTTTACTCTTGGGGAATGCTTTACAGATCAAAAAGTTGTATCTATCTCTTTGTATACTCTCCAAATCTACTCTGTGTTAAATAAGAAGCTATGTTTGGAAAAAAAAATTCTGAGAGAAAAATGTCATGTTTACTAAGAAAAGAGTTGACAAGGAATAGTTTACTCTGGGACATCAAAGTTCTTCAGAGAAGCCTAGAACAATTTTTATGGAGATGCTCCAGCAGGATTAGATATTTTGTTTACAGCAAATATTATGCTGGATTTTGCAACTGCAGTTAGTGATCTCTGTCAAAGAAACTATTTGGTCAAACCAAAATATGATGGAATTTTAACCATTTCTTCAGCTTTCTCCATAGAAAAGGGGACACCAAGAGACCATTCCCGCTGTTTCGGTCATCTTTCTGTGCCACTTCAGAGCCTTTCCCTCATGTCTTCTCTGTGGCCTTTGGCCTCTTGTACCAGCTTAGCCAGCACTGTGGCAGCCAACTCCATGTAAATTGAAGCAGCTCGAATTGGGCAGACCAGCAGCACCTCACTTCCCTCATATATCTCCCTTCCTGACCTATAGCTTTCCTGTCGATGCTGAGGTGTGAGACCTTGCAGGACATGCTCCATGCCTACACATTCACACTCAGGAAGTGCAGGCGAATTAAGACCCACTGGGAAGAACCTCTCCAGAGAGAGACAGGAGCCAGCAAAGAATTCAGTAATTCTTCTTCCTTTCTCATCTAGGAGAACTATCCTGAAAAGCAGTCATTTATAGGTATCTCAAGAGACTGTTCTTCGAAATGAGGGAAATCAGTCACTCTTACTAAACATTGTCCCAGGGGCACCTGGGTGGCTCAGTGTGTTAAAGCCTCTGCCTTCAGCTCAGGTCATGATCCTGGGGTCCTGGGATGGAGCCCCGCATCAGGCTCTCTTCTCAGCAGGGAGCCTGTTTCCTTCTCTGTCTCTGCCTGCCTCTCTGCCTCCTTGTGATCCCTGTCTGTCAAATAAATAAATAAAATCTTAAAAAAAAAAATTGTCCCATTTCATTTTCCTGCTTCTGGGCATCACTCCACTTTTCCCTTATGTTTTGCTCCCTATAAGGGAGTTGAGCTCCCTGAGAAAGTAGGAGCACGGAAGTCTTGGTCTCAGGCTCTGCTTGAGCAAACATGCTCAGACTGTATTTGTTTTCTATTGCTATGTAGCAAATTATCACAAACGTAGCTTTAAAACAACATTTTACTTATTGGGTCAGATTTGTGAACCAATAAGGTTCTAAGTCCCACTTGGTGTGGCTGAGTTTATGGCTCAGGCTCAGGCTCTCCCAAGACCAAAATCCAGGTTTAGTGAAGTCTCCTGCGAAGCATCAGAGAACTGTATGCCGAGTACAAAAGAAGGAAGCATTCGTTCATTGGCTACTGTCCCGCATTGGTCAGGAATGACACCATGGATATTAAATTCCCCTGACTTCCTGTTTTTCCACACCTGAGTGTCCAGAGATTCTGTGGGTACCACTCGTCAGCATCAGAGATGTTCTAGGACAGGAACCAGAAGCTGAAATAAGACACAATCAGAATAAAACCGCATGCAAGTTAGTCTAAACCTGCAAGAGACTATGTGCCACAGCAGTGCGCAGAGTTAGAGGTGGGGCTGAAAGGTTGTAAAGTGTGTACAGATGTTCAAAATGACTACATTTGAGAAATCCAAGACAAATTGATTCATACTGGAATTACTTGTATGTGAAAGAATGCTGCATCCTGGAATTTAGCTTTTTTTGTGCCCTGAAAAGACAGTTCTGGCATCTAATTAAATATAGCTAATTAAACACATGTATTTTAGTCCTTTCCGAAAGAAAGAAAGAAAGAAAGAAAGAAAGAAAGAAAATGAAAGCAGACAAATGAGATCGACACAAATTTTGGAAGCTAGAATACAAATGGGTAAGTAGTAAACTGATTTAGCAAAGTGGGAATAGTTGAATTCCAAACTTTTGAGAGCAAAGAGAGAGTTGCTAATAAGCATCCCTCACAGCCTTAGAAACTGAAGACGCCAGTAAATGCCAGAGGCAAGCGGAGAAGTTGGGCAAAAAAAAACATGATCATTATGTAAGTCTGTCTAAGGAATATTGAGAACACTGATCCCTCCCTATCATTTCCCTCCTCTCTGAGTAGCCAAAAATCACTCTTTCCCTTCCCAGGCAAAAGACTGTTGTTTACCTTCTTGAGGGGTTAAACCAATTCCAAAAGTAGAAATTGATTGGAATACCCAATGTGCTAAACATTGAGAAGAAACTTTCATGTCTGTCAGCAAGTTTCTGGACGAATTACTGATAGGTGACGTCCAAGGAAGACTTGAAGACAGAAACATTTATAAAAGGAAAGAAAAATGTTACCTGCAAGGACTATAGGAAAGTCAGAGCCATAAAGACTGGCTCACAAATTAATAACAGAACTTTTTAGACACACACACACACACACACACAAATTACCCAGCTACCAACTTTACATTAGTCTGTTCTTGATGGAAAAAAAAAATTTTTTCTCATATGATTATCTCCATCACAGACACTGTGACTTATCATCAGACATTCACATAGTAAAAATTGGGAATAAAGTTGTTTTTGCTCGGGAGTCCAGATGTATAAGAAATATTCAAGTTTTCATTACTCGCGGGACCAGAACCAGACAGACCTTTTTATTTTTGGATTGTCCAGGGTGAAAAGTACCTAGTTGTAGTGGTATCAGGGTAAAATTTCAGTTTTTGTGTCTTCAGTGCAATAGCAAACTTAGCAAACAAACAATAACAACAAAAAGTGAGGCAATTATTAACTTCAAGGAAAACAAGAAATTGTATATACTACTTTTCTTTGTTTTTTTTTAAAGATTTTATTTATTTATTTGACAGACAGAGATCACGAGTAGGCAGAGAGGCAGGCAGAGAGGCAGGCAGAGAGGGAGGAGGAAGCAGACTCCCCTCCAAGCAGAGAGCCTGATGCAGGGCTCGATCGCAGGACGCTGTGATCATGACCTGAGCTGAAGGCAGAGGCTTTAACCCACTGAGCCACCCAGGCACCCCTATATTCTGGCTTCTAATTGGGTTCAGCCAGTGAGATATCTGCCACTCCTCTCAATGGCTAGAGCAAGAAAACAAGGGGCAGGAGAGGTTGAGATATTGATTCCACCTTCATCCTAGCCACCCAGGGTGCATTTGGGAAGCAGCTATACTCCTTGACCTTCAGTCACAGTTCCTGTCTGGTGGTATCTCTGTAACTAATGTTCTCTATAGGTTCCATGTGTACATTGGGATGGGGTGGGGGGTAAGAAAGCTAAATCCTCATCTTCCATAGTAGGAAGTCTATAGATAAGATCTAAAACTGAAAAAACGTAATAGCAGCATATTATTTTGAAATATGGAAATAAATGCTAGAAATTGCTAACTTATTTTAGCTATTTTATGAAGATTTTTTTAAAAATTACTTATTTGACAGAGATCACTAGTAGGCAGAGAGGCAGGCAGAGATAAAGGGGGGAAGCAGGCTCCCTGCTGAGCAGAGAGCCAGATGCCGGGCTTGATCCCAGGACCCTGAGACCACGACCTGAGCCAAAGTCAGAGGCCCAACCCACTGAGCCACCCAAGTACCTTATTTTAGCTATTTTTGAAGGTGTAAGTGTTTACTTCTTAGAAAAGAGAAGTAGGAGATAGAGAGATGGGATCCAATAACATTATTTTGCTTTAAAAACTGTGTACATGAATTTACCTTTTAAAAAGAAAAATGTGAGGCACCTGAGTGGCTCAGTCAGTTAAACATCAGAATCTTGGTTTCGGCTCGGGTCATGAGATTGAGCCCTGTGTCAGGCTCCACACTCCACAGGGAGTCGGCCTGAGATTCTGTCCCTCCACCCCCCCCCCCAACATTCACTCACTCTCTCTCCCAAATAAATAAGTAAATCTATAAAGTAAAATAAAAATAAAAATTCAATTTTAAACAAACTCTTCCTAAATTGCCAAAAAAAAAAAAATGGTCAGTGCTGAATTCCCCTTTTTGACTTTTTGACCAATAGGAAAAGAAAAATATATACCCTGGAGTCTGTTGAGACTTAGAAACAGGGCCCCACTTGCAATGGCCCCCATTTTAGGATTGTTGCCAAAGACTTGGCAACTGTGCTTAGCTCGCTGAATGCTTTAACTCAGTGTTGAATTCCAGTTGGCTCCAAATGTTTGTTCATTTTTGAGAGACCCCAGTACAGACAAAATTAAATCCACAAGGCAATCTTTTTCCTCAAACATTAGTACTTTGTTATAAGAAGATATTGAACTACCACATTTGAACTTAATTTAGGGTGATCATCCCAATATTTTGAGAAAGATAAACATTAATTTAACTTGATCTGGAAAGTTATTAAAGAAAAATGAACCTACAAACATAAAGTCACTGTCAGCCCTTTAAAGACAATGTGTCTAAAGATATACTCTGCATATTCAGTCAAAAATATGTATCCACAGTGAAGTCTCTTAACTTACCTTAAGATTAATTTCAAATGTTAGCACGCACAGAGAAAAGCACACGTTGGCAAATTCCCCTGGATAATCCCTTAGAAAGTTTCCATGTTGGAGCCTACTATAGTCTCTCAGTAAATTCCACAGACAGTTTTTGCTCCACTGCTAGAAGAGATTGTTGTCTCTTGAGTGGAACATCAGATGAAATAACTGACATGCACTGAGTTTATAAAAGTCATGATTCTTCAGCAGAATCATGCTCAGTTGGGTGAGATCTTCACTCTATGAGAAAGGCCTGGATGTTGAGCAGAACTGGGAAAATGGCTTATTCACATGTCTCAACTTACATTCACTTGAGGACATACACTTACTGACTAGAATGTTGGATGGACTGTCCCACACAAATCAAAGAATATTTCTCTCCTTTTTTCTGTGGGATATTTAACTTATACAATTAAATGCGCATATAATGCAAAATATGTATAATTTGGAATTAAATAAGGAGTAACCTAAATAGGTACAGTGGAAATACATTTTTACAATATGAGACCAGATGTGCAAGGATATATTTCTCTTTGTCCAAGGTTGAAATTAAATTGGCTCTCGAGAGCCCATCTCCTCAGATAGCAAAAGATGAAATTGTGCCATTTCTAGAGACTTAAGTATCTTAAATCTTGAGATGGGGTCTCTTGAGATTCTCTTTCTCTCCCTTTTCTTTCTCTTCTTTTTCCCAGAATAATCTGAGCTCCAGGGGGAATTGCGTATCATTCTAGTGTCAGAGGAAGGCCACGGGTCCATGTGTCATCTCTGTTCTCACTGGCCCTCCTGAGGTGTGGCTTGTTTCACTAAGCTTTGGGCAGCACTCTTTCTGCTCTAATCATGGTCGCAGTCAGGCTCAAGTGATCTGTCCTCTTTGCCACTCCAGTGTTTCAGGCAAACCTGGGAATGTGGTGGCCTCTCCCACAGTGGCTCTCAGTGACACCGTGGATCCTCCACCTCTTAGCCCCATCTCTCATGCCATCTCTTGGTTGATTGTTCTGCCATGACCTCTATTCTGAGTCCCCTTGTTTCACACCATGTTGACCCTCTGACAGACACACCCACCCTCAGTGATTAACCTCATTCTGGGTCCCCCTAAAAGATACAAAGTGATTTACAGATCTGTTCCATCCCCATAGAGAAGGAGAGGATAAGCAAGCGAACTCTCTCACACCCATCCCACCTAAACATACTGTGCTTCCTTTACTTCTCCACTGTGACCCACACATTGGCTCAGGGCACACTTCTCAGAACTCCAGAAGGACTGAGGCATCCCCAGACCCATCTGAGATTTCCACTCACATCCAACCAGAATTTTTATCTTGAGAGAGAAGGCACAAAGCGCAAAGCCCCACACTAACACACTAACATCTCAGCTCTAATCTTCTTCAAGTGCTCTGCCAGTTAGCTCAGAAAGAAGTCCTTCCTGTCTCTTCTCTGTCTGGAAGGAAACATTTGACGTTGATATGCATGTTTCCTTATGCCATATGTAAACAGTATGCCTTAAATTAAATGGGATGGGAGGACTTCCCTCCCCCCAAAACTCTGGCTTTTGCAAACCCAAAGCTCTTCCGTTCTCAAGCTATCATCCCTGCTACAAACTTTTCACTAAATTTGGGGAGTTTTCAGAGATTTCATCAAGGATTCTTTCTGCCCCTTTCTCTTTCTCTGTTCTCCTTCTGAGACTCCCATTATACATACGTGTGCTTGGTGGTGTCCCAGAGGGCTCTGAGTCTCTCTGCTCATGTTTCATTATTTTTCCTTTCTGTTCCTGAAACAGGACCATTTCAATTGATATATCTTCAAATTTCCTGATCCTTCCTTCCACTTGCTCAAATCTGTTATTGAATCCCTGGAGTGAATTTTTCCTTTCTCTTATTAGACTTTTAAAGGGTTTCTTTTTTCCCCTGGGGCTAATAATACATTATATGTTTATTAAAAAAATAAAAAATAAATAAAATGTTTCTTTTTTATACTCTCTGCCTCTTTATCGATACTCTCTACTTGGCGAGACATCCTACTCCTCCTTTCCTTTAGTTCTTTAGACGTGATTCCCAATAGATCTCTGAAGATACATTAAATAGCTGATTTAGTCTTTATCTAGTAAGTCCAATGTCTGAGCTTCTTTGGAGACAGTTTCTACGGATTTATGTTGTTGTTGTTGTCGTTCTTATGTATGAGCGGGGCCATACTTTCTTTTTTCTTCGGAAGTCTAGAATGTTTGTTGCAAACTAGATATTTAAAATAATATAGTGTGGCAATTCTGGAAATAAAATTCTACCCCCTGCTCAGGGTTTGTTGTTGTCGATGCTATTTTTGTTGCTTGTTTCATGACTTTTCTGAACTAATTTTGAAAAGTCTGCATTATTTTCATGCTGCTAAAGTCTCTGTTAGCATTGTGGTCACCTAGTAATTAGACATCTGGAACCTTAAATATCTGGAAACAGTTAAGTTTATCGGTTTTGGCTGAAGGGCTGGGTGTGTGCTTTGGGACTTGCCTTCAGTATCTAGCCAGGCAGTTGACAGCTTTGCTCTAGCCTTTACTTTCTGTACAGCCCAATGTCAATCAGAGGTGAGAGCTCAGGACCATCTCATTCCCAAAAATGTACACAGGTCTTGGTATGCACAGACACCTATGTGTATACAAGGCCTTCTCAATTCCCAGGAATATATCACAACTTTTCGATGAGCCTGTAGACTTTTCACCCCTTACTTTTTCCTTTTAAACTTTTTGGTTAGCCTATTATTTGTTCCAAATGTTATGTACTATCTCAGCCAGGCACAAAACTTAACACTTGCTCCTAATAGGTGCCTGGGTGGCTCAGTCATTAAATGCCGGCCTTCAGTTCATGTCATGATCCCAGGGTCAAGCTCCCTGCTCAGCGGGAAGCCTGCTTATCCTTTTCCCACTTCACCCGCTTGCATTCCCTCTCTCGCTATCTCTCTCTGTCAAATAAATACATAAAATCTTAAAAAAAAAAAAAAAAAAACTCCTAAATTTTTTCAACAAACATACCATCACAGGGGAAAAGGCCCTTCACAGTGGCGGGGGAGCATCAAGTTAAATAAAGTTAAGTAAAGATAGTCTTGAAATGACCCTCTTCAAGAGAACCATCACACAGGTCACATGATGACAATTCTCTGAGTTGTTGAAGGAGCTCTAACCCCATTCTGTCCTCTCCAACAGCTACCACACTGCTGATTTTCATCTTGTTCATGGGCCACTGGTTTTCAAAGTACCATGAACCAGAGAGTGGGGCATAGGAATAGAGTAAATTAAAATACCAGCTTACTGAGATTCAGCTGTTTTCTTGAATAAATGCTCCCTGGAGTGCTGCAACCCTTAAATTAATTTCCAGAGTTTAGAAAGAAGTTGTTTCTGACTATCTTTTGCCAGTTTTCTTGTTGCTTTCATGGAATTTTCAGAGGTCCTTGCTCTGCCATTTTTGCTGATGTCACTTTATTACAGAGGTTTTTTTTTTTTAATGTTCATTTTTTTAGATTAAAAAAAATTTATTTTTAATTTATTTGACAGAGATCACAAGTAGGCAGAAAGGCAAGCAGAGAGAGAGAGGAAGGGAAGCAGTCTCCCTGCTGAGCAGACAGCCCAATGCAGGGCTTGATCCCAAGACCCTGGGATCATGAACTGAGCTGAAGGCAGAGGCTTTAACCCACTGAGCCACCTAGGCGCCCCAACTTTATTACAGTGTTTTAAATGCATTTTAAAATGCAAAGCTTAGCAGTGATTATTTGTTTTCAGCTGTGCATATTCTCTCTGGATGATGATGACGACGATATCATACTAATACTAATATTTTTACTAATATAACATCGAGAACAATGTGCCAAGCACCATTCTGATAATTTTAGATATATTATCTCAATTAATCTTCAAAATAATCCTATTAGGCAGGTGCTATTATTATCCCACTTCCGAGACAAAGAAAATGTAACAGAGAGCCTGAGTAACTTGACTAAAATCAATAAGAACTAAGTGGTGGGAACTGGATTTGAGCCCAAGCTATCTGGCTCTAGAATCAAGGGCTTTGAGGCAACACGGAATAATAGGGATTACCAGAATAAAAAAAAAAAAAAAAGAAAGAAAGAAATCTCACTTAGTATTTCAAAAACCTTAACTGACTACACAGACTTTTGTTTTATTAAATTCTAGATTACTTTAGCAGTAAGAAGCATTTATACCAGATAGTTTTTGATCATCATAATGTCAAATAATTTTAATATTTGTATAAAAGCAAAGTATTAAGTATACAACAGAAGATTCTTTCATTTTCAGTTTTATTAGAGTTTTCCTATAAACAATCTAACAAATCCAAAGCAAACCCCTTATCAGACATAATTGTTGCCTTCTGTTTGAGAAAATAGGCTCACTATACCTTTGAGATTCCTTCCAGTGCTGCAATCTTGTTGAGGCGTTAGTTCAGTTTGTTCATTTTCAATTCAACAAAAAATGTCAGAGTGTTTACTTTGTGCTAAACACAGAGGATCGTGATGGTGAATAAAGCAGATTCTGCTATCATGAGGTTCATGGCGTGGTGGGAAAGAGCCATGAAGCAATGACAGGTGTGATTAGTACTATGAAAGAGGAAGCACAGATACCACAGGATTAATGCTGAGAGAGCTGAGCTCCCCCGGAAGATTAGAAAAGGCATATTTGAGGATTTGACATTTTAAATGAGACCTAAAGGACTAGTGGCTTGCTGGGAAGTCCAGGCAGAGGCAACATAGAGTGGCCAGGAAACAGAAACTAGGAGGAGAGGTAGATGTGGAGGTAAAAGGACTCGGCTGAAAGATCTTGTTTGTTCAAAACCATTTGTTTAAATGGGCTAAAAGTCCCCAAAGAACAGCATGTTATATTTATATGTCAATACTCGAAGTGCAACATTAAGAAGCTGCCCAATGACAGCATATATGGCAGGATCCTGCTTTCTGGTCATTAGTTTTTGATGAAGAATTGCCTGCATTCTCTGATAAAGCTAAAATCTATCTGGAGGTGGTGCTAAGATTGAGGGAGAAAAGGTTCACGAACAAACTGCTAAAAGCGAGCCAGAATATAACAGTTGAAAGACAGAGAGAAAGAACAAATCATCCCCGCAGGCAACAATACAACTGAACTCATTCCGAGGTTCACTCTAACCAGACTATCTTCTCTGGTCAGGTATTTTGTTCAAAGAATTTTATTTAGTTATGTATTCATAATTTATTTCTTTGAGATAGAGTGCACAAGTGGAATGAGAAGCAGCAAAGGAGGGAGAGAGAAAGAATCCCTAGCAGACTCCGCACTGAGTGAGGAATCCCATATGGGACTCGATCCCATGACCCCGAGATCATGACCTGAGTCAAAACCAAGAATCTGATGTTCAACCAACTGAGCCACCCACGTGCGCCAGTCAGGTATTTTATAATACATCACCCATTATCTTCACGACACCTCTCTGAGGTATAACATTGACTTCTTTAATATGAGGAAAACAAGGTTCAGCAACATACCTGATGTCAGTTCATAAGTACTTATTGAGTGCCTACCACATGTTGGTTTATCAGTGAACTCACGCTCATGAAACTTACATTCTGGCGCGAACTTGTGTTCACACAACTGATAAAACTAAACCAAGATTTTTCTAACTAGAAACACTAAAATCTCCTTCTATTATACCACACTGAACGACAAAGGGTTATTTTCTTTCTTTAAAATGATATAGAAGGCCCCTGAGTGATTCATTAACAATAAATTGTACTTCAATGTCAGTTTGACTAAGCTCTCCCTTATTTGCTGGTAATTACCGCAAGTACCTTGACTTTTTAGCTATAGTATCTAATAAGAGGCTGATTTACTCATTTGATTGGGTAGTTAGCAACATTCACACCCATGAAGACTGAGTAAAATGAATATATCCCCGCTGTGAATTAATGCTGCTTGTGTCCCCCTGGCCGCACCACCCATTTTCCTCCTTCAGACTCTCATCTTTTCTCAGAGCCCTGAGGAAAACGACCTCAAAACCCGGGCCTTGTCTGGCTTCTAGAGACACTAAAGATTCCCTAGGGCTCTGTTCATCATTCTGATGTGTTCACAATCTTGTCTAGGTCCAGATCCCTGACTCTCATCTCAAAAGAACAAGGCAGAGATATTTGTCTTTTCTAGTGTTTTAGAATTCCTCTCACTTTCCCTCTGCTGCCAGTCCAGCACTCTGAATCCAGGAAGTGTGAAATGTTACCACAGATCCCCTATCCAGGGAGGTTCCCATGGAACTGCTCCTCTAGCAGTTCTTTCTTTTGCAGACACTGGTTCTCTGAAAGAGTAAAGAGGGGAGACGTCAGGAGGAGAAAGAGAAGGTTGGGGTTGCCCTCTGCTCTTCCTTTGGAAATGTTTCCCTGGATTATAGGTGAGTGGGGGAGAAGTGACTGGAAAGGGGGAAAAATGTTTCATTGTTGTTGTTGTTTCTTTGTACTTTTTCTACTCATAACTATATCCTCAACACATTTGTAACAGAGAACTTTACCCAGGAGACTTCTTTGTCCACATTTAATAGCTTGAAATCCCTATAGGTTTCTTTCATACCCTCACTTTTAGAGCTGTTGAAATCTAAGATCATATATCTATTTTTATTTTTATGGTATTATTAGCTAAATTTTCTCTCTTTTTTTTAAGATTTTATTTATTTATTTGACAGAGATGACAAGTAGGCAGAGAGGCAGGCAGAGAGAAGAGGAAGCAGGCTCCCCACTGAGCAGAGAGCCTGATGTGCCGCTCGATCCCAGGATCCTGGGATCACAACCTGAGCTGAAGGCAGAGGCTTTAACCCACTGAGCCACCAAGGTGTCCCTATTAGCTAAATTTTCAAATAAATACCAGAAAACTACTTTGCTAGAAAGAAAGAGATTTCTATGGAAATGCTCTTTTCAAAACACAAATTGATTTGTAGTATCAAGTTATCTTGGAGGAGCATAGCCTTTGTCTGTCCTGTGCTGTGTATATTGTCTTTTTTTAAAGTTTGCGTTTTAATTCCAGTTAGTTAATATACAGTGTTATATCAGCTTCAGGTGTGCAATATGGTGATGCAACAATTCCATACTTCACCTGGTGTTCATTATAACAGGTGCACTCCTTAATCCCTGTCGCCTATTTCACCCATCCCCCCACCAGCCTCCCCCTCTGATAACCATCAGTTCGTTCTCTATAGATAAGCGTCTGTATCTTGACTTGTCTTTCTCCCTTCATCTCTTTTTCCTTCGCTCATTTGTTTCTTAAATTGCACATATGAGTGAAATAATACAGTATTTGTCTTTCTCTGGCTGACTTATTTCACCTCACATTATACTCTAGTTCCATCCATTTCATTGCAAATGGTTAGATTTCATTCTTTTTTATGGCTGAAGTGTGTATTGTCCTGATATCAGCTTACATAACATCCCATTGTCCCTTTGTGACCCTCTCAACAAGGAGATACATATCTAGCGACATTCATCTGCCTGTCGTCTTATACAAACAACTGTAACTAGCGCAGACAAGAGATTAATGACCACAACTAAGACAAGAAAAACTAAGAGGGAACCTATGTAGAATGAGAGAAGATATCTGCAAATGATATATCAGATAAAGGGCTGGTATCCAAGATCTATAAAGAAATTATCAAACTCAACACCAAAACAAATAATCTAGTCAAGAAATAGGCAGAAGACATGAACGAACATTTCTCCAAAGAAGATATCCAAATGGCCAGCAGACACATGAAAAAATGTTCCACATCACTTCGCATCAGGGAAATACAAACCAAAACCGCAGTGATATACCACCTCACACCAGTCAGAATGGCTGAAATTAACAAGACAGGAAACAACAAATGTTGACAAGGATGTGGAAAAAGGTGGAAACTCTTACACTGTTGGTGGGAATACAAGCTAGTACAACCACTCTGGAAAACAGTATGGAGGTCCTCAAGAAGTTAAAAATAGAATTACCCTATGATCTAGCATTTGCACTACGGGGTATTTATCCCAAAAACACAGATGTAGTGAAAAGAAGGGGCACCTGCATCTCAATGTTCATAGCAGCAATGTCCACAATAACCAAGCTATGAGAGGAACTGAGATGTCCTTCAACAGGTGAATGTGATAAAACTAAACCAAGAAGATGTGATATGCTTCATATATACAAAAGAATATTACTCAGCCATCAGAAAGAGGAATATCTACCATTTACATTGATGTGGATGGTATTATGCTGAGTGAAATAAGTCCATCAGAGAAACCATTTTATGGTTTCACTCATATGTGGAATATAAGAAATAGTACAGAGGACCATGGGGGAAGGGAGGGAAAACTGAATAGGAAGAAATCAGAGAAGGAGACAAACCATGAGAGACTGTGACTCTGGGGAACAAACTGGAGGTGGTGCAAGGGGAGGTGGGTGGGAGGATGGGGTAATTGGGTGATGGGCATAAAGGAGGGCACATGAGCACTGAGTGTTACATGAAACTGATGAATCATTGAACACTATCAAAAACTAATGATGCACTGTATGTTGGCTAAATGAATTTAAATTTTTAAAAAAGAGAAAGAAGATTAGTAGAGCACACAACTCCAGATTTGACTGTTCCTAACCTAATGCACCAACTTGCTGGGACCATCAAGAGAAGACAAATAATTTGCTTTCTTTTTTGTCAGTGTTGGAAAGAATATAAGCATTTTCAGCATCTTCATTGAACCTTTGACATCAAAACAAAGTTTACAGTCATAGATTCTCCATATTCCATGTAATTTTGAAGCATTCTTTCACTTTCAGAGAGCATAGCATATAATGAAGTCCTGTGGGTTCTGCCTTGAAAATACTGTATACCTTACATCTACTATCATCTCTTCAATGTCAATGTCATTTTGCTACTCCTCTTTCTGGATGTGATTGTATCTTCTACAGAAGCCTTTGAAATGATCTTACTTTCCCCCATCCGATCCATTCTCCATGCAGCAATCAGAGCCCAAACATCCATTCATTAGGTCATTCCCTTATTTAACTCTCTAATGCCTTCCCTTTGGGTATAAGGTAAATTTTGAAATCCTTATCCTGAGCTCTAACCAGAGCCAGGCCCCTGCCAGCTTTTTCAACCTCTACTTCTTTGCTCACTGAATTCCAACAACTGACCTTGATTTCTCTTGAAACTACAAGTTCTTTCCTATCTCAAAGTTTTTGCACACACTATTCTGTTGTCCAGGAATGCTGTGCCTGATTAACTCCTGCTCATCCATCAGATCTCATCTTAAATATTCGTTTCTCAGAAAGGCCTCTCCATTCATCCTGATCTAAATCACACCCTTCTTTCATCTCTCTAACAGTCATCACTTTTCAAATTTACACTTTGTGTTTTTGTTCCATGTCTATGTCTTCCACTATAGTAAGTCTCCATGAATACAGGGAGGTTGATGCCTTGTGCCCCATTATTCCCAGGACACAGAGAGGTACACAGCACTAAGTTATATGCTCAATAGGTAACCAGTCAATGAATGAACAGATGAATATTTGTGGAAGACAATTACAAACTCCCCAAATATCCCTCAGCCTCTATGCAGAAATCTCCCACAGACAACTTGAGACTTCCAGAGAACCTAATATAGTTTTTCCAAGACACATTTCACTCCAGAGTAACTGCAACATCTTGGGTCTAGAACATTCCACTCTATCTCTGCTGCTTCCAGTGAACCAGCTTGCTGATTCTGCCACCAACAATCCAGTTCTCTACCTCCACTCTCAAACCATGACAACCTATACTGAGGTCAGGGGATGAAAGATCTTTTTAAAGACTCTACCCCTTGATATGACCATCTAAGGTTCTTCACTGTCTTTTCCTTCCACATCGTGTGCCTATAAGCCACACAGGTCTTCCTTTGCCCCTTGAAGCTATTTCAGACAAGCCCCAGCCCACCAGCTCTACACAGCAACTGTGACTTGAACCCAAGCTCTGTTCCTATACTTACTCCTGACTCTCTGCTCCATTCAACTGTCCATCTAGCTTCTGAAATTCAGCTTTGTCTCCCAGTTCTGGCCCCATGGTCAGTGCTTGGTTTCAGTGACTAAGGAAGCAGTCCAGCTTGGCTTTCTCCACAACTAAGGGCAAAGTATGGGTTCATCCTTTAGAGCTCTCACTTTGCTGTTTGGGGAAACTCCCACCCTGGCACCAGGCCTAGGCCTCTGGCTAGTACTCAGGCCACGCTTAGACAAGTCTCCCCAGAAGACAAGAGGTCAGAGAGATGTCCCTTGCCACCTCAGAGGCCCCACTTCCCTCTACTCTTCTAAGAACATTCCACTTGGCCTCTCATTCCTTTGTGTCCTCAGTCCTCAGTCCTGAACCCTCTGCTCACCCTACCCCACCCAGCTACCCACTAACCCTGCTAACCAATTCTAATTCCTCCATCAATCTCCTCTCCAGATCTTCTAAGAAGCACTTTTCATCCTTCCTGTCTACTCATCATGACTTACTCACATCCAGCACATAAGATATTCTACAGAAAGATGGAAAAATGATAGACTCAAATTTAAATCTCATCCCTGTCACTTACTAGTTGTGGGAACTTGAGCAAATAACTTAATATCTTAAAGACTCATTTTTTTTAAAAAAATCTATGAAATGGTAATAATATCCACTTATAACATTTAGCTGCTAGCACAGATGTGTCAGATGATAGGCATTCAATAAATGTGCAATGAAGGACATAAAGAAAGAGTGTATTCATTCATCATGCTCAGGGACACAATGCTATGGCTCTAGCAAAGCAAAGTAACCCTCATTTTTGGCTCTATAATTCTTTTGAATGCTGAGAAAAATTATGAGAGCAACATAGAAAGGTAAAGATGTCTGGAGAGGAAAGATTACACTTTAGGCCTTAAAGGATGAGTCAAATATGGGTAAGAGAATGAGAAAGTAAAGCTTTCCAAGAGGACCAACAGTAGTATAAGCCTTAGGGCCACATAGTCCTGGGGCCATGGGAGGCAAAGCTGAAGAGAGCAAAGAGGGCATGTTGAGGAAAAGCAGAAAATTAGCTAATGTAAATAATCAGAAAATAAGAAGGAGAAGGGGCCAGCTCAGGAAAGATGAACCCCAAATGAGAGCCAGGTTTCCCCTGACTGCTTGCCTCATCTCCATAGCTTTGGGTTTTCCCATCTGTAAGTGAACACGTTGGGAACACATCATCTCTAAGCATTTGTTTATTTGTCACTCAGTCCACCCAGCCCAGGGAGTGACATAGTGCACACCTCACCCATGTAAATAATTAGTGTTTGTAAAACCCAAATGTTACCTAAAATGATCGATATGAGGATGTTGCTGGAGATCCTGCCAAAGCCATAGTCTAGCCCCGAACGTGGACGCAGAGACAGGGGCCTCCCTCTCTGCTCCTTGACTGGGCCACACTCTGCTTGTTCCTTAAATGTGTGCTGATATCACATCAAGATAGTTGTGAAATTTCTCCAGTGAATCCAAATTTGCAAAAGCTCTTGAAATCTTGGCTCTTGTGTGAAGTGGCTGGGTTAAAAAAATAAGATAGACTCAAACTAAACTTCTATTTGTGCTTATTTTTCTACTTCTTGGGACTTCCATATTTGGCTCAGTTACAATAATAATACCAATATAAGCTCCAGATAAGTAAAAGAAGTAAAATGTTCATGATGATGGACATGCCAAGGATTTTACCTGTATCATGATGTACTCCTTGGTACTATTATTATCCCCCCTTTATAGATGAAGAAACTGAGGCACAGAAGTGTGTCAAGTAATTTGCCCAAAGTCCCTTGGTTAGAAGTGGTAAAATTAGAATTCAGATAAGGCAGTCCGCCTCCAGAGCCCATGCTCTCAACCTTCTTACCATCCTACCTGTAATGAAGGCAGCGTCCTGATTTTACAGGGAGAATACTCAGTTGTAGAACAAGGAAGAGGATCGCCTCGGGCCGGTGAACAAGTGAATTGGTGGCAAAGTCAGAACACCCTAGTATCCTGGCTTTCTCGGTGCAATTTTTCTGTCATCCAATCTGTATAAAGACATTCCTTTCTTATCATCATCCTTCCATTTTTAATAGTTCCCAAGGCAATGGGACTTGAATAAGAAGAAACAAAAATCCATTTCAAAAGCAAAGCTGCCCTTGGGCAAAAATTCCATTTTCAAAAACTCAGGATTCCTTATAAAAAGAGAAATCAGTCAACCCAAACCTTCTGGCACACCACAGAATGAAATTCACGTGGTCCAAAGTCCAGAGCAATACACAAGTCTTTCCTCTTGCTTAAGAGACCAGGGAATGTGAACACCAACTGCGGGGTGGGGGGGGGGGCACCATAGGCCTCTGGGGATTTTTCAGCACTGAAGTAACAGCCTATAAAGATGTAAGAGTTACTACTTCGAAACACTTGATGCTTTGTGGATTCTATTTAAATCCCAAGGTGGCCTTTTAAACAAACCCATCTTTCCTCCTTAACTGAAGAGGAAAAAATAGGGTTTGGGGATCAAAGCCAAAGCTTTCCATGTGGGGGTTGCCTAGAGAACCTACAACATTCTCCCTGGTTCTCCAATGCATATTAGAAACCGGTGGAAATCTTAAATGTTACAATTGTATAAAAATGTATCTCGTGGGGTGCCTGGGGGGCTCAGTGGGTTAAAGCCTCTGCCTTGGGCTCAGGTCATGGTCTCAGGGTCCTGGGATGGAGCCCTGCATTGGGCTCTCTGCTCAGCAGGGAGCCTGCTTCCCCCTCTTTCTCTGCCTGCCTCTCTGCCTACTTGTGATCTCTGTCTGTCAAATAAAGAAATAAAATCTTTTTTTTTTTAATAAAGGAGTATTATCTTAAAAAATGTATCTCATTTCTGATTTAAGGGCTTGTGGTACCTTAGATTTTGACACAGTTAGTTGTAACCTAGTTTTAGAAAAGAAATATGAGGGGCGCCTGGGTGGCTCAGTTGGTTAAGCAACTGCCTTCGGCTCAGGTCATGATTCTAGAGTACCGATATCGCTCAGGTCATGATTCTGGAGTACCGATATTGAGTCCCTGTATTGAGTCCCGCATGGCAGGGATGGTGTCCCTGCTCAGCAGGGAGTCTGCTTCTCCCTCTGACCCTTCCCCTTATCATGCTCGCTCTCTCTCTTTCTCTCTCTCTCTTTCTCTCAAATAAATAAAATCTTTAAAAAAAAAAAAAAAAGAAAGGAAAGAAAAAGAAATATGAGGTTGGGCTTGCTTCTCCTCCCCTCAGCTATAGCTGCAGATAGCCACAATAGTGATAAGAACTTCCTGGGGATTGTCTCACCCCCAAGGGGTAATGACCCCGATCCAGGCTCTGAGGGAGCTTCCTGCTATATCTGAGCTGAGACTCTATAAGGACGCACTGCAGGACAAGGGACAGAAGGCAGCTGGTTCTGTGCACGAGAGCCAGCCAAGACTGAAGTAATAATAGAAATTTCATGTGGCCTGTTCTGTCTGTCGAAAATAGTCCAAAACTTTTCCTACAACGGCCAACCAGAAGCCCTACTCAGAGCCAAAGCCAACAACTGGAAACAAAGTTGCCAAACCCTTATTTCCCACTCTGAGTTGTATTATTTGGTGTGTGTTTTTTTTCCCCCTCTTGGTATTTTGAACTTAGATGTGAACTCTGGTTGATAGAAAAGCATGAAGTTTTCCTGCAGCTTACTGTTTCAAGGTAATGTCATGAAAAGCAATGGCCATCTGCATGGGGTGGAGATAGGAGGAGGAAAGCAATTCTTTCTGGGTGGGCATACGTGAGGATTTACCAGGAGTATGAAATAATAATTTTTAGTTTAGTTTTAACTTCATGTACAATCTGGCTTCACTTCCTTATGTTGAGGATATGCTGATGGTATCCACTTTTACTACATTCTTGCCACTGCAGAGGGGCAGGCCTAATTTATTACTGGTCTTTCTAGCAGGGAACAGCTATGTGGAAATTAATTGAGTGGAACACCATGTCTTTAGGAAAACTGTCCTTTTATGAGAAATTGGCTAATGGGGAGCCCTTCCTTTTAAACACTAAGTTGTGCTTTTCACAAACACTCAGGAAACTGAAGCTCGCCCTCAGATAAGTTTTATGATAAAAAGAGAAGCCTCTTGGGGTGCCTGGGTGGCTCAGATGGTTAAGTGTCTGCCTTTGGCTCAGGTCATGATCTCCAGGTCCTGGGATCGAGCCCCATGTCCAGCTCCCAGCTCAGCGGGGATTCTGTTTTTCCCTCTCCCTCTGCCTCTCCCCCTGCCTGTGCTCTTTCTGCCTCTCTCTCTCTCTCTCTCACTATCAAACGAATAAATAAAATCTTAAAAAAAGAGACAGACAGAAGCCTCTGTTCACATATATCATCAGGGTAAACATAATCATAAATACTTCACATTTTCTGAACTTCCCATAATTCAATTTTTACTTGGATTTTTAATTCTCATGCAGAGAGTGCCAGGCACATAGGAAGTACACAAAAAATATTGAAGAGGCTGATTTCATCTGTGTCAAGCATATTATTATGTATATAATTAAGAGTAGCATGAGTTGAATTAATAAGACAAACAGAGAGATGGCCAAGAAATGCCAGACCATAAGCATAACTCATTCCTGAAGGGAAAGATCACCTCTAATTTGAAGAGGTCTCTGGGCTCATGGTCTCACTTTTCTTAGCTCATTGCACATACGCAATGTTTCACCGCCCTGTACATTAATCAGCCCTTACAACATCCCTATGAGATTAGTAGATGAGGGTATCATTATCTCCCTATGGCAGATGGGGCAGACCAAACATGTGGAAATGAAATGACTCGCCTGAAGTCACTCAGAAGCCATTGGGGAACTGAGATTGGAACCACAAGCTTCTGCTTTCTGGGCAACCCTCTCACAGAGCCACACCATGAAGCCAAGTACCCCAGATTGCCACGGATAAACTGCTCCTCCCCTAGTCACCACCAGACAGTGTCCTTGCTCTGGGTGCCAGGGAAAATGCACCCAAGCCGAAGTGCCTATTTCCTCAGAAAGAAAGCAGTTCAAACATCTTTAAACTTCAGAGTTTATTTTTAAAGTGCCCTTCTCAGGAGGTGGACCAACGATAAGCAATCTGAGAAAGAACTTTATTTTAAAGAAAAATAGGGATTAAAAGGGCAATTGCAATGGGCTTTTTCCAGATTAAAAGGATCTGAAACATTTCTGTTCAATGAGCTTGGAATGAAGTTCAAATTCAGTTCACGAGCTTATCTCCAAACTTCATTTTTTTAAGTACCTGAAACATAAACTCCCACTCAACTTGATCAAAAGCCTCTTCTGCTTCAAGAGGCAGAGCAACAATCAGCCCTCTTGTTCCTTTAGCCAAGTCAGTGTTCTTAATCAGCATAAAAAACATCAGGAGCCAAAGGGTGGTTTTTTAATAAAAAGTAGTTTGATGAGGCTCCAGGCTGGTGGCAGCAATCTCAGCCCAGAAAAATATGAGTCGACACCTCAAATATGCAAACAGACCCAAGAACGGGGGTCCAATTCCAGTAACCAGTATTTCTTCAAGCCCCACGTCCACCCCCTCCCCCGCCCCCCCGCCCCTCCTCCCCTAAAAATATGTCATTGGGGCTTTTCTTTCTCTTCTTTTCCCTCTCTCAACAATATGCTCCTAAAACCAGTCAGGGGACAGAGCAAAGCAGGAGGAGGCACCATGGCGGTCAGAGCTAGTGGTCAGGGCCCCCTCTCTCCCCCTCTCCCTGTCTCCCAGCAGGGGGAGAAGGGTGTCCACATAGGAGGGCTGCTCTTAGAGAGGACAGTGTTCCTGCAGGGGGCAGCCTAGCTTGGGGAGGCAGAGTCTGAGTGGGGTGAGGAGTGCATCCCTGTAAAGGGCAGCCAGGAGTAAAGTATCAGAGTCCAGACTGAGTGGAGGACATTCCTCCATGGGTAAGAGGATGGAAGTGGAATAGGACACTGGGTACATAGAGTCGATAAATCAAATAAGTAACTTATTAAGGATAATGGGAGCCAGGTTTCTCATTGTTGGGAAAGGACGTTACAAATATTGAAACAGAAAGCTGGAATGAACCTTATAGAAGTTGGATTGGAATTGGAGGTATCCAGCTGAAATCATGGTTTCCAATATATTTATGTAGATATGGAAATAAGTGTGAATATGCCTATACACATATTGTAGAAAGTAGAATAATGGACTCCCAGAAATGTCCACACCCTAATGCCCTACATCATGAATGTGCTACTTTAAAAGGGGTCTTGCAGGTATTAAATTAAGGATGTTGAGATGGGAATTATCTTTGTGGGTTCTTGTGATTATACTGGAAGGCAGGAAGGTCAGAGACAGAGATGTGGTAATAGAAACAGAGATGAGAAAGAAGGAAAGAAAGAGAAATTTAAAGATGCTATGTTATTGACTCTGAAAATGGAAGAAGAGGCCACACACTAAGGCATGCAGGCAACTTCTAGAACCTGGAAAAAGGCAAGGAAATGGATACTCCCCTGTAGAAACTCAGCTCTGCTGACACCTTAATTTTAAGACTTCTGACTTCCAGAACTGAATTGGGGCTGTTTAAAGCCACTATGTGTGTAGTAATTTGTTAAAGCAACAATCAGCTAAATATGGGTTAGTTTCGTCCGGTGAGGGATCCTGGGATCCCAATAATCCCTCAGTAATACCTCAATAGCAAGGTGCACATCTATCATATAAACACTGTTCTCCACTGAAAGGGACCAAGGCTTGCTGGAGACATAGCTGCTTCAGGACTGGAGCTGGGGAAATGTAAGTCTGGAATCTATTTTGTATCAGAAAGCAAGGAAGTGCTCAAGGAATAGTGGGGCCGTGTTGAAAGGATACAGGCATCATCTTGAAGGGGTGGCTGTTGGACAAGTCTGGGACAATCTGAGCAACACATTTAAAACCCTAAAAAGAAAAAAAAAAATAAAAATAAAAACACAGCTCCTGAAAATATAAACTAATAAGTGAATAAATTATAAGTTTGACCAGGAATGGGACATTTACATTTACATCATTTCAAAATACCTCCTCACAAAATACTAATTAATTACAAGAGGGAAAAGAATAGCGTCCCATCCAAGCAGGTTGGCAGATAAAACCTTAATCAAATGACCAGAGTGAATATTACCAGTAATGGGACAAATCAAGATAACAGGCCATCTGATAGGATGCAAAGAAAACACAACATCCGTTCTGTGATATTCCTGCCAAAGGTGCACAAGCTGAATTTAATCATAAGGAAACATATGACAAAACCAAATACAGGGGCATTCTACAAAACAACTGGCCCAGATTCTTTCAGTTTTCACATCTTAAAAGTCAAGTAAAGACAAAAGGATTCTACCAGATTGGAGAAGATTGTAGAGGCATGACAACCAAAGCACAATGTGATTCCAAGTTGAGTCTTTTTGCTACAAGGAAATTCGTCAAAGTTTAAGTAGGATCTGAGTGGTAGATGACAGTAGTGAACCAGGGTTAATTTCCTAGTTTTGATAGCTGTATTGTGGTTATGTAGGAGAATAAGTATCAGGGATTATAGGACATCAGTTTGGCAAAATACTCTCCTATGGTTCTGGAACAAAATTCTTTGTGGTTCATCTAAAACATTTCTATAAATTAGAGATCGTTTCAAAAAAGTGCAAATGTCGGAACTCATGGCTTTTTTCCTGTGATTTTTTTTAGTCTTGCAGTTAATTTAATTTTTTCTTTTTCATTTTTTTTTTTTCTCACCTTCGGGTAAAATTTTTTTTAACTGTTACCTTTTTCTTTTTATTACTAGTTTATCTAATATATATATATATATATATATATTTTTTTTTTTTTTTTTACATTTTTCTTAGGTGTTTTCTTTTTTTAAAAAATTCTTTTCTTTTCTTTTTTTTTCTTTTTTCTTTTCTTTTTGTTTTTTTTTTCTTTCTTCCTTTTTGAACCTCTTTTTATCCCCTTTCTCCCCACTCACGATTTTGGATCTCTTCTAATTTGGTTAAAGCATATTTTCCTGGGGTTGTTGCCACCCTTTTAGTATTTTACTTGCCCCTTAATTTACTCTTATCTGGACAAAATGACAAGACGTAAAAATTCAACACAAAAAAAAGAACAAGAGGCAGTACCGAAGGCTAGGGACCTAATCATTACAGACATCGGTAATATGTCAGATCTAGAGTTCAGAATGACAATTCTCAAGGTTCTAGCCGGGCTCGAAAAAGGCATGGAAGATATTAGAGAAACCCTCTCGAGAGATATAAAAGCCCTTTCTGGAGAAATAAAAGAACTAAAATCTAACCAAGTTGAAATCAAAAAAGCTATTAATGAGGTGCAATCAAAAATGGAGGCTCTAACTGCTAGGATAAATGAGGCAGAAGAAAGAATTAGTGATATAGAAGACCAAATGACAGAGAATAAAGAAGCTGAGCAAAAGAGGGACAAACAGCTACTGGACCACGAGGGGAGAATTCGAGAGATAAGTGACACCATAAGACAAAACAACATTAGAATAATTGGGATTCCAGAAGAAGAAGAAAGTGAGAGGGGAGCAGAAGGTATACTGGAGAGAATTATTGGGGAGAATTTCCCCAATATGGCAAAGGGAACGAGCATCAAAATTCAGGAGGTTCAGAGAATGCCCCTCAAAATCAATAAGAATAGGCCCACACCCCGTCACTTAATAGTAAAATTTACAAGTCTCAATGACAAAGAGAAAATCCTGAAAGCAGCCCGGGAAAAGAAGTCTGTAACATACAATGGTAAAAAATATTAGATTGGCAGCTGACTTATCCACAGAGACCTGGCAGGCCAGAAAGAGCTGGCATGATATTTTCAGAGCACTAAACGAGAAAAACATGCAGCCAAGAATACTATATCCAGCTAGGCTATCATTGAAAATAGAAGGAGAGATTAAAAGCTTCCAGGACAAACAACAACTGAAAGAATTTGCAAATACCAAACCAGCTCTACAGGAAATATTGAAAGGGGTCCTCTAAGCAAAGAGAGAGCCTACAAGTGGTAGATCAGAAAGGAACAGAGACCATATACAGTAACAGTCACCTTACAGGCAATACAATGGCACTAAATTCATATCTCTCAATAGTTACCCTGAATGTGAATGGGCTAAATGCCCCTGTCAAAAGACGCAGGGTATCAGAATGGATAAAAAAACAAAACCCATCTATATGTTGCCTCCAAGAAACACATTTTAAGCCCGAAGACACCTCCAGATTTAAAGTGAGGGGGTGGAAAAGAATTTACCATGCTAATGGACATCAGAAGAAAGCAGGAGTGGCAATCCTTATATCAGATCAATTAGATTTTAAGCCAAAGACTATAATAAGAGATGAGGAAGGACACTATATCATACTCAAAGGGTCTGTCCAACAAGAAGATTTAACAATTTTAAATATCTATGCCCCCAATATGGGAGCAGCCAACTATATAAACCAATTAATAACAAAATCAAAGAAACACATCAACAATAATACAATAATAGTAGGGGACTTTAACACTCCCCTCACTGAAATGGACAGGTCATCCAAGCAAAAGATCAGCAAGGAAATAAAGGCCTTAAATGACACACTGGACCAGATGGACATCACAGATATATTCAGAATATTTCATCCCAAAGCAACAGAATACACATTCTTCTCTAGTGCACATGGAACATTCTCCAGAATAGATCACATCCTCGGTCCTAAATCAGGACTCAACCGGTATCAAAAGATTGGGATCATTCCCTGCATATTTTCAGACCACAATGCTCTAAAGCTAGAACTCAACCACAAAAGGAAGTTTGGAAAGAACCCAAATACATGGAGACTAAACAGTATCCTTCTAAAGAATGAATGGGTCAACCGGGAAATTAAAGAAGAATTGAAAAAAATCATGGAAACAAATGATAATGAAAATACAACGGTTCAAAATCTGTGGGACACAACAAAGGCAGTCCTGAGAGGAAAATATATAGCGGTACAAGCCTTTCTCAAGAAACAAGAAAGGTCTCAGGTACACAACCTAACCCTACACCTAAAGGAGCTGGAGAAAGAACAAGAAAGAAACCCTAAGCCCAGCAGGAGAAGAGAAATCATAAAGATCAGAGCAGAAATCAATGAAATAGAAACCAAAAAAAACAATAGAACAAATCAACGAAACTAGGAGCTGGTTCTTTGAAAGAATTAATAAAATTGATAAACCCCTGGCCCGACTTATCAAAAAGAAAAGAGAAAGGACCCAAATAAATAAAATCATGAATGAAAGAGGAGAGATCACAACTAACACCAAAGAAATACAAACTATTATAAGAACATACTATGAGCAACTCTACGGCAATAAATTTGACAATCTGGAAGAAATGGATGCATTCCTAGAAACATATAAACTACCACAACTGAACCAGGAAGAAATAGAAAGCCTGAACAGACCGATAACCAGTAAGGAGATTGAAACAGTCATTAAAAATCTCCAAACAAACAAAAGCCCAGGGCCAGACGGCTTCCCGGGGGAATTCTACCAAACATTTAAAGAAGAACTAATTCCTATTCTCCTGAAACTGTTCCAAAAAATAGAAATGGAAGGAAAACTTCCAAACTCATTTTATGAGGCCAGCATCACCTTGATCCCAAAACCAGACAAGGATCCCACCAAAAAAGAGAGCTATAGACCGATATCCTTGATGAACACAGATGCGAAAATACTCAACAAAATACTAGCCAATAGGATTCAACAGTACATTAAAAAGATTATTCACCACGACCAAGTGGGATTTATTCCAGGGCTGCAAGGTTGGTTCAACATCCGCAAATCAGTCAATGTGATACAACACATCAATAAAAGAAAGAAAAAGAACCATATGATACTCTCAATAGATGCTGAAAAAGCATTTGACAAAGTACAACATCCCTTCCTGATCAAAACTCTTCAAAGTGTAGGGATAGAGGGCACATACCTCAATATCATCAAAGCTATCTATGAAAAACCCACCGCAAATATCATTCTCAATGGAGAAAAACTGAAAGCTTTTCCGCTAAGGTCAGGAACACGGCAGGGATGTCCATTGTCACCACTGCTATTCAACATCGTACTAGAGGTCCTAGCCTCAGCAATCAGACAACAAAAGGAAATTAAAGGCATCCAAATCGGCAAAGAAGAAGTCAAATTATCACTCTTCGCAGATGATATGATACTATATGTGGAAAACCCAAAAGACTCCACTCCAAAACTGCTAGAACTTATACAGGAATTCAGTAAAGTGTCAGGATATAAAATCAATGCACAGAAATCAGTTGCATTTCTCTACACCAACAGCAAGACAGAAGAAAGAGATATTAAGGAGTCAATCCCATTTACAATTGCATCCAAAACCATAAGATACCTAGGAATAAACCTAACCAAAGAGACACAGAATCTATACTCAGAAAACTATAAAGTACTCATGAAAGAAATTGAGGAAGACACAAAGAAATGGAAAAATGTTCCATGCTCCTGGATTGGAAGAATAAATATTGTGAAATGTCTATGCTACCTAAAGCAATCTACACATTTAATGCAATTCCTATCAAAGTACCATCCATCTTTTTCAAAGAAATGGAACAAATAATTCTAAAATTTATATGGAACCAGAAAAGACCTCGAATAGCCAAAGGGATATTGAAAAAGAAAGCCAACGTTGGTGGCATCACAATTCCGGACTTCAAGCTCTATTACAAAGCTGTCATCATCAAGACAGCATGGTACTGGCACAAAAACAGACACATAGATCAATGGAACAGAATAGAGAGCCCAGAAATAGACCCTCAAATCTATGGTCAACTAATCTTCGACAAAGCAGGAAAGAATGTCCAATGGAAAAAAGACAGCCTTTTCAATAAATGGTGCTGGGAAAATTGGACAGCCACATGCAGAAAAATGAAATTGGACCATTTCCTTACACCACACACAAAAATAGACTCAAAATGGATGAAGGACCTCAATGTACGAAAGGAATCCATCAAAATCCTTGAGGAGAACACGGGCAGCAACCTCTTCGACCTCTGCCGCAGCAACATCTTCCTAGGAACAACGCAAAAGGCAAGGGAAGCAAGGGAAAAAATGAACTACTGGGATTTCATCAAGATCAAAAGCTTTTGCACAGCAAAGGAAACAGTTAACAAAATCAAAAGACAACTGACAGAATGGGAGAAGATATTTGCAAACGCCATATCAGATAAAGGACTAGTGTCCAGAATCTATAAAGAACTTAGCAAACTCAACACCCAAAGAACAAATAATCCAATCAAGAAATGGGCAGAAGACATGAACAGACATTTCTGCAAAGAAGACATCCAGATGGCGAACAGACACATGAAAAAGTGCTCCATATCACTTGGCATCAGGGAAATACAAATCAAAACCACAATGAGATATCACCTCACACCAGTCAGAATGGCTAAAATCAACAAGTCAGGAAATGACAGATGCTGGCGAGGATGCGGAGAAAAAGGGGAACCCTCCTACACTGTTGGTGGGAATGCAAGCTGGTGCAGCCACTCTGGAAAACAGCATGGAGGTTCCTCAAAATGTTGAAAATAGAACTGCCCTATGACCCAGCAATTGCACTATTGGGTATTTACCCTAAAGATACAAATGTAGTGATCCAAAGGGACACATGCACCCGAATGTTTTATAGCAGCAATGTCCACAATAGCCAAACTATGGAAAGAACCTAGATGTCCATCAACAGATGAATGGATCAAGAAGATGTGGTATATATACACAATGGAATACTATGCACCCATCAAAAGAAATGAAATCTTGCCATTTGCAACAACATGGATGGAACTAGAGCGTATCATGCTTAGCGAAATAAGTCAAGCAGAGAAAGACAACTATCATATGATCTCCCTGATATGAGGAAGTGGTGATGCAACATGGAGGCTTAAGTGGGTAGAAGAAGAATAAATGAAACAAGATGGGATTGGGAGGGAGACAAACCATAAGTGACTCTTAATCTCACAAAACAAACTGAGGGTTGCCGGGGGGAGGGGGTTTGGGAGAAGGGGGTGGGATTATGGACATTGGGGAGGGTATGTGATTTGGTGAGTGCTGTGAAGTGTGTAAACCTGGTGATTCACAGACCTGTACCCCTGGGGATAAAAATATATGTTTATAAAAAATAAAAAATTTAAAAAAAAAAAAAGTGCAAATGTATACCCTTCGGTCCCCAAAGGGGACCTTTTCTTTTTCCTTATACTATATAATTAGGATGAAGTCTTCTCCCTCCAACCATTGCCGGAAGTGGGTATTTCGCATGTACTTGGGAGGCAGATCGTCTGGGTCACAAGCCTTAATGAGGATGTCTTGCATCTGGGGCACGGAGCCCAGCAAGACCGGTCACAGCACTGATTAAATACCGGGGAGTGTGAGATGCAAGCAGAGGTGTAAAGAGATGATTGTGAAAAGCAGTCAGAATGTTCTTGCTTCCCTTTTTCTTATTTCCTAATATCTGATTACAATTCCCAAGTTCATGGTGAGGTATCGAGTAGAAAATTTGAGTGTCATTGGTTAGCATTTCTATTTTGCCATCACTTTCATCTTTCCAGGGCTCTCTGTTAGAAAAAAGCAGACCAACTCTTCTGGAAGACTTGGCAAGAAGGCAGGAGGTTCTTAGAAGGTCACTCTTTCCTAATCCCAGCGCTTCTTTTCCTTAGCTTTCCTTACCACATTAATCCCAACTCCCTCGCACATTCATGTGTCCTTATACAAGCCTTAAGTGATATTTTAGGCTTCAGAGAAATCTGGCAGGGTGCAAAATACAGTTTAAAGTAGAAAGTAGACTTTTCCATGTCCAAGAAGACCAAAAATCTTACGCCATGCATAAAAAATACATATACCCTGTTTGGAGAAAAGAGTTTTAGGGGCACCTGCCTGGCTCAGTTGGTAAACCATGTGACTCTTGATCTTGGGGTTGTGAGTTCGAGCCCCACATTGAGTATAGAGATTACTTAAAAATAAAATCTTTTTTAAAAAGGAGCTTTAAAAAGATACTTTGGGACAACTGGGGAAAAATAAGTATGGATTCAGTATTAGAAATTAAAGAATTATTGTTTATTCTGTTAGATACTAGTGTTTGGTTACATAGAGAAATGTCCTTTATTTGGAGCCTGTATGTGTGGGTATGTATGAAGGTATTTTGGTATGAAATATCATGATGTTGGTAACTTTCTTTAAATTGATGTATATATATTTGTATATATGTGCATATGTGCATATCTATATGTGAAGCAAATATGATGACATGAAAAAATATTAGCATTCATTCAGTCCCAGTGGTAGGTATATGAGAGTTCATTGTACTCATTCTGTAGTCTTTTAAAACCCTTCAGTCAGTTTATTTTCTTTATGCCAACATCCTCATTACTTTATAAGCCTGCCTCAGGAAAGACTTTTTAGGAATTGTGGATGGCATCACATACTACATATACTTCAGGATGAATTTAGTTGCTCTGTGGTGTCCCAGGTACTCTGGGGGAGACTCAAATCGTTAGTTCAAGACTCAACATTTAATATAGAGATATTCCCTTCACCTTAAGGATATCTGACATAAATTCTCTTCCCTTAACCTTAAGGATATCTGACATAAATGCCATCTTCCAGGAGGAAGATGGGATGTTGGCTGAGTTATTCCCCATCTCTCTCTCTCACCACTTAAAAAAATATATGTATCATTTCCAAGGGGCAGAGATTGTGCCTCCCAAAAGGCCTGAGCCTTTTTTCACAATGCCTTTGCTCTTCTCTCTCCCTGCAAGCCCCAGACAGATGAACATGTACATAATCACACCTAGAGTCTTACTTGACATTCAAGGCCAAGTTCAGTTGTCACTTCCTGGCTCCTCCAGGCAATTAGCTGCACAGTTCCTTGGGCTCCCGCAGCATTTTACTCACGTCCCTGTAAAAGCACTTGCCACTTTAATTTATCAATTTGTTCATTCGTCTCCCTCCTAGGCTCCAAGCTCTTCAAAAGGAGGAACTGTTGCCATTCATCCTGTACATTGACTGACACAGAGTAACTGCTCAATAAAATCTTGTGAGTGAATAAATGCCTTTGAGTTGGAGTCTACGTAAGGTCTAATGACATGTAAAATCAAGGGAGCCATCAGCAGCGTTTCTAATACCACTCTCCAGATACTGATACTTAATCTTCAGATTCTGGTACTTAATGCTATGCAGAGACATTAAAGGGAAGTCACCACACATGGGATTAAAACCAAAGAACATTAGAGGTACTTAAAGCTTAAGGCTTTTTTCCCTGACAAGTTTCACTTCTTTTTCACAGCTTAAAAATTAGAGCTCTAATAGCTATGTAGAACATCCATCAAACAGTTCCACAGGAGACTAAAAGGCACAAAATAGTCACAGAGGACATATGGACACTCCAGACAGTTGGGGGTGGTGACCAGGCAAAAGCACCGAACTCAGGAAAACCCATCTGGAAGGGGAATCATTTTTCAAATCAGATATCAGCTAACATTTACACCAGACTCTGGTGTAAGGGCTTTCGTTGTATTATCACACTTCAACCTCACAACAGCCCTACAACACAGGGCCTATTATCATCTCTATTTTATAGTTGAAGAATGAGGTAGTGAGTCACTCACCTAAGAGCCACTCTGCACTCAGATGATCTTGTCTGGAACTTATGTTCCCCATCACATCGGATATCATGGTACCTTGCTATGTACAGATGTGTAAGACTCATTAAAAATTGGCTACATATTATGAGTCATGTAGTCAACCCACTTAAGGTCTAGAGAAGAAAATTGAGACCATGGGGGGAGAATGGCCTGTCTGGTTTTATACAGATTGTTCCCAGCAGAGCCGGGCTAAAACCCAGGGCCTGGTTGCCAGCCCAGAGCACCTCCTCCCACCACACAGTGACCCTCCCCCTGCCTTCACAGTGTAGCATCTGGAAAGCCAAACGGTGCCAATTGTAAGAATTCTTCTGGTTGGCTTAGGAATAGTTGGTGAAATTAGTCAGTGTTTCATAGTAAATGAATCTCAGGATGCTCGTTCCACCCAGACAATTATGTTTAATATGCTCCAGCTAAGTTAATACACCAGTAATCATCACTGTGAATGAGATAAAAACTAAGGAGACAAAAAGGAGGTGGTTAAGGCTGTTTCCCTCACCTCAGCAAGGTTCAGTTTTTTTCACAGCCTAACACAAAATGGGAGTCTTTGCTAGAAATGGTATTAAATATCAATTTTCTAGCAACTGAACTTCACATTGGACCCTAATCTATATGAAACAATCTCCAGTTTGTACTTCCTTATGGGTGCAGAGTTTTGATTAAAGGCAGGTGAACAGGCATATTTCAGGTGACTTAGAAAAGAGAACCACAAGGGAGAGACTGTATTAACTGAAATGGTTTACTTTTAAATGCTTGATCTTTCTGTGTGTGCTTTTAAATTCACTCATGATTTCATTTGTTTTCACCGAGATTTTTGATTTTCCAGATTTAACATTAAATTTGAAATGGAAGATGACATGAGCATGAATTCCAGATTTGTCAAAACTCGAATACTGGGTAATTAACCAGCAATTTGCAGTTTTGTTCTCTGCCCTCCACCCTGTCAGACAACAGTCAGACAAGGTACTGACATGTTTCAGAAATCCCTTTAACAAAGAAAACAATAATTTGCTCTGTCAACTCCTGAGTGAAACAAACAATCTTCTGTCTTCTATCCTCTCCTAAAAGGGTGGAGGTGTCTTTCTCTCTCAAGTGACCTCCCACCATGCTCCCCTGGGGAGGACAGGTTTCCCAGGATGCACCTCTCTTCAAACCTTTTCAAGCTCAGTTCCTTTTTTCAGGTTGACTGTGCTATTTACCTGAGACATGTATATTGTGAATGTGTGTAGGCCAAATGAATATCATCTAATGAAATCCAGAGCCTCTGACTCTTCCTGCAGATCCTACTTGCTCTCCTGCTGGAAAAGTCATCCAGGATTTGATGGCAACTGAGCAGTCATGATACCAGAGAACCCAACCAACACTAGTGTCATAATCATCAGAGCAACCACCATTGTTTGTGCTCCAGGTACCATGCTCTGGGCTTTGTTGTCTGATGGCTTACCTGCTTAGAAATAGAAGAGTCCAGTAAAAGCAGGCATTTTTGTCCTATCAAGACACAAGAGTGCCCAATGTTTCTATTGCTAGAAAATTGACATTTCATGACACTCATTTCTCTTCCTTTTGAAAACAAAGTGACCCCTTGATATGCTGCCTTGTTTATTTCCTGGAGGCTCTTCCATTATTTTTCTTTAATTTTGATGGACTGTAATCTTGATTCTTCAATGAAGAGCCATGAGAAAGAACTTCCTTGTCAAAGTGAAGGGGATCAGAGGTGCAGGACATGTCCCAGCAGCCCCTGCTCACTTCTTCTCCCTCTACCCCACCCACCTTGGGCCTGCCACAGGCTCAGGGCTGGTCAAACCACTTGTCTCAAACCCAGAGAAATCTGCCCCAGAAGACTTCTTGGGATGTCACAATATTTCTAGTCACCAGAACCAAGGCCATCCAGGTCTCCAAAACTCAATCTAGATAAAACTACCTGGATTTATATCATCCCATGAACTAGGACCAAGGACAGGATGATACTTTGTAACTACTGGAGGAAATATGGGTTCTCATTTCTAGAGAGACAATAAAAACAGGATCAAGTTCTTTGCACTAAAGACTAAGGGGATACTCATAGAGTTAGACCTTGACTCTTCCAAACAATAAGAAGCAAACAAAACAGAGTAGAAGACACCTTGTGCTTCAGAGGTCTTTCACAAGGCTGAATGTTTTATGCATTATGAACTGAGGTCATTTGTCTTTATTAGAGTTTACATGGAGCTGAGGTAGCTAGTAGATATTCCAATTGCCAAAGAAGCTGGAAAGATTTTTGAACTCTGCATGTCCCTCTCGGTTTAATTTTTTTTATAATATATTTATTATTATAATGCAGAGCAATGCCTTTGGTGCTATAAGGAATTTTAAAAAAGAGATGACTAAGATGGTCTTATTTTTAAAGTTTGTCATCTAGTTGAGAAGACATGTCTATATATAAAACAACAAGTAAATCAAGAAAAAAGAGAGACAAGAAAAGCACTAAGTGTGAAGGGGTCTTTTCAAAATCCTATTTTAGGAATGGTAGATGGTAATGTCCTGTGGTGATCTGAGAATTTCATTAGTGAGCAAAGAGGCAAATGATTATTAAAATGCATCCCCTTGGTCTGAAGGAGCTTCCAGTCCAGAGAGAAAGGTAGAATTGTAAATAAATTGACCATAAGAAGTAAGACAAGAGCCGTCAGAGATAGAAAGGAAAAGTTGTGAAAACTGAGACAAAAGTGAACAGCTCTGCTCAGGAAGAACAAGGAAGGCTTTACACAGAAGAGGACATTTGAGTTGAGTCAGAATGTGGTGGTTTTTAAAAATTCTTGGAAACTCTTATTTTCAAGAGGTGAAACTTAATTTCCCTCCTCTTGAGTGTGGACTGAACTTAGGGACTTATCTCATGGTGACATGAATAGAATATGGAAGAAGTGACAGTGTCTGTTACTTCCAAAACTAGGCTATCAACACCACTGTGGTTTCCTCCTTACTCTCTTACTTTAGATCACTCACTCGAGGGAGGTCAGGTGCCATGTCATGAGGACACTCAAGTAGGTCTTTGAGAAGAACTCAAAGAGGTATAATTGAGTGTGGCTTGTGTGGAGGACATGTGGTTATATTTCCTAAGTTTTTCATGTGTTAACAATTTCCCTAAATCTTCTTAAGAATGAAATATTTTTAAATGAATGAGTACTATTGAATATGGCTTCCCACTGCACTTTGAAAAAAAATCCGAATCTTTGCCACAGTGTAAAAGACCTTTCTCTAGCTTACCCTGTGCCACAGTGCCCTTTACTCACTATGACTACTTCATATAGGCTTTCTTCAGTTCCTTTTGCCCAAGGCCTTTTGCTCACAGTTGCCTCTGCATCAACTCTCTTCTCTCTGCCTTTCCTCTCACTGACTTCTCCTCCTTTTAGAGGATTCAGCTTGAGTATGTCTTCAAGGAGACCCCTTTCCTGACCATCATGTTGTTTCCTTCCACAGCCCTCGCTTGTTTCCCCACAAGATGAATTGCTCCTGTTATTTGTCTGCATGTTTTTCTCTGCCTTCCCTTCCAGAGAATACATTCCACTGCAGCAGGGACCATACTGGACTTTGCTATAGTATCTTCAACACTTGGCACAGTGCCTGGCATATGGTAGGTGCTCAGTAAATATGTACTGTGATTATCTTCTCTTTCCCCTTGTGTGGCTAAAAGCTTTGTATTGGGTATTCTTGTTTTAAGACTGTTTGCCTGTGTTATCCCCATCTTGGAGAGAAGCAAATGAAATGGAATTGCACAACAAATTTTGAAAATATACTCTGTTTAATCTTGTGCAACTCTATATTTATGTTATTTGATTCTCTCATCTCTCGTGTCTTGCATAGTAGCTTATTAATATGATAACAAAAAGCAATAGAAACTTTTCATCCTGCTTCTGGTGAAAGCATCCCCCTCCCTTACCTTCATTCCATTACCAGGAGATATTTTTAATGATGAGATATTTAAAATACGTGGAAAAGTAGAAACAATGGTATGATGAACATTCGTCTCCAATATCTGTCTCCAAACCTAACAAAAATTTCAGTAATTTTTATTGCCATCTAATACCTTCTTTTCCCCAAAACTTCTTTTACAACTGGTTTGTTTAAACTCAGACCCAAACAAGAAACATAACATTTCATTTTGCTGTTATGACTCTCGGTTCTCTTTTAATCAATCTAAAATATTCTGTGTTTCTCTCTCCTTCTTTCTTCACATGACTTGTGGAGAATTGAGAAATTTGGGTCATTCTTCTTGTAGAATAACCCAACTTCTTGATTTGTGTGACTTTCCTTCTGGTATCACTTACCATGTTCCTTTATCCCCTATGTCTCCTGTAAACTGAAATGTAGAGATAGAAGATTTGATTAGATGTCGATTAAACATTTTGGCAAAAATACTTCACAGACAAAAACCTGTACTTCCTACTGCATGATGTTAAGAGATACATAATATTTAGTGTCTCTCTATTGGTGGTGCCAAAATTAGTCACTAGGTTTGAATGGTGGGACCTCTAGATATTATAAAGTTCTTTTTCCCCCCTTTTAACCAGCAAGTCACCTGTGGACTAATTCTTTGGCACTATGCACATATACAATGGACCTTTCCCCCTAGTTTCAAAAAGGAAAATTAAAGGCTGCATCTCTGCTGCGTGCAGGGTGGAAAGGGGGATCCCAGGCTTCAGTGTACTATGGTTTACTTCTCTGTTCATTCCAGTTGTGCTGCACTGGCCAGGAGACAATCCACATATTTCAGCAATGGTTACCAGGGCTTGACTGGCTAAGAGACAGACGGTAGGCACAGGGATGGGATATGAGGAAGTTAAAAATAGCTTGTCCTTCAGTAGCACTGAAAGGATGTATGTTAGGAAATTTAAGGAAATGCAAGACTCAAGATTCAATCTGAAGGAAAAACAGAGGAGACAAAATTGTTCATATACTCTGATTAAAATTTTTTAAAAACCCAAACAATGTAATTCAGAAAGACAAACTAAAAGAAAATACTACTCCTGATGATATTTGGGGTAAGGAAATGGGTTTATGAATTTTTCAGCTTTTTGTAATTTTATCTTACTTTTATAATAAAAATATTAAATGTGTAAATAAATAAGAATGCAAGAAGTAAGATGTTTTGAGAAGAAAAATCCTGAAAAAATATGAACAGAGAGCAATAGAATGAAACAAATTTTGATTTTTTTAATTTCCTAATTTTGGTTTTGTCATGAATCACATGACAAGTATATGTATGTATATATCTTTTATCTCTAAATTTTAATTTTTAACTCACTTTACCTTTATGTTTTGAAGGCAAATTAGAGACATAGTGACTGTCTACCTATAAATACTTCAGCACGTCACTCTAAGCAGTAAGAACATTTTCCTCCATAGGTAGAATGAGATTATCTCACTGAACAAAATTAATATTAACTCCTTAATATCACCTAATACGCAGTCCATGTTCAAATCCCACCCCCTCCAGTTTTCTACAAAATGTTTTTTCTAGCTGGCTTCCAAACTAGGATCTAAACCAGAGAAACAAGTTTTTAAAAGATCATACAAAAATTTTTAAATCATGTACACTTAGATATAGACTTTTCCTTTTAATATCATATCTCGCCAACTAATTATAGAAAGAAATATTTTACTGTTGTCATTGCAGTAAATGGATGTCACATACATCTGGGGTTAGGGTGTTTGCAAGTTCTCTTGGTTCTAGCCTAGCACTTATAATATTTATACCCTTATGATTCCCAAGTCCTAAAATCACCATGAGACTTAAATATGTTTATAAGTTGGGCCCAAAAATCAAATCTTGCCCAGTGACTCAGAAGTAGAAGTAGAAACAGCTCCTCAGCAGTAGGTACTGTACCAAAAAAAGAAAGCAAAGCTTTATTGCCAAGTTCAAGCCAAGAGATCAGGATGAGGGAAAAAATACATTTCTATTTGTCAGTCAGAAAGATGTGGACCTAAAGGCTTACAGAATTTCCTTTCTCTTTATAATGACACTTTATTTTTTTTTAAAGATTTTATTTATTTATTTGACAGAGAGAAATCACAAGTAGATGGAGAGGCAGGCAGAGAGAGAGAGAGGGAACAGGCTCCCTGCTGAGCAGAGAGCCCGATGCGGGACTCGATCCCAAGACCCTGAGATCATGACCTGAGCCGAAGGCAGCAGCTTAACCCACTGAGCCACCCAGGTGCCCCTATAATGACACTTTAAACTCTCCATGCCTTCTAGGATCTGTTCATTTTTCCAAAAGAACAAAGAGTATTCATTTTTCAACAACTCTCTGCCCAAGTGTGAAAATTAGCAAGTCAAAGATGATATACCCAAGACATGAAAACACGAATCTTTCATCCCTCTCTACCATACAGTATTTGAGCTATTTCAAAATAATAAACTGTGCCTTTGTTTTTCTATTAGATACTTCTGATGAATAAGGGGAAATTGCATTTTAAATTAAGTTTTTCATTAAGTACTAACAGCTGTGTTATTTGAAAGAAACAAGAAAACTTGTTTACCACTTTTTGTTTCTGTTTTTCTGTCAGAATGCTGGTTACTTTCTTGATCAGTAACTCTGAAATATGTCGTAATCATAACTTTCCTTTTATATAGAATCTTTAATTCAGAGGCCTTAAAGCTCTTTAAGCATTATACGTTTGAAAATAATATTGGTATCTCTGAGGATATTAAGGTTAAGGAGAGAAAATTACCTGCACATTCAAAATGACATGAGGCAAGAATCAAGTCAAGGACTAAATCTGTGCCTGGCAATATCAATTTGGCCTAATCAAAATCTCAAGGATTGACTTAAAATCTTACAGATCCTCTGCACTTCCTATGGTAGTACCTTTGTTACTGACCTGAAACATTTTGGGTACTCCAATACTATCTCAATGAGTCCTTATTCACTATGCAGGCATTTTTCTGTAATTCTGTGAGATATCTATGCATGAATCAGTGGCATGGCTTATATGTAGGTTTTTACCCATCTGTTTCTTTTTAGTGACTAAACACACTCAAGAGACAGAAGACTCTATATAATCAGGAACACAGGAGATAGACACTGCTCTCTTTTTTTCAGATTATGCAGGTAATACGTATTTGCTATAAAATCTTGAAAACCCAGAAAAGGCACAAAAATATATACAAATTACTCATTTTCCTACTTCCCTCTCCTAAACAGCTACCTTTATCACTTTGATCTTAACCAATTTCTTGTCATGCCTATGCAACTCAGCTGTCATCTTGACCCTCCCTATCTGTAAAAATATAAACAAATTAGACTCAAATATCTTTCCAGGCCTGTGGAACGTCCAATAGCCTCCTGAATATTTCTTCAGACTCCTCTAGGCCTGGTGGCAGGTGTAGGTAGGAGGAATTTGGAGAGGGCAGTCTCATGGCCCTTCTAGATCTGATATCTTGCCTCTGCTAATTCCTGTTCTCTGCTTGGAAAGCCCCTTTGTGGTTTATACACATATGAAATATGTGGCCCTTCTGTGCCAGACTTTACTGAAAGCTCCGGAAGGCTTGGCAAGATGGATAGAGTGATAAAGTTTTACTTCACTGATATATAAACAACTTACAATATTTAACATCCCTGTTCTTTAGCTTTTTGACAACTTGGACTGTAGCCTCCTGCTATTTTACTGGGCTTTTTAAAAAATTTAAATATAACATCTTCACTCACCTACCTTAAATCCATTCTACAACTGTACTCAAAAAAAAAAAAAATTCCATTTTATAATGCCAAACTATTCAGGTTTATCTATACTTCTAGTTTAGGGGCAGAGCGCCCAGGTAAAATCCTAGGGCAGTAAACTCTTAAGCCTCAGCTTTAAGTGCTTAGTAGTTGCCTGGTATATCTAATAAACATGAACTGCCTTCATTCTTCTTGATATTTGATCTGGACTCTAGAGACATCTACACATCTGCTGTCTGGATGTTGGCTGAGTACAGTTTTCTAAGGACCAGAACACTTTTATAAAGGAAGAGTGAAGTTTGGAGATTAAGAACACAGTCTGATGCTGGAATGCCCACCCCTGTGATGTACTCAGGGCCCTGTCACACACAGGGTTCTCAGGGAGCAGACACCGAGATGGAGTTTGAGGTAGAAATGATTATTAGGAATCAACACAGAAGGAAGGGGAAGGAAGCAGGATTGGGCTGTAGCAACCAAATATTCTGGTTTGCCTGGGATGAAGGTTTCTTGGGACACAGAACTTTTGGTACAAAAACCAGGACAGTCTTGGGGGAAAAAAATGGAATGTTTGGTCAAACTAGCTAAGGCAGAAGTTGGAATGCAATACAGGCTCATCAAAGCTTCTGCCAACCCCTCAGGGAGCTCTATCATGACTATTAGCAGTCAGAATTGTCCCATGTTGGGCTAAGATTGCTGGGCCTTTATACCTTGTCTTTCTGTCCTCCAGTGCAGGCTGCACTGAGAAGGCCATGAACTTGGGCCAAATAGCTGAGGCAAATTCTGAGGGCACTGACAGGTGGAGGCAGCTGGGCAAAAAGTCCTTTGAAGGGCAGTGCCTCTCATGTCTACCATAGGGAACATTTTGTGCCTCAGTTTCCTTTATCTGCAAAATGGGCATGATAATGGTGAATACTTGGTAGCTTTATTATGAAAATTGAATGAGTTATTATGTGCAAATTGATAAGAACAGTGTCTAGTACACAGTAAGTTCCTAAGCATTAGCTATTTAACCAGATTAAGTGTCTTCCTACTGTTTATTATTAGATCCTAAAATTCTTTTTTTTTTTGTTGGCGGGGTGGGGAGGAAAGAGAGTACACACACAAACACGGCAAGAGAAGGGGCAGAGGAAAAGGGAGAGGAGGAATCTTAAGGACACTCCATGTCCAGTGCACAGCCTGGTGCAGGTCTCGATCTCATGACCTGAGCTGAAGTCAAGAGTTGGACACTTAACAAACTGAGCCACTCAAGTGCCTCCAGATCCCAAAATTCTGGATCTTTGGGTCTCTTTTGTCAAACCACCATACTAGCTAGTGTCCATCATTACCTTAGTCTGGTTGTAACGTTCATGACCAGTCTACAGCTTTCTCCATTTGATCTGTTTGGATTTGGCCATATATTGGTTTCTTGATTACAGCCAAGAAACTGGGTCTGAGGGTCTTCCATTTCTCTTCTTACTCCCTGGTTTTGGGTTGAGTTAAGAAACCTCAACTTCTTTTTCTATCCTATTTCTATTATTGGATAATGGAGAGGATTAAACAAGGAGAAAAGTGACAGAAAAGTAAAGACAGCAGGAAGAATTTTTAAGTTAAAAGTGGCTTTCACAAAAAGAATTTAAGCATGAGAATCTGGAAGCTAGGGAAAAAGTATAAATGGCAGAGTGACTAAAGACCATTTTTAGCCTGGGTAACTTTTGTGATCATGAGGCTGATGAAATAAATGATCCTCATCCTGACTTCCCTTTCCTGCAAATTAAGCCATGTTGTGTAATTAATTCCATTGGGCAGCCACTGGCTTTCTGGTTCCTCCATTCCGAAGAAGCTAAAGCTACTAAAAGTCATGTGGGTCACTTTATGAGTAAGAGCAGGAAACAACACTAGGTTAAAATCTGGAGTGTGACATTCTCTGTATGAAAATGCTTCCGTCCCCCAAGAGCTAGACACAAATTACTTTTTATAGTAACCCTTGGCTTTTCATTTACCCAGAAAGGCGGTATGAGGTAGTAAGGTTCCACACCCTCTTTTACCTGGATGACGTCCTTCTGTGTCATCTAAACAGATGCTCTTCTCAACAAGAGGGTGGATTACTTATACTTACTCCCTCATCTCATCACCTGAGCTAAAGCAAGCAAGCAAACAAATCAAGGAAAAGAGCAATCTTAGGGGCTATTAAAAAAACAAACAAACAAACAAACAAACCTACAAGACCTCTTTTGACTTGTTCTTCAACTGAATTCCAAGCATTATTTGTGTAGTTTCCCTTGCCTGAACTGTTGGCATGAAAGGTGCAATTTTATCCTCAAAGCAGGGTGTTCCTCAGGCACTGAGCCAAAGCAGTTGGCTCTTCACTTCCCTCTCTGCTACATTTCTTCAGGGCTTTCTGCATGTCAGAAGCCTATTTATTATACAATGATTCAGGATGAGATACAGGAAGTATTGTTCCTACTCTGACATTAGCTACTCACCTCTTTCTGGTCCAAACTGGCTTACTTCACCAAGGAAGCCACAGAGTCTCCTTCATTTGAGTTCCTTTCCAATTGTCTAATTATTATAAAGTGAAGTAGAAAGAAATTCACAGGAGAAAGGACTTCTCTGCCCCCTAAAAGTGACTGGGACTTGTTCTTCTGGTGAGGAGCCTAGGCTGTCATGCACTGGGGTTAGCCTGATGTCTGATACTTGTGCTTTTGAATTTCTCCTGGGCAGGAGACCCAGCTGAGCTAGGTGACCCAGCTCAGGACCTATACTTTTGCATCTCCCAAGTGGAAGTGTTCACCATCCCTGCAACCTTCCTCCATTGCCTGGTCCTTCCCAAGAACCACAGAACACATTTCTTCTTCCAAAAGTTGTGATTTGAGGCACCTGGCCTGCACTAAGGAAGCCCATTCTGCATCTCTTTCCAGGAATCACACAGAATCAGGTCATATTTCTCTATCATGACCTTGATCTTGGGGCCCAGCCAACTGCACAAACCATTCCCAGGCAACTTAAGGTCACATCTCCCTTGTGTCATAAAGTGAGATTGAGCCAGATGTACCTGCTTTTACATCGCCTCAGAGGCTTAGGGACTCTAATCCAAATGGTAATGGGACAAGGGGAAATGGCACTGGAAATTTGCACTTAGAATCACAGTCAAGGATGATCTGTGTGCAGAAAGGCTGCCAGAACCCAAAGAGAGGAAAAAGGGAAGGCTGCAGGTTCAATCTTCCCCTCTGCATCATGTGCCTTGGAGATCCTCTTACCAACTGGAGGGGTGCCTGGCTTATACTTCTGGGCTGCTATTTGAGCAAATGACTCACTCACCTTTTTGTCATCAAGAAGATGCAAGGAAGTTTTAATCTTGCCATGCATTTTGTACTTTATTCTTATACTTTTCTGATAAAAATGAGAAAAATGACGAAGACAGTGCAACATCTGGGAAAATGCCCTCATGTGTCCCAATCTCAAATTTTATTTCATGGACACAGACCAAAATCATACCTCAGAACTACTTGACCTTTAGAATTAATACATTTTAAGGTTCAGGTTGACCATACATGTATCATGACACTTTGTATATTCTACAAAAAATAATTAGACATATTCAGTATCTTTTTCCCTCATTCTGTCTCTCTCTACATTTTTTTTTCTACATTTTCAATATAACCGCTGCTAAAATGATCTGAGAATCCATTTCGTATACATAAAACCATGCTTAGGTACTTTAAAATAGTATTTGTATATATCCCTGTGGATGATTTGAAGGACTGATTGTCAGTTCTTCAAAAACTGTAAGAGAGGGTAGATTCTGCACTACAGTGGCGGAATCAGGCACTGATGAGAAAACCCTCTCTCCCTGAAAGTCAAAGTATCCCCACACACGTCTTGAGTCCATTTCTCCTGTACATGTCCTGCTGTCCCTTCTCCTGTAGTTTGCCTTCCTTCCTACCGCATTCCTCAAAATATGTCTCCTTTGCCTGCTAGGATCCAACTAGATGTAGGAGGAGTGAACTGAGATCCTGAAATACTTTTTCCACAATCCAGTGTCCCCAGAGGTCATCTTTAGCTTGAAATCAACTAGAGGACTTACGCCTTCCTTGGAATGTCTCCTCCCTTTAAATCCTTTTGGGCCCCTTTGGCAGCTTATGAACTCTGTCCCTCAAATGTGGCTGGCTGTCCTTCCTCACACTCAGTCAGTCTTTCCTTTCTTTGCCCTCTGATGAAGTTGGAAAAGGGTGGTGGTGTTCACTGTATAAGAGCCAACTATGTTTCCCAAAGGATTCATAACATAGATCAAAAAAGCAATGGAAATCTGGTACCTATAGAATTCCAGGACATTTTTTTATATAACATTTTCCAGAGGAGAGATTTTTGAATGCTCTTTGCAGGACTTGATCTATGGGCATAATATTGCTTTATGATCTTTTATGAACCATAAGCTGGAATTGTTCAAATAGCTTTGGGTGGACAAATGCCAAATAACAAGGCTGGGGTGGAAAGTAGTGGTAAGAAGGGACTTTTACTGCTCCATTTGCTCACAGAAAAGCCCCACCCAATCATTTCTGCAAAGCAAGTCTATAATACATTGAATCCTCTGTCGATCTCTAAAATCGTGAGCCTCTGAGGTAGGGTGAGTAAAATCTCCTGATTGAAGTCATTAAAATAAACACTGATACAAGTGCCCAGGGAAAACTGGCAGGGGTACTGCTGAGAAATCCCCTAATTGTTCCATTTTCCTGAGTCTCATCCCTTGTGCTGACATTCTGAATCTACTTGCCAAAGAGCTTGCCTGCATTCTGTTAATAGACAAATACCCGAGGGTGTAGGGGGAAGAAGACATCTGTAAGAAAGTATCCTGGCAAAAGCAGGCTCTGTCAGCATAAATTTCACAGGATAAATGGACTGTTTCAGGTCATATTTCTCTACTTGTTGAAAAATAGCATTATAGTGACAACTGTGCAATGCTGAAAATAAAAATAATGCCTCAAAAGTCTGCCAGTTTTGCCCTGAACTGTTACCACCTCGAGCGAGGACAACAGATAGAATAAGGCTTGAATGATGAACTGTAATGTTCCAACCAGTGATGTTTCTTGGCAGATGTCTGTTTGCATGAGGTGATTTGCATGGGCAAGTAGGGGAGAGAGCCTGTGTCTTGGGGGGAAAATAAGGAAATGGAAAAGATAAACAACACCCGATTTGGTCCCTCAGCTCAGTCCCAGGTGCTCACATCTGAACGTCAGAGGGATGGGCTGTATGTAGCCACTAAAGGAAGTATTTTTTTATAAGTATTTTATATAAGTATCTTTATAAAATTTTTATATTTTTATAAAGGAAGTGTATTTTTACACCCATAAAATGAGTGGACATGGGGGACTGTGGCACTTTTGGTCCACTGATGACACAGAATGAAACCATCAGAGGCAGCACACATCTGACGTGGTGTCAGTCTTGCCATGCATGCTTGGCGCTGATGTAGGTACTGAGCCAACACCAGCTAATGGTTTCTTAGCCCACAGCCAAAAACCCAGGAGGTAGTAGAGAAGAACACCACAGAACTGTTTGTGACACATAGGCCACAACCCTGGGGACTCTGGAAGAGACTTTGGGTGAGGCCAGGAAAACTACACGAAGCAGAATTGAGAGCCAGTAAAATTTAAGATTTGCCATTCATTTGACCGGACTCCTCTCTAGTGGCTTGTGAAGCACAATGAATAAGAAAAAGAGATCACTTCTAAGTCCTTCAGTCTAATATAAAATCAAGAAAATCGGTGTATCAGTCGAGATTTTTAGTTGCAGATGACAGAATTCACTCTCACTAATTTAAAACTAAAAAGAATACATCAAAGGATATTAAAGAGCACATAGACTTCTGGAAGGGTCAGAGAGTAAGGCTCTGAAGCTCCTTTGTAAGAAGTTATATTTCATTACACTGCAGGGCGGTGCCCCAGGGGTGGCCCCAAAGGCCCTGGGGCAGCTTTGGCTACCGCCCCTCACCCCACCGTGGGCAGTGCCAGTCATAGAGCTGCTGCCATTTCTACCTCTGACGCTTCCACAGCCCTCCCCTGAAAACCGATTCTGTGTGACCCCTTCTTTCTCGTGGTTTTCTTTTCTGCATTGCAGTCCTGCAATGGCTACAGCTGACTGCAGAAACCAGGTCACATGCTTCTACCCTGGTTGCAGAGAAGACTGAGGGGTGTGTTCTAAGAGGTTCTAGAGAAGGCAGGATTCATAATGTATAAGTTTCCTTGAACTGGGAAAGTCTTTTGAGAAACAGTACATGGCCACAAACATAACAAATGTCTACTGGAGTAGGACTGACACAGGCAACCAAACCCTTGGAAAGCAGTGAGAAGCTGGTGTTTCTCTCTTTGTGCTTGTCTAGGACTTTTTTTTTTTTTTTAAAGATTTTTATTTATTTATTTGATAGACAGAGAGAGATCACAAGTAGGCAGAGAGGCAGGCAGAGAGAGAGGGGGAAGCAGGCTCCCTGCTGAGCAGAGAGCCCCATGTGGGGCTCGATCCCAGGACCCTGAGATCATGACCTGAGCTGAAGGCAGAGGCTTAAACCACTGAGCCACCCAGGCGCCCCTTGTCTAGGACTTTTGACTGAACATGATTTGTTCAGGAAACAGCCATAGAAGAAATTTTTGTAACAAAAGGAAGCCTTTCAGACAGTATTGGGTCCGTAAGTTTCTTTTTTCCTTCCTAATGCAAGAAGAGATCAAATGTCCTTCCCTCTCATCTTAGCTTCAGATGGTATTCCCAGAAGGTATTAGCACATAGGAAGGAAGTCATGTCTCCACCTTGTCCCAGATTTGAGAAAGGGTAGAGAGGAAAAAACTCACGAAAGCACCTAAATCAAGGTGTTGAAATCTGTGTGGTGCAAAACAAGAAGTTTCCACACAAGACTAAGTAATTGTAGACAGAGACTGAGCATTCTCCAAATCAGTGGGTCACATCAGTTGGGAGTGCCATGGACAGACACAAAAGTAGATCGGCACAGGGCACAGGATCAGGTTAATGTAAGAGAAAGTTTGGGACCTGAACCATGTCAGCAGCTTTTCTCTAGCTAAAATCGCTGAAGACAGAAATGCCCAATGGGTTTTATCTTACACATCAAGATCTATGGATTGGTTGTGGCTACCTCAAATACCTTGTTGAGAACTCTCAAGAAAAATGTCCTTATAGGAACCTGTTTTCACATGGTCGATACTTGCAACTTTGCATTCTACTTTTTTAATTCACTGAGTCATAAATATCTCTTCATGTTGTTTAATATTGGTAGTTAATCCTTTTAAAATATCTGTATTCCATCAGCTGATGAACCCTAATTTACTCAACCATTTTTCATCATTTTATACTTATGTTAGTCCTAAGAACTTTAGAAAGGTAAGTAGAATTTCTCAAAAGACTCTTTCTATTATTCAAACGAGATTAGCGCAGGAATAGTACTGAACTATTTTTCAGGGATATGACCTCACAGCTGGGTCGACGTTGGGCCTATGGAGATTCCATCTAAAGAAATCTAAAGAAATAGAGGCTTTGTAAGAAAACAGGCCCAACCTTGGAAACTTTAGATGTAAAGACTTTAGAAGTCCTTACATACATACCCCAGTAAAATCTCTATTTCTGGATAGAATTTCTCTAGCATATTTTGGGAAAAGATCCAAAGGGGGACGAGCTCCCATCTGAAGTTCTGGAAACTACTCACCTGGAAAGTTGGGTCTCCAGGGTCTGGATAGTTACTGAGGAAAATGCGGAAAACGACTCAACTTGTTGTGGGTTTTGAGATAAGACTTCAATTCCAATCTTCATAAGAAACAGACAGTCTTTCCACCCAAAAATATATTCACTGTAAATTCTGGCATGTTTTAGGAAGAATTTAGATGCAAATAACAGAATTCCACTTCGCTCAAATAAAAAGAAGTTTGTTTGAAAGGCAGAGTTTATTATTGGCTTACAATAAGCCGGTACAGGAGATAAAGCTAGACGGACATTATGGGACCAAGAAGGGGATTATGCAGATCTTTCCCTCTCTCCCTGTCTCTTGTCTACCTTTTGAGGTCCCTATTTCTCAGTTTGTCTCTGGGTACCTGCTCCATCCTTCTGCTCTTCTGTTTGCAGATCTGCTTTTTCTGCTGACTCATGGATTCTCAGGTTCCCCTCACATGTTAGTATGAGGCTTTGGCCTGCTGTGGCAGGTGGGGGGTTGGAGGGGGCATGACCTTGCAACTTGGCTCAGCACAGCTAAATGACTCAGCTTCTTTGTCTCTATTCCAAATTCTTGGGAGAGTATCGGATAAGCCCTGTTCGGGTCAGATGTTTATCCTTGGGTCAGTCACCAAGACTGGTGGAGCACTGTCACGTGGTATTGGTGTCCCTCCCAGGGTGACGAGTAGGGCAGAGTCTCCAAGGTGGAACCTGGTTAGGGAGAAGGGAATGTTTGGCATCTCTGAGATAGACTTGGATCTGAGAGAGGTATGCTGAGTTGTAATAAAAAGAGCATCAAATCTGGAGTTAAAAAAACAGATCTCTGCAACTTCTTAGTCATGAAAGTAGACAGGGCTCCTAATCTCTCAGGAACTCATTTCCTTATTTGTAATCTGAGGGAGCTGAACAAGATGACCTTCCAGCTCTTGCTATCTATGATTATTATTTTCATCTTCAGAATCTCATAATGTAAGGAATGGCCAACTCATTATAATATCAACGATTCGGCAGGTTTTATATGAACAATCATTCAAAGAGCTGTCTTTGCATTAAGTCCAGTGGTGTATTATCCCCAACATTACCATTACTGTAAACATTTTTGGAAGGCCATTATATGCGCTAGCAATGTTGAAGTCCCTAGGTAGGCAATTCAGCAAATGTTTCTTGCTTAGAGTAGAATTCTAAGAGAAGAGGAGTGACAGATTTTGTTATAAAAGGGTTTCCCTGGGGCGCCTGGGTGGCTCAGTTGGTTAAGCACCTGCCTTCCGCTCAGGTCATTGTCTTGGGGTCCTGGGATCGAGCCCTGTGTCAGGCTCCCTCCTCCTCAAGGAGCCCGCTTCTCCCTCTCCCCGCCCGCTGCTTGTGCTCTCTTTTGCTATTTTTCTCTCTCAAATAACTAAATAAAATCTTTAAAGAAAAAAATAATTTAATAAAACATAAAGAAATAAAAGAGTTTGCCCGTCAAGATGTTAGACACTTGAAAAGTAATATGGCAAAATTTACTCAATTCTAATATTGTCAATGATCACTGTTCTAAAATGTGCTATTGGTCAACAGCCTACTCCAAGTGGAGACTAGATTATGTTAATGGAAACTACTCTCTATCTACGCCAAATTAATACAGCTATTTCACAATATGTGAAATTGAAGCTTTCTTATAAAGTCTTTTATAAAGCTTTTTTACAAAGCCTTTTTATAATTGAAGCTTTCTTATAAAGTTATTATATATATTTATTATTAAAAATAATATAATAATAATACAATATAATAATCCCAATGAGAATTTCAATTTCCCAACCTATTAAAAAAAGCCCCAAGCACCCACACAAACCCATGATGGGCAGTAGGTAAAGGTGCCTCTAGAATTGACCCAGGCCCCCTCCACTTTTCCCAGTCAGCCTCTAGTTTTTCCTGTATCCAGCCCCTCACTCAACCGCACACCTCAGCTCTCATCATTTAATTGCCTCCTCTCTTTGCACGTAAATGTATAAATATGTTCTCTCCCTGATGCGCTCTGCGGTACTGACAGAAGCAGACTTTTTTCCTTTCTGTGCTAGAAAGCTCTTGCCAATAATCCCAAGCCCTGCGCAGGGGCAGCCTTTGTTGCCTACCTATTATGCCTGTTTGCCACTGGGAAAATGTAATTTTGTTCTTTCTTGAATTTTAAAATATCAAATGTTTCTCTTTTATATATAAGCTCTGGACTCTCTTTTCCTCCCCAAAATGGAATATCTTATTTTTTTATCTGATTGTAAAAGTAATCCATGCCTGTTTTTTAAAAAGTTCCAACATTGTAGAAATGGATAAAGCAGGGAGCGAGAACTTTCCGTACTTCTATTTATTCCCAGAGATGGTCACAATTATTAGTTTTATATCTATCCTTACAGATGTATACGCATGTGCAGATAGATCCATATAGACATGGATGTATGCATACTCCAAATATAGTATGTAAAGTATATATCATATACTATATGTGTTTAACAAAAATGGGATCATATTATTTACTCGTTTCTGTCATTTACATTTTTTTTTCTTTTTACTCAAGCTCTAAATAGCTTGCTATGTACTTTTTAAAAAGATTTTTATTTATTTATTTGACAGACAGAGGTTACAAGTAGGCAGAGAGGCAGGCAGAGAAAGAGGGAGAGAGAGAGGGGAGGAAGCAGGTTCCCTGTTGAGCAGAGAGCCTGATGCGGGGCTCGATCCCACCTGGGATCATGACCTGAGCCGAAGGCAGAGGCTTTAACCCACTGAGCCACCCAGGCACCCTTTGCTGTGTACTTCTTACCTATGAATCCACCACATTGTTTATAATGGCCTCTCAGTAGTCCTTTGTACCATAATCTCTACCCTCCACTGAAGGGCATTTACAATGTTCTAAGTTTTTCTTTCTTTTTTTTATTTTAATTTTTTATTTTTTATAAACATATATTTTTATCCCCAGGGGTACAGGTCTGTGAATCACCAGGTTTACACACTTCACAGCACTCAAAAAGCACATACCCTCCCCAGTGTCCATAATCCCACCCCCTTCTCCCAACCTCCCTCCCCCCAGCAACCCTCAGTTTGTTTTGTGAGATTAAGAGTCACTTATGGTTTGTCTCCCTCCCAATTCCATCTTGTTTCATTGATTCTTCTTCTACCCACTTAAGCCCCCATGTTGCATCACCACTTCCTCATATCAGGGAGATCATATGATAGTTGTCTTTCTCTGCTTGACTTATTTCGCTAAGCATGATACGCTCTAGTTCCATCCATGTTGTCGTAAATGGCAAGATTTCATTTCTTTTGATGGCTGCATAGTATTCCATTGTGTATATATACCACATCTTCTTGATCCATTCATCTGTTGATGGACATCTAGGTTCTTTCCATAGTGTTCTAAGTTTTTCTGCTGTCTGGCCCTGCTATCCCTTCTGCTCCCTGGTTCATGTCTAGAGACCAGAACTAAGGCAGATTTGGACTCTAGGGCATAATTGTATTCTCCAAGTTCATGGCTCCAGGCCCTAGCAGACTGCCACCTTCATATGCTTGTCTTTCTCAAAATAAGAGGCACATGTATTCCAGCTCCTGGTGACCTTTTTGGCCACATACAGAGAAGCTTTGCTATTCATTTCCAATGTGATGGAACCCTTTGCTGAACTAGTGAGCTCTGAGGACTGTGCAGGCTAAATCCTGAAGGTGGGCTGGGGTCACCAAATGTACCTGCACTTGCCTCTCTACCCCAGGCTAGCCCTTCTGACACAGGCTTGCTATCCCTCCCAAACCCCCATGGTCTATCTCCTAACAGCAGCCAACACTTACAACAACTTCGCCATTCATTGACTCCTTACATCAGCCCTTAGAGTTAAATACTAACACCCACATTTCACCGATGAGGAAATGGAGACACAGACAGGTTAAGTTACATGTTCAGCATCACACAGCCCGTGAACATCTGCCAGGATTCCACCCCAGATGTTAGAAACTCCTTTGCATATTCTGCATATGTTGAAAGCTAGGGTTTTTTCCTCAGAAAAATGCACAGACTCATAATAAAGAGTCATAACTAGACTCTGTCTAGTTTCGTGGCTTTAGTTTGAGGAGTCCAACTATATGTCAAGTGCTTTTTATTACAGGGCTCAGAAATTTCAGATGTCCTCCGGGGCAAGGCAGGGAATGTTGATGAGTGAAGATACTGAAGGGGAGAAAGGACAGTGGGCCCTGGGTAGTCCATGGACTCCTAAGGCATTCAAATGAAAACAACTGGACCAAGAACACTTAGTCTGGGCCGAACTCAAGGACAGTGCGATCAGTTCACAAATTCTGCTAGAATGGAACCCAGTCCCTTGTTTTCTTATTACGCATCAGTTATGCTGGGCGCTCCCAATATTCAAGAAAAAGCTGTATTGATCTGCTGTTCCAGCTCAGAGTGGATTTGCAGCTGATTCGAGTCAGACCTTCCAATTTCAGGGTTTAGAGCTATTATCTCTTGACACCCACCATCCCTCCAGAGGTCCAAGGTCCCAGCCCCCTCTCTTGTGTTTCCAGTGGGCCAGGGATGTTTCAAGAGGACGGTTGTCCAGGTTGGATGAATCAGATGGTGTTACTGCTACAAATGGTCATGGGGCTGGAGAAGGGAAGCCAGCTCCCAGAAACACCAGATTTAGGCCCTGGCAGTTCCCAGCTCCCACAAGGGAAGATGCTTCCCTGTGACTGAGTAGTGTTTAGACTTTCTGCCCCTTTGGCCCAGTCCTCTCTTTTCTCTCGCTCTCTTTTTTTTTTTTTTTTTTTTTTAATTTTTTTAAAGTAGTCTCTACGCCCAATTTAGGGTTCAGACTTGCAGCACCCACCCCCCAAGATCAAGAGCCAAGAGCCTCACGCTCTACTGAGCCTGCCAGGTGCCCCACTTTTCTGTTCTTATCTCTTTTCTGTCTTTGCTCTTTACCACACCCACCCTCAAGAGGTGAGAAATATTTTTCTTGTCCTGGAAAAGCTGCCTTTTGTCAATACTGCTAGTGTTTCCTTTCTCGGTGGCACTTGCTATTCTTTGATATTATTGCTCTAAAGCACCTAGCATAACTTTCTTAATGGGATTGGGCTGTTTGTAAAAACAAAAGCTAGATGCTACTTCTGCTTTCCACTTGATAATTTCCCTCCCCTAAAGCAATGAATCGCAGTGATTACTGCATAAATAGAGGGGGAAGCTGTGGGTTGGGGAGAAGGGGGTATAAGGAACGGAAGGTCATAATTGTGAGAGTAAAGTTTCCATTAATATTATATTATCCCACCACGTAACTTTGTCATAAGATCCCTTTATACTCCTGACAGACCCCCAAAGTTGTGTGGGCTATATGTATTGATGTTTAATGTATTAGAAATTAAGATGGATAGATATGTAAAATATTTGTTTACTTAAAAATAATAAGCCTATTACATATTAACACAAATTACATATTTTTATTTAAAATAACTGTAATTTCCAAAACAAGCAAAAACAAACAAAAAAGATTCAATGAAAAGAATGGCGTTGTTTACATCTTAGTAAATCTTTTTAAGGTCTGGCTTAATAGAAGGCAGCTGGGTCCTGCTCATATCTGTGTCTGCATTCAGCTTTCATATCACGTGGGCTCTGTACACTAGTGAGCAAACAAGAGTGAAAGAGAGAAACATCTTAGTATTATGATGAAAACACCTAGGGGAGGACTGCCCTTTGAGAACCGCCATCTGAGAACTGGAAGTACATAGAGTGCTGGAATGCCAGTTCTGTGGGGAGCTATGCATGGTTTAGATTAAACCGGGTCCCTGGGGGAGACAGGGTGTATAATGGCCAAAGGTGTGAATTTTGGAGGCAGACACTTCTAGCATTGGATCCCAGCTCCTGAGCTTCCTACAGAGTGGCCTCAGGAAGGTTACTGAACTTTTCTAAAGATTAAATCTCTCTAACCTATAAATAGAAAATAAAAGTTGTTAAAAGATAATGAAGTATTTTCTAAACTTCATTGGTCCCAGTTTTTGTCAACTCATTGTAAGACCTATATTATTATCTTTAAATTTTTTGCCATAGCCCATTTTCAAACATACATTTGTTTTTAAATTGTATATCCTTATTATAAATATAAAACAAAGCACCCTAAATCGAAGGTGCGATTAAAAAATAAAAAAGACCTTGTTACCAGAGACTGCGTTAAACCCAAGGCCTGTTCTCCTTTCGTAACAAAAGGAAATAAGTCCGTGTCGTTCAAGACGTGCACCAAAGAGACTCTAGCAGGGTGATTAAGCACAGAGACTTAAAGAAGAAATGGCTTTCTCATTCTGTGACACAATTTGACTTAGTTAAGTCCCCTCCCCTGCTACCAGAAATCACTTCCTGTAACACCCCACACTTAGACACTGAGCTCAATGCCTGGCCCATGGAAAGGATTCTGCATTGTAGCTTTTGGTATCTTTTCTAATTCTTCTTTCTCTTCCCCCACGCAGGTTAAATGACCCACATAAGCCCATAGTTATTTGGTGGAGAACTATGATGACAATGCCTGGCATACGTTCCTCAGATAAGAGCATGAACTCTGGAACTGAGTTCTGCCACTTTAGAGCTGTGTGACCTTGAGCAAAGGACTCAACATCTCTGTGACTCAGTTTTCTCATCAGTAATAAGATAGCACCTAATTCATAATTCATAAAGGTAAGAGTACATGAGTTAATACAGGAAAAGCACACAGAATGTGCCTGGTGAGTAGTCAACACCATACACATATTGGCTAATAGTGTTCTTTCTTCTTCACCAGCTGAGTTTGACAGTAGCTGTCATTCACAGGCTACTATAGAGAAGCTTTTCTCAAACTGTCTGAGGTGAAAGACCAGGTTTTTCTCTCACAATACCTGTGGACCAATATTTTGTAAACAGAACAAATGTATTGCTAGAAAAAAGAATTAAAAAGTAAGTATAAAACATAAGCCCACATTTTTTATTAGGTTCAGTAGACATACTTTGATAAAAACAATCATAGAGAAAAACAGAGAAAAAATGTGTAATATGTATATTGTTCACTAAAAGCCTGAGTACAGACGATTAATGGTTGTATTTTAGTACTTTGTTGTCTCTCCATGTTTGTGACTAAGTTATTAAAAAAAATAGTGATTCTACATATTAAATGCTGATTTGCATCTTTGAAACACTTTATTAGTAAAGTATTCCATGTTATAAGTGGGTTTGCTTTTTGTTTGTTAATTTATGTAGTTTTGGTTGGATAGATGATAGTGCTACAAAGAGGGGATTGTGTACACCTAAACATTTTATGGTTATTTTAATAACATTCATACAGATGAGTGCCTGAGAGAGAGGAGGAGTTTAAAGCAGCTTCTGTAAGCTCCACATACTCATTTTTCACTTTTATCAAAAATGAAGCAGGTGATATTGTATATTCAACATTCATTCTCAATCTGTCATCAAATCCTTTCAAGTTCAGTTGTCTTTGATAAACAAATGAGCAAGATGAACTCTGGATTTTATACGTTGTGGGGATAGAGTTGACAAATTAACTTTAAAATATTGCATGCGATTCTACTGGGGACGGCTAGCACGAATCTTGTGTCACATGTGACTTACCTGTTCAGTTCGACAACCGGGCTGTACTCTGTGTCTTGGTTTATTCAGGCTGTTGTCACAAAATACCATATATTGGGTGGCTTAAAAACAACAAATATTTATTTCTCACGGTTTCCAGAGGCTGGGAAGTCTAAGAGGGCTCACTTGTTTTTCACGGAGAGTACTTCCTTTCTGTGTCCTCTCACAGTGCAAAAGGCAAGGGTCTCTTTTATAAGAGCAATAACAACCATCCACGAGGGCTCCCCCTCGTGAACTAATCACCTCCAAAAAGCCCCACCTCCCAATAGGGTCACATTGAGGTTATACAAAATTCATTAATATGAATGGTGGGGCGGACACAAACATTCAATCTGCAGTACTTGGGCAACAAGACTGGTCCTCTTGTCCCCTTGCCTGTTGTGATGATGTCAAATTGCCAGAAAAGTTTCTAAAGCCTCATTGTTGATTTCTACACTTAGTGGGTTGTGGCTTGGAGCAAACCCACAGACCACAGTTTGAGTAGCCCAGTGCTGGAATGACAAGTTGCATAATTTGAGGAGAAATACTATGGGGTAACAGATAATGCTTCAGGTGGTTTTTTTGTCTGTTTTGTTTTTAATCAAGACCACTTCCACTTTTGAAGAAGATAGCTGTCTCCTGTTCATACATCGCGCATCTCAGGTGCTGGAGAAATTCTTGAGAAGAACACCCAAGGCAGTGAGCGTAATGTTACAAAATGCGCAGAGAGAAACCTGGGGCAGAATTCATCCTTTCCTCTCAAATCGCAAGCTGCAGCCTTCTGTTCATACTTACAGACTTGGGTAGTCATTGTTCACACACACCTGTGAGCTCCCTGAAGGCTGGGACCAGGTCGTTTTCACCTGTAACTGGAGCTCTTACCACAGAGAGAGGTATATAGCGAACACTCTATAAACGTTTGTCAAGTGAGTGGATTCTAGAGGCTTAGCTGTCTTACATCTCTGTTGGAGTTCTGTAGGGGAATAGTGACTAGGGAAGGAAGGAAGAGTTCAGCACTAGGGGAGATGTGTGCATTCCTTTTTCTTCTTTCTACTTTCCACACACAACTCTTGATTGTGTTATCTCCATTGAAAACCATTCTGAACACTACTCCTTCACAGAGCAGACATGGAAATCCACATCAATCCACAATTTTAGATTGCCTAGCCCTCTTTCTTTTCCTCCACTTTCCATCTCAGAGACCATATCTTAGTTATCTTAGTAGCGCTGTGACCTCACAGAGGACCTGGCACACACCTGAGGACCATGACATGCTATTATTAGCACATCTGCCAGGGAGAAGCTAACGGGAACAGAGCTTCTCAAATTAAATGTACACAGGAATCACCTGGGGGATCCTGTTAAAATGCAGATTTTGATTCAGGAGCTCCAAGTGTGCGTCCACGTGCTCCCAGATGAAGCCAGTGCTGCTGGACTGTGGGCCACATTTTGAGCAGCAAGCAAACCAAGGCAAATAAAAGGAACCTGAACCTCTACTTAGCTGCTTGTTAGCAAATAAAGTAAAAGATGTCATTAATATAACTTAGGAATGATTTTGAGCCATCTGCAGCTAGCTGTTTTGGAGACACAATGAAAGACCATTTTAGGAAAGGAAAATAAGTCATGTAGGCCACATGTGATTCCATAATACTCCTTGGGAACTCACAATTGCCTTAGAACAGAAACGTGATACTGCAACAATCTTTTAAAGCTTGGTACTCAAGTATCAGGTTCCGCCGGGAAACAAAACACAGTAAGGTTGTTATAGGATACATTCTTTGATGTCTTCTGGAACATATGCTGACACTGTCCTTAAAAACATTTTTTTTGATTGACCACTTGTTACTTATTTCCATTATGATGCTTTGCAAAATTTAGATTAACCCATCTCTTTGTCTCCATGTTTCTTTGCTACCCAAGTCAATAGCAGGGAGTACAAGAACACAGCTTTAGGATCTTACAAACTCAACCCTGTCCCATTTAAGACTGTGTGACCTCAGGCATGAGCCACAGGTTCAACAGTAAAATGAAATTAACACTACTACCTTAGGTTTTTGTTAGGATAAGCTGAGAAAGCACCTGGGCCATAGTGGGGTCCCTGTAAATAATATTTCTATTCCCCCCCAAATATTGCCTATTTAGGCTCTAACTCTTTCATATAAGTAGGATTAAAGTGAGGCATGCCTTATAACCCAACTACACTGATTTGGAACGTAGATCTTGTCTGAGTTCCCTCTGCAGGGGTGTATAGAAGGAAAAAGAAAGGTTGGCTGAGAATCTGGACCCCAGCTGTTGTGACTGGTCTCTGAGCAAGAAGGTTCTGGACACTCTTCCACTACTTCAGGCTTCAAGAGACTTCAGAGTTTGCCTTAGCATGATAATGGTAGCCATCCCTTCCTAAGGGTTTACTATGTGTTAGATACTGTTTGGTGATGTATAGGCTTTTAGTTTTCAGACCAATGGTAATGAAGATAACTTATTTTTTTTCCAGAAAATTGTATTTTATTTTTTAAATTATTGGGATTTCTCTAAAAGAATCTTCATTCAATCATATAAAGTAGAAAGTTAAGCTTCTTTGAGGGTGGGAACCTGTCCTGTTCATCTTGTTCCCACAGACACTCCATGTCCCACTTCTTAGAGGTATATTCTGTCAAGAGTACAGACTCTGTCCTTTAAAATGGGAACAATTTCTTGGACTAATCAGATGACAAAGAATAACTGTGGGACACAGGTCCAGATGTAATCTAGCAGTTTCTCGGACACCCAGTGAATGCCTAGCTTAACACAGGCCCCGAGGGCTGCAAGTAACCAATAATTGCTCCCAGGTCGTTGCTTGTTATCAATGGAGGGGGTTGGAAAAGCTGCTCCCCACGGGAGGAGTGGGGCCCGTTTCTTCATTTCCTTCACACCGCACACCTGACTCACCCTTATAACAATGGGGTTGCAAAGGAAGCCCCCAGTGTTGGGGAAATGCAGGTACTATCTCAGTCTCTTGAAAAACCTCATCAGGGAAGATTCACGGCAGCATCATGGAAACCCACGACAACAGGCACAAGAGGGAACGGGAGTCGGACATGGACAGCGACACCAACTCTGAATCAGGCTTGGACTCAGGCAGGACGACAGAACAGACAACTGCTAGGGACGAATTTCAGGGACATGAGGTGCCCCACCATTGGGAAGACGGTGTGTTAACTTTTCACTGTTCACTTAATGATTTTTGTTTTGTTTTTTAAAGATTTTATTTGTTTATTTAAGAGAGTAAGCAGGGGGACGCAAAGGGAGAGGCAGACTCTACATAGAGGTTGGAGCTTGATGCTGGGCTAGATCTCAGGACCCTGAAATCATGACCTGAGCTGAAATCAAGAGTCGAAACTTTAACCAACTGAGCCACCCAGGTGCCCCTCATCCAATGTTTATTAAAGGTTTATTTTATGCCTGGCACTCTGTGATGAATAGAACATGCATGGCCTAAAGTATTTAACATAAATTAACCTTCCAGACAACTGAAAGTTTTGATTTTTCTTAATCTCAAATTCTATCAATGGAACATTTTCCAATATCCTATTAGTTGCTCAGTTTCTGAAATGCATATTAAACATAGTTTGTGCTTTACTGATGATTTGAAGTCACCATCTTATTTAGGGTTTCCAGATAAAATATAGAATACCCAGTAAAATGTGGATTTCAAATAAAAACAGGTGGTATTTGGGATATACTCATACAAGTCATTCCTTATTCATCTTAAATTCAAATTTAACTGGGCATCTTATATATATATATATTAAGATTTTATTTATTTATTTGACAGAGAGAGCTCACAAGTAGACAGAGAGGGAGGCAGAGAGAAAGGGGGAAAACAGGCTTTCCACTCAGCAGAGAGCCCAATGTGGGGCTCTATCCCAGGACCCTGGGATCATGACCCGAGCCAAAGGCAGAGGCTTAACCCACTGAGCCACCCAGGTGCCCCGGGCATCTTCTATTTTTATGTTAAATTTAGCATCCCTACCCTAATTATATGGTACTGTAGTAATACAGTGATGTCTCAGGTGCAGTTGGACTGATCGTCCTGATATTTTAGTGGGCTCAAGACAGTCGTGTATTCCTAATCTTGTAGTTACTTCATACAGTCCCTTTCTTTGCTATACAATGATTGTATTGCTTGTTGTAGTCGCTGTAGAGCATCTTCAATTCCCTTTCCCCTCTTCTACTTGATTCTTCTAATTGGTCTGGGCTGGGAAATAAGATCCCAAAACATGATTGTGTTTTTTATAAAGTAAGAGTAAATGGTTTCTGAGTAAAGATACAGGTACTTGTTGGCCATACTTGAGAAAAACATGCACATTTAAAAATAAGGTCTTCATAAAAACTTATTTTGACTGATCAGACTATGCTGTGGTTTCTTTGAAAGTCCCTCAGGATAAGTGAATCATGGCTTATTTCCTGGAGTGCGTTGTTCTTTATAGAGCACTATTCAATTGAAATCAGCCTCCAATGGAGAAGATGTTAAAGCTAGATATAAGAGAATTTGCAGTTACATTTTAACCACAAGATTTTGGATGTTGATCCTGAAAATCTCTAGGAAGAGTGAAATAGATACTAATTTGGCTCGAGTATTTTACAGTTAATCATACCTTGGAGCTGGGGACTAGTCTAGGTGACCTCTTGAAATTGCTCATAGATATATGGATTTGATTACTCTGGGACTATCTAATTAACTCAAAATAATGACCACATCCAAAATAATAAAATCAAAGTAATATTAGCCATATCATATCTACAATGGAAAATATGTATTCTAATATGTATTCCTAATATGGTTCTTAGAAGAGGTTCCGGCCAGCCTGCAAAACCTTACATGGAAGGAATTACAATGTCTATTCTCCCCTACTGCACTCATTTACACAATGATTAAACAATTTTTTTTTTTTTTGGCTGTAGGCAATGCTTGTTCTGAATATAGATTTGAAGTAACTCCTGAATTAGAACTGCTATTCCTAAAGCTGAGCCTCCGATTACTCAAACTCAGCATGCAAAGTCAGCAAACACCTCTCCACACCTTACATATTTGCATTTATCTTTATTTGACAACAGAAAAATTGTTTGAAAATGATTTATGGTATAAAAAAGATCTTCAAGCTCAGGATGATGATAGTTTATGTCATCCAGCTATGCCTACATTTACCGGCTTTAGTCAAAGAATGACTCATCAGAATCAGATCCTGGGGAATATTTTGGGAGATGCTAGGAAAGTCCAATACCAAGCAGAGACTAGCATCTTGGTAAAACAGTTTTTCTTCAGAGGCTTCTGAGATTGTGCAAAGCAGGAAATACTTTCTAGACTGTCACAAAACTATTCTAATTATTTCAAGCCTTTGAAATTTGTTATCTAGGCCTTTTAGTCACAACAAGAACAATTTTGGTCTGTGTAGGTCACTGGAGCCCATTAGCTGTACTGTATATTTAGATTCATGTGACCTGATTCAACTTATTAATGTGTTAAATATAGTTTTCTTTTCCTCTTGAGCAACAAAATACATATTTACTTCTCAACAAGTTAAGACTTAAGGGCTTTCAAGAATTGTTTTTATTTTTAATTTTAGCCTAAGAAATGTTTTTAAAGTTTTTTCAACAGCTTTTTTTCTACCCTGAAGGGGTTGCTACATTTTAGTGGACATCTAAAGAGACAAGGATAATGTAGGCTAGTGGGAGAATAGGGTGATTAAAAAAATATTTAAGAAACATTCAATGGGTATCCATTGACGTGTGCAAGTTACTTACTATACCCTTGGCAAGGGACTAATACAGTGGTGGGAGAAGCAGATTCAAGAACAGAGAATTATTGCAATGTGGTGAAAGTAATGATGAAGATATGATGATAAGTATCTGTTCTGTGAAGCTATAGAACTAATTCAGCCTTGAAGTGTTGGGGGAAGACTTACTATAGGAGTTAATGTCTGGGTTGAGTCTTAAAGAATAAGGAGTCAGGCCAAAGTGTGGAGAAGAGAGCCTGAGCAAAGACACAGAAGTGAATAGGGAAGAGTTCCCCTTGTTTCTCTTAACTTTTTAACAGGCTCCTTAGTCATTGGTAGTAGAGGAGGCTGCCCCAGCCCTGCCAGTGTTTAATGATAACAGAGAGTCCTTTGCAAATGCACTGTGCAGTGGCAATTGCATGGGCAGCTATTAGGATTACAATGTCAAGTTTACCAGATATCCCCTAACACCTTTACGTAAAACTCCTAATTTTTTAGGCAGTGCAGGGTAACACAAATGATAACCGCAACCCCCCTGTATTATAGGTTTCTGAGGGCTGCCGTAACAAAGTACCACAGACCAGACACTTTTTGAACCGCAGAAATGTATTGTCTCAATTCAGGAGGCCAGAACTCTGAGGCAAAGGAATCTGCAGTATTGGTACCTTCTGTGGACTGAAAAAGAATCTGTTTGATGCTTCTCTCCTAGCTTCTGGTGATTTGCTGGCAATCTTTGGCTTTCTTTGGTTCATAGACACATCTTCAGGTTCACATGGTGTTCTGCCTGTCTGTTTCTAAATTTACCCTTTTTATTAGGGTGCTAGTTATATATTAGAGGCCTACCCTACTCCAATATGGCCTCATCTTAACTAGTTAGGTATGAAATGACCCTCTTTCCAAATATGGACACATTGGGAGATACCTGGGATTAGAACATATGAGTTTTGAAAAGACACAATTCAATTCCTAACAGTCCCTTTTCAATGTAAGTTCTGCAAATCAGGGGAAAATCCTAATTTCAGAAAATATCAGAAATAGAAAGGCTTTGTTATTTGCTTTCCACAGTTTAATCTTTCCCTACTCATTTACATAAAATATGTATATTCTGAAATTTCATATCATAGGTTTTATGTTTCATGGTGTTTAAAATTTAGCAAAAATTTAACTATTAGGTGTCAGAGATAAGCTGTTGATTCATTAAATGCTTATCATTTTCAAAAAATATTTCCTAAACAATATATCTTAAAATAAAATTAGTGCAGGTTAGTTGACACAATGTGATTAGGACTGCTAATCTTTAAGATGTTGAATAAGTCAATAAAACAGGAATATATCAAACTACTGTCAAAAATGATATGAGGAATAATAGACAAAATAGTACAAAATATCCTTTAGTCGCTGAATAAGTGACAGGAATAAATAAGCACTGGAAGCCAGTATGGAATATCCATGATCTTTTGATAATATGGCATTCATACAGGTAACTAGTTTTGTATTGGCTTGATGATAGTTTCCATAGGCAAAAGATTGGTGGTAGTTTTTTACATCATTAATGCCCTATTTGATTCTTATTTTAGGTACAGCTTTTACAAAGAACTTTGCTTACAAAATAAGTCCATTACCTACGCTTGGACATTTCATTACGATTTTTTATTTAATTTTTACAGTTCACAAGATATACTGTAATATTCAACAGATAATTCATATTCTGCTATCAGTCGTTTTTTACCCAAAATGAAATAATTTGGTTCTGCACGTCTTTCAAATCTATTCATTTACAGGATAAGCTGGTTTTGCAGAATTTTTTTTTTTAATGTTATTTATTTATTTGAGAGAGAGACAGTGAGAGAGAGCATGAGCGAGGAGAAGGTCAGAGAGAGAAGTAGACTCCCCATGGAGCTGGGAGCCCGATGTGGGACTCGATCCTGGGACTCCAGGATCATGACCTGAGCCAAAGGCAGTCGTCCAACCAACTGAGCCACCCAGGCGTCCCGGTTTTGCAGAATTTAATAAATGAATGTAAGAAGCTATCTGGGAAGGGCAAAGCATCCAGTTCATTCAAGGATCCTGTAATCTTGATATTATTACTGTTTTCTCCCTTGCAGGCCTAAATAGGTTCCATAATCTTATATTGTAGCCCCTCATTATGACAGGTTTTCTTTTTGGCATTCTTATTACCAAAATTAATCTGTTCTGGATTGTTAGGCTGGCTAAATTTTCTATTTCCCGTTTGTTAAATTACTGTGGGAATGGTATCAAGATAACTATGTCCTGAATTTTAAAGGTCTTTTAAGCCTGTTTTCTACATCAGTTGGCTTTCTTTTCTCCCACTCTCTCACAGCCTTTTCTTATTTCTCTTTTGCTTAGTACCTTTTACACCTAAACTGTGTAGGGGATTTAAATTCCAACCCGGAACTCGGAATGGCGCGCCTTGAATGACGGGAGTCGTAGTTTTCGCGACTCCTCCTTAATCGCTTTTCACGTCGATTCCCTTCCACAGTGAAAAACTACAATTCCCAGAAGCACCTACGGGGGTAGCCACCTCTGTGCGCACGCGCCCTGAGGCCGCAGAATTTGAATCGGCAGCGTTGTTATTGACGCCATATTGGGGCCGGCGGCGGGTGGAATAGTCTTACAGTGGAGGGGGAAGCGGCTGGACGTGTCCGCTTGAGCTCCTACCGCCGCCGCCACCTCGCAATCTCTCCGCATCGACTGCCGCTCTCAAGCTTCTGACCTTACTCGGGCGTATTAGTAGCCTTGTTCCAGCCTCATACTTCACGGGGCTGGTATCGACTTCCGAAGGGAACCGGTCTCAGCGCAGGAGCGCCTCAGGCGCAGCGCAAAGCTCGAACGGACGGCGGGGGCGGCCGGAGCCTCTCCCGGGGGAGCTGAGCCTGAGGAGGCGGAAGAGCCCCTCCACCCCTGACGCGGCTGTCGTGAGCGGCCGCCACCGCCCCTCCCGCTCTCGCCCCGGCCGGCCGGGCCACTGCCCCTGCCGCGGAGGCAGCGGCGGCGGCGGCTCTTATCTCGTCACCGGCGCTCCACCACCCGCCTTTCTGCTCTTGAGCCCGTCGGTTAGGCTTTCCTCGAGTCCCCGCTCTTCCCCACTTCCCTCACCCTCCCCTCCCGTCATCCCTCCCCAACCCCACCCGAGCCCGGCCCTCGGCTGCCCCGACCATGGCGTGCGGAGCCACTCTGAAAAGGACTCTGGATTTCGACCCGCTGCTGAGCCCGGCGTCCCCGAAACGGAGGCGATGTGCGCCATTGTCGGCGCCCACCTCGGCTGCTGCCTCTCCGTCGGCGGCGGCCGCCGCCACCGCCGCCTCCTTCTCGGCTGCCGCCGCCTCGCCGCAGAAGTATCTCCGAATGGAGCCATCCCCTTTTGGCGACGTCTCCTCCCGCCTCACCACAGGTGGGACTCGTCGCCGCAGCCGCCGGGGTAGGGTAGAGAACGGGGGTCCCGGGACGCGGAACGCGGCCCCAGGGGTGGGGGTGCCGGACTGGCCCTCCTCCTTAGAAAGTAGAAGAGCGACCACATTTCTTCAAGTTAGGTCCTCCAGCCTCGGCGACACAATAGAAACGGCCTGATGTCAAGGGAGGGGGGGCGTCGGGAGGTGGGGAGGGTAGGGACTGTGTCTTGCCGGGTATTGTGGGGAAGAGGAAGATCCTTTTCTTCGGGCTGAATGACTGGAATTGAGTGTTTCCGTAGTCTGGAGAGCCCCAGCGGAAATGATCAGAGAGGGTGATACTATGCGTAAATTTAGGCGAGAGAAGGGTAACATTTCACCCGAATCTCGATGCCTGTCTCCCTGAATCGATTGGTTGCAGCGATTAACTGTGGGACTGGGTGGTTTGAGGCGAGGCGGCAGCCCCTCCTCCAGTTCAGACATGGCTGATTTTAGTACAGAGGGGGTGGGGGGTGGGGATGGATGTCACTGGGGCGAGATCTAGGCCTGTCATTAATCACCCACAAGAACGCCACTTTGGCTGAGTCAAGACCTGTTTCCCTAGCAGGGTCAACAACAAAGAAAATGCTCTTCCCGAGTACTGTAATATGATCATCCTGTACATCTAGGCCCTGAGAAACTTGAACTTTTATGAAAAGCGAATTGTATTGAAAATTGGGCCTGAGTAGTTGCTTTCAGTTGGAGGTGCTTTATTTCTCCTCAACAAAGTATGCTGGGGGAGAACAGCCTAGGCCTTGAGAATGATAAAGAAGTCAACCCATGATTTTAAGGGACGTAAGTCTGTGCTTTTCGTCTTGAAACATTTCCTGAAAGTGACTATGGGGAAATGCCTTTTGACTGCTTTGTACTGCATGTGTATGCCCAGTTTTTTTTTTGTACTTTGAAAATCCTTGTCTGCCCCTGGCACAGTCCTAGGGTAGGCTTTTGTAGACTGGTAGTGTAATCTCTCTTCTTTGTGTGTATAGCATGCAAAGGTTTTATGTTTGAGCCTTTGGTAATAGTATCATCTGCACACAAAGCCTTTTCATAGTTTAAGTGTTTTGTTTTTGTTAACTTTTTAAAAAACTGGGCAAGACTGCATATTTGGTAACTTCCATTTGGAATTGTTTTGTTCAAGTCAGGTTTTTAAATATCTATCCTCAAATTTTTAAAGACCATTTGTCTAGACTACCATTTCTGCTAAAATGTTTGACCTAACTTAAGGATATATTATTTTAGAGTTGTAGCGAGTTTTCAGAGTTCTCAGATCATTTTATTTAGTAACTATACCTAAACTGCCTTGTATGTAAAGGCATTCATTGATTTACTGTTAGGCTTTCCATTAAAAAAAGAAACATTCAGTGTTAAGAATGTGCTGGTGATTAGCATTATTTTTAGAGTTTGTCTTTTTAGTTAAATGGTATTGAAAATTAAATGATACCTAGGAATTTGCACTTACCAACAAATAGGGCCACTTAAAAATAGCCCTGGCTAACTAGCCATAAATTTCAACAGAGCTCATGAATTACTACAGTGTTAAGTTTGGGAGTTAAAGTATATCTCAATGCTGCAGTAGTCTTGAGCATATATGGTAAATTAGCCAGGAGCTGTAATACTTGTCTTCAATTTAAAGGGAACTTATTCAGAAAGAATTGTGATCCTTTACAATAATCTGTCATTTCATTGATGCATTTGTAGTATTTGTTAATGCAGTTAGCTCCACATTGTCTCAAATTTCAATTGAGTGGACAAAAATTTAGTAAAATGACCGGAGTTACTGAAACTGTTTAATAAGCCTGATGTTTAAAATTCATGTTTTCCAAAATATTGTGGTTTTCTCTTCTTTGAGGTGTTTTTGACATCTACTCTTGGAAGTTTGATCATATCCTGAACTTTTTTTTTTTTTTTTAAAGATTTTACTTATTTATTTGAGAGAGAGCACATGTAGAGGGAGGGGAAGAAGCAGGCTCCCCTAAGAACAGGGAGCCTGATATGGGGCTTGATCCCAGGACCCCAGCATCGTGACCTGAGCCGAAGGCAGACACTTAACTGAGGCACCCAGGTGCCCCCATATCCTGAACTCTTAAAATCACACCCTAAATGATAATTTTGAGTCTGCTAAAAGATAATTTGTTTTTTCAACTGACTTGAATATGTTAAAAGAAAAAGTTGACTTGAAAAGCAGTTGAAATTGCTAAAGTTTTGAATTGCTAAAATTCAAGGGTTTTTTTACTGTAATTATGAACCATATTCTGCATGTAATTTAATTTGACTTTGTTTTTAGATGGCCAGCTTGGGCAGGCTCTTGTGTGGTTTTTGTAGTAATACTGTCATAATGGGAGCTGCAGTGTTGTGCAGGTATTGAAGACCTTTTCAGTTTTCATGTCCCCAGTCTTGGAAATAAGTTTTCCAAGCACTTAATTTTAAGATTTTTGTTTTAACAGTGGTGATTCTCAAACTTCACAACAGTGAATGAATATCTGTGTATCTTCTGCAGAAATAAGTAAGGAGGGTTGGAAATGGAAAGTGACTTAACAAAGTTGACATTGCCGGGGACTCTGTGGAAACTTTGTTTTCCTTTCATTTCTGTGAGTTCAAGTCTAGTTTAAACAGTTTAGAACTAGAGTACTCCAGTGAATTTTTTTTCAGAGCATGCATATAATTTATTGTTTTATCATCGTTCTTTTCTGGATACTTAGTGTGTTTTGACCTGTAACTGAAATCACGTTGCAGCTTTACTAGTTTCAGGAACTTGGACTGAAACCCTAGTTTATTTTAGTCATCCCAGGAAGGGGATTCCAAAGTTTGACCTGATGACTATTTAAATAATTTAAATCTATATTTTTCAAACCGTTGCAGCTTAATGCCAGGAAAAAGGAAAGGGCTGGCAAAAAAAGTTTTACTGGAACACAGCCATGCTCTTTTTTTTTTTTTTTTTTTTTTTTTTAAAGAATGGTCCACTGCAGGCTACAACTGCAGAGCTAGTATTTGTGACAGAAGTATTTTCCCAGAGCTCAGGTATTTACTGTCTGATCCTTTACAGAAAAAGTGTGTCCGCTCCTGCTCTAGGAGGTCGGCAGTAAGGTTTATAATACCCAGGATATGAAAAAGGAAAAGTGAATGGGGGGAGGGCTGGTAAATGGGTTAGGAAAATGAATACTTCTACTAGTAGCTGCATCAGTACTCACCCTCATAATTTAGTTAAAAACAGATTCAGAGTGTTCTGTATACTTTTCCATTGTTTTTTGAAACATCTCAGAATATTATCTCTTAGCCAAAAATTCTCATAACATTCCCAAGAACAAAATTATTTTAATAAAACTGAAATATCCTATTACAAGAGACTGTGTCAGTCAAATCAAACACATGATTTTTCATAATTGTGTACTGAATGAGGGGTTTGGTGAAGAGGTCCTTCTGTTGGTGTCAATGTTTTGGGAGTTTTTTAGGCATTTTTATACACATAGTTTAGGTTACCCATTGCTTTAGTCTGCCTTAGGAATTGAGTTGGATGAAGAGTTAAATTCCTTTGTAAGAACTCATTGTATTTGCTGGAATCTTGCCATTAAAAATGGAAATTGCAGCTTGTGAATGGGGAAGGGTTTACAGGAACTTAGATTGTTCAGTAGACATTGATGCATGCCCGCAAACGGAGACACCAGCTGGCTTAAATGAAGTATAAACGGTTCTAGGCAAACAAATGAGATGTCTGTTGGAGGAGGCAGCATTTCACTTCAGATGTCATTTATATTGAGCCAGAAGTGTTTTTAATATTTTGTGGTTATTTAGACAGCTGTTAAATTGCTTCTAGTTTCTCGGTGGATTTGGCAAATAGACTGTTTTTAATGGTCTTTGTACTTCAGATTTTAAACCTGATATTTTACTTAGGACTGTGTATGTAGCTGCAGTTATTTCATATTTCTGTGGAGTATGCATTTAAGAATTGTGTGAGTTTATGGCCTTTAAAAGCAGAGCACAGTTGTTTTCATTACTGAGCTATTTTATTTTGAAAGTAGAAAAATAAAGCTTAAGTTGAGCACCGAAACACTTAAGGTAAACATGGGTAGGTCAGAGAGCAGTTAGCCCTTCTTTAGTTATAGATGCTAATAGTTGGTTGCCCCAGAAATAATTTGAAATGTAAAATATTTCTTTAGTTCTTGAATGGCTTTTCAGGAAAAAAAAAATTACACTGTGAAAGTACTCAGATCTTTTACTAAGTGTTTGATGGACCGAGGAGGGCACAAATGATAGGAAATCACTTCTGTTTTAAAAGGTTGTGAACAAGAGATTCTGTGGAGGTGCCTAGTTTTGTGGTATTTTTTCTGTTTGAAAACAAACTCTTGATTCTCCCTCCACTTAAATCAGAATGATAACATGGGTTAGGTTTGGACCGCTTGGATAGGTGGCTCATGAAACTAGATAAAATTGGGGTTCTGGTCTTTTTAAATACCTATAACTAATTAACCAGCAAGTTATGGTCTCTGCAGTCTTTGCATTAACACTGTGACAGTGTTGTTGACTCACAGATGTTGTCTATGCAAATGTGAAACCACAGTGAATTTCTTGCCTTTGAAAAGACTACTCTGAAAAAGTGTGAAGGGTGGAATATTTGTTCAAACCTATATGATCCAGTCTGGCATCAGCAGATAGTAAAGAGATCTGTAACAAATGAATATAGTTCAAGGGGCGCCTGGATGGCTCAGTGGGTTAAGCCTCTGCCTTCGGCTCATGTCGTGATCCCGGGGTCCTGGGATTGAGCCCTGTTCGGCAGGGAGCCTGCTTCCCTTCCCCTCTCTCTGCCTGCCTCTGCCTACTTGTGATCTCTCTCTGTCAAATAAATAAATAAAATCTTTTAAAAAAATGAATATAGTTCAAGAGATTCATCTTTAATTTTATTGCTCAGCTTAACCAATGTTTCTCAACTTCCAAAACACACCTAGGAAATGTGATCTATCAATATCAGTCTTGTAGCAAAGACTCTTAATAGAAATTGCCCCCTGAATTTTGAGGGGGCTATGGTGGGTTATATGGGATTTGTATAATTTGCATGTAACCCCAAAGGTATTCTTATCTGCCTACCTTCCCTCTTAGTTAATGTCTTGCCACAAAGTTTTAAGAGATTTTTGTCAAATTAATTTGTTGAATTAATCAAGCCCTGGCATTTCCCAAGTTTCTTAGAGATGCTGAAGTTTTATTTTTTATTTTTTTTTTAAGACTTTATTTATTTATTTGACAGAGCTCACATGTAGGCAGAGAGGGGGAAGCAGGTTCCCTACTGAGCAAAGAGCCCGATGCCTGGCTGTATCCCAGAACCCTGAGATCATGATCTGAGCGGAAGACAGAGGCTCAACCTACTGAGACACATAGGCACCCCGAGATCCTGAAGTTTAAAAAAAAAATTCTACCCCTTATTCTGTACCAGTTTTTCTTTTTTACATTGTTTTATGACAATATAGCCACAATATGTGACAACATGTAGATTGTGACCCAAACAAATGAATAGTAATAAGAAATGAAGCAGTTAGTTTTAAGACTAAACAATACTTTTTCTGGTATTTATTTTGGGCATTTTGATTAGAATTTTGCAGTATGCCAGATTGTGTGATTTTTTTTTTTGTGTGTGTGTGTGTGATGGTAGGCTTATTTTGGTTAGTAGTGGGTTTTTTTGTTTGTTTGTTTAAGAATTTATTTATCGGATATCACAAGTAGGGAGAGAGGCAGGCTGGGGGGGGTGGGGGAGAAGCAGGCTCCCTGCTGAGCGGAGAGCCCCTCAAGGCACTTGACCCCAGGATCCTGACATCATGACCCTAGCCGAAGGCAGAGGCTCAGCCCACTGAGCCACCCAGGCACCCCAGTAGTAGTTTTTAACCTTCCAGCACTAGAAGGACCACTCCTAATATGCTTGTAGTTTGTCTTAAGGTTATAACTTACTTTCCTCCTCCCTTTAAAAAATCATAAGTCATTAGTTTTTGTTAAAAATCATAGGCAGATTTATCCTGAAATGAACTAGTGCTTTGCAACATTTTGATAATAGTATATTATAATTTTCCATTAATAAATCTTTTAGGTTTGACTTAATTTTCAGTTTCTAGGTCTATTCATGTACCTGGCTTTTCTCAACATTATTAAAAATCCAAATATTTACTTCAGAAGTCCCTTGTTCAGGCTTTTATTGAACCTCATTTGAGTTCCAGATAGTGGTTAACCAAAGAGTTTCTCAAGGAACTGATAGAGCCACCACTGTGGATGCTTTATTAGCTAGCTAAACTTGAATAAAAATACGGTAATCTTTATGTTTTATCGGTGTTATCGCTTTCAATTCCTTGTGGACATTCATCTGCCTAAGCATTATATCCACCTTTGGCACCAGAGGTTTTGAAATTGATTTACTAATCGCTTAAAGTGATTGTTTTCTTTAAGCTGAGAGTTGAAGCTTATTTATTGGTTGTTTCTGAAATTGTCTTAATATATGATGTATATTCTAACTTTGGTTTAGCATTCATTTTCATTTCCATTAATGTTAATTCTTTTTTTTTTTTTAAGATTTTATTTATTTATTTGACAGATCACAAGTAGGCAGAGAGGCAGGTAGGGGGGTGGGGGGGGGGAGCAGGTTCCCTGCTGAGCAGAGAGCCCGATGGCTCCATCTCAGGACCCAGGGATCATGACCTGAGCGGATGGCAGTGGCTTTAACCCACTGAGCCACCCAGGCGCCCCCATTAATGTTAATTTTTAGAACACTGCCTCCAAAATTCAAACTAAATGATGGAGGGGGAGGGGGGATCTGGAAGAATTGATTTTGTTTTGCGTCTTTTAAAAAAAAAAATATATATATATATATATAATACATATATTGTTGAACTGATCTAGTAATTGAAAAATAGGATGTAGAGTGGAGGGATGCCAGGGTAGTGGCAGTTAAGTGTCCGACTCTTGGCTTTGGCTCAGATTGTGATCTCAGGGTCCTGAGATTAAGCCCTGCCCACCCACCAGCAGGGAGTGGACTTGAGCTCTCTCTACACTTACCACCCCCCCCCCCCCCCCCCCGCCTTGCTAACATATATAACTAAATCTTAAAAAGGAAAGAAGAATGTAGGGTGGAATTTGAAAAATAGCAGAAAGCTAGGTTTTCAAACATTACTGTTCCTAAACTTTGCCTTGTTATAGAGAATTGCCTTGTTCCTGTTACTAAAATACAATTCTCTGAAAGAAAAACTTTCTAAGTGGTATAATTGCTTAAAAGTACAGGAAGTTTTAGGTTGACATGACAGAACAGGGGAACCTGATGTTCACTGTAACAGCCATCCTTGGCCCAAGGTGAAATGGTACATTATCAGAGGCTGGCACTGTTGTAATCAGTCCTGTATGTGTGGCAGTGCTGACCTACCAATTCAGAATAACTCCCCTTTTTAAAACATTAGTAAAACATTCCTAGTTAGATACAGATGCCTGTCCTAAGAGGAGGCAGTTTAGAGACGTTGAAGTATCCCTTACATAAATATTTGAATTGAACATGAATATTTTTAAATAATTATTCTCGCCAATGATCATAGTTTTAGGGCTCTGGGTAGATGAGAGTTATGCACTGCTTTGGTTACTATTGTTTTATTAGAGTTTGAAGTTTCAGGGTATAAAGTGTCAATAATACTTAGTAGTAATCCCTCTATTCTGACATTCTGATTTTTAAAAACCAGCTTTCCTCCTTGTGGATTTACTGTAATTTAGGTACTCGTGGAATATCAGCTAGGTACTGTAGTAATACAATACTGGGGAGGGCAGTAGATGTTGAGCGTAAGCCCTGACATCAGACTTGGCTCTGTCTTGTTGGAGTTGTTTGACCTTTCAAAAGACACTGAAACAAAGCCACATTTTCTTTATCTCTACAATAATGCACACGATGACAGTAATACCTGCCTCCTAGGAAGGTTGTGAGGATTAAGAGAACATTTCCTGTCCCTGAGTGCTGAAGAAAGTCACAGTGGGGTACCCTCAAATGGGACATTTTATGTTGTCCAGCAGTCCTGTCATTTCAATGAATAACCATGCCTTCAACTTCATGAATAAAATAGAAGCCATCTAATGGCAGCTTCTTCATTTTTCCCAGTACCAATACCACCAATATTTGTGCCTATCCTGTTTTCCTTTTAATATCACTAAGGACGTTTAAATGAGCACTTTACACAGTAAGAGAAGGCTTCCCCTTCTCCGAGGGAAACCTACCTTCTTGATTATTTTTCTCTTTCAACTGGACCTTTGCTTGTGGCTTTAAGTATTGTCAAGACTTCCATTATAAAATAATGAAACATCCTTGTTTTCCTCCAGCAGTCATCCAGATTTCTTCCACTTGAAAAACAAATTCAGAAAGCTTTCAAATAGCTCTTGTTAAGTCACCAGTGATTTCCTTGCCTTATCCTCAGTCCTCATCTTGTTTCACCTTTCTTACAGCATTTATACTGTTCTCCCACTCACTTCTTTTTAAATAACTTTTTTTCCTTCTGTGACAACACTTCACTTTTGATTGCTGTTTTCATCTGCCCATTAAACTTAGGAGTAGCTTAGGTTCTAGTTTCAGCTGCACTCCTCTCTAGCTTAATTGCTCCATAAACAATCACAGGCATGCTACGGACTTTGTTTTTCACTTACAGATGAAGTTCTAATTGTATATTTATTCAGATCACTCCTCTCAGTTCCGGTCATGGTGAATTGGACCTTTCATTGTTTTATTTATTTTTTTTTTTTAAAGATTTTATTTATTTATTTGACAGAGGGAGAGATATCACAAGTAGGCAGAGAGAGGCAGAAAGGGGAAGGGAAGCAGACTCCCTGCCTAGCAGAGAGCCCGATGTGGGGCTCATTGATTCCAGGACTCTGGGATCATGACCTGAGCGGAAGGCAGAGGCTTTAACCCACACTGAGCCACCCAGGTGCCCCTATTGTTTTACCTTTCCAGAAGCCATTGCTTCCCCCAGAAGTCAGGATTTTTGTGGAATGTGTTGACTTTTAAATATTCACAGCTAATTTATACACTATAGGGGTTAAACAAAAGATATCTGTGGACTTCCAGTTACTGGCTTCTGGTATGAAAGGTAGTCTTAATTGCTTTTTTTAAAGCAGATGTAATAGAAAAGTAAATGCATTTGTTCACTGTCAATCACATAACATGAATTTCATATTTTAAGGAAGATGTTTTAGGAAAAATGAATCAATATATATTTCATGTAATGAGTAAGTTTACTTTGATTTACAATCAAGTTTAAATTGTTTATAGAGTATTTTCTTGCTAGAGAGGGGCATGTCTAATTTTGAACTACGGAAGCCATGCGGGTTACAACGGCAAATATTTTTGTACTTGAAATGGTCTGCTGTTACTGCTTTCTTTCTTCCATTTCCCAGAATATCTGATAATGAATAAACCAACCACTTCCACTTTTTGATTGTCATAGTGGGGGAGTTATTTGAAGGAGGGGATAGAATCATGAATGCCCATAGTTCCTAGGCAAGTAATGAAAATGAGTGAAGTAAACTGCATGGGAATTCATGAATTCCAACATTGCTACTGATCTGCAGCATCACCTGGAAACACAGTGGAAGTGCAGAATTTCAGGCTCCATCCCTCATCGTCTACAGTTTGAGTCCCTGGGTGATGTTGTATGCTTTAAGTTTTAGAAGCATTTGAGAATTTCTGCCTGAAAGATAGCAGCCATTGTTCAGCTGAATTTTGTACATAGTCCAGTTTTCCTCTCTCTCTCTTTTTTTTTTTAAAGATTTTATTTATTTATTTGACAGACAGAGATCACAAGCAGGCAGAGAGGCAAGCAGAGAGAGAGAGAGAGGAGGAAGCAGGCTCCCCGCAGAGCAGAGAGTCCGATGTGGGGCTTGATCCTAGGACCCTGGGATCATGACCTGAGCCGAAGGCAGAGGCTTTAACCCATTGAGCCACCCAGGCGCCCCACCAGTTTTCTTCTCTTAGCAGTAGCAGAAATCTGACTTTTAACTAAAATCATGAACTTTTTAAATGTTGGCATAAATTCATACTTCTTTTTAAAAAGAAGCTTATTCAGGCCAGACGTGTCTTTGGGCTCAATTTACCCTGTGTATCATCAGTTTGCAATCTCTGGTTTCCAGGTAAACTATAAATATAGCGTGTGTGTGTGTGTGTGTGTGTTTCTTTTAATAGGTAGTTGTAGGAGATGGGTTTGTTCTTCATCCTGATTGTGGTGCCCTAGAGTCCTCCTCAAGGAATCAGCTATCTGTCCTTCTGGACCTTACCTTGTTGTCAGGGCCATGATTAACTGTAATAGAAGCTGGACTATATGTTTTCTGTAGTATGTATATTTTGGGTTTGGGATGGTTCAATTTCCCCTTTTTCTTCCCTGTTTACTGCTTTTTTTGGTTTTCTTAGATTGTAAGCTATTTGGGAAGATACTTAAAGATAGTAAAGAGCTAAACAATAAAAGCAACAAACTTAATACAGCCCTTTAAAATCTGGTGTAATAGAAAATAGAGGTATGAAACAATAATTATTGGATATCAGGGAGGAACCTCCTGCTGTATGAGCGTTGTTGGACTCCATGCATTAGTGACTCCCATTGTGCAGTTAATTTGTAAAATTTATACTTAGACCTGCAGCGTTTTAACAGATTGAGTCATCTATTTCAAGTAAGTAATCATTGGCTATTATAGTACCAGTGAAATAATAGAATTTGACCTGTAGTGATTATGATTTTTCTTCCTCTTATGGGAGATAAATGAATGCCTCTTTACAGTAAAATATTATATATTGTAAGCTTAGAATCTAAGTTGCTTCTGAAGCATTGTAGATAATACTCTAATGTTGATATAATTGTGTGCAGGTATATTATGCTTATTAGGATCCATGTTAATCCAAATAGAAATTAAAACTCTAGATATAATTTGACAGTCTTGTGTTAAAATTTGGTTCCAGATCCCTTTGATGTAGTAGTAATTTTAAAGTGAATTAAAAATGCCATCAACTCATTCTTTTTAGTTAGGTAGCTCTTGGCTGAGTAAGAAAATTGTCCTTAAGATTCCTTCAAGGAGAACAATAACTGTTTTAGATTTCTGGACAGATAGCCTGGAAAATAATTTATTTATAAAGATGGGCCTCCATAGCAGCTGTTAATTGTGTATGTTTTAATTTCTAAAGTAGACATGGCAGTGTCTAGTATGTAGTTCAGAAATCTAGATTTGGTTTGTTACTTTATTTGGGGCAGTTCCTTATTTTTATGTGTTAATGGCTCCTGCAGGTTTTCAGTACTTAATGTGTACAGGTTTTCCATTTCATTTGTGTCCATGCCTAAAACTGATCTTTAATGACCAATTAATTTTTAAAAAATATTTTATTTGTCAGAGAGAGAGGACACAAGCAGGGAGAGCAGCAGGCGGAGGGAGAAGCAGGCCCTCCCTGCTGTGAGCTCAAGAGCCCAATGCAGACGCTGGACTCCATCCCAGGACTCTGGGATCATGACCTGAGCCAAAAGCAGATGCTTACCCGACTGAGCCACTCAGGTGTCCCTATTTTTTTTTTTTTTTTTAAAGATCTTATTTATTTATTTGACAGAGAGAAATTACAAGTACACCGAGAGGCAGGCAGAGAGAGAGAGAAGGAAGCAGGCTCCCTGCTGAGCAGAGAGCCCGATGTGGGACTTGATCCCAGGACCCTGAGATCATGACCTGAGCTGAAGGCAGCAGCTTAACCCACTGAGCCACCCAGGCGCCCCCAGGTGTCCCTATTTTATTTTTAATCCCACTGTTTGGGTTATCTTTCTAGATGAAGTTTACTTCATTTTTTTCCAAAGATACTCCATAAAGAAATGGCATGTAAGGTACAAAAATGTCTTCCTATATTCCTCAACTTAAAACTGTTAATGAGACCTATTATCTTTGATTTACTAATTATGTCGGTAGGAAAAAGGCAAGTCTGTGCAGGTCTGGAGCAGAAGTTTAGTTTCACATATCACAGATCGTTTTTTTTTTTTTTTTTTTTTTTAAATATCTTATTTATTTGACACACAGAGAGATCACAAGTAGGCAGAGAGGGGGAAGCAGACTCTGTTTAACTGCTCAACAGATGTGGGGCTTGATCCCAGGACCCTGAGATCATGAACGAAGGCAGAGGCTTAACCCACTGAGCCACTCAGGCACCCCCATGTCACAGATTTTTAGATATTTTATGGACTATATTCTAGAAAGGCATTTGCTTCTAATCCCGTATTCCTCCCTTTGCTCTGAGTTTCATCTTGTTGCTGTTTCTCTTATCTATGTCAACTGTTATTAATCCCATCAACTGCTTTCTTCTGTTTGTATAGACCTTATTGTGCCCAGGCTTGCTTAGTAATCAGTGGCAACCAAGAAGAACAAAACAGTTTGGGAGTAGGCTTAATGTTGCCACAAGGCTAGGCTTTTTCTTTTCACATTTACCTAGGTACTTTGCTGTTTTTGTTTCTTTTTTAAAACATTCCAAAGGAATAAGTGCTGGCTCATTGATAATCTCTCACCTCCTAAGGAGAATTTTATTGGCAATCTTAATGGCATTTGCTAAGTACGGGAATGAAAATGCCTACAGAATTTGTCACAGAATTTGTGGATACGTTTATGTAGACCTAGTACAGTGGAAGAAAGTCTTATAGTATTTTATAGTAAAAGGAGGATATAGTTTTTAGGATTTTGAAAAGGCATAAAACAGGCATTTGTGGTGTAGTTTGTTATGACAATAACTGTATTTTGCTCTGTCTGAATTTGTTGTAAATTCAGTCTATGCACATAAACCAAATAGGAAATTTGCATTATTAAAACTGGAATGTGCAACTGATGTATAAATGAAGCTTCATTTGACTTTCTCTTTAATGGAGCATAAATTGTGTTGGCAACACCGTGTAAGATACTTCATGTACTTGGGATAAAAATGTCACTTTTCAGTTTGATTAGAGATGGCTAAATTTAAGTAGTTTAAGACTAAGTAGACATAAGAACTTAATTGATGAACAGCAGAAGACTTTTATCCAGCTGGCATAAGAAGCAACTTCAGTCAGCCAGGTATCTAGGTTGAGTTTAGAATGTAACTTGTGGAAAATTTCTTGAATATTCTTGGAAAAAGAAAATTTTCCAAGGAAAAAGAAAAAAATATTTCTTGGGAATTTATCTAAAAAAATGACATTTATCTGATTGATGTCCCCTCAGAGCCTTCTCTCTCAAAACCCATAGAAGTTCTTCTTACTAGACAAACAATATGATGGGAGAAAAGAGATGAGAATTAAGTATATATGTAAGAAAAGCACCAGTATTAAATATTTTTTCAGGATTAGTTTCATCTTACATAAATTTTTAGCCTTCAGCTGAGTTTTCAGGTCATTTTTAAACTAACATAGAATTGATTGCTAAAATTTATAAATCATTTTATTACCTGATCATTTTTGTTTAATTTTGCTTTGGATTGGGATTAATAAATAGAGGATGTGGTTTTACATGGATAATATTGTCTAGGAGATGGGGTGGTGAGAAAGTCTGTTTCAAGGGAAGTACATTTGAATCTCAAGGAGGGATTTTCTAGAGAGTCTAAATGGTAACTGTTTTGACTTAGAACTCTCTTTAAAATGAACCATACTCACCTGAAGGATATGCTTGATAGGATTTTACTGGTTTGGATGATCGTGGTCGATGATAATGGCACTGTGGTTATAGTGGTCCTTAGTGAGTACCTGTTTTGTACCAGTCCCTTTACATGGGCTGTAAAAGAGTCAGAACAAAACTTTTTGCTGTTAATACTGTAATAGTCACTGGTTCTGCTGAGTTTAATATTAATGGCCATGACAAATTTAATGTATGATAATTTATTATTTCCCACCCACTCTCATTTTGTTGACCTACTTGCTGTCAGTTCTGACTGGTTTGTGCTTGTATATACATAGTGCTCCCCACTTCTAATTATTTATGGTCTTTGAGAAGACTGTTTAACATTTCTGTGTGATGAGTAAGGGGCCTTTGAATTTGGGATTTTTAAGAATCTGAGTGAACTAAAGTAAACTAGAAGTTCACAAGACTCCCTTATCTTTACTTTTAATGAAAAGCTTAAATTTATCTTTTGCTAATCAGTGCTGAGAAAGAATGGTATTACAGAATAGCTGAGTTCCGGGTGGTGTGTATGCGCTGTTTCTGAATGAGTCCCCCCATTAATGTTGAAGCAAATTCTTCGAGAGCATCAGTTTTCTGGATATTACTTGAAGAGAGTATGTTCAGTGAATTAATTGTACTAAGTAATTGTTGGATACCCATCCTTTTTAAAAAATTCATAGTTTTTTTCTTGCCCCCAATTTTTTTTCTAGAACAAATTCTGTACAACATAAAACAAGAGTATAAACGCATGCAGAAGAGAAGACATTTAGAAACTAGTTTCCAACAGACAGATCCATGTTGTACTTCTGAGGCACAACCACATGCATTTCTCCTCAGTGGACCAGCTTCACCAGGTAATAAGAAACTTAATAAGTGAAAGGAAATGTTATTTCATTTAATCACTCAAGCTTCTGTTTCTCCCCATTGGTTTTTAAAAAATATTTATAAAATAATTTATGATCTCTTAGAATATGGCACAAATTAAGTACTTCGTACCTGGATTCTTACCACTCAGAGATGTCCACCTGGATATAATTTTCCCCTAGTGGACTTCCCCATAAGTGATATGACTTGTAGCCTTCATTAAAGAAAAAAATACTAACAAAATACCATGTATTTCTCTGTTAAGTATTGATCTACCTTGCCATGGTTGAATACTATGCTATTTTACAGACTTCCCATAATTATTTAACCATTAATGAAGATAATCAGACTGAATTTCTGGTATTAAAAGCATTTACAAAAATGTCCGTGTACATGTACCCTCACACACTTGTTGTATTAGGATAGATTCTCAGAGGTGAAAAGTGGCTCTTATCTTCAGTAAAATTCTCAGCAAAATAGGTTTCTTGTGATCAAAGTTGCCTACCATCCTCCTCTTCCCTCCCAACAGGGATAAGAAAACCTGGCAGAATAGAAAAACATTCAGGGGCTGCTGGCTGTCTCAGTAGGTAGAGCATTCACCTCTTGCGAGCTCCATGTTCGGGGTAGAGTTTATTTAAAAAAAAAAAACAAAAACAACACACACAACATTCAGAAGCTATAAAATAGTCAAATAAAATTAGATTAGAAGACGTATAATTGTTCAAAACTAAATTCTGCAGTACTTACGGGTGAAGTGTTAGGGGAGGTGAGAGTAGAGACTTGACTTAAATCAGCAGGAAACAAGTTCATCATCATTCTTTTAGTCCGTTTACTTCGAACAATTAACTGGCAACCACAACTAACAAAGCTAGGAATTTGAAAATAAAGATAGCCTTCATAGTTCTAGATTAAAGCTGGTGTACTTTATCTTGTGATAGCTCTAACAAGCATAATTAACTGGTCCCAGCCAGGTAGGTTTCAAAAAACAAGTGAAAAGAGGAAAATGAATAGATACACATAGTAGGACTATTGATAGCAAATATGTGTATTTGAGTTTGTATAAAAATATTTGCAGCATTGTTAAAATGGATGTGTGATGTCATAATCCTGAGTTCTCAAAACATTAATTTCTCAGATATTCTTTTCAATAAATGAAGAATGATGTTTTTGGAAAATCAGAGTCCTTTAGTACTTTAAGAGGAATGCATTCTGAAGAAATCTTGTATATCAAGTATCACTATCTGATTATGATGTGGCTGTTTGATTAATAATCTTTAAGGACTCTGAACCATAAAATTTAATGTTGAATATTAGGAACATATTCTCAGTATTTATTTTTACCAAGCAGTCTCTTAGCTGTTATCATTAATTAAAAAACAAAAACTTTCTTAAGTTTTGTATCTTGTACTTTTCTCCAGTCATCTTCAGACTTTTTACCTTATAATTTGATCACATATATTTTGCTTTGTTTAGATTTCTAGAGTTGTAAGCTGCTGATAGGACTAAATCTGTTTTAAGACTACTGATAGAAAATGCTTTTAGAACACTGGAAAGATCCAAATGAAACGTCTTTGGTTAGAAGGTACTTTTTATGATGGCTCTAAATCACGTGCTCTTTCTGTTCATGTTTTACATAGGGACTTCATCTGCAGCATCCTCCCCATTAAAAAAAGAACAGCCCTTATTCACTCTACGGCAGGTTGGGATGATCTGTGAACGTTTGTTGAAAGAACGTGAAGAGAAAGTTCGAGAAGAGTATGAAGAAATATTGAACACAAAACTTGCAGGTATGAGATGAGCTTATTTTGGACTCTTCCAGAAGCTCACTGTAAGAAATGCATTATTTTCCATGGTCCTTAATGTCAAATCATTACCTTTTCTATCCACTGGTTACAGTATGTTTTCTAAGAACCAGTTGAATTTCAGTTCAAGAAAGGAAATGAACCTTCCTGTAGCTCCTGGTCCTTCTTAGTGACCTCAGGAAATACTGTTAGTTAACCTTGCAGGTCAGCAACAGTATTAATGTGAACTGGATTTTTCCTTTGATATTCCGTGCTAAAAACTTGACTTTGGCTACTTACTTCAGTTTTGTTTTGGATTTTTAGACTATATCTTTCATGGTAACTTTCCCATCAGCCTAGACACATTTATTGTATATGGTCAATTAATTAGGATTTTTATTCCCAATTTTTTAAGCCAGACACTACTGGGTATTGTAAGTATAAGCTTTATTCTAAGTTGTTAAATGAAGGTGCTAATATAGGCAAGGGAATTTGTTTAGTTATGTAACATTTTTTACTGTGACATCTCATTAGGTTACCATGTGGATGTTTTTAGACATACTTTGTTAAGCTTTTGTTTTCCTGTTTCCTCTAATTGCAGGAAACTGCCATTCATAGATCACTTAAACTTTCAGAGTAGAAAGATACCTTTTTATTTCAAATCCTTTATTTTTAATATGTTAAGAAAAGGTTAAGAGGGCCAATCTATACATGAGATCATGTGATTTGGATTAAAATGCAGTTTTTCTGACCAAGTTCTGCTCTTTCTGGTAGCACTACTATTATTTCTGAGGTTAGGTGTCTGATTCAGAGGACCAACTTAATTTGTTTCACTGTACATACTAGATTCTTCAGTTTATCTGGCTCTAATATGCTGGAGAGTATATTTTGCAAATCATGTAATTGATATGTACCTTTATTTATAGAACAATATGATGCATTTGTGAAGTTTACGCATGATCAGATAATGCGACGATATGGAGAACAGCCTGCTAGTTGTAAGTATTTAATCTTTAAAAAAATTTTTTTTATTTTTTTATTAACATATAATGTATTATTAGCCCCAGGGGTACAGGTCTGTGAATTGCCAGGTTTACACACTTAACAGCACTCACCATAGCACATGCCTTCCCCAGTGTCCATAACCCAACCACCCTCTCCCTACCCCCCCACCCCAGTATTTCATCTTAGAACTGAATGCAAAACCATCTTTTAAAAGAGAAGACATTTGTTATAATTACCTACATACTCAAAAGAATTTAACAGAAAATCATGGAGAAAAAGGGTGGTGGAAATAGGCAATAAAATTTTACTAAGGTTTATTTTTGGTTACTTTAATATCTAGGGTAGTGTTGGGATGAAGATCTGGTATGTCTTTGAATTTTGACCTGGACTTTGCACTAATTTTCCTTTTCCTCCCCCTTTAGATGTTTCATGAATCACGTTTTCTGCATTTGTGGGCTGCCTTGTTCCTTGTTGAGTTGTTGCAAGAGGTCCTAATTATGACATGCAGCAATGCCAATACCCCCCTGTGAATACAGGTTATTTCAAGCTTTCGTCAGTGGCAACCACTCTTAGGCAGCAACTGGTTTTGGAAATTTCCCTGATGTCAGTACCATCTGGATGTGGACCTTTGCTACCTGTATTAATGCCAGTGGCCTCATTTGCTGTATCATTACAATTTGGCTTCTTATATTAATATGTTTGAAAAGGATTAAAGCTGGTATTCTAAGAACATGCCCTTCACTGGTTGTGTAAATAAAACTGTAGAATGACACTTCAGATGAAGTTAGTGTGATTTTAATTGTGCACTACAACCAAGCTGTAACCAGTTATTAATAATTTAGATTGTAATCCCAGAACATTATTAAGCAAATAGCCTACAGTACTTGCTGTGAAATAGTGAAGGAGGGAGGGCGTTTCTGTATTCCAGGACTTCTTGGGGTTTCAGAAAGGGTTTCTAGGATTTTTTTTTTTCTTATTTTGGGGTAGTTTTTATTTATACTATCAGTCTTTTTAAACAAATGTTTATTGCTGCATTTTTTTTTTCCCCCAGTGTGTCATTGTTTTACTGCCCTTGTAGTACTGGAATATAGTTGGAAGAATAAAACATTTACGTCTAATCTGCTTTAATGTATAGATGGGTAGTATTTGAATAAAGCCAGTGTTTTAAATGTAAGCATTTTCCAGAAATCAATGAAGTTAATTTTCCAATAAGATTTAAAAATCTTTTCATATACCAAATAATCTAAGTTATGAGTGCTATTTTCAAAAACTGAGTTCTGATTCCAAATTGCTTATAACTGACTTCATGATAGAATGTTACATAATCAGTTTTAACAGCTATAGGATTTCTACCTCCAAGAGAGCAGTATAATCCAAGTCTGTTTTTTAAAGGATGATAGATGAAAGCACGATTCAGCACATTTAATTCCCTTTCCAAAGATAGCTTTGTTATAATGAAGTGAGCAAAAAATGCTTTAGTGATTTCTTTTGTTGAATTCTTCTAGCATATTTCCACTAATTAAACCAATCACAAATGTACTAGGGCATATATATTTATAATTGACCTAATTAGTGGGGGGAAAAAGGATTGTTTTGCCTTTTTAATTTTGGTTATTATACTTCACCAATTCTTTTGTTTAAACAAGGCCAGGGCTTGAGGGCTTTCACAAGTTGCTCAGATAATTCGTATGCCCATCAAGTGCTCGAGAAACATTGGTACAGTGCAGGGTAGCCATAAATAAGGTAGATAATTGTACCTAGTTTTAATGGACTAATTGAGATTCTCAGCCTTGGCACTACTGAGAGTTTGGGCCAGATCACTGTGGTGGGAGTCCTACTGTGCATTAAAGGATTAGTTTAGCAGTATCTCTGGCCTCTACCACTAGATGCCAGTAGCACCCTCCAACCTGTGACAACCACAGATAAACTTCCCAGATATACTGCCAATGTCGAAGGCTGAGGAAGGAAACAGTCCCTGGTATTTATAGGGGAATGCACGCAATAAGTTGGAATATGGACGAGTGGGAGAAGAATGAATTTAAATACATTTTATCCCTTCTTAACCCCAGTAAGGGCAAAATAATCAACACTCAGTTTTCGCATAGACTTAAATTTATGAAAGAGCTGGTTTTTAAACTTGGGAGGGCAAGGTATACTAAAAGGAAAATCAATACTGGCAATCTCAGTGGAGCCACAACTAATAGTTTTAATTCTAAATTCAAGTTGGATCAAGAATAAAGTTTTCTCCACAGCCAAATTTCTGCTTATTATCTTACCAAAAAGTCCTGGCTAATAAGCTACTTACTGGTTATCAGTAACTGTGTGAGGGAATACCAGAAAATAAAAGAAAAAGGCAATCTTTTGGATTTAGTTGTAATTACATGGACCCAATAAGTTGAATACTCTAGTCCAAGAACCAGCCACAGTTGATCTCAATGAGAAAGATCCTACTAGCTACCTAGGGATTCTAAATTCCCAGAGATCCCTGAAATTGCTTTTTAACAGATAAATAGCTACAGAATTCCATGTGCTAACAGTCATTCTTTTAGTAAAAAGTAGTACTGGTATGATGCTATACTTAGGTATAGCTATGAAGTGTTCAGTAACTCCCTGATTAACAAGGTCATGTGACCAGGTATAATTCTTTGTATTTTTGAGCAAAAATAGGCATATGCAATCTGAGAAGACTAGATATTGGAGATTTAGACTGTAAAAATTATCTTTGACCTAGGGCAAGACCTTCTCTAAAAATGGTAAATAGGACATTGTGTCAGCAATATAAACTGGAGAGCTATTAGGAAGGATTCCCAGGTTCCAATCTTAGACTGCTTTAGACGTATGGAGGAGAGGACTGTTGGAATCTGTTTAGGTGATCCAGGTACCCAAGGCTGGGAACAATTCTTTGTCTCATTTGGGTTTTCTTTAATCCCTTACTTCAAATTTACATAGTAGCTGGTGTTACTTCTAAAGCACCTAATAGCACGTCCCTTGTCTATTCCTAGACATGACTTTGCAGTTCTCTGTTCCTACATTTGCCCTAGGTAAGCGTTAGATTCAAGCCCCTGTACAAAGACAGTGTTTTCTCTGTACTACATCTATTTTCTACTAGATCATTACCCAAAGCACAGTAAACATGCTACTTAAAAAATCTGAGGGGTGCCTGGGTGGCTCAGATACTTCATTGTCTACCTACAGCTCAGGTTGTGATCCCAGGCCGGGTTGGGTGCCCTGCTCAGTGGGGAGCCTGCTTCTCCTTCTTCCTCTGCCATTCCCTCCACTTGTGCTTTGTGGCTCTGTCAAATAAGTAAAATCTTTTTTTTTTTTTTTTAAACAACTCTTGAGGGGTCCCTGGGTGGTAAACAGTTGTTTAATGTCTTCGTTTCAGTTCAGGTCATGATCTTGGGGTCCTGAGATTAAGCCCTGAGTCAGGCTCTGAGCTCAGTGAGGAGTCTGCTAGAGTTCCTCTCTCTTCCTCTGCTCCTCCCTGTGCTTGCTCACTCATGTCTTTAAAAAAAAAAAAAAAAAAAAACCTTGATCCTGTGATCCCTCTACTAGTTACTACTCTATTTTTCTGCCCTATAGCCTTTACAGCAAAAGTCAAGAATTTTCTTACCTTCCTCTGTTGCCTCTTTTCACCATCATTTATTAGGGAAAAAATTTCATAGAAAAGCTTAAAGGACAATCCAGTGATCCACTTAAAAGTGAAAAACTGTTTTGCATTATTTATTTCATATGTATATATTTTAAACTTTCAAAGTGCACGATTCATCTAAGAATAAGGTGGTTTTCTTATATCGATACCATTACTCCACTTAAAATACCTAATTTAATAACCAGTCCATATTTAGATTTTTCCCATTTGTTCCCCAAATGTCATTTGCAGCTTTTAATTCTCCCTGAAGCAGGATTTGATCAAGACTGAGTTTCTGAAACAGCTAGACCTTTTGGCTTCTTGAATGTTTGTGATGTCAGTAATTGAACTTACATCGCTCTGAGCTCCCTGTAAGAACTAAAAGTTAGGTCTAATGTTTTTATTCAAAACCTTTTCGTAAGAGTACATCCAATGCTATGGACTTCATTTACATCACACAATGTATACCTTTCCCAGGACTACTGATAGTTTGGACATTTGTTACGTCATCTGATACATGCTCCCTATCAGACATTTCTGCACTGTTCTATTTTGTGGTTACAAATGATTTTCACATTGCTAAATCTACATTTGACCTTGAAACACTCTTCAGTTGGCTTGCAAGATACCACGCTTGCCTGATTTTCCCAATTTATTGGCTGCTCCTTCTTGGTCTGTCTGGTTCTTCTATGTAACTCTTTCCTTTTCCCTGCTTTCATTTTTCCAAGTGTTAAAATGTATGTGTCCCAGAGTTTGGCCTTGGACTCCTTGCCTCCTCTGTTCATACTCAGTTTGGTGATCATATCTAATCATAGAGATGTAAGATTAGATTCATCTCTCTATGGAGACATTTCCACTTGGATATCTTACAGAGGTCTCAGAACTTGGGTCTAAAACCAAACTTACTTTTGCCTCTTAAGCTGTCCCTCCTGATCATCATCCCTAATCAGTTAATGGCATCTCTATTCTAGTTTCTCAGCCAAAAAACAGTCCATCTAATCTTGGTTCCATCTGAAGTCTCAACCATCTTTATTATATGATCATGTCCTATTCAGTGATTGCCTAATTGGTCCTTGTTTCATCTGCTGATGATTTCCTCATCACCTGGGATATCCCACTCAATCTCTTCTCATAGCAGAGTGATTGTTTAAAAGTCTAAGTCTTTACTGAGAGGGCTTCCTAAGTAAAAAAGACTTAGTGGTCTACAGGGCCCTAAATTACTTGTACTCAACCCCACTTTATTTAATTCTAGTCTCACCTGTTCACCCTGCCTATCCCTCACTGGCCAATTTTTGAGTTCTTCAAAAACTTACCTCGATGAGACCTGCTATGATCACTGTTTAAACTGTAGCATGATATCCTGTTTGTTTTTTTTTTCCCCTATAGCATACTATATAATCCTGTTCTGCTCCCTCTGCTAGAATGCAATGAGGGCAAAGATCTTTGTTCATGGAAGTGTACAGTGCCTGGAATAGTGCCTCAAGCATGGTATGTGCTCAGTAGTTTCTGAATGAATTTCAGATTACTTCAGGGTTTTCAGATTAGTATTTCATTGGACAGAGATTTAGTGGATCAGAATATCCCATTTGTAAAGTATTTTGGAAGAGGTTTTGGATGAGGTTTAGATGTAAAGTATTAAGAAATAGACATAGAATTGAGGCGACTCTTAAAACAGGGCTGGCTTTGAGGGGTTTGTGCTCCATAACGATCACAACAAATGGGCTCCATGACCTTTAATTTTGTAGCATTTTTGGGTATTCACTATAAAAACAGAACTGTTTCTATCTTGCTCACGTCTAATCTTTAGTAAGAAAAAGTGGTTCACTATATGATATGCATTTTGGGAGCATGAATTCAACTAAGTGCCCAGCAGGGCTATTACTACTTGGTGTGCCTCAGAGGTCAGTCTGGTCTGTAGGCGGCCAGTTCCTCTGACTCTTAACTGTGTAAGCATTTTGCTATACAAGTCTTGCTGAAATTCATAGTTTTGGGTTTTTTTTTAAGATTTTATTATTTATTTGACAGAGATCACAAGTAGGCAGAGAGGCAGGCAGAGAGAGAAGGAGGGAAGCAGGCTCCTGCTGAGCAGAAAGCCTGATTGCAGGGCTCGATCCCAGGACCCTGGGATCATGACCTGAGCCGAAGGCAGAGACTTTAACCCACTGATCATCCAGGATCTAATCACAATTTTCTCTGGTGCCTGTTGAGCACCATTTGAAAGCTGGAAAAAATCACATTGTAGACATTGATGGTGTCTTCATATTAACGAGCACGAATATTGGAAAACCTTTCCCATCGCCGAATGCCCCACTTAAATAGGCAACAGATGGGAGATGCTCTAAGTCACTTATACATTCTTTTCCCCAGATTTTACTAACTTAATCAAAAAGGAAACACGTGAGAGGAAACTTGACTGGAGGAGAAGGACTAAAGAATATTGAAAAAAAAAATACAGAGCGAGTTGCTGTGAAGATAAGTCATGGAGACTTCACAGAATAGAAATGGATTCTCTGTTATAATCATACCCATTTGGCAGAGGCCTTTAACACATGGATTCCAAAGTGTCAAAAGCCTCTATTTGTCCAGTTTCTTCCTATATGGTGGTGATGTTTGTGTTTGCATATCATAAACGCCTTTATTTCAAAGCTGACAGCTCTTTGTGCACATATGTACATGTATTTACTGCGTACGTTAAGAAATCCTGGCACCTTTTAGATGAAGATGAGAAGATGAGCTCAGAGTAATGCTCTTTTGGTAACTCTTTCTCAGAGCTCTACAGGGCTAGATGCTTTCTCTTTTGGCATGCGGTTCTTTATTTCTGGTACCTTGGGATTTCCCTCTTTTTGAGCCTGGCAACATCTGACAATTTGTTTTTGGAGCAGGAAAAGGGGAAAGCAACAGTTAACCATTAATGTTGTCTGAGCCCATCATGTTGCCAGAGGACAAAGATGCTCTATACTATATATGTCCTTTACACTCTGGAATTGAGGTTTAAGCTATCAAATTTCTTCATAATAAATTTTTAAAATAATTAATTATACATTAAATCTGTTCTCAAAGCACACACACAAAAAGGCCTAGAATTACATAGCACTAATGTTTGTGACCCAAGATAGTTCTTTTTTTTTTTTTTAAGATTTATTTATTTATTTGACAGAGAGAGAGATCACAAGTTAGGCAGAGAGAGAGGAGGAAGCAGGCTCCCTGCTGAGCAGAGAGCCCGATGTGGGACTCGATCCCAGGACTCTGAGATCATGACCTGAGCCGAAGGCAGCGGCTTAACCCACTGAGCCACCCAAGCGCCCCTGTGACCCAAGATAGTTCTTAATGGATTTGGATGTTTTCCTTGTGGTCATATCTGTGTGATAATTTTGGTAAGTTAGTGAATACTCAAAAGATATATCCCAGAGTTCTCATGGGAGTAGAATATTAAATAATGCACTTGGGGGTATCTTTGTTTCACTAACTTGATGAATTCTTGTCATGAAGAGATCCATCCAGATGTCATTTCAATTGGGGTTTACTTTTTCCTCATTTGGATTTTTAAATATTGAGATGTAATTTGTAAAGGTCTTAAAGGCTATACAACTCCATGATGGGTCATCCTAAAGTAGAATATTTACTGCTTTAAAGCATAAAACGAAAGAGCTTGGGATTTTTTAAGTTTTTAGGCTAAAAACAATGGGGCAGCAGAGGCAGTTTTAGAACCTATATAGTCACCTAGGAGAAAACAACCTGTAGGATATTTATCTTACTTACTACACAACTTACTAAAGTGAGGAATGCCAGTCCAAGAAGCTGGGGGAGCAAGAATGAGGGATAGTAAATCAAGTGTAACACCTGGATAAAGGAATTTATTACCATTATAAACTATGTATGCTCAAGAACAATTTATAATTTAGTAATGACTATGAAGATTACAGTGATAATGTGGGAGAGGTTTTAGTTACAATGTAAGCATGTCATTTGCTGGGTTCTGAAGTACTCCAAAGGTGTCTTGATATATTCCTGTTTGGAATAGTTTAACAGTCTACTTTCTGATCAGACAGTACACAAGGATTACATGCTTCTTGCCAGCAGTCTTCTGGTGGTATGTAAATATGACTGGTCTCCTTTTCTCTCTTAAGCTTAATGTGGTATTTCTGGCTTCATTCACTGGCTTTCTAGCAGCCTCCCCATGTTAGCCTCGCCACATGGTCAGTCTTCTGTTTGGTAGGTTTTATAAATCCTAAAAGTTCTAGTTCAGAAACAGCTCTAATAAACCGAGCACTGGAGGCTATGGCTAAGGAAATTCACCATGTTAGGTTTTTTGACATAAAGAAGTTAAAGTCTCAATGTTAAAACATGCTTTGTTAAACTGAAGTACAGTTCAAATACATATGCTAAATTAAACTATAACCCTTACTAGAAAACATCAATGTAATTAGAATCCACTTTTCATTAAGACATGAATGGTAAAGTATGTAACGCTTACCTAATTCTAATTTTTCATAACACTATGAAAACTGCTTCCCCTTTCACTTCTTAAAGTATATAATCACCATAGAAAAATATAGGGAATTTAAAAATGACAGTTTTTGAACATTTTTGCTGAATTCTGGAGTATGACCTTGATAGAAGTTTTAGACCAAATATTTTATATTTGGTCTCATTTTAGGTTAAATTTGGAATGGGTATTTAGAAACAAGTTATTCTGGGCTGATATGTATTAGTATTAACAAGTAATAAGATTGTTTGGAAAACGTCTTGATAAATCTATTGTTGGTCTAGAGAAACTATAAACTTTTATACTCCATGTATACTCAGACATTACAGAACTGGTTTGTTAAAAGGATACTGGATAATTTCATTCCTTTCTTCTGAGGTTACAGAACTTGCATCCATTTTTTCAGCAGCTGTCACAACTGTTGCAAAAGCCTTTTCAGAGACGAGACAAGAAAACAAAAATCTCTACCATTGCCAGATATTTTATATTGCACTTGATGACTCTGTAAGGAGCCAGGTCAAGCTGCTGGAACTGATACCTGGCATATTTTAAAAATATTCCACCAAATTCCAGATTCTCAAAACTTCTCATTCTTAGAAGGTGCCAATTTTACATAGTTTTAAAAGGTGACATCTGTTAAGACCTTCAACAGAGTTAACTTTGTAATACTCCTCTGAGGATGGGAAGAAATTATTTCTCTTAGTCTTCCATTGCCTTGCCAAGTATTCACTGTACTTCCTGATTGCTAAATCTGTTGTACAGTTACTCCGATATTTTTTTTCTTTTTTGTGATAAAGGAAAAGCTAGTTAATAATACACTTTTATTTTGTGGAAAAACAGAACCAACCTAAATTGTTTAGCTTTTGCTTACTGTTAACTGTGGGGTTAGATCATGTACTTATTTTGACCTGGCATGAATGCAGAATTGGCATTCCACATTGAGGAGTGTGGAATGAAAGTGCAGGGGACTTGGAGTGAGACTATTGAGCAGTAAGCTGCTTTTCTGGAAGAGATTTTACAGTGTGAGGTGATTTATGCTTCCCAAACAAAAGAACAGGGCATTTAAAAAAAAAAAAACAAAAAACAGATTTAAGATGAGTTCCAAAGTCCCAAAAGTATAAGAACCCTAGGAGAACTGTCACTGATGGTTAGACAAATAGCTTACTCTCTTTGCCATGACCTACCTCTGACCAGTCCACAAGGTTGATTAGCCTGCTACACTCTAGGTGCAGTTTATATGCTATGCAGATGTCTGGGGCGACATTTGGAATGCAGCCTTCTTCACTCTTCAGTGCTTCATTCTAAAAACAACAGTAAACTTAGATGACTACTTTTTAGAGATGATCAGGAACAGAAGCAGACATTAATGAACCCCCCAAACTAATTTAGGAAGCCAGTAAATAAAGTCCTTTTGGTTTCCTTTATTTAGTGAGTTGTGTTTACTCCCCAATAGTTACCTAGTTCTTGTTTAGAATTAGGTCTTCATTATAATCCCCTTAGCTCCTGATCACTAGACGAATACTTAGAATCAGAAGAAAAGCTCATTTTTCATTTTAAGCAAATTATTAATTTTTTATTTTAATCATACACTATTAATTTCTAAGGCTCTAATGCATTTCTGGTTTCTGTAAAAAGTAAAATGCCACTTCCAACATTTGTGATTATAGCAATAATTACACCCTATTAATACCAACACATCACTACCAAGGCTGTAAGTTAGCTCTCCGAGAAAAGACTAGGTTGTCAAATGCTGCAGATCCTAAATAATCCCTACAAAAACAATCAGTGTGTGTGTGTTTTTAAAGGCTAATTTATTTGGCAGTGGGGCGGGGAGCAGTGGGCAGAGGAAGAGGGAGAAAATCCTCAAGAAGACCTTGCACTGGGTGTGAAGCCCAACTCACAACCCTCAGATCATGACCTGAGAGGAAATCAAAAGTGATCACTTCACCGACTGAGCCAGCCAGGGGTCCCAACAATCGGTGTTTTTAAAATTTATTCAAAATCCATGGTTACTGAGAAAGTGTCTCACACACACATACACACAGAGATTATAATATATCCTCCTAAAGACTCCTAAAATCACACCAGATCTCTTCTGTGACCTACCATTAAAGAGAAGAATTTTAGGGGGAGAGGTCAAGATGGCGGAGAAGTAGCAGACTGAGACTACTTCAGCTAGCAGGAGATCAGCTAGATAGCTTATCTAAAGATTGCAAACACCTGCAAATCCATCCGCAGATCCAAGAGAAGAGAAGAATTCTGGAAACAGAAAAACAACCACTTTCTGAAAGGTGGGACCTTTGTATTCCCGTCCTCCGGAACTCTGCGGAAAGTGCTCAGGGAACAAAAGCTCCTGAAAGCAAACCCGAGCGGATTATTCACCCAGGCCCCTGATCAGGGCGGTGCAATTCCGCCTGGGGCAAAGACACTTGAGAATCACTACAACAGGCCCCTCCCCCAGAAGATCAACAAGAAATCCAGCCAAGACCAAGTTCACCTACCAAGGAGTGCGGTTTCAATACCAAGGAGAGCAGCGGAATTCCAGAGGAGGAGAAAGCAAAGCACAGAACTCATGGCTTTTTCCCTGTGATTTTTTTAGTCATGCAGTTAATTTAATTTTTTTCTTTTTCATTTTTTTTTCCTCTTCTTCTGCTAAAATTTTTTTTTAACTTTTACCCTTTTCTTTTTCAACGTTCTTTAACTAGTTTATCTAATATATATTTTTTACTTTTTTATATTTTTCTTTGTTTTCTTTTTTTAAATTCTTTTTTTTCTTTTTTTTTCCCTTTCTTTCTTTTTGAACCTCTTTTTATCCCCTTTCTCCCCCCTCGTGATTTGGGATCTCTTCTGATTTGGTTAAAGCACATTTTCCTGGGGTTATTGCCACCCTTTTAGTATTTTACTTGCTCCTTCATATACTCTTACCTGGACAAAATGACAAGACGGGAAAATTCACCACAAAAAAAAAAGAACAAGAGGCAGTACCGAAGGCTAGGGACCTAATCAATACAGACATTGGTAATATGTCAGACCTAGAGTTCAGAATGACAATTCTCAAGGTTCTAGCCAGGCTCAAAAAAGGCATGGAAGATATTAGAGAAACCCTCTCGGGAGATATAAAAGCCCTTTCTGGAGGAATAAAAGAACTAAAATCTAACCAAGTTGAAATCAAAAAAGCTATTAATGAGGTGCAATCAAAAATGGAGGCTCTCACTGCTAGGATAAATGAGGCAGAAGAAAGAATTAGCGATATAGAAGACATTTCAAATGACAGAGAATAAAGAAGCTGAGCAAAAGAGGGACAAACAGCTATTGGACCACGAGGGGAGAATTCGAGAGATAAGTGACACCATAAGACAAAACAACATTAGAATAATTGGGATTCCAGGGACGCCTGGGTGGCTCAGTTGGTTAAGCAGCTGCCTTCAGCTCAGGTCATGATCCCAGCGTCCTGGGATCGAGTCCCACATCGGGCTCCTTGCTTGGCAGGGAGCCTGCTTCTCCCTCTGCTTCTGCCTGTCACTCTGTCTGCTTGTGCTCACTCTCGCTCCTCTCTCTCTTACAAATAAATAAATAAAATCTTAAAAAAAAAAAAAAAAAGAATAATTGGAATTCCAGAAGAAGAAGAAAGAGGGGAGCAGAAGGTATACTGGAGAGAATTATTGGGGAGAATTTCCCCAATATGGCAAAGGGAATGAGCATCAAAATTCAGGAGGTTCAGAGAATGCCCCTCAAAAACAATAAGAAAAGGCCCACACCCCGTCACCTAATAGTAAAATTTACAAGTCTTAGTGAAAAAGAGAAAATCCTGAAAGCAGCCCGGGAAAAGAAGTCTGTAACATACAATGGTAAAAATACTAGATTGGCAGCAGACTTATCCACAGAGACCTGGCAGGCCAGAAAGAGCTGGCATGATATTTTCAGAGCACTAAACGAGAAAAACATGCATCCAAGAATTCTTTATCCAGCTAGGCTATCATTGAAAATAGAAGGAGAGATTAAAAGCTTCCAGGAAAAACCTGAAACAGGGGCGCCTGGGTGGCTCAGTGGGTTAGGGGTAAAGCCTCTGCCTTCAGCTCAAGTCATGGTCCCAGGGTCCTAGGATCTAGCCCTGCATCTGGGCTCTCTGCTCAGCAGGGAGCCTGCTTCCTCCTCCCTCTCTCTGCCTGCCTCTCTGCCTGCTTGTGATCTCTGTCTGTCAAATAAATAAAATCTTAAAAAACAAACAAACCTGAAACAGGTATAATCCTGTACTGCCAACTCCCCAGTCATTAGGACTGCAAATTTACAGTATTTTTGTGGTAAATAAAGCCTGGGGTGTGAACTAAACTTCCAGAGTGATGAATCTGCTTCTTACCTTGAGATAATAATAAGGGTTGTTGAGCGCAGTGTGGAGGGCGATTCTTGGCGCCGCGTTCAGATGCTCCCGCAGGGTGTGGGCGGCGCTGAAGTACACCACCTCGTGCAGGGGCTGTGTCTCTGGTGGCAGAAGGTATTCTCTGAAACAGCCAAAGTGAGGTGTCCACTTTTAGATAAGCACATGTTTATGTTCAGTATAACATCTTTGTCAATCCTCTGTGGAAGACTGAGCAACGAACTTAAAAAGCAACATCAACAACCAGAAACAAACAAATGAAACAAAAGCCAAAGAGCAAAGTTAGTACAGGTTTACTCAGAATTGTACCTCTTCCATGTAATTTTTAAAACTCACATTCACTTGAGTTTAAGAAACCGTATTTTAGTTCTCAGTTAAACCTTTAGGAACAAATGCACCTAAGTCACATTTCTGCTCAAAACCTTAAAGCCAGAATTTCTTAAGAGTATTAATGAATACTTTCTTAAAGTAATTATTTAGAAAACTGAGATAGCCACATTCCTTACCACAGCAGACATTTATTTTACTCTTGACAGTGTTTAAAAATACGCCTCAGACCTAGAATTAAGAATTTAGGAAATTCTTTTTGGATCACAGAAAATGTTTTAATTGATATGTTTCATAGAAATGGTACCTGGAAGGTTTTTGTTATGTTAGAATTAAATTTTAATTTAAGAAGGCAGAAAAGGCTATAACTTTTAGCTTTAGAATACTGGAAAACAAGCAAATTGTTCATCATTAAAATTTCAGTTAAACCACTGTAACTCGGGTGTTTTCTGCAATTTATGAGTTAGTTGACAACCTAATTTTAATGAAATCTGAACGTAGGAAATAAAGCATTAAGAAGTTCACTTTCAGTGTCTAATGAGCCTATGAGCTTGCCTGTGCCATGACAGTGACATCACTCTTGGGTAGCCTGGAGGGAGCAAACTGGAAGGGAGAAACTTTGGCAAACACAACCCGAAGGTAAGAGTAATATGTTGCTAACTTGAGTAAAGTAGTTAACTCACATGCCTTCATAAAGATTTGGGGCTTCGTCCAGTACTGGGCTTTAAATATTTTGGCCACATGATGGATTTCTGTCCGCTCCTTTTCCCACCAAGTGCAGGCAGAACAAAGCAGCTGCCTCGGCCCAGCCACCGGGGAAATTACCATCTTCCTCTAGATCCTAGATTTTCCCATCCTGGGAGAAAATCCCACTCCACTTGTTCCCCCTTGTGGTCAGTGGCTTTGAGGACGAGAGGAAGAGGAGAGGTATTAACCATGTACATCACTCCTCCCCATCTCAAGAGAACTCCTGGCCCCTTGCTCATTTCACTTGTAAATGCTACTGCTCCTTCCCTAGAGTTAAGCAGAATAAAGCCCACTTGCAAAAAAGCATATGGGTTTGACTTGGCCCTAAGGATTCAGCATTCTATACCTTAAGCACTGCTAACCTCTTACTCAAGATTAAGTTAACTTAGCGGTAGCCTATGACATGGGTTTTGTAACATCAACTGCCTCCCTAGCCAGCTAGCTACCCATTTGTAATTTCTGACCGTAAACTATTATACACCAACCTCAGGCTGTTTCTTCCCAATCATTATAATGACTTGTCATTAAAAGACCCCCCCTGAAGTCCTGCTATGTAATAAGGACTGGAAATCAAACAAGGCAAGCAGAGTCAACTTCAGAAAAATTATCTCACATTTGTACTCTCTGCCCTCTTTAGCATCTTTAATGTTTAGAAATTTAGGTAATTCCTGAGGCAAAAGGACTTTCTGGATCTCACTGAAGAACCTCCATCAGAGGCAAAATAAAACATTTGCCTATGTTTGGTTCACACTGGCTGCTACATTAGTTGGCCACCACCAGTGACAAAACATCACACATGAGAATCTGTGTCCAACTACAAATGCGGAGATGAGCAGAGCTCTCCTGCAGCTTACCTGCTGGGGAGAAGAAGTAAGCAATGAGCCCAGCACTAGAGCACTGCATGGTGCTCATTCTGGATTCAGATCAGAGTTCACAAACAAAAGAGAGATGGTTCTGAGGAAATGGGTAGGGACCACTTAGTATCAACAAGGGCTGCAAAGCTGAAGCTTGTATTTTGATGAAAACAGTAATGCAGAAAGTAGCACTTTATTCTCCGTTCTCAGGAGTTTCATCAAGAGCTGCTCATGACGAACTGGGAACCTGGCTCTTGGAGTCTATTGCCTATATTTATCTTTAATGAACACCTTTTCTCCAGGACTCTAAGCTCTGTTCAAACACCTGTGATGTGGCCTCCTTGGAGAAAGTCAGGAGAGATGGAGAGGCACTTCTGTTGGACATCTCCAGATCAGGACTCTGTGACTTTCCCTAAGTCCTAGCTTCTCTCTGGGTTTTAGCTGCCACATGTCTACTTAGGTCTGTTTTAGCTCTAATATGCTACAATCCCAATCTCCTCCTGCCAGGGAGAGTCAATCTTGATAAAATAGTAAATCCTGGTATGGAAAACTCTATGATTTCACAACACAGCACAATTTAGTCATGCTCACTTTATTTCAGTAACTTCTCAGAAAGGTTAAAAAGTCACACACAGGTGGAAAGATCATGGTCAAAGAGCAAAAGGAATGGTTGTCTGATTTCAGAGCCTTCAATCTGGGATCTGCAGGAATTCAGAAAGGAACCTGACATCTGGCCTACAAATTATGCTAAAATACACTATAATTTTTTTCAGCAATAGCAATGGTCACAAGTTGGTAAAAGAAAGGAGCCAGATACTTGGGCAAGAAACTACAAGAACAGGAAAGCCCAGCAGGGCAAGGTTAACTGTATGAGTTCTAAAAGGTCAATTCTGGCCATGACACAGTTCAGCATATTGCATTGCATCACTTGTACATGACACACTTCTCACTTTAACCTTTCTTTTGTCACACTTGGTTGATCATCTGGACCTCCTCCATGGCATTAGTAATTTTTCTCCAATGATTGGGAACAATGACCCTGTTCCTACACTGTCCTAGAAATGGAACTTTACACTTTTAAGAGGACAGGTAATTTATCAGAAAACTACTCTGTCTTCAGTGACTGAGCTGTTCTTTTCAGTACTTGATTATATTCAGTGCCTAGCCTGCTGTTTGAACTGCTGTTAAAACACAGAAGCCGCAATGAAAAATAAATTTTTTCCTCTTTTTTAACTATTAAATCATTTTGTTTTTCACATTTCTCTTTTTCCTATAGCATGTCCCAACTGCTTGAAAGGCAGCTTTTAGGTGGGTAATTCCACACACCTACATAAAACTGCCTTTTGGGAAATCTGTAAATTAGAATGATCTGGGTTTCCCAAAAAGGAATCCTATTTTAAAATACAGGCAGAGCTAATGGACTTCTAAATTACTATGAGTACATTTCCCAACATGAAGGTAGTCCTCATAAGATGCACTGGTATTCCTTAGAATAAAGTCCTTTACTTGGATAAAAGAGGACATTATGACTAGCCTGCTCTGTCTTCTGGGCTTGGCCCAGATTCAGCATTCTCCCAGCAAAGACAGAACAAGAATAAAGTGCAATGCAAACACTCTTGTTATGAGAAAGGGGAAAAAACACTCACTTTCTGTTTCCACCCCCATCCCACCCCCCACTCCAGCCTAATGAACTATATCAAATTTGAATTGTGTTCTTGAACTGGCAACAAAGGACTGAGCTAGTCATTTGATCAGACATCTTAATAAGGATGAAAAATGAATCAAAATTATAATTCTAAGCTGTACAGAGGGACCTGAAAAGAATAAAGCCGAATCTAATTTAGGAGAAAGTGCCCTGGACTGGCTATGGACAGCTGTCACTCCAGTGTTGTTGGGAAAATAGCCTGATTTTTAGCTTTTAAGAGCAACAGACTCACCTCACCAGACTTTCAATGAAGTTGACAACTTTTTCTCTGAGTACTTCAAACCTGGTCTGCTTCTTACTTGTTCTTCTTAATTCCTTCATTTCCAATAAGGACTATGAATGAAAGAACATATTCTTTCTGGTGATTCTGCAACAGAAAATTCCTCACAGGGAGTGCTAGGTCCATAAAACAGAATGTGGAGAGAATGAACCAGATCAAAATGGATTTTGATTTTTAAGGTCTAGAAAGAATCCCTCCTAAGTGTCTTGCTTCAAATATGTATCAAGTAGGTTTTCAGGGAAAGAGAAAAAGGATAGCTCACTTTATTGCTATCATGGTAGAGTGCCACCAATCCACAACCCCATTACTTCAGTTAAGAGAAAGACTTAACACTCAGAGAAAGACAATTATCGTATGATCTCTCTGATACGAGGAATCTGAGAGGCAGGGCAGGGGGTTGTGGGGAGAAGAGGGAGAGAAAAACGAAACAAGATGGGACCAGGGAGGGAGACAAACCATAGGAGACTCTTAATCTCAGGAAACAAACTGAGGGTTGCTGGAGGGGAGGGGGATGGGAGGAATGGGGTGGCTGGGGGATGGACATTGGGAGGGTATGTGCTATAGTGAGTGCTGTGAAATGTGTAAGCCTGATGATTCACAGACCTGTACCCTTGAAACAAATAATACATTATATGGTAATAAAAAATAAAAATAAAGAAGAGACTTAAAAGAAAAAGAAACAAAAACAGCCTTAGCCTTTGTCCATCTAAATAGAATAAATTCAATGTGTTCTGTCTTGCTTTGACTTAAAGCTTACTCTACATTTATCATAACTTGGTATTATGATACAAAGAAGGATCTTTGCTTTGACAAAGAAGACCATAAACTTAGAAATATCTGAAAAAGATTATGTTGGACATACTGTGGCTCAGTTTCTACTCACTACTGAATATGCATTTTAAAAAAAAATCAAGAAAAGTATCTAAAATTATGGATTAGGCTATTCTGGGTTTCTCTGACCAAACAAACAAACAAACAAACAAAATACATCAGATAAATAATTAGATTCCTTTTGGCAACAGTGTCCCCATTTTTTCCTTACTAGTAGTTGATGCTTTTTTTCTCTCTGAGGCTAAAGGAACAGTTCCCACTTATGTTGGCTAGTAAATTCCTCTCTAGTAAATTCCACTTTTCATAAATACAGAGTGAGGACAGCAATGTACCAGATAAACAGGATGTTCAATTTATAAGTGAGTTACAAAAACTGCTTTGTTGCTGGTTGTGGTTTAAAAATTAAAAACAAAAACATTTAGGCAGAGCTAACCTAGAGCACACACTGAAAAAAAGAAATGCCAAGATGCAGTTGGAAGGAGAAGTTACCTTCTGAAGATGATAGAGGTCTGTCTTCTGAAGCCCCTTTGGCTGTGACCCAGAAGTATCTTCTTCTTCTTTGGCTTCTAATTTTTAATAGAAAACCAATATATAGCAACTAGGGTAAATCCATTCAAGTCAAAGAGAACAAGTATTTCTACTACTCCAAGGGAAATAAAGTTTCATCTATTTTTTTCCAATGTGGCAAGGCATCAAGGTCACATCAAATTAATGATTTCCCCCAGAAGCTGAAGGTCTATAAATATTACATAATTATGTCACAGAGATAGCTTCAACAAACCAGCAACTGGATTTTAAAAACATGACCACAATGAAAGCAAAACAAAGGTACATACAAAACCCCATAAGCCAAGAGCAAAAAACTCCAATTCTTTGTGCTGTTATAAATGGCTTTTTAAGAAACAAATTTAAACTGTATTCCTTTGATTATGCCAAGACCGTAAACAACACAAACACACACCCTGCAAACCCAGCATCAACCTTCTAATTCACTATTTTTGACACAAGGCTACTTGAGTATGAAAGAGGTAGTGTGTAAAAGACTTGAAATAATCTATTGAAACAAAGTGCACTATAGTTCTTTGGCAAAAGGAACAGAAAACCGTATCTGGTAAAAGGTGTAGTTGTGCTTCTAGAGGGCATGAGGCTCTAAAAAACCCTTTCCTCGTAAGGACAGGTTTTAGGAACCTCACACTCACATGGCTTATTTGGACCAAATCTAAGACAACAGGATGTGACTGCAAAATCTGCATCATTCTCAGTCAATTTCGCCACGATGGGGAATTTCTGGCTCAAGAAAGATACAATTTAAGATTAAAATATCTAATAAATTCTTTGTCCCATTTCATTAACACATAGCAGAGCCTTAAAAATAAATCTGATATGACATTCTGACCTACTTAACCCTCCAAATGTAATTTTAAACCCAGACTATAAAATGTAGCAAGTATTAAGGAACCAGAAATAGCATATAGTCAAATATTTGTACTTGTCCAATGTGGGGAGTTTAAATTTCACTTTATTATTAACAATGTGTCATTTTGAGAATAAAGAAATACAGATATTTCTTCAAGACATTGGTTTTGCTCCAACTTGTAAAATTCTTTACCTTTCGAATGGTAATGATCTTAATCTTCAAACTTCCCATTTCTAAAAGCTGCATTCCTTTATTATTTAGTATGCCACAGAATTTGTTTCACCAACTTGTTAATTTATTGTGATATCTTAAGTTTTAATTTAGACAAATCTGAGTCCAATTTTGTAAAAGACTGAAATTTATCCAATTTACTTATATTAAGTCTTTTACCTAATTTGTGTCCTTAAGGGTGTCCCCTCACTGTCCTAGTGGCCACGGTTAAGGGGCATTTAAATTATGAATGAGGGAGAACAAAACAAAACAATGAGTTGGTTTAAGAGAGGTGGCTCTAGCCTGGGTGCTAGCACTAGCTACCTGTGGGATCCAGAGCAAGTTACATTTTCCTCCTGGGCTTTAGTTTCTGTTTGTAACCGAACTCAATGATCTCTATGATACCAATTTCTAGTCCTTTAAAATTTTATGATTTGAAAAATGGCTTGGCTCATGCTGTACTGCAAAAGAGCAGCGCCTACAAAGAACCTGAAGCAAACCCTCTTACTATTGTTCTTCCTCATTCTGGCTGCTCAGGTCACTCCAGGCAAGCAAACTGTCTCTTCGTCTTCCACTGACTAAGCACTCATCAGGTACCTAGCATGGCAGCTGTGGACAGATACGGAGGGAGTTCGGCAAAAGCAGTTGCCTTTCACCCAAAGGATTCTCAGGACAAAGGAACCCTTGCCAAACAGAGAAAGGATTGATTCAGACATTCCAAGCGAAGTATTTTCACCAAGCCATGTCCCATCTATGGGTTTACATACCAAGCTGCCTCTTTCCCTCCCCTCCCAAATTACAATTTCCCTCTAGGGGGAAGTAAAGGGTGCACACTTGTTTTGTTTGTTTTACCAAAAGAATGCCATCCTTTAGTGCCAGAAAAGAGCAAGAGCCCATGAATGGTCAGGATCAATCCATGGTGCCCTATGAGAACACAGAAGTCTGGCTGCATTAGAAAGCAGAACCTGATCACCTATCCACAATTAGGCTACGCCTGCACTCAGCAAACAGAAGTGATGGCGTGGCAGTCAGGCAAAATCAAGGAAATGATAACACTCCAACACTGGGGGATGCCAGGCTGCCTCAGTCTGCTTAGGACTGAAAGACTCCAGTTTTCATAAATCCAATTAAAGCCGACTTCATGCATATTTTGGTAATCAGCATACCAATGAGCCTCATTGCTGTGAAAGTGGTTCACAGCTATTATTTTTCAGGATTACAAATGATTTATGCAGTGTTTTTGAAATCTATAAAGAACTTGATGAAAAGCTTAAGAAAAAACATCTAAAAGGAGTCCTTAATTATGATGCCCTGCTACTCTCTCCAATCTTTTTGATTTCTTTTTGTTTTTTTTAAAGGTAAGTCCTTTAAACTGTCCGTCTGGAGGAAGAATTTTTTTTTTTTTCCCTGCCCATTTGATGCTTTCATTGTTTAAACCAACTCTGGAAGAGAACGATTTATCTTTTTTGTACTGGTCAGGATATGACATTCTGAGGGCTGGTATGGGATTTTTCCATGTTATTTTATTTAAATGACTGTCATAACCAGTAGAATTGGCAAGATATTATATTCTCACCATCAAGACTCTGAAACTGGGCCAGAAACTCCTCTATTCTCTTTGCTGTGCTCCCAAGCTGCTTTTCAGAAGAGGACTTAAAAACCTGGAAACATTTCTGAAGTATGGCCATCAGTTCATCCTTTGCCAACATCCTGGAACAGAATCAGTGACAGGAGATATACTGTAACTGGAAAATTAATATACTTAAAAAACACTGTCTGCATATTAAATGTTTCGATGGTGTAAATTCTTCACTAGTAGCTACCAAATTTGGGGGAGGAGATCTTCTTCAACATACGTGACATTTCAGAAGTATTTAGAAAAGTTCTCATGATGAAACCCAACTTAGAAAACTTACAGAGCTCCGTGCTCACAGCCTGACGGCAGCAGGTACACCATGTTTGTAATACGGAGCAAGCTAGTAAACTCCTCTGACCCTTGGTTTCCTTATCTATAAAATGGAAATAAGAATTCATGTATCTAATTAAGTAAGAAGATGCATTTGAAGACTCTAGCACAGTGCTTACCACCTAGTAGACATTTAAGGTTAATGTTCCTTTCCTTCAGCTCTAAGTACGAGACAGAATGTCTGCTGAGGATACAACACATAGGCTACATTAAAGTTTGTTTGAAAGGATTAAAAAAAATCACAGTCATTTCTCTAATTATTACTATTTTAGCTGTATTTTACATCTTCTGTGGGCTTTATGAACATCAGTCAGTAAATCCACTAAACTTTAAAAGAGGTAAGCAATTCTCTGTGTTTTATATAGCACAGGTGGAATGGTTGTATTAAGTCCACAGAGGAGATCTTTGTTAGAAATGGAGAGAACACAGATCTTCTAAAATTAGGATCCTGTTCTCAGAATCATTAGGAGATCTCCACTAAGATCAAATTCAGTAACAGAATGAAACGGAATTAGGTCAATATTAGTAATCATTAAATGCCATGACAGAAGTATAAACATTATTCTCAGTAAATGGACCTAAGTAACGAAGACTATGATGATTGTAAGTTCTTACATTAATCATGAAGGAACACTCAGACAGATCCAAAATGTGGGCCATTCTACAAGATAACCATCTTAGGTTTGACATTTTTCATAATAAAAAACCTGGGAAAAATATTAATATTACTAAGTTAGCTAAAAGATATAAAACTAAGGGGCGCCTGGGTGGCTCAATGATTAAACGTCTGCCTTCAGCTCAGGTCACGATCCCAGGGTCCTAAGATCAAGCCCCGCACTGGGCTCCCCACTTGGCGGGAAGCCTGCTCTCCATCTTCCACTCCCACTGCTTGTGTTCCCTCTCTTGCTGCCTCCCTCTGTCAAATAAATAAAATCTTAAAAAAAAAAAAAAGATATAAAGCTAAATAGACTAAGACTATTGAGAAATTAAGCTGATTACTTCAACTAAAATTTAAACCCAAACCTAAAAATTAAAAAAATGTCAAATAGCCAATAAATATGGAAACTGGTAGGTAGGGGTGGACAAAAGTAAACTTCTGCCCAGTTTTAAGAAAAAGTACAAAATCTTCTCTTCCTCCTTCCATAACAATAAAATATTTATCCGAAGTATTAGTAATCTTTACCTGGGAATGAAAGGCAACTAACAGGTCAAAGAAAATTAAGCCAACACATTTAATTTTTAATTACATTCGACATGATTTAAAATGTCTGGCTTTCTGTTGCCTAGATGGAATTAAATTGTTGAGAGTTAACTCAAAGTCAGATACACTTGAACAACCTGTTATACCTAACCTTTAGCCCTACTCAAATAGCCAAGATCAGCATTTTCTAGGTCCAAGGAATCACCGGCACAGGCTTGCTAGGAGGGGCAGCAACCTGAGAACTAGCGGCCCAGGCTGCAGGCAGCCACACCTGGCATCTGTTTGCAGCTTAGAAAACGGAATGTTGAGGTAGGCAAAGCCCAGCCTATTACTCACTCTCAGAAGCGCAAGAAAAATGGCATTAAGTCATATAATTTTGAAATCAAACTTTATAGTCCTAACTTTTAATGTGGCATTTGCTTGGATGAGGTAGATCCTTCACTTCAGATGTAAACTTCTAGAAATTCAGAAAGTTATTACTCTTTTTATTATTAGCCAAAGACAATGGTCTCGTAGCTTCCAGAGTAGCAAAAGATCTTGCACTTATCCAAGTACTCTTTGGTTTAATATTAAACAAAACTTCAAGGCTAATTGAGCTAATAATGTGATCAACACAATAAAACCATTAATTAAATTTTTTCAATCTAATTATACATACACAAAATCATCATAAACCTGCCTATCATCTAGTTGCTACAACAAATTAAGAAAAAAGAAGTGGTACAAGCATTAGAAAAGAAGATGCAATTTATTATTTGCACACAATGTGACTGTAAGGTTAGGAGATCTAAAAGAACTAAGTATTAAAGAGTGTGAAGGATGCATGGGTGTAGGGCATGTATACACATACACCTGTGTCAGGGCCTCACATATACATGTAATGCATTTGATACAGAACTATGTAACGGAAAAAGGGGCATGCTCAAAATGGCAACAAAAACTATAGAAAACGCAGCAATGTATTTTACAACTACATAAGACATATAACAAAAAGAAAGCCCTGAATAAATGGACATTTTAAAGTTCTAACCTCCATACTGTATAGAAACAAATTCCAAGTTAATCTATACCTTTAATACATTTTGAAACAAAATTCCAGTGGGTATTTCTTTAAAACCCAACAAAATTATTCTAAAACATATCTGCAAAAATAGTCATTCCTAAAAAGGGGGAACAATGTGTATATACTTGAGTGTGTGTAGTAGGGCTATGAATTTATCAAAAGGGGTAAGATACAGTGATTAAAATCAGACAGTACTTTGTAGGAATGGACAGGAAATAGTGAGAGTAAGAGTCTATAAAGAGATTGAGGACCATATGGGAATTTGATCCCATAGCATTTCTAATCATGGGATAGGATGTACTGGAAATAACTAGCTTGAGAAAAAGAGATTACTACACCTCTTATTACACCTATTTCAGAGAGAATAATAATGCGCGTATGACATGGGGGTGGGGAAAGAAGCAGTCCATCAATCATGAGATACTAGAAGAAAATAAAGATATTTAACCCTTGTAATACCTAGAATCAGCAAGAGTATGGGGAAACAAATACTGACATATTGCTGGCACAAGTGTACCTTGGAAAAATACTGTTATTTTAGACACAGAAAGTCTGTGTGTATGTATGTTTGTATGTACTCTGTGGAAATAATAATACAAACATATCAAAGCATTCAGCCTTGGTGACTACTGTTAACAATGAAGAATTAGAACCTAAATACAAACTGATCTGAACCAAGTCTGGCTTGGCATCCACGTACCACACCTCAAGATACAATGTCCATGGTAGACTATTAGATGCAAAACACGTACTACCACAACAAAAACCAACCAAATTCCACAAAAATCCAAAATTGTGTAACATCAAATACAGTATGACTTAACACCTGTTGGTGCCTGGAAAAAGATCTGAAAAGTACAAATTGCAAATGGTAAATGATGGCCTTCAAAGTTATAAAACACAAATGGCAGTATCTGAAAAGCACTGTTATGTTTTCATTTAGATTATTATTAGAATGACTCCAACCAGCACTTTGGACAAACCAAACTTAACTGAACAAAACTAAAAAATGAAAATTTTATCCCTGAAAGCTTGTTAATATATACTAGCATCCCAAATACAAAATTAAGGATTGAGTCTAGCCACTAGACCAGCATTTTTCAAACCGAGTTTTCAAAATGGGTTTTAACAATTACGTAAGTCATAAAACCCTTACTTCTTTCCTTCCCTCCTCCCTTGAGTAAACACTTATTAAATGCCTACTACACACCAGGCACTGTTCTGGGCATTTGGGATTCATCTCATGAAGACCCCTGTCTTCATGAAACTCATATTCTAGCAAAGAGTTGAGGAGGAGGGGTGCAGGTAGGGCACAGACAACAAACAGTATCTGTCTACCTCATATTACTATATATATATGCTAAAAATTGGTATTACATAAAAGTGTTGAGCAGAATTAAGGGGAGGGGGGGAAGTTGGGAGAGGAGTAGATGGGCTTCAATTTTAAAATGATTACTAGGCCTCACTAAGAAGATGACATTTGACCAAACGTCAAGGAGGCGAGAGAGTCAGCCATATAAATACCAGGCATAGAAAACAATGCCTGCAAAGGTCCTACACTGAGTGTATGTCTGCATGTTCAAGAACACGGCAGCCAAGGTGCCTGAAGTGGAAAGAGAGACGACCAAGCAGTAGGAAATGAAATAAGAGAGGCAATGAAGATCATGTAGGGTCATTATGGTACAGACTGTGGCTTTTACTCTGAGTAAAATGGGGAGTTAATGGAGACTTTTGAGCTAAGGAGTGATATGTATTTTAGAAGGACTGAGCTAACAGATGTTTTGAGAAAAACCTGTAGGGGAACATGTATAGAAGCCAGGGAAACCAATTCTGCGATTTTCCAGGTAAGAGAACAGTGACTTGGATAGTGGTGGTACCAGTGAGGGAAAGGTGGCAAAAGGAAGTTTGATTCTTGATATATTTTGAAGGCAGAACCCAAGTTTTTGGTTTTCAACAATGAGAAGGATAAAAAGACCACTGAAAGATTTTAAGTTTAAAGGGAAAATTAGACGTTCAGTTTTGAACGTGTTATCTTTGAGATGTATTTTGGGTATGTAAGTGGAGACTTCAAATTGGTACATGGAGTAACAAACTTGCAGTCATAAGAAAAGTGGGCTTTCGAGTAAGCCCTAGCACAATGTAATGTTAAGGTGTCAGGGAGAAGAAAAACTACCAAAGACCGAGAAGGAGCATGCAGCCAGGTAGGAGAAAAACCGAGTTTGGGTCCTGAAAGTCATTAAGGGAAGGAGTGATAAAACTGTGTTAATGCTGATAACAGGTTAACACAAATAAAGATGTAGAACTGACCATTAGATTTAGGAACATCAAGGTCACCAGTGACCTTAATCAAAGTAGTCTATTAATAGAGTGCAAAATCCAAATCAGTTAAAAAGAAAATGAGGAGAGAGGAACTAGAGACAGTGTGACAATGCTTTTGAATTCTGGCAGATCCCATTTAGCATTTAGCTTTAAAAGAAATAGAATAAAATAGAAAAAAAAGTATCAGAATTAAAAAGTGTGAAAGCCACCCCACTAAAGACAAAGGAAAAAGCACATTAGGATAGGTCACATTAATGCTGAAAAGGAGCTATTTAACTTTAAACAACCTGATTAAGTATTTTTTTTATCACCATCAGGTAAATGATTCAAAAAAGGCTTGTGATACTTAATGTGTTAAAAGCTTTATGGGTTGTCATAAAAAAAAAAGTTTCCTTAACTAAGAAAGGGAATCATTTAGCAATCATTAAAAACAATCATCCTTGAGGGCAATGAGTGTTCTGCTTCATCATGCAGAAAGCCAATAATTCCTGGTTAAGTACTGATTATATAAATGTCTGATTGAGAACAGGCAATAAGGAGAAACTGGCCAATCCATGGCTAATGCAAAAATCCTCTAAATAATGAGTTCTCAGGCTTTAAACAGACATTTTCATTAATCAGCTTCAAAAATTCAAACCTGCAAATGTATCAGTGAAGACTAGAAGAAAACAAAAAAGCTTACCAAAAAACCATACTCACAGAGATTATCTTCTTCAAAGACAACACAACAAAGTATCTGATATGGTAACAAGTGAAACAGAAACCAAAAATATGCATAATTCCTCCCAACCCTGACATTTCATGTTAGATGCTACTTCCTTTGAGAAACTGCTTGACCTCCTCAGTGAAGGTTCACTGTCCAGACTGTTAGCTCCTTAGCACCTGAGACCTCACCCACCACGGCACTTCTTACTCTGTATTCTAACTGACTACTTGGCCACCTTAATCTCTCACTTGACCAATATTCAGTGTAGGTTAAGGACTAGGGTCATCTTTGTAATTACATCAGTGGTTCCACATAGCAATCATTTAAAAAAACCCTTTTTTGAATGGATGAACAAGGCAATGCCATACACTGATAGTTTGACCTTAGGCCTTAAGGAACAATAGTTTCTCTACTGACAAATTAGTTCAGGTAGGGGAGCACTTAGAAGTTATAGTGCCCTTTGTGGGAACTATGCTCTTTTATGTATGTCAAAACGAATAAATTAAATTATATCAAATGGTTAGAAACAAACTTTAGTAAACTAAAATACATACATACCTTATGATGCACTACTTTTTAATTTTTATATATCATATTTATTTATATTTCTTTTTAAAAGAAAAAAGTTGTCAAATTTAATTTGATTAGCTATTTCTGAGTTTTGAAAGCAACATTTCTTTTTTTTTTTTATTTATTTTTTTTAATACTTTTTTTTTTTAAAGATTTTATTTATTTATTTGAGAGAGAGAGACAGTGAGAGAGAGCATGAGCGAGGAGAAGGTCAGAGGGAGAAGCAGACTCCCCATGGAGCTAGGAGCCCGATGTGGGATTCGATCCTGGGACTCTGGGATCATGACCTGAGACGAAGGCAGTCATCCAACCAACTGAGCCACCCAGGCATCCCTAAAGCAACATTTCTTAGCTACCTGTTCATTTTCTAGCAGAAAATAGTACAACACCAAATGTTTGATAAATAAAAACTTAAAATAAATTTCCAGATCTTTTTTTTTTTTGTCTATTAAAAAAGCCATTGCTCACTACTAGCAGTAGAGGACCTTATTTCATTTCAGAACCAATCTGAGATCACTTCCCTCCAGCCATGTAGCTTCTCCACCAATAAAGCCTTTTCTTTTCCTTTGATGGCTTGATTTTTTCCCTCAATTTTGCATACTCTATTCTTATTCCCCTTTATTTTCTATAACAGTGTTTCTTAAAGTGTGGTCCTTTGGACTGATTACGTGTCCAAACGTGACGGAGTGCTTGTTCAATGCAGATTCCTTCTGCCCCACAGCCAGGTTCCCAAGAGATTCCAAATCTCTGTGGAGAGGGCAAAGGAATACATATTTTCTACACCTCTGCTGACTCTTATGCACACTAAAGCCTGAAAATCAGTACTATAAAAACTACGACTATATACATCTTTTGCTACAAAATGAGCTTGAACAATTCAGCTGTTTGATTTTACCCCAAGTGTACACATGACTGTGGAGGACCTCATGTGGCACCAGTTCAGGACTGGCAATCCTTGTTCTAAGAAAGAAATTACATTTTAACTGTACAGTCTCATATAAATGCTGCATGGACAAATCTCGATCCTCAAAAGTTAAATTATGCTATTGAGGAAGCATCCCCAAGACTGTGGAGCTGTGCTGTTTCTTGACTAGAGATTCAAATGTCATCTAAAGCTGATCTGCAAAATCAGGAAACAGTGCATTATTTAGATTCCAAATCTCTAGTCTCTTTAAACTAAAGTGATCAAATGTTAATTTTATTACTTGGGTCATGTTTTTTTAACTCAATGAAAGCTGAGCTGACCTGCTAATATATTACTGTTTAACTCAAAAGCCTTACTCAGAAATCAGAGTAATTTCTTTCAGCCTAAAGTAAATTCCTTCAGCTATCAATCAACTCCAGTTTACAAATCTGTTTCTATAGCAAACTTGTAAGGTTACATTTGGGATAAGCGGACTAGACACTGTTCCTTTAATTTAGAGGTCTACACTCTGTGCCAAGATGCCTCGTGTTAGAGTAGAACAGGGTTTTTGTCCACAGATGCTTGCTTGACTGGTTCACTTTAGTATTTGTGCTGTGTTCTGAACATGGACTACTGGCCACAAACCCACAGAAATTACCTTTTATATACCTCTCAAATAATTGGGATAGGGCTGAAAAATGGACCTGACTTTGAAGATTTAGATTTAAATTCCAGCTCTGTCAACTACAGAAAAGGTACTCAATGTTTATGTCTCTGGTTTCCTTATTTGGAAGAAAATGAGATAATCTTTGATGAGTAATTCTCAATTATAGGGCGAGGGGCAGAATAAATTCCCTAAGACGGGCACACTTGTCATTACCCTCAAGCCAAGAATCACTGCCACAGCAACGCATGGTAACTGATGTGCGATTGCAGTATTGTTCAGGTCCAGGTATTCCATTGTGTTCCTGTAAGTCGGGGACTCTATGACTTTTGTCAACCCTTAAAACCTCATTACTGGGGTGCCTGGGTGGCTCAGTGGGTTAAAGCCTCTGCCTTCGGCTCAGGTCATGATCTCAGCATCCTGGGATCGAGCCCCGAATGGGGCTCTCTGCTCAGCGGGGAGCCTGCTTCCTCCTCTCTGCCTGCCTCTCTGCCTGCGTGTGATCTCTGTCGGTCAAATAAATAAATAAAATCTTAAAAAAAAAAAAAAAAAAAATCCCTTATTACTGAAGCAAGGATTTTTGAATTTTAAAAGTCTGAAAAATTCTTGATCAAGTGTTTGATTTCTAGATGGCTGTTAAGAAATTTTCTCCAACAGAAAGGCAAATTTTTCCTCTTAAGTTCTTTCACAGCTGACCACAAAAAGCCCAGGGTACTCACCTAGCTCACTGCTGTGTTAGCATCATTTTTACCACTTCCTGTTTGCAAATGGTGTTTTAAGTGAAATATATCCTTATATAATGACACATGCTCAAGTGAAATATTAACCAACTCATATCCTGTATGGGGATGTGGTCTTCATGCTCCAAGAGTTGACTGAAAGAACCAAGTCTATGGGAGACATGTGGAACCAACGCACTCATGTCAAAATTATGAGCTATTATAAAGACATACTTGCATGCTTCCCACATGCACACCAATGTCTGTTGCACACATTTTAAAATTAACTGTGGGGCACCTGGGTGGCTCAGTGGGTTAAGCCGCTGCCTTCGGCTCAGGTCATGATCTCAGAGTCCTGGGATCGAGCCCCGCATCAGGCTCTCTGCTCAGTGGGGAGCCTGCTTCCTCCCCTCTCTCTGCCTGCCTCTCTTCCTGCTTGTAATCTCTGTCTGTCAAATAAATAAATAAAATCTTTAAAAAAAAAAAAGTAACTGTGACATAAAATTTTGTAAGTCTTTTCCTACTAATGAATACGTGACATTTCCCCCATTATAAATACCTTATAAATACATTTTAAAATTGAGATAATTAGGCGAGCCTGAGTGGCTCAGCTGGTTAAGCACCTGCCTTCAGCTCAGGTCATGATCCCAGGGTCCTGGAATTGAACCCTGTGTAGGGCTCAGCGGGGAGTCTGCTTCTCCCTCTCCTTCTGCTCCTCCCCTCTGCTTCTGAGCTCTCTCTCTCTCTCAAATAAATCTTAACAAAATAAAAATTAAAATATAAAATTGAGGTTAACATATTAATGTGTACAACATAAATTATTTGATATTTGTGATTATTGTGGAATGATTACCATAAGTCCAGTTAACATCCATTATCACAGTTATACAAACTTTTAAGATCTACTCTCTTAGCAACTTTCAAGTATGCACTACAGTGGTATTAATTACAATCATACTATACATTACATCCCCAGGGCTTCTTTATTCTACAACTGGAAGTCTGTACCCTTTGACCGCCTTCACACATTTTGCTCACCCTGCAACTCTGACAAGCACTAATCTGTTCTCAGTATGGAGTTTGATGTTATGGCAGGACTTCCTTCTTTTTAAGGATGAATAACATTGTGTGTATGTGTGTTTCTTTATCTATTCATCAACTAATGGACACTAGTATCATCCATCAGTGCTGTTATCTTTTTGAATTAGCATTTTCATTTCTTTCAGATAAATAACCAGAAGTGAAATTGCTAGGTTAAATGGCAGTTCTATTTTTATTTAATTTTTAAAAAAATTTTTTTTAAATTTTTTTTGAGGAATTTTTAATTTTTTGAGGAATCTCCACAGTTTTCTATAATGACTGCACCAATTTACATCTCCACCAATTGGGCACAAGTATTCCTCACAATTTGTGAGATGTGGGGTGTTACATCCCAACAGGTGTGAGGTGTTATTTCACTCACTGTGGTTTTGATTTGCATTTCTCTGGTGATTAGTGATGCTAAAGCATCTTTTCATGTACCTGTTGGCCATCTGTACATCTTCTTCAGAAAAATGTCTGTTCAGATTAGATCCTCTTCCCATTTTTTAATCCACTGTTTTCTTCTACTGAGTAGGAATTCTTTATGTATTTTGCATATTAATCCCTTCTCAGATGTATGATTTGCTAACACTTTCTCCCATTTGATAGGTTGCCTTTTCATTTTGTTGATGGTTTCTCGTTTACTCTGTAGAAGCTTTTCAGTTTCATATAGTCCCATTTGTTTATTTTTACTTTTGGTGTCAAAGCCCAATATCATTGCCAAAACCAATGTCAAGGACTTCACTTATGTTTTCTTCTAGTTTTGTGGTTTCAAGTCCAAGGCTTTAATCCATTTTTGAGTTGATTTTTATGAATAATGTAAGAAAGGAATCCAGTTTCCCTAATACCATTAATTGAAGAGATTGTCCTTGCCCCATTATATATTCTTGTCTCCTCTGTCATAAATTGTCCATACATGTGTGGATTTATGTCTGGGCTCTCCATTCTATTCACCTATGTGTCTTTTTTTAAGTCAATGCTATACTCTTTTGACTACTACAACTTTGTAATATAGTTTGAAATCAAGAAGCATAATGCCTCCCCACCTGTGTTCTCAAGATTGCTTTGGCTATTCTTTTGTGGTTCCACACAAATATCAGGAATTAATACTTTTTAATGGTCGCAAAATATTTCATCAAGTTAATCTATGGTTAAACATATCAGTTTCCAGATAAAAAGGATTTTTCAAGAGGAATACTGTATTTAAGGAACTTAACAAAAAAATCAAGTTGGAAATGTTACTAGACTATGTTTCTAGAAATAGCACCTTAGTTTTTCTTCCCGTGACATTCAGTGATCATTTTCATCTTCTATTCTCTCATGACTTGAACTGTTTGAAGACAGATGATGAGAATGTCTGGTTTCCTATATTCAGATGATTCCGACTTAAGAGTGCCTAAACTGACAAGTGTCCCTGTCCAATCTCCACAAAAGGGAAAAGAAATCCAGTCTGGGGATTTTCAGATTCTTGTAGTGCCCAGACTCTAACCTGTCCTTGCTGCACCTGCCATATTTTATCCTTAGTGCTTTTTTTATTCCAATGTTTCTGACCTCAGCTTAGCCAGATGACTGAAACTTCACTTTCTATTTGTTGTTTCTGCTTTATTCAGATCCCCAAATCCAGATTTTAGATCTTAGCAAAGAACAATGGAGGTACAATAGCTGTGAAGTCAGATATGGAATAGAATTCTGGTTCCATCAATAGCTAAGAGATCTCAGGCAAATCATTTAAGCCCTATGAGTGCTTCAGTATCCTGAGTTGTAAAGTTTGGATAATATTATGTGTGCAAAGGTGTGCTTACATTATTAGACAGGAAATGTATTGGAAGGTCCCAACACAGTGCCTGACAAACTGCAAGCCTTCATAAACAGTCATTATGACTATCACCATTACTATTATTGCTCATGTTTTCTTACTCTAGTTTGGAACTGGCCTTGGCATTCTTGATTCTTGAATTGTATCCCAAGATTACCAATGCCAGAAAGTACAGAAAGAAAAGATCAAACCCCTCTCTGACAAAGGAATCTATGAATTTGAAAATACTCAACTGAGAAAGGAAGACAATAATCACAAAGATTAAAGAGGAAACTCAGCAAGAATCAACTGGGTGTTGAGACAGGCATGTTGACTTGAATAAAAAGCAAACGAAGTCTCAGTTGACATATAGAAATACACAGAAATTTCTTAGTGGCATTTTAAAAAATGAAATAAAACACAACTTTTCAGTGGCAATCTAGTTTCCATGGGGAGCTATTTTTCCAGATAGCATAAAATTAACTTCCTATCTTATGCTGCACTTGCGAGATCACTAACATTTGTATTATTAAGTCTCTGGACTTAAAGTGCTTTCAATGTGACTTTTCCTCCTACTGTGCCCATCTGTTCTTTTCTTGTGCGCCCAGAGGAAGCCAAGGCTTAATAAATATTCAGTTCTCAGACTTTTCTTTAAATGATATTTTCATATAAGCATTTATATTCCCTGAGGAAAATTATAACTCACATTTGATTTCCCTTTTCTCATTATACAAGTGGACATTAAGACTAAAAAGTCACCATATATATAAGAAATAAAGCCAAGAAAACAAATGACTATTAACTATAAAAAGCAAATTTGTCAGGGTGGTAAGCGATCTCTGCTGTCTGATAATACCACCAAGATAGCTTACTATTCATATAATATTAGGTAAATAATTTATGATATCCAGTGTTCATGCAGACAGGGCCATCTCAGATGGGCCAATACCATCTGAGATGGCCAATGCCTCATTATTGCTCCTCATATAGTTCAGCAGTGGCTGCCTTCACAGGATGCATTTTACCCAGCAATGCTGCTCCTCCACCCATCCTGGTCAGGCCATGGTGAGCTCTATTTTCCCTGCCAAGACATCAAGCCAGTAAGATTAAAATTATCCATACCTGGTGCTCCTGAGCAGTGCAGCTGGTTAATCATCTGGCCCTTGGTTTTGGCTCAAGTCATGATCTTAGGGTCAGAGATTGAGCCCCACGGTGGGCTCCATGCTCAACTTGGAGTCTGCTTAAGACTCTCGCTCCCTCTGCCCCTTCCTCACCACCCTCCACCTACTCTCTCCCCCTCTCTAAAATAAATAAATAAATCTTTTTTAAAAATTAAAAAAAAAAGTATCCATACCTAACCTAAGCTCTCCTTAGGTAGTTAAACACTCCTTTTACTTTAAAAATCGCAAGTTCAAAAACAAGGTACAACCAGCAAAGAAATGGATGGTTGTTACATTAAAAACATCATAAACCACAGACACAAATTCAACATATATACAGATATTAGACACAACATGGCTACTTATGAAACCCCTTGCAGGCAGAATTCTGGAGGAGGCTGTTACTTATTGGCAGGCTTACAGCAGACAAAAAGAAAACAGACCCAACTACCTCAGCAGCTGCAAGGCTGACACATACTCCTCTGAATCCCATATGTTCTTTTCTAAACAAGTGCAGTAGAGCTCTCTGATCTGTAAGTAAAAAGTACACTTGTAAGGAACCAAAAGTGATGTACTAAATTGTACACTACTCGTTTGGCAAAATCATCAATAATCAAGACAAAAAATAAATCTTATTAAAAACAACCATTTTCTTTAGATGACTACAGACTGGGCATATATCACATAGTCAGGCTTTTTAAGAATAGTATTTACATAAAAGCAAAATAAATATTTTATTTATTTTAAATATATATATAATATAAATATAATATATATTTATATAATTTAATAATAAATATATATGTATATAATATTATGTATATTTTAAATATATATATATATAAAATATTTTATTTATTTAGATATCAGCCAAAACTGATCACATTGCGATAAGAAAGTAATAAACTTGGTATATGATTATTAAAGAGAATGCTTGATGGCAGAAATCGTCTTCAAACAAATCATTCCTATGTATTTAGATTTGTTCTCTAAGTGTCTGAATGAAGGATGCAAAGATTTAAGAATATAGAATTATTCCAATAACATCCATCCTACAGATGGTTCACAGGTTTCTGGTATGACACAAAGGCCAGTGGAGCATAATTCTGCAAGCACAGAAGTGCTGCCTCCCTTTCAGTTTTTGGTGTAATGCAAGGCTAACCATTAAGCATTCTCAAACAGATTCTTTCCTCTATTTCAATAAGGTGAGGGATCAGCTCTCTTGGTATACGTGACAAGGAAGCATGAAAGAAAAAATGTTAAAATGCTTTAGGACAAATACAGTGCAGAGAGGCAACACCACTGGGATTCATGTGGCTGTTTCTAGTTGCGGCCATCAGAACAAAAAATATTGTTTCAATTACCAGTAATGTGTACAGCTGGAATAGATTTAGACTGTGCGCTCAGTGCATGATTTGGATCCATTTCAAATTCTGATGCCTGAACTGAATACTGCTGAAATCAAAGCAAGAAACTACTAATACTCTGACTGCAGAGATTCCAAAGAGGAAGTTTTGGTTACCTGTCGACCCAACGGATACTTGGGAAGAGAAGAGGTGAACTGATGAAGACATCTCAAAACCAGGAAGTAATTTGAATGGTAAACATGTAAGTTTTCGAGTAATGATTGTGTTTCCTCCTTAAAAAAAAAAAAAAATCACAGAACACATTATGAATACATAAGTCAGTAATTAAAAGAATAAAATCTACTTCATGAATATGTATAATTTCTGGAAAACTGATGAGAGAAGACTCAGAAGTACAAATTAACCTCCTCAATTTTGGGAATCAGTAATGCACACAAAATCTAGGACAAAGGCTGGGCATCTCTGACTTAGTAGCAAGTCTGGAGGTATCTTACACACACCGAAACTAATACCGCAATTTCCTTCTGTCTACAGCAGTGCCATTGTAACTAGGTTCCCAGAAATATAAGTGTCCAAAAACGCACCTTGCTAGATGCCTGCCTGTGCCAGTCAGCTGCTGTGTGCCACAGCAAGGCAGGCCCATCATCCTCTACCTTGTTGACATCAGAAGGGTGAGGAGGTCACCAGGGAGTGCAATATTAACAGTTCTGAGGTTCCACTTATGGTCTATGCTTTTCTCAAAGTACTGGAAGAACTGTGTTTCAAAGGGAAGAAAGGAAGACTACAGAAGAAACACCACAGGTGATTCTGATAAATAAATCCCTGCCTTTTGTTGAGAATTCCAATACTGGCTTTATTCAGTCTTCCATTAAGAAAAACAGGAAAATGGGAGACGCCGCAGACCCGGGACCCGGAGCAGCTCGGAGGCAGTGAATAATAGCTCTTCAAGTCTGCAATAAAAAATGGCCTCCAATAAAACTACATTGCAAAAAATGGGAAAGAAACAGAATGGAAAGAGTAAAAAAGTAGAAGAGGCAGAGCCTGAAGAATTTGTGGTGGAAAAAGTACTGGACCGATGTGTAGTGAATGGGAAGGTGGAGTATTTCCTGAAGTGGAAGGGTTTTACAGATGCTGACAATACTTGGGAGCCTGAAGAAAATCTAGATTGTCCAGAGTTAATTGAAGCATTTCTTAACTCTCAAAAAGCTGGTAAAGAAAAAGATGGTACAAAAAGGAAATCTCTATCTGACAGTGAATCTGATGATAGCAAATCAAAGAAGAAAAGAGATGCTGCTGATAAACCAAGAGGCTTTGCCAGAGGTCTTGATCCTGAACGAATAATTGGTGCCACAGACAGCAGTGGAGAGTTAATGTTTCTCATGAAATGGAAAGATTCAGATGAGGCAGACTTGATGCTGGCAAAAGAGGCAAACATGAAGTATCCTCAAATTGTAATTGCTTTTTATGAAGAGAAACTAACTTGGCATTCTTGTCCAGAAGATGAAGCTCAATAATTGTTTGCATTGCTTTTTATATATATTTTTATATATATATATATATATATATATATATATAAAAAATCTGGGTCTTTGTTTTTTGATTTATTAGTGTGAAGAAATAAAATTCTAATGAAAATCAAGTTTGATATGTTTGTTTTGAAGTAGTATTGGGGGAGTTGTTGGGGTTTTTGCATCTATAGCACTGGTTACTTTAAACAAATAAAAGCTTTCTGTAGTTGCATCCTTTATCGGAAAAGAATATTTGAGACCATGATATATTATCCCCCTGCATTAGAGAACCTTTTCTAAAGGTTGGGGGAAATCTTCATAGTCTTTACTCAGTCAGAATTTGTGTTTAACTCCTATATGCCTAAGGACCATTCTGGGTTTTTTGTTTATTTAGGGGATTTTTTGTGTGTATACTTAAAATACGTAAGTGGTTTTTGTTTTTAACATTCACCAAAACAAAAACAGCATTTTATAACCATGGATAAGCCCATGTTTCTGGGATGCTATCATTTTCAGCATTTTAAGAAATAAATCACTTAAACTGAAGTTTTTCCTGAGGCCTTAACCTTCAAATTTTGTAATTAATTGGACAATTTAAATATAATGTAAACAATTTAAATTGGACAATTTAAAAGCAGCCATATCAGAATCCATATCCTTCTCTACAGCCGTATAAACGCAAGTATATTTGCAAGATCCCTGAAAGGAAAATTTTATCACTACCAACAACCTCCCCACCCAAATGACAAAACTAGACAAGTCCTTGTGTGTTTTACTTAGGTAAGCAATACTTTAGTTAAATGGACATGTAAAGGTTCCTTCTAGTGAACCATTCCTTTTTAAGAAGTTGAAATTCTCTGTGCTGTATTGACTAAAAGGTCACGATTCATGGACTGTCTACAACTTCCTTCATGGAAGCTAATCATAATCAGATGGTTAGAGATGTTGGCAGTTTAGCACCTGCTGGAGTAAATGGGTGGACAGGCTTGTATAATCCAAATTCTTCACCTGCATGTTTTTTCTTTACCCCAGTTCATTCCTGACATGTAGGCTCAGTCTTTTCAGTATTTGAGTTACTGGTTCAGCAGAAACCAGGAAAAACAGTAACTTTGTAGTCAATATTGTCCAACTGTATATTGTTTACTTTATTGTAAATACTGGTAAACAGTGGTCAATAAATAGTTTTATATTCCTTTAAAAAAAAAAAAAGAAAAACAGGAAAATGAGAAAATCCTGAAGCCATTAAGCTTTATAATTTATACTTCAACAAGTATAATATGAGAGTGTCTTAAGAAACTGATAGAATAACTAATCTCACAAATCAGTTTCAAAAGGGTTTTTTGGGGGCTATGTGGAATGGAGTTATGTTTCCTAGAACCTTCTGAAATAGTTTAGAAATGACTTTAAAACATTACCTCCTAGCAACATCCACGTATTTTTCAGACCTCAAATACTTCTATAACTGCTTCATCCTGTAACATTTTCTTAAGAGGATTATGATCTGTGTGGTCTTCACATTTTTTTCTTCTCTAAGAAGTCAGTGAAGGACTTTCACTGTTGGGCTAGGTTTTTCTACCCCAGTAATATCTTGCAGATACCCATTATTTTTAGCAGTCAAGCATGCAGAAGGTAACACCTAGATATCAACAAATTCAGGCAAACCCAACCTATATAAAGCAACAAATCTGATACATGTTTCTAAACTCGAATACACTTAGAAATCAATTCCTACACGGGAAAGCTAGGTTATTATCGGAAGCACAGGGCAAATGAAAGAAAAGCTTTTAGTATCAAAATGTTTCTCCTCCCAGTATTTGAGTTAGTTGGCAATTTCAAAAATCTAGCTTTCCTATTGTAACAAAGGGCACTTTAACCACCATTGGGAAAGTACATTTTAATTATAATTTTACAACAAGCTATAACATAGAGGGCGCATAAAGCCACTAATTGTTTGCCTTAATGTATGCCTGAAAAGCTTTTAAACAAAGAAAGTATTCTGGAGAGAAATGAATCTATGAATAATAATCGCTCCTCATGCTTCTCTCACTACCTATTACTTTTGCTTTGTGGAGTGACTGCACGCACAGATAATGGGTGGTGCAGTAGAACTGAATTCACTCAGATGAGGAGAGAAAAGAAATACCTGACACTGTGCGGGCAATGTTGCACCCAGGAACTATGCCTTGGGTAAGGGGAAGATGAGGACTATGCACAGGCTCTTTTCCCAGATGATCTCAGTCCCTGCATGCTTCTGTGTGATATCCCGTGCCCATGGAATTCTAGCGCTTCAAACATGTTCTGTTCTGTTCACAGAGCACAGCAAACTATTTCACCGGATGCTCAACTGAGGAAATGGAGTTCTCGTTCCAAAACTGGAAATAAAACTGTCTATGCCAGACTTCATTAGAGACGATCTGGGATATCCTACTAAGGGATTTTCAGGAGTTATTTTGACCATCTCACACTTTTATCTTGTGCTCCCGCTTTGGGACCTACTCCCTATATAAGTAAAGATTTCACTGTTGTTTGTATCTGTGTTCTTACCAGCTGTAACAGGAAACATCACAAATGATTAACTTTCTTCATGTACCCTGTTCTCTGAATTCTTTGTCTTACTCAGATACGTATCTGCAAATGCCTCTCTAGCACCTATCCAAGGCAACAATTCTTGATGTTCTTTATGAATACTTCATAGGTTGTGACGCTGAGAAAATTCTCCACTCAATACATTACTGCAGCATCACACTATGCATATGTAAAAACAAAGCCTGCTGAAATAGTAATCCTCCTTTCCATTAATTTTCTCCTCTGGCATTATTGTTATACACTGGGCATTGTTGCCACTGTTTCATTTCTTAATTGTATTTAGGATGATTCTTCTCAGAGATACACTTTGCCTAGTAATATTATTTCCCAAAGAGATATGCTTTCTTGTATTCTTGAAACACAAGACCTTGTGGTCTTTCCTTATCTCTGACAAAGAGATGTGAACTAAAATGTATTTCTCTTATATCAAATAATCCAATACTCCTTGCTCCTTCAGAAACATCCAGGCACGCTCCAACCTCAGGTCCTTTAGGTCCTTTAGGTCCTTCAGGTCTGTTGGGAATTCCCTTCCTCCAGATTCCTGCATGGCAAGCCCTGCAACCTCCTTTAGTCTATAAATTCACCTTCTCAGTATGGTGAACTTAAAATGTCAATGTTGTAGGGGCATTGGGTGGCTCAGTCTGTTAAGCATCTACCTTCAGCTCAGGTCACGATCCCAGGGTCCTGGGATCTAACTCCAAGTTGGGCTCCCTGTTCAGTAGGGAGCCGGCTTCTCCTTCTGCTATTCCCCCTACTTGTGTGCTCTCTGTCAAATAAATACATACATACATACTTAAAAAAAAGTCAATATTATCTTGCTGGATGTGGGCCACATTTATTAATTTTTCAACAAAAGACAAATGTCTGAATTTGCAAGTAAAATGTCTCAAATTGTATAGCTAGCTTGGGTTTTTATTTTTATTTTTTTAAAGATTTTATTTATTTATTTGACAGACAGAGATCACAAGTAGGCAGAGAGACAGGCAAAGATAGAGAGAGAGGAGGAATTAGGCTCCCCGATGAGCAGAGAGCCCAATGCGGAGCTTGATCCCAGGACTCTGGGATCATGACCTGAGCTGAAGGCAGAGGCTTTAACTCACTGAGCCACCCAGGTGCCCCTAGCTTGAGTTTTTAAAAAAAACACTATGGTCCGGGATGCGTGGGTGGCTCAGTCAGCTAAGTGTCTACTTTGGGCTCTAGTCACTATCCCAAGGTCCTGGGATCAAGTTCTGTATCCGGCTCCTTGCTCAGTGGTGAGCCTGCTTCTCCTCTGCCTGAGGCTCCCCCTGCTTGTGTGCACTCCCTCTCTCTGGCAAATAAATAAATAAAATCTTTTTTTTTTTTTAAAGATTTTATTTATTTGACAGACACATATCACAAGCAGGCAGAGAGGCAGGCAGAGAGAGAGAGAGGGAAGCAGGTTCCCAACCGAGCAGGTTGCCCGATGTGGGGCTCGATCCCGGGACTCCAGGATCATGACCTGAGCTGAAGGCAGAAGCCTTAACCCACTGAGCCACTCTGGTGCCCCAATAAATAAAATCTTTAAAAAAATACCACCACCACCACCATTATGGACCTATTAAACAAAAACCACATTAATATTATACTGTGGTTGCCACCCAATAACTATACATTTTATATGTATAACACATTACTCTATACCCTTTCAAATCAGCCATCTCCAATCACATCAATCCTGTCTGCTATTCAGTCAAAATCATTCACATATTATTATTGACTAATCAACAAGGCCTCTGTTATTACAGAGCTAGTTACTTCCTTTGGAGGGGAAACCAATGACTATGTAAACTTAAATATATACATGGTAAAGAAAATACCATCAGATAGAGTTACATTTGCTTAGTTTTTGCAATTCTCTTCTAGTTTTCATAGTATTTATCACTTTGTGTCCAGATTTTTGGTACAGGGTGAAGAATAACCCCAAGAAGATTTAAAGTATATAATAAAGGCTGTACATTTTTATAATGTTGTTCTTTCAATCAATTCACTCATAACTAAACACTGGCAAAACAGTCATTGGATTTTAGGAAGAGGTATCAGCTGTCCAAAAACACAGCACATCCCCTTGCTAGAATTAAGCATTATTTTTCTCATTAGAGGAATTTTGGCTGACAGTGTTTGGTTCTCAGTGTCTTCTCATGTGACAGCTACCTAATGCAGTGCCAAACCACAGCTCTCTCCCAGCTCTAGCGTGGCGGGAGCACTCATCCTCTCATCTGCCTGGCTCTCCCTGTTCAGTAGCACTTGATGAAGGGTTTGGATCTGAGCTGCCACTTCCCACCCCATTACTGGGCTAAGGCCTTGCTCATCTGATCACAAGTAGTAGTTCGTTTGCAGTCATTTTCTTCCTTTCTTCTCTTCTCCTTTTATTATTTTTCCTAATAGATTTTCCCCTCCTCCTGCCCTTAGGTTTTTCTAAAGAAACCAGAACAAAGAGGTGGAAGCAAAGGTAAAAGGCAGGTTTCCATCAAACTCATGACCTAATTCTGTGCTTTTTGAACATGAATCACCACGAAAAGCATATTAAATGGTGAGAAGAAATTCTTGCTCTACTGCAGACTTGCTCTGTGACCTTAGTTTACTTCCTCTCTCTTGGCTGCAGTTCTTCATTTGTAAAATGAGCATACTGAATCAAGTTATCTTTCTAATAGGAATGTATTACAATTCTAAAGGGTCTGAGACTTACTTCCTACTCTCAACCAATTTAAAATCTAGCACGGTACATACGGAATAGAGATGTAAAACATTAACGAATCAGAGTAATAAGACTTCCAACTGTCACTGGCAAGGGACTGAATCTGAATTTTCTACATAGCATGAAGTTGAACTCTTTAAGGGTTGAAACCAAGCAAAAAAACTTTAGGGAAGATTTGAATAAAAATATACAAACTGATTTTCTTATATGAAATATATGAAATTAGTCATTTATTAAATATACTGAGCATAATGTAACTTCTTGACAAGACAGGATCAACATGATTAGGAAATCATTATTGAGAGTGTGATTGGTGTAAACAGCCCAGGATTAAAATGGACCTAATCCTAGCTATGGTGTACTTTTTTTTAAAAAGTCTTTTGAAAATAGTGTGTGTGTGTTTATGTGTCTACGTAAATGACATGGGTATATATCCATATTCGTATAAAATACAGACCTGTGTCTATTTGGTGGGAAGAAAGGGATATTTCAAGCCAGAGCTCTGGCTTGAACATGAGCAGCAGCGTGCGGTGCTGCATGACACCTGGCTGCCGGGCTCTAAAGGGCAAATCTGCCTCAGACCGTGTGGTTTTCTCTTGTAAATCAACTTTGCTGTTAACTTGCTACAGTACTGGAAAAGCCCATTGCTCATTTCTCAAACAACAATAATATAGAACCTCGGGCACCTTCTCATCAACTTACACTAATTCTTCTCAACTACTTACTCTTCAGTGAGGTGTCACAGAAAATGTGGGGCTTTGATGTCAGGTCTGGGTATTAATGACAGATCTTCCATTTGCTAATTGTGACACTTTAGATAGGCAAGTTAATTTATCATTTTGTGACTCTCCTCAGTTACACAACGGGATAAAAACATCTGTCATATGCGGTGGCTGTGACTCAAAATGAAACAATGCATAAAAACTATCTACTAATTGGGAAAAGCTGTTAATATTCTATTCCCCCAAAACATTTGTTCATGGAAAGAAAAAGAATTTCTCACTATTCAAAAAAATTTCCAGTATTTCAAGGCCCTATGTTTCTTACTACCAGATAATAATTATGCAAATGTGGTATGAGGCCACAATCTTCTTCAAAGCTCTCCTTAATTTTGGACTTGAAACAAAATTTCAGGCATAAGCGATAATAAAAGTCCTATCTTTGTAATTATGAAGAATTTGCAAGTTCTGTTTAAGGCACTTTGACAGCTTAATTTCTCATGAAAAATTGTTTCTTAAGTTAAAGGTTTAAGTTAAAAAAAAAAAAAAACCTTGATTACTAGAGCAACGCTGTGAGGCAAATGCATGATAAAATTACATTTAGGAACTGCTCCTGCTATTACACCTAAAACCCATAGTAACAATTTACCTATCTTCAATTAAACAGATGCACTAAAATAACATTTTAATGAGGAATCTAAATAATTTAACTAGTCAGAAAAAAATTACTACTAATGTGTTTAATGAACAAGTAAATAAAGTCCCAGTGTTTTAGAGCCAAAAGAAACTTTAAAGACTATCTGGTAAAACTTCTACCATAGGATTTGAAAGCTACTGAGTCATTAATGGGAGCTTGTGCAAGCTTATTTGGCTTAAACAGAAAAACTTGATCACTGTCAGAAGACAGTTTTTGGCCACTGTATCCAGCTGCACTGAACAATCACTCACGAGACAGACTATTTAGAAATGAAAGAACACACACAATCTTTAGTCTTTTGTCAGCTATACATGGCCTTCCAATGTTGTGCCTTTGTTGAACTTCCAAGTGAATCTTATACAAAGGTTTTATCGTTTAGTCAGCTGAATTTTTAAATTTAAAAGTATACTCTCAAAAAAGCCATGAAGTTTATAAAATACAAAGTTGGCATAAAGCTTAAAAGCTGTAACTATGAAACTGAGTGTCCATAATTCTAAAGAAGTTTAAGTTTGTTTTTTTTTTTTTTTTTAACATCTTGAGTCCAGTCAGAGGATAACGGAGATGAGTCATTTAAGTTAAGTGAGAATTTAGATTAGTTCTAATTAAGAAAACAAGGTAAGGGAAACAATAAACATTTCCTTCTAGGCAATCAGTCCAATTCAAGTGGTTATCAAAGAAGGTTTTCAGACCAGCAGCATCAAGCACTACCTGGAACCTTGCTAGAAACGCAAATTCTTTGGGCCCACCTTTAAGCTACAAAAGCAGAAACTCTGGGAATGGAAATCAGTGTTTCAACAAGCCCTACATGATTCTGATACATGCTAAAGTTTGAGAGCCACTGGTTTAGTTCATCAGGGTGGAGAGCAAAGTAGAATCTCAGGGTAGAAAGAATCTAGATACAAATATACTCTGAGGTCTAGGTCTTCAGAATCTGAGCACAGAAAATTGGTACAAAGTGACAAATTTCACAGTAGGCATGTCCATATAACTACATAATCTATACAACCATGTAATACAAGAGTATTACATATAATATGTATAACAATATGTAATATATAAAACTATTATTGATCTTAATTTTTATTATAGTGAAAAGTAATTAACAATATTTATGATTACCTTTATAAACATTTTATTGTGTATTTATTTTTAACTCACTCTCATTTGCTGAACAGACTTTGATCATCATTAACCCTATGAGGAAATCACACTAGGAAATACTGTCCCATTATTGAAGCTTAAATAGGAGGAGTGATTTTTCTAAGATACACCTGGCTAAGGAGTAGCTGGAATTGAAATCCAATATTCCTGAGGCCAAAATCAGGATCTTCCCCAATATCACGTTGTATCATATTACTATCATGCAGAATTTTTTCTGATTTCTCTTACTGTGGAAAAATACATATAAAACTTGATTATGTGGGCACCTGAGTGGCTCAGTTGGTTAAGCTTCTGCCTTCGGCTCATGTCATGATCCCAGGGGCCTAGGATCTAAACCCAAGTTGGGTTCCCTGCTCGGTGGGGAGTCTGCTTCTCCCTATTCCTTAGTCCCTCCCCACAACACATGCTCTCTCCTTCTCTCTCTCTTAAATAAAATCTTTTAAAAAATTGATTCTGTGTTTTAAAATAAGCTATAGAGAGAAAGCATTATAAGAATAAAATATACAAAAATCACTTTCACTCTAAACTATAAAAATCAATAGATAACTGATTAATTATTTTCACAGATCTCTTCTGTCCTTTGAATTTAGCAGGTGACCTGCCCATAACTTTCTTAGGATAAAGATACAAATCCTTGTGCACCTTCATATTTCTCACTATGTAAATCTCAAAATATACCTTTAACAAAGTATGCAATCCTAAAATGAATACAGCAAAGGTAATAATGAACAGCGCTGCTAAGTGCACTAGGAACAAGTACAGTATAAATAAATGCTCAGAAAATACATGAAAAGTTCCTGAGAAGCACAGATAAATGTCAAGATTTTTCTACAACAGACCAACCTAGAGATTCTCTCCCTTTATCATCTCAATGGTTAAAGGTACGCTTTAAAAATCTATTCCTGGCTTCTGAAAATATACTCTCACAGGAAATGCACTTAGTAACTAGTGGACTCAGCAGAGAGCTAATCCATCTAATCTTAAAACTCAGTAAACATGTACACATCCCTTTCCACTGGTTCTACCAAAACAGTCTGCACTAGGATTTGAAAACGTCTTATTCTGCTCTAAAAAGGTATAGAGATTATTAAAGTGATTATTAAGCCCAGTCTAGAAGTGATTTTTTAATATGGGCCAGCATGGATTCCGCATTAGAAATAATGTTTTAAAAGCCAATGTCCAGTGTCATATTGTATGTCAATTATACCTCAATTATAAAAAGGTCATTCTTAATTTTTTTTTTTAAGATTTTATTTATTTATTTGACAGAGGGAGACACAGCGAGAGAGGGAACACAAGCAGGGGGAGCAGCAGAAGGAGAGGGAGAAGGAGAAGCAGGCCTCCCACCAAGCGAGGAGCCCAACGCGAGGCTCAATCCCAGGACCCTGGGATCATGACCTGAGCCAATCGCAGACGTCTAATGACTGAGCCACCCAGGCGCCCCAAGCCATTCTTAATATTTTTTGAGAATTTACAAAAAAAGGAGGTAAGTTAGTATTCAGAGCTATACAGCACACATACCCTCTAGGAACTAATATTCTTCTGTTCAAAATTTGAAGCTACACATAGGACTAGGGCTACTTCAATTTTATCTCAATTTTATTATAATTTTCTACAACTTTTTTCCTCAAAAAAGTCATGAAGAGAATGAAAACAAATGTGACACTACGCATTTCTAGTTGTCCATCATTAAGGGACTTACTAAATAAAATGAAGGTCCATTCATTCCATAGAGTACTATACCACTCTTAACACTGATATGGAATAATTTCCAAGATTAAGTGTAAAATAAAACAAGGTGCAGAGCAGCATATACAATAAACTTATCTTCTGTTAAAATAGGGAACTCCCACAGTACATAATGTTACTTGTGTATGTGAAGAATATTTCTGGAATGATGCATAAGAAACTAGTAACACTGACTATATCTAGCAAGGGGAAGTGGGTGGTTGAAGGATAAAGATGTGAGGGACTGTTTTATCTTTGCCTTTTGAATTATGTACCATGCCCAAGTATCATTTATTCAAGAAAGGGAAAAAAAAAAAAACCTCCTTCTTTTGCTATTCCCAATGTTGAATTGCTAACTCTTAATTTTCTAAGTTCATCACTTCTTTCCTGGCAGTGTATAATCAATATATAATGGTACCTTTTCAAGTCAAATCAATAGCCACTTAGCAGTGGGTCCCTAAGGTACATGGCTTCTATATGCCTTTATTTATGACGGCTTTTAAAAGAACACTAAGATGAGATTGCCTACAGATTCCAAGACTGCTATGTGGAAACAAAGTTGAGATCTAAAAATATTTTCGAATTACACCCGTAGTTAACACTTTTTCCTCAATAAAAAAGGTCATCTTAGAACTAAAGTTTTGTGTCACCTTCAAGTCACATTCCTATGATTATGAAGACCCACTAACTCACTGTGAAAAGCATATTAGGATGGACAGATATGTTTTATAAATTCACTGAATAAACATTATGTATATTTTGTTTCTCATGAAGAAAAAAGAAAAAAACTGAAATACATCCACATTCCTACCTTCAAAGATCTGTCATCAGTCAATAGTGCAACTTGTTTTTCTGAAGCTTGCTTTTCCACATACCTAAAATTTTCACCATACCATATACCAAGAGAGAAAATTAAACATTCTAAAGATCTGAATATCATATAGGAAAAAGAACTACTTAGGTGGTCACATTCTTTCATTTATTCTCAAAAATAAACTCAAGATAACAGTCATGTTTTAATGGTAATTTCTAACTCCTTAAATCAACTAGACTTCATAATCTAAGGATCGAATCATAGAAAATGTTATTTATAAAAGTGACTCTGGAGAACCTGCAAATCATGTCCCTTTGTAAAAATATTTTTCTTTATGCTAAAATTTCAAATCCAACAAAGAAATCTCACAAGCAGAAACAGAGGATTTTATTGTGCTCTAAATAAAAAGGTTATTTTTCTTTTCCCCACTTCCAAAATAGCTAGATCTGAGATCCTTTATTTTACCCCAACCTCTATTATAAGATGTGTTATATATACACTTCTCTTTTTACCTCCTAAATGATGGAAGACGTCGGATGTTTTCACATTGATTATCTGATAAAAAATTTATTCTTCTCTTGGCTTCTGGGAGATTACAGCATAGAACACTGAGGGGCTGGGAGTAGAAATGTTCTAATAGAGAAAGCTGAAAGAAATGTGAAGATTAAAAAAATGTGAAGATTAAATATATTTGTTCTATTTTGGCAGTAAATCTTTTGCCCTTTGTTACTCACTTTTAAGGTTTTGTTTTTCTTTTAAGCAGTAAAAGTATGGCACTAATATATCTAATAATGTCATAATAACACTGCAAACAATGCATAAATCATTCTGTATCTTTAATATTTTAAGATTCTGATATTGTGGACAAGATCAGAAAACTGTAATCTCTGAAGTATAAACCAGAAGAAACTAATATAAATGGACAGATTAGCTCTCTACAAAAGCAATGTACTTACAGTAACAGTAAATATTATGGGGATGGGACTGGGGTGTGGTCTCAGAGTCTAACAGAATGCCCAAATACTCACAAGAAAACACTCATCCAAAAACAGTGAACAAATCTGGTCTGCTAAATAAATAAAAACATTACAATGGTAGAAGCTTTGCCTACTGATAAAAAAGAAAAATGAAAAATGCGGTATGGCTAAAGAAAATATATCTTTTTAAACTGAATTTTATTTCATGAGAAAAAAATGCCACAGTATCTGGTAGTAAGTGTTATAGTAACTAGAATGCTGTGGTCTCTATAGTACAAGGGGGAATTATTTTCCAGATTCTACTGTAATTCCTAAGATATATCTCACAAGACTACCCAAACGTTAAAAACTCTAAGCAACCTTCTCATGACCAATTTGGTTTCGTTTTTATACTTTAATACCAGAGAAACAGTTCCCTAGATACGGGACACACACATTCTTGGACTGGAAAATAGAATTTCCCATTACAAATGAACAAATTAACAAGCTGGCTTATATACTTGTATTAAGGTATTCAAGCTTGATCCTTCCTGGGTAAACTGATAATGAATTTCTGAGCCTATAGAGCTGAGGACTAGATACCCAAGGCTAGAGGAAATCCTCTAAAATAGTTCATTCTGGAGGAAGTATAAGGTTGTAAGGCAAAGAGCCAGCCTAACTAAGAAACAAACACCAAACAGAAAGTAATCATTCGTGCCAAGTGCTAAATTATTTTACACATATTAGCAAAATCACATTTCTTATATTTTCCAGTGATATTGTGATAATATTTATTCCAGTGTTAACATCACTTTTTAAACATCAAAAAAGTAAAAACCAAACACGGAGAAGGAATGGGAGGAAGTCACATGAGTTACAATAGAGCTGTAAGTTAAGAACCCAGTATCATTCATTACTTTGTCCGAGTGTGTTCTCAACATCTAGGTCAACTAACAAGTTGGTTAACATATTCATCCAATGAGGGAAAACTTAAACATATAAAAAATGATTATATGCCCTACTGTACCTCCTACAGAAATCAGGACTTACACATATTTCCTACCGATAATTAAGAAAACTGGCCAAATGGGGTCTTAATGGCTCTACCACTTACTAGCTGTGTGACCACGGCCATGCTTCTTAACTGGTTTCTTCACATGCAAATCTGAGGGTATTAGTACCCATTAATGAAACAATGTAAATACTTAGTAATGTGCCCAGTATACAAAAGAGGTGCCCAGTAAATTATGAGGAACCTAAAAAATAATCTAATCTGATCCCCTATCTTATAGATGAGAAAACTGAGACCCAGACGGATTACATAATTTGGTTATAATGTCCTCTTCTTCACTTGCTTTCTCAATGTGGGCGCCTGGGTGGCTCAGTGGGTTAAGCTGCTGCCTTCGGCTCAGGTCATGATCTCAGGGTCCTGGGATCGAGTCCCACATCGGGCTCTCTGCTCAGCGGGGAGCCTGCTTCCTCCTCTCTCTCTCTCTGCCTGCCTCTCTGCCTACTTGTGATATCTCTCTGTCAAATAAATAAATAAATAATCTTTAAAAAGAAAAAAAGAGACTACAGTTTCTATTTCCTAAAACTCTTCTCCTGACTTTAGTGTTACTCTGTTTTCTATTGCTTTTCCTTATTTAGTCTCCTTTTCTATCGCTCTCTCATTAGTTTGCTGTCAGGTTCTAATCTTGGTCTTTTCCTCATTCCTCTGGGTAATGCCTCATCCTCATTACCTGACTTCACCCACCACCTTTTAATGATAAATCCTAAATATATCTTTTTTTTTTCTAGATCTTTCTTCTGAGTGCCAAATCTTTCTATCCAACATACCCGAAATTAACCATATACAAAAAGAAACACATCCTTTTCTAACTGGCTCTTCGCTTTATATTAACATGTATACTAAATAAATGGTACCAACCTCCAATCCATTTGCCAAGCTAGAACCTGTGTGTGTGTGTCACCTATGCTCCTCTCTGCCACAACCTATCATCCACTTAATCACCAGGTTCTGTCGATTCTAGCTCAACCTCTATCTGTTTCCTCCTCTCTCATTCCACTATCACTACCTTAGGTTAGCCCTTGTTTTATCTTGTCTAGAAAACTGTAATAGTCCTTAAACAGATCTCTCTCCCTGTACTGCTCAGCCTTTACCTAGAATGCACTTCCCATTTTAACCTGGTGAGCCCCTATTCTTTAGGCTATACTTCTGTTCTCCTATGGACTCTCTAAGCACGTTTCTTTCATAGCACTGATTATTGAGAATTGTAATTATGAGTTTCCTCTTCTGCCTCCTTCACTAAACAAACAAGCAATTTGTAGAACGAGATATCCTTGTCATCTCTTAAAAAAAAAAAAGAAAATTCCCTTTCTCCTTGCCCACAAATATTAAGAATCACTGGAGTGCACAGGGAAGGATGGGAAGGAGCATAGATCTTGGCTTACAGTAGGCTCGTAAATAAATACTTTTGAGTAAAGAAATGAATGAAATAAAATGTATGAGAGAGGCCAGTTAGAAATGTAGTATTTCTCAGTATCACTTAATTTCACACATTGGTAAGGTAAATGTTTTGTTGCTTTAAAATTCTCTTTTTAAAAAGTCAACTTGAGGGCGCCTGGGTGGCTCAGTAGGTTAAGCCGCTGCCTTCGGCTCAGGTCATGATCTCAGGGTCCTGGGATCGAGTCCCGCATCGGGCTCTCTGCTCAGCAGGGAGCCTGCTTCCCTCTCTTTCTCTCTCTGCCTGCCTCTCCGACTACTTGTGATTTCTCTCTGTCAAATAAATAAATAAATAAATCTTTAAAAAAAATAAATAAATAAAAAGTCAACTTGAGGTGCACCTGGGTGGCTCAGGTCATTATCTCAGGGTTCTGGGATCAAGCCCCAGTTGTTGGGATTCCCACTCAGTGGGGAGTCTACTTGTCTCCCTCTCCCTCTTCTCTTACCCCTGCTCTCAAAAGCACACACTCTCTCTCTCAGATAAATAGATCTTAAAAAAAAAAAAAAAACCTCAAGTTGAAAAAAATATACGTATTAGCCATAAGAGAGCACTGTAGTTTTATATGGAGGAAAAATATGTATGAAAAATAATTTATAAATGCTAAGGCACTACACAAATGTGAGGTATTACCATATTGTACTTCTATACTGAATATTACTATCATACTGGTTTTAGGAAACTTGACAAAACTGGCATGTATTTATAATGACTATACTTTGCTAAAGTATTTTAGGTAGTTGCCAAGAGAAGGAATTAACTTTTAAATAACTGGATAATGGAGTCCTTTTTTAGATTAGAACAGATGTTATGAAGAAGCTGAGTTCACAAATTTTCTTCTGGCAATTCAAGAAACCTCAGTCAAAATGTATTCCTAATACATAAGAATATAAATGAATAAACACAGATACATGTGCAAGGGACAGCAAATGATGGCCCCCATCTATTTTGTATGGCCCAAGAGCTACAAGTGTTTTTCATACCTTTAAATGGTTATTTAAAAAGAAGAAAAAGAATATCCAACAGAGTTGTAGCATATAGCAAAAACATTTAACATCTGAATCTTAACAGAAAGTTTGCTGATCCTTTATATATAGCATTTCTTAGGTAGAAAGTATGTAAGCTTTCATCAGAATCTAAAAAAAAAGTCCCTTTCTCCTTACCCCCAAGTATTAAGAATCACCGGAGTGCAGGAGGGGAAGTAAGGTGTCTTTCCATTTTTGACATCCTAATGAGTGTAATTCTCTACATTTTGCTGCAAGGTAACAAAGGAATGATAGAACCTAAAATAATATAACTGGAACTTACTTATTTTAGAATTTGCCATTTAAAATGCCTTATCACATTAAATAGTTTGAATATGCAAATTAGTTAGAATCAGCTTATGAACTTTCATACCCATTAGTATCTTCTCACCTGAAGTCCTTTTATAAAGTTTTGAATTGAGAAATCATGATACAAAAATATGTTGGTCAGAATCTGTAAAACTTTTTCACTTAGTTTAAAGGGAAACTGAGTTGTAAGAAGTAGCTGAAAGAGACAAAAGGGGAGTAAGATACACTTCTTATTAGTCTTTACTCTTCATCAGTATCTAGTATACATAATGAGGCAAGGAACGATACTATGACATATGACTATGAAAAAAGTAGCTAAGCGTCTTTTTTAGATCAAATTATCAACCAAAACTTTAAGTTAATTTACACAACAGTCACAACCAATAAAAGAAGCTATTCATACTATATCTCCAGAATCAAAAATATCCATCCATCATCTTCCATCCAATTGCTAATTTAAAAAAATACAATCTATTAACTATACAATCCCTTTTCTCCTACCAAAAGCCACTGAAGAAGCTATAGGTTTTGGCAATTCTTTTTTTTTTTTTTTAAGATTTTATTTATTTATTTGACAGACAGAGATCACAAGTAGGCAGAGAGGCAGGCAGAGAGACAGGGAGAAGTAGGCTCCCTGCTGAGCAAAGAGCCTGATGCGGGGCTCGATCCCAGGACCCTGAGATCATGACCTGAGCCAAAGGCAGAGGCTTATTAACCCACTGAGCCACCCGGGTGCCCTGATTTTGGCAATCTTATTTTAAGACTTCTTTTCATCTCCACTCATACACATTACCGAAGAGTAACACACTATGTACCATTGAATGAAAAACCCCAAAATAACCGATGTCTATTAAAAAAAAGTAGAATAGCTGAATTTGTATTATTCAGCTAATTTTCAATGGTTTATAGCAAAGAATTGACCTCTGAAAATGAAAAGTCATCCTAGGCTTTTAAAACAGAAACAGTTATAGAAGACCAAACGCATTTGGCCACAACTAATTTCATTTTTTAAAAAAATTATTTATTTGAGAGAGAGAAAGAGAAAGTTACAGCATGGGGAGGAGAGGCAGAGAGAGAGATTTCCAAGTAGATGCCACGCGGAGCACAGAGTCTGACGCGGGGCTTGATCCCATGACCCTGAAATCACCACCTGAACCGAAACCAAGAGTTGGATGCTTAACCAACTGTACCACCCAGGCACCCCAACCAAGCAATTTTAAATACTGTAGCTGGAAAAAATTTCCCCAAAGTATCAGTACATTAATGGATACCACCTTCATGGGAAAAAAGATGAAGAAGCAGTTAGTAAATAAATGAAAGGTTGTCAGGTTCCTGGGTGGCTCAGTTGGTTAAAGGTCTGCTTTGGCTCAGGTCATGATCTCTGGGCCCTCAGACAGAGTCCTGCATCAGGCTCCTTGCTTAGCAGGGAGTCTGCTTCTCCCCCTGCCTCTGCCCCTTAGCACCTGCTTGTGAGCTTTCTTGCTCTCTTTCTCTCTCTCAAATAAATTTATTAAAAACAAAAACAAAAATAAAAACAAAAATAACCTAAAAAAAATGAAGGGTTGTCATTACCTTCACAAGCAGCACAAGACACACCTTAAAAGAGCTGAGCCTAGCAAACAACTTGTGGAAGGTCATTACTAATTCAGGTAGAAACTCAGAACTAATACTAACTTAGGTAGAAAAATAGAGCTAAAGTCTAAGAAGTGTTAGTATTTACTTTCTGTCAAGAGTAGCAATGACAGGAAAGAGTCCATTAAAAATTACAAATTATTTTACACAAAATAGAAGAGTCAAAACATTGTTACTGTCCTTGGGAAGTCATTAAATTCTATTAAAAATTATTAAAAATGTAGAATTTCCCATTGAGTAATGACTGATTCACAGTAGGTAGATATAGTTAAGATACAATCATTCTTTTTATAAAGCTTATATTTTGGGGTGTCAGCTCAGGTCACAATCTCAGAGTCCTGGGTTCAAGCCCTGCATCAGGCTCTCTGCTCAGTGGAGAGTTTGCTTCTCCCACTCCCACTCCCTCTGTACTCTCTCTCTAGCTTTCTCTCAAATAAATAAATAAACACATGTAAAAAAAAAAACCAAACCAGGGGCGCCTGGGTGGCTCAGTGGGTTAAGCCTCTGCCTTTGGCTCAGGTCATGATCTCAGGGTCCTGGGATTGAGCCCCACGTCGGGTTCTCTGCTCAGCAGGGAGCCTGCTTCCCCAATTCTCTCTCTGCCTGCCTCTCTGCCTACTTGTAGTCTCTCTCTGTCAAATAAATAAAGAAAATATTTTTAATAAATAAATAAATAAATAAAAACAAAACCCAAACCAACTTTATATTTCATCTGAAGAGGCAATACTGTACCCTATTAAAATCATTACATACAGAAAAAATGAAGAAATATCATATTCAGTATCATATTCAGTTCAGTATCATATTCTGAGAGATGAAGAAATTTATCACTAACATTTATATTTATAATCTATTCTTGGCAGTCTTTTCATCCTATTTCACTGATACTGTTTTTCCTTTTTACCTTATCAAGTACCGTAGTCAGATGCTCCTTGCAGGACAAAGACTGGAATAGTTCTATGCACAAAAGAGATGAAACTGCATGAGGAAGCAACCGATGGATGATAATAGGAGATGTGGCAATTCCAAAAATGAGTATTAGTGGAAATTCATGTAGATGTTGACTAGTTTTAAAAGGAAAATACAGAAGTGGGATTTCATTAGGAAGTATATTTCAATACATCAAATTTCAACATAGACCTTTATTTGAATGCATACAGTGTAAGACAGTGCTGAGGAGTTATCACTCCAAATACTCAAATTTTCTAGGTCACACAGTTCCCTCTAATTATTAAAGTAATATAGTTCTTTCCCACACATTCTAATACTGAAACTGATCTATTAACAGATCCTCTCATTTTCTACATAAGTATTACAGAGGTCCAGATGGATCACATGCCTCCCTCTAAGGTTATACAATCTCAAATGTTAGAAGAGTTAGGTATCACTCAAATTAACCTCTCAAAGTTTGAGCCCTACCTACAGTCCTCCTAACAGACAACCAGCCTATGCTTTTGAGAGCTCAGTGACATGTAATATATAAACTTTCAAGGTAACTTATTCTATTTATCCACATTTCTATCAGACACCAAGTCATCCAACCATAAATAACAGCTAAGAATTAGGAAACGTTCCTTACACATATGTAAGACGTATTTTTAAAGGATACCATTTAAAAATGTTACAGCCTGTCCTTGAATTCTTAACTCAAACTTATTGGACATGATTTATTTTGAGCATTACCAGTATGAACGCAAATGACTTCCACAGAGTAAAACAGAACCATCTTTGAGAGCTATTGTGGGACTGAGCCCTTTGTATCATGGCTGATGACTTTGCCTGTTCTTTCCTATTGGCTACTGTTTTTCAGTATTGTAGCAATCCCCAGTTCTACCTTCACAAAAGTACAGTGCCTGGATTCTGTTACTGTTGTACATTCTTCCTCACCTCTTCACATTTTTGCCACAACTTTGTGGCAAAAGTAGCCACAAATTTAAGCTCCAAAAAAGAGCAGCTCTTCTGTCACTTTCTTATTCTGCATTTTTTTAGAAGACTTTTTTTATTTATTGACAGAGAGATCATGAGCAGGCAGAGAGGCAGGAAGAGAGCGAGGAGGAAGCAGGCTCCCCGCCAAGCAGAGAGCCCTATGCGTGGCTCGATCCCAGGACCTTGGGATCATGACCGGAGCTGAAGGCAGAGGCCCAACCCACTGAGCCACCCAGGTGCCCCTCTTGTTCTGCATTTTTAAAGCATGTAAAGCAGTTTAGTTTTAGCATTAAGAGAAGTCTTAGGATTTAGAAATCTTAGTTTCAATAGGGAAAAAAAGATACCATTAAAAAAGATACCATTAAAAATTACAAGTATATTAGTAAATTGTAATACCATATAGCTTTAGGCAAATGTAGCTATAACTATCAAGTAAGTTTATACATAGAAAAAGAATAAATTACATCCTTAAAAATGTACCATGGGAATGGTGCCTTGGTTAACTTTAGTCTTTTGATCTCCTTCTGGGGTAAAAAAGCAAATGAAAATCTGATAGGAGGTCTTTGAACATTGAATTACAAGGAATTTGTAATCAGTCTGGTTTCTATCCAATTGGTAGTAAGATTAAAATGCCGTTCATATTCTCTGGAAGAGGTGCTCTTCAAGTTAAAAGTTATATGTTTCCTTAATAAAAAGAATTTTATGTAAAAGCCAGGTGTTATATGATCTACCTGCTAATAATTATGAAGTCTTGGAGTACTTTTGTGGTGAAGCTTTCCATATCCTTTAAGATAAGCACAACAGGAGGAGACTGCCATTGGCTAGAAGAAGTCCTCTTTTTCCTTGGCATTTTTGGATCTGTCTTCTTTTAAGCCATTGTGAAAAGAAGGAGTTAACAGTAAGCCTTATCACCCAAACGATGCTATAATGCCACACGTTGATATATCTCCCTTTATATTTTACAGTAAAGCTGTTCCTTTTATTTCTCCCACATAATAAAGAGAAACTCATTTCAACAGTTACTAGCAGAATCTTTCTGTGTGTGACATGGGAATAATAACCAAGAAGAAAAAGTTTCAGTAAAATCTATAACTCATATGAAATATTTATTTCTGCTATCTGAAAAAATGATAGAAAAAAGCATTGGGAGAAGACTTTCCATAGATTATTTTTTCTGTTAATAGAATATTTTATTTTGCTTTGTTTTAAGGTGAGAACAAGTATTTTAAAATAAAAAGCACAATAAACTACTCGCTGCTCTGCTACTGATGATCTTTAATATCATCTGGTCCAATCCTGATCTTTTAAAGACATCTGACATAAACTGAATGTACATTTGATATCTACAAAATTTAAAATTGTGGATCAAATTAAGATATTATGATAAGCATTAGACCCAATTTCATCCCTATATGAAGCAAAATGAAAACTTCACTTATGACTGACTTCAGCAAACACCTTTATCAGAAGTCATCATAGTATCTTTTCCCATACTCTGGCTACAAAGCATCGTGAACTGAAGCTGTGCTTTTATGGTGCAGTTCTCTGTGAATCACCTAGGTGATCCATTTTCACCAGGGACTGTCATGGTAGAATGAACTTCTTTTTAGCTATCTGTTTGCTGGATATACTTCACTTATAAGACCATTTATTCCTAAGAATTCTAAATGTGGAACGAATTAGGTTTTTAAAAAAAATAACTATTTCTCATTGGACTAAGTTGACAGTGGGCACTGGCAGTATGGTTCTACTGCACAAAAGCAAATACTGAGGGACCTAAGAGACAATACATTAGAGTTACAGCCATTGTCACAGAGACAGAATCTAGAGCAGAACCAATTCCTGACATTGTTTTTGTCACTAGATGACATTCACCCGCAAATAAAATGGCTTTGTAAGAACTGAAACACTTACCAGGAATTAGATTGCATACTGATAAAAGAATTCTTTTAATTTCTAACAGCCTTATGAAAAATAAGTAGCTACTATTAATAGCGGGAAAGCATAAGCATATTCTTATTAGAACAAAACAGTGCTATGTTTAATATAATTCTAAGCCTTTTCAATCATACGTCAATTTCCAGAGAGAAAATTGTCAGTTTACACTTACCTGTGTGACATTCATATACCAGCTAGAAAGAGAATCCATTGAACAATGTGTCTTTTTCTGGGCAACCTGAATATTTCCCTCTTTGGAGTCCTCATCTACACAGCAGCCCATCAACTGTGAAGCCAGCTTTTGCAAAAAATGTTTTATATCTGCAGAATAGATTAAAAAAAAAAGTAAGAAAGATTATCTCTCTTTAAAAAAATATGAAATAGCTGAAAGTTCTTGATCAGTATATATATTTGGGTAGGGTGTATTTTTCTATACTTAACATTAACATAACACTTAACATATTAACTATTAATGTTCATTTTAATCTTCTCTTTAATATTTAAATTTCGCTAATTCAGACTAACACTAAGCCGAAGTTTATGTTTATTGTCCACAATAAAAGTGTTACCTAAGCAAATGTGTAAACATGAAAATTATGAGAAACAATCTATATTTAAATCACACTAGACAGTGAAAGGTTTTTTTTTTTACATTTTTAAATTTTTAAAATTTTTATTTATTTATTTTAAGATTTTATTTATTTATTTGACAGATCACAAGTAGGCAGAGAGAGAGGGGAAGCAGGCTCCCTGTTGAGCAGAGAGCCTTGATGTAGGGTTTGATCCCAGGACTCGGATCATGACCTGAGCCGAAGGCAGAGGCTTAACCCACTGAGCCACCCAGGCACCCCGACAGTGAAAGGTTTTTAAGGCCCCTAAAAAAAAAAAAAATCAGACATGTTATTTACTTTAAATTATTTTACTGATTATAAACCTTCCTTAGAGTCATTTTAAAAGATGTCCTAAGGGTTTTTATTTAATCAGTTCTAGTCAGTTTATGAATATGAAAGTAATATAAGCACATAAAGACCTTATGTCAGTTGAAATCTAAGCTCATTTTATTCTCTTAGTGTCCACATCCTTTAGATTCAATGGCTTCATATACCTAAGATTGGCTCTGGTGATGGACTATTTTTTACCATGCTGGTCTTTCAGAGTAGAACAGCACAATGATTTGAGGCTGTGAATATGAACCTCTACAGTCTATTCTCTGTTGGACTAAATAAGAGCTGCCAAATCCCCAATCCTTAATTCTCAGCTCCCTGTCCCAAACTTTCCAACTTACTCAACTTTTACTAGGTTAAAGAACACACCTCATAAAATGCCTAGACTACTGCTGACTGTGAAGTTAATCTGGCAGGATGGAGCTAGAATAAATGAAGTAAGAGGTAGCAAAGAATCCTGCAACAGTCATGATTACTGCCATAGGCAATAAACCTCACCCTGCCAAAAATGTAGTGCCATGCTCTTCCCACAAAAAAAAAAATGAGAGAGAGATACAGAAGATCAGAAGAGAGTTTAACAGCTCACCAAGATTATTTATTCTGTACCTGGACAATCTTTAGCTTGCAATGTGACTACATACGGAGTGACATTATTCTGAAGGGCTTCTGTTAGACTTCTGAATGTTAAATCATGATCTGTTACATTCACACCTATGGAATAATAGATCATTATTACACCATCATTTGTATTATTAACAATTTAACAACAAACAAGGCTAACACATCCAGTGAATTACTAAAAGTACTTTTAAATACAATTAAGTTACAGAAACTAAAAAAATATATACTGCATAAATGAAGAGACCTCCACTGACAATAGATACCTGGAGGCATTTATTTGTCAGAAAGGGTATATTGCACAACTTCTCTTTAAAAAAAAAGTTACTGAGGATATGGAGTTAACCCCTGAATACATCTCAGGATGTTATTCTGTCAAATTCATAAAGAACTCTTAAAAAAATGATTCAAAACTAAGTGATATGTATTCCAGGATTACTGTGACCCTACCTTAACAAGCAAAGAAAATCTAATCAGTAACACTATTAATGATTGTTGTAGTAAATACAATAGGTTAAGTATATAGTAAGCTAATTTCTAAGGGAAGAGCCTAAAAACGAATAAAACTTTAGGTCCTTTAGGTATTTACTAAGCCGCTCATGTTCTCATTTCCACAAATCAAGAGTTTAGTGTTGAGCATGTAGTTATCTGAGTTAAGTGTAATTTCCCCGCTACACTGGAAAAAAATTCTGACTGATACTTTCCTTGACATCACAATCTGTGATTTCTAGAAAGTGCTTTGGCACTTAGGTGCCAACAGCAAACATCTTGAAACTGGTTGATAATTGGTACTATAAAACTTCAACTGGCTGGAAGAAAAACACAAAAGGTTCAGAATCCAGGCCACCAAGAAACAAAAAATTTTTCCTAGGAGAGGCAATAAATGAAAATGCTGGCAGGTTATTTTTAAATGGACATATACCTTTTTGAAAATAGAAAATGTACAACTGTGCTTAAGCATTCTTTGACCAAATATTTTTTTTACAATATCAAAATGATATTCTTAGCAAGCATTAAGGCCTATGATTGCGATACTGCAATTCTGAAGGAATTTGGGAGGTTAGCAAATCCAGGTTTAGCTCATCTTTCATTCACTGACTTTACAAGCTATTTAACATTTTGTTGCTTAAAACAATGGACTCGAAACAAAAAATCAACAATGTTGTTAATTGGGAAAATGTTCTCAGACAACTGACTTTGAAATACATTTCCACTAGCTTCTCTTTCCCTTTTGGCAGTAGGCAGAGAAGGGACTTAAACAGGGCTCTCAACAATCTATCAAGCCATTGCTCTTGACGATGTTTTCCCCACTCCACCTCCAATTATTATAACCTGGCATGAAGAAACAAAGCAACAAACAGTACAATCCGGTCATCACTGCACATCAGTTTCTCATCCATCAATAGAAAGGTTTTGAAATTAAGTGAGGCTGCACTGAAAAGCTGTTCAAATTATAAAAATTATATAAAATTATTATAAAAATCATTCCCTGTGTGTTGTTACTCATACTCGTCCTGGGATCAGCAGTACAGGCATCAGCATGAGGGTGATTGTAAATGTAAAGTTTCAGGCCCCACCTCAGACCTACTGACAAAAACATTTGCTAAAGGTTTTACTAAAACATTTACTAAAACATTTTTACTAAAATGTTTTTACTAAAAACCTAAGTTTTTACTAAAATGCATTTACTAAAATCCCTTGGAGGCTTTTGTAGGTACACTGAATTTTGACTAAGTAGTGCACTGAAAATCAGGAATGAGATCTAGGTAATGAACAGTATTTTATTTATTTATTTGACAGACAGAGATCACAAATAGGCAGAGAGGCAGGCAGAGAGAGAGAGAGAGAGAGAGTGTAAGCAGGCTCCCTGCTGAGCACAGAGCCCAATGCGGGGCTTGATCTCAGGACTCTGAGATCATGACCCGAGCTGAAGGCAGAGGCTTAACCCACTGAGCCACCTAGGCGCCCCGGTAATGAACAGTATTAAAGGTAGTATTAAACAATAAAATAAGTCCTTATCTCAGTGCCCGATATTTCAACACACCTTGCATAAATAACAAATTTTAAGGGCAATGAAGAGTATATTTGAAATCCAAATAAATCCAACTTTCTTTCTAAAAGAAATAAGGAAATTTGCTAGTATCCCAAAGAAATTTTTTTCCAATATCCCTCAACCAGATGTTTGGTTAAAATGGGACATTAATGATGGATATTTAAGTGCCTAAGAAATTCACAATCTGCAGTTTGAAAGCAGTTTATATATAATTCATCTAAACCCTATTCTAAACAATGTTAATACAGTACTATAAAACAATCTAATATTAATAAACTAAGCAGAGGGAAATAAAATTAAGGTCATAGATAATTCCACTGAAGAGACAACTAAAAAAAAATCTATTTACCCACCAGTGTTTATTACGGAATTCAAATGTCATATATTCTCATAAAATAACTAAAAAGAGTAACACAAATATACTTCCTCTTCATTTTTCTGACAAAAAAGTTGAGCAGGGTACTAGCTAATCCTGGATCAATTTCTCTTTATTTACTGATGTATGGTCAACATAAAGAACTTTTATTGGTTTTGAAAGTATATAAAACTAACTATAATTAGCTTAATTCTATAAGAGACAAAACAGGTTTATCAAACCAGGTTATTCTCCATTATTCTCAACAACAAAACCACTAATTATAAAAACAAACATACACCCATACATACCTAGAATAAGAGCAGCAGTTGGAATTTCTCTGAGTTTTATCTGACAGCCCCAGTCTCTTGAATTCTTCTGAAATCCAGAACACGACTTTTGCAGAAATTCAATTAGACTACTGAAGAGGTTTTTATTTAATTCCTCTTGTAGTTGCTAAGAAGAAAACACAAAACTTTATGAATTATTATTAGTAGTAATCTGATGCATCTTCCTAACTTTGGCAAAGAAAACTGTCATGAATTCCAAGGATGACATGTAAAATGATTATTAGATGGAAGAAATTAAAAAAAAATTTTTTTTCCTTAAATCTCCAGTCATTAGTACTTTGGACTCCCTCACTAAGAAAAATCTCATTCAGTCATTCAACAAACATCTACTAACCACCTTACAAATGAAAGGTAGTCTTTATCCTAAAAAAGTGGGGGAAAAAAAACTGAGCAAGAACATTTACAATTAAAATACATTGGGCAGGGGCGCCTGGGTGGCTCAGTGGGTTAAAGCCTCTGCCTTCGGCTCAGGTCATGATCCCAGGGTCCTGGGATCGAGCCCCACGGATCGAGCCCCACATCAGGCTCTCTGCTCAGCAGGGAGCCTGCTTCCCTTCCTCTCTCTGCCTGCCTCTCTGCCTACTTGTGATCTCTGTCTGTCAAATAAATACATAAAATCTTTAAAAAAAAAAAAATACATTGGGCATTGGGTAGAGTGCTATGATAAAGAACAGCACCGCTCAACTTAAGCTGAGGAGGTGACATATCTGAGTCAAAACATTAGAGCAGGGGATGGAGGAGGTGATCATATGGAGAGGAAAGTTAGAAGGAATGGGGTGTAGAAGAAGCAAGGAAGGAAGCACCAAGTACCTGGGGAACCACAGTCAGAGCTAAGTATCAAGAACGTGAGAAGTGGTAGGGAATGAGCCTGGACAAATAAGCAAGGGGCTGGGCCTATAAAGTTATACTTGATGTTTAAAAGTTAGGATTTTAGCCTGTGGGGAGAACCACTGAGGGAATGTGAAGTAGAGACATGATTCCATCAGGGTTAAGATGGGTGAATCAGGCAGCACTGTGAAGGGGATGGGGAAGCTGTACTGGCAGTGAGGTGTACTGTACTGCAGCCGGCCACAGGAAGGACTTTTCATCCCAAGTCATTGGCCATGAGTTGGCCAATGGTGCCACAGGAGCTTAGTGACAGACCTGCGGGGTTTGACATCAATGGCAGAGACAACAGTTAGAAGGATCATCAGGATCCAGGTTAAGAAATGAAGGCCTAAACTAGAAAGCACAAACTCAAATACTTTCAAGGGTCATCTGGAATACATAAATGAGCAAAGCCCTAGGTGGAAAGCAATAAAGAGTAGTGGGAAGCAGTAATAAACAAAGTCCATAACCCTTCCACAGGCATTAAAAAAACAAAAAAAAAACCACAACACTGTATTGGTCAAACAAAACAAGTTCACTCAAGATGTTGGCCCTAGAGCTACGAATCTGCCATAGCAGAGAAATTATTTCAGAGCTGGAATATAAAGAACATAGAAACTGGACATGAGGATGAGGGAATGAAGTAGTTTAAAAATAGCTTTACTTCTTACTCACATAACTGAATGGATAATTTATTTTTTCCTTAAGATTTTATTTGTTTATTTATCAGAGAAAGAGAGAAAGCACAAGCAGGAGGACTAGCAGGCAGAGGGAAAAGCAGGCTCCCTGCTGAGCAAGGAGCCCAATGTGGGACTCAATCCCAGGACCCTGGGATCATGATCTGAGTCAAAGGCAGACAATTAACTGACTGAGCCACCCAGGCATCCCTAAACAGATATTTTAAAGAGTGCCACCACTTAAAAGCAGTGAGGACTGGAAGCTATTAAAAATATATGTTCCAGGGATGCCTGGAATGGCTCAGTCAGTTAAGCATCTGCCTTCTGCTCAGGTCATGATCCCAGCGTCCTGGGATCGAATTCTTGCTCCGCAGGGAGCCTGTTTCTCCCTCTGACTCTGCCTGCCACTCTGCCTCCCTGTACTCTATCTTGCTGACAAATAAATAAAATCTTTAAAAAAAAAAAAAATTTATATATATATATATATGTTCCAGTACCTGAAGCTATGCTTAATATCTGGAACATGAGTGATTTTTTAGAACATACATATTAAACTAAACTAGTATTACCTATGTTTCATCAATAGTCTTGAAAACAGATGGAAAGGAAGATGAAAAGGAGCAAATCTGAGAGTTACATTATTAGAGAAATATGAAGTCATTAAGAAAAGTATTCACCTCAGTTTCAGATTTCATTTGTTGCCATATCAACTGATAAGTTTCAAATCGAAGCTTACCGTCCTCAGACTCATTTTTCCCTTTATTAAAATAGTCCCCTAAAAACACAGAAAGAAATAGGTCAGTTTCTTTTTTATATAATAAAAGTTAGAAAATCTCTGTGAAAAGTCACACAGTAAGGGAGGGGACTAAAATATGTACCAAAAATACATATATTTGGAGACAGGTAATATTCAGTATCCTTTATATTTAATTTTATTTATGTCTTGTATTTTTATTATAATAATTGTATCTATAAGATTAAAATATCTTTAATTTTTAGGTTACATTTCTATCATGTACTTCTCTATCATGTACTTAAATTGCTAACAGTACTTAATGGATTTGGTTTGAGACAGAAACATTTAATATTAACATATTTTCATTATTTGAAAGCCTTGTATACTTCACTTCATATATTTGCTCTGAACTCTCCTTTATGAAATGATTCTTACCACGATTCTTGTTATTTTATTCAATTGACACAAATTAGCCCAGCCTTCTATTTAGTCTGTCTATATTATTTTATATGCTTTTTAATGTTTTCCTCCAAATGGTTAGCCATTTATCAAAACACAATTTATCAAAATACCAGTGGTTTTCAAATTTCTCAAACCATGATCCACATTAAGGAATACATTTCATATCATAATTCAATACATAGATGTTTAACAGAAACAAAAACAAAAGTTCCACAAAATAATACTTATCATGAGATGGCAAATGTTTTCTTTTCTATTCTTTTTTTAAAAACTATTATGATTAGGTCGATTTCATGACGCACACTTGGGCTTTAACCTTCAGTAGGAAAACATTTACTTAAATAATCCATCATGTCTCCCACTGATTTGAGGTGCTCTTTTATCTCAGTACTTAAAAATGCACTTGCAACTATTTTCTAACTTCTTTTTTTCTACTGAATCCAAGTCTAGTCCCACAGCTGTTCTGAACTATCTGAAATCATTAAATGATTGAAACTTGTAGTACATTCACTTACGGAGTAATTCTAGGTCTCCCTCTTACCACCACACACAATCATTCTTCTTCCAATTATTTTAAGCCATTCTTTCAAATAAATTTTGCCATTGCTAAAAAATAATTAAAATAGTATTTTGACTGGATAAAATAAAATGTGTAGGTTGATTTGGGAAGAAATAATATTTGTAATCTGTTAGAAAATCTACATCCAAAGCACTACAGGTTTCTTCTTTTAATCAAATATTTCACACTCCTTGTAGTTTTCTACATTTCTCTCATATTTCTTATTGTTTACTGCTAGGTATTTCATTGTAACAACTACAACTTTTAAAGAATTCAGTGAAAATACATATTTTGTTCCTGATTTCACTGAGAAGCCACTATCATTCTACCATCAAGTTTTAAAGTTGGCTGGTAATTTGGAATACAGATTCCCTTTTATGTTAAGGAACTTTGCTTCTGTTCATTGTTGACTCAGAATTTTAGGCAAATAGCTTTTTGGGTTTTTTTTAGATTTTTTAAAAATTTATTTATTTGACAGACAGAGATCACAAGTAGGCAGAGAGGCATGCAGAGAGAGGAGGGGAAGCAGGCTCCCCGCTGAGCAGAGCCCAATGTGGGGCTCGATCCCAGGACCCTGGGATCATGACCCGAGCCGAAGGCCGTGGCTTTAACCTACTGAGCCACCCAGACGCCTCTAGGGAAATAGTTTTTAAATTTATCAAAAACCTCAGAATATACGGAAGTCATTGTATGGTAAAATGATAAGAGAGGCGCCTGGGTGGCTCAGTGGGTTAAAGCCTTTGCCTTCAGCTCAGGTCGTGATCTCAGGGTCCTAGGATCGAGCCTCGCATCGGACTCTCTGCTAGGTGGGGAGTCTGCTTCCATCTCACTCTCTGCCTACTTGTAATCTCTGTCTGCCAAATAAATAAATAAACTTTACAAAAAAGGGAAATATACCATTATTAAGAAACAAAGCAGAATAAGGTAACCTTAAATAGAACAAAAAAAGCCATTTTACTTTGATAATGAGTAAAATCATATAAAATGTTAAAATAGCAAATCAAGACATTCATTTTTTACTTGCTATAATGTGGCACCAAAATACTAACCAAAAAACTGTCAGAAACTGGGAAGTAACAGCAGCAGGACAATTCAACTTGTTACTATGACTTCTCTCAGCCATTTATAGATCAGGAAGGTAAAAAAACCAATCAGCATTGAGAAGATCTACAGAATATAAGCTCTCAGTTGACAGGTTCCTTCCCTCTTCTACACACAGTGCTTGACTTCAACGCAAACATCTCCTACAGGGCCAGGGCCACCATCGTCTCAGTCTCTCCAGACCTCTCTCTCTGTCCAGGTCCTGCCCAGTTGTTTTCATGGATGTACAGTCATCCATAGAACACAGACAAGAGGCAGAGTTACCAGTCTTCTCTTAGGTATATATCCAAGTGTCTTCAAGTCAGGAGACAGATGGTGGGCAAAATGCAGGGCATCTTCCTACTTCTTCAGGCAATCTATTTCAAGAATTGAAGCCAGTGAAGGCAAGTGCTAAAATCTGGATATGTTTTCCTTATTCCTACACCATCTGTTTTATAATCAGGGTCAGTTCCTCTAAGATTCTCGTATTGAAACAGTATCTATTGGTCTTAGGTCAGCCCAATTAAAACAAAACAAAACTAATGTACTTAAAAGCAAAGTTCAAATTATATAATTAAATACATAAGGTTTACTAATACTAAAACTCTGAACAAATCTTAATAAATTATAGCTGAAATTCAACAGAAAAAGTTCTAAGGAAACACTCACCTCATCTTATGAGACGTAGTGCCAAGTAATGGTTAGACCAGAGGTTCTGGAATCAGACAACTGGGTTCAAACCCCAGCTTGGCCACTTACTAGCACTATCTGTGAGAAAGTTCTAAGTATCCTCGTATTTTAATGGAGATACTTATAATAGATTCCTCACAGTGTGCTGAGAGGATTAAACAAAGTAACACATACACAAGGCTGAGAACAACCTCGCACAAAATAAAAACTCAATAAATGCTAGCAATTTCATTAGTTGTAATGATATCGCTGGTAATACTAGATGTCATTTCATGCTCTGTATCCTTCATAGATAATGGGAAATGAAACTTGAATTTTCTCTGAAAATGAACTACTTCGAGTTTAGCAGTCTTTAACATAAAAGAATTATGTTCACAAGTCCATCACTTAAAAATACTTTAAATTGTAACTATTCTTTGTTCACTATTTCTAAGTCTATCACTGTCACTTTTTATCGGGGAGGAAGCAAGGAATACAGAAAGTTTCATGTTTCTTTGAGACTAAGGCTAAGAAAGTATAGAACTTAAGATAATGGTTTATTCTGTTAATGAGAAAATGGATTATTATAAATCATATTCCCTACCCTCTGGTCCCCTCAATATGAACCATCATTTTATAATCTGCTCCTTAAGCACAGGTTTCTTATCTAGCTGGTCCCAAACTGAAGGAGTAACACCCTAAGATCTGCGTCATGCGAGGATTTGGAAAAGTCCTATTCCATAACTACACGTTCTTTATTTCCTTAGTCATATACAGTAGAGTTCAGTTTTTCTTTTTTAATTCAAAGCTAGTGCATGCATATGCTTAATTCCACATCATAATTTTTCCATCAGAATTAATTTTTACAGTACTGAATATTAAGTGTAAAGAAAAAACCTGTGAGGAGCTTTTAGGTTTCCTTTTCTAATTTAAATTCGATTAATTAACATATAGTGTATTATTAGTTTCAGAGTAGAGTTCAGTGATTCATCAGCTGCACAGAATACCCAGTGCTCATTACCCAGTTATGCCCATCACCCAGTTACCCCATCCCTTCACCCCCCTCCCATCCTTAATGCCCATCACCCAGTTACCCCATCCCTTTACCCCCCTCCCATCCTTAATGCCCATCACCCAGCTACCCCATCCCTCCACCCCCCTTCCTTTCAGCAACCCTCAGTTTGCTTCCTATGCTTAAGAGTCTCTTATGGCTTGTCTCCCTCTCTTATTTCATCGTCTTGTTTTTCCCAGGTTTGTTTCTTCTACTAACCAGAATCATGCTGTATGTACTGTTCTTTGATGTGCTTGTTGGAGACTCAGCCTAGCATACTCCTTTTAATCCATTATGTATTCCACAGAATTAGTGTCTCTGTTCGGGTTGCTTCTTTCTGCTGTTATAATTTTGTCCACTTTTGTGCACAAACTTGAGCACAGGGGCTGGAATTTGGGGGAAGAGTGCCAGTTTGAGCCCTTGATAATCTGAAGTGAAGGCGTGGTAACTTGGCATTGAGCAGGTGGCAGGCCGAGGCTGCTGACTCAGGCAGGAGGTCAGCGGGACTGTGAATTTGGGTTCCACAGGCCAATGGCATCATGTGTGACAAGGACATTGCTTGTTTCCTTTTAACTTTTGTTTTTCTGGGAAATTTTATCCCTCCTTCTATTCTAAATGAAAGCCTTGCTAGATGGAGTACTGTTGGCTGTAGATTTTTTCCTTTTAGCACTTGGAATTTATCATGCCACTCCCGTCTGGCCTGCATACTTTCTGGTGAAAAACCCAGCTATTATTTCTTCAGACAAATCTTCTGTCCTTTTTCTCTCTCTTCTCCTTGTGAGATCCCTATCATGTGACTGATGCTTGACAGTGTCGCTGAGTTTCCTGGATCTATTCTCATTCTGCATATTTTTTTTTTTCCCTGTGAGCAGCTTTTAAAAAATTACCAACATTTAGGTACCGCTTCCAGAGATTCTGATTCAAGTGGTCTGAGATGGGGTCTGGGCATTAGTATCTTTAAAAAGTTCCCCAAGTTGAGGGGCACCTGGGTGGCTCAGTGGGTTAAAGCCTCTGTCTTCAGCTCAGGTCATGATCTCAGGGTCCTGGGATCAAGCCCCGCATCGGGCCCTCCGCTCAGCAGGGAGCCTGCTTCCCTTCCTCTCTCTCTGCCTACTTGTGATCTGTCGGTCAAATAAATAAATAAAATCTTTAAAAAAAAAAAAAAGTTCCCCAAGTTGAAATCTAAATATGGTCAATAGATTATATCAATGTTAAGTTTCCTGGCTATGATACTGTCATCAGTTACCCAAAATATTACCACTGAAGATTACTGGGTAAAGTGTACAAGGAACTCTCCACACTTTCTTACAACTATATATGAAAATCCAATTATATCCAAAAAACCCCAAACACAATTTTTTCTTATAAGTTCCCCAAGTGATTCTAATCTGCACCTATAATTGAAAACCAGTACTATACACATTTTCTGGCAGTAATGTCATGATTTGTTTGAAAAAGTCAATTCTTTCTAACATGACCACCAAACAGATTACCTGGAAATGAATGAAGAAAGTGAAAAAAACAGTATTTTATGTTTAATTTCATTGAGAAATAATTTACAAATGATAAAATATGACTGTTTTAACAGTTTAATGTGTCCTAACTTGCATAACTGCTCCCTTGATCTAGAAAACATTTCCATAAGTCAAAAAAAGTTTCTCTTGTCCTTTTGTAGTCAACTTCCCCTACCAACACCCCAGGAAATCACTGACATTTTTAAGACAGTCTCTCTCTGTTTTTTAAATTTCCTTCTGAGTTAACCTTATTATTTTATTTTATTGATATATGCTTTTAAGTAAGCTCTATGCCGAATGTGGAACGTGGGGCTTGAACTTACAACCTGGAGATCAAGGGTCACACACTTTGCCATCTGACCATCCAGGCACCCCTAAGACAGTCAAACTTTTTTGAAAAACAGAGATGTATCCTTTGAAGAAAATTTATTTTCTAATTTGCCTTTTGAAAGTATATTTGGATTCCCTTTTAGACTGAAAGTAAGGATAAGGATGTACCTTATCCCTTTCACTACACCTTGGAACACAACTGTCACATCAAGAAGGTAAGTAAGTCAAATTTAGACAAGAGAATTACTAATTTAACTAGGGTTAGGTAAATTTAAGACTTAGGGGAGGAAAATTAGCCAATTCAATATTAAGACATCTTACCTACTGGCACAGAGATCTTTCTCTTCTTGAAGTTTGGCTTAAACACAAAGCAGCCCTTAAAAAAATAAAAGAAAGAAAGAAAAAAGCATAAAGTCAAAGTATCCTAGGAACAGATAAATCCCATTAACCAAATAGTTTATGGATAGAATATCTTTTAAAAAGACATTTCTTTAAAGTGCTGAGAAATTCTCTTCTATCTGAATTACAGGAGGAAAATTCTTTTTTTAAAAAGATTTATTTATTTATTTTTTATGGAGAGCGTATGAGTGCAGGAGCAGTGCAGAGGAGCAGAGGGAGAGCCAGAGAGAATCCCAAGCAACTCTCTGCTGAGTGGAGACTGGAAAGAGGGGCTCAATCCCAGGACCCTGAGATTATGACCTGAGCTGAGATCAAGAATTAGAGGCTTAACCCACTGAGTCACCCAGTTGCCCCTAGCAAGAAAATTCTAAATATAAGGGACTATCCATTTCTTTCTCCTCCTTCCCATGGGAGGTTCATCTTTGATTTTACTCTTAGGGACCTAATCTAAGAGAAAAAGAAAATATAAGCTGATGAAATTTAAACCCAGAAAGGTTTCATTTTTATAAAACTCAGAGAAGAAAGAACATAAGTACTATTAAAATGAATAACACTCTCTCATTTCAAAAGAAGTATTTGTTATTTAATTAAACTTCACGTATCCATAACATGGTCAGGACATAGATAATTTGGCTATTGTTTCACTTTATATACCTTTCTTTATCTGATAAAAGTCTTATTTATCTGTGGGAAACCTTCCTCAGTTCCCTAGTTAGAATTATTCCTTTCCCTAAGATCTCACAACACTTAAAGGCCTTTATTTTGCTTTGTTTTAAATCACTTTCACTGTGTATCACAGTTATTTAAGGGTCTATCTCACCAAGTAGTTTGTGAGTGCCTTCAGAGTACAGGCTGCATATAATTCATAATTATTTCCTCACTGTCTAGGACAGGCATTAGCATATACATCAGGCAATCAGTATATGGAATGAATGCTTGCCAAGTAATTTTCCTGGTAATCTCCTAGCTACATTTAGCTTCATGTTATTATTTGGCTAGGGATACACAGCCCCCAAGCTATTGGTCCTACGTTTATTCTACCAATCCTAAAGCCATGCACCACGTACAGCTTCTTAAAGACTACCATTTTTATGGAAAATGAAAGAAAGAATGAAAAAAATATACCTAGAAAAAATCATCTCAGGACAGTGCTAAAGAAATCTAGGCAAATACAAAGTGGCCATTTGGATAACAGGATCCAAAATAAGTTCTGTGCCTTATACTCTTGTATTTGCAACGAGTGAACTATTGAAATACCCATTCACATTTAGAAAAATCTTGTAGTACCACAACAAGCTTGTCATTGACTCCTTTCTATATCCACCTGCAATTCAGTAAAGGAAAAGGAGCTAAGAATGAGTAAGATACACAAGGGTCCAGAATAGATCCTAAGGTATGGCAGGTAGTAATATGGTTAACCACTTTTAACTGCTGATCAAAATGATGGTATTTGAGAGAGAAGCAGTCTAGGAGGAGAGCTAACGGGTAGAAAATATGACAAGGAAAAGGAAGTTTAGATAGGTTAAAAAAAAAAAAAAGCTAGCAGTTCTATGAGCTCCTGAAATAGTCCTTAAAGAAACTTACTGATACAAGTTCCCCTTCATAATCATCTCAATACAAGCATTTCTATTATAATGTCATAAATGCTTTCCTGAACAATATCTCACAATTCTTGCAATATATACAAAAATATGAGCCTTATGCAATGAAAAGGATTAGAGAGCAGACCACTCATCAAAACCTATGGAACTTTACAATCAGCACAAAACAGAAACAGTACCATTCCTAATAAAAAATACTAGTGTATGAGAACTGCAACTACCTCCATTTTGACCTAAAACTTTCCAATAATTAAGTTCTTCTTTATAGCTTTTTTTTTTTTTAATGATTTTATTTATTCATTTGAGAGAGAGAACACAAGGGGGTGGTGGGAGAGAGAGAAGCAGACCCTGTCAGGGAGCCTGACATAGGGCTCAATTCCAGGACCTGGAGACCATGACCTGAGCCAAAGGCAGGTAGGTGGCTAACCACCTGAGCCACCCAGGCACCCCATCCAGCCGATCTCTTAACTCAGGCAAAAGTTCCAGTGGGCACAGCTTCTCCTGATGGTAATGGAAACTAACCACTCAATCAATAAGGTCTGTCCCGAGACAGTAAGACCCCGCCCACGACTGACTCCAAGACAAAGATCAACCTGACCTCTACTGCCCTCCTTAGTCCTACACTTTTCTCACATAAACCTGGAAATATTATCAGCACTTTGCAGACCATCTTTGAGACTCTAGGTTGCTGTCAGAATTCTCAGTGCTGGCCTCACTGAAACAAATTCCGCTTTCTTTCTTTCTTTTTTTTGGTGAGTAAAGCGATAGAACTTTATTAAGTAAAGACACAAAAATCTCTCAAGAGTGAGAGGGGTACCAAAAGGGTTGCCAACAAGGGTCGTTAGGGTTGGTCTTTCAAGGAAAGCTAACCAGGGAACGCAAATCTTTTTAAAATTCCTATTGGTAACACCACCAATGGCTCATTTCTTTTTAGGGGTTGGTTATTATTTGTTGGTCACAGGTGATTATCATAAAGCACCCCCGCCCCACCCCAGCATGTCTAGGGCGGGATGGTCCTCCACCCCATTCCTTTCTAGTTTCCCTACCACTCATTTCTCCGATTTAGGATTTTGTCGGTAGCAAGGGGCTGAAGGTGGTCTGTTTGGGACCCTGGAGTCAGGTGCTCTTTCACCCCTGTAACCAGGCTACACAAGCACAGTTAAACCTCTTCTGGCATTTGCACCTAGCATCATAGTCAATATTCTATAGACTTAAGCTCTATAGCTTTAAATTCCCCTTTGATACTAGTCTCAGAAGGCACACCTTCCCATAATTCTAGTTTAATTTAATCAAAATTAAAGATCAGATCCATGGCAGAGCCCTCTAATCTACTATTTTAACGTAGGGAGAAATGAGTTTGCAGTTTTTTCATCTACATTCTCAACTTTATCTCAGCTTAACTTCAGCGGCTCCTGGCTGCACTCACAATATTACTAACAGTCTTGCTTGGGTCTGTAGCAGTGCTGTACAACTGAACTTTTGGTAATGAAGGAGAAATATCATGTCTCTGCACTAATATGGTAGTCACCACCACATGTGGTTACTGAGCACTTGAAATGTGGCTAGTAAAACTGGGAATATGAATTTCTTATTTAATTTTAATTAAAACTGAAATAGCCACATGTGGCTACTGGGTACTTATATTGGACAATTTATCTTCTTACCAACCAGACTATCATGTCTTCCTGAAAGCCATGTAAGGCAGCCCATATGAGGTCTATGTGGTCTCCTCCCTCCCGCCCCCAACACAACTTTTTCATTCTCATTTTTCACAAGGTTTCCTCTCTGATTATACTGATATTTCAACTTCTTTGATAGGTCATCTTATTTCTATCCTCTGGGCCAAAGAACATGTCATTCCCTACGCTAGAACAGACTCCCTACCCCCAATCCTTTGCCTAACTGCTACTTTTTTCAGGTCTCAGCTAAAATATCCTTTTCTCCAAACTTTCCCAGACCCCAGGCATTCTTGCTAACACTTAACCACAATTTGTTATCATCACCTCATCGGTGTTTAATGTCTTTTTTGAGCACAGTCTATTTTGTTTACCACTCTATCTCGTACCTAACGGAATGCTTGCCGCACATTTATAAGAAAGAAAAAGGAAGGGACGGGGGGGGGCCACATCCTCGGGGGATTCGACCTCCACAAACCAGATCTTAAAAGTCCTCCAGGCCAAAACAACTAAGGCTGGTCGGTGTCTTCGCTCCCCGAGCAAAACTGACCTCCACTGCACCTAGAGTAAGGACGCTTCGGCTCAGCCCGCCACTCCCTACCCCTCGAGCTTGTTCATTGAGGCCTACGTAACCTCTGCTACATCCCTTTTCCAAAAGAGAAAGAGGCGAGGGCCGAGTCTAGTGGGCGTACCTCCTCCCCACCTACCTTGGACACCGAGGAGGTGGCCATGGTCCCAGCGGCCCGCGGGATTTGCAGCTGCACTCGGGATTTCCCGCGCTCCCTCGCGGCAGCAGGGCAGAGGTTAGTGGCGGGCCACGCGGCTTCCTGATTGGTTGGCAGAATCCTCCCGAGCGGGCTTCCGGCGCGCATAGGCGGGGCGTACGGAGGAGGGCGGGGCGAGGATTGGGCCAGGAGTTTGGTGCGCGTTTCGTGGAGGCGGACATGGCTTGTGGCTTCCGCAGGTCCATCGCCTGTCAGGTACGGACCGGGAACTGGCAGTAGGAGCGGAACCCCCACCCCGGGTCAGCCCTCAGTCAGCGAGAGGGGGATTCCACGAAAACCCTGTTTCGGTCGCCTTCTCCCTCCTCTCTGGAGCTGCTCGAGCTGTGGAGGCAGACCTGGTGGAGGGTCAGCCATGCAACCCAAATCTGTTTTTCAAGGAGAAAAGTAAATCCTAAAAAGCAGATGTTGCTTCCCTCAGTCCTTTCTACCCCAGAGATTTATAAGCTTGACCCTAGTGGAAAGTCACTGGACCATGGTTAGAATCCATTAGAAATCAGTGTCCCTTACAATTGGTGAAATTGCTAAGGGATCTGAATTTTCATTCGAAAGGATCTAATTTAAAAACTGGTCGTTTGTTGCAGTCATTTTGGTCGCCTGTCCTAGCGTTATTTTTGGTAACTCCAAAGGCAACGTGAGAGGCTGTTTTTCTTGATTCAGAGTCCTCTCTGTGAACAGCTCTGTAATAAAAGGAATAAAACACGTGAACATTAGATTTCAGCAAAAACAATTTTTGAAATTGCAAAGAAACTTTCAATTGACAAACCCATTTCCTTTTTTATTAATGGACATATTAGTGGACGTATTCTGCCTGGTATATAATTTCCCTCAGCTTATTTTTACAGTATTTCTGGACTTCCGTGGGAAAATTCCTCTGCCGTGTCTTTGTGCTTATAGTCGTATTGCCCCATCCAATGCCGGCTTCTCAGATACCACCCAGGACCTTCTGATAGGACAAAGCTGAGTTTATGGTTTACTGGGGGAAGAAAGAATACTTCAGCGGAGTGTGGTCGTTTCTGGGAAGTCAAGGTCAGATTTTTCTTGAGAATCTGAAGTACAGTTTAAGGCTGGTCTTTCGGCGGCCCAGGGTGAGAGGGCAAGGGAGTGGAGGAGATGGCTTGATTACATACTGATCTTCACAGAAGGCAAGGGAGTGCAAAGAATCTTAGGGTACAAACTGCTGGTGCTTTTTCTTGAAGAATTGGTTTTTCAGCAATGAATAATCAAGCTATTTGTCTGGGCAGGAGTTATAACGAAGACCAAGAAACAGTAAAGTCATTCTAATGTAGACAGTAGGCTATATCCAGAGTAAGTGGTTTGGGACCTCATTGTCCAGCTGTGTTTGGAGGGAGGAGAGGTAAGACGGTTTCCTTTCTCACCCTATAGGTCAAAATAATGCCGGGAGCAGAAACATTTTGTGTTTAGTTTTGCAAAGGCTGTATTCTTCCTTGTAAAGAAGTTAAGTTGGAGAAACAGGAACTGGTATGTAGTGTGTATTTGTGCTAGTTGCTTTACATTCACATTTAAGCCCCATGATGACCCTATGACATAGAAGTATTAACCTTATACAGTTGAACAGGCTGAGATCCAGAGATTAAAAACCTACCCAAGGCTAGTTCATGGTCAGTAAATTGAAGAGATGGTTTATGAACAGGGGTCTAACTTCAAAATCAGCCCTTTCCTGAATGCTGTGCTATCAGTTTATGAAGGCAAGAAGCACAATCTGATCATTAAACAGAATAGATTTCTCTGGCAACATAAACTAAGCAGATACATATTTCTCCACACATGGAGTCATTGAAGGATGACCTGAAATGAGGTTAAATTAAAATATGTACAATACATATCTTTATGAATAAGGATCGTTTGCTAGAAATGGCACATTCACTCAGCAAATTTTGACAATGAATCTACATTTTTCTAAGCACTATCATCAGTCCCAAGGTTTAAAATGAGTAGAATATGGCTTCTGGCCTGGCCTGGCTCTGGACTAACTTGTGGAAACACATGTATAAACAGTTAATTGCAATACAGTCTGTAACCATTGTATTAGAAATGTGTGAAGTGCTAAGGGAATATGGAGAAGACAGCTTCCAAATGTCAGGAATGCTTTGTGGAAAAGGTAATATGGAGCCTCAGTCCTGAAGGAAGGATGGATAGGAATGTGTACCAGGTTAGTAGGGTGAGAGCTTAGGGTGTGGTAGGGTATCCCAAGAACATCATATGTGTGGGCAACAGACCCATGAGAGCGTGGTGTATGTTCACGGAACCACAGTATTTGGATGGGACTGAAATTTAGAATATGCCTCTTGGGCCTCACCTTAGTAAGTCCTTTGGACTCTGTATCTTCAAACTAATATCTTGAATCTTTCCATTCTTTTCCATCCCTGTTGCCCTTCCCTTTCCTCACCCCAAACCCAGCTACTATTATCACCTATGTCATTTGCTTACAACAGCATTCTGATGGGTCTGTTTCCATCCTTGCCCTCCTTTAAATACATCCTCCTTATAGCAAAAAAAGTGACTTCTCAAGTGTAAAATCATGTCACTTATCTATTTAAAACTGCATTGCACAAACTATACCAGAACCTTAACATCTTTCTTTCCAACATCCATTCATACCACCCTATTCCTTTCTGCAAGATCCTAGCCCCACTGTAATTTTGCTTTTCTAACAAAGCAAGGTGTTTCCATTCCCATTGCATAGATGATTCCCTGTGCCTTAAAGGAATTGATTTTATATAATGACTCTTCGTGCTAGATGGAAATTTCACAAAACAGTACTTATAATGTATGTGCATTCTTTTCTGTACCACATTTTTTAGAAAATCCTGGTTGGGACTCACTGAATTTATTCCCAACTGACAACCTGTAGTTTGAAAGGTGTGTCCTCCAGTTGCTCTCTATCTCAGACCCTTGTTTGCTTCCATCATAGCATCTATAAGAGTTAGTAATTATTTCACTTGCTAATTATTATTAGGTAATTAGTTATTTTGTTTTGTTTTCCTTGTTTTGGTGTGTTTTCTCTACAGGCTTCATGAAGACAGCATGTTTTATTCACTGTTTCTCTAGCACCAGCAGAGTGCCTGAAACAAAAGGCTGTTTATACATAGTTAAAGAATAAGTCATCTATTGTAATGTAATAAGTTTGCAGCTTCACCAAATGAGTTCATAATTTTAAAGCTGTGAGATAAAAAAAAGTGGAAAGGATTAAAATCCATTTGTGTGACTGACTCACTCTTGGCAGGTTAATTAACCTGTCAGCTAGAAAATGGTGGTATTGATTCCAAGTTTACAGGATTGTTGCAAGGATTAATGATAATGATGAAGAAAACAATAATAACTATTGTTTGTGTAATATCTCACTTGTACCATGCAGTTTTGGTGAACTTCATGGGGCTATTGATAAGATCTAATGACATGTTAACAGAAAGTGCATAGACTCAAAAACTGAGGGGTTTGTGACTTTACCTTACTAGTCTATCACAGTTCCATGGGTGGTGGCAGAAAACATGAGTTCCCTGGGTGGAAAAAAAGGATTATTCACAGCAATAGTAGTAGACAGAGTGTCAGCATTTACTTATATCGGTTCCCCAGGCCACTCTTCTAAGCACAGGGTGATGTGAAGAAGGTCAGATAGATGATATGTGCACAGGCCAGGTGCTCTGTCACATAGAAGAGGGACCCTTGAGGCTTTGAGGATGGGAAGTAAGCATGTTTCCCTTTGCTCTAGACTGGGACACTATTTCTGTCTTACAAATCTGTTTTCTATATGGACATCCTTGAAAAAACTTTATGTCTGCTTACAAGACATGCAGAAACTAGGAATCCCATAGAAATTTGTCTCCTGTCACTTAGGACAATGGTGTGCACACAAAGTGTACAGTATTTGATACTATCATGTTTAATCTTTTCAGTCATCCTATCTGTAGCATTGCCTCCGTTTCTTAGAGGAAGACACTGACACTCAGGAAGGTGAAAGAAAAACTTACCGAGCAACAAAATTGTCCAGTTGAACTACTAACCCCGCTTTTTGACTCAAAGCTCGAATTCTCTTTATTATGTAGAAAAACCTTTGTAAAATGTTCCCCACTGTATTTGGCTCAGAAACATAATAATGGAATGTAGATTGTTTCCCTTTCTCAGTTTCCTTTCATTTAGAGTTTGATGTTAAGTTTAAAACATCCCACTGAAGGGCGGAAGTGTGGCCCATTCAGTTGAGCATTGGACTTGATTTCCGCTGAGGTCTTGATTCAGGGTTTTGAGTTCAAGCCCTGTGTTGGGTTCCACACTAGTTGTGTGGAGCCTACTTAAAAAAATAAATAAATCCAGGGAGTTCGTTTTATTTATTTATTTTTTTTACTTTTGATTTTGAATGTCAAAATTACAGAAAAGTTGTGATAATAGTGCAAAGAACTCCATATACTTTCTTACCCAGAGCCACCAATTAACATTTTACCACATTTGCTTCATCATTCTGTCTATATATATTTCCTGTATCCCTTGAGAGTGGGTTTCGTAAAGCATGCTCCTTAACCTGTCAGTACCTCATTGTTTACTTCTAAGAACAAGGCTTATCTTACCCAGCATGGTATAGTCATTAGATTCACATAATACCATATAATGCTTTCATTTAGTGTATACTCCATTCCAGTTTTGCTGATTTTTTTCAGTATTTTTGTCCAGTATAGGATCACAAGCTGCGCTTGGTTGTTGTATCTTAAATGGCCGTAAGCTCTTCTCATTAGTTTATATTTATATAATGTGCTAGAAGAGGTATACTGCTAACTGTCTTACTGAATAGAAGACAGGATTCCTTGACTGTTGATGAGTTCTGTTAGATTTCAGGTGTGGCCTCAAGGAGCAATTAAATTTGATGACCAGTTGTCATCTAGTAAAAGCTGAAATAGTTGTGTGGGGAAGATACTCATCCGCATTCAGGTGAACAACAGGACTGACTGAATGGTCTAAATGTATACTTCGCTTCTAACCTGTTCTCACAGGCCAACCAGCATTCAGTTCTGCTTAAAACTGTAAGTTCTTCAAGAGCTGTGTTAAAATTCTTTCATTATAGATACTTGGTAATAACTTGTCTTCCAAGTCTTTTGGAAAGTTCTCTTCTGAACTCTAAAGGTTCAGTTGTTACCTGGTTTGCTGCCAGTTTGAGTCTGAGTTAAACCAGACCTGTATCTGAAGAGAGTCTGTACAAGTGTGGGAGTGTTTGTGCGTTGGCTCTTGGTGGCATATTTGCACACCAGACCTGATTATATCAGAATCAGAAGTAAGGAATAGGGCGCCTGGGTGGCTCAGTGGGTTAAGCCGCTGCCTTCGGCTCAGGTTATGATCTCAGGGTCCTGGGATCGAGTCCCGCATGGGGATCTCTGCTCAGCAGGGAGCCTGCTTTTCTCTCTCTCTCTCTGCCTCTCCATCTACTTGAGATCTCTGTCAAAAAAATAAAATCTTAAAAAAAAAAAAAGAAGTAAGGAATAATCAGGGATAATAGACAGTTTAAGTAATTTAAGATCTGAAAGAGTGAATGATAACATTTTAAGAATTTTAAGACTTGTGGCCTATAGACTGTTATATGGGTAAAAATGCAGAGCTAGGGGAGCCTGGGTGGCTCGTTGATTAAACATCTGCCTTTGGATCAGGTCATGATCTCAGGGTCCTGGGATTGCACCATATGTTGTGCGGGGGTGGTCCCTGCTCTGTGAGGAGTCTGCCTCTTCCTTTCCCTCTGTTCCTCCTCCGGCTTAATTCTTTTTCTCACAAATAAATAAGTAAAATCTTTTTAAAAATGCAGAACTAGTTTTCATATGAAATGCCAGTTTTGCTACCTATATGTCTGATTGCTAAGGCATGAGGATCTCTTTTTCATTAGCAAAATTAGATTTATTTAAATATTTTGTTTATTTATTTGATGGAGAGAGCAAGAGAGCACAAGCAGGGGGAACAGCAGAGGGAAAGGGAGCAGCACACTCCCTGCTGAGCAGGGAGCCCGCTGTGGGACTTGATCCCAGCACCCTGGGATATGACCTGAGCCGAAGGCACTTAATCTGCTGGTGCCTGCAAAATCGGAATTTTTGTTAAATTACCAGAGATTTTGATCTTGAACCTAGCAAGTTTAACTCCTAATTGAATTTAGAACCTGTCTAGAACCAGGATGAGAGGATATTTTTTTGGCGTTGTGTTCAGTACTTGGATACTTGGGGTAGAAATTGTGTGTGCCTAATGGAAAAGGAATGGTTGAGAACCTCCCACATCCTGGTTAATTAGTGTGCTTTTTCATATTGGGTACCCTGGAAGTCGGCGTCTATTAGGAACTCTGATGTTACGTTGCCAGATCTAAGATTTATAATTGTATCTGGTACATTGTAAGCACTGAATACATATTAGTCATTATTATATTACACATTAGAATCTCTGATCTTAGGTTCCCAAACCAGATCTGGCTTATATGAATTTTCATTTTTTATACTCTCTTACATGTTCTCTTTCAAACCTCAGATTTCTTCCTTATTCATTGTGTTAGTTTGTTTGTCAAGGAAAATTTTTAATATTTTGTGGATTTTATTTCTCTGTTAAAATTTTGAGTTTTATTGTTGTGGTCTTATCTTCATTGAGTAATTTTTAGCATATTCTGTAAAATTTTTTTCTTTTCTTTATTCTTTCATCTGTAAAACTTTTTTTTACTGTCTCAAGTAGATAGTTATCAATAGGCCCATGTTTTATTCGTGGTAGTCCTAGGTGAAGCCCAATGCCAGGAGAAACAACTTTTTTTGAAGGGGAAAGAAGAAATCCTTTAGTTAAGGAAACTTGTAGGCCACATTCTCATCAGAGAAAGCACTAAATCCGAGCTCAGAAACAGTTAAAGACAGTCTTACTATTTCCAAAATAATTCGCGACCTATGAGAATCTGGGTGAATTAAAAACCAGGCTCTCTGGGCACCTGGGTGGCTCAGGTGGTTAAGCAACTGCCTTCGGCTCAGGTCATGATTCTGGAGTCCTCTGACTGAGTCCCTCCTCGGGCTCCCAGCTCCACGGGGAGTCTGCTTCTCTCTCTGACCTTCTCCTTGCTCATACTCTCTCTCACTGACTCTCTCTCAAATAAATAAATAAAATATTAAAACAAAACAAAACAAAACAAAACGTGCTCTCTGACATTCCACCACTTGACAGTAGTTGTTAATTTTTCTTTCTTTCTTTCTTTTTTTTTTTTTTTTGTGCCCCACCTATTTGAAAGATATTCATTCCCAAGCCTAGTTTATAGACCGGAATCACCTGAGAAGCATTAAAAAATACCATAGCCCAGGCCCATTGGTCTGGGTGACATAGGGGCCTTGAAGTTCAAAAAATCATCAGGTGGTTCTGATCTTCCTCTAGGCTTGATAACCAATAACCAAGGATGACCAGGAGACAGAAAGGTACAGTGTCGCAGCACATATGGTTGCCACACTTTACTGCACACTGGAATTAACCAGATAACTTTTTAATATCCCGTTACCCAGTCACACCAGAATATTTGCACGTGGAAGTCAGGCATCAGTGAGCTCTAAAAATCCTTGGGTCATTACAACGCACAGCAAAATGTGGGAACCACAAGTATCATGATTAAGAATGTTGACTGTGGAAGACATAATGGGTTTAAATCCAGCCTTTCCTTTCATAGGTATGTAAGTTCTCTGTGCCTCCTCTGTAAAATCTGGAAAATTAGTTACCTTTTAGTCTTGTCATTAGAATTCAATGAATTAATGTATAGTGTTTAGAATTGTATATAGAGTTTAGGATTGTGTTTGGTACACTGTATTATTCAATAAATGATAGTCATTGTTACATTACATCCTCAGAATTCTGAAGTCAGGGTATTTTGAACCCCTTTTCCACCCTACTACAATCCCAGAGGCTTTATGAAGGGGACTAATTATTATCCATTATCCAGGTGAACTTTTTAACCCACCTGAAGTTAGGTAACCAGAAAGCTACATATCTGAATCATACAACTTAATTTCCAATAGGAATCTTTTTAACAGTACTTTTGTAAAGTTGTGTTTTGGTAAAGAAAAAATATTTCTCATTTTTGCAAAAATAACTGTGGGGCCATTGTAAAGAATTAAACCAGAAAGGTAAAAGAATTAAAAAAGAAAAGAAAAGAAAAAACCCTCCCCCATAAATAATCATTACTAACATTGGTTGACCTTTATTTTATATAATATTTCTTTTCAGTTATACAGGCACAATAAAAGGAGTACTGGATGGATAGGCTTTCTTACAAAAATTAGGCATATTGTAATGAGTTTTTATTTTGAGGTGCTTTTTCTTTTTTTTTTTTTTAAAGTTTTCTGATAGAGAATGTCCAACCGATGGGGTGCCTGGGTGGCTCAGTTGGTAAGTGTCTGCCTTCCACCCAAGTCATGATCTCAGGGTCCTGGCATCAAGCCCCTCATTGAGCTTCCTGCTCAATAGGGGGTCTGCTTCTCTCTCTCCCTGTGCCCCTCCCTTCTGCTCGTGTTCTCTCTCAGATAAATAAAATCTTTCAAAATAAAAGAAAAATGTCCAACTACAAAATGTATAATAGTATTGATTCCCTGTGTACCCAAGACCAGAATGCTATTTTAAATTAAAAATATTGTTTTGCTTGAGTTTAAAGAAAAAGAAATTAAAATGTAATTCATAGTTATTGCTAAATCTGAAATGAGTCCTCTACTTTATGAAATGAGATTTTGAAAAACATTACAGTTTGTTTTGGTTTAAAATTTACTTGAGAGACCAAAAGAAAGAGAGCAAGTGCGCAGATATGCCTGAGAGCAAGCACGCAAGCATGAGGAATGGCAGGAGGAGAGAAGCAGACTTCCCACTGAGCAGGGAGCCTGATGCAGACCTCAATCCCAGGACTCTGGGATCATGATCTGAACTGAAGGCAGATGCTTAATCAACTGAGCCACCTACCTGCCCTGAAAAACATTACAATTTGAAGTCTTTTTTAAAATTTTTGATTATTTCAAGGGCAGCTGGGCTTAGGTCATGATTTCGAGGTCCTGGTAATGTGGTTTTTGCAATACCTGTGAGGGTCAGTGGGTGGAGATCTGGAGTCTACAACCAAGAAAGAATTCTTGAAATGTCTTTGTTGCAAATTGGTGGTTTTATTAAAGCATAGGGACAGGACCCGTGGGCAGAAAAAGCTGCAGTACCGGGGTTTTGAGGAGTGGCTGATTATACTCAGCAGCTGGGGAAGTAAGGAAAAAGAGAGGTTTACAAGACAACTTTCACGTGCTAAAGAGGACGCCACCGTCAAGTTGAGGTTATTTTCCCCCTCTAGCAAGGTAGAACCTTAAGATAGGTGGGAGATTCCTGGCAGAATGTTACACTCATGTCACCTGGGAGTGGGGGGTGGGGGAAGTTGCAGGGTGTCTGCTTATGCTTTGTCTTCAGCTAGCCTTCTTCTTCCGCATTATTGGGTTGGGCCTCATGTTGGGCTCCTTGCTCATCAGGGAGTCTGCTTCACCCTCTCCCCCTGTACCACCGCCAGATGTGCGCACATGCATTCTCACTCTCTCAAATAAAATCTTAAAAATTTTGATACTTCGAATTTAGATGATATCAACACTTACCATTAAACCTGAGGATGTTTTTGTAGTTGGTATAACTTTCCTTTGCATTTCTTAATTTGGGTACCTTTCTCAAAGTGTGTAACACTGTCTGTTAACTGTATCTTATTCCCTATGCATTTTATTTTTCTAAGATTTATTTATTTTAGAGAGAGACAGAGGGGGAGGGTGTGGAGAGGACAGAGGGAGGGGAAAAAGAATCTCAAGCAGACACCCCACTGAGTGCAGAGCCCAAGAGTCTAAGATCATGACCTGAGCTGAAACTCAAGGAATCAAGACACTTAACTGACTGTGCCACCCAGGTGCCCCTCCTATGCATTTTATATTGAATTGGATAAGATGCTTACCACCAATCCTTTTCCTAAGGTATGGCTTAATTGGCTGGATTTCTTTATAAGCAAATTTTTCAGAAGAGCTCATAGTACTTTTTTTTTAACTTGGTTCTTTTTCTCTCTCTTTTTTTTTTTCTTAAGATTTTATTTATTTGAGAGAGAAAGATCACAAGTAGTCAGAGAAGCAGGCAGAGGGAGAAGCAGACTTCCTGCCAAGCTCCCTGCCAAGCAGAAAGAGCCAGTCTGAGGGCTTAATCCCACGACCCTGGGACCACAACCCAAACTGAAGGCAGACACTTAACTGAGCCATCCATGCACTCCTAACTTATTTATATTTTGTTTTGTTGGTTTTTTTTTTTAAGATTTTATTTATTTATTTGACAGAGAGAGATCACAAGTAGGCAGAGAGACAGGCAGAGAGAGAGGAGGAAGCAGGCTCCCTGCTGAGCAGAGAGCCCGATGCGGGACTCGATCCTAGGACCCTGAGATCATGACCTGAGCCGAAGGCAGCGGCTTAACCCACTGAGCCACCCAGGCGCCCCTGTTATTTTTGTTTTAAAGAAATTTTGACTTCTTAGATAAAATAACCCTAGAAGTATCAAAAGGTGGTTTAAATCATTAGAAAATTAGCATGTTTATGGGGCACTGGGGTGGCTCAGTTGACTAGATTTAGTGTTGGCCTCTTAGCTCAATTCAGGATCTCAGGGGTCCTAGGATCAGCCTCAGGTGCCCCACCCAGCTCAGGAGGGAGTCTGCTTGAGCTTCTCTTCCCTCTGTCCCTCCCCCCACATGGGTCCTGTGCTCCCTCTCTAAAATAAGTCTTTAAAAAAAAAAAAATCACATGTTTAGAAGTAATATCAGAAATCTTCATTTTAGAAATAAGTCAGTAACACCAGATTTTATGAATCTGAATTTTCCAAAGACAGATACAGCAGATGCAAATGCATACAGACAATGTTATTTTAAAGTTTATCAGTTTTCATATGTTGGCAATTCAGATTAAAACACAGGTGAGCAAGTGAAACTAAACATACCGCTTTACAACTTTTCCTGTGAAGGATCTAGTTCTATATAATATCATTGCTAAATTATTCATTTTAACCAGATCATGATCTTTGTGGTTAGGTAATATGGCTACAAAGTAAACTGCATTTGTTTCATCCCCGGAGTAGTTACAGCAGTAACCTTGTCAGGACAATCTTTTCTTAGTTGGGTGCTTTATTTTTGAAATTTCATAACTTAAGTAGGATGTATCTGTGTTGAGTTTTCCAAATTATATTTTCCTGACATAGTAGTTATTTTGATCTGTAGGTTTTTCTTTTTTTTTTTTTTTGTAAAGATCTTATTTATTTATTTGAGAGAGAGAGAGAGCATGAGAGGGGTGGGTTATCGGGAGGAGCAGATTCCCCACTTGAGCAGGGAGCCTGACTTGGGACTTGATCCTGGGACTCGAGGATCATGACCTGAGCCAAAGGCAGTCATTTGACAAAGCCACCCAGGTACCCCAGATTTGCTTTTTTTAACAAAATATTTAATCATGGAGAAAATTATAGTTATTATGTACCCATCACCCAGCTTTAAAAACCGTTACCATTAAAATCTTCTGGGTACCGATCCCTGGCTGCAAACTCTTTCCTCCCATGTGAGGTTTTGTGTTCATTGTATCTGTGCATGTCACTACCTATGAATGTATCCCTAGATAGTATTCTTCTACAAGTTAATAAAATTTATGTGAGTGGTAGTTAAACTGTAATCATCCTTTTACAACTTGGGTTTTTTGTTTCTTAGGCTCAATTTAAAAAAAAAAAGATATATCCATAATTGTGCATGGAGATCTAGTTCTTTTATTTTACTGTTGTGTGTCATTGCAAGCAGTATGCCACAATTTAAATTTGGTCCCTTATTTCAGGGAAATTTTCCCTTTTATTGACTGTTAGGCCTTACCATCACTTTGGTCACACTTCTGGGACCCACTGCTGCTTGTGTGACCACGTGTGCTTCCAGTCGCTTACTACTAATAGCACCTCATCTAGTCTAAAAGCCTGCTGGTCCCAGCCTATACTCAGCTCAAATGTGGCAGTTAACACCCTCAAGAACAGCTCTCAGTCCATGGGGAATGGAAGCTCTTTCCTCCTGTTTTTGGATAGACCATTTTATTAGACCTTGTGTGTGCTTGGAAAATTAAGCCCCAGTGTGTACAGCAGTAACCTTGTCAGCACAATCTTAACTTTTCCTCCTTCTTTCTCACGCTTCTCAGTCTGTCACTTGAACCCTCAGGAATTGCCTCCCAAATAAACTACCTGTGCAAAGTTCTTTTCTCAGGCCTTGTTTTTTGGGGAGCCAAGATCTCTATCTAAGAATACTTTTTCTTTTTCTTGGCTTTTGTTCCTTCGTCTCTATACCTTGTGACAAGAGAGACTTGTCTATACAAGACTGCTCCATTCTTCTTCAGAACCTTCTGCACGTTTTCTTGGCTATCACTTTTTGAAGAGTGTGGCTTTGGTTTTTTTCTCTTTATCGTTATGGTATATACTGCTGGAGAACCACTGTACCTATCTTCCTGTCTGCTTGCTTTCCTGCTCTTTTTCTGCTTTAGGAACACCAGTTATCATAAGGTTGGATTATCTTGTACCCAATTTTATTTCTTTTTCTCTGATTGCTTTCAATTTATGTTTTTTTAAAATCTGTATTCTCTGATTATCATAGGCCTCTGTGTCATTTATTTTTAGTTATGAATGTTTTGTTTCTTAATTCTATAATAAAAATGTTTGATCATCAATTTGTTAATTTTTAGACTCCCTTTTATCTTTTTCTTTTAGTTCTTACTGTATTCACAAATCTTGAAGCACTTTTGATGAATGCCTTTGTATTCATTTGGTTGTATTTTTCTAGACAAGAGTTCTTTGATCTTTCATCCTTCCCTCTCTTCTCCTCTCCCCCACTTCCAGTTTGTCTGCTTGTTTTGCCTATTTTTCATCTTGCACATGCTTGACCATCCTGCCCACACTTTCTGATTGTTTCCTGCATTGTGTGGGTGTCTTCACTCTCCATGTGAGATTTGTTCTTGGCCCACGTTGCTTTTGTGATTACAAAAATATAAATTCTAAGGCTTTTCCACGCTTGTCTCTCTGGTAGGTTCTGGTGACATGTATATATTATTCCTGAACTCTGACCTGACATATTAAATTTTGCTTAGGTAGCTCTGATATCTTTTCACCTTGCTGTAAAAGTTCCTCCTCTGATTCTTACTGCCCATACAAAACCATATCGAGATCTCCATTTAATTGGGGAATGTGTTGTTTTTTCCATTGGAGAGAACTTTGGTGTGCTGCCCTAGAATCTTTACTTCTGAAAAGTACAGAATTCACGTCTCTGTTTTACTCCTTCTCTCCCACAGCTCTGTAGCCTCTCCCTCCAATCACAGATAAAAAAAATAATGGGATTCATTTTTTTCCTCTTCAGCTTGGAGTATTGATGAGAATTGTTAATTCAAGTTAAGAGGCTTGCCAAACAAGGCTGCTCCATTCTTCTTCACAAGTTGCGGTTTGTCTCCTTGGCTGTCCCTTTTGAAGTTTGTAACTTTGGACTGTGCCTATCCTGTTTGTTGCTGGAGAACCAACCAACCAGTCTGCCCATGTATGACCTACCTTCCTTTCCTTTCTCTGTTCTTTCTTCCACCCTTTCCATTTTAATTTGATAATGGGTGGAAGTTGGCAGTTGGGAGATAATGTAAAGAAGGCTTCCTTCCCCTACTTATCCCAGAGTCTTTTTAGGTTTTTAAAATTTGTTTTGTTTTTAATTATGAGAAAATACATACAACATAAAATTTACCATTTTAACTATTTTTAATTGTGCAGTTCAGTGGCATTAAGTCCATTAACATGGCTATGCAACCATCACCACCAACCCTATCCAGACTCTTCATTTGTAAAACTGAAACTCTCTGCTCCTTGTAACCAGTGACTCTCCATTTCTCCTTTTCCATCAGTCTTTTTATTTTGGTTTTCTAATTTACATCATATAAATATCTTTCTGTGCCTTTGGGAAACTGCCATTGAAGATATTTTCTATTTTGATATTTAAAGTTTCATGAATATAACTTGGTCTTAGAATTTACTTTTAGGAAAAGTTTGTTGCCAGGCAGCACTGTATTATATAGTTAGATTCCTTTTTGTACCTTGGATGCCAAAAAGCATAGTAACTATCTTGACCTTGGGTTTTCTGGTATGATTTTATACCTCCATTTTATTTTGATGTGTTAATTCCCCTCAGAGCCTTTTTTTGGAGCAACTGAGATATAATAAAAGAAATAAGCAATTCTTTTGAAGATTTTATTTATTTGAGAGAGAATGAGAGAGAGCACAAGGGGTTGGGGTGGCTGAGGGGGAAAAGGGAGGTGACTCCCTTACCAGGCAGGGACCCCGGGATCATGACCCGAGCCAAAGACTGGCTGGCACTTAACCCGCTGAGCCACCCAAGCACCCCAGAAATAAGCAATTTTTAAGTAATTTTTAGTTCATATTGGAAACAGAATTTTTTGTGTGTTGCTCATTTGGATGTAAACATTTTTTTTTCCCTAAGATTTTATTTATTTATTTATTCGACAGAGATCACAAGTAGTCAGGCAGGCAGAGAGAGAGGAGGAAGCAGGCTCCCCGCCGAGCAGAAGGGCTCTATCCCAGGACCCCGGGATCATAACCTGAGCCGAAGGTAGAGGCTCCAACCCACTGAGCCACACAGGCACCCCTGGATGTAAACATTACCGAAGTTCAAAACTTATTTTTCAGCTGAAAAGCTTTAAAATTGACCTATATAACTAAATTTTGTATTGTTTTGTTTTCCAGCAGACTTTATATTTAAGATAGGCATAAAATCTTAGTGGTTATGGTAAGTTTGGGAGACGTTATGTCTGTTAGGGTAGGGTCCGTGACCAAAGGAGCGAGACTGATACAAAGAGAAGGTCAAGCAAAGCTTTATTTCACGCCAAGCATCGAGAATCAAACCTACTGGTCAGGGCCGTCTCTTACAGAGAGAGCGAAGACTCCCTGCCTCACAGATTAACTTTTATAGAGCAAAGGCCATGTGGTTGAGCCTGGCCATATAGGTGGCCAATGAGATTGCAACACACAGAAAAAGCTGCACAGTCATGCTAGGTCACACATGGGTGGCCAATTGAATTACAGTTCATCCCATAGTAGCTATTTGAACTAGCCTATCACCTTGGTCAGAATTGGCACCCAAAAGGCAGGGCCCAGGTAGCTAGGGAGACAGTATGCTTGCTCCACTGATTGGATGTCTCCACCTGGGCTGACTCATCTATTGTATTTGGGCTCTGTTATCAGGGACTGGTCGACCATATTTTACTGGTTTCCCAGACTTGCTTTTAAGTAAATTCCCCTGGAGGCGGGGGAGGGGGCAGGGTCAGTTTAAGTTTTACTGCATAAACAACAAAATTACTGCTTAACCAAGATGAAATCGCTCTGGGTAAATAGGCCCTTAATGTCCAAAATAAAACCTTAATTTTAAAGGAAGAAGATAATATCTATTACATGCTTATTGTGTGACACATTTTTCTTAATCCTTATAAGAACCCTAGTTTATTTTTTTTTTTAAGAGTTTTTATTTATTTATTGAGAGAGAATGAGAGAGAGAGAGCATCAGAGTGGGGAGGGTCAGAGGAAGAAGCAGACTCCCTGCTGATCATGGAGCCAAATGAGGGACTCAGTCCTGGGACTTCAAGATCATGATCTGAGTGGAAGGCAGTCACTTAACTAACTGAGTCAACCAGGTGTCTAAGAACCCTAGTTTAATAGATTATCCCCATTTTTCATACGGGAAAGCTTAAGCTCATTTATGTAAGATGGCTTTCCTTTGGACTAATAGCTAGTAAAAGTGGACGTGGAATTTCAATCATTTTTTTCTTTTTTCTAAAAGAAATTTTAATAGAACCTCTCTTATTGGTGTACCTATATTGGCAAGAATTCTTTGTAATATAAGCATGAACTGTTACAGCCTTTATTCTGTAAATGTGGTGGAAATGTTTATCCACTCCTAGGAAAATGGCCTAAGGAAATAACCTTTTTTGTAGAGGCTTTTATAATGCAGTTTCCAATGACTAAAATTTAAAAATAAAGACTGTACTCTGAGACATGAATTCAAAAATCAACATATACTAAGGGGCACCTGGGTGGCTTAGTTGATAGGGCATCTGACTTTTCATTTCAGCTCAGGTCGATCTTAGGGTCATGAGATCCATACCTGTGTGGGGCTCTGCACCAAGTTGGAGCCTGCTTAAGATTCTCTCTCTCTCTCTCTCATAGTTTTGGGTTTTCCAGAATGTCAGGTAAATAAAATCATATACTATATAGTCTGTTACCAGAGTTGGGTTTTTGTCACTTAGCATAGTGCATTTGAGGCTTATTTAAGTATCTGAATGTTCTTTTTGTTGAGTAGTATTGCATTGAATCTGGTACAGATTATTAACAATCTTGCTTTTTCTTCTTTTTTTTTTTTAATGTTCAGCTTTCCAGAGTGTTAGATCTTCCACCAGAAAACTTGATCAAGTCAATATCTGCAGTTCCAATTTCCAGAAAAGAGTTAAGTATTTGTAACAACTTAAAATGTTGCTGACTTTGTCGGTATGCAAAAAAAAAAAAAAAAATTGTTGTTCTTCAATTTACAGAATAGACCTTGAAATAAACCATAAAATGTGTTGTAACCTGTTACTCCCATTCACTTAAATAGTGAAATAAAATCTGTATTTTACCTACTTTGACATGGCACATTAAATTAGTACTCTTATGGTGTTTGATGTTTATGCTATTAATGATAATTATGGAAAAGTCTTTAAGGAAAATTAGGAACAAAGTCAAAATTTAATTCTGTGACAGCAAATAAAAGGACTAAGATTACAGTTAAAATTTCAGGGTTTGGAGGGGTGCCTTGGTGGCTCAGTCAGTTGGGTATCTGCCTTCAGCTCCAGTTGTGATCCCAGAGTCCCTGCTCAGCGGAGAGTCTGCTTCTCGCTCTCTCTCTGCCCCTCCCCCCTGCTTCTCTCTCTCTCTCACTCATTCTCTCTCACTCACACTCTCAAAAAAAAAAAAATGTTTTTTTTTTCAGGGTTTTTGAAGGGATTTTAGAGATTATACACTATCTGATGCTTGAACACTCTAGTGCTATATTTACCTGCTAGGGTTTTTTGTGGTTTTCAGGTTTTTTGTTTGATTCCATTTGAGAACGCCTGGTGATAGAAAACATAAAACCCTTAGTTCCTTTCTTGGATACAGGAAGATATCTTTTGTGAGATTGGTCCTTCTGACTGATGCTTCTTTACCATTTGGCTAAAAAAAATTATGTACTTAAATAAAATGTCCTCTCAGTCAATTAATAATGACAAGAAATTAGCTACATAGTAGGCATTTAAGCCCAAAGCTTTGGGAAGATATAATTATCATTACCATTATGTCCGAATATTTTGTCTCCTTAACTTTGTCAGGATTTCAGGAGAGGGTAGGATGAAGATTATTGTTCCGGGAATAGACAAAGAGTAAGTGGAAGAGGAAGAGAAAGGCTACATTTGGCTTTGTTGAAAGAAAGCATCTTTAAAGTGTCCTGCTGTAGCTTACTTTACAATGAGTTCTAAGAACAAAGGCAACCACAGACCAAGGGGATCTTCTAATTACACATCTATTAATGTTATATCTCAAGCCAGTTACCTATTTCATAAAATCTATAAATGGCATTTTGCATAATAATAAAATAATATTGAAAATCCCTGCTTTTTATTTTATGTGTCAGGGGCCTTTAATAAGCTAAACAATCTTGGCCCATTTTTTTTTTAAGATATTATTTATTTATTTGACAGAGAACTAGAGAGCATAGATAGAGCAGCAGGGAGAGGGAAAAATGGGCTCTCCACTGAGCAGGGAGCCCAATGTTGGGCTCCATCCCAGGACCCTGGGATCATGACCTGAACCCAAGACCTCTGCTTAACCGATTGAGCCACCCAGGTGCCCCTTGGCCCATCTTTTGAAGAAGATTTTCTAAACCTGCCTAGAACTCCTTTGGGCAGTTCTACTTTAATGATACTATATTTCACTATACCTTTGGTTTATAGAGAATAAATATTGGGAAGGATCTCAAGAAAAGTATTTTTTTCTTCTCTCTCTCTCTCTCTCTCTCTCTCTATATATATATATATATATATATTTTTTTTTTTTTTTTGAGAGTGAATACATGAGTGGGGTAGCAGGGGTGAGGGAGAGCGCAGAGAGAGAAGGAGAGGAGAATCCCAAGCAGTCTCCATGTCTAGCACAGAGCTGATACTGGACTCAGTCCCACACCCCTGATATCATGACCTAAGCCGGAATCAAGAGCCAGACACCCAGCTGACTGAGCCACCCATGTGCCTCAAGGCTCAAGAAAATTCATAATGGTCTTTGTTGACCAGGTGGCTTAATGTGATGTAAAACAGAGATCGTAAGATATTTTAGGTATATCCCTGAATGTCAAGAGTGATAAAAATGAAGTCATTTGTACCTCCTCTAAAATAGGTCCTTTTGTTTCAGTGACAGTGGATTAAACAGTGGTTTAATCACTTATTGTGCCCATGGAATCTCATTTTCTAGTTCCTTTTTTTTCTTTTTTTTAAAGATTTATTTATTTATTTATTTATTTGGCAGACGTAGCAAGTATTACCACAAGCAGGGGAAGAGGGTGAGGGGAAGCAGCCTCCCACCAAGCAGGGAGACAGACATGGGGCTCAATCCCAGGACCCCAGGATCATACCTGATCCGAAGTCAGCCACTTAACAGCTGAGCCACCCAGGCGCCCCCTCTAGTTGCTTATTAATGTCAGAGGATGTTCTAGCTGGGTAATTACCTAGATGTTTGTACATCAGTTACATTTTTTATTACACTTTGAACTACCTATCTCACAGAGATATAATAAAGTTACAGTTAGGTATTAGAAGAGGAATAGAAGAAGAACTAAAGAAGATAAAGTTCTAAATAAATACAAGTTGATACTTCTAATTTCTTTGCTTTATATTTTTAAAGCAAAACCCTTTCTTTCTGATAAAATTGTATTGAAGAATCCACAATGGTTAGTTGTTGTTGTTATTGTTGTTACACTAGTAATGTTTTAAAGATATTACAGCTTTTTCCTATTTTGTTTTTTGTCTCTAGAGAAGTAGCTGATTTTCAGCTCTCTGTGGATTCTCTATTGGAAAACAACAATGACCATTCAAGACCAGATATTCAAGTTCAAGCCACAAGACTGGCAGAGAAGGTACTTCAGCACTGTTATCTTTTTTAGACATTATAACAAACTTAGTAAAAAAAGAAAAAACTCTGCAGGCTATCTCAGGCATAATAATGAATTTAATAGTGTTGTTTTTGTTCAAAGCACCTTGGAAAATACAATTTAAATTCATTTTAGCCATGTGCTATAAGGTTAAGATGATTTTTCAAATTAGCTATAAAGCATTCCTCTTGAGCTGACATTGTTCAATTTTTTGATTAACTACTTACAGGAGGACTGAAGTGTTAATTAAATTTACAGATTGAAGCTGGATGGACTTCTGAATTTAAGAGAACAAGCTTGATAAATTAGAGCAGTGGGTTGCAATTTTTAAAATGAGTTTCTGAGAAGATGAGCAGTAAAATATGAGAAAAAATGATTAGGTGTAAATAGAATCATGATTGCAGAGAAGAAGTGGTTAGATAATTTAATAAACTCATTCATTTCTAATTTCTCTGTTGGGTTTGGTATCTAAAAGGGGAATTGAAAGGATTGTAGAGAATGACCAAATCTAAATTATTAATGTAATACCATAAAAAACAGGGTTTTTAAAATACGGTTATTACATGTGACACAGAGGCTTCTGGGCACACTGAAGGATTGGAACAATGAAAGTCACTACCATAGAAAAAAATGTGTAAAGAATGAGTATAATAAAAGAGCTTTGATAGCTGAGTAAATATTTATTTGATCAGAAAATCAACCTAGATTTTTATCAGGAAGTACACGAGGAGTAGAATTTTTCTCATTACGGTATTTAGTTCCTTCCCCCATATCCTGTGAGTCTCAAATGTAAAGACTAGTGATTCTTCAGTGAAAACTGGTATCTCTTCAAGTTTCATGAATATATCAGGTGCTTAGAAATCTAGTTGGTTAAAATTTTAAGGTCTATTCAGTGAAGACCAAGTATTTAAATGATACCTATTTTTTGTGGGGGTACAAGTGCTGGCGGCGTAGGGCCTGACAGAATGAAATGTCCTGTGGCTCTTGTGCAAAGTGGGTGAGATAAAAAGAGTTCACTGCTTGTCAGGGCACATCAGGTTGGGGGGTGAAGTGATACTGGCTTCCTTCCATGTGAGGTGGAGAATTTGAAGTGAGAGAATGGGAAAGAAGAAGAGATTCTGAATATAGAGTAGTATTCTAGGCTAGAAAAGGAGGAAGCTTGTCAAGTGATAGAATTGAACAGATTGGCTAAGGCCCAGGTCTGGATTTAATGACAGAGATATGATGTACCTGCTGTGTTTGGACTCCAAAGTGATAGTATTAAAACTATAAATATCATTACGCTTGTTATATAACATACTTAATTTTACCTGTTTGTTTTTTTTTTTAAAATCTTTTCAGCTAAAATGTGATACAGTGGTGAGTGAAATCAGCACTGGTCGAGGGACTGTAAATTTCAAAATTAACAGAGAACTGTTAACAAAGGTAAGAATGGATTATGTTCCAGCTATGCACCTTTACTCAGTCTGATTTAGCTACAGTGGTTTTCCCCCAGTTCTTAAACGTCACCTCCTCTTGCCTCAGAACCTTACACATTCTGATTCTCCTTCATGGAGTGCCACCCCAAGTTAACTCCTGCTTACCCTTCAGTTCTTGATGTTTCCTGGGCTGTGCCTTTCTGTCCCCTTCATTTATGTGCTCTACCATCAGTGGGTATCTCTCCTTTGCAGAACTTATCATAGTTACTATTATACATCTTTTTATTTGATTAATGCTTCTTGCCCTTTAAATTAATTTCCATTAGAGCTTATAGCATCTGTTTTTCTCTCTGTTGAGAATGTTGGATCCCCAGTTCCTAGCACAGTGCCTGGCATGCAGTAGGTGTGAGATAACTATAATTGAATGAATTAATGGACTCTATATTGAATGCCCAAAGAGTACTGCTGGTTTTGGCTCTCTGGTAGCCTGTAATCTATTGGTAGCATGAGATTTATACAGATGAAACTATAAGATAGCTTATTCTTTTAATAAAACAAGTATTAAAACAAAAGTTGGATTGATACAATAAGCATAAGAAAGATCAGAAAACTCAGGATGGCCTGGAAGAGTTGGAGAAATGACATAAAGGAACTGGGTCTCGTGTAAGACTGGAGGACAGGTAATCCTGAATAGGCAGTGGTATGAGATTTTTTTTGTTGAGAGTTTAATCTCAGTTGAAATTGAAAATTTATCATAATGCATGCTTTAGGCTGTTATTTAGTTTAGTTTTGTTTTTTAAGAAATACTGGTTTTGAGTTGGTCAGGCTTAGTAATGCTGCAGTCTTGAATTGAAAATTACTATAAAACCAAAATTTCTAATATAATTTCTCACCAAGATTATACAGATAATAGGCATTTGCCCATCTGCCCGATCAGTCTTCCGAGGGAGAGTTAGTGTTAATATGCTTGCCTCTAGATCCTTGAATTTTTTTCTTTTATCTTTTTATCCTTCGTACTTCAAGGAGAGATAATTAACCAAAATCAGTCACAAGGACAAAAAGGAAATTTGTTTTGAGCTTGTTGAAAAGTGACTGCAGCCTGTTAGGCTCTTAGTTGGTAACGTTTCATGTCAATTTAGTAAACCATTGAGTCTAATTTACCATTTCTAAATTAGTACTCTTTCTTCCGATTATGATCACAAGTATATTTTTTTAAGATTTTATTTATTGGGGCACCTGGGTGGCTCAGTCAGTTAAGCATCTGCTTTCGGCTCAGATGATCCCAGGGCCCAGGAATCAAGCCCCATATTGGTCTCCCTACTCAGTGGAGAGCCTGCTTTTCCCTTTCCCTCTGCCCCTCCCACTCCCTGTGCTCCCATGCACTTGAACACTCTCTCAAATAAATGGTAAATAGATAAATATTTATTTATTAGAGGTAATATTTTATGTATTTGTTAGAGGGCATGAGTGGGAGGAGGACCCCAAGACTCTGAGATCATGACCTGAACCAAAATCAGGCACATAACTCACTGACCCACCAGGTGCCCCAACAGTCTCGATTTTTTTTTTAAGATTTTATTTATTTATCTGACACAGAGAGATCACAAGTAGGCAGAGAGGCAGACAGAGAGAGGGGGAAGCAGGCTCCCCGCTGAGCAGAGAGCCTGATGCAGGGCTCGATTCCCAGACCTGAGGATCACGACTCGAGCTGAAGACAGAGGCTTTAACCCACTGAGCCACCCAGGCGCCCCAACAGTCTCGATTTTTATAGAAGCAGAAATGCAGCTCACCACAGTGCCCACCAAACTCCAGTCTAGTTCATAGGCAGAAATATTTTACCTTTTTAAATTTTCCCTGAGGTGGGAAAATGTACTATTAGATGAAGTTGCCTTTACAGCCACCTTGACTGAAAGAGATGTGTTTTATATATCAAGCAAGGCATGTGTTTACTTCTTTTAAAATGTCAGTGGCCACAAATTTTCATGCTTTATTATTACAGTGAACAAACTATGAGATTTTCTCCAATTTAAGAATGCACACTAGCTTGCTTATTAAAAGTATTCCCAAATCCTTCTCACTTGACAACACAGGGACAAGATCTAGGGCTTTGAGGTCCAGCTACTCTTTATCACCTGGAAATCCTCCCTCACTGTAGCCTTGAATGCCTGGATCTTAGTGTGATTTTTATTAAAGGAACAAGCAGATTGCTCATGGTAGCCCTGCTCAGTGTCACAGTAAAGGTACATCCTAAACTAATGAACACCCATAGTCAAAGGAAAATTGAATGTGCCTGGTTAAAAGTTGCAGTTTTTTAATGATAAGCCTTGTTTGCTCAAAACCTAAATTCTTCTACATCTGGCTTCATTATTTTCAGGTTTTAAAGAATGGCCATTTGCATGTATAATGAATTTTTCAGATCACATCAAGAAAAAAATTCAACCCTTTGGGACCATTATTAATACATATTTTTACATATTAAAGTCATCAAGATTGACATGTAGCCAGTGACCTGTGTCCGAAACTTAATTTTCAAGCAGGGAATTATGAATTTGTCATTGCTTACACATGTACAAACTTAGCCTTGCATAAAACGTATCTGTTCACGCATTGCAACTGAATTAACACTGGCAGCCCCAGGAAATGATTAAATGTTAGCTTAAGTTTGGATCACTAACGGAGGCAGTATAATGTCTTCGTGTAAATCATCCTCAAACATAGGAGACTAGAATGTGAAATTAAAGACAGCAGGAACTGCCAAATCATTGGAACTAGATAATGAATTTTTCGAAACCATAAGGTGATATGACCAATTCATACATCGTGAAGAGCTGTCAGTTTGGTGTCAAGCTTCCACCTGTCAGTAGCTTACAGATGACTTTCAAGAGTAATTTAAAATAATAGTTAATTCATTTAAGGGGAGGAAAAAAAGAAAATATGAGTTTAACTAAAAAGGAAAAAATCAAACAAAATCCTCTTTTTTTAGTTGTGCCTTTAAAAGTACACAATGGATAACGTCATTTTTATTTTACATGTATACCTGTATTTTTTCATTTGCCAAATTCAATTTTGCATGCTCTATTAAAACTTAAGGAAAAAAAGAAAAAGAGATACTAACTTAAATGGCTCTGATTCTGCTCATTATTTTGCTAACTGAGCTTAAGCCAGAAGGCAGTAGATGCATTTAAGTCACATGTAGTGCCAAGTGGCTGAGAACATGGAAGGAATGATTAAACTCTTTTCAAGTATTGACCAAAAAACAAATAGGTGGTAGTAGCTTCCGTAGAAGTTCTTATAAGAGCATCTTACATTTTAACGTACTTAACGATGAGTAGATGGACCTCTAGCTTATTCATCTATTGGAATATCAAGGAACTTTACTAGCTCACTGACATTCTATAGTTTAAAACTTTTGCCACTAATTTCATAAACTTCTTCTTATTATTTGCCTGGGACTATATTACTGAAATCTAAAGATAAAGTGGCCTGTGTTCTGCCCCCAAGAAGTTTATGATCTAAAAGAAAAGCATAAAAAATACCAGTGTAATGTGTAGTGGATATGATAATGTGATGCATGATACAGTGGAGGCATGTGTAAGCTGCAATACAATGTAAAGAAAGGTACACATAAGTCTAAGTTGAGGAGTGAACAGGTAATCTTCAACTGGGCAAAAGTGGATGCCACTCTTAATATTGGGGTTGTGGATTCAAGCCCCATGTTTGGTGTAGACAGTCCTTTTTTTTTTTAAATAAAGATTTTATTTAGTATTTGATACAGAGAGAGAGAGAAACAGTAGGAGAGGGAGAGGGAGAAACAGACTCCCACTGAGCTGGGAGACTGACGTGGGATGCGATCCCAGGACCCCGGGATCATGACCTGAGCCAAAGGCAGACACTCAACTGACTGAGCCACCCAGACACCGGGTACAGACATTACTTAAAAGCAAAAAAAAATTTTCTGAATCTTTAAAAAAAACAAAAACGACAACTATATCTGGGAGGTATAAATGCAGGCATTCAGGCAGAGAAGATAGCCTGGGCCAGAGTACAGAAGGTCAAGAACATGGCATTGTCTGGAAATCAGTGGTGATAGAGTATGGTTCACACATAGGATGGCATGGGGGAGGGTATGAAATTATCTGGTGTGAAGGGCCTTATATGCCCTGCGTTCGAATTTCAGCTTTTTGCCTCCGTCATCATTTTCCATGGTGTGTTATGTGTACCACAGGTGGTATGTTTGATAATTTTTTAGTATTACACTAATAAAATCCACCTCATTTTTTTTTTAAAGATTTTATTTATGTATTTGACAGAGAGAGATCACAACTAGGCAGAGAGGCAGTCAGAGAGCGAAGAGGAGGAAGCAGGCTCACCGCTGAGCAGAGAGCCCGATGTGGGGCTTGATCCCGGGACCCTGAGACCATGACCTGAGCCGAAGGCAGAGGCCCTAACCCACAGAGCCACCCAGGCACCCCAAAATTCACCTCATTTTAATATTATATATTTATTACCCAAAAAATAAGACCCTAACACTTCTACCTTATGGTTTTTATGGATGTTATAATGTGCCATTTAACAAATCAGTTTTCTTAAAATTATGAAACCAAGACGAAATGCATGTAAAATAAACAACCAGAAATTGATAAAATCTTTTAGATGTCTTGGAATCATTGAAGGGTTTAAGTAGAACATAGATCTAATTAAATTTACATGTTATATAAGGAGATAGTTATGTATTATTGTTTTGTTGTGGTTTTGTAGTGGTATGGCTGACGGATGATGAGGGTCTAAACCAGGACAGAGGGGATAACTATAACGATAGGCAGTGGCAGTTGCAGGATTTGGTGATTAATAGGTGGTTGATTATGAAGGTTGAGGGAAAAGGGTAAAACTTAGGTACTCCTGGGTCTTTGACTTGGTTAGCTGGGTGAGGAGGTAAAGTTCATGTAGATGGAGAATGCAAAAGGAAGAGGAGTATATTCCATTGCACATCTCAGGCACTTCAGATCTTTGATTTGGACATACCAGTCTATGGCACAGGAAAGATTTTATTAGGTAAGTAGTAGTTGAAGTCTTTGGACTTTATATTTAGGGGACGTATGAAGTAAGGAGCTAGAAGCAAGAAGGAAGCACAGGGTAGGGAGTGGGGCGGCAGGCAGTGGAAGAGGAGCCTGCAAAGGAAACTGAGAAGTAGAAGTCAGTAAAGCTTAATACCCTTAAAATCAAGGAGGATTAGTGGTTGCAAGAAGAAGAGTAGTCATCAGCTAAGCTGATGTTTGAAAAGTAGTCACCCTGGGGAGGGCAGGTTAGGGTGGATGATCAAAAGGGACTCTAGACTTTTGCCTTATTCATTTAATTTTTTTTAATTTTACATAAAATGTACTCATAAAAGTAGTACTGCATTAAACAATTTAAGCATTCAGTTAGGTGTGCCATTTTTTTTTAAAGATTTTATTTATTCATTTAAGAGAGAAAAAGCACAATGAGGGAGGAGGGTCAAAGGGAGAGGAGAGGGAGAAGCAGGCTCCCTGCCTAGCACGAGCCCGATGTGCGGCTCTATCCCAAAACCCTGAGATCATGACCTGACCCGAAGGCAGACACTTAACTGACTGAGCCACCCAGGGGCCCCAGGTATGGCATTTTTAATTCTGACTTTGAGAGCCCTTAGAGTGAATAGTAGAAAAGGAAGCTCTAGGTAGCAGAGGGATCAGATTGTCAATGGAAGGTTTAGAAGTGGAGCATATAAGATAGTCCTTCATTAAACTTGCTTTTTTTGTTTGTGCTAGAGAAATATCAATGAATTAAGGGTCATTTGTACAGGGAGAACTTACCTTCCTGTGATTGCCTTTTGTGGAGTCTACCATCCATTACATATAAAGGGATGGAAAGTGACATGGATGGGTAGAATGTTAACTTTAGAATAATCTGACTCTGAATTCCTCCTCACTAATATTTACCTCCCTATTTGCAGCCTTGTCAGCTATTGTCTTGGAGTAAATAATTAACATTTAATGGGCCTCTGAGGTATAACAGGCACTGTTTTCTTTAATGTCTCTATATGTTAATCCTTTCTCTCTGTGTCCTACTATATAGTGTGAATGAAAGGAATATTATTTCTTCTGTCCTTGTACAACTATATACTGTTTCTGAACCTTAGTTTTTGCATCTATTAAATGGGAAATGTCCATTTTTAAGATTGTGAGGCTTAAAGATAACATAAATGCATCTGGACTTTAACCTAGCACTTTTTATGCTTAAAAGTATTGCTTTGCTACCTTCTGCTGCTTTGTCTGCCTTTTCCATTAAGTGAGCATCTTAATAAACTCTTAAGATAGTAAAATTCTTCACATCATAAGCTACATAATTAGGACTCAGAATCCAATTTGTGAAGCAAAACCAATGTAAGAGTAAATAGCCCATTACAGTAAATTCAAACCCCTAAACTAAAAAATAAATACATTTATAAATAAACGCATCACACCATTAGCAAAAAACAAAGTATGAATTTTGTGAACCATATAACCTATGTACATTTCTAGAAATGAAACTGGAATATGTTTCGGTTGTTTCTGTTAGTTTTCCTTGTTTTTTGTTTATGTAGCCGGTAGGCATTTGAATTACAATTTTGTATTTGTTTTCTACCATTTCTTGTCATCCTTAGTAATACAAAAGTAGCAGTGGCATGCAGTAGTTAACACATTAGCTATGGTGTGAAAAAGGTTTTGCCATGTAGCCTAATAGAGTATGATGGTGAGAAAGTTATTTAACTTCTCTGTGCTTCTCTTTTCTCATTCATAAAAATTAATACTTATCTCCTAGGGTTGTTGTGAGGAATAAATGAGTTAATACACAGGAAATGCTCAGAAGTGCCCAGCATATAGTACGCATTCATTAAGTATTAGATGCTCCTTCTGGTTTTGGGTTACTGTTTGCTGTGGGACTTTCAACAGTTATTTAACCTCCCTAAACTTCAGTTTCTTTATTTGTATAATATCTATATCATTGGTTCCTGTAAGAATGAATATATGTGATGTATAAAAAGGGCACAGAGCCCCCATAGATGTTAGTTCTGGTTATTACTGTTTTGACTAGCATTAGCAATGGAACATGGTGGTGCTGACAATGCTGTGAAATTCTGAGTTCTGTAAATTAGAATGAGTAAATGAAGTAATTAAGAAAATCGCAATTTTTTTTTCTGTTAGTAAATTCCATGCATTTTACTTTTCAGACAGTACTACAACAAGTCATCAGTGATGGCTCAAAATATGGATTAAAAAGCGAGCTTTTCTCTGGTCTTCCCCAGAAGAAGATCGTGGTTGAATTCAGGTGAGTGCCTACTCATGTGTTGGTTAGTCAAGGTAGCTGGGCAGGTAAGTGTTTTACCATTATCATCTGGGGCCTCAGGACATAACATATGGAAAAACAGAAAACCAGTGAGATTATATTATTTTCTTAATATTACAGTGAACTGATCACTGTACCACGAATAAAAATTTTAGACTCCAATAAAAAAAAGTCTGGTGATTATGTTTTTTTTAATTAAGTATTTAATAGTTAATTTTAGTTTTTTTTTTTAGAAGAAATACTTATTCCATCTTCGTAGACTCTTAAATCCGAGGTAATGGTTACTACAATATTAAGAATTTTAAAGTAATGTGATTACCAGAGAACAAAGCCTTGTGGTATTTGTAATGTAAACATTTTTTTAAATTACAGAAAACTAGCTTTAAGTTTTAATATGCCTCTAAATAATCCTCATTACTTCCTGTTGCACTGTCAGTATATCTATCTAATTTTTGAGCTATTTTTAGGCAACCAAAACAGAATATAGCTGACCAGTTGACAGCTCATGGAAAAGATCAGAGATACTGTATTGTAATTGTATTTGCCTTCCTAAAAGTGAACGAGTCTTGATGAACTGTTTTCCCACTTGGAAAGTTAGAACTTGCTGTACCCTTTTATTTTCTTAACTATATATTCCTGTGGAAAATTTTTTTAAAAAATGATGAGGGAATTATTTCAGATTTCCTCATTCTTTTTTTTTTTTAAGATTTTATTTATTTGACAGAGACCACAAGTAGGCAGAGAGGCAGGCAGAGAGAGAGAGGAGGAAGCAGGCTCCCCACTGAGCAGAGAGCCCGATGTGGGGCTCGATCCCAGGACCCTGGGATCATGACCTGAGCCAAAGGCAGAGGCTTTAACCCACTGAGCCACCCAGGCGCCCCCAGATTTCCTAATTCTTTATTATGACTTATTGTGGTAACAAACTTAGTTATGGTCAGCACCCAGATAACCAGAGGCAAGAGAAGGTTTTATATATTCTACACTTGTACTGTCTCTGCCACTCTCAAAAAAGACAGATTCTGAGATTCAGTGAACTTGTTTATGGTAAGGACTGATGGTGAGTAAACTCATGCTCCTACTGAGTAAACAAATATTATGGATAAATCTTATACTACCATTACACCCCAATCATATTTTAAGTTGAGTTTAAACATTAGTTGTATCACAGAGAGGAGAGGGACTTCATGAGGTCATCTTCACACCAGAGAGGAATTGCATGAAGGCCATCCCTCAAAGAAAGTTGCCTGCTCTTTTCCCTCAATGAAAGTTGTGTAACAAGCTACTCTAACATTTAATACAGGAATTGGCAAATTTCAGCCCATGGGCAAAATCCAACCTGCCATATGTTTTTATAAATAAAGTTTTATTGGAACATAAGCTTGCACTTTCATTTACATGTTGACTACAGTGGCTGCTTTGATACTACAGTGGCAGTTGAGTAGAATTGAATGGAACAGTTGAGATAGAGATCTGATGGCCCACAAGCCTAAAATATTACTGTCTGATTCTTTAAGGAAAAGTCTATCGACTCATGACTAGTGTCTTGAGACAACCATTTTAATGTTCATGACCCTTTAGATCTTGAAATCATGGATGGCTTAGCGCAGTGGTTCTTTGACTTGCATGTTGTCATTTGTAGTTCTGGTCATGTGGAAACTGTACTGGGGCTAGAAATCCAGGTGACTCATTTACTTGTCTGGCAGCTTACCTGAAGGCTGGCCTGGCATCTCTCTCTCCCCAGTGTCTCTCAGCTGCCTTACTATTTTTATTTCATAGTATTTTATTGTCATTTTATAAAAAACAACTTTGTAGGCAACAGCACAGAGGATCATAGGGGAAGAGAGGAGAAAACTGAACAGGAAGTTATCAGAGAAAAACCATAAGGGACTCTTAACTAGGGAACAAACTGAGGGTTGCTGGAGGGGAGGTAGATGGAGAGGATGGGGTAAATGGGTGATGGGCATTAAAGAGGGTATGTGAAATAATGAGCACTGGGTGTTACACACAGCTGATAAACTGTTGAACACTACATCTGAGACTAATGATGTACTATATGTTGGCTGATTGAATTTAAATAAAAACATCTGTTGCCATGAATAATTTAAATTAAAAAATAAAATCGACTTTATTCTGCTTACTTTGGTCCTCCTTTTCTAGTTTCTTAAAGGAGAACCTTAGGTTACTTACTGGTTTGAAACCTTTCTTCTTTTCTAATATATTCCATGCTGTAGATCTCTCTGCTGTAGCTCACAGATTTGCTATTTAATTTGCTAGGGGTAAACTTGTTTGTTCTCATTCTGTCAGGGATCACAGTCCTTCACCATCCAGTTTATAAAACTAGTGTTTCATATATTTTTCTGGTTTTCTGGTTGTTTAAGGCAGAAGGGTAAATCCCATCCTTATTATTCTGTCTTGGTGGGAAGTGGAAGATTCCTTGTTTTTTATCCTAGAGAAGGACATTTGCTTTCTTCCTCAATAATGATTAAATGAGCATTCTTGTAGTGTCATAATTTCATAATTGTGCACATATTAATATAGCATCAAGTATTTAAATTATAATATCCTTTATATAAATCTTTAGAAATAGATCAAAACTAAGTTCTCATTTTACCACTTTTATCCAGCTGTGTTCAAGTTAACTTATTATTTTCTAATATTGAGAAACCTGTGTGAAATTTTCAGACATATACAGAACACAACAGTATAATTAAGTCCCATATCCTTCTCACCCAGATTCAGCAGTTGTCAAGATATTGCCACATTTGCTTCATTATCCTTTTTCCATGTTGCTTTAGTCCCCTCATCTGTAAAGTAAGAGATGAGGGGGCACCTTAGCTTGCAACTCTTATGAGTATTAAATGGGTTAATGTATGTAAAGTGCGTGCAACTGTGCCTGTCAGGTAGTGAGTGCTCTAGAAACATTTGCTGTTGTCAAATTATCGAGTACAACTTTTGATAGATAATACCCAATGTAAACAAAATTTCTTTGGGGTCAGTAATTTTTTAGAGGATAAAGGGTTTACATCTAGTACACAAAGTTTAATTCCTAATAATCTGCATTGTTTTTGTGTCAGAAAAATATCTCTGAATTTCTTCATCCTTTTTATCAGTCCTTAAATGTATCTGCTTCCTAAGTGTGCCATTCTCTGTATATGGTACTACCTCATGAGTGACAGGATCAGTTTCACTAAGGATGATTCTTTCTGAGTTCTAATTTATCATTGCTCTAAATTTCTAATTTTTCACTTATCTTTGCCCTAAATTACCAAAGGCCTTAATCCTCAATTATTAAACTGTGGAGGCATGACCTAGTTGATTTTAGAACTCTTGTTCTTAGAACAGAAATATAACTTTTGGAATTATTTGCAGTTCACCCAACGTTGCCAAAAAATTTCATGTTGGACATTTGCGTTCTACCATCATAGGTAAGTGTCATTAGTTTCATACGAAACACGACTTTGGGACAGTATTTTATAATGCATTGTAATGGTTTAATGCTCTAATAACGGTAAGACAAAAAACAAAGTTCAAATTTATATGAGCTTGATGCTAATTAAATATTACATAAAATGGGAAAAATTGGTTTAGAAGTAAAAAAAAAAATTGTTTCAAAACCAAAAGGTTAACTCAAACTGATTTTAACTGTTAGGTTTGTTAATAATTTTAACTTTTTAAAAATATGTATGCATATAAAGAAGATCATATAAAGAAGAAAGATGCAAAATGAAAATAGTTACATGGAGATGATAATAATCCCCCCAGGTTTTTGGTTCATAGACTTTGTTTTAAAAAAAGAAATGGTATTATATATTAATTATATCTCCATTAAAAAAGAAGCTCAGTCTCAATCATTTGAGTACTAACTGGAGCATTCAAGAGTGGAAATTGAAATAAGACTGTTCTAAGAAAGATTGCTATTGTACTTCATAGTTGTAATGTTCAGTGTAGCTGTATACTAAGATTTTCATTTATTTAAAACATGATGTGATGCAGTAGCCCAATTTGAAACTGCAGTTTCAAAGAATTGAAAGAGACTTTGAAGTTTCTCATCTAGTGTATCTTCTGGTATGCAAATCTATTACATACTTGAGGGAGAGCCATTTAACCTGTCATTTGAATACTTTTAAGAGTTGAAGCAGCCCTTACTTTGTGACATAGATCGTTAATGAACTGGAGTCACCTGTCATTGTTGGAAATATCTTGTGGGGCATTTTAAGAGATAAAATGACAGGACTTGATTTTTAAAAGAATATAAAAAACATACTATATATGAAAAGCCACCTACTCAGGCCAAAAGTAAATGATGGACAGAGCATAGTAAAGTTGTTTGAAAGTTGTTAAGGAAAATTTTGGACCAGTAAGAGATAATACTGGGAATTCATTTACCATGTCTGAAGTTTTCATGTATTAGTTCAGTTAATTTCATAACAGTCATATTTGTTACACCTGTTAACTGTGGTCTGTGGAAACTCATATGCCGAAAGTAAATTTTCCAAAATCATTCCAAAAGCCTAGGTTTGTGTTATTTGGTTGGTTTGCAGGATAATAAGTTGCTAATTTAAAAACTAATTAAAAATAGGAATATAGTATTGAGTAGCAGCTGAAGAAGGTTGCTGTTGGAACTACGTATGTAGACTGGGAAAGTCTAAAAGTAGGGAAGCTGGAAAAGTAGCTGTTGTAATTTAAGTCAGATATGCATATTGGTGAAGGATTATTTGGAGAAAACTAAATCCACTGTTGGAAAAGCAGGCAAGTATTTATTACAGGATGTTGAATAGTTTGCAAAGTTGTTGGAAGTGCTGAAGAAGTTTTGGATTAAGTAACCTAAATGACTCCCAAAATCATACCATAGAGCTTGGCCATGAAGGGAGCTTCTGCCTTTTCTGTAGTCCCTTCCAGTGACAACCATGCTACCATAGTCACAGGAAGCTGCCATTAGACCTGTCAGGCCTTCTAGAATTCATATTAGCAAAAGAGGCAGCCCCATACCCTTTCAGTTCCCGTGGAAGTCATATGACAGGATACTGTGCTCTCTATTAGTGATGCCACCAAAAAAACAAAACAAAACAAAACAAAAAACCAAAAAACAAAACAAAAAACGAAAAAACCTCCATACTCCACAGCTAGCTTATCAGGAAAAAATAGAAGTAGCTCCCCTTTCACTTCATTTCTGCCTTCTAAGTCTCATGCACAGTGTATCTGAATGCCCTAACATAAGGGCACAGTAGGAGAGTAGATGGGATGCTGAATGTCAAACCAGTGTCAGCAGTATAAGAAGATGAAGTTCTCGAACTCCCTGGTACTCTTAGGAGCAGGCATGAGGAGATAGACTTAAGTGATTCAAAGAAGGAAGAGTGAGCTATCAAGAAAAGACACAGTATGGCTCAGGCTCTTTAAGGCTTAGCCAAATTATTTCTTGTTAATTACTGAGATTCTGTTCTTTTTTGTCTTTGAAATTGTTATTCTAACTTGTATTCCCAACTCCCATGGATATTGCTGAAAATACTGTTCTTGTGAAAATTGTGAGATTCTTTGGAATAACTAACTGCCCCCAAACTAATTCTCTATTCCCTTTCCTAATGTAGATGAAAACGCCATAATGAATATTTTAGTAAAAAAAAATTGAGTTGGCAAATTTTGTCAAAAAAAATTTTCTGTGTTATGCTTTGATAATAGAGAAGCACATGGTTCTTATGCCAAAATGGATAACAAGAATGAGAAACTGTATTTTGTTGATTACTAGGAAATTTTATAGCAAATCTCGAAGAAGCATTAGGACATCAAGTAACCAGAATAAATTACCTTGGGGATTGGGGCATGCAGTTTGGTAAGTCTGAGATTTGATCTTTCATTTCACTGTTAAGTTTAATTTCTTTTAATATTATGTTACTTGATCCTGACAGAGTATAGGCAGAATCCAGTAGATAAAGTAGTGCCTCCTACCTTTTTTTTTTTTTATGGCTCTTTTGCATAAAGCTTGTTTTCTGTTTGTTAGAGTAATTCTCACTACACAGATAAGTTTGAGAGAGGAAACTTCACACATTCAGAGAAATACCTGAAAAATACAGGCTTTTGTGGTTTTAATAAAGAAAAGTAGCTTACATTTGTCAAATGCAAAAGTGAATGTACTAGGAAAGCAGGAAGTCTAGCTATATATACCCTTCTCAATTACAGCCCTGCCATTTTTAGAGCAAGTGAAGTCCAGCCTCCCGGGGCCATCATACGTGGAGGGTTATCTGTTAGACGCTGTGGCATAGAGGAAAAAGAAAGTGGAATACTTTGGTTCCTTCTAAAATTGTACAGTGGCAGGAGGTCAGAAAGGAGTAAGACCCAAACAGCTAAATGCTGTAAATTATCTGTAATGTCGTGAGTTTACTCAGAACCATTCCTTGCTCATAATATACCAGTAATCAAGGAAGGGCAAGATAAAATGAAGTTGCTAAGGTAGTAAAGTACTGGTAGTAGTAGCATGTGAAATGCAAGCTTTTAAAAGCCTTTGGCAACTACTGTGTGTGTTTTAAGATCCAGCCCTTGTGTCACACAGATAGACCCTTGCCTCCATCTCACATCATGATGTTCCTAATAGCCAGCTGTACTCAGATATGCTGGTATATAGTCTGTTCTTCATTTGTGTGCTTCTCTCCCCTGCTAGCTGATCTATTCCTTGAAGGCATGGACTGTGTCTTCATTATTTGTGTGTCCAAAGTGCATGGCACATAAGAAGAACTAAGAGTGATCAATGAATCTGTTGTGGGAAGTATTTTATAGTACTAATCCAAAAGAAAGGCTAGATAATATTTTAAAGCTTCTATAAAGTGCAAGATGCACTGCCAGTTCTAAAGTTCACTGATACTGTTATGTTCTATCCTATCTAGTGAAATGAAATCAAAGTTTCCAAAAGACGGATTTATCATGATCTTCTCTTTCATTTCAGTTAATAAAAATCTCTTTTAGACTCTAAAAAGGGTAGAACTTAAACCAGTTATCAGTGCCATTAGTATTCATTGTGGGGAAATCAGAAAACATGCCCTGCATTTTAAAGACCCACCTGCAGTTCACAACAGCTGGTAGTCAGAGGTTTAGGCTCGAGGCTCAACAGTCAGATTTAATAGATGGTATCCACTTTACATTAGTTTAACCGATTTATGCATTTCACAGGCATTAGCAAATATGGTGATTTTAGTATTCGTTAATTTTAGCTTCAGGATTTTATTATTGCAGTGTTTCTCTAAAGGACTGCTATGGTTAATGATCTGTCACCATTTCCATTATAACCATCATTGTTGAAGAGTTTTAATTTGGGCTGTTTCAGCTATCTCATATTGAAAGTTGGCAGATAGTTTCTAAGCACAAAATTAGTTTTTGAAAATATATTAGGTTGAATGTTAAATGGAGATTGGCCTTTACTTTTCCTATTTCCATTTTTTAGATACTCTGGGCATCTTTCCACATTCTGCTCCCAAGACCCTGAATCATAATCACATTTGTTTCTGCTTAAAGTGAATAGGGCTGGTATACTTTTCTTCCATAGAGTTGTAGAAACAGATTGGTTTTTAAAATAATTGAACAACCTTTTATTGCTCTTGACCCCAGGCTGCATATATCCTTTCAAACTGAAATCGTGGTCATCTTTTAGCAAGAATATCTTAAGAGTATAAATACTCATTGTCTGTTACCTCAATTATTATTTAAAAAAAATATATTAAGGTTCAAATTAACACTAACCCAGAATGCTGAACTTACCATCAGAGACCAAAAAAACCATTGACAAATAAAAGACAAATACATGGCCAGATAAAAAAGAATTTTGTTGATTGGCCACCTTGAATGGGAGAGGTAATCAGGTATGTTTTGAGTTTTATCTTTTATTATTTTCCTTCAATCATTGGTTTAAGAACTAATATTAGAACACCAACACAATTTCTACCTTTGTTTTATTTTAACACCTTCAAGTTTAGTAAGAAAGTTCTGAAATCACTTCCTATCAACTTGTTTTCAGAAATTTTAAACATCCAGTTTGTAGAATCATGATGTCCTTCCCTAGGAGAGCTGTTTTATTATGTCTGCTAGGGAAGTGTTAGGCACTGTTAGTACAAAGACAAGTTAGTCCTAGACCCTACCTTTTATGACTTCATAATCTGTTGGTGTCTGTGAAGTTAATTGCAGTGATCTATTCAATATAGTGAATTTGTGGTTCGGTACATTGAATTTAACTTACACGAGTTTATGGGGTAGCTGAAGATGATGGCATATGTTTGCAGCACTCTCAGGACATATAATTATGAGAGCTTGATCTTTTGATACAACTGAACCTGTTCCCTGCCATGTCTGTTCTCTACTGTGCCATTTTATAATGTTTTCATTTATGGATTATTGTGGTAGGTCTTCTGGGAACTGGCTTCCAGCTGTTTGGCTATGAAGAAAAACTTCAGTCCAATCCTTTACAGCATCTCTTTGAAGTAAGTTGGCAAGAAAGAATAGTGGAAAAATGTCTTAACTTATTTTTTTCAGAGTACTATGCAGATTAATTTTTAATCCCAGAGGTTTTAAAAAACCTTCCTTAAAACAGGGAACCAAAACACTTGAAAATGTTTTTAGTTTACTAGGGAGTTCTTTTCCTTTTCATATCCAAGTGTTTGTCTTTTATTTCTGTTTTAGTTGATTTGGGACAGTATTTCTCTAGATATAGAGTTGTCTTAGAATAAACACGTAAGACAATAGCTTCAACACAGATTTCTTTAATTTTTTCATCATTGCTATGTAATTGTAGCTGCCTTCATGGCAATAACTATAATTCATTTAGAATTGAAAAACATGAGTATATACTTTTTCCTCTTGATCTGCTGTGATTGGAAGGTACAGAAGTTTCTCTGAATTTGTGTGTGCTTTTTTTCATTTCTATCTTTGGGCTCCTCCTGACTTTTGCCCAGTGTGAACTCCTTCCTTTTTCTGCCTCATTTAGTCCTTGGGTACTTTGATTCTCTGTGCTCAGTTTTTCCTGAAGTTCATTAGTAAAGGTCTTTCTGTCCAGTTAATCTCCAGGGATGTGTTTCCTTTTCATCGTCCTAGTTGTTATCTCTGTTGCTTCTGGGCCTCACAAAAGAAACACCAGTACAACATTAGCTGTGTTGGTGCTGTACGGGGAATGGACTAAAGCTCTCATTCCTGTGTGTGAGGAAGAGCACTTAGCAAAATAATGCTTTGCTTCTCTAGCCAGTGCTACCAAGAATGCTTCATCATTTTCCTTATTTTTTTTTTTAAGATTTTATTTATTTATTTGACAGACATCACAAGTAGGCAGAGAGGCAGGCAGAGAGGGGTGGGGTAAGCAGGCTCCTTGCCAAGCAGAGAACCCGATGCAGGGCTCGATCGCAGGACCCTGGGATCATGACCTGAGCCGAAAGCAGAGACTTAAAACCCACTGAGCCACCCAGGCACCCCCATCATTTTCCTTTTTGATAAGTGATTTTTCTCCTGTGGCTTTGTAGTTAAATTTAACAAAAATCACATTGTAATGCTTAAAGACCTGTAAGGGTTTATAATTTCCTCCTGAGTCCAGGCCTGCACTGCACTATAAATGTCTACATTTTGATTTAGAAAAGTAATCAAAAAGATTTTTTTTCTCTTTTCCATTGAGTTTTATTGATAAGCAAGAGTTTTAAAATTAATAATTCTTTACGGTTGTTCATAAGTAAAGCATGCCACCTTCGTGCCTGGAATTTTTATTGTATTATTTTTCAAAACTTGGAAATGGCAAGTATTTTTTTTACCACAAGCTTAATGAACCGTTCTTCAGCTCTGAGCCAACATAGACACTGATGCCACAGAAGATACAAATACTCGCTCAGAGATCTTATGTCATTAGGAGAACATTTTAAAGAATTTAGAGTACATTTGAGTACTCTGAAATTTGAGAGTTCCTATTTTCCTCTTTCTCCCACCCTACCTCAGAGGTTTTATTTAATCCTGAAAATAGTAAGTCATTGTTGCTCATAATATTTTAAATATTTTAGTAAAGTCTGTTTTCACTCCATAGAAACTTAAATATATGTTTCTTTGTATTCAGTATACAGATATTTGTATTCTGTATACAGATCTCCAGGGTTTGGAGACTCATAAAAAGCGGGAGATTGCATCGCTGTATAGAGGTTGTTAATTGATGGATGCACACGAGGAAGGAACGAGGGTAGAGGCACTTCTGTGAATAACTGAAACCTCGAGGAACAGTGGCATTGCTTTCATTAAGTCTTCTTTTGCCTAGAAGCTTCATAGGGAAGCAACCTTTATAAACAAAAGAGAACAAGTCTAATACAACCACCTTGCTGTTTGTAATAAAAGAGAAATCCATTAGGTGCTAACTGGCTCTCTTCCTCCTTCCTTTGGAGGACGGAAAAAAGATGCAGAGCCTAAAGTGGCAGCCACCAGGTTATTTTATCTTTGTACTAATTTTTGCAGACCCAGTTTTCATTTTAAAACTATAATTGTCATTGCAGATTACCTTCAACAAAAACATGTAGCATAAATGAGGATTTTTTTTTTTTGAGCTTGAGGCATATATTAATAAATTATTTTAGCCTGTTCCTAAAAGAAAACCTGTACCTTGGTTGGATCCCTGGTTTTTCCCATGTGAAATTGTAATTAGTTGTAAGCTTTTTGAGAGGAAGGACCATGTTTTCCTCATTTTATTGTCAGCCCCATAGATTATGCTCTGTGGTTAAATTTTGAGTGAATTTGATCTTATGGATCTTTTTGTCCCTTTATCTTCTAAACTCTTCACAGTATAGGGAAAGAGAGTACATGCCTCAATATCATAAAAGCCATTTATGAAAAACCTACAATGAATATCATTCTAGATGGGGAAAAACAGAGTTTTTCCCCTAAGTTCAGGAACATGGCAGGAATGTCCACTCTCATACAGCTGTTCAACATAGTACTGGAAGTCCTAGCCTCAGTGGTCAGACATCAAAAGGAAGAAAAGCATCCAAATCGGTAAAGATGTTGAACTCCCACTCTTTGCCACTGATGTGATATTTTATGTGGAAAACCCAAAAGATTCCACTTAAAAATTGCTAGAATTCATACAGGAATTCAGTAAAGTGGCAGGATATAAAATCAGTGTGCAGAAATCAGTGCATTTCTATATACCAATAACAAGACAGAAGAAAGAGAAATTAAGGAGTCAATCCCATTTATATTTGCACCCAAAACCATAAGATACCTAGGAATAAACCTAACCAAAGAGGCAAAGGATCTGTACTCAGAAAATCATAGAACACTCATGAAAGAAATTGAGGAAGACACAAAGAAATGGAAAAACGTTCCATGTTCATGGATTGGAAGAACAAATATTGTGAAAATGTCTGTGCTACCTAGAGCAATGTACATATTCAGTGGAATCCCTCTCAAAATACTATCAACTTTTTTCACAGAACTGGAACAAATAATCCTAAAATTTGTATGGAACCAGAAAAGATCCCAAATAGCCAAAGGAATGTTAACAAAGAAAACCAAAGCTGATGGCATCACAGTTCTGAACTTCAGCTGTAATCATTAAGTTGTATAATATAAAACCTATTGTGTAGCTCTAGGGAAGAACTAACTATTGTAGGATACAGTAGTTACCATTCCTCAGAACCTGACTTCATTACGTAGTGTACTGATGAAGAACCCAAGGGCTCGATCCAGGATTCTAGCACAGGCGGTCTGGCTCCCAAGTACTCACTGCATTGCCATGCCCTCCACTGGCATTATAGAATGCCTTTGCGGCCCTTCATTTCCATTGGTTGTAATAACTTAAATAACATTTCCCTTTTTCCCATCCTCAAATTGCTGTACCAGGAGCACAATTGATAGTTTACTTGTCACAGTTTCAACCTTCCGGAGTATCTGTTTTGAATTTGGCCGTGGCCATCCACTGGCAGTTTGTGGCCTGCCTCCCTCTGAGTGGCACCATGATCAGTATCCACCCGGTTCAGTTTCTCAGTTTTTGTATATAGAAATTACAGAATAATTTTAGTATTTCCTTCCTATGATGAAAATATTTAACACCTATAATCATTTCTCTACTGAATTCCATGTTTTTGCTTTGCTTCATTATGGTTTTTCTGTGTACCAAAGTCATTTTTTTCACCATGTTGTCTGGCTGTATTGTGTGTGGACTTGGGACTTCGGTTGATCAACATGTAAAACCTTTTATTTAGATTTGTTGTCATGAAATGGAGAAAGTGGTTTTAGAATAGTTTATCCTACCTGAATTAGCTAATAAGTTAAATAAGTAATATATTTACTCTTCAGAATTCACAGTATTGGTCAAAAAACCGTAAAAGCTTTGGAACATGTATCAAAAAGCCTTTCCACTTTCAAAAAGTAATTTCTTTTGTTAATAAGTTAACAAGTGTTAAATCCAAATCCTGAGTATTTGGATGTCATCATTTACTTTTTTACCCGTTCTAATGATAACTTTTCAGAATAATTTCTCTAGGTTTCTTCTAGGTTTAAACTACTTAAATGGACCTCTGGGCACCAGAGTGGCTGAGTTGGTTAAGCATCTGACTCTTGATTTTGGCTCAGATCGTAATCTCAGAGTTGTGAGATCTAACTCCATATCAGGCGCCTGCTTAAAATTCTCCCTCTGGGGGTACTTGGGTGTCTCCGTGGGTTAAGCCTCTGCTTTCAGCTCAGGTCATGATCTCATGGTTCTGAGATCAAGCCTGGCATCAGGCTCTCTGCTTAGCGGGTACTCTGCTTTCCACTCTCTCTGCCTGCCTCTGCCTACTTGTGATTTCTCTCCTGTCAAATAAATAAATAAAATCTTTGGGGGGGAAAAAAAAGATTCTCCCTCTGCCTGTCTCTCTCTCTCTCAAAAAAAAAAAAGAAACATACTTGAATGGACCTTGGTAACATCTAACACTTTTTTAAGAAGATATAATCCAGTCTGTTTTTTTTTTCTACAGAAGTTTTTAGGACTTGACTCATTGCATGTTGCTTATTAATAATGGATTTTGATAACCATAGAAATGACTCTGAAATATTAGCAGCCTCTCATAGAGAAAATATTATGCCAGTAAGTATGCATTAGCACTGTATCCTATCACTGGCATTTATAAAGGTAACCTGATATATTAACACAATAGTATAAATTTTCTCTTAAGTTCATAATGACCCCGGAAGTATTTATTATTTTACCCTTTTCCTTTTTAAAATGATTTGAGATAATTACAGTGATGGGCATTTAATTTAAAAAAATAGAAATTCAGAGGATAATATATTAATATATTACTAGGTAGCAGTATATCAGAGGTTTGACCCTGAGTTTCCCTTACATATCAGTAGCAAAAAAAAAGTGAGTAGAAAATAGGGCAAGATCAAAACCCCAAATTCATGAGTGATAATAATTATTGCTGTCATCTTTTTAAATGTGGAATAGTATCTGTCCGTCAAGACACCATATTTTACCTAGCTTTAGATTCTCAAAAAAAAAAGTTTCTCAAACTTAAGAAAGTAATTCAAGACTAAATCAATTCTAGACATAGGGGATTATTTATGCAGTTAGAAACTTTTATAGACTTGAATTCAAGAGTTCTTTATTGGTCAGGTCACGTTACTTTTCTTCAGAGAAAGGGACTGTTACCCTTGGTGTGTATTTTACTCATTATAACACATGAAAGAAGTAGCTCCTAAATTATAAGCCTAATTAAATTTGAACCCAGCCACACTTTGACAGTGGTTTTAAGAGTCAGCTTAAGTCTTTGTTGAGTGTTTCTCATCTCCCAAATCATAGAGTTCCCCAGACTCTAATGTGCATCTCAGGATGGGCATGGAGGCCTTTCCTTGTCTTCAGTTCACAGTGGTCTTGACTGATATACCCAGTATCCAAGGCTATCTAATGGCCTGGAGACACACAGCTCTGCTTATATGACCAGCTTCACCTGGGAGATCCTAGCTGTGGCCCAGTTCCATAGGCCTAGAGATCAGCCTCCCTGTGTGGGGGTACTGCAAACCATTTCCCTCAGAGGGCAACAGCTTTTTTTTTTTCCTTCCCCTGGGGATGTTTTCCCATCCCCTCGTCAATCTAGGCAATTCTCCTTTCCTCTTTCCTGGCAGCATTTCTGCTCTACCATTGCTCTTGACCATCTTCCCCAAAGTTACTAGCCTTTATCCCTAAACCCTACCCTTCTAAGGGTTACTACAGTGTCCTTTGTCCTCTGAGAGTGTTAGAACAAGGATGGGAATACTGAGCAAGGCCAGAGTACATGTTAATAGCTCAGAAATTATCACACCTCATTGAAATGTGCAAAAACCTTTTTTTTTTCAGCATGAGAAATGTGTAATACTGTGTACTATTACCTAATAAACATAAGAAGTTAATCGTTATTATCCTTGAATAAAGGGATAAGATATCGTTATCACCCTTGAATAAAGGGATAAGATATCAAGGCATAAGATAAAGGGATAAGATACCATGATAAGATATCTTGGATTTTATGATATCTTATCATAAAATGAGGTAGTTTTAACTTTTGGAGAGACTGTTTATTCATCTCTGCCATTCCAGTAGTTAACACAAGCCATCTAATGAAAAGTAAGGCATTTGACCTTGACATGTTGTCCTAAAAATAGGACATTCCAAATATTGAAAGAAGATGAATAATAGGTAGTAAAATGCTAATTATATACTGGTAATGACATACTAAGGAGACATACTAATGACATACAAGGAGAAACTTGATAATCACTTCAAGTTATTTTTTTAAATCTAGCAAGTTTTGATTTTATTATTAACTGATATATTGATCTTTTAAATTATAACTATTATTTGTTTGAATTTCTTTAATATTTATTTTAACACAGTTCTATAAGAAATTTCTCATCAAGAGGCAGCATTAAACTAACAATGAGCTTGTTTTAATTATAATCATGAATTTTTTTTTTCCTAAAAAATGAGATAGAAATTAAATGCATTTTAAGGTAGAGGACAAATACACAGTTAACAGTGTCTTTAGACCTGTTTAGAGTCTAATTAATGCTAACCATTCTTAGCAGTTATTCTTTGTTTTAAACAAAAATAATCAGGGTTAGGGTTAGAGCCCTGTACCAAGGAATAAACTGTGTTGATAATGGTATTCTGGAATCAAATTTAAGAGATTAAAGGATATTATATACTATTTTATTTTTTGCACTTATATCTTTACATATGGACAGATTTTCTCAAGAACTGACTGTAGTTATCTTAATCAGTTAAATTAGAAATAAAATGTCATGTGCTTTTTGGGAATACCAGCATCTAGAAATAGTGAAAAGGGTAATATTCCTTTAGTCTTAAACAGTTAATTCTGTAAAGGAAATAGAACTCATTTTTGCATTCTGGTAACTAAAATATTATTTCCATCCTCAAGAACATTTTGCCTAAGCCACATTCTTATTATTTGAAATTTCCTTTTTATTCCTTTGGTGTCTAGACCTAGCCTCAAAAGGAAGCTATCATGAAAATACATACATTTTTTTTAATGCATACATTCTAAGCCTGAAAAGCTTGTGGTAACTAAATTTAAAACTGTCTGTAATTTCAGAAATATGTAGTATTAAATTTATCTTGTGAAGGAAAATGCATTTTCTTTCTAAAATGGTGATGAATGTTAATAATTACAGTTTTATATTGTGCATTTACAGGCAGCTTGTTAAGTGCTAATTAAGGCTCTTCTATTGTTCTGCTTGATAGTGTCAGTTGATTTTCAGTAATGTTTGGTTTATAACTGCAAATTGCTGAAATGCCAAGATTCCTCAAGTATAAGTAAGGGTTTGGTTTTGTTTATTTTGTTTTAATGATTTCTATTTTAAGTTTTAAGAAAGGGAAGAGTCTCTGGTAAAGTTTTTTTCTAAAAATACTTTTATCAGTAGTTCACATGCATATTCGATTTTTAAATGTTGGCTATGAGTGTAGAGTCCTAGATTTAAAAGAAAAAAAGCCATTTCTGAAAATAAGGATATTTTATATATGTTTGCTTTTAAATGGTGTATGAACATAGGTGTGTGGTGGGTGGGTGTGTGAGAGAGATTTTGAACCACAAATCATAGAGACCTATGTATGCCTTTGTTCCTGTAGGCTGAACTGTTGAACCAGTGTCACTATGTAGATAGGTCATTCAAAAGTCAAGAGTTTTGCAGTTCACTGCCTTACAGTGACTCTGTTTTTCCACACCTTGCCAAAATCATCTTCTGTTCTTATTCTGGACTTATTTCATGGGAGCACATGGAAATTAATTTCCTGTGATATGTGTGTCTGGTCTCCTAAGACCACCACCAAGTTTGGTAACTCATTAAGAGGACTCACAGGACTCCACATATAGTTATACTCACAGCTATGATTTATTACAGCAAAAGGTTGCAAAGCAACATCAGTAAAGGGAGAGGCACATGTGGTGAAGTCTGTTGGAAACCAGGTCCAAGCATCTGAGAGTCTTTTCCTAGTGGAGTCACATAGGATACCTGCAGGTCCTCCTGCAACAGACTGCAACAATATGCATGAAATGTTGTCTGCCAGGGAAGCTTATCAGATGCTCCGTGCCCCAAGTTTCTGTTGGAGTTTGATCATGTACGCACCCTCTGCTTAGCATGTTCTAAAATGCCAAACTCCCAGAAGCAAAGCAAGTGTTTAGCATAAACTGTATTGTTTTCATAGTTTAAGCACAGTGACCTGCCCGGTGGGAACATTTCCCAAATCCAAGTTCCCAGATGCCAGCCAATGGCTAACCTTGTGAACAGGACATTTTAAGGATAGCAGTCTCAGGTCTGCTATATATTAACTCTTTCTGCACAAGGTGCTTTAAAGAGGAAAAAAATGAGGTAGTTTTAACTTTTGGAGAGACTGTTTATTCATCTCTGCCATTCCAGTAGTTAACACAAGCCATCTAATGAAAAGTAAGGCATTTGACCTTGACATAAATGTTTAATCTCCTGTTCTTTTGTTGTTAGTATCTTGTGGGTATAAACCACTTACAGTTGTCCCATTGTTCTCTCCAGCAATAAAATCATTTTATCTGCCATTGATATTTTGATATTACTGTAATAGTTTAGATGCCTCATGTTTCTTTGGTAATTTATTTGCCAATTTTTATTATTTTTGTGCTACTTTAATAGCTTTCTGGAAAAAAATATAAGGAGAGTAAATTTGTCATTCATGTTTTATCCTGTAAGTAAAATCTTTTTTTTTTTTTTTTTTTTTTTTTTTTTTTTGAGATGGGGAGAGAGAGAGGAAGGGAGGGGGAGAGACAGTCTTAAGCAGGCTCCATACCTAGCGCAGAGCTTGATTCAGGGCTCCATCTGACAACCCTGAGACTACCACCTGAGCCGAAATTAAGAGTTGGATCCGTAACCAACTGAGCCATCCAGGCGCCACCAGAAGTAAAATCTTTATAGTCTGTATGTTGTATAACCAGTCCTACTTGAGGTGCAAAGTTGATGTTTCATTATCATTTATAAACTTGCATTTTGGAGACTGGAATACTTTTAACTAAATTGTGAACCCAGAATCATAGAATTGGAAGAGCCCTTAATAAGCAGTCCAACTCCATTCCTGTCATTGCGTGGGGGCAGAACTAAACCAGCCAAGACAGATTATGCAAAAATACTCCAGAAGTAAGTGGTCCACACAGCTCTCAGGAGCCCAGGTGGGAGTGTAAGTAAGCCAACTATCCAAAGGTCTGACTAGATCACCTATTTTATTATTCTTGCAGATTTAGAGAACAGTTCTAAAAATCTTTCTTAAAACAACTGCTGGACCAATCTTTGGCCTTGTCTTAGCCAGATTGAACCATTCTGCTTTCTTGACCTTTTCTCAGAGAAGTTGCAGCAATAATAATTTGACTTTTTGTTAAAAAAAGAAGAAATGCTAACTTAATCTAACTAACCCAGGCATCTGTGAACTTGGAAGGGAAGAAAAAAATTATGCATTTTATTTTCCCTAACTTTGATCATGTATTAGCATTTTCTTCCATTACTTCATCACAATTTTAAAAAAATAATAATGAGATAACTATTTCAGTGTATTATTTCCTTTATAAGCATATATATTTTACTTTATGCATTTAGGAACATTTTGAGAAGGGGTCTGTAGGGTTCAGTAAAGGACCATGGCAAAAGAATAAAGAAAGGTTACAATCTGATGAGGGCAGTTGGCTAACCTTTATTTTTTTTTCTTCTTTTTTTTTAAATTTATTTTTTATTTCCAGCATAACAGTATTCGTTATTTTTTGCACCACGCCCAGTGCTCCATGCAATCCGTGCCCTTATCCAGAAGTGGATTCTTTCTCTCCTGTTTTCAGGTCTTTCATGTCTTGAAGGAAGTCTTACAACTTCCTTCATAAAGGGCTTAAACATTTTATATTAACTTTTTTTCTAGTTTTTTTGCAGGTTTTTTTTTCATTTATTTATTTTCAGCATAACAGTATTCATTATTTTTGCACCACACCCAGTGCTCCATGCAATCCGTGCCCTCTATAATACCCACCACCTGGTACCCCGACCTCCCACCCCCCCCACCACCTTTAAATGAAAATTCTCAGGACTGTTTTATTTTTTTCCATTGAAGGTAACAGTGACTAATGTACTTCATTTAATGTACTGTTGTGCTTTTAGGTTTATGTACAAGTTAATAAAGAGGCAGCAGATGATAAAAATATTGCAAAATCTGCACATGAGTTCTTCCAGCGATTAGAACTGGGTGACACGCAAGCACTTGCGCTGTGGCAGAAATTTCGGGACCTCAGCGTAGAAGAATACGTGCGGATTTACAAGGTGCCTCCCTGCTCTCCTGCTCTCCTGTGATGGGGTGCAGCTCTTGATGGTACTATCGAGTAGTGAAGTTGCTTCCTTTTTTTTTGAAATAAGCTCCACAGCCAACATGGGGCTTGAACTCAGGACCCTAAGATCAAGAGCCATCTGCTCTACTGCCTGAGCCAGCTGGGGGCTGTATGAACTTACTTCTAAAGCTTGTGTTTTAAAACTAGATTTGTCATTCAGTTGCAAATTGGGATTCAAATACTGTTCTTTGGGCTGGAATTTAGAACCTCAAAAAAAAAAAAAAAAAAAATCCTGGGACCTTCACAGGCAAACACCAGGTGGCTTCTGGTATTTGTTTCAGTCTGGCTTCTCTTTTCTCTCTTCTGTTCATTCCCTCACTTTTTCTTAATCATTTTTTTTTCCCCTTTCACTTTCTTAGGGCTGTATGTGATGCATTTAATAAACATTTTAGGGGGTGGGAAAAATAAACAGCGAATAGAGAAAATACAAGTCTTTCTGCCATGGACTTTATGGTCAAGCATGGAGACAGCAAATTAACCAAATTAAAGACAATGGGAATTCAGCAACATACTCAGTCTGTTAGGTGGGAATGATGCTATGGAGAAAAATGAAGCAGGGAAGGGGAGGCCGAGTACGCTGTCTGTGGGTGGAATGAAAAGAATTGCATTAAAGAAACCTATATGGCTGGAGTAAGGAAGCAGGGTAAAGAGCAGAAGGAGAGGAGCTTGAGAGGTTGTAGTGTGGGGCATGGTGTGAGACATTCTCCAGGGCTGTCCATCTAGCTTCTTGCTGCGATGGAGATGTTCTGTGATGTGCTGTCCAGCACGCCACTAGCCTTGGGTGGCTGTCGGGCACTTGAAGCGTGAGTAGTGTTATTAAGAGACTAAATTTTCAATTTTATTTAATTTGAATACCTACATGGGCCTCGCAGCTGCCATATCAGATAGCCCATTACTGTTGTGAGGACTTGACTGATGTAGGAGGAGTTATTAGAAGGTTTGATGGAGGAGAGTGACCTGATCTTGATTTAATTTCTTATTTTCCCCCTCTGTGTAACAGACTGTAGAGTAGCCTGTTTTATCTGAGGGCAAGGTAATAGGACATTTAAGTAACTTCCTTTTGTTTCTGAACCCTTTTAGCGTCTAGGAGTACACTTTGATGAATACTCTGGAGAATCGTTTTATCGTGAAAAATCTCAAGAAGTCTTGAAGTTGCTGGACAGTAAAGGACTCCTACAGAAAACAGTGTATGGTTGGGTTACTATTATTCTTTGAAAAAAATTGGTATTGTTATAGTCTTTCAGGACAATAGAATGTGGCATGCAGCCTTCCTGGCATTTTTTTATAGTGCTTTTTGCTGTTCAAAGTACTTTTCTATATATAGTCTGCTGCTGCCATGACAAAATCCTGGTAGGCTGGAAGAAAAGCTGTTACCTGCTTTTCACATGTGCAGAAACTGAAGCACAGAAAGTACAAGCAACTGGCCTACTGTCACACAAGGTGATCATGATATAACTGGAAAAAGGAACTTACTCAACCCTGCGTTTTTAAAAAAAAAAAAAAACATACTGTGTTTAGAATGGATTTAAGGCACCTTATCTAAATAGGTAGAACACAAACTTTTTTTTTTTAATATTTTATTTATTTATTTGACAGAGATTACAAGTAGGCAGAGAGGCATTCAGAGAGAGGAGGTAGCAGGCTCCCCGCTGAGCAGAGAGCCCGATGTGGGGCTCGATCCCAGGACCCTGGGATCATGACCTGAGCTGAAGGCAGAGGCTTTAACCCACTGAGCCATCCAGGCGCCCCGAACACAAACTTTTGAGAGAGTAAAATGAGGAAATCAGGAAGCAGGGGCAGAAAAACTAATAGGGAATCAGGAATGATAATGGCATGTCATATAACACATATTGGGATGCTGTTTCCTTACTGAAGGAAATTTCTAATTTAACTTTGAGCTTCCTGTCAGCCAAACACAAAGAAATAGTACTGGTCATAGGAGCCCAGGCATCTGTAATATAGAAGCAAACCAGTTGCTTAGAAGTGCCAGTTTTTCATAGTACCAAAGAGTACTTTGTCTCATCATCTTTATGAGGAAGTAATGGATGATGTGGTTCATAACACCCTGGGTAATGTCTGTTAAGGCAGATTCTTAAATTGCCATATACAGATTCTAATTTTTGATAAGACAGGGATGACAGTAACAAAATTCCGTGGCTTATTACGCAAGTATTTTTTGGCATGTTAAAAATTAACCCAATATTTAAACCCTGTAATTTGAATTAGAAGAATATGTTTCTTGGTTAAACTGCGGTTGAAATCTCATTTTTCAACTGGGGATGTTAAAGACTTACCTAAGTGCCCTACCCAGAACTATAGAGTTTAGAAAGATAAGATAACCAAAAATTAACTACATCGTACCTATCCAATCCTAATAGACTTATGGTTAGATTCCTTCTTGTTTTTCTTCATTGTTGGTTATACTGCTTGTTGTTACGTAAGTTATAAAAAGTAGCTTCTGGTTTGCCAAAGATAATGTTATAGATACTGTACTTTCAAAGGTCTTAATTTATTGTTTCTTCAGAGTTACGTTTTCATATTTTTAGACGAGGAACAGCTATAGTGGATCTTTCTGGGAATGGTGACCCCTCCTCAATCTGTACTGTAATGCGGAGCGATGGGACTTCTCTCTACGCAACCAGGTTTGTATCTAACGTGGAGTTCAACATCAGAATGCATATGACTTCATGTTCTTTATTGTAGCATCAGTGCTAAAATAATCATTTCATCCTCAAAGTTGTTATTAAATCCTAGTTTCTAAATCTCTTGCTATCATCACTTCAAAATATATTTACTGGATTTCTATTTATTGCCAGTTGTAGTTCCTGGAAAGTTTTGATACCATCAGGAAAGTGACTGAAGAAACTATTTACAATTAGTTAGACATCATAGGATTTTCACAGTTGAATACATTGTTCTATAAATTGTAAAACTGAGGTACCTCATAATTAACTATAAATATTTTCTAGTTGCACATTGGCAGGAAATGTATACTAGAAGGTGGTCATAGTGGCTCAGTGGTGTCCTCACTCTCTCAAGGCCATCTTAAATATTAGTCCTCATTCTGACAGTGGTAAAACAGGCCAAGGGAGAAGTAGGCCATGTTGCCTTTGTTTCTTCTTCTTCTTTCTCGATGACTGATCCCTGTGGAAAGGAACAGTCTCTGTTAATCAGTAAGATTGGATTTATCAAGGACACTTATATCTGGGACAAAGCCAATAGGAAGAAGATAGGACCACAAAAAAGGCACACAAGCCAGCACGGCCATACTCAGGCTCTGCTGGCAGAAGGCTGTGGTGTCTTCCAGGCTAGAGTTTTATACTGGATCATAAACCTGCTTTCACAGCATAGTTAAAGAAATGATATCTCCTGCTCTTATTAACTACTGTCATTTGTTCTAGACAGCTTTATACAACTCTCTGATTGCCTTAGAAAACTGATCCCTTACTTTCTGTTACTTTTTTACATTTCCCTTTATCAGTTCCATACAGTTGGGAGTTAGGAAGTAAGAAGAACGTGTATATGTAAGAAGTACATTTCTTTTTGTAGATTAAAAAGTAATAGTAGAATAATATTTTGTGCCAACCACTTATTGCTGGACAGATTACCTAAAGAAATCCTTGAGCAGTGGCTTTAAGAAATGTTTCCACTCAGATGAGACACTCCATGTCATAATGATTATAGCTGTCCTGATTTAGTTATCTTTTGGGGGCTAGCCTTCATTAGGTCTAGATTTTTCTGTGTATTTATCTTAATACCTATACAGTCTTTTCTCTTTGGGAAAATAATTGTGTTTTTTGCCACTTGTTGAAATGTTTGATTTTTCACCTCTAACTTGAGTTTCTGTGCTTGCCAGTGGGTTTCTTATAGAATGCAACTATATATGTGGATGTGAATTAGAGGACTTTGTTAGAACAGAAAGAAGTGCGGGAGAATATTGACAAGAGCTCGGGATGAGTCTGGAGATCTGGAGTTTTGTTCTAAGATCACAACTACCACTTACCCTCCCTGAGCCATGGGTTCCTACTTTTTAATAAGGGGTTTGAACGAAATGACCTGGCATTCCTTCCTGCTTTAAAATTCAGGTTCTACAGACTCAGCTTAAAGCTTTTTCATGTATTCTCTTTTTTTTATTTCATTGGATCAAAAAGGCTTCTCCTTGTTTTTTCCTTGGCTCAAACCAAAAATCCAATTGGGGTATATATTTGTGATTTCATCTGGGAGATAATATATACTGGTGTTTCACAACCTTTTTTTCCTTTTTTTCATTATAGCCCTGCTCTCAGGAGCTGTTTTAGCCAATTTTCCTACTTCCCCACCTCATGAAATTTTATTACAGATACCCTATATATCTGTGGTATTACATGCATGTATGTGCTTTATATGTAAAAAGAATAAGATTTGGGGGTGCCTGGGTGGCACAGTCAGTTAAGCATTTGACTCTTGGTTTTGGCTCAGGTTGTGATCTCAGGGTTGTGAGACTGAGTCCTGAACTGGCTCTGCAGTCAGTGCGGAGTCTTCTCAAGAGACACACTCCCAGTCCTTCTGCCCACCCACGTGCTGCTTGCACGTGCGCTCTCTCTCAAAATAAATAAATAAATCTTTAAAAAAAAAAAAGGTAAGATTTTGTTGTTCCTCAACAGCCAGTTTTTGTCTCTGTTGCTAAGGCATTGCTCTATGTTATATCAGGATTACAAGGTGGGAACTAAAGACATTTTGATGATCCCCAACATTTCAAAAGATGTGAGAACTTTTTAAGTCTTCCCAATGTTATATTGTTAACCAAAAATAGTTTTCATTTTAAATTTCAGTATTCTCATAATCAACTTGGAATTTCATAGTTTATGGCTTGTTTTTTCATTATTTCATACTAGATGCAAACTGAGTCTTTCATACTTAGATTGAGTTTTTGTCAAAGGACTTTATGGTCTTCCGCATTGCTTTAGAAGGTATTGCTTATGACTGATTGGAGACCTTGAAAGTCCTTGATAGTATTAATAGAAGAGTAGCTAAAAGATAGCAGTGTAGTTGCCACATTATTTGTGTTCTGAATATGTTCTTTTTTAAAAAGATTTTATTTCTTAATTTGACAGAGAGAGGCATAGCGAGAGAGGGAACACAGGCAGGGGGACTGGGAGAGACAGAGCAGGCTTCCAGCAGAGCAGAGATGATCTCAGGACTCTGGCTAGGATCATGACCTAAGCCGAAGGCAGACACTTAACGAGTGAACCACCCAGGCATCCCTTGAATATGTTCTTTAATAAAGTGTACTGCAGGGACGCCTGGGTGGTTCAGTTTGTTGAGTGGCTGCCTTCGGCTCAGGTTGTGATCCTAGGGTCCTGGAATCGAGTCCCACATCTGGCTCCTGGCTCAGGAGAGAGCTTGCTTCTCCTTCCCACTCTGCCTGCTGCTCTCCCTGCTTGTACTCTCCCTCTCTGTTAAATGAATAAATAAAACCTTAAAAAAAATTTTTTTCTTAAAAAAAAAAAAAAAGTTTTGCTGCAGGGCACCTAGGTGGCTCAGATGGTTAAGCATCTGCCTTCAGCTCAGATCATGATCCTAGGGTCCTGGGATCAAGCCCTGCATCGGGCTCTCTGCTCCTTGGGGAGACTGCTTCTCCTTCTGGCTCTGCCTCTCTCTGTCTCTCTCTCTATCTCTCTCTGTTTCTCATGAATAAATAAATAGAATTTTTTTAAAAAAGTGTACTGCAGAAAAGTGACATTTAGGTAATTCTTTCCAATAGAGGCTTAATTAACAAATCATTAAGCATTTACCTACAGATACTTTTGCCTGGAATTATTTTAGTTAGTACTACCACTCCCAGAGCTTGTATTTATTTATTTATTTATTAATCTTTCCACAGTACTTTTATTATTATTGCTTTTCCCCAAGCTATTTTTACTATTACTTTATATCAAAGTATGTATTGGGATTATGTATTCATGGGTCGTACACCTTAGGCATGGGATAGTAGGACTTCTTAATTAGAAAAGCCTCATTATATTAAATAGGTAAAGCAAATTTTTACCCAGATCTGCTTAGTAACTCTTAATCTATGGCCATTTTTTTTTCAGAGATCTTGCTGCTGCTATAGATCGAATGGACAAGTACAATTTTGATGCAATGATTTATGTGGTAAGTAATCACAATAAAAAACAAAAGATTATGATGTCTACCTCATGAAAACTGCAAAGATGGAAATTATATACCATGTTGAAAAACTTTGGAAAATAAGTTTGTCAAAATATAAAAGGAATTCAGTGTTAAGTTTATTTAAGGAAACCATTATGTTAAAAACAAAAATGAAAACATTCACATTGCTTCATGATTAAAAAAAAAATTACCCAAATCAGGAAAATGGTTATATGAGATGAATATGTACAGGTTACCATAATGTACTTTTTAAAAAGTAACTTTATTTTTTAAAGATTTTATTTATTTATTTGACAGACACAGCGAAAGAGGGACACAAGCAGGGGGAGTGGGAGAGGGAGAAGCAGGCTTCACCTGAGCAGGGAGCCTCAATCACAGCTCAATCCCAGGACTCCAGGATCATGACCTGAGCCAAAGGCATACACTTAAGGACTGAGCCACCCAGGTGCCCCAACTTTTTATTTTAAATATTTAAGCCTCATGAGTTTTAGAATAGTACAGAGTTTCCATGGACCCTTCACCCAGCCTTCTCCAAAGATAGTATCTTCTAAAACCATAGTACTTTGTCTTTACCAGGAAACTGACATTGGTAAAGACCTTAGTTAAATTCCACCAGTTTGGGGGCACCTGGGTGACTCAGTCAATTAAGCATCTGACTCTTGATTTTGGCTCAGGTAGTGTCTCAGGGTCCTGAGATTGAGTCCCACATCAGGCTCTGCTGCTTTCTTCCCACTCTTTTTCCCTTTGCCCCTCACCCCACTTGCGCACACTCTCTCTCCCCAACTCTAAAATAAATAAATAAAATCTTTTAAAGAAAGAAATTCCACCAATTTTTACATGTGCTTGTGTGTTGGCCTAATATGTTGGGGTTGGGGGTTGTAAAATTATGTCAACTGTTCCATCATGAAATAAGCTCCCTCTTGGGGCGCCTGGGTGGCTCAGTGGGTTAAGCCGCTGCCTTCAGCTTGGGTCGTGATCTCAGGGTCCTGGGATCGAGTCCCGCATGGGGCTCTCTGCTCGGCGGGGAGCCTGCTTCCCTCTCTCTCTCTGCCTGCCTCTCTACCTACTTGTGATCTCTCTCTGTCAAATAAATAAATAAAATCTTTAAAAAAAAAAAAAAAAGCTCCCTCTTGGCAACCACTTAATAATTGCCTTTTACCCCCTACCGTAACCCCTAGCAACCATTGCTCTATTCTCCATCACTACAGTGTTGACACTATGAAAATGTTACATAAATAGAATCACAGTAGGTAATCTTGAGATTGCCTCTTCTCACTCAGCATAGTAAATGCCTTGAGACCCACCCAGGCTGTTGTGTGCACCAGTAGTTTGTTCTTTTATTGCTGGGGGTTACTCTGTGGTCTCTTCCCTTTCCTTCCTCTCCAGGTGCCACCTCCCTTTCCCTTAAGAAAAAAAGTTGCCATTAAATAACTTATTAGAGCTGAACTTCATCCTTCTGGGGGATAAAGGTCATGATAGCTGAAGGAGAAATAATTTAAATACAATACTCACGAGATTAAAGTTCATCTTTCCTCCTAATTCAGTGAAGTGGTACAGATCTTACTTTCTTCTCAGGTAGAGCACTCAGCTTAGACCCTCTGCTGCTGGCATCTTCTTTGTGTACTTACTTAAAATACATCAGTGGATAATGACTCTAGTGTGTCAAAACTCAAATATTTTTATTTATTCCCCACCTATTTTTTGTAGGTTAACTTATCACTTAAATTTTTTTTTTTCCCCAAGACAGATAAAGGGCAAAAAAAGCATTTTCAGCAAGTGTTCCAGATGCTGCAGATCATGGGATATGACTGGGCAGAAAGGTAATGTCCGCATGGTTTGTAACTGTCTGCTCACGATCGTTAAGGATTTGTAGGTCAGCCAAGTCCCAAAATATACCAGGTTGTTGAAGGTCATTACTCAGATTTCACTTCTTTATTTCAGGGTATTAGTGTAGAAGCAGATTTGTTTTTTACATTAATTATGTCCTGGTTATATTCATTTCTAACTTATAAACATTTAATAAATATCTTTATTAGACATCTACTCTCAGTGGCTTGATTTCCAAAATTCTTAATCCCTCCTTTTTATCCACCAAGACAACTAGTAATTTAATCACCTCTTAGTGATTATCTCTATAAATGAAGCTGTGTGTTTAACATCTTTTGTGGCATATGATAAATTGCATCCTATTTATTAATTTTGAGAAGTCCTTGTATGAGAATTGAAGTTTGGACTGCTCTCTGAAAGTGTGTAATTATACACTTGGATCATCTGTTCTTTTCTCTTCAATGTCAGGTGCCAGCACGTGCCCTTTGGAGTGGTGCAGGGAATGAAGACTCGAAGAGGAAATGTTACTTTTCTGGAAGATGTTCTAAATGAGATTCGATCGAGGATGCTACAGAACATGGCTTCTATTAAGAGTGAATTTACTTTATTGTTGCGGTCATAATTTACACGCCCCTTGGATGTTTTGTGGAACTTTGATGCCATGCAGTTTATTTTGACCATCATCCCTCTCTTCACTTTGCCTAACCTTGTCAAAAATAGCTTTCACTAATTTGAGGTGCCAGAGGTTTTAGACTTACCACTTGTCATTCAGTTCGATAATCTGAATTGATATGACCCTAGGCCTCTTTTCCTGGGCAGCTTCAGCCTTGTCATTCCACTCTTGGGGTGGTTATGTGAAATTCCCATGTTAGGTAATAGGAAACAGGTCACAAGTTCTCATGGCTTTGTTTAACCTTGGAAAAGTAAGTACCAGCTTTATCTAATGTCTCATAAGGGGTATTTATGAGAAATGTGAATTTGTGTTTCTTACCTTTATCCAAGGTAAATTAGCCTAAATTAGGAAAGTAAATTGCCTACCATGAAGCTGTTTGTTCTTACTGGCAGCATACATTTTTGGAAGATTTTATCAGAATCCCTGATTTTCTGCAGTTCTGTATAAGTTAAAGATAGCTGCCTCTGTCTGTTCCAGCTACCAGAGAACTGGAGAACCCACAGGAGACTGCAGAGAGGGTTGGACTCGCCGCACTCATTATTCAGGTTTGTTAGGATTGCCTCCTGTGAGACCCTTTTGTTTGCTAGAACAAACCCCAGCACTAAAAATGTATTCTTGTCATTCTAGGACTTCAGAGGTTTACTCTTATCTGACTATCAGTTCAGCTGGGATCGTGTTTTCCAAAGTCGTGGGGACACTGGCGTCTTCCTGCAATACACGCATGCCCGCCTCCACAGGTGAGGGGCATCTGCTGGGAAATGCTGAGCCTTGCCAGGGTGGGGCTGGGCTGGTGTGCTCCGAAGATTCAAGGTCCTGTTTGCTGGGCTTCTCCAATATCTCACATCCAAAACTAGTTAGCAGTATAGTGGACCACCTGTTAGGTTTGGTTTTTAAAATACTTATTGAGCATCTCTGTCAGAAGTGCTTTTATGTATGTTGCCTTGTTTAGTACTCAGAATAACGCTGCCAGAGAATATGCTCCCATTTTCAGGAGGAGAAACAGAGTTAGGAAAAATTGAGGCATTGTGACAAACTTGCAGTTATGTGTCCTTGGATGACTTGTTTAATCCTTTGTTGTTTTTAAACTTTTAAAAACAGTTTGGAAGAGACTTTTGGATGTGGTTATCTAAATGATTTCAACACGGCTTGTTTACAAGAGCCACAGTCTGTTTCCATTCTCCAGCATCTTCTCAGGTATGATTTTCTAGTCTTACTGAGTCTGCACCTGCTTAGTGAAATGACTGTTGATGGTTTGTGACCACTGACATGAACAAGCTGGTAGCTAGCTCCTGCCCCCCTGCCACCAGTACTTGCCCTTTGAGGGAAGACAAAGGAGGACACCATCAAGGTCAGTCGTTGGGACTTAAAAATATCACTGCTGAATCACTGCAGGTGCCTGACATCCTCTAGGTCATGGTATGAGAATGGAAACCTGATAAAAGCATCAACTTTTAGTTTTGGGAAGGATCATCTTCTCCTTCCCCTCTTGGACAAGTGAAGGAAAACCTCTTCCTGCATGCAGCTTCCATGAAACTGTTGAGTTCCTCATCTGCCTCATGGTTTCCATTCACAGTCTCAAATAGATACCTACTTGGTGCCCCGACACTGAGCAACAGATCACACCTTTGAGCTCTTACAAGCATTGTTGGTGAAGTAGAATTGTCAGGAGATACTAATCTCTGGAAAGGATATGCGTAGTTAGCAAGGCACTTTTCTCTGATTGCCACACAGTGGTCAGCGGCTCCCTCCTGGGACCAGAGGGGTCCGTTTTCTCATATTTGACTGATTTGTTAGAAAATAAGCCAACCTGGTTTTCTTGGCATTGAAGGTAGACTCTGTTTTGCTAGTTTCTAGATTATGTTCCTAACATGGCTGTAAGCTTTATACATTCAATTTAATAGCCTGAGTCATTGATCTAGGCTAGGCCCAAGAGATAACAAAATGATTTAGAAAGTACCTGCCATCAAGGAATTTGTAGGAAAGATGTGCCTTTACCTTCAAATGCACGCAAGGTCTTTTATCATATACCTTCTACTCTTCTTTTAGAAAGAGCAAGAGCACATATAGGGGCAGAGGGAGAGAGAGAGAAACTTAAACAGGCTCCATGCTGGGCACGGAACCTGATACAGGGCACAATCTCACCACCCAAAGATCATGACCTGAGCCAAAACAAAGAGTCAGATGCTCAACCAACTGAGACACCCAGGCACCCCATACCTTCTCTTACTGATGTCCAGTCAACCTTACATTGAAGATCTTAACATCTTAGCTTAGTAGTCTTAGTCTTCCCTTGCTCACTGCTCCTGTTGTGTTTCTTTTAGGTTCGACGAGGTGCTTTATAGATCATCTCAGGACCTTCAACCCAGGCACATTGTCAGTTATCTTCTAACTCTAAGGTACTTCATAACCTTGCTGTTTTCAGGTATTGAAGACATGGGAGACCTGATCTGACAAAGGACCTTTCTTTCTTCTAAAGTTTTCCTATAAACAAACCTCTTGGCCTAAAAAGTGAAATGCCTTAAGTTACAGGAATTCTTGCTTCATCTTTGCAAATCAGCAGTTAATATTTATTCATTCAGTGATACAAGGTGCAGTCACTACAGTCTGGTGGAACCAACAGCTTTGTCACAGGTCGTTACATAACAGCACATATGTGTTAGGATAGAGTGGACCTAAGAGACTATGTTCGGGCACTCAGTGCAGCCTTGATGGAGGAGAAGGGGCTTCTCAGAGAAGAGGTGTCAGTATTAATCAGGAGAAGCAAGGTGGCAGAAAAGAAAGAAAAAACCCAGATTTGCTCATGCTACATTAATGGAACTAGACGCATGGTCCTGGGAGGGATGAGAAATGAGTGTATAAAGACCTTTTTGCATGTATTAAGGCATTTCAGCTTATTTTCAGGGCATTGGAGTCCATAAAAAGATTTTGAATAGACACTCAGAAAAGTTGGTGAGCTAGAAGGGTAGAGGATGAATTGGAGGGCAAATCAGTTTAATAGGAATTTCATACTAGCTGTTTTAGAAGCTCTGACTATAAGGTATTTTCTAGAGCAATGTTTGTATCTTTCCATAAACCTATTTAAGGAAATACTTGCTTTTACTCAAGATTTACTGAAATCTGATTTATTGGTACTGTTTTCTTGATTATCCTTTTTACCTGTCTTCCCCAGATTTAAATATTTTTTTTTTCCTTTAAACTTCATAGTCACAGAGAAATAAAGAAGCCAGAAAGTCTAATTACATGTCTGTTAATCATTGAAATGAATGTTGGAATCATCATTTCTCTGGCATATTATTTTATTTGCTGCTTCTACCTTTTAAACAGAAAAGATACTTTAGAGAAGAGGGGCCAGTGTGTGTGCAGCTGCCCAATAACTAATCTTTACCCTTCCTCCTCACCGTACAGAGAGGGAATGTCCATGCCATGTTATAGCTTTCATCCTAAAAGATGCCTAAGTGAGAAAAACTAATTTTTAGAAAGGAATCCCTCATCTTTATGAAGGAGTGAAATCATAATCTTAAGTACTTGAGGTATTACGACCAAAATCTATGTGTTTTACTTTTCCTGTTATAGAAAAGCAGGTGAATTCAAGTCTCAACTTTCAGTGTTGCACACATCCTTTATTGGCCCTGGGCTTTGATTTCCTTAAGTTGAGGGAGTAAGATACCAAGCTTATGTGTTATAACAGGAAATTACTACTGGTCTTCATTTTCACCTTCATCTTCTCTGGTCTGTCTTCCATTTCAGTCATCTTGCAGCTATGGCACACAAGACACTGCTTATAAAAGACAGTCCTCCCGATGTGGCTGGGGTATGTTAAATGTTTTCTGTGTAATCTCTACATCCTCTTAATACTACTGAGTCAATTTTGTAAGTGTTCCTAAAATAGCATCTTGTGGTTTGGCTACAGTAGTGTTCTACTCAGTGGTAGTTAGAATTGGACTGAAACAATCAGTTTATATACTTTCCAACACTGGACTAAAACACATTTTCCTAGGTCAAGTGTTCAAGTGAAGAGTTCCTCTTATCTGAAGTTATACTTTGAATAAGAAGATACTGAATGATCCTGTCACTCTCACCCCAGCTCTTGGGTACCAGTCATATTATAAGGGATGCTAGGAATTTGTCTTTCCTCGCCAACAGCAAACCCTGAAGCACCCTGAGATACTGTTCCTACTTTAAATTAGAAGAAAGTTAAAATTACTTTTGAAAATGTTCTTTATTCACTTATAATTAGCCTGTTATTGAATTTAATCATTCTTTGTTTTATTTCTTAGGCCAGACTTCATCTTTTCAGAGCTGTGCGTTCTGTCCTAGCCAATGGAATGAAACTTCTTGGAATAATACCTGTATGTAGGATGTAATTTCTAATTAAAATAGCTTTCTAAATTTGAAGTGAATTCTAGTTATCTATTCTTATACGCCTTGTTTAGAATTTAAACTGTTATTCTGTATCAGAATCTATATTTTAGTAAGCCTAAGTGATTTATCAGTTTAATAACTTTTATCTAAAAAAAAATCATTTGAGTTCCCTCCTGATCAGTAAGTATGAAACAGTTTTATAAAACTAACACAAAACTTTTAAAATTTATTGCAGTCTATTGGGGATAAAAGATTAGATTTTGAGCTCCAGCTTGAGGTTTTCACAGCATCATTCTTCCAGAAACTGTTCTTATAAGTGAGATTATCTCATGTTTGCATCAGATATAATTGATAAAAGCAATTTCAGTTTTCTTATAATAATGGCTGGCTCTGTATCAATTTAGGGAGACCAGAATTAAGCCTTTTTGCCTATACAGCTGACAGCCACTCCCAGAGCACAGATCTCATACTTTTCTTTCATTGATCTGTACAGGTAACTCTTACTGCATGAACTTGGAAACCGAATAGATTTGAATGACAAGGAATTACTTGTACACATATTGTACTAGGATCTTTTTATAAAAATTTGTCCCATCAGTTAAACCATAATTTGAAATGAAGTTTCGTAGGTCATTTCTTTCGTGTACCTGCATATTGGTCAAGGATATTTTGTGTGATTTGTTCAGGTAACATAAGTTGATGCGGTCTGTTCAGTCAGTACGGCCATCCTCATCTGCCACTATTTCCATTCAGACTGCTACCATTTATTGTAAATGCTGCTGCTAGAAGTATTCTGAATATTAGTGACAATCTACTTTTACAAATAGAGAAGGAAATTAGCATGAACCAACACTTCTGTAGTTGAATGAAGATAGTTTTATATTGGCAAGTGGTACACCTTAGTCCTAGAAAAGACTCATCCATGCAGTCTCAATTTTAAATATGTTAGCTTCCAGATTACTGATTTTTACTCCAAGTATCATTATTTCCTTAGCACAAACCAGCCATGGAATAAAAGTGTACAATTGGGACATGTTTTTCATGTCCTGTATCCTCCTCCCCTTGTTTGGAGATCATATCCCATATCTGTGGTGGCCACCTCATTTGAATTCACTTCTCTGAATCTTGAGTGAAATGACATAGGGACAGTGAAGATTAGGGCCTACTGTTTCCAAAAGCAGCTCCCTGAAAAGACTGTACATTATCTCCTGCAGTCTAGAGTCCTACTGCCCCGATTGCCGTCGTTATAAACTCCGGTTTTTGCTGACAAAGGCCAGTCCAGAGTTGGTTTATATGCAACCAAAGAACCCTAAAATTCCAACACAGAAAAAAAAAAATTTAATATTTTTGGTTGTTTTACATTTTGCATTTTCTTAATGGTTATAATCACAATACAAAAAGTGATACAGATTTCATATAAATAAATTAAGTTTATTGCTGAATTTTCCCATTAACATTATAGAAAATTTTTTAAAAACACTGAAATTTCACAAATTATTGACAGCCCAATAGTTTTAAACATACTGTATAAAAAAAAGTACAAAAGTGACATTAGAAATATTTTTTGAAGAAAAGTAGATCATCTAACCGCAAAGAAACATGAATCCAGACAATGAATGGCACAAATACAGCACTTATAGGAGTACTCATTCACCACCTAGAAGTCATTGTCTGCATTATGAAATAGATTCAGTTTGAGAAGTTACACATTCAGTTTGCTTCTGAACTAGCCTATCTTGGTTTTGCCTATCTTTTGTAAGAAAAGAGCTAGGTCATTACTGCTGCTGGGATGAAATACTGTACATGAATTGGAGAACAAGGAGGGAATGGTCCTTCTCCCCTGGTACCAGAACAATAAAACAGTTCGTACAGAAATGGCTTTGGCACTTGAACCTTTAACCTTGTCCCAAACCTTGTTACTTGAATATTGTTATCCTCACGTGATTTTTTTTTTTTTAAACACCACACCTCTCCATACTTTTTATTTACATTATATGTACAATAATAAAATCCTTTCATTCTAAAACAAAACTGCGTGACCCAAAACAGGCCACATTAAATCTTTATAGCAATTCACTCAGATAGTTTTCCTCTTAATTCTTATGACACAGTTAACATATTGTTTCTTTGTTTAAGCTATCTTCTGGGATTGACTTAAGGCTCTAGTTTAATGCAGATAGTTTCTTTAGTCTTGGTAGGAATCTCTTTTGAGGCTGAAATCACGTACCACCAGCTCTCTCTTTTGAAGCTGTTTCTCCTTGTTGGATGGATGTAGTGTCTTGTCTGGGTAATCCATAGAGATATATAGAAACACATACAAGAAGAGTGCCCAGGGCAAAAGTGAGTGCTGAAAAGAATGGGGGGAAAATAAAAAAGGCTTAATATGTATTTGTGTCCTTAAAATTATATAACAATAATCAATTTTAAATTTTGAAATCTTTCAGTTATAGGTCTGTAGCATTAGATCATATGGGAAATAGATCTAAGTGTTCTGTTTTTATGATGGTAAGGTTTAGAAAGATAATCAACTCTAGCTACCCATCCCTCAGGCCATCCTTCTTCCACCCTCACCCCTACCTACCCCCAAAAAAAGGAACAATCAAGGGACTGACTACATGCTTTTCAAGAACACAGGTATGCCTGTCCTGGACCACTGACAAAGACTGTACTAACTTCTCTATATGCTAATTTAAAGAAAAGCAATGTAATATGGCTTTTCCATGGTACTAAAAACCTGCGGAAGTTTAAAGGTGGTTGAGCAGAATTCCAGATTAAATGACCAGTGACTCAAACCAGTGAAGATCTCTGAATAAGAGATGAGGTGGTGATTTATTGAGTACAATTCCATTTTTTATTAGCTTTTTAAAAAAAATTCCTAATCCTGAAAATCAGGATAAGAAATTACAGCTTGTCTAAAACTTGACAAGTAAGCATTTTATGTATAAAATGTCAGACACTGCTCACCAGGGAGCCTGCTTCTCCCTCTCCCTCTGCCTGCCACTCTGCCTGCTTGTGCTTGCTCTCTGTCCAGTTAAATAAAATCTTCCAAAAAAAAAAAAAAAAGATTTTATTTATTTGACAGAAACACAGCCAGAGAGGGAACACAAGGGGAGTAGGGGAGGGAAGAGCAGGCTTCCTGCTGAGCAGGGAGCCTGATGCAGGCTTGATCCCAGGACCCTGGGATCATGAGCTGAGCCATAAGGTAAAGGCTGAATGATTGAGCCACCCCTAGCACCCAGAATAAATAAAATCTTTAAAAAAAAAAAAAAAAAAAAGGAAGACTGCTAAGATGTTCTAGTTAATTTCCTTGACCATCAATAAGGACACTGACTGAAAGCATAAGGATTTGTTAAGCTAAGGAAGGATCAGAACTACAATTAAAAGTTCATCCAAGTCAGGTAAGAAATACATCTATGAAAGGACCTATGAATACTGATACTGGAATGGTAAGTGGTTGGCCTCCTAGAATACTTACTATGTGCCACGCACCATTCTAAACACCTCACCTGAAACAACCCTAGCAGATGGGTGATACTGCCAGTCCCATTGTACAGATGAAGAAACTAAGCCACAGGTTAAGTAACTTCCTTAAGGCTGCACAACTAAAAAATGGTATAGGCAGGAAGTAAACCATACTATAAGATAGTTTTTTGAGATTACAAGCTTGGCATTCCTCTATTTGCATTTATATCAAGAATGAATTTTAAAATCAAACATAAATATAGGTCAATATTTATTTTTTTAACATCAATATTTAACAGACTGAGTATAACTGATCAGTAAAGAAAATGATTATTACGGCACCATGGAATGTTAAATCAACATCACTGCCTAAACAATTCAGAAGCCAACTTAATGCTGGGTGCAGGCTACAGGAATATATACTAGAAGGACTAGCGCAGTGAAGGTGCCAGAATGCCAGCTACAGTAATGAAATCTGTATTAATTACATATTAAATGAAACAGATTTTTAATTAAGATTTGGAATTTGCTTCAAACTAATTTATACCCACGTCCAAAAGTTAGGAAGGTACAAACTCAGGGAAATGAAAGAATTTTCTGTTCTTTCTTCATCATGGAGAGCCTTGTTTGGGGAATGATTCCTCACAGTAGTGCAGTTACAGTGAAGTCCTTGGACTCATTTCCCCGCATACCTAACCACACTGGATTCACCCAGAAGTAAGAAGTACTCAAGTTGTCTTGGATCTCAAACCTGGGAAATGGAGAGCTCCTGACTACGAAAGAACTCCTCCGTAGCCCTCTCACTTTCAGTAGAACCAGCACCCGCCCCAGCATAAGCTCGCGGACCGCTGCAGCTACCTCAGTACTGCTGATCCATGTCCCATACAACTAGAAACTAAAGAAAGAATTTTGGTAAACACTATATGACCAACTGCCATATTTAAGAATAGATGAAGTGAATCAACAAGTGGGAAGCTCTTCTATGTTAAAAACTTCAAATACAAACGAAGACATACTTATCTGTAACCCAAACAGCATCACTGAAGCGATAGTAGAAAGGACAATGGCGGCGGCTGCAGAAAAGCCCTTCATGATGTTGTCTGTGTACTTGACCACAACAGAAGTGTAGAGGCCTCCAACACTTGCAAGAACTTGTATACACAAAGAAATAAAATCTTAACACTCAAATAATGAAACATTCTATGATCGTGAGGCAGTTTTCACCCCCAGAGATGTCATACTAATTTACCTAGGAAAATACTATTTTCCTTGCAAGTAGCCATCTGAGAGTTTGTACTAAAATCGAGTAATGGTTCCTACAAAATAACATTGTTTTTCACATGCCCAGAGAGCTATGTGGTCTACTACTAAATTGTACACATTTATTGCTAACACATTAGATACTTTTGATTGTGAAAGCAAAATTGCTTTGGGATAGCTATGCCACAAAAGTCAGTCAATAAAACCAAAATTACATTTTCAAACCGGTGTTCACAGTATCAGAGGAATAATTTCAAAATGCTATAAAGGCTTAAAACACAACTTTTTCTGAAAAGAGGACTACCCAGAACTTTTAATTCCTGGATACTTACAAATGACAAACCAGACATAATATGTGTAACCATAGAAAAATCCTTTTTCTTTTATTTCAGCTCCATCTGACAAGTAGACGCCAACTAATGTCACAACAATCCCTGATAGATACATCTGAATGTTTCTCACCCAAAGGGAAGTATCTGAACTCTTTAATACTTTTTCAAAATATACTCCTGAAAAAAAAGATAGACAAATATTAAAGATAACTACTAAAAATTAATTTAAAATGCCTCTCATTTAGAATAACAATAACAGGTATGATAATATAAAGTATATGGTTCAGGGAACAAACTTCAAAAGCATATTTATTTTGTTGGTTGTGACGTGGCATATAAAACATTAGCAATGTATATTTTTATAGAGCTATTAAATTTAATAACCAAGGAAACTTTCCAACCCACATTTAACAGGAGACTCAAATTATTAAAAACAGTTTCTGCCTTTATTATAGCAGTAAGATAGATCACAGCAGCTCTCTGTTAATACCAATAATAGACTTGCTCTGGTCAGCTGGAAAACTATACTATTAGAGTCAATTTTCTTAATCATATCCCTGTAATATCTACCCAGTAATGAAAACTCTGCAAAATAACCTATATAATCACCACTTGGGATTTTTTCAGAGTAACACAACCGAAATGAAATTTAAATAAAACTTGCTGAGGGGAAGCCATTTTCCTTTAAAGTATGGTTCCACAAGCCAAGTTCATACACAATGTCAGAAGGACCACAACTCCATAAGTAATACATTTTGTGTCTCCATACATTTTCTTGGGGTTGAGGTCCATATGTTTTCCAGATACTCCAAAAGAGCAAATGACTCCTCACCACATATATCCCAAATCACATACCACTGCTCTAAGCTTTATACTTAGGGGGTACATGGGGACATCAAAGATTTTCATTAAAAATACCATGTTAATTACAGACTTAAAAACTGCCAAATAATAATCAACTAAAAATTCTAATGAAAAACAAGATTGTTTTTTGATAAATATGTGTTAAACAAAATCAGAAAATGGAAACAAACATAATGGCTATTCCTATTCCCATGTTTTAATATTCTATCTGGGAAACCCACTTAATTATTACCTGCTCAGTTACTCCAAGCATAAAGGGATATTAAACCACCCACCATTTCCTAAGTTGTGTATTGAAAGGTTGAACTAAATAGAATGCTGGACACAAACATTTATTTATTCAGAGTAGTGCCAAAAGTCTAGTAGCGCATTATTTTTTGGGTAACTCAGTTTTTGTTTCTAATTTGCTGGTTCCTAGAATACAAATTTAGCATGACGCTATCATTAAGTATATTCTTGAACTTGGGATTTTTTTCCCTTATCACACATAGAGCAATATTTCACTTCCATATCCCGCCTACTTTCCTAGTCAAAAGTAAAAAGAATCCTAATTCTTGAAATAGCACAAATAAAGATTAATAATAAAAACACAGCTATAACTAATATACTCATTATTAAAAAGAACTTTCAGGGGCACCTGAGTGGCTCAGTCAGTTGAGTGGCAGCCTTCAGCTCAGGTCATGATCCCATGGTCCTGGAATCGAGCCCTCCATTGTATTGGGCTCCCTGCTCAGTGGAAAGCCTGCTTCTCCCTCTCCCACTTCCCTGCTTGTATTCCCTCTCTCTGTGTCAACTAAATAAAATCTTCTTAAAAATTAAAAAAAAAAAACAACCTTTCAGGCTTTCCTCTGTTGGAACTATTTCTAAAACACATACTGCACTTTGATGTTAGTGACTCTGGTTCTCGTCCCTCCCTTTTTGGCTGTTACTTGTATGTGTTAATCTTTCTGAGGTGTTCTCCACCCCACCCCACCCCCTTTTCTCCCTACTCCATAATTCCTAATCTGTTAAAGCAGAGGAAGAACCTGAGGTTAACAGGGAAAATCAGATACTGAGCTGGCAACATAGACCCTTTAAGGAATCTTGCCTGAAGAAAGTGCCACTTCCAGGAAAATGGAAAGAGGTACTTAAGCTTTCTCACTGCTAACTTCCTCCATTTTCAGAGGTCTCTGCTCATTTACTTTTGGGTTCTTAGCTGGACCGAGGATGGTAAGCATGACGTATATTCTTAGGTAACTAAGTATGAATACGGACTGAGGTCTGAACCGAAACACTGCCATTCCACGTATTTCCTGAAAGTAAGTAACAACTGGCACAAAACTCCGTAAGTAGGAGAATAAGCCTATGGGAATAAAGTTGTTACGATGAAATAAGATAAACTAGATCCCTATTTAGAGTTTAATGTTTTTTAAAAATTTTAACAGACTAAAATAATACATTTATGATTTACCTGCAAATCCTGAGCACAATACAGCAATAGCTACAGCACCAAACCCTAATAAGGGATTCTGTTCCACCTGCAATAATAATGTTTTGAAAGTTATTAGTGACTAACAAATAGAATTCATCTAAGAGAGTAAACAAACGCTACAAAAATCCAAAAATCTGTGTTATGTTTCTCTGGAAAGGATACGCCACATCAGACACAGTATCCTATAGAATAAAACAGAAACAAACAAAAGGCCATCCCAGAGATTAACCAAAGCACTTAAGATACAACATGTGTCCCCCAAACTGTAGCCATGGTGAATACTTACCAGAACACGTGTGCCTGTTTCCTATCAGCAAGAGGTAAGCTAGCACAGCATTTTGCATAGTCAGTCTACCTCTTAATTTTAACTTCTGCCACCACCCTAACTCAGGGCCCTGATAGCATCAACCATGGAAATGATAACAGTTTACCTCATTTATTCCCTAACACCTTATATCTGTAACAGGATGACATAATGACTTTTAAGTTTTCCCACTTTACTGAATTTTTATCAAATGCTAACACCTTACTTGCTACGTACCAGATATACCTCTTATATACTAAATGAATAAAAAGGAAGATGATAGGGGCGCCTGAGCGGCTCAGTGGTTTAAAGCCTCTGCCTTCGGCTCAGATTATGATCCCAGGGTCCTGGGATGGAGCCCCACATTGGGCTTCTGCTCAGCAGGGAGCCTGCTTCCCCTTCTCTCTCTACCTACCTCTCTGCCTACTTGTGATTTCTGTCAAACAAATAAATAAAAAAAAATCTTTAAAAAAAAAAAAAGGAAAATGATAGGGACATCTGGGTGACCCAGTTAAGTGTCTGCCTTTGGCTTGGGTCGTGATCCCAGGGTCCTAGGCTGGAGTTCCCCCATCAGCAGGGAGCCTGCTTCTCCTTCTGCCTGTAGCTCCCTCTACTTGTGTTCTCTCTCTCTCAAAAAAAAAAAAGGAAAGAAAAAAATGAAGAGATACAGTTCTGGTTCTTAAGTAGTTCATGGATAGGAGAAATTGACAAGTAAATATAATCCTAATTCTGTGCTAAAAGATACATGTGTATGTGCCCTAACTTATTTCAAGTTTATTTCCTCTTTCTTCCCTAAATTAATCTTCGGGCTTTCATCAGTCTTTTCTCAGAAATAAATACTATCTCAATAGTAACACTTAAACTAAAGAGTTGAGATACATGACTATACTATGACAAGAACATACCTTATTCAGAATAAAGGAGAGTATCGCTTTATGTTAAATGAGAGAGAAAGCTTGGTAATAAGTGACTGCAGCTGTTACTGCTACTGTAGATTACCAGCAAAATGCTAGAACAGATGACTTAACTTAAAAAGTTTGATGGGGATCCCTGGGGCCCAGTCAGTTAAGTGTCTGACTCTTGATTTCGGCTTAGATCATGATCTTAGTGTGGTGAGATTGAACCCCGTGTGGAACCTGCTTAAGATTCTCTCTCTCCCACTGCACACACGCGCTCTCTCTAAAAAAAAAGTTTAATGGCCACCACTGGAACACAACATGGCTTCCCTAAATTGAGACATACCAAATTTTCTTATGAAGGGATTCCTGGTTAGTGTAAGTGATGAGGGGATCCCATAAGACAGTGTTTTGCAAGAAATCTGACAGGTTTACATAGTATTTTTGTGAACAAGACAAATGTAGTGAGAGTAGCCGTACAAGTCTATTTAGAGTTGAGTGAATTCTCATACAGCAAAGTGCTAACAGAATAAAATCAAGCTAGACCAACAACTAATACCAGCCTACCAGGTATATGAATGAGCTCCCTTAGAAATATCCACCAGGCACACTCGGGTCTTAGTTGACTGCACCTCTAGCCAGGATCTTGATTACAACCTTTAAGAGACCTCAAGCCAGAACAGCCTCAACTAATGCACCCTCAAATTCCTGGGAGGCCCTTTAAAAACTATGAGAGGGAAGGTTTATTAAGCAAGAGGGAAAAAAGTCCAGCTAAAGAGAAATCTAAAAGTATAGCCACAGAACTCTTGTCCTGTCCTAAATTTTCAGGGAAGACCTAGACATATTTCTCAAATCTGTAGAACACATAACATGCAAAAAACCTAATAATGGATAATAAAGTCTGGAAAGACCTCAAAGACCTGAACAATGAACCAAAACTAACAAGATATGCTTAATAAGTTAAAAGTATCCTGCATTTTTATTTAGAAGCCCACTGCACATAACACATTAGCAATAAAATATGTGTGTGTGAAACAACTTTGTGTATAGTCAGTTACAGAATGGCTATCCTCTCCGCAAAACCCACAGGCTAATTTAACAAGTCTCCAGTATTCAGAACAAAGGAGGGACTTCACAAGTTATACCTCACACTGTTCAATCAACATCTAGAGACAGTGGGAAGTTTTTAAGACTACCGAGGAACAAAAACAAATGAATACACCTAGAAGAGAAATACAAGGTAAGTAATGAGGCAAGCCAAAGATCAAGAAATCTTTAGAAACTCTATTACAGAAAGAAACGGGCAACTGGGTGGCTCAGTCGGTTGAGTGTCGGACTCCCTGCTCAGTGAGGAGTTGTCTTCTCCCTCTGCCTCTCCTCATGCTCTCTCTCTCTCAAATAAATAAAATCTTAAGCAAAAAAACAAAGCTGCCTCAATGGGGAGGAAAAAAAGACTTGGATTACAACCTTTAATGTGGTGGTACGACAATGTCCTCAAACATTCAAATGATCATCATATACAGCTAAAAGGGATTTGAGGTATTCTGAAAAGAATAAAAAACAATAAGGCAGTTACAAGAAACTACGCTTCACTTAAAGTATGAAAGAATTTTCTATAGTGGCCCAAAAGTAGGAAAGCTGCCCTATACTCTGCTTTAGCTTACTGAGCTTTTCACATGTGTTAGCTGTATACATAGACCTAACATCTTTTCTAACGGTGTTAACATTCATATTAAACTTCTGTTTGCCTTACTTCCCAATAAATTATTTCTCTGAGGGCCTAAAACTGAATTAAATGTGCAGTGACTATTTGGTCACTATCTTGAAATACCACCAAGAATATATGCATGTTTAAATATCATGTCAAAATAATAAATATTCATCTAAACCTCATTTTCTAGGGTGGGAGGGGGACCTCCACCTAGTTTTAGGCTTTAGACTTCCTCAAGCTTTCTGTTCCTCCCCAGTCTCCTTATATGTACAGGAGAACTGTGGTCTTTTATTTGCTACAAGGTAAAGAGTATTTGGCTGTAGAGGGAAACTCCAAAAAGGTATTCACTGGAGTTCTACTTCCTAATTTTCTCTGGGAAAATAATCTATAAAGTATGTTACACTTTAAAAAGAGATCAGGTATGTAACTTAACATTTAACTCAAACTAAAAATTAGGAAGGCACTTTTGGCCTTATTTTAGTTACTGATTATCAGTAAAAACTCTACTACCCCATAATCCCTACCACTGACAGTGGGAGTATGTACAAAAGATTAAAAAAACAAACAAAAGGGGCACCTGGGTGGCTCAGTGGGTTAAGCCGCTGCCTTTGGCTCAGGTCATGATCCCAGGGTCCTGGGATCGAGCCCCGCATCGGGCTCTCTGCTCAGCGGGGAGCCTGCTTCCTCCTCTCTCTCTGCCTGCTTCCCTGCCTACTTGTGATCTCTGTCTGTCAAATAAATAAATAAAATCTTTAAAAAAAAAAAAAAAAAAAAACTTGAGTTGAGGGAAGAGATGAAAATTAGATGGAGAAAACCTTGCTCAGCATTCTTTACAAGATGTCTAAAAGAGGCCTGTGAGTTCTGAACATATAAACTATGGAAACTGGCACAAGTCTAGTCACAGGTTAGCTGTTCAGTGTGTAACTTTGGACAAGTTACTTTACCTCTCTGGACTTCAATTTTGTCCCCTTAAAACGAAGGGGGTTGGTTATATTAAGGTACCTTCCATCTCTTAACATATTTTATGCATATTCCCCTCCAGAAGACTAAAGGGGGCAGAGAAGACCAATGAGTCATATTATCTTTCATTATCATAAGGGAGTAAAAACAAGAAAAGCCTATCTGTAGGGCAAAGGTTATTTTCAGTCAAAGAAATGTAATTGTGCTACATTCATCAATGTGACTGTCTAAAGTGTTACAAGACTTATTAAAGAAGTCTTCTAGTTTAGTTCTGGGGAGCATTTGGTTTCTTACCACAACTTTTGTAGCCTGGGCTGGTTCCCACTGTACAAGTATGACTCCACCACACAGCATAAAAACTGAAATCCACTGTAATTTGCTGAGTGTCCGGTTTAACATTAAAACAGTACATAAAGCAGTGCAGGGAATCTTCAACTGATAGGTCACCTAGAAACAAAACAATGAATTGATGAATGCATAACAGTCTCTGACACAAATACTTGATATTAACAGAATTATGGAGAAAAATATAAAGTGAGAAAGCATTAATAAAAATCTTTTAAACATAAAATTTTTTAAGATTCTGCACTTTTCGTTGTCCTTTACCTCCACTTACCTGGTATACTGCTGCATCCAGATTGCTAAGAGCTAGGAAAGCCATATTGTTCTGAACAGCATACACTAATGATGGCACACTTAACTTCATCAGTTCCTTGGGGCTCCCCAAGACATTTTCTCTTAAAGATGCCTTGAATCTACCAGGACTACCAGTTTCTCTTTGAAAACAAAAGGGTGAGAAAGAAAATTAAAGAGCATCTACTTCCTTTTTTTTAAGATTTTATTCTTTTTTTTTAATTTTTAAATTTTTTAAATTTTTAATTTTTAATTTTTTTTAATTTTTTAATTTATTTATTTGAGAGAGAAACAGTGAGAGAGAACATGAGTGAGGAGAAGGTCAGAGAGAGAAGCAGACTCCCTGTGGAGCTGGGAGCCCAATGCGGAACTCGATCCTGGGACTCTGGGATCATGACCTGAGCTGAAGGCAGTCCAACCAACTGAGCCACCCAGGCGTCCCTAATTTTTTAATTTTTTATTTTTTTAAAGATTTTATTTATTTATTGGACAGAGAGAGAGATCACAAGTAGGCAGAGAGGCAGGCAGAGAGAGAGGAGGAAGCAGGCTCCCTGCTGAGCAGAGAGCCTGATGTGGGGCTCGATCCCAGCACCCTGGGATCATAACCTGAGCCGAAGGCAGAGGCTTAACCCACTGAGCCACCCAGGCGCCCCTAAGATTTTATTCTTAAATAATCTTTACACCCAATATGGGGCTCAAATTCACAATCCTGAGATCAAGAGTCACCTGCTCTACCAACTGAGCCAACCAGGCGCCCCAACAGTGTCCTTTCGATAAGATTCCTTCACACACAGAATAGCTATAATATGTTAAGGTCCACTGATGTAATTTAGCAAATTTATTTTGTTTTTATAATTTTCAACTAATGTTAGATTCAAAGAAACATGCCAACAACTGCATAAAAGGAAAACAATGACAAGTTTGATTTGGGAATATGACAATTAGGTTTACCATCATCAACCTCTGGTCAAAGCTCCAGGAGTTTGTTGTTGTTGTTGTTGTTTTAACGATTTTATTTTATTTGACAGACAGAGATTACAAGTAGAGAGGCAGGCAGAGAGAGGAAGAGAAGCAGGCTCCCCGCTGAGCAGAGAGCCCAATGTGGGGCTCCATCCCAGGACCCTGAGATCATGACCTGAGCTGAAGGCAGAGGCTTTAACCCACTGAGCCACCCAGGCGCCCCAAAGCTCCAGGAGTTTTTAAGCATATTAAATAAGACAAGAATCCAGAATTGCTGATATTACCTGTAAAAATTTAAACCCATTCATCTGTTGATGGACATCTAGGTTCGTTCCATAGTTTGGCTGTTGTAGACATTGCTGCTATAAACATTTGGGTGCACGTGCCCCTTCAAATCACTATGTTTGTATCTTTAGGGTAAATTCCCAGTAGTGCAATTGCTGGTCATAGGGTAGTTCTATTTTCAACATTTTGAGATGAATGGATAAAGAAGATGTGGTATATATACACAATGGAATACTATGCAGCCATCAAAAGAAATGAAATCTTGCCATTTGTGACGACATGGATGGAACTAGAGGGTATCATGCTTAGCGAAATAAGTCAGAGAAAGACAACTATCATATGATCTCCCTGATATGAGGAAGTGGTGATGCAACATGGGGGCTTAAGTGGGTAGGAGAAGAATAAATGAAACAAGATGGGATTGGGAGGGAGACAAACCATAAGTGACTCTTAATCTCACAAAACAAACTGAGGGTTGCTGGGGGGAGGAGGCTTGGGAGAGGGGGGTTGGGTTATGGACACTGGGGAGGGTATGTGCTATGGTGAGTGCTGTGAAGCGTGTAAACCTGGCGACTCATAGACCTGTACCCCTGGGGATAAAAAATACATGTTTATAAAAAAATAAATGAAAAAATGAAAAAAAAATTAAACCCTCCCACTTTAACTGCCATTATATCAAGTTCACCCTTGTTATTTTAATTAGGTTGCGTATCTACTTTTAAAGGTTTTTAAAAATTATAATAGATCTAAATTACAAACAAGAAAAAGGGTTTTGTACTTAGGGAAGTCACTTGAAATAGGAGCTAAGGAATTCAGGTCAATATTCTTTGTAAATTAGATCAGTGCTTATGAAACAGACAATAAATAGAAGCATATTCCCATAAAACTGAAGTAACTATAAATTTGCAGGAAATAATTTACTAATACCAACAAAAGTAAACTATATTTAATATACAGAAAGTTTGCTACTTGATGCAGAGTGATTATACGTGCTCTTAACTATTCTCAGGAGGAACAAGCTAATGTGGTTATTTCCCCTCTTGAAAATTTCCTGGGGGAAAAAAAAAAGTTTTGTAATAAGCATCAGCAGCAAAAAAGGGTCTTTAACAAAAGGGTCCTAACTGTAGCTCACAACATCCTTAAAAGACAAGACCATGATATTTCTGTGAGGAGAAAGATCTGTTTCAACTCAAAGCTAATAACAGTCACAGTGAACCTCTACTATGTTAACAGAATCAACAGTTATTAACCGAATTTTGTCATATTTAAATACTGCAAGAATAATTACACATATTCTGAAGGAGAGCAGAGAGTCCACAATGTCAAACTCATTACCCATGCCTAGCCACTGTAGTACACCCCCCAAGAAAATGCTTAAGTATGACAGGAAATTTGGCCTAGGTCATGAAAACAAAAGACCTCCTTCTTCGCTACAGGTCTTCCTCTGTTGCCAAATTCAACATGCTCTGCACCACAGTGGTGCATCTATATGAAAAGGAACGCACACCACCTGGGGGGGAGACTACAAACTCTCCCCAGAACAAGGAGAGAATCCCAAAAAGAGCACTACTGAGAAAAATAACAATAACACATCTTCCAGAAACACTAGTAGTCATTTACTGTTCTACTATTAAACAAAAATAATCAATTCTAAATATACTACAGCCTTGAATATACTCTAAAAAGGAACACACAAAAACCAAAGGCGATTTTCCCTTCCATTTTCCTGCTCTGATGTTTGCTTAGAAATCAAATCTTTTACTAAGTACCTTTTGTTAAAAGCAAATGTATTGTGATGCCTGGGTTGCTCAGTCAAGTGACTGCCTTCATCTCAGGGTCCTGGAATCAAGCCCCACATCAGGCTCCCTGCTCAGCGGGGAACCTGCTACTCCCTCTCCCTCTGCAGCTCCCCTTGCTTGTGCTCTCTCATTCTCTCTCAAATGAATAAATAAAATCTTTTAAAAAACCCCCACAAAACTAAATATATTAAATTCAATTCTATAAATGACATTGCTAGATAAGAAAAAGAGCAGGTATAATCAAAAAGCACATACAAAATTTCTTTAGATACAGTCTCCCATTAAATTTCATATTTGAACAATTTGTTTTGATTTTTTTTTAATTTTATTTTTTATAAACATATATTTTTATCCCCAGGGGTACAGGTCTGTGAATCACCAGGTTTACACACTTCACAGCACTCACCAAAGCACATACCCTCCCCAATGTCCATAATCCCACCCCCTTCTCCCCAACCCCCTTTGTTTTGATTTTTATCACTGTTATAGAATCTATGTGCAACCTTTTGTTACCCAAAGAAATTCTGCGGCTGCCTCCCCCACCGCCGCCCCCACCCTAAAATTTCCTAACAACCACTGAAAGCAATTCTTTCTGACCTATGTTTGGTCAAAAAGTAGGCCTCATTCTTCCAGCTCCTGACGTGACAAGAACTACTAGTAGGTATAATCAATTCTTTGGCTAGTTACCAAGACACTGTGCAAAATGGAACACAGAAGTTACTCATAAGCTTAAAGTTAAATCTTATTTATAAATTTCTTATCATCTGTAAAGTTAAATATGATTAACTCACATAAAGGACTTTGAGGCCTAGATATAAACACCAATAATGAGGCTATTTGAGGACAATACCCATCATAACAAGGTACATGACTTTTTTTTTTCCTTCCTATAACCCTAAAACCATTACAACATGGGTACAAAGAGGCAGCCAAAAATGTAAAACCCAGTGTTACAGACTGTATTAGAAGAACAGTATTTCTGGTCTTCCGGAAGAGTGACTGCAAACAGTAGGAAAGTTTGAAAGGAAACAAAAGGAAGTCTAAAAGGTTAAGTAAATATTTGGATCTAATATTACATGTAGTAATAAGTTATGAAAAAATATAAACCAAATTTTAGCAATAAAAAGAAAATGTAAACCCAGCAGGAGAAACAGAATAGGACTGGATAATCTATAATGTAGTAAGTATTTGATGGCTATATTATTTTAGGTAATAATAAAAAATAATTAAAATAATAATTTTTCTGGAGTAAAATATTTTCTCCAGTCTTACATAATGCATTTGCTTTATTACTATCCACACCCAAACTATAGTACATTTACACATCCTGCTAGGTTTACTCAGTCTTTATAGACTAGTGAATAGCAAACAATAAAAAGTTGACTTTGTTCTAAGACAATGTAAAAGCTTTGCACTTCCTTTTCTTCATCCCACAAGTGACAAATTTAAATAAAAACTACCAGTTTTAATAGCTATGATAGCATTTAGTAATGCATACAGCTAACTGGTAATTTTCCTGTGAACTGCTATAGTAACTGGTTTGAAAAACCAAAATATTTTAAATGTTATACTGTTTTATGTTTCAATCAGATTATAACTTAGAAACTGGTAATTTATAACTCAAAGAATTTTTAAAATCAACTTAATCACATATAGAACTTTTGCAACATCAAACTGCAAATCTGTCCCCAACCCCCCAAAACAGGATTTAGTAATTTCCTCTTCAATTTAAAAGTGATCTGATGTAATCATACGGATGCACAACAGTATATGTAGAAAGACGCAAACAACCTTGGGGCACGTGGGTGGCCCAGTCATCAAGCAGCTGCCTTTGGGTCCTGGGATGAACCCCTAGCCCCGCATGGGGCTCCCTGCTCAGCAGGAAGACTGCTCGTGTTCCCTCTCTTGCTCAAATAAATGTCCCTGTCAAATAAATAGAATCTTTAAAAAGATAAATTAATATGAACTGCAAAAATCCAAAATGCCCATCAGCAGAGCTTAGTACATACAATACATCCATATAATAGAACACCATGCTGCTCTTGCAAAGAATGAGACATTTCTATAAACTGACATGGAACAATCTCTAAGAAAAAATATTTAAGCAGGGGGGAAAAAGTTAAGTGGAACACAGCGTATATCAGGTATATATGCAAAGTACATGTAATTAAAATTCACCAATTAGACCATGTAAACTTTAAATCTTACTGAAGCAGCCATTCATTAATTCCTCCCTGCACTCCCTTTTCTTTTGGTTCTAGCTCACTGCAATAAGTATAATTTCGTATTCCAAAAATTACTGTAAATTATAAGTAAAATCAACAAGCATGGGAAAACCTAAAATTAATTATAAATAAAACCTGTCAGTTTTTAAAATGAATAACAAAATTACACAAAAAAGAGAAGTAACCCAAGTATTTTAAGAAAGTCTTTTTTATTTATAACTCAAAGAATTTGTGTTCTAAAATTAGAATGTGTTCTAAAACTAAAGGCAAAAAGAACTACATACAAATACTGAACTTTAGTTTTTTTTACAGCTGTATGTTAGAAACTGAATCTATGTATGTACTTGAAGATTGAGCAAATAAATATCTTAAGGATAATGGAAGCTAGACTTGTCACCATTAAGGAAGTACACAAATATGAAAAAGGAAAGTTTAAAATAAACTATGGTATTAGATCAGAATTATAGGTATCAAAAAATCTATAACTCATGTTATACCCCCAGACATATGCATATACATACAAAAGTAGAGAAATAGGTGTATATGGACACACATACTTCTATTTCCTGCCTCTACTGAAGGGGCCAAGAAGCAACGATACCCCAGAAGCAACGGGCACACCTAGTGTCTAGTTTATGTGATTTAGTGATTCTAAATATCACTCTCCAAAAAAAGAAAAAAAAGGAACAAGTCTTCTTTGAGAAATGTATGATTTCAGGATTGAGGCAGGTAAAGTAGAAGATAAGCCTTAAATATCTTCCTATGCTAAATAAACTGCTCAAAGATTGATGAAAATATGAAAAAAAAAAAAAAACCAGGAAGCAGTTTAAGAAGATCCCACTGCCCTGAGATAATTTTAGCATCAAAATAATGATAATGTATTCCAGCCCATACAATGAATCCATGAATCTATGTTCTCTGTGTGTGAAAGAAACAGAAAGAAAGGGAAAGTTTCTTAGAGTAGAAGGTCAACTAATAAAAGTACAAGGAGTGACAGAATTAAGAAATTACCATTTGGCAACATCAATGGGTAATAATCTAAGTGAAACTGATAGGAAAAATAGTATTGACTTAGCTATGAAGTATCTCTCCACAAGATATTCATTAATTACAAAGAGAAAATTGACAGCTTTATGTGGAGAAAGCTAGAAGGCACTTTAATCAAATCAAAATTAAATTACCAGTGATGGGCAAATAGATTGCATGCCTGATGATACAATGCACTGAGGACACATCATTTCTGTGATCTTTCTGACCACAAAAACAAAAAATACAACTAAATCTAATCATAAAAAGCTTTCAATAAACATAAACTGAGGGACATACAGACTATGCTCTTCAACAATGTCAAAGACATGAAAAACAGAAAGATGGAAGAACTGCCCCAATTAAAGGAAGCTAGAGATATCATAACTAAATGTAATTCTTTCACTACTCAAGGACATTAGGGCAATTGGCAAAATTACCTTGGGTCTGTCAATTAAATAACAGTATTGTATAAATACTGATGTCCCAATTTGGCTATCTTATGGTTAGGTAACAGAATGTCATTGCTTTCAGGAAATACGCGCTAAAATTTAGGGACAAAGGGGCATCTTATTTAAAACTCCCTCTCAAGGGGCACCTGGGTGGCTCAGTGGGTTAAAGCCTCTGCCTTCGGCTCAGGTCATGATCCCAGGGTCCTGGGATCGAGCCCCACATCGGGCTCTCTGCTCAGCAGGGAGCCTGCTTCCTCCTCTCTCTCTCTCTCTCTCTCTCTCTCTGCCTGCCTCTGCCTACTTGTGATCTCTGTCAAATAAATAAATAAAATCTTTAATAAATAAATAAATAAATAAATAATAAAACTCCCTCTCAAATAGTTTGGGGGAAAATGCACAAATATATACAGAGAAAGAATATAAAATATGCATGGGCAAAATGTTGGCATTCAGAAATAAAAAATAAGAGAAAAAGCAAAAAATAAAATTGAAAATTACTGAAATGTCTAGCAATGCTACCATATTCTTATCTTTGACATAGCTAATCAAAAACTACTCAATTATTTCACTGTTCTGGAAGACTTATAATTTGAAAATTAGAGATCAGGGAACATCTTCTAATCCTATCACTGCTAATCACTTTCTAGGTATCTTAGGCAAATAAATCTTTCCTCAGCCTAAGATTTCTCATCACAGAAGATGAAATTATACCTACAACTAAAAGAGAGGGACAAGACTGAAAATGAAAACTGGCTGTATTTACCTGTTTCCCTTTGAGGGGAGACAGGAAAGAATGCTTCTGTAACACCATCGCTCTGGCAGCCTGCCACTCTCAACAGAACCCTGAATGTCTGAATGCAGCAAATTTAGTTGCTGCAATCCTAAAAGATGTTTGGCCTTTTACATAACACATTTTGACAGTGATTAACAGATTGTATTCTAGAGTGTAGTTTCTTGCTTTCTAAAGAAAAGAAGTTAGATATCGGCTCATTGTGTTTTCAAGAACTCATTTTTCACAACAGTGCCAAAAAGAAGCACTATTCTTGGTTTTTCTTAGGCACTTTAGCTTACAACATTATATATTATAGCAGTAAATATTTTCCACATTTAATGCCCAGTTTTCTTGGAGACCACACCAAACTATGCATTTCTCTGCCTCCTGTTCTCTTACCACAATCTGAAAGATGTGTTTTTACTATTTTCCTGAAGAAATATAAATTTAGCCCATAGTTGTTGCTGCCCCAATACATACTGCACTCCTCACCAAAGCAAATCTATGTTTCCTTTAAAAAGTTAAATATCCTAAACATATCACACAGAAAATTTCAAGTGAATTTCACTTAGAATTTATTTTTTACTATATATAAATTGGGCAAAGAAAAGATTTAAGATTAAAATTAAGCCGTTGTCTTCCAGTGTTTCAGCAAGTCCGCCATACCCTCCAGACTATAAAAGTTTTTATCAAATAATACCCATGCTTCAGAGGATGCAACCTCAAATACTACTACCCCAGGAAAGAGGAAAAGGAAGAGAAAGAACCAGAGAGAATGGGGTCTCTGCCATGTGACCTGCATTGCCAACAAGACTTCTATCCCAATAGGATTCCCTAGGTATACAAACTCCCTACCACCTCAATCCTGAGAAACTGCCCATTCATTTAAAACATGAGTCTGGAACCTTGCTGATCCATTTGGTCAGGTCAAATTTATTAGACAGAGATTATATTAATTAGTCCCTTATCAGTCTCAAAGTTCTGACAAAGAGATGAGTGACTAGACTTTAGATCTCCAAAGCTCACCAGGAACCATCTCTGGAGCAACTGCCTCTGCTTAAATTGTTAGGACCGAAATATTCTAATTTACCTAATTTGGGCACTTGGTTGAAATTAAGCTTTTTTTTTTTTTTTTAAAGATTTTATTTATTTATTTGACAGAGAGAAATTACAAGTACACTGAGAGGCAGGCAGAGAGAGAGAGAGAAGGAAGCAGGCTCCCTGCTGAGCAGAGAGCCCGATGTGGGACTCGATCCCAGGACCCTGAGATCATGACCTGAGCCAAAGGCAGCGGCTTAACCCACTGAGCCACCCAGGCGCCCTGAAATTAAGCTTTTAGTCTGCTTCATTTAACACATAAAACTGTAAGACACTGCCTCAAACCAGACTCGTTATTCTTAAAATAAGCTGACTTCCGTTCGTCTAAACATACTGCACCCAGTATTGTGTTCCTCTTTATGTAGGTTCTGTGGTTTCTGGTTGTTTGGTCCAAGAAATAGGAATCCTTAAGGTATACGGAGTTAAAGGGCATTGAAAATGAGAATACTTTTATGAGATTACTCTCTTCTGACAATCTCTTCTAATCCCATGAGATTAAATACTTAATGTGATAAAGACATCCAGCCCAGACCTCTCTTCTGTGTTCCAGACTCATCCATGCAACCTATTCCATAGCCCACTTGGATGTCTCAGAGGCACTAAAAACTTTATATTGTATCTACCCCAAATTAAAGTATTGATATCCCCTTCCCTAAAATCTGCTTTTCTTCCTGCCTCAGAAAAAAGTAACTGTATTTACCCAGTTTTTTCGTATGAAGAAACCTGGGTAGCATTCTTATCTCCTCCCTTCCTCACCGACTGTACTTGATCCTCATTATGCGTGAGTTCTGTATGTGTGAATCTGCCTATTTGCTAAAGTGTATTTGCAATCCCCAAAATCAATATTCTCGCCGCTCTTACAATCACAGGCAGACAAGTACAGAGAGGCCAAAAATGAGAGTTGCCTAATACACATATTCCCAGCTAAGGTAAAAAAAAAAAAAAAAAAGACAGCGTTCTGCCTTTTTGTTTCAGCTTTTATACTGTAAGCAAATGTAGTCTATTTAGTGCCACGTTTTCCACATTTGGGGGCTTTCTGGTGGTAATTCTGTTTAAAATGGCCCCCAAACATACTATCCAAATCCAAGACAGCTGTAATGTGCCTTAAAGAGAAAATAGATGTTAGATAAGATTTCTTTAGGCATGACTTACAGTGCTATTGGCTCTGAGCTCAAAGCTAATAGATTAACATATATTAAATAAGGTGTCTTTAAACAGGAGCACACATAAAACAAGGTTATATACTGACTGGCTGATGAAAATGTTGTGACGTGAGGCTCCCAGGAACCTAACACTGTTTTCCCCTAGGAGCACTAGATCAATATTCACTACTTCAGTGTCTATGGTGACTTCATAGAACATAACTACTATGAAAAATACAGATCGACTGTGTATCCAAACCCACCACCAAGTCCTACAGATTCTCCTTCCAGAACACAACTCAGATCCATTAGCTTCTCTTCATTCTGGGTTGTCCTAGTAGGCCATTATGTCTAGCCTCTAATAAGCTTCCTTACTTCCAACTCTTGGCACTCTTCTAATCCATTCTCTCAAAGAACAATGTGACTCTTAAAGCTAAATGGATTGCCATGGTTAGTCCCTGAATTAAACCATTCTATTACTTCCAAATGCATCTAAATCCAAAATTCTTCACAGACCATGCATGGACTTCCTCTTGACACCTTGCAGACCTCACCTGCTTCATCTTAGCACCACTCCCTTCTCACAACACTGCAGACATACTGATTTGCTGCTGTTGTTACTTAAGAGTCAAGAATTTTTCTGCCTTCTCTATTCTCTTTTCCTACACAACTCCTACTCAATCTTCAGGTCTAGGTTTAAATGTAACTTTCTCAGAGAGAAAGCCTTCCAACCCAAATGGAAACCCTCTATTATACTTATTTACAGTATCCTCTATTTATCCTTAACACCAAAAATTTATTACTTATTTGCTTAATATCTGGTTTTTTACTAGACTGTAAGCTCCATAGGGACAGAACGATGCCTCTGTAGTTTGCAACTATACTTCTTACATCTGAAACAGTGTTGAGCATATAACTAGGGCTTGATAAATGACTGAATGAATAAATGAATGCACCTGACTGTCTCATTACATCTTTTAATAACACACTGAAACAGACATAAGCATGACCATGTTTAAAATATTTGAAGGGAAACATATTGTTTGGATATGGCAACGATCTGTTTCTCTGTAAGTGAACCTTAATTATGAGCAAGACACTAAGAATTTCGAGAGATTTCCTGAGTCTCTGTCCCTATCTCTACATAGTATAAAAAGATATGTACTTTAACAATTAGCCATGACTAAATTTATTATTGAGCAAAGAGCATTACTGTAGAGACCATACTAAATAAACAAACAGCTGAAGATTGGTCTATGAGGTAAAGCTTTGCATAGTTCAGATAAAACTGAAGTTCAGAAATAATATTTATGTCAACTCTATAAAATTATTACACTTTATCATAGGGATAAAGACTGGGAAGAAGGGAAGAAAGCTGTACTTCCTTTAATAATTTTTTTTAATTTTCCATTTAAATAGTAGTTCCAGGCTTTTTTTTTCCTTTTCCTGCCCTCCAAAATTTTCAAATCAGAATTTGGTAACATGTCTACTTTTGACATTAACTTTATTTTCACAATATGGGAGAAATTTTGCTTTATCACCAGGATCTAATTTTTTCTTTTTCTTCTCTGAAGAGAAGATTTTTAAGATATAAACTTTTAGTTATTTCTAATATAATTCTTTCACATTCTCCCACAATGTCCTGAAATTGTTATCCTCTCTGAAGTGATAAAGTATTGCTTCTAATTTGAAAACAAAAATCTAATCTCTTACCACAAATATTTTCTGATATTTTAAGTTTCTCCATCACAGAAAATAAAGCAGTAATATCCAACCTGTACTTTTGACAAACTATATAACATCCTATTTGCCTCTGAACCACTTTTTTAAGTTACCAGTTTTAGTAAGTGTACAAAGAAATGACAGAATGAAGAGTATCTAGAAAATCTTTTACTTCTTTGCAAACCTCACATGATTAAATAAAAAAGACAAATATAAAGTTACTGGGTCTTTCATTTGCTGCAACTCTTAACTGTTCAATTCATTTTTAGCAGCCCAGAGTCTGGCCATGTATTTTATTCGTCTTCTCCACATTCCAAACTGTTTCCAACCGGGAACAGTTATTAACAGCTTATTAATATAAGCCAGTTGTCCCTTCAAGATCTAGAACCAACTTTGAACATTTTCTCTGGGTATCTTTCCCAGATAGCTGGGCTTTAGTTTCATTATCAAGGTCTCACCACATACTGTTAAAGAAGCACCAGCAGGGTCCTTTCATTTTGTAAAGATCAATCTGTGACTTCCTACATTGAAATCATTCTCCTTTCTCTTTCGCTTTTTTACCATTCTAAGAAATGGGCATTCTTACTATTCTAAGTAAACTCTTTATTCCAAAAAATAAAATATTTTCTTGTTATGAATAGCAGGTATTTAGTTTCTCCCAATGTGTTTTGAATAAGCACATGAAAATTTACTAACATACTCTCCATAAAAATTATATTCACTTTAAAATCCAGCAATTTCGGGGTGACTGGGTAGCTCAGTGGGTTAAAGCCTCTTGCCTTCGGCTCAGGTCATGATCCCAGGGTCCTGGGATCAAGCCCCACACGGGGCTCTCTGCTCAGCAGGGAGCCTGCTTCCCTTCCTCTCTCTCTGCCTGCCTCTCTGCCTGCTTGTGATCTCTGTCTGTCAAATAAATAAATAAAATCTTTAAAAAAAATAAAAAATAAAATCCAATATTTCAAATGCATTTAGTTTCATGCTTTGTAAATTTTTCCGGTGCTTTTTCCACTTAGAAACTCTGTATGCTCTAAATGATTCTTCTTGACCCCCAAATTCTTGTTAGCCATAGAATGTCAAATGCCAACTACTAAAACTATGCATGTCATAATTCTTTACTTTTCTTGGTTGTCCCTGGTCTTGTGTACTATGCAGATACAGGTTCATAAAAGAGCCTCTCTTGTAAGCCTTTACATTAGGTGGGTGACAGCCACAGCAACTAATTATTGATGAGGAGCATCTGATCAAGTACAGTATTTGGTTTTCCACACTGTTGTTATTTCAGCACCATCATTTGACTTGCCTGGTGAATTCTTAGAAATTTCTGTGATTTTTATGTAACTTCCAAAAAAGTTTCCACAAAGTAAACTACAACTGACCATACTCATAATACTGAATAACTGAAGAAGAAGAAACACTACACACCAAGCTTTCCAAGGTTGGAAAAGCATCAAAGTAAAACAAAGCCAATACAGGTGGATTGACAGAACACAGCTCAATGGCGGGGTTACACCAAAGGCCTCACTGTTTTGTTTTGTTGTGGGTTTTTTGCACATTGGTTTTTAAAAACTCCTGACAGTTACAAAACAACTGAATCGTGATTTGACCCTACAGTTTAAAATGGCTGATGTCATGCCTAACAGTCCTATTTCATTCTTGGGTCACAATTTTTTTCTCCCCAGGGAGTTTGGGGGATTAAAAAGAAGAGATGGGTTCCCTTATCCCTCTTCTTCCAATATCTGTATATTTGTCTTAAAAGAAGCCAAGCCTTAGGATTTTATTAAACTCCTAGGTTGTTATGTAGAAGTTGTTGTAGAGTTTTAAACAGAGACTTTTTGCCTCTGGAACGTTGCCTTTTAAAGGTACAATAAGACCTCCCATTTACCTGGCATTATCCAGAATGAAGAAAGCCTAATTTCCATAAAAAGGAATCTTGTTAAGAAACTGTGAAAGGTCTGAGATTTCACCCTACTTGCAACCTAACAAGTTAAGCTGCCACAGTATCTCAGCCCAAAGAATTAATTTTTTAAAGATTTTATTTAGTTGAGGGTTTATTTTATTGAGAGAGCATGTGTGCCCTAGAGACACAGAGAGCACGCATGCACACCAGCAGAGGAGAGGGACAGTCTGAGAGGGAGAAGCAGACTCCCTGCTGTGAGCTGGTGACCTGAGCAGAACGCAGACACTAAACTGACTGAGCCACCCAGGTGCCCCCAAACTCAAAATATATTAAAGCTTGCCACCATGTGGCCTCAAGTTAATTTTCTCTTCCTTTCTCCCTCCACAAACCACTTTTAGAGTATTTTTTCACATGATTTATGTCATCGTGTGTGTATTTACTGGCTTACTTTCTCTCTTCTAAGCCTAAGCTCCAAGCAAGGAGAAACCATATCTCTTTCATTCAGACTCGTATATTCAACACCTTTTATAAAATCATAACACAGAAATAAATAAGTGTTTGTTAAATGAAATTTAAAAGTGCTTATATGAAATTTGTTTCTGTCTAAAAGCTTACACACACACTATTCCTCACTGGTACCCTGCTCTCACGAACTCACATCTTGAAACCTATATGAATCCTCACCTGCCATATGACCCAAAAGGGTCTGCATCTCATAAATCTTTCCCCAATGCTATTTCCTACGGAATTTTACTTAGTTCTCACAACCCTGTATTATTTTCTGCAATTAAAAAATAAATAAACTAAAGCTTAGAGAGGTTAAGAGATGTGTGCAAACTCATAATCCCAGTGCATCTAGGTTTAAAATGAAGTGTCATTCCAAAACCCCTATTCCTGAACCTCTCTTACACTGCATCCTTAGCTAAAATGGGTCTCATACGATGTTACGCATTCAAAGCCCAGTGCTGCCACATACTAAGAAAAGTGAGCAATAATGATAATGAGTGAGTATTAATATTGAGGAACCTCAGATGCTGTACAGGTAAAACAGGTAAATACAGATTAAATTACATGATATATATGAAAAGCATTTAGCACCATGCCTAGCATTTACAATGCAAAACATGCAAGAAACATAAACTATTTTTATCATATATGCCTCTAAAACAGAAGTCAGTCATTCTTTTCTGTGAGGGTCTGATGGTAAATAGTTTAGGCTTTGTAAGCCACACAGTCTCTGCTGCAACAAAAAGAGGCAGAAAACAGGGTTTGGCGCAAAGGTCATAATTTGTCAGCCCCTGGTTTAGGGCAGAGTTCTGCAACCTCAGCACTACTAACACGTGAGGCTGGTTGATTCTCTGTTGCAGAGGGCTGTTCTGTGCATTGTAGAAAGTTCGGCAGCATCCTCGGCCTCCACCCAGCAGATGCCAGTAGCATCACCCAAGTGGACACAACCAAAAAAGATTTCCGGTGGAGCAAAACTGCCCAAGTTGAGAAACACAGCTCTAGAACAATTAAATGTAGCCTGAATTTTCTAATAAAGGAATACCTTAACTAAGTGGAAAATTAACAATTTAACATACTAAAAAATATTTATACTCACTTAGCTAAAATGCCCACACTTAGCAGTAACTTTATAACTTCTGTGATACACACGGCTGTGGTTGAAAAGTAGAGTTCTCTGTCTGATGTCCTTGTGTATCTTAAAGCTATGGTATAAGCTGCAGCCACCAGGGTCATCACTGCCAAGCAGTATAACTTGAATAATAAACTGACATTTTCTGTAAAATATGTGCAACAAAGATATTATTTAGTAAACAGCATTATGTAGATAGAAGTTAATCTGATGTTATACCTCAAAATGCTTCCCAATTTCAAGCACAAAATACTTTCTAAAACCCATGGCATTTAAAAATTTATTTCAAAACAATACTTTCCAAATACATGAACATAAACACGCATACACAAAACACAGCTGACTTTAAATATCAACCAGGTAAGCAAAGATTTTGTTCCTGAGAAAGCCACAACTGCAAGATTATGTAGCATACTGACACTAGTTCGGGATACAATAAATTACATATATTTCTTTCATATAAAAGAGAAGATATATTTCAATATATCTTTATAATATAATGTTGGCATGATACATTTATAGTGGGCATATAAGACTTTTGGCTAAGGCACAACAAATATTTATTGACATTAAGCCTAAACCTGTAAATTACTGCAATTTACAGTATTTATTTCAGATGAATTCTGTTATTTTGAAGTTCTGTCCATCATTAATCTTGCTGTCCCCATCCTATGTTATTTATCAAAACAGTTCTATTTTTTCCTCTTATTTCCTGTGTTGCTGCAAAAAGACTCTTAAGGTTGGACTTACTTGAAATGGGAGAATGCCTACAATGCCCCTGGGCAGGGCTTTAAAATAAACGTGGATTCCCCAACCAGGAAAATAACTTGGCACCCATGCAGAAAAACATCCTTTAAGTATTTGTTTAACATTTATTCAGAGCTGAAGCCAAATGTTCTGTGCGAGAGGGTGGAGAAGGAATCCGGGTGTCACCCAACCTGTCCTAGCTACAGCTCTGAGGTCCAGAAATTCAGGTCTGTTCTAACTTACACACCCCACTCAGCAAAACAAAGTGCTTCGGGGTTAATCAGAAGCAATCTCAAGAAAAGGCAATTAGTCATCAGATATGATTACTCTAATGTGCCATCCCTGGGGGGAAAGCGGTGGATCTCGCCCTCCACCCAAAATATCAATGTGTTCCTTCTAACCACATACAACATTCTCCAGGGAAGAACTCTGTTAACGACTGCTTTCGCCACCTCGTTAAGGTTTCAGCGCTGTTTCAATGCCCCAGTGATGTTTTCTGTGGCTGTTACAGGGACCAGCCGCTGCTTGGGCTCCGCGCCCGGAGCATGCCCTCAAGCCTCTGAGCATCCGTAGGGCAGAAGGCGCAGAAGAGACCGCAGCCGCGACGACCCCGGCCGGGACAGAGCCCAGTCCTGCCAGTCGCAGGGTGATGCGGGTCCAGCCCCGGACCCGCGCTCCGGCCCCTCTCCCGGTCCGCCGCAGCCCGGGCCTCGGAATTTGGTTCCCGCCCACTGCCAGCTCGTCGGGGCAGGAGCGGTCTCGGGCAGCCAAACGGCCCGGAGCGGAGTCCGGCTAGGGCAAGACAGCCGCGGCAGGAGGCTGACTGCCCCGCGCCGCCCTAGCAGGCGGCCGCGCCGGCTCCCGCCGCAGAGCGGCTCCAAACAAACTCCTCCTGCCCGACGCCTCCGCCTGGCCCCGGAGCCCCGCGGGCGCGGACAGGTGGTGACGCTCGTGCGCCACCGCCCCTCGCAGGCTCCCCCGTCCCGGCGGCCCCCAACCTCACCTCTCGGGGCAGCCATGGTTCCCCGACAGCCCCGCGCGGAACTGACGCACGCCCCCTCCGCGCGCCGTCCTCGGGACACCCGAGACCGCCTCCTTGTGGTCATAGAGACGAAAATCATTCGGCCTAGAGCGCCCCGTCGGCCGACCGTCAGCCGACTTCCTGCCCAGCCTGGCACCAAGATTAGGCTCAGCAATCCGAGCTACCCCCGAAAATGGGAAGACCCGGATGGAGGAGAGGCCTTTACGGCCTAGTCTGTGCTGACAGGTGCATAAAACTCAAGTCGAAGGTGTCATTCTGTAAACTACATCTCCCGGCCGGCTAAGGAAGCCGAGTCAAGGGAGCAGAGCGTTGCCTTCTGGGAATTGTAGTCCTCACCAAGGAGATTTGGCCGCAAATAGGACTTGGGTTAAGTTAGTGATTTACGCCTGTCCAGGCTGTTTAGAAACCCTCAGAACCCGTAAAGTAATAGAAACTACTGTCGGCAACTTTTGTAACTTCCACCTTGCTCATTACCTTGTATTGTTACCTCTTACTTAAACTTGACATGATTTATGTCATCTTTCAGAAGTCTTGCGACTGTGTCCTTATTGTCAGCATTGTCACTGATTATATTTGCTTGGCCAGACATTCTAACTACATGATCTTCTCACAACAAAAGGGCTTCAAAAATGTCAGACGTGGCAACAGGCAATTACTTCAGCAACTATAATCTTCACTTTCACTGTAGATATTAGCATAAGCGATGCCCATTGGCAAAATGAAAGGCTTTCCGCATATCACGTGGATTGGTTAAAAATACTATAAAGGTACATCAGCCCTTATAGGAACAGGGATACAAGAATCTGAGAGACCCAGAAGCGTACTCCTCCTGTAGCACCATCTTTCTCTAAAATCACTTTTTTGAGGTTTGAGTGATTGTTGTACACAATTGCCTTATCATTAGATATGCATACACGTAAATAAATCTAGTCTACTAAAATTATTGGAAAAATTTGCATACCTTATTAGCATCATATTACTATTAGAAAAAGCTTTGTAGAGGCGGACATTTGATTAATCTCATTTTGGAACACTGTTGGACTTTCCCTCTATGCGGTTGTATGTGTGCTCACTGGTCCTTCTTACCTCTTGTAATTGGTACATTCACTATTGCATATGTTCTTACACTTACACTTAAAAAACTCACAGCCTTCTCTGACATTAATTTTAATAATAGAAAACATCCCAACATACATTCTTTCTTTTATTTTATAACTACAGTTTTGTACAGTTTCTCTCTTCCCATTTTGGAGTATCATTATGGGGGCACCTGGGTGGCTCAGTGGGTTAAAGCCTCTGCCTTTCGCTCAGGTCATGATCCCAGGGTCCTGGGATTGAGCCCCTCACTGGGCTCTCTGCTCAGCGGGGTGTCGGCTTCCTCCTCTTTCTCTGCCTGCTTCTCTGCCTACTTGTGATCTCTGTCAAATAAATAAAATCTTTTTTTTAAAATGGAGTATCATTATGGTCTCAACTTAATTAAATATAATTATTCTCCTTTTGATGCTCAAGTTATGCCAATATGGCCCTTGTAAGCCTACTACTTTCTTTACATCTGCACAAGGTTTTTAAAGCATTCTTTATTTCTGGCAACAAGAGGTTCCAGCCAATCTTAATATTTCCCTGTTCTAGGTCATAGAATCAACTACACTTCAAGGAACTATGGTTCTTTCTGGTAGAGAATAGTAGCTCTCTCTCTCTCTCTCTCTCTCACACACACACACACACACACACATACACTGATTATAATTAAAGTGATAGGTAAAAGACTGTTGGGCTATTTTTTGTGACATTTCTGGTTCACATAACATATGCTACTGAATCTGCTTTTCTTAATAAATTTTAATGCCCAAAAGACTTCCTACTCCACTGGCATGAAACTTGACTAGATTTTGATGTCTCCTGTCCTAACCTGTTCAGCCCAAGACCACTAGGGACAAACCTATATTTAGAGAGGATCAGGATTATTGATCCATTCCAATGAGGGAAATCTCACACCAGAGAAATTGTGTGGTATGTCTCGGGAACGAAGAATTATAAAATCTGGGAGATCGTTAGATTTAGGTGAAATTTAAAGGAAGCAGAGTTTTGATAGATTTGAAGCAGAGCTGTTTCTTTTTTAAATATTTTATTTATTTGAGAGAGAGCATGAGAGGCGCGAAGGTCAGAGGGAGAAGCAGACTCCCCATGGGGCTGGGAGCCTGATGTGGGACTCGATCCCAGGACTCCGGGACCGTGACCTGAGCGGAAGGCAGTTGCCCAACCAACTGAGCCACCCAGGCGCCCAGCAGAGCTGTTTATAAAGAAGTCAACATCAGATCTGGACTGAAGAACAGTGTCAGGATCCTGTTTCTCGAAAACAACAAAATTACAGGACGTGGACTATTGTGTTCAGGAGCCCCTGAAATGAAGGCTTTGCTTCTAGGTTGGAAACTGAGGCCACTTCTTTGTGTCAAAGCAAAAACGGGCCGTGTCATTCCTACTGACAATAATTTCAATAACAAGGTTCCTAACAGCAGACGCTTTCAGAGAACAAAATGTTTCACTGCATTAGAAAGTAGACACTCAGAAGAGGTTGTGGCTATTATACTGTACTTAGCAGACCCTTCAGAGAAATATTATTTCCTGCTACCTTTCCAGCTGGCGTTTCTGTTTATTATCCCAGCCCAATGAATGGCCAAGCAGATATTTGCACTCTACATTTCAGCTAAATTTTACTTATTCATTCTGAATTTTCCTCAGTCTTGGAGGAAAATCTAGTGACTTAGTGTGCTTCTCTTATGTATGGCCTTCTCTACAGCTGTGGTTATTGCAAGAAGCAGTCATCTTCAACATGTGAACCATAGGGTCATTTTTGCCCGATGATGAGCTAACCTGACATGTCTCAAACAGCTACTGCTATCACCACCTGAAACCCTGATGTTCCTGTCATTACCACGCTGCAATATTTGCCTTGAAATCCTGTTCACTTCTATATCTGATCATACATCAGAGCTACCCTCGTCTCAATGAATTATATAAAAGGAAGCCATTTCTCTATCCATTGGTACTAAAGTACAGCTGTAGCCTGTGCAGTAAGCAATACCAAAAGGCTTAAGGAAATTATAGTTAAATTCAAGGATGTAGCTACATAACAGATTGTTAAAAGTAGTGAAGTTTCAAGTACAGTAAATCATTAACCATAAAGAACATTTAGGCAAATGCAGACACCTAAACATAATTGTTTCCATGACAATTTAAGCATATGTTTCTCATTCTGCTATTAAGAAAATTACATCTCAATTTGCTAGGTTAGTATTTTAAAACAATTCTTTCCTATGGTGTAATATTACTAAAGACACGCCAAAAAGAACTGCTGCATTTGAAAGTTAAAAAATACAAGGAGACAATGTAAAATTCAGTGTCTAGACTTAAAGAGCAAAACATGAGTAACACATCTAAACATTTCTTATTGGAGCTTAACGCTCCCTTGCCTCTGCTTCCTTTTTTAGCCACCATAATCTCGTTTTTCTTTTCCTGCCAAGCAGTACTTATTTGTAGTCTGTACTTATTTCTACCATTTTCTGCTTCCTACAATTTTACTTCTACTCAAGCCAACTCCATTAAAACGGAGCTCAGCAGTTGCCTACTCCATTGACCTTTTCTCGTTTCTCATCCTCTTCTGTTTATCCACCAGACATTGACTGAAAGCCATAATGTGCCAAGCATTATTCAAGGCACTGACTGAGAACTTGAAACCAGAAAGTGGGCAGAGTGAGGATGGCAGTGTGGTAGAATGAGACACTGGAGACTCCCTCCTTTCTTGGCCAACATTAACCAAGCACTTAACCATGTAAATGCTTTGCATGGGTTAACTCATTCAATCCCCTTGACAGCCCAATGGGTTAGGAACTGTTACTATCCCCATTTTCATGAGGGATAAACTGTAGCAGAGAAAAATTAAGTAACACAGCTAATAAGTAGTAGACCTTGACCTTACTTCCTTGACCACAGAGGTTCCTTTATGTCTTTTTCTACTACTCTGACTGCTCGTTGCTCTCATTTTGTCTCTTCCTCCTCATTCTATTCCCATTCCCTTGGGGATAACGTCCCAAATTACCTTTGTCCGGTTCAAATTCCCGTCACCTCTGCTTTATTATTTTTGTCATCCCTTAGACACAATTTTTCTAGTCCTGAATGTGTTCTCTTTGATCAACCAGCTCCTCTTCCCAATTATCTCCTGTCCCCTAGGATAGACACCCTGAGATCATACTGTGATTTGTTCTTCCTTTTCCTGAGATGTTCTATCCTATTCATTAAATCTCACATTTGCCCTTCATGTCATCCATAATCCCAGGCCCTAATTCTTGCAACAGCTTCCTAGTCATCTCCCCAAACATAGCATCTCCCTCCCACAATCAATATTCTGTTCAAGAATCTGCAATGGTACAGACAGGCAACATATTCCTCTGTCTGGCTTTCAACGTTCTCCAAAAACTATACCAACATGACTTATCCAAATTTATTTCTCACCACTTCTCAAAAAATAATCTTTTCCCTCTGTTCCTCTCTCTCTTCTTTTCCAATGACGACTCTGCTGCTGAGCTCCTTATCAATTTCCACCTTGACTATTTTAAAATAATCACTCGACCAATATCCTGCGTCCAGTTTGTGCTCTCATTTATTCCCTTTTTCTTCCTTCATTCACTGAACAACATACTATGCAAATGCCAGGGTATAAAAATAGCTAGAATACAGTTCAAATCTCAAGAAATTTACAATCTAACAGAGAGAATACAGACGACCACATGTATACCTATTGACTTTAAGTACAATACTAAGGGCATAAGTAAAATCTGCGAAAATCCAAGAGAAAAAGCAATTCATTCTCCCCAAGGCGATGGGAGAAGACCTTCACTGTAAAGGTAAAATCCAATCACCCTGTTTGAGGACAAACATAATCTCCTAGGGGTGCCTGTGGAATACATTCCAGGCAACAGTGAAAAGCAAGAGCAGAGGATGATGGTATTAAAGACAATGACATAGCTGAAGAGTTTGGTTCGACTTCCCTCATATACACAGTGTAGGGAGATAGCAAGAGAGGAGCAGCAGAGGAAACTGGAAGATAAATGGATATATTCTGAAAAGTCTTACATCATATGGAAGGGAGTTTTTCCACGATCACCTCTGTAATAGAAGTGAGTCTTGGTAGGTGTTTAAGTGAGGGAAGCAAAAATTGGGGGACGGAGACAGGGTGACAGTGATTTATATGTTAGAGATATGCCAATGAATCAGATAATAGGACTAAGTCCTAAACAATAGCAGTGGTGGTGAAAACAGAAAGACACAGACAATTCAAACCAAATCAACAGAGCTTGATGAATTATTAAATGTAGGGGCATTAGGACACAGGCTGTCAAGAAGTTTTAAATGTCTGCTACTGAATAGACAGGGAGGCCTTTGTACAAAGGGAGAAACAAGTCTGTCTGAGAAAATAAGTTTGGCCTGCAATCTGCTGAAATGGGACCATCTGAGGAGGGTTCCAGCATGTGGCAGGATCTTTAGAGAGCACCAGAGCTTGGGTGAATGGTCAAGATCCCAGCAGAGGGCCATTTGGTCTAGCTCCCTTCATTCTGGTTCTGTTGTACTTACCAGGCAACCTTCTGATACTAAATTGAGCTTTTCAAACTGGGTTTGGTATTTTTATTATTTGGAAATTTTATTTTCAGCCTTAACTTGATAACCCAGAATTATGATAACCCAGAATTATCATTTTCCAGCCATCCTTTTCTGCATTTAGGAATCTTGCAGAATCGAATGAGGGTGGACAAAACAGATAAAATAAAACACTTGATGTTGTAAAGTTCAATGTTGTCTCTCATCCTCCCACCACCTACAAGGCCAGATCCCTGCCCCCCACCTCCCGCACCCCGCCCCAGGCCTTGCCTCAACAGCCAGCCAGCCTATCTTTAACATCATTTTTAAACTACAGATATGAAAATCATGAACACTGAGAAGTAGGTCTCTTCGAAGTTTACCTTCATGATATATGTGGAGAAAGGATTTTGAAACATATTCATTTTATAAATAACATTTAACCTAAATAGAAAACGAATTATGAAAGCACCTTAAAAAGTCACCAAGGCAGGAAAAACTATATTAAATATAAACGATCCCCTTGTCATTAAAGCATGTTTAATGGTCCCACCACCTGGGAGTCTTTATTGTCCAGGAGTTGGTATTAGAAGTATGTAAAACAGTAATAAAACAATAGCTCTAAAATTCAGCTACCAGTAAAGCACATGGGCCCTAAACACAACTGCCAATGGACTCAGGCCGATAAGGCAAGGCAGCAGTAACGGGGACTGGACATGCCTGGCCTATGAAAGAGCACAGCTGTTGCTCATAGGAATGTTAGCCAAGTACTGTCAAATATTCTGATTTTTTTCTTCCAGTGGGTCAGAAATCCAGATTTTATGTAAAATTTCCAGATTTTTAAAATTCATCTGGACCTCTGCTCTACTCCAAATTAGCGAGGTCTTACAACACCTCAATTTAATCCATGTTAACATTTAATAGCTAATGAGGCTGCAAGTATTGACTAGACTTTAAAATTGTAATGTTTAACATTCAATAGGATTTTAGAAATAAATAAACTTCTATCTCAATCATAATCTTATAAATATATTAATATCTAAAGAGCATTACAATTTCAGTCCTCAATGTCGCCAAACTTTTTCTGGCAAATAAAAGCTGAGTGGACAGAGTTTTACTTTTCAATTTTAATACAATGCAAAATGTGTTACAGGAAACAACTTCTAGTTTTCTGTAGTAGGTTGAAGTGAATACACATGAGAATCCAGAAAGCACTCACACAACTGATGAATGTGCCAGACCCACAAAATTAACTAATTTTCAGGGACGCAAAGATACTTGTCAATATTGGCCTCCACTCATAACTTGGTGAGATCTCCTTCGAAAATTCACTCTGTAACTATGTCTCATCAACAGCTCTAGTTAAGTTCACCTTGACCCCAGAGGTGACTTTACCCTGTCCTCCACGGAGACCAGCTATATAAATCTGGGGCCTGGGCACTCGACTGCTGCCTTCTCTCTTAGACTGCGTGCCAACATCCTTGGGTGGGTACACCTGTGAACAATTTTCTCTTCTCATGTGACTGAGATCAGTTTGTACTGAGTGAGTAGCTTTCTGACGCAAATTGGCCTAAAAAGAAAGAGAATATACAGGAATTAGCCCATCTCTTAAAAAGCAAATAACATCAGTCTAATTTTTTCTCAATCCACAAAGAAATTAACCCTCCAACACAGCATTTTTCTACAAAACATTAAAACATTAGAAAAACTAGAGCATTATAAAACCCTTTGCCAAGATGTAGAAAAATACATGAAAGGTTGAAAATGGGCCCAAAGAAAGAACATGCAGATTCAAACTTAACAGTGAGCTCAATTATTTATTAGTATAATCTTCTAATTCCTTCACTATTATACTTTGAGATTCATACCACTTGGATTTTCCTGCCATGCTTGGTTTATTGTTTTAAAAGACAGAAATTTAAGATTTCCTTTGTCTTTTTTAAATGGATCTCAGCCAAAACTTTTAATATAAAAAGTTCTAATGTCTTTAGGTTATATTTTACAGTATTCTACATCTTGCTTACTCTTTTCATGGATTACTAGTAAACATGAAGTTAAACAGATTACTCAGGCTGGGAAGCAAAGAGGAATTTAGAAAGAGGAGACTAGGATTTGCTGAAGCAATGACGAAGTCCAAGAGAAAAACTCAAAAGCATTAGAGACTGTGAGTTAAAAAGTAAAGACCTGGAATGAGAGGAAACATTTCAGATTTTGAGACACTGTGGGCAAGTGAGAACTGAAACCATTTTCCCCCCACACTGAGTTTTCTGTCTACATTAATATGACTTCACTATTCCATTGTCCTCATTAGCAGGATTTTACCATTCCAAGAGACCCCTGCCAAAGCAAATAACTTGTCTGACTACAGAACATCCTGAAAGACACACCTTCAGTCCTAAGCATCAATACAGACATTACGCCCTAACATTCTTTGCACCCCTGCCCCATAAATCTTCACCCTCGATTCCCATCAATGCTGAGCTCCTTTTTCATGATCTTTACCCAACCCAATTCAAGCCTTCATCCCTCCCCTGACCTTACCCTTGGCATTGAAAGACCTGCCTTCCACACAACACTCCCCATTCTCAATAAATTCTGACCTTCCTCTTCCCCCTCAAGACACTTCCAAGGCTCTCCTGAGGTGGTGGTCCCTACTACAGCTTTAAGTAATACACTCAGTTTTGTTCTATCAGCAGGTTGTACCAGTAATATATGGGGAGCTGGCATTCAACGTGATGCAATTCTACAGGGTAATTACTAGGTCTCCAGTGGGAAACAGAGTGAAGTGGAGGCTGAGAAATGGGAAGAGAGGGCTTAATTAGTATGCAGTGCAGCCCCACTGAACACCCCAATCTCTTCCTATTTCTAGTCCAGACTTATGTTGGCACCTCTACCTCTCATATTCTATCCAGCCATCACTTCCCCTTCCCCTTTGCCTATTCATACCTCAGACCAACTTTCAAATGTCACTGAAGTCAACTTTTTTTAATTTAACCTTTTGTGTTTTCCAAAATTCATTGTTTAAGCACCACACCCAGTGCTCCATGCACTACATACCCTCCTTAATACCCACCACCAGGCTCACCCACCCTTCTCCCCTCAAAACCCTCAGTTTGTTTCTCAGAGTCCACAGTCTGTCACGGTTTGTCGCCCCCTCTGATTTCCCCCATCTTACTTCTCTCCATCTCCCAATGTCCTCCGTGTTATTTCTTATGCTCCACAAGTAAGTGAAGCCATATAATAATTGACTCTCTCTGCTTGACTTATTTCACTCAGCATAATCTCCTCCAGTCCCACCCATGTTGATACAAAAGTTGGGTATTCATCCTTTCTGATGGAGGCATAATACTCCATTGTATATATGGACCACATCTTCTTTATCCATTCATCTGCTGAAGGACATCTTGGTTCTTTCCACAGTTTGGCGACTGTGCCCATTGCTGCTATGATCATTGGGGTACATATGGCCCTTCTTTTCACTACATCTGTATCTTGGGGTAAATAGCTAGTAGTGCAACTGCAGGGTCATAGGGAAGTTCTATTTTTAATTTTTTGAGGAATCCCCACACTGTTTTCCAAAGTGGCTGCACCAACTTGCATTCCCACCAAAGGTGTAACAAAGTTCCCCTTTCTCCACATCCTTTTCAACATTTGTTGTTTCCTGTCTTGTTGATTTTGGCCATTCTAACTGGTGTAAGGTGGTATCTCAATGTGGTTTTGATTTGAATCAAATCAAATCTGTTAGCCATTTGTATGTCTTCTTTGGAGAAGTGTCTGTTCATGTCTTCTGCCCATTTTCTGACATGATAATCTGTTTTGGGGGTGTTGAGTTTGAGGAGTTCTTTATAGATCTTAGATATTAACCCTTCTGTACTGTCATTTCCAAATATCTTCTCCCATTCCATGGGTTGCCTCTTGGTTTTGTTGACTGTTACCCTTGCTGTGCAGAAACTTTTGATTTTGATGAAGTCCCAAAAGTTCATTTTCGCTTTTGTTTCCTTTACCTTTGGGGACATGCCTTGAAAGAAGTTGCCGTGGCCAATGTCGAAGAGGTTACCGCCTATGTTTTCCTCTAGGATTCTGATAGATTCCTGCCTCATATTGAGGTCTTTTATCCATTTCGAGTTTATCTTTGTGTATGGTGTGAGAAAATGGTCGAGTTTCATTCTTCTATACATAGCTGTCCAGTTTTTCCAGCACCATTTGTTAAAGAGACTGTTTTTTTTCCAGTGGATTTTTTTTTCTTGCTTTGTCGAAGATTATTTGACCACAGAGTTGAGGGTTCATATCTGGGCTCTCTACTCTGTTCTATGTGTCTGTTTTTGTGCCAGTACCATGCTGTCTTGGTGATCATAGCTTTGTAGTAAAGCTTGATATCAGGCAATGTGATGCCCCCAGCTTTGTTTTTCTTTTTCAACATTCCCTTAGCAATTCAGGGTCTCTTTTGGTTCCATACAAATTTTAGGATTGTTTGTTCCAACTCATTATTGTAGGGGATCTTAACCCTCCAGTCTCAGTAACAGACAGATGATCCAAGCAGAAAATCAATAAAGAAACAAGAGCATTCAATGACACATTGGACTAGATGGACCTCATAGATATATACAGAACATCCCACCCTAAAACAATAGAATACTCATTCTTCTTGAGTGTACATGGACCTTTCTCCAGAATAGATCACATACTTGGTCACAAATCAGGGCTCAACCAATACCAAAAGACTGAGATTATTCCCTGCATATTCTCAGACCACAATGCTTTGAAACTGGAACTCAACCACAAGAAAAAAGTATGGAAGGAATGCAAACACTTGGAAGCAAAAGATCATCCTGCTTAAGAATGTTTGGATCAACTGGGAAATCAAAGAAGAACTTAAAACAATTCATGGAAACCAATGAGGATGAAGGCATATTGCTCCAAAATCTAGGGGATACATCAAAGGTGGTCCTAAGGGTGAAATACATAGCCATCCAAGCCTCCCTCAAAAAAGTGGAAAAATCCTGAATACACCAACTCTCTTTACGCTTTAAATAACTGGAGAATCAACAACAAATTAAGCCAACCCCACATACAAGAAAGGAAATAATCAAGATTAGAGCAGAGATCACTGAGATAGAAACTACAGAAACAGTAGAACACATCAACGAAACTAGAAGCTGGTTTTTTGAAAGAATCAATAGGATTGATAAACCACTGGCCAAACTAATCCAAAAGAAAAGAGAAAGGACCCAAATTCATAAAATGATGAATGAAAAGGGAGCGAACATGACTAACACTATGGAAATAGAAACAATGATCAGAAATTATTATCAACAGTTATATGCCAGTAAGTTAAGCAACCTAGATGAAATGGATGCATTCCTAGAAACCTATAAACTTCCAAAACTGAATCAGGAAAAAATTGGCAACCCGAATAGACCAATATATAGTAACGAGATTGAAGCAGTTGATCAAAAGCCTCCCAAAAAACAAGGGCGCCTGGATGGCTCAGTCATTAAGCATCTCCCTTTGGCTCAGGTCATGATCCCAGGGTCCTGGGATCAAGTCCCACATCTGGCTCCTGGCTCAGCAGAGAGCTTGCTTCTCCCTCCTACTCTACCTGCTCCTCCCCCTGTTCGTACTCTCCATCTCTGTTAAATGAATAAATAAAACCTTAAAAAAAGAAAACCTCCCAAAACACAAGACTCCAGGACCTGATGGCTTCCCTGGGGAATTCTATCAACCATTCAAAGAAGAAATAATACCTATTCTCCTGAAGCTATTTCAAAAAACAGAAACAGAAAGAACACTTCCAGACTCTTTTTATGAAGCCAGCATCACCCTAATCCCAAACCAGGCAAAGACCCCACCGAAAAGGAGAACTTCAGACCAATATCTCTGATGAATATGGATGCGAAGATTCTCAACAAGATCCTAGCTAACAGGATCCAACAGTACATTAAAAAGATTATCCACCATGACCAGGTGGGATTTACCCATGGGATGCAAGGGTGGCTCAACATTTGCAAATCAAACAATTAATAGAACAAATCAATAAGAGAAGAGAGAAGAACCACATGGCCCTCTCAGTTGATCCAGAAAAAAACATTTGACAAGATACAGCACCCGTTCCTGATTAAAACCCTTCAAAGTATAGGGATAGAGGGAACATTCCTGAACTTCATAAAATCTACCTATGAAAAACCCACAGTGAATATCATCCGCAATGCAGAAAAGCTTATGGCCTTCCCTTTGAGATCAAGAAAACAACAAGGATGCCCACTCTTACCACTGTTGTTCAACATAGTACTAGAAGTCCTAGCAACAGCAATCAGACAACAAAAAGAAATAAAAGGTATTCAACTTGGCAAAGAAGAAGTCAAACTCTCTCTCTTTGCAGATGAGTGATACTTTATATGGAAAACCCTGAAGACTCTACCCCCAAACTACTAGAACTCATACAGCAATTCAGTAATGTGGCAGGATACAAAATCAATGTATAGAAATCATTTGCTTTCTTATACACTAGCAATGAAAATATAGAAAGGGAAATTAGAAAACGGATTCCATTTACTATAGCACCAAGAACTATAAGATACCTGGGAGTAAACCTAACCAAAGAGGTAAAGGATCTGTACTTGAAGAACTATAGAACACTCAAGAAAGGAATTGAAGAAGACACAAAAAGATGGAAGAGCATGCCATGCTCATGGATCAGAAGAATAAACACTGTTACAATGTCTATATTGCCTATACTTTCTATACTGTCTATACTGCCTATACTTTCAATGCCATCCTAATAAAAATTGCACCGGTATTTTTCCAAAGAGCTGGAAGTCAACTTTTATTTCACTTCTGTTATACTACTTACTGAGAGGTACTGAAATATTTTTAGTGTATCCATGCACTTGCTAGAAGATTAGCTTCTGAAGAACAAAGTAGGGGTATCTATGTTACCTTGCATACGTCTGATGGGCTCAAGTGAGTTTAGTAAATAACAGAAAAGAACATGGGGATGGAGCTTCATGAACTACAGAAGAGTAACTGATAGCAATATTAATGGAACAAAAAGATCTAGAAGATATACTAGGAAGCTAATCCTTCCTCATCCCAGGAAATCAAGGGACTGAAAAGCTGCCACCAGAAAGGGGGGCAAGAAAAATGTCAAGGTTGGTGAAAAGCCTATAAAACACTGCATATACAAACGGACAAAGGCTATACCTTGTAAAACGATAGAACTCTCCCCCACAACCTCTGTAGCCATAGCTATCAGCACAGAACAGGCAGGATTTGGCCAGCTTCCTTATTTTTTTGCTGCCTCCACCTTTTAATTAAGGACTGACCAGAGAAAGCCCATGATACCCACCAAACTAATCACATAAGATCCCCCATTTTGTGTTAGCCCACCTCCAGTTTCCTCATGTCAACAACTTCTAATCAGAAAACTCTTTAAACCCTTCCCCTTTTTTTCACATCAAGCTCTCCCTCTTCTCCCGCCTGCTTTGGAGCTTCTGCCAACTACAGGTGATGATGCTTGACTCCCTTGCTATAGCAAACTTTGAATAAATAGCCTCTGTTCCCATTTGGGTAAGCCTTTGTTTATTTCCACACCTGATTTCAATCAAAGAGATGGGCAAAATATACTAAGAAAAGGCTACAGATGTAAAAGAGTTTTCTTCATACTCTAAATACTTGTTGTTTAAAATGATGAGGTACTATAGAAAGAGTTAATGGGAGGAATTCCACGGAGTCAGACATGGATGAGAGTTTCAAAGCCATGCTTTGAGGGCAGGCACCTCTTATAATTAAAGTGACTGAGAATCAGAAGGATAAGAGAGCTCAGTGCGTGTAGAGAAGATGTTGACAACAAGAGAGGACACTATCTGGGATATAATAGAGGTAATATTCTGCTCCTCAAAAAAACAAAAACAAAAACAAAAGACAAGGATATACTTCCATGATTAGAGGAAGCTGAGAGTGCTTTAAATACTATACCCTCATAGATTAGCACAATATATGGGTATAGAAAGAGAGAGTGAGCAACTACCATTGTTATAGTTACTGGATGGTATAATTTGAGAATTTATAATTTGAGTTTCATCCTTCTCTATATGCTTAAAATTAGAAGGTAAAGGTACCTTCTTTACCTTACAAGGTAAAGCTGGCAAATTAATATGCAAAGAACTCGGTATACAACTCATTAGTTTATATAAATAAATTAAATTACTAGCTCTATGAGTAATGATACATTTGAGTTCCCCAACCTCTAGGTCTCGGCCTTAGTGCCATCTTGGAAAACCCTGCACCAAGCAAGTGGAGGAAGAAGCAATGTGGAGGCTGAAGTGAGAAAGATTAGGCAGAGGTCCAAGTAAACAGCTAGCTTGTACACCCATGGAAGCCACAGGAATAGACATAAGGAAAGCCAGAGGCCTGGGACACTGGTACTTTCTAGAACTTGATTCCGTGGATCTAGAATATCCATTGCCATTTGATCACAACCACCACCTTCAAGAGACCCACCTAGCTCATACCAAAACTGTCCCTTTTGGTCCTATAACCTGGACCTGTGACTTTTAGGATTAATTCTGTTTTCGTATGTGGCTGAATGTAACATATATACAATAAATCATCTCTTCCACTGTCTTAAAGAAAAAAAAATCCCCAACCTATAAATAATTTTAGAAAATATTGTTACAAACCAATTTTATAGCTTTTCTTCTTAATTCCCATTCATTCCACTCATATGATCTCATAATTGTTGGTGGCAATATGTGCGTATCCGTCTGTGTGCTACTTTCAGACATTGTAATTGGTTTTATATGTTTGTCAACATCCTTCATCTAAAAAAATGAAGTTTTATAATTAGTACATATTTTAAAAATAAGCATTATTTAGGGATAACTAAAAATATTTAGCTATGACAAAAATGTTAGAAAAACAAGAATTTTTAAACATGGAATATACTCATAAAGACAGCAGAGAAAATAAGCCTGTAGTAGTGAACTAAATGAGATAACTTTCCTGGGCATTATGGATTTCCTTGTACCTGACTTTGTGAAGTTAATATGGGAGGTATACTTTGGAAGGGGAAAACCAAATGTCACTCTTTCCTAAGTCAAATGCCCTTCTCAAAATTGGTAGCATAAGCGAATAGTTTGTTAAAAACTGACAGTTTAAAATAGCCATTAAATATTAAATATGAATCAAATTTGTTTAAAATATCAATACATCTTTAGGATATATCTTTTTTTAATGACAGTTGATGATGAGATTTTTAAAGTTTATTTATTTATAATCTCTACACCCAATGTGGGGCTCGAACTCATGACCCCAAGAAGAGAATCCCTTGCTCTACTGACTAAGCCAGGCAGGAACCCCTAGGATATATCTTGAACCCAAACTATGCATACTCAGCATATTATCCAAGATGGTTTTGTTTTAGCTGGATATTTCGATTTTCTGCTGTGTTATTCACAACCTCACTATTAAAATATTAAATATTAACTCCAGGCTAAACAAGATATGATTATACTGTATATGAAACTGCTGGAGGGGGTGGTAGATGTCCAAAGAACTCAGATCACAGTAAAGAGAAGGGAGAGAAGACTGGATTTTTTTTTTATTATTCTGGTATAACAGTGTTATATATTAGTTTAGCTGTAGAATGCAGTGACTCAACAATTCTAAACATTACTCAGTGCTCCTCACAATAAGCTTACTCTTGATCTCCTTCACCTATTTTGCCCATCCCCCCACCCACCTCTGCTCTGACAACCACCAGATTGTTCTCTATATTTAAGAGTCTGTCCTTTTTTCTCTTTTCCCATTATTTTTGTCTCTTAAACTCCATACATGAATGAAATCATATGGTATTTATCTTTCTCTGACTGACCTATTTCACTTAGCCTAATATCCTCTTGATTCAACCATGTTGCAGCAAATGGCAAGATTTTATTCTTTTTTATGGCTCAGATATATATATATATATATATATATATATATATATATATATATATATACCTGTATCCATCCATTCAAGATCAACTTCTTACTCCAAGGGGCACCTGAGACGCTCAGTTGGGTAAGTATCTGCCTTCAGTTTGAGTCATGATCTCAGAAGCCTGAGATCAAAAGCCTCACTGGGTTCCCTGATCAGCAGGAAGTCTGCCTCTCCTTTCCCATTTGCCTCCCCCTCCCCCGCCCCCACTCACGCTCCTTCTCTCATTTTCTCAATGAAGAAAAACTTAAATATAAATTCTTACTCCAAATCAAGCAACAGATAATCATTGATTGCCCTACCATTTAATATATCATTTTTGCCTTCAAAATGATGTTATGATATAATTAGAGAGATAAAAACATGCTGCAAGATGACTAGCAATATAATACAATTCAAGTAAATAGCTAGCAAATAATTATAAGAACTACAGCTCTGAAATATGAAAGTCACTGAGGAAGAGCTGGAACTTAAATATATAGAAGAGGAAAAACAAGACCAATTAAATGGCTGGGGGAGGGGAGGAATTGTACTTTAATGGAAAATTGTGCATGATCTACTTATAGCACACCTTTCTGATGATCTGATTCTAGCCTTTCACTGTCTTCGAGGAATCTTACAACTCTGTAAGTTATATATAAGTGGTAGCAAGGCCAAATAATTCTTGTCTATAGACACACAAATTCATAATTCCTTCAAGTTTTTTTTTATAGAACTTGGCAATGTAATTTTCAAATTTATAATGGAAAGTCAAGAGTCAAGTATAGCCAAGATTCTTTAGAAAGAGTGGCAGAACTTAGTCAACAGGTATTGAAACTTATAATAAAGCTCTAATAAAATATAGGTAGGGATTTTTTTTAACTGAAAAATTGAATAGAGAACCTAAAAATTACATCTGTGCATATAAGACACTGTAGATGTAGGGAAAGGACAGAGTATTGAACAAATAATCTGGGACAATTCACTACTCAAATGGAAAAAAAATTAAAATTAGATCTTCACCTTCCCCTAAACATAAAAATCAAATCCAAGTCAATTAAAAACTTGGGTGTGAAAGGTAAATCCAGATTCATTGCAAGACAATGTAGGAGAATAATTTTATGATCTAAGATACTTGAGGATTTCTTAAACAAGACAGAAAAGTTAAAGACATGAGAGAAAAAAGATTAATAAAATACGTAACTTTCATTTGTGAAAAGACACCACAAAAGAATAAAAAATATAAAACTGGAAAAGCCTGGGCCAGTGGAACGCAATCGAGAGCCTAGAAACAAAACCCTTTCTGTAGGAGAATTGTTCATTCAATGGTGGTGTCGTCACACTGAGTGGCATCGTACTGAAAACCATATATTATTATTATCATTACCAGTCACTGCTGGGATCATGTACAGTTGTAGAAGTAGGCAGAGTAAAAAATGTAACAAAAACCATTATGTTTTATTAAGACATACTTAATGAAACTACTAATTACTCAGAAAAAAGACTAAGTAACAGGTACTTCTTATGGATGGGACAACCTAATATAATAAACACGAAAAATTATTGATCATTTCACTTGATTATTTTAATGCAATTCCAGTTAAAATCTCAGGAAGATCTGGGGGGGAACTAGGCAAATTTATTAAGAAAATTACATGGATATATAAAGATTTATGCCTCACTATCTATGACAATTTTGAAAAAGTAAGAGGGAAAGGAAAGAGGTTACCCTCTTAGGTAGTAAGATATACTAGGAAGCAATAGTAAGGAAAGCAGCATGGTACAGAGTGTGGAGTGCAGAGACAGACACACAGACCTGTTCTCTTACAGCTCTAAGTTATCACCTGTGTTATCTGTGCTAAGCTTCTTTAATTTTAGATAAGAAAACACTATAGTTTCAATTATTTATCTAAATGTAGTATTTCTCTTTCAGAGTTTTCCAATCTAATTCATCAATTTGGCTCCTTCACTTGTTAGCCTTATTTTCTATGGATTTCATTAGTGTCCCTCTGATGAATCTCTGACAGTGTTAGAGGCCCTCTTCGGAGCCTGTCTCTGCCTGGACTTAGGAACCATTCTACAACAAAGTCTAACTTTAAGTTAACTGTACTTTTAAAAGTCATAAATTCTTAAAATACCAACTATGCTAACCTGAGAATATGGAATGAGGGTTTCAAACTGTTGATGAAGTTCCAGGAGCTGAATTAATTCTGCATTTTTTTTGGCCTTTTCTTTAATTAAACCAATATAGTTTTCAGGATTTTCTGCAAATAAGTATGCAGCATCTCTGGTATTGAAAGTGTAATACTTTTCTTTATATTTCAAAATCCCAATTGCTGGATTTCCTGAAAATTAAGAAAAGGAAATGAATTAGGCATAAAATATTAAGTGATTCTACGTTTGTAATACATCCAAAAAACCACCCCACATATTGCATATTTAACATATGACTTACACTTTTCATTTTGCTAAAATAGTACAATTTGCAATTTTAAATAATACATTTTATTAAATGATATTTTATGTGAAATTCATTTAAATTAATCTTAAACTATGGTTTATATAAAAATTTGCTATCCAGATATAAGGTGTTTGAAAATCTTTTATGAGAACCACTTAGACATTTGACGGTTTTTTCAAATCTCCTTTAACTACTACAAGCATTGTTTTAAAACTAATTCTATAAAAACTAGAAAGACAGGACATCTTTTTCAAAATAGAGGTTTCTTCTTTTTCTGTTTTTATTTAAGATTTTTTTATTTTTAAGTAATCTCTACATCTAATGAGGGGCTTGAACTCACAACCCCAAGATCAGGAGTCCCATGCTCCACCAATCAAGCCAGTCAGGTGCCCCCAATACAACTTTCTATGTTAAGAAGTATTTCCCACTGTGAACAAATACTACATAAAATAGGATTTATTAAATATCCACATAATTGGTAAGAGATAGTAATACTGTCTTACTTATTTTTTCATGTGTTCAACACAATGTATTGGCCCTATTCCTGGCACTAAGGATATAAAAGAAAACAAAGTTCCTGCTCTCAGTAAATCAACAAATATACCATAGGCCAGAGTGTACTGTAGATTTAAAAAAAAAAAAATTAAGCATCAAGCCAGCTAAACACATGGTAAAAGGAAGAGGGTGAGGTTGATATTTTAGATTGGGTGATCTAGGAAGGCTGAATAAAATGAAGGAGCAAGGTAGGTAGCTGTATGGGGGACAGAGTTTTCCAGGTTGAGGGAATAGCAAGGCAAAGGCTCTGAGGTGAAATGTGTCTAGAATGTTCAAGAATAGCCAGAAGGCCAGTGGAGCTGGAATAGTGAGCAAGGGAGATTGGTTGGCAATGAAATCAGTGATATCATGTGCAAAGGACCCCAACTGGTAAGCCACAGTGTCACCTTGGGGTTTTAAGCCACGTGGTCTGCAGTCCTGAACAGGACGGATGTCCTACAGAATTCCTTTGAGGTAGTGCAGATTGCTGCTGCCCAGAAAATAATGTAGTAAATATAAATAATGTAGTAAACAAAGTTATCAGGACTCAGAGAGGATTCTGACACTCACAAGCCCTTCTACTTTCTTATTTCTCTCTTTTTATTAGAATCCTAGTTAGTAAGCTGGAAGGGTCTAAGCAGACCTAGACTAGAAACCAGGCTCTCCTGAATCTTAGTCCATAGATTTTCCAACCACGTCATGCTGACTGTCGTGACCCTACAGCCATGTTTCTCTGTGTTTGTGTCTCTCATGACTCCCTTCCCTTCTTATCTGGGCTGGATGCATGGATGGAGGGGAAAAGGGAAAGGAAGGGAAGGGGACGGGAGGGGAGGGGGAGGGGACGGGACAGGAGGGGAGGGGAGGGGAGGGGAAAAACCATCTATATTTGTCCTGCTTTACTCCTTCATGGCTCTTGACCGTTTCCTCCCCAGTATCAGTGATCCTCATGGGGCCTCCGAATACTTTTCTCTCAGCTCCCTATGGTAAATCTTCTGTTACTGCCATTACGAAAAATCTAATAACATAAAAAATGAGCCAGTATGTGTGTTCTCTAGCCTATGTATACACACAATTCCAAGAAATCTTTCTAATAAAAAAGCAACAAACAATTATGAAATGTAACAAAAGAAATAACAAAGAACAGAGAAAAGGAAAAGGTTAATGATGTAAGGTAAATTAGAAGTAATTTTGTCAGGGATGGCTGGGTCACTCAGTCGGTTAAGTGTCTGCCTTCTGCTCAGGTCATGATCCTAGGGTCCTCGGACTGAGCCCCGCATCGCATCGGGCTCCCTGCTCAGCAGAGAGTCTGCTTCTCCCTCTGCTCCTCCCCCTGCTTATGCTTTCTTTCACTCTCTCTCAAATAAATCAATAAATACATAAATACATAAATAAATAATTTTGTCAAACTCTTTTTACTCTAGCCCTAGCTGACTTTTTATTTCCAATTCATAGAGCACTTTTGGGTAATAATTTCTGGCCTACTCTTTGTTTTGAGGAAGCTCTCATAATATATACATTACAGAGAGATTTTATTTGATAAAATACTTGCCATTTCCTTAGATCTGACTTATGCAGAAATCCTGATTTATGTCAATGGACTGTAACCATAAAGTGACAGTGTATTATTAATAAACATTATTAATTTTATTATTATTAATAAATTATTATTAAATTTTATTATTAATTTATTATTAATAATAAACATAACCAGCCAAATTAGTGTTGCTCTTTCAAGTAATTACTTTGGAAGATGATCTACTTTAGCAATGCCATGTGAATTTCTGGAATCCTTCATTGGACTTATGAGTCATCAGTCCTTTTATGATACTGTCACATCCATATTTCATTATACACACATTCCATCACTTATCATTTGTAGCCCCATTTCTTGGTTTTATCAGTCTACCAGATCATTCTGTGAGTACCTCAAAGATGAAGATGGTCTGGATCATCTTTGCAGCTCCTTTCTTAGTTCATCATCAGATCCCACAAAATTTTAAAAAGTGAGTAAGTAAAAAAAAAAAAGTGACAACAATAGCACTTTATTCAAAGAAAAAATGTGGAAGTGAAAATAACATTATTTCCAACAATATACCTGGAAGGAGAAGACCATCTGCTGTAGCAAATGTATAAGGACAAAATCCACGACACTGAATTAACAACTTATCAAAATTTGCTGTTGTTTCTGGGAAAAGCCATTCTTGTTTTCTGAAATCTACCAGATGTACTCTATCTTCTAAAATGAAAGAGGACAAGAACAACTTTAATCAACAAGAAGAGTAAACAGCCCAAGGAAATGAGCAAAAAAGACTGGCTGCTATGTGACTAAAATAGAGAGGGATCAACTTCATTCAAGACAGCAGAGCTCTCGTAATATATGAGGCGGCCAAATACTTTGAATGTGGTGCTCATATAATACTAGGACTATTGCTTCTTGAAACAACAGAGAATGTTCTGAGCAGAAAGACTCAAGGAAATATCTCTCAGTAACTTACTTTTGATAGCAAGGTATCAATTTTTATTCTTTACACTTTACAAAATTCTTCCTAATGGTCGTTAGCTTACCTATTTGCATGTGATAAACACATTGTCTAAATATTTTTCTCCACACAAAAACACGTACTTATAAAACTGATCTTCAAGGGTCTTTGTTCTTGCAATCCTACTACGCTTCTGGGCGGGGCTCTGTATCAAAACAGCGATACCACAGATGTCTTTGTGGCACAACTAGAAGTAAATGCCAACATTGGGGGAAGATAAGCCTTCTTCTTCTTTCCTGATATGACTGAAATCCTCAAAACAGTGATGAGATGTGGCAAGTGTTAATTCTTTTAGAAGAATATTAGGTCTCTCAGTTCACTGGGATCAATAACGTGATAGTGTCCTTTTGAATATAAAGTTGCAGCATATGGGGGAAACGACATATTAACTCCAAGATTGCTTTGCCAATGTGGTTGAGTTTAATACCTACTGTTGAAGTGACTTGAACTTTTCAATTTCATGTTGTATCTGTGTAGATATGTTATTTTAATAAAAGAAAAGGAGTAGAAAAATTTGAACTGGAAGGATGCCTTTGAGTCTCTCTAATTCAGTTTTCAGGGTTTTTTTTTTTTAATTCTAATATTTAAGAATGGAAATAAGCACGTCATTTTTATTTTCCACTTTTACAAAATTTGAATTTGAAAAGGAAATTTAGGGAGTAAATTATCTAGTTTCACTTTCTGGGAAAACCTTTCTAGGCAACAACTCCCAGACTCTATTTTGGCATTTCTCATGAACTTCAAGTTACCTGTAAGAAAGACAGAAGACACCAAAAGAGTAAAAAGCAGTTTGTTAATAAAGACAGCCTTTCCATAAGAATCAGTGCATCTCTTAAAGCATCTAAAATAAGCTCAAATTTACAGGGATAAAATTCACTGATATATAAGTTTCAGCCTGGCTCTGAGGAAGATATATGGGAAATAGCACTCCAAAGAAATAGAGCTTTACTTACAACAAATATGGCAAGGCTTAATATCCTTTCCTATTATGAATCAATCAATAATAAAATCATTAGGACTAAAATAGAAATGCATAGGCAAGGAACATCACTATCAACTAAAACACTGACAACAACATTAAGAATGGTTATTATGGGATAGTAAGGTACTCATTTCATATATTTTCTGTCTTCTGAATTTTCTATGATGAACATTAGTATTCTTTTAATCAAGAAAGATGCTTAATACCTTATCAGAAAGATAGAGCATAATAGTTTTACTTTTTTTTTTTTTAAATAAACTGCACCCAACGTGAAGCTTTGACTCATGACCTTGAGATTCAGGGTCCCATGCTCATCGGACTGAGGCCACCAAGTGCCTAAATCATGAAGATTTTAAAACAAAAGAGTGACTTCATTCTAGAGACAATTTGAAGATTTCTATTACCCAGGTGTTCTTTCACTCTAGACACATCAGTTTTCACAGTCAGCCCATCAAGAAGATTCTGCATGACTTTCTCAGGAAAGAGTAGTTCATGAGTACCCAGGAATGGTTCAAGGCGAGTTGTTAAATTACTGAGGACACTAATCAAAACAATTTCGTCCTGGAAGCTAGTCCACAGGTTGGAAAGTGCGATGAAGATGGGCTGCGGAAGAGAAAGCAATGTTCAAAATGTAATCTCAAAATTATAAATCACTGTACTTATAACAAATTTGTGTTTGTAAAGAAATAATTCTTCCTGAAGAGAAGTCAAAGTCTCCTGAGGTTAAATAATAAAATCTACATAGCAACTGGACTCCTAAATTACAAGAGAAAAAAATCTTGTATTTTATTTCAAATCATTTTATCTTGGAGTGTTCATCATAAAGTTAATTTACCCAAAAAAACCAAATACTTATGGATGCTTAACCTCAAAGAGTCAAGGGGAAATAGCTTCTTTAAAAAAAAAAAAAAGGCTAAATATGACTCATTATTAGATTTCTCTGGCTCAATCATGATTCCAAAGAACCTGGAAAATCTAGAGACACATCTTAGGGCATATCTTGTGAGCTGCAAGTCAAAGATTTTAGGTCGGTGAGATAAAGTTTTTCATTAATATTAAAGGCCACTGACTTACAGAACAAACATAAGGATATTAGTCAGGCCCTACTAATAAGTCAAACAACTTAGCCTTTGTTTCTTGGTTTTTAAAACCTAATATTAGAACTGACTACAGAAAATTATCATAGCCTCAAAATGCTCTATAAAATACTGCATCTCTATAAAATACTGTACCTTACACCTCCCTAGGGCTACCGGATTTGCCCATAAGATGGTACAGATAATCAGAAAGTCAGTATACATATAGGCCTGATAAACACAGTGATTATCCTCTGTCTCTTCATAAAGGTCACAAGTTACACCACCTCTTTGCTAAAGGCAATTTTTTTATAAAATATTTTATTTATTTACTTGACAGAGATCACAAGTAGACAGAGAGTCAGGCAGAGAGAGGGGGAAGCAGGCTCCCAGTTGAACAGAGAGCCTGATGCGGGGCTCAACCCCAGAACACTGGGAACATGACCTGAGCCGAAGGCAGAGGCTTTAACCCACTGAGCCACCCAGGCGCCCCTGAAGGCAATTTGTAACCAGCCACTGTGAACACTGCATTAGGGATCCATTCTGTTGCCACAGCCTTTACTGATACTATGGCTACTTTAATACACATCTGCATCTCTTTTAGTAGCAATTGCCTGCAAGGGGGATTCTCTTATCCGACTTACGCTACTACTACAAAACAACCATAAAGAATGGGGTCAACATGTAGAAAACAAATATTCTATTTTTAGTAATTAAATCTAATTATAATTACCTCTGATTCACTTGTATAGGATTCAAAGGTATACTCACCTTTAAACAAGGTCAAAGTTGATGGCAAATACTTACAAAGACTTGTGATGTTGGGACAGCTGTCTTTGATTTTACAATCATTTTTAATTGTTCCAGTTGGGCTCCTAACTTCTTTATCATCAGTTCTACCTCTTGAGCACAGGTAATTATATCTGACTGCAAAGACAACATAATTTACATTAATGTTTTTATAATTTTACTATAAAAATCATGTGTTTTAAGCCCTCCATGTCCTGAAGGTAAGTACAATGAGAGCAGAAATTCTCTTCTCCCTCATATCCCGAAAGCAAGAACAGTAGGTGCTTATGGATGGTGCTCCAGAAACATCTGCTGGATGGATGAATCTTTTGAAATAGCATGGCTACAATTCTTCAAAAGGAATTCTTTTTCTCCACATATTCCCCGATACACAGTATAATTGCATTCCTGAAAAGCAGATCCTCTGACCCAGCTTTTGCTCAGGTGTTATTTTCCCATTCCTCAATAACAAAATGAATAAAGTGTTCCTCTGAAAACTATTTTGATACTAGGATTTTTAAAAATTACATTGAAGAGTGCAGAAAAAATCTTAAAAATCACATCAATGAAAGAAAAATAATGTATTTTTAATGTGACAGTAGTAATCTAAAATTAAGGCATTAAATGCTGACTCTGAAATAATTAGTCACATGTATTCTTACTGTGTGCTAAGCATCATATTGAATACTTATAAGTATAAAAAAAGGGTGAGTATAAATAGGAAAACCAAGATATTGAAGGGTGAATAAATTGCCCAGGGACAATTTTCAGACCGTCGGAAGCCAGAGGCCAGCTCCTACCCCTTATTCTGTACTGTCTGAGACATGACCAGAAATGGCAGTGGTATGGGCTTATCAGTACAGTGCAAAAGAGTGACAATTACTCGAAGAGAAAAAAATGCATTTGAGTCTTCAGACACTTGTAGTCAAACCACATCATTTACTAGACTATTTTTAAGTGACAAGTAATTACTTCATAAAAATATCAAATATTATTGTATTTCAACTAACAAAATTTTTTATTCACCAATGTAACATGCATCCTGTTTTAATTTTACCCATGCTATTCTTTAAGCATCTCCCTTCCCCTTGCTTCAGGCTCCATGTAATTCTGTCTATTCCATCTAATAAGTTTCTCATCTACACCATTGAGTTTTTCCCCTTCTTTGCTAGTTTTGTTTTAGAAATCAAATATGAAAATGATGCCCTTAAAGTCTCTTTAGATTTGTGTAACAGCAACAAGAAACAGAAATAAATCTGCATAAGCTCTTCAAAGTAAAATTATATTCAACACATAACTTCTTTAAGCCTATAACTAAAGATACTTCCTCCCTGGAGATATGTTTTCTTTTTTTAAAAAACATTTTATTTATTTATTTGACAGAAATCACAAATAGGCAGAGAGGCAGGCAGAGAAAGAGGGGGAAGCATGCTCCCTGCTGAGCAGACAGCCCAATGCAGGGCCCAATCCCAGGACCCTGAGACCATGACCTGAGCCAAAGGCAGAGGCTAAACCCACTGAGCCACCCAGGTGTCCCTGGAGCTATGTTTTCAGCCATAAAAAAGAATATTCACAGACACGAAAAATTCTCAGCGTAACATAAACTGACATATTTTATAACCGAGCGATAATACTGATTAAACCAACATCCATCCTGTAACTGTAACCTTAACTGTAACTAAGGTGGATTAATGGGAGAAGATTGAATACTTAAAAAAAAAAAAAAAAACACAGAAGAAACACTGATTAAGCCAAAAAGAGTCAGATGATGAAGAGAACTCATTCTGACCCTGAAAGATGTTAGCAAGAAATCGTCATGAAGAGTAGGGAGATCAGAAACAACTTTCTCAACAGTATAAGTAGCAAAGGGCTTAGAAATAAGACACTGTCTAGAAAAATAAGAGCTCTCCAGTTCATACTCCTACAGAGATAAAATCAGGGCTGCTCTGCTAAGGCCCTCATGATGATGCTGGTGGCATTAATAACCATTATCAGCATCAGCATGATCTTATTGGGCCCTTAACTACGTGCCAGAAACTGGTCTACCTTACTTAGATAGTGTCAACTATCAATAACCCCATTTTACAGATGTGGAAACCAAGACACAGAGAAGTTACGCGATTTTATCAAGGACACAGATTTAGTAAGCAGCAAAGTCAGGATGAGGACCCATGCGTTCTGGTTGCAGAGCCCACACTTGTCACTTATACCCTATACTCACTGTCCCTCTAGCTGCGAATGAGAACTCCAATGAGACTTTCAGACTGGAAGTTAGCTGAATGATTGAATGCTCTGAGACAATATAATTTAACGTCCTTATGCTATGAGTGACGGGTCTCCAAAGGTTCCTTTTTCTGATATCCCTTCCCAACACAGACGACAAAGTAAATGTGAGACTCATACTCCTGTGGATCTGCATGCACTTCAAGATAAACTGATTGTAGAACCCTTGGGCATCTGGGTGGCTCAGTTAAGCATCTGCCCTCAGCTTAGGTCCTGATCCCAGGGTCCTGAGATTGAGCCCCGCATCAGGCTGCCCACTCAGCAGGGAGCCTACATTCCTGCTTGTTCTCTCTCACTATGTCACTGTCTCTTTCTCTCTCTCAAATAAATGAATAAGATCTTTAAAAAAAAAAAACTGACTGTAAAATCCTCTTAGTATCTGACTAGTTATACAAGGCTGATGGCCACAACTCAGTGGTAGAGGAACACTTTCCCAAAAGAATGATTTAGTTTAGAACAGCTGATCTAGGGTCCTCATTTTTGAAGGCAACTGGATAGTGGGACAGCTGTGAGGACCACCTCCTAGTTTGTTGCAATGATGTCATGTCACCTGGATTTTTATCTTTCTACTCTTTACAGTGAAGGGAAGGAGACAGATCAAGTGCCTCTAAAAGTAACAAGTCATAAAGATGCAAGTTAAAAACACATCCTGCTCTATCCTTCAAGACATTAGTATTCACTCATATAAAGTCAGTCCACTGACCCTGAATCTCACAGTTACTGGAAGGTTAGAGGTTGTGTAAAGGTGAACAGTGACCAGTGGGATGAATGTGTTAATTAACTTGATGGGAGAAATTGCTTTCACAAGGTAGACACACATCAAATCATCACATTGCACACTTTGAATATCTTCAGTGTGTCAATTACACTTCAATAAACTAGAAACAAACAAACAAACAAATGAAACACCAAATAACAAAAACGTTGACTGACAGGAACAGCTTGCTGCCAAGAGGTAGTTAACAGACTGTGTTCCCTAGAACCCTAGGGTGGAATGGGGTTGTTCCTTGATGAAAAGGTCCCTCAATCCTTTCATCTAGATACCTGTTCTGTATTTTTGGGATTCTGTGCAATTTTCCATCTGAAAGAAAGTGCTCTGCCACTTTTTAAAAAAGTTTAAAAATCATCACATTCTCCAACTATTTGGGGATACTGTTTGGCTTGCTCCTTAGATCTAAAAATATCAGCAATAAAAGTCTTTTCAACCAATTTTTACAACAACAAATAATTACATAAAAATTATTTGGGCGCCAACTATCAGCCCCAAAATACATTAGACACTTGCCCTGTGTGAAAGCGATGCAGTATTACTTAGACACATACACAAAACTGCTGAATCCCAGCATGTGAGCAGTCATTCCACTAGGCACCAAAGAAAATCAAAAACTAGAAATTAATTCCTACCAGCATTTTCCATGAAAATAAAAATCCAACTTCCCCATTTCTAATTCTGTTTCTGGCCCTAAAGATGCATTATAAACTCAGCAAGTTACGAAGGCTACCTCCTTTAGCAATGACCTGATTCTGCCTTTCGTATAGGTCCGTAACCTGTAAAGTGGTTGCCATGCATGGAAAAGGCCAAATCCTGACACTCACTCACCAGAATGATCTGAAGGAAGATCTCATACTGCCGCACATTGTACAGTGCTTCTTTTAACATGGATGGCTGAAGCTCCATGCTCAGGAGTGGGTTGCTGGCCGCCTTCTCGAGGATGGCCGTGTAGCGGTATGCCTGGTCCTGGGCAGTCTGAAGTTGGCTGTCAATGTGCTGTGTGGTAGCTGGAATTGCTTCACGCAGAATGGCCGGCACTGGTTTTAAAAGGAAATCAAGAGATGTGAAAGAATATACAAAAAGAAGCCTAGAAAGTGATCATAACTTGAGCATTACATTGAGTTCATTTTTTTTTTCTCAACCAAATGAATAATAACAAGACATGTATTTCATGTGTTTCTTCCCACACCACGAAGGCAAGAATTGCAGCGGGGGAGGGGGGACACCTGTCTGAACAAAAGCTATTGTCAGAATGATAACCAAAAGTTAGCAGGATCAGCTTTTGTCACTAAAATACAGAAAAATATAATGAACAGATAGGCTTTGATATTATCTGCTACTGACCTTGGGTCTGTAGAAAAGAAGTATTTTGTGATAAGGATACTGAAAAATAACAGAACAGTCTAGCAAGATAGGGAACTTTATAAAGAATGGGAACTTGACTTTCTAGAACTGTTTTAAAAATAGAAAAACTGACCCTATTATACTAGAAAAGTGATCTAATAACAGACCTTAACACCTTATCAGTGGGCCTATGTAAGGAAGTCCCTTCTGAGCCCCTGATCAACTACTTCATGAGTGCTTCCAGACTCCTAGATGATGAATGCATTAAGTACAGAACAGCACAGTAAATGCTCCTGCATTTGCAGATTTGCAAATATCTCCTCTTGAACCTTTCGATTCCATTAGCTGCCTCAACCACTCTTCTCCTCTCAGGGTGATTTTTATTTTTAAAAATTTTATTTATTTATTTGATCACAAATAAAGTAGGCAGGGAGGCAGGCAGAGAGAGAGGAAGGGAAGCAGGCTCCCTGCTGAGCCTAGAGCCCGATGCGGGGTTCGATCCCAGGACCCTGAGATCATGACCTGAGCCGAAGAAAGAGGCTTTAACCCACTAAGCTAGCCTGATCAGGCGTCCCTGATTTTTATTTTTAGATCACTGGGTTTTACTCCTTTTGGGTTATTTGACTTTGAATAAAGAACATAGAGCCCAATGAACTGGAGGGGCTGGCCTTCAGGCAGGCCCCTCATTCCTTCCACTGATTCACTCTCCCACACTACCTTCCTGGTGTTATAATTCTGCAAGCCTTGCCCCACAAAATTAAAAATTACTATCCATTATGAACAGTAACGGTACCTAAGGTAGAGTCAAAACTGTATACCTGAGGGGCACCTGGGCCAATCAGTTAAGCTTCCAACTCTTGACCTCAGCTCAGGTCATGATCTCAGGGTCATGAGGTTGAATCCCATGTTGGGCTCTGTGCTGAGTGTGGAGCCTGCTTAGGATTCGCTCCCTCTCCCTCTCCCTCTGCCCCTCCCCCTGCTCAAATGCACTCTCTCTCCCTCTCTAAAAAAAAAAAAAAAAAAAATTGTTATAAGTGACCCTGCATACCTTAAATCTAAGAATGCCAGTGAAATACTGTGCATTATTTTCCTCACTGTGCAAGTTAGATTTTAAACCTACATAACCTGCAGACTTAACCTAATGATATACCTACAGTCATCAATGCCTTCTCCTCCCTTTCCACAGTCTCGGTTAAATAAGCGAATCCCTGTAACAATCATGGTGAATTCTTTCAGCTGGCGTTCTTTGTCCTTCTTAGAAAGTGTTAGAAACGTCCCAAGCTCAGCCTGAGGAAAAATGCTCTGCAGGGCAGCTGAAACAAACCACAAAAAGCATAACAAAATGGCAGAATAAAGATACCAGAACTTAAATCACAGGTTGCTTTCAGCAGAAAGTTTAGAGGGGTGTCTTTATAGAGCTACTTACCTGATTCTTTAAATTGTTGATACCTCGTTACAGGATACATAGCAAAATTTATCACATATCAAAGCTGGGCTATGGAAAATAATGCCACTGCCTTGGGTCTCTTTTCAATAATTAAGCACCCATCAGTAATGTTTTGATGATGGGCATTAAAATAAGTTTTCTAGTTAGGATTCTGATGAGAAAAATCACTGTTTTAAAATAATTGTGGAGGAAAGCCATTAAAAGGCTAGAAATCTTGCCTATTCCTTACCTTAAATTAATAAAGTGGGCAAATACTTCCTGAGAATGCAACAGTGTCCCTTTCCATCATCTGTTTTAGGTGACAGATGCGACTCCTTTCATCAGTACAAAATCTCCCTTTCCAGGGGCCCCCATTCCCCAGCCAGCCTGGTACTCTTAAAGATATTTATTTATTTATCTAACTGACAGAGAGAATGACTTATCACAAGTAGGCAGACAGGCAGGCGGGGGCGGGGGCTGTGCAGGAGGGACAGCCTCCCTGCTGAACAGAGAGCCTGACCTGGGGCTTGATCCCTGGACCCTGAGATCATGAGATCTTGAGATCATGACCTGAGCTGAAGGCAGAGGTTTAACCCACTGAGCCACCCAGGCGCCCCTGGCCTGGTACTCTTAACCGCATTTTCAGTGTTTCTCTCATAAGGAGTGATGGGTCCCTGGATATGTGCAGCACTAAGAAAACTAACAACACACATTTTCCAGAGCTGCTGCTTGGGTTTTAGAGCTAAAACATGGTGGAAAAGGAGTCTAAGCTCTAACCTCTTACTTGTGCTGATTTTTTTTTTCCAGATAAAAAGGGAACCTCGGTCTTCAATACTTTGAATTTAACATCTTTTATAAGACACAATGTTCACACCCTTTTAATATGTGGAATGGAAATTATCTAGGTTTCTTACCTGTTGCCTCTCTGACAATCTTGATATCGGTAGGAGATCCCAGCCCGGAGCGCAGTAACACATAGCTGACAATCTTTCGGTAGAGGCTTTCCAATTCTTCTCTGGTACATGCTCTGTTATCTGTAATTTCTCTCATGACGGAGCCTAACCTAGACTCCAAGACTCGGTGGTGTTCTTCAAGAAATTCCTCTAAATTTGGCAAAAGACAATGTTCCATATATTTGATTTACAAACCTCACGTAAGAAAGTAGGACCAGAGAAAAAAATGTCTTGGGTATGGCAATTCTATGACACAAAGACAAGTATTTTCTTAAGGTGTACTAACCAAAATAAAAAACACACAGTGGCCAGCAAGGAACTTCAAGGCAACAATGTAGTAGGAAAGATTGACTGTGGCTCTTTAAATGGCATACTTTGTCAAAGTACCTAAGACTTTCAACATATGAACCAAACAGTTGTATCTAAAAAGGATGAAACCTCCTAATGAAGCAGAAAGTATAGAGAGCAATTTATAATATATGTATTATAAACACATACAGTAAAAATATACATAGTAAACAGATATTTACACATAACGTTCCAAGCACAGGTGGTATGCTAAATGCAAGCACATACAGTAGAAATACACATGTATGTAGTGTAACTCTTCCTGTTCAATTATGGGTATTTTTATTTTAGTTCTAGGTAAATTTCCTTTGAATAGCATTATTGGTGATACGACGTGGCATCAAGAACTGTTTCCCTCTCCCCTCTGCATGATATGACGAGGTCTGGCCGTAGGTGTGGCAGGAACCACAATCCACCAGCAGTACAATTCTTGCAGCTAATTCAGTAAGACACCCCATTTTACTATTTCAAGGGCAATAATTCACGAATCAACCATGCACCATTCACACCTATACTCTTACAACATAAGCAGCGGAGAACTTTATGCAAATTTTAAAAATCTAAATTACAATTTCATCAATTCCATGACTACTTACCACTTTAACATCTCATTAGCAAAAAAGCAAGACATGGAAACTATGTATGGAGCATAACTGGAAGTTCAGTTCATGGAGGGTAAAAAGGACAACAAAAATCACCAAATGGTCAGTAATGATTGCCTTACAGTGGGGCCAAGGCTGTCTAGGCAATAGAGGAATTTATTTTCCTTTTCCTCTTGTTGCCAGTGTGTCTTTGATGTATTAAGCTATTTACCTAAGGAAATATGTTCTAATCTGAAATTTTCCATCATTCTTTTCATTTTGGTATAGTTATCTAATTTAGGTAAGCATTATAAAATAATAACATAAACCCAAACCAAAAGATACCAACAAGTTAGAAACTTTTTACTTCAATCGGCTTGTTGTTTTAATTTCTAATTATTGTGTATTATTAATGATGTAGCATTTAAAACATAATAGACTTGGAAACATAACTATCATAGGCATAGTAAGTAGAATTTACTTTGAACCCTCACAAAAACCATTGGTGTTTTCTCATTTAGCATTTTCACCTTCACTGTATTCTTCAAAGTTGGAAAAAAATTTCAAAAGATTAAAAAATTAAATTGTTCATTCTTAACAAAGTAAAGCCTTTATTCCCTGAAATACAATAGGAATCTTTCAAAAAGGGTATCAAAATGGGTAGATATATGTTACCTCGACTTGTATAATTCATATCAAAGTAGACTTGCATCTTAATGGTGTCCAGGGATGGATTTTTACTATCCAACAGCCGAGACACACAAAGCTAGAAGAGAATACCCATGAATGTTTCTAGTCATATTTTCTGAAATACTAGAGTATTTTTTAAAGTTATTTTTAAAAAAGAATTAAGAGAAACATCAAAGCAATGGTTTCTGTTATTTATCCACCAATAATCCCTTTTATTATTATTTTCTCTTTGAGGACTTCATGCTTCATACTTTACCCAACAGACAACATTTATTGAGTAATAAGTTATTTCCCGGAGATCAGTAAGATCACCAGACGCAGGTGGCTAACAGCCTAGCCAAACGCAGGAAACTTGACGTCTTGGTTAGTCTAGGCCACCTCAATGTGGGTAAGTGCTCCACGAAGCTTACGCTCCTGTCTAGAGCTTACTGAGAGCTCCTCACTACGATTTGTGCCTTGAACAACACTTCTTTGCTGATTCGGAGGGTTACTTGCATTTTATGAAAAGCTGCTGTTCGGCTCACAAAATTTCTCTAGTTTTGCCTTATTTCAAACAGTCGTCCTCTGGTCTTGTTTTCTCCTACTTTTCCTCCCACATAGCAGGCTCATTCCACTTCTCCACTGTGTCCCTTCAGATTAGACGAACAACCGGAATTTTTCTTTTCTTTCCTCTCATGCCCTCCCTTTCCCGTCTCACCCCTTAGGCTTTGTATCTACAGCTGGCAGGCACAACAGCACCCACACCCTCAATGCACCTCCCTGAGCACCAACCCGGCGTTTCCTGGAGGAGGGGGATGGAACGCAAGAGTGAGGCCTGGGACATTGCGCCTTTATGGAGCCCGTTCGTGCACAGGGACTGTTCTAAACACAGACTTTACAAATAAAAAATTCGTTCGTCCACATGATTTTTTTAAAAAGATTTTATTTATTTATTTGAGAGAGAGAGATTGAGTGACAGAGCAGGAGCAGGGTGGAGGGGCAAAGGAGAAGCAGTTTACCGGTTAAGCCTCTGACTTCCAGCTCAGGTCATGATCTCAGGGTCCTGGGATCAAGTCCTGTGTTAGGCACTAGTCCCTCCGCTCTTCTCCCTGCTCATGCTCTCTCTCAAATAAATAAATGAAATCTTCGGGGGGAAAAAAAAGTGAAAAAACTAATGTCGTCTAAAATTCCTGCCTTTTGGGGGTCTTAAAATTGGTTTTCAGACACAAATCCTTGATTTCTTACTGAATTATTGGCTGTGGCTTCAGTGTTTCCTTTAGAATTGAAAAACACAAATGACATTGAATCAGTAATTATCTGAATCTTAATCTAGTGCTATGTAATTTTATAGCATACGATGAGTCAGTTAATGTTCTCAATGTAACATTAGATTAATAGCAAGATGTCTTGAAACTACGGGGGCAGACAATGCTCCCTGCCAGTATCCATACCCATCCTTTCTTAAGAACAGCCCCAACCTGGACTGGGGAAAAGATTTGTTCAGCTGAAAAAAGAAAAAGAAATCAACGTCCCAGGCCTTGCAGTTATTATTCTGATCCATAAACCTAAGGAGATGAGAAAACTTCTGAGAAAGCTATTACTATCTAGAAAGTGACAGACCCAACTGGCACACACATTTTGCCCTATGTTCTTTCCCCTCATACCTACGGAGAGGTGGAGTAGCTATCTTGTAACCGTGAAAGGAGAGCCTTATGCACAAAAGTGACCCAGGAAGCCAAGAAAAACCACTTATGCATCTCTAGGCTTTATGAGAAACAATACTTCTCACATTCGCCTGCACCACTGGTTCGTAGGGTTTTCTATCATGAGGCTGAAGGCAATAATGGCTCAGACAAATATTGTATTCAGAATTGCAAATAAATAATTTAACATTTGAGAATTGTTGCATAATCACCTTAACAAGTTTCTGTACATCACTTTTCACGAGGGGTCTATCCATGTTAAAGCCATTACTTGGGTCTAAGACAACAGCTTTCACCTAAGAATAGGAAAGAACCTATTAAATAATTTTATTTCACATAATTATGAAACTAGTTTGTTTCCATTTTTTAAACTGTCTCCTGATTACTCGTAAGAGGTCGACTATTCAGCTGATTTTCTTATTATCCAATTCATCAGCACCTTCATTAGAGGTTGAAGGAAGCAATAACCATCAAATTTGATTATGGTGTTCAAAAAATTATATGGAGAAATAAATTGAAAGCAGTGACTAGATTTTAAATTGGGAAACTATTTGAATATTTTATCATATTTTTATTATGTACTGTTAAACCAAAAGCAAGAATAGAGACACCAAGGCAGTGAGTAATTTTTATAACAGTGAACAAAAACACATGTTACAACAACATTATCGAAACTTCTAAAACAAATCAGGATCTTCTAAACCAGTTTCTATAAATCTAGAATGATATGCTTCATAGAAAAAATATTTTTCACTAATTTGTCCAACCATCTCAATATGTTTTCAACTGAATAAAATTTAGGAAAGCTTCAAAAAATTTTAAGAGGGAAATGGGCACCACTTAAACCTATTTTTTAATAAAGCAGTAGTTCAAAAAAATATTCATTCTTACCACAAAAGCAGCCAGAGTTTCGGAAACAATCTCTCCATGGCCTGCACATTCTTGTCCTATTTCTCGAATGATATTCTTTATAACACATTCTGCCTGAGTGGGAGGCATCCTGGCTAAATAAAACAATGATTTTTTTTTAAATTGTATTTATAGGTTATTTTTTCCTTGTTAGATTTCTCATTATATTTGTAAAGAGTCATACTATTATGAGCGAATTAGTATTTATTAGCATTTAGAAAAATTTAAAAACTGTTCTATATTTATTAAAATGAAGGAATTTGTTGGTGACAGAAAGAGCAACCAGGACTCCACATCGGGACTGAAATATTTCCTATTTTGTGAAAATGACCTAAGTAGAGCCATTTTGAAAAGAGAGCTGGGCATTGTCCTCTTTTCTAAATCTTTGAACTAACCTAAACTGCCAACATTCCAAGAAGTCAGCAAGGGCACAATAATCTTCGTTGAAAAGCATGATAAATGGCAACTTTTTGACTTGCGACTACTTTACCTGACCAATAACTGAAATACAAATCTAGCCCTGCTTGTTAGCACCAATGAGCTCTTCTTAAAAACAACTTAAACTTTTTTCTTCCATAAAACCCCTGAGTCCACCTCCTTGAATTGGCACATTATTTGGGTTTCTACTTAAATCTGTACATTCCCAACTGCAGTCCTTTTATAGCAAATAACCACTTTGCCTCTTGAGGTGGTTTCAGGTTTTTAGGTTGACATTTTAAATGATAGTGGTCACCAAAAGCATATTTATATCGTGAATTTTTTTTTTTAATGTAATGACTAAACCGTATTGGGGAGGTAGATTTAATGGGACTCTTGGAATATGGGACTCTTGGAAAAGAATTCTTGCTGAGATCATCTAAATTCTCATTCCTGCACAACCAAGTTGGAGTCTGGATTTCTAACTAAAAAATAAAATAAAAATATAATAATAATTAAGCATATTATGTGAAATATGAAAATTCTGAAAGATGAACTCGTAGTTATTAAATGCATCTACTACAAATCAGTAAAGGGTGGTACGTCTTAAGGACAGAGTTTCCCGATCTTTCAAAGCATCAGTAACTGAGCACAGGAAGTCCCAGCACGTAGAGAATAACAAAGGCAATCCGGGTCGATAGAGCGAACTCTCAGCATTATTAGCGTTCAGGTAAGGTAGCACCTGGCATTGTGTCCAGTAGAACCAACTGCCTGGGATTCGTGGTGACCTGATCATTTTCTAGCTGAGACCCTGGGTATTTTGATCCCCTCTCTGTGATCCGGTTTCCTCTGAAAAAATTGAATATGACTACTTCGCTCTCCCCAGAGTTGTCCCAAGACCTAAGTGAGTTCTACATACCTAGAGGTTAAAATAGTGCGTGGCAAAAAGGAAGCGCTTAAAACGGCAGCTTGCACCAAGTACTCAGTGTTAGCTGCGCGGGTGCGCGTCCGTGTGTGCGCGTTCGTGAGCGCGGCCGGGCACCGCGCAGGGGGTCGCTACGGGCTCCCCTGGGGACCCTTCTCCACCCCACTTCTCCCCCTCTCGGGATTTCTGGCCTTTGCGGTGAGAGGGCGCCCAGCATTGAATTGGAGGTCGGATCTGCGGACCTGGGCGCCTCTGGGCGGAAACCCCCTCTGTTTCCGCCCAGTGTGGGCGCCGAGAAAGGAATTCTGACCGACAGTTAAGTCTCAACCGAGGCTGCACGGGGTCTCCAGCCACGGGGGCTCTGCCTTCTCCCCACGCTCCCTCCTCTCGCGGTACACCTCGGGCGGAAGGGCGCAGAGCCCAGAGTGGGCTCACCTTGGCTTGGAGAGCGAGAGCCCAGTCTTTCCGATTCTCTCCCTCCGTCCGGCTTTGCCCTGCCTAGGGGCAGGCGGCCGTTTCTCCGCGTGGGCCCAGTAACCATGGAGATAGGACGCAGGGGACGGAATGGGTGGGGCCGGCACGGGCGGAGCCAACATGGGGAGGCGTGGCTGGGCCCAAACTCCAGAGGATGGGCAAAATATTTTTTTAAAAAACAGAAACAAAAAAATGGAAGGTCCCAAACCCCAGGTAGAGAAAGACATGTTCACTACCGGTTAGTGGTTAAGGTGTCAAACACAAGATTTCTTAATGATATTTACTTGTGAGAAAATTAATAAAGAGGAGCCTCACTAAAAGCAGACTTGGGAGGCTGGAAGGGGAGACTGAAGGGGGAGCCCCTACCACTCCACATTAAATTATAGGAAGAATTGTCAATTACACACTCCAACAAAAGAATCCTCAAAAGGAAAGAATCATCAGTTACAGGTCTGAACAGGGAAATACACAGATAGTAGCCTATAGGAAACTGACTACCCCTGCAACCCCGCCAATGAGAAACCTTCATTCCCCCTGAACTCTTCCTTTTCTCCAGTATCAACAAAGTTCTATTTTTAAACCAGCTACTGCCAGTAAATTTTCTCAAACAGCAGAGGAATACAGTTGACCTTTGGACATCCTGGGGGTTAGATGCCCTGACACCTGCCTGCCTGTCCCCACCCCCAACCCCTACCCCTGCATGGAAAAATGGTATATAACTTTGAATCCCCCAAAACTTAATTACTAATAGCCTACTGTTAACCAGAAGCTTACCGATAGCATAAACAATCAATTAACACATCTTACATGTTGTATATATTATATACTACATTCTTATAATAAAGTAAGCTAGAGCAAAAAATATTAAGAAAATCATAAGGAAAATACCTTTACAGAGCTGTAGTATATTTATCAAAAGAATCCTAATATAAGTGGATTCTAAGATCAGGAACAATACAAGGATGTCCAATCTAATCACTTTTGTTCAAAATGGTTTATTTATTTATGTTAAGTTAAATCTACTACTGAATGTAGATCAATGGATAGATCATTCATACAGAAAATCAGGAAGGAAAGAGGGGTTTTGGGCACGTGGGTGGCTCAGCATCTGCCTTCAGCTCAGGTCATAATCTCAGGGTCCTGGAATTGAGTCTCACATTGGGCTTCTCCCTTTGCCTCTCCCCCTGCTCATGCTTGCTCTTTCTCTCTCAAATAAATAAAATCTTAAGTAAATTAAAAAAAAAAAAAAGAAACAGTGGCTTCGAATGACACATTAGACCAGGTAGACTTAACAAATACACAGAGCATTTCATTGCAAAACAGAAGAATATATATTCTTTCCAAGTGTACATAGAGCATTCTCCAGAATAGATCATATGTTAAGATAAAAACAAGTTTCGGGCTCTCTGCTCAGCAGGGAGCCTGCTTCCCTCTCTCTCTCTCTCTGCCTGCCTCTCTGTCTACTTGTAATCTCTGTCAAATAAACAAATAAAAAATCTTTAAAAAAAAAGATAAAAACAAGTTTCAATAAATTTAAGACTGTAATCCTATCATGCATCTTTTCCAACCACAATGGTATAAAACTAGAAATCATTTACAAGGAAAAAAAAACTAAAGAAAACACACACAGAAAGAAGCTAAATAACATGCTACTAAACATCTGATGGGTCAAAAACGAAATCAAAGAGGAAACTAAAAAATACCTCAAGACAACTGAAGGTGTTTAAAAGGTCTGAAATGGGCACCTGTGTGGCTCAGTAGGTTGAGCCTCTGCCTTCACCTCAGGTCATGATCTCGGGGTCCTGGGATTGAGGCCTGCATCAGGCTCTGCACGACACGGAGCCTGCTTCTCCCCCTCTCTCTGCCTGTCTCTCTGCCTATTTGTGACCTCTGTCTCTCTGTCAAATAAATGAATAAAATCTTAAAAAAAAAAGCTTTGAGACACAGTAAATATATCAAAGAGTAAAGTTTATAGTTATATAGGCTTTATGTCAAGAAACAAGAGAAAATCTCAAACAATCTAACCTTACAATTAAAGAAACTAGAAAAAGAAGAACAAAGCTCCAAATTCATAGAAGAAAAGAAATAATAAGGATCAGAGTGGAAATAAATGAAATAGAAACTGAAAAGAAAAAAAAAAAAGAAAAGATCAGTGAAACCTAGAGTTGTTTCTTTGGAAAGATAAACAATATCAATAACTCTTTACCACACTCATCAAGAAAAAAAAGGGGAATTCAAATAAATAAAATCGGAAATGAAAGAGAAATCACAACCAACACCCAGAAATATAAAAGATTATAAGATACTACTATGAAAAATTATATGCCAACAAAGAGGACCACCTAGGAAAAAATGGATAAATTCTTTTTTCTTAAGATTTTATTTATTTGTTATATATTTTAAAATTTACCTATGAGATAGAGAATGAGTGAAAGGGAGAGGGACAGAGAATCTGAGGCAGACTTCATGCTGAGGAAGAGCCAACACGGGGCTTGATCCCATGAATGCAAGATCATGACCTGAGCTGGAATCAAGAGTTGAACACTTAACTGACTGAACCACCCAGGCACCATGCCCCCAAATGATAAATTCTTATAAATACATAATCTTTTAAGATTGAGTTAGGAAGAAATAAAAACTTTGAACAAACCAATTGCTAGTAATGAAATTGAACCTGTAATCAAGAAACACACAAAGGTTCAGGACCAGATAGTTTCACAGGTGAATTCAACCAAACATTTAAAGAAGAGTTAATACCTATCCTGCCCAAACTATTCCAAAAAATTGAAGAGGAAGGAAAAGTTCCAAATTTATGCTACAAGGCCAGCATTACCCAGATACCAAAGCCAGATAAAGACACTACCAAAAAGAAGAAGAAGAAGAAGAAGAAGAAGAAGAAGAAGAAGAAGAAGAAGAAGAAGAAGAAGAAAAAGAAAAGAAAAGAAAAGAAAAGAAAAGAAAAGAAAAGAAAAAGAAAAAGAAAAGAAAATTACAGGCTAGTATCTCTGATAAACATAGATGCAAAAGATCTCAAAAAAATATTAGCATATCAAATCCATCCATACATTAAAAGGATGATTCACCATGATTAAGTGAAATTTATTCCAGAGATGCAAGGATGGTTTAATATCTGCAAATCAACCAACTTGATACATTCCATTATCAAAATAAAGGGTAAAAATCATATGATCAGGGGTTGGGTCCCAGCAGAGATATTGGTAGCCGAAGCAAGTCAAGGGATCCGGGCCAACCTGGACCTGCAAGAAATTGGTATCCACTTTGCCAGTGCTTTCTTGGCAGTCAGGGTGTCAGGGAGTTTACCGAGAAACACAAAATGGAGCTGAAGAAGGCAAACCCAGACCTGCCCATCCTAATACACAAGGTGCAGCACAAGTTCTGGAGCCACAATGCATGTGGCCAAGAGAAGAATGTCTCTTTGGACAACTTCAGTGCTGCTCAGGTGATCAGAGCCCTGGAGAATGTGCTAAGTTGCAAAGCCTAAGGCCTCCAGTAAGGATTAAGTACAATGGCATCACAGCTTGGGCTTTGCTGTGCTGAGTACAATATAGGAAAATATGTGTTTTTTTTTCCCCCTTATAAAGCTTGTGCTGAAAAATGTGATCCCAGGATATTCTTTTCCTCATTCTATCCTCTGCCCCTTATTGTACAACCACTGAAGCAGAAATAAAGTTTTATTTTGTTCATCCAAAAGAAATCATATGATCATCTCTATAGATACAGAAAAAACATTTGACAAAATTCAGCATCCATTCATGATAAAACTCTCAGTGAAGTGTGTATTGAGGGAACATAATTCAACATAATAAAAGCCATATATGACAAACCCACAGCTAATGTCATTCTCTATGGTGAAAAGCTGAAAGCTTTTTCTCTAACATTAGAAACAAGACAAGGACACCCACTCTCACCACTAGCCATAGCAATCAGACAAGAATAAAATGCTTTCAAATTGGTAAGAAAGAAGTAAAACTGTCACTTTTTGCAGATAACATGATACTTATACAGAAAACCCTAAAGACTCTACCTAGAAACTATTTGAATTAATAATCACATTTAGTAAATTTGCAATATACAAAATTAATATTCAAAAAATATGTTACATACCTATACACTAATAACAGACTAGCAGAAAGACAAATTAAGAAATCAACTCCATTTACAATTGTATCGAAAAAAATAAAATACCTAGAAATAAATTTAACCTAGTAGGTGAAATATCTGTACTCTGAAAACCATAGCACATTGATGCAAGAAACCAGAGACAACACTAATAAATGGGAGTATACATCATGCTTATGGACTGAAAGAACTGGTGTGATTAAAATATCTGTACATCCCAAAAACAATCTACAAAGTCAGTGTAATCCCTATCAAAATACCAATATTATTTTTCAAGAACAAGAACAGAAAATCCTAAAATTTGGGTAGAACTACTAAAGATTCCAAAAAGCCAAAGCAGTCTTGAGAAAGAAGAACAAAACTGGAGGTATCACACTCCCAGACTTCAAATTAACAATGGGACTACAATGGAACTACATCAAACTAGAAAGCTTTTGCACAGTGAAGGAAACTACCAATAAAACAAAAAGAGAAGCTATTGAATGAGAGAAAATATTTGCAAGTGATATGTTTGAGAAAGGATTAATATCCAAAATATACAACAGAACGCCAAAAAGACAAACAATCTGATTAAGAAATGGACAGAGAACCTGAACAGACAGTTTTCCAAAGAGGATGTAAAGATGGCCAACAGACACATGAAAAGATGCCCAACCTCACTAATCATCAGGGGAAGGCAAATCAAAACCACAATGAGATATTACATCATTCCTGTCAGAACAGCTAGTTTCAAAAAGACAAGAAAAAACATGTATACAAGGATTGGAAGAAAAGGGAACACTTGTGCATTGCTGGTGGGAATGTAAATTGATACACCTACTGTGGAAAATTATATACAGGCTTCTTTGAAAATTAAAAAGAGAAATACCATATGATCATGTAATGCTACTCATGACTATTTACTCAAAGAAAGTGAAAACACTAATTTAAAAAGATATATGCATGCCTATGTTTATTGCAGCCTTATTTACAAAAGCAAGATATGGAAGTAACACAAGAATCCATGGATAGATGAGCGGATGAAGATGCAGTATATATGTACACACAATGGACTATTACTCATTAAACTATTACTCTATAAAAAAAGAATGAAACCTTGCCATTTTCAATCACATAGATCAACCTAGATGGTAATGCACTAAGTGAAAAAAGTCCAACAGGAAAGATAAATACTATGATTTCACTTCCATGTGGATTCTAAAAAACAATAATTGAAAAAAACAAAACAAAATAGAAATAGACTCATAGATACAGAGAACAAACTGGTGGATATTATAGGGGAGATTGGTAGAGGAATGGGTGAAGTGGGTAAAGGGAACTAAGAGGTACAAATTTCCAGTTAGAAAATAAATAAGTCACAAGTATGCAGGTATGCAAAGTACAGGCTAGGAAATATAGCCAATAATACATGATGACAAATGATGACAGATGATAACTGCATGTAGCTTGGTAAGCATTTCATTAGGTATATCAATGTCTAATCATTATGTCATACACATGAAACTAATATTGCATGTCAACTATACATCCAACAAACAAATAAGATTATTTTTAAAAATCTACATTTCTTTATGATTATAAACTATCTCTAAAGGTAAAAAATGATGGGCAAAAATATTTATTCTTTGTTTCCCCTCTTTTTCTCCACCACATGAAGCAGCCAGTAGAGAAACAACAAACCTTAGGATCAGATTTTCACCTCCTTAAATCAAGGAGAAATTGAACTCTCAGTATGAACGGCCTAAATGCTCCCATAAAAAGGCACAGGGGTGCAGACTGGATAAAACGACAGGATCTGTCCACATGCTGTCTACAAGAAACACACTTTGAACCTAAAGATACATCCAGACCGAAAGTGAAGGGATGGAGAACCATCTTACATGCAAATGGGCCTCAAAAGAAAGCTGGGGTAGCAATTCTCATATCAGATAAATTAGATTTTAAGCTAAAGAGTGTAGTCAAAGATGAAGAAGGACACTACATCATCCTTAAAGGGTCTATCCACCAAGAAGATCTAACAATTGTAAATATTTGTGCCCCCGACATGGGAGCAGCCAACTGCATAAACCAACTGTTAGACAAAATGAAGAGTCATATTGATATGAATACATTAGTTGTAGGAGATCTGAACATGCCACTCTCAGTAATAGATCATCCAAGCAGAAAATCAATAAAGAAACTAGAGCTTTGAATGACACATTGGACCAAATGTACCTCATAGATATATACAGAACATTCCACCCTAAGACAACAGAATACTCGTTCTTCTTGAGCACACATGGAACTTTCTCCAGAACAGATCACATCCTGGGTCACAAATCAGGACTCAACCTATACCAAAGTACTGAGATTATTCCCTGTATATTCTCAGACCACAATGCTTTGAAACTAGGATTCAATCACAAGAAAAAGTTTGGAAAGAATTTGAACACTTGGAAGCTAAAGACCATCCTGCTCAAGAATGTTTGGATCAACCAGGAAATCAGAGAAGAACTTAAACAATTCATGGAAACCAATGAGAATGAAGCCACATTGGTACAAAACCTATGGGATACAGCAAAGGCAGTCCTAAGGAGGAAATACATAGCCATCCAAACCTCACTCAAAAAAATTGAAAAACCCAGAATACACCAACCCTCTTTATACCTTAAAGTACTAGAAAATCAACAACAAATTAAACCAACCCCACGCACAAGAAGAGAAATAATTAAGATTAGAGCAGAAATCAATGAGATAGAAACTAAAGATACAGTAGAACACATCAACAAAACTAGAAGCTGGTTCTTTGAAAGAATCAACAAGATTGATTGTTGTTGTTTAACATAGTACTAAAAGTCCTAGCAACAGCAATAAGACAAAAAGAAATAAAATGTATTCAAATTGGCAAAGAAGAAGTCAAACTCTCTCTTTTCTCAGATGATATGATACTTTATATGGAAAACCCAAAAGACTTCACCCCCCAAGAACTCTTATAGCAATTCAGTAATGTGGCAGGATATAAAATCAATGTACAGAAATTAGTTGCTTTCTTATACACTAACAATGAAAATATAGAAAGGGAAATTAGAGAAGCAATTCCATTTACTATAACACCAAGAACCATAAGATACCTGGGAATAAACTTAACCAAAGAGGTAAAGGATCTGTACTCGAGGAACTACAGAACACTCATGAAAGATATGGAAGAAGACACAAAAATATGGAAGACCATTCCATGCTCATGGATCAGAAGAATAAACATTGTTAAAATGTCTATACTGCCCAGAGCAATCTATACTTTCAATGCCATCCCAATCAAAATTCCACTGACATTTCTCAAAGTGCTAGAACAAACAATCCCAAAATTTGTATGGAACCAGAAAAGACCCCAAATCACTAAGGAACTGTTCAAAAAGAAAAACAAAGCTGGGGGCATCATATTCCCTGATTTCAAGCTTTACTACAAATCTGTAATCACCAAGACAGCATGGCATTGGCACAAAAACAGACACATAGACCAATGGGACAGAGTAGAGAACCCTGATATGAACCCTCAACTTTACGGTTAAATAATCTTTGACAAAGAAGAAAAAAAATCCACTGGAAAAAAGACAGTCTCTTCAACAAATGGTACTGGGAAAATTGGACAGCTATGTGCAGAAGAACAAAACTCAACCATTCTCTTACACCATACACAAAGATAAACTCGAAATGGATAAAAGACCTCAACATGAAGCAGGAATCTATCAAACATAGGCAGTAACCTCTTCAACATTGGCCACAGCAACTTCTTTCAAGACATGTCTCCAGAAGCAAAGGAAACAAAAGTGAAAATGAACTTTTGGAACTTCATCAAGATGAAAAGCTTCTGTACAACAGAGGAAACAGTCAACAAAATTAAAAGGCAACCCATGGAATGGGAGAAGATATTCAGAAATGACACTATAGGCAAAGGGCTGATATCCAAGACCTATAAAGAACTCCTCAAACTGAACACCTAAAAAACAGATAATCACATCAGAAAATGGGCAGAAGACACTTCTCCAAAGAAGACATAAAAATGGCTAACATACACATGAGAAAATGTTCATCATCACTAGCCATCAGGGAAATTCAAATCAAAACCACACTGAGATATTACCTTACACCAGTTAGAATGGCCAAAACCAACAAGATAGCAAAAAACAAGTGTTAGAGAGAATGTGGAAAAACTCTTACACTGTTGATGGAAATGCAAGTTGATGCAGCCACTTTGGAAAACAGTGTGGAGATTCCTCAAAAAATTAAAAATAGAGATACCCTATGACCCTGCAATTGCACTACTGGGTGCTTACCCCAAAGATACAGATGTAGTGAAAAGAAGGGCCATATGTACCCCAATGTTCATAGCAGCAATGGGCACAGTCACCAAACTGTGGAAAGAGCCAAGATAACCTTCAACAGACAGATGGATAAAGAAGTTGTGGTCCACATATACAATGGAGTATTATGCCTCCATCAGAAAGGATGAATACCCCCCTTTTGTATCAACATGGATGGGACTGGAAGAGATTATGCTGAGTGAAATAAGTCAAGCAGAGAGGGTCAAGTATCTTATGGTTTCACTTACTTGTGAAGTATGAGGAATAACATGGAGGACATTAGGAGAAGGAAAGGAAAAGTGAACTGAGGGAAATGGTGGGGGGGGGGTGAAACACGAGAGACTGTGGACTCTGAGAAACAAACTGAGGGTTTCGGAAGGGAGGGGGATGAGTGGTTAGGTAAGCCTGGTGGTGGGTATTAAGGAGGGCACATATTGCATGGAGCACTGGGTGTGGTGCCTAAACAATGAATCTTAGAACACTGAAAAAAAATTAAATTAAGATGTAAAAAAAACCCAGGGAGAATTTGAAATTTTTACTGCAGACACCCAAACATGAGGTTCTGTGCTTTCATGTATTACAAAAGAATCAATATTATAAAAACATAAAATGAATAAAAATTAAGTCAGTGAATTCTATTATAATCAAATTAAAGCCTCTATAAAATAAGTGGAGGCCACCCATGGTTCTTTCTTACGGTAGACCGTAAGTTCTCATTTTTGTGAGGAAGGAATCTTTTGGACCCCCTTCCATGATTGCTGAAATTATAAAAGAGCTACATTCCACTTTAAGCAGCTGTCTTCTTATGACCAAATAAAGGGCTAAGAGCCATCAGATTATTTCACTTCATTAGTCTCTCTGACGGGGAAGGCTGGCCTGCCAGTTCCTCTGGGCACACTGCAAGTAGTCATGTATCACCTGGATTTCTCACTCCACACCAAGCTCATTAGCTCTGACACCAATCTGCTCTCCAAACCAGCCCCTCTCTCTACATTCTTTATTGGGATGAATTGTCTTTGACTTAATAGCAGGCCCAATGATTTAAGTAGCCCCAAACCTGCTTTGGGTAACCCTGCTTCTCCCTCCCCCTAGTGCTTCACACTCAGATCTGTCCTAAGCCAATCCATTCACCTTTTTTTTTTTCTTTTTTAGCAGCACATCTCATATTCACTCTACTACTATGTTCTAACTGAGGCCTGCTACTAGAATCTCTCAAAGGTTTCCTCTTCTTCCAGCCTACTCAACTCCCAGAGGCAAAGCTGATCATATAAATCCCTACATAAAATCCCTACGTATATTTCCTTGAAGACTTCCCATTACTTACAGAAGAAAATTCAACTCCCCTTGCATGGGATGCAAGTTCCTTGATCTTGCCTCTTTATCACTAGACCTGCACTTTTCAGTATGGTAGCCACCAACCACATGAGTCTATTTACATTTGTTTTAAAGATTTTATTTGTATATTTGAGAAACAGTGAGAGAGAGAATGAGGTGGGAGAGAGGCAGATGGAGAAGGAAAGGCTGCCTCCCCTACTGAGCATGGAGACTGAGTTGGGACTTGATCCCAAGACCTATGGATCATGACCTAAACTGAAGGCAAACACTTAACCAACTGAGCCACCTTGGTGCCCCAGGAAGGTAGATCTTTTGAAAAGAACAGTGTTAGGTTTACAGAAAAATTAGCATAGAGTTCTCATTTATCCTCTTACCCTTCTCCCCAGTTTCTTCTACCCTTGCATTAGTGTGGTACATTTGTTACACCTGATGAGTCCATATGATACAATATTATTAATTAAAGTCCATAGTTTATATTAGGGTTTATTGTGTTGTATATTCTGTTTTTGACAAATATATAATGATAGGTATCCACCATTACAGTATCATATAGAATAGTTTGACTGCTCTTAAACTCCCAAGTGTTCCACCTATACATACTTCTCCTCCTTCCCCAATTCCTTCCTCCTCCCCCCAAACCTTAGCAAACACTGACCTTTTTCTGTCTCCCTAGTATTAGCTTTACAAGAATGTCTTATGGTATGTAGTTTTTTTCAGACAGGCTTCTTTCATTTAACAATATGCATTTGAGTTTCGCCCATGTCTTTTCCTGGTTTGATAGCTTGATTTCTTTTTAGTGTTGAATAAAATTTCATTGCTTGGATGTGTCACAGCTTATTTATTCATCCATTGAAGGATGTCTTGGTTGCTTCCATGTTTTGGCAATTGTGAATAAAGCTGCTATAAACACAATGGTGCAGGTTTTTGTGAGCACATAAGTTTCCCACTCCTACGGATAAATACTAAAGAGTGCAATTACTGAGTCATATTATAAGAGTAGGTTTAACTTTCTAAAACACTGTTCAACTATCTTCCAAGGTGGCTAACTCATTTTGCATTCTCGCCAGCAACAGTGAGAGTTCCATGTGCTTCAAACCCTTATCTGTGTTTGATATTGTTAGTATTTTGGATCTTTGCCATTCTAATAGGTGTGTAGTAGTATCTGATTGCTTTAATTTTGCAACTCCCTAATGACATGTGATGCTAAACATCTTTTCAAATGCTGCTTGTTATCTGTGTATCTGTTTTGGTGAGGAGTCTATTTTTTGCCCATTTAAAAAATCAAGTTGTTTGTTTTCTTGCTGTTGGTTTTCAAGAGTTCTTTGGTTATTTTGAGAAATAGTCCCTTATCAGATATGTGTTTTGCCAAGATTCTTCCAGTCTCTTGTTTGTCTTTTCATTCTCTTAAGCAGCTCTTTTGAGAACAGAGTTTTTAATTTTAATGAAGTCCAACTTAACCAATATTTTTCTTTCATGGTTGTGATTTTGGTGCTTTATTTAAAAAGTCATTGCCAAACACAGAGCACCTGGCTGGTCAGTCAGTAGAGTGTGTGACTCTCAATCTCGGGTTCATGAGTTTAAGCCCCACATTGGGAATGGCGTCTACTCAAAAGACAAAGTTAAATTAAAAAATAAAAAGTTATTGCCAAACCAAGGGCACTTAGGTTTTTTTCCAGTGTTATCTTCCAGGGGGTCTTACAGTTTTGTACAGTTAGATCTATCGTCCGTTTTGAGTTCATTTTTGTGACAGGTTTAAGGTCTGTGTTTATTCATTTGTTTTTCAGTTCCCAGTGTCTGGTTATCCCAGAATATTTTTTTAATTTATTTTCAGCATAACAGTATTCATTATTTTTTCACCACACCCAGTGCTCCATGCAGTCCGTCCCCTCCATAATACCCACCACCTGGTGCCCCAACCTCCCACCCCCTCCTGCCACTTCAAACCCCTCAGATTGTTTTTCAGAGTCCATAGTCTCTCATGATTCACCTCCCCTTCCAATTTACCCCAACTCCCTTCTCCTAACTCCCCATGTCCTCCATGCTATTTGTTATGCTCCACAAATAAGTGAAACTATATGATAATTGAGTTCTCTCTGCTTGACTTATTTCACTCAGCATAATCTCTTCCAGTCCCGTCCATGTTGCTACAAAAGTTGGGTATTCATCCTTTCTGATGGAGGCATAATACTCCATAGTGTATATGGACCACATCTTCCTTATCCATTCGTCTGTTAAAGGGCATCTTGGTCCTTTCCACAGTTTGGCAACCTTGGCCATTGCTGCTATAAACATTGGGGTACAGATGGCCCTTCTTTTCACTACATCTGTATCTTTGGGGTAAATACCCAGGAGTGCAATTGCAGGGTCATAGGGAAGTTCTATTTTTAATTTCTTGAGGAATCTCCACACTGTTCTCCAAAGAGGCTGCACCAACTTGCATTCCCACCAAAAGTGTAAGAGGGTTCCCCTTTCTCCACATCCCCTCCAACACATGTTGTTTTCTGTCTTGTTAATTTTGGCCATTCTAACTGGTGTAAGGTGATATCTCAATGTGGTTTTAATTTGAATCTCCCTGATGGCTAGTGATAATGAACATTTTTTCATGTGTCTGATAGCCATTTGTAGGTCTTTATTGGAGAAGTGTCTCTTCATATCTTCTGCCCATTTTTTGATATGTCTGTTTTGTGTGTGTTGAGTTTCAGGAGTTCTTTACAGATCCTGGATATCAACCTTTTGTCTGTACTGTCATTTGCAAATATCTTCTCCCTTTCCGTGGGTTGCCTCTTTGTTTTTTTGACTGTTTCCTTTGCTGTGCAGAAGCTTTTGATTTTGATGAAGTCCCAAAAGTTTATTTTCGCTTTTGTTTCCTTTGCCTTTGGAGACATATCTTGAAAGAAGTTGCTGTGGCTGATATCGAAGAGATTACTGCCTATGTTCTCCTCTAGGATTCTGATGGATTCCTGTCTCACGTTGAGGTCTTTTAATGCCATTCCGATCAAAATTCCACCACTATTCTTCAAAGAGCTGGAGCAAATAATCCAAAAATTTGTATGGAATCAGAAGAGACCCCCAAGTAGCTAAGGAAATGTTGAAAAACAAAAATAAAACTGGGGTCATCATGTTACCTGATTTCAAGCTTTATTACAAAGCTGTGATCACCAAGACAGCATGGTACTGGCATAAAAACAGACACATAGACCAGTGGAACAGAGTAGAGAGCCCAGATATGAACCTTGAACTCTATGGTCAATTAATCTTCGACAAAACAGGAAAAAAATATACAGTGGAAAAAAGACAGTCTCTTCAATAAATGGTGCTGGGAAAACTGGACAGCTATATGTAAAAGAATGAAACTTGACCATTCTCTTACACCAAAGATAAACTCAAAATGGATAAAAGACCTCAACGTGAGACAGGAATCCATCAGAATCCCAGAATATTTTTTGAAAATATTATCCTTCTCCTTCGAATTGCCTTGGCTCCTTTGGTCAAAGATCAGTTTCCTGTAACTGTGAGGTCTCTCTATTCTATTCCACTGCTCTGCTTGTTTATTCTGTGACCAGTACCACACTATCTTGTCTGCAGTAGCCCTGTAGCAAGTCCGAAAGTCAGTGACTGTCAGTTCTTCCATTTACTTTTCATGTCTTTTCATCTCTTGCTATGCGAATCTGGACTTCTGGTTAGATGTTGAATGGTAGTAATGGTAATACCGAGCTCCATTATTTTCAGAGAAATGCTTTATTATGACATTAATCATAGTACTTCCTGAAAATAAATACCTTTTTTGGGGGTAGGGGGAGGGCTTAAGAAAATTCCCTGCTATTGCTTAATGGGGATTTGCATTTTTTTTTGGAAAGTAATAAAACTGCTTAATTTTGTAGAAAATATTTGCAATGCATTGTTATTAACAAAATTGTGTTCTTAAATACATTTTAATTTTTTTAACACTTTAAAATTTAAATTCAATTCATTAACACATAATGTATTATTGGTTTCAGAGGTACAGGTGTGTGATTCATCAGTCTTATATAATACCCAGTGCTCTTTACACCGCATGTCCTCCTTAGTGTCCATCACCCAGTTACCCCAGCCCTCCACTCCCCTGTCCCTTCAGTAACCCTCAGTTTGTTTCCCATGATTGAGAGTCTCTTATGATTTGTCCCCCTCTCTGGTTTTGTCTTGTTTTATTTTTTCCTCTCCTCCCCTATGATCCTGTTTTATTTCTTAAATTCCACATTTTAACAAATATTCCAGGTAATTCTAGTTCAAGTGGTCCAGAGACATGCACTTGGAAAAAAAAATTAATATGAAAGAAATACCATGTCTGGCAAGGAATTGCCCATCTTTTCAGTACCATATACAAATTCCATCTTTGACTCTGATGGGTCATGATACACTTGAATATTAGACACTTTAAAAAACAGATTAGCTATGTTGATGACTGAATAAGAAACATGACTTAAGGGTGCGTGGGTGGCTCAGCAGTTTAAGCCTCTGCCTTCAGCTCAGGTCATGATCACAGGGTCCTCAGATTGAGCCCCACATCGGGCTCTCTGCTCAGCGGGGAGCCTGCTTCCCCCTCTCTCTCTGCCTGCCTTCTGCCTACTTGTGATCTCTCTCTATCAAATAAATAAATAAATAAATAAATATCTTTAAAAAAAAAAAAAGAAACATGACTTAAAATACCAAAAATGTTGTCATAATTTATTGATACTTACAATTTTTTTATCAGTATTAGAATTGCTGAAGAATTCTTGTATAATAAACTGCATATAACTGCATATAAACACAATCAAGATAATGACCCTACCATCCCAGGGTAATCTCTTTGTTTTTTTTCTTTTTTTTTTTTTAAGATTTTATTTATTTATTTGACAGACAGAGATCACAAGTAGGCAGAGAGGCAGATAGAGAGGAGGAAGCAGGCTCCCCACAGAGCAGAGAGCCCGATTCGGGGCTCGATCCCAGGACCCTGGGATCATGACCTGAGCCGAAAGGAGAGGCTTTAACCCACCGAGCCACCCAGGTGCCCCCCAGGGTAATCTCATCTCGTAATTCCTCCCTTATGCTCCCGTCTTAGGCAACCCACTCATCTGCTTTTCGTCCCAACAGATTAGTTTGCATTTTCTAGATTTTTATATGAAGGGAATCAGACATGTATTTTTTGCTTGTCTCGCTTCTTTTGGATTGCATAGCTGCTTTGTGATTCATCCATGTTGTGCATACCAATGGTTCATTCCCATTTATTACTGATTAGTATTCATTGTATGGATAGACCACAATTTTCTTATCATTAGTAAATCCAAGTTTTTAATGTGGTAAAAATAAGTCCTTCCATATAAAACTTAAAATCATTTTGTTTTTCACAAAAGTATTTTTCCGATTTTTGTTGGTGTCTACAGATCAGTAAGAGTCTATAGATTAATTTTTAACATCTTTGTAATAGTGGTGTATTTTTCAATCCATGAACATGGTGTATTTTTCTATTTTCTTAGTTCTTTAATTGCTCTCAATAATATTTTGTCGTTTCCTGTGTAGACGTGTGGTATATCTTTTGTTAATTTGAGGACCATTGGAAAAGTACTGGTGCTCAAGCCCCTCTCCCAGAGATTCTGAATCAGTTGGACTGGTGTAGGGTCTGGGCATTGATATTTCTCCAAGATGCCCAGGTGTTAAAGTGTGCAGCCACAGTTCAGAAGCACTGCTTTGGAAACCTCTCTCAAAGCTGACATTAATCTATCATCAGTATTCTTGAGGTGTTGTCACTTACTGGGTTAAAAACTGTTTACGTATATTATCATCCAGCCTTGGTCCTTTATCTCTAGAACCTATCAATGTTATCTTATCTGGAAAGAGTCTTTGCAGGTATAATGAAGTTAAGAATCTTCAGATGAAGAGATTACCCCAGATTATCCAGATGGGCCCTAAACACCATTCTAAGCATCCTTATAAGAGAGAGAGGCAAAGGAAGATAACAGACACACACCAAAGACAACTGTGAAGAGGGAGAGGTAGCTACAAGCCAATGGATGCCAATGACCTCCAGAAGCTGGAACAGGCAAGGAACACTTTTTCCCCAAAGCTTCCAGAGGGAATGTGGCCTGATACGTTTTTTAGCTGTGAGAGAATCAATTTCTATTGTTTTAAGTCACTTCATTCATGTTAAGTTGTTACTCTACCCCTAAGGAAATCAATACACAGCCTTTTCAGATAACATCTGCTCTTCTAAACCTACACACACTGAGTATTCCCGAAAAGAAACATATAAATTGACTGAATAAATTGATTGAGGCTTTGGACATGAACAGCTGTGTGATCCTGGAAAAGTTACTTAAACTCCATGAGTCTTACTTTTCTAATCTGGGCAATAATGCCTACCCACTGTATGTTTCTTGTGATGATTAAATTATTTGACAGAAAGCCCTCAGGAGAGATTGTGGAACAGGGCTGTAGAAGTTAAGAAGTGTGAACAGTGGGGGGCCTGTCATCTCACTCTTGCTTTTGGCTCTAATCGTGATCTCAGGGTGGTGGGGTAGAGCCCCACTTCGGGCTCTGCGCTCAGTGGGGAGTCGGCTTGAGGATTCTCTCTCTCCATCCCTCCCCCCACTCATATGCACATGCTCACTTGTGCACTCTCTCAAATAAATCTTTTAAAAAAAAAAAAAGAGGAAGTGCTAAACAGTTATTGTAGGGAAAAAACTCATAAAGAGAAAGAATGTGATATAGCAGGTAAAGTGGTAGGTGTTTTTGAGGAGAAGTATCTCTTTTTCTAAGACAGAGTTTTAATCAGAGGCACATAGGGAGCTTCTAAGGCTGTGTGAACCTGATACTATCTTCAAAGTGTTGTTCCCATGGGCATTTTTTTTCCTGGAGAGAGGGTCATGATTATACCAGATCCTCAAAGAGTTTTATGATTCCATAAAGGCTAAGGACTAAAAAGGCTGAAAGGGTGAGAACAGAGCGTGCCATGGTGAGGACACGCCTGCTTCCCGACACTCCAGCCTCACTTTCTCCATCTCATTGAAACAAACTTCGCAATTATCATGTTGGGCAGGGAGGCTGAGCAGCACAGCACGGTAGTGGAGCCAAGGACTAGCTTGGGGACAATAGCACTAGATTCACCTTACTTCCCCCCTCAAAAGACATCTAAGTAGACAGAGAGCAGTGTGCTATGTGTGCTATGTGGATACAGCTTCAAGACAAGCCCTCAGCTCCTTCCAGTGTGTTGCTGCCCTGGCCTACCTTACACAGAACATTCTGGGTGCAGCCATCAGAATATATAAGAGAGTCAACAGTGCATGTGCCAGAAAGGGAGACTTAAGCTGGCCTACGGAGGCAAAGGTGGAATTGAAAGACCAGGTAACCTTTCTTGTTTCCGCGTTTTAGAAAACCATAAAAGGAGGAGTTGGAAGCAGAGAGGTCACTTCTAGGTAATCTCCCAACACTATAATCCTGTTAACTTTAAATCTGCAACGACCAGACCAACATGTGCTCCATTTGCATACCTTCTCCAGCAGTACCCCAAGCAGATGACACTAGCAAAGGTCAGATTGATGCAGAGAAATAGTACAGGGAAAATGTGCCAAGCTGGCCAGGTTGGAGCGGAGTTTACCAAGCATGGATTTCAGGAGGTCCACTGGGCAGAAAAAGAGACTAGTTCTATTCCTTCTGCCATGGAGTAAGCTGCAGCTGAAGTCTGTGGAGTCTAAGTATCAAGAAAGGGTGAAATGAAAACTTCCCGGTGTCTGATCAGTGCTGTCACTAAAACCATACTCCCATGTTGGAATGGTTGGAAGCCCCAATTTGTGCTGTCTACAGCGTGTGTAAGTGAGGCACTGTTAAGGCTGAACAGCAACCTCTCTGAGGGAATTAAGGGAATAAGTCCTGCCAAGTGTTTGACTCTCATTCCCAGAAAGAACAATAACCAAGGGTGTGACCCTCAGAGGTGAGCATAGATCCTAAGAAGGAGGCTCCTCTGCTGCATTAATATCATCTTTCACACACAAAAAATCAATGCAAAGGATTATTTCCCAACTCAGCCCCCATGATACACGATATGTGGCAGCCACAAGAAGGACTGAAATGATTCCTACCACAGTGCTTCTTTCCTTACCTGTATGTAAGGGAGACATCTGCTGTCAGAATAGGGTCCTTCAGATACAAATTCTTCCATTTCCCCCTCCAGCTCCCTGCTAGCTTGAATTCTGTAGAATTCAAGAAACTGACATGAGATCACTGTCAGGGAGAAGTCACTCACAATCCCCTGTCTCTTTTGCAAGTCCGAATATATTCAGTTAAGTGCTTAAATCCTTTTAGGACACGTAATTCTCAAAAGGGTTCTGTCATGCTGAAATTAATAAGGTAGTCTGTAATAACAAAAGTCCCTGCCAATTTCCTTCTTAGTGTTTTTGGTAATACTATTCCTTCCTGAACTTATCTTTGTCTGTCCCCACCCTACCCAACCGACAACCTCAGCTCCTGTCTTCTTTCGTGAAGGCTCTGTTATTGTTCCAGCACACGGTGGCCTCTCCTGGGACCTCTGCTCTGTCTCCAGGTCCCCACTCCTGTCCACACTTCATCATCCACACACTGCCTAACGATAACATATGCTAACAGCCAGCATTTACCACATGTCTGCCCTGTTCTTTATTTTACTAAGTTCTCATAATAACCCTATGAGGTGGTTTCTATTACAATCTCCATTTTGCAAAAGAAGAAATTGAGGTCTAGCAAGGCTAAAAATGCCCAGCATCATCAAGCCTATTACAGTGTAGCCACCATTAAACCCACATCAGCTTTTCTGATGTGTTTGAAAGCACCCAGAGGACAAGAACCACGTAAAATGGTTTGGGAATTCTCACAGTGCCTAACCTAGCACTGGGATCTTACAGGCTGACGTCCAGAGTTTTACTACAGTTTACTAATTTTACAGGAAGTCAGAAGATCCAGGAAAGAAGATCATTTTGTTCCATTAGTCAGGCTGATCAAAAACTGGTCTGGCAAGATACTATAGTAACAATAGAAACTTATCCCGAGAATGATCTATAAGCCCGGTGCTGTGGCAGGTATGTTTATATACTAACCTATTTCACCTCTGTATACGTCATTTCAGAGTGGTAGAGTTATATAGATTTGATTACTGAGGAAGCTGAAGCACAGAGAGGTCAAGTAACTTGGTTGAGGTCACTAACACCAGCCCATTGCCTACTCCCCACGCTATCACCTCGCATTTACTATGGAAGAATGCTCATCTGCAAAGGAGTTTAGAAATACTGAAGACTATCCAATGAGGAAGATGGACTTCCCCATAGAATCCCAACTCCCGGTATGCAGGAACAGTGCAGGAGGGAGGCTCTCCACATAGGCATTGCACAGTCCCGAGGGGATCACTGGTTACTGGGGCCAGCCTGAGCTGGCCTCAGGGGGGCACTGCTCCCCTTTCAACACCTTGCTTCTACACATTTCCTTTTAAAACTCACAGTGATCCTAAACCAAGGTTGGAACATTTTGGTTAGAATTTACTAAAGCCCAGAGTAATAAGACAAAGAAAGAAAGAGCAGAGCAAAGACCATAATGTGCTTACAAGATGTCTCCAAGGTTTAAACAAAATGGGTTCTTGACCTGCCTTCTGGCTGAGGCTCTGTTCTTGTGTTTACCCCACAGAAGCACCTCTCCTCTAAGTCAGGCCCTTAGAGGGCTGGGTCCAGGACAAGTCAGACTTTTCCATGGGGTGACACAGAACTCAGATTCCTGTTTCCTCCACAGATGATGGACACTGGCATTGAGTGCTCTCTTGGGGAGATGATTTCTGTCTAGCCACTCCCTCTAGGAATGAGACCTGTGTTTTAATTTTAATTTTTAATTAAAAATTTTTTTAAAAGATTTTATTTATTTATTTGACAAAGAAAGAGACAGCGAGAGAGGGAACACAAATAGGGGGAGGAGTGGGAGATGGAGAAGCAGGCTCTCCGCTTAGCAGGGAGCCCCACATGGGGCTCAATCCTAGGACCCTGGGACCATGACCTGAGCCAAAGGCAGACACTTAACAACTGAGCCACCCAGGCTCCCTTTTAATTTTTAAATTTTTATCTATTTATTTTTCAGACCTGTTCTTAAACCTCAACAGGACATCCTAAATCTAATGTCTGTATAAGATATTTATAAGTACAGCTGTAGGGGGCCACAAACCAACTCTTTTCTTCAGGGTATCAAACAGTGAAGAGAAGTCTCACAACAGAACGCTTGAGAGATTAAAGAAAGCAACAGTAATATGCCCTCCAGCCAGGAATACATCTGACAAAACAGCACTTGCCGTGCACATGAGTTTTCCCATGTGCATGGATTGTGGGGGGTGAGGTGGACATTGTTTCTAGATACTGTAATTTGAGGTGCTAATGACTGGGAGATGGCCCAGAAGACTACATGGAGAGATAAAATCGAGGATGGGACATTCACAATCATTTCTACTGAGGCTGCCTCCAAATCTGTCCTTCTTGCCAGAAGCCTGATGACCTTGAGAACCCCAGACTCATAATTGTAGATGTTTAAAAAGCTATCCATAATTTTATTAAATACCTGTTTAATGCTTTGATTTTTAAAAACCAACTCTTTCTGAACTTAGCGACACTGCTTTCTTTACCTAGAAGTGTTTTTTTCCCCCCTGGGCTTGCCATTGAGATCAATTTGGTTTTAGCTTCTAAGATACAGACTCTTGTGTGTTCCAGCAGGTCCTTCCAACATAGCACCCGTCACAAGTATAAGACCCTGCAGAGTCCACAGTTATTGATGAGAACAGATCAAATAGTTTCTTCCACTCAGAAAATACTTCTGGTCATTTAAAAATAATGTTATCCATCATGTCTAATTTATAGATGCACCTGTTTTCTAAGAAGATCTTCTGCAGACATAATACCTGTGATATCTTTACATGAAGTAAAGATCTGCAAATTTGGCCAGCCAGCCAAATTTATCCCCCTGTATGTTTTTGAATGACTTGCAAGTTAAGAATAATTTTTATATTCTTAAGTAGTTGGAAATAAAACCACAAAGAACAATCATATTTTGTGACATGTGAAAGTGATATGAAAGTCAGTTCTTCGTGTCCATAATAAAGTGGGACTGGAACGCAGCAGCGCTCATTGTCCCTGTGGTCTTGGCTGACTTCGCTCTACAGCGGCTGACCTGAGTTGTCACAGCAGAGATGGTGTGGCCTGAAAAGTCAAAAATATTTTGTATCTGGTCCTTTACAGAAGAAGTTCAGTAACCCTGACATTGTGTAACAGACTTTGGTGAATAAGCTCTATCTTCATTCTTTTTCAAATCGTTGTAGCAATTTTACAGATAAGGAAATAAGAGAACCAAAGAGGCCCTAGAGAGCCTGAACTAAAACCCTTGACCAAATCACTGAAGCTCTCCAAACCTTAGTTACATCACTTACTAAAAATTGTACTGACCTCACACATTCATGGTGACGGGGAGAGGAAATGACATGTGCCAGGGGTCTATCGCTGTGGCTGGTGGAAGGGTTGACTAAACATAGCTATTTTTATTAGTTAATAATATCATTAATATTATTAAAATTCAGATCTTCTAATTTAACCCAGTACCCTTTTCACTATAATAAACTGGACACCCCCCAAAGAAAAAACAGAAATAGGTTCTATAATCATTGATTGTTTTATCAAGACTTGAGATAGTTTTCACTCACTCTCCAGACATCTGACCCTCTCATATCCTCAAGTTTCCACCAGTGTGACATCATAATGGCCACAGATGGTCTTTGGGGGGGTGGATACCACTTAGGAAGGCCTTATGACCATTTCTCCTCTCCCGATCTGTCCAGGGAAAATAAGGATGCTCCTTGTGCATAACCGGAAGCTCACCGCAGGAAACAGACAGGAAGGTGTTTTGGAAACTGAAATGTCTTCGCAGTAAAATTGTACATCGACAAAGCCTTTTGCAAAAGGAGGAGATTCCTAAGCCTGCATTCTGTTCATAGGCTATTGAGAATCTGGTCATCAGGTGAACTATAACCTTAATTGTACCCCGAGTTCCTCTTTGCTCCTTGACTTGGAGAGGAGCAAGAAGTACTTAGCTCAGAAGCTCGGAGGGAGTGCCAGTGACGGAAGAAGAGAAGTTGTCAGCAGATGAAAGTGAACAATGAGGGATCTTCTGAAGTCCCTGCCGGCTGTGCACCTAACCACTACCCATCCCGTGTCTCTCTCAATGGACCCTGTCTACCTCCATCCCTCTGCCTTCCTTTCTCCCCCATCTTCCTTTCTCCTTCTGTCTTCCCTGCTCCCTTCTATCTCCATCCCTGTGTGCCATTCTGTCTCTCCTCCTCTCTTACTTTGTCCTCAAGAATGTCACCAGTTTTTATACAATAAAACACTTCTATTCCATGTCCTTAATGTTATATTATTCTTCTGCTCATGTAAATTGTTGTTTCATGTTACTTGAGATGAAAGACATAAATAGGACTTTATTTCGCTTGCCAAGATGAGCACTGGTGACCTCCAGATCATCATATGGCACATCTGAAACTAATAGAACACTGTATGGTAACTACTGGAATTTTGAAAATAAGCATGGAAAACAGGACTTTATTGTTTACAAAGTTCTTTCACATGCATTACTTTGTTAATCCTTGGGTCATCTCAAAACCCCACTAGAAAACAATCTCCAAATTTAAAAAACACATAATGATAGCAAAAAGCTTTCATCTATTTTTTTTTTTTCCTAAACAGAGAAGTGTCTCTTGACTGAGCAAAAGAGCTTCCTGCATCATGAGTTTGGAGCATCACTTGGTTGATTTAGCTCTTTGTTTTCTGATTTTACTATGAATATCTTTCTCTGATCCATTTTGAAGATATTCATGATTATGATCCTATCAAGTAAACTAATTTTGTAGCATGGAATTGGAGGGCCTCCCTGATTACCTGTGACCGCTCCTCTCTGTGTACCACATGGTTTACATTTTCCTGACTGTGCCTTTCCTCATAAATTCCTCTCTGCTTAGATTACCCTACCTTCTTCTCACCAAATCTGCCAATGGAGACTGAACTAGTCCTTCAAGACCCTGATCACAATGAGCTTTTACATCTCTCTCAACTCCCAGAGTCCTTTGTTCATGCCTTCCCTGAAGCACTCCCTCAATCTGGCATTGCGCTGTTATTATTATTGTTTATCAACCCATCATGTCCTGCTACTCTCCGATAGATCTCTGTAATCCCTGCAAATTTAGCACAATGACTGGATACAATAGGTTTTTCACAAATGCTTAGTGAATGACCAAACCTACCATCTCCAGCCTAAATTCTCGACACAAGATAGGAAAAAAATTCGATTTTTAAGGTTTTCATTACATTGTAGGTAATGAAATCACTTTCCTCATTTAGTACCAGGCTTCACCTCAGCATTTTTGACATGAAGTTCGCTATGTCACTGCTAGGTGTTTTTCCATCTAAAATCAGAGTTCTGGGAAAAATGTAAACCATCTGCCCTAGACAGTTATTCAAGCACGGCAATCACACAAGGATGAGGCAAACATGACTATGAATCTGATGATGACCTTTAGGATGGATTTAGGCTTTGCAAAAACTGTTACAGGACCTCAAGCCTAGCTTTACTTTTAGATTCCAGTAATCCAGAAAACACTCCGAATTATTTATTTCTTTGCAATGGGTCATAAAATATGACATTAGCATCCTGGAAAAAAATTACATTTGAATCCATTTATAATTGAAAGAGAATATATTTGATGATATTTTTTGGAAGTGTCCCCTCTACAGAGAAAGTAGGAATAGGTTATGTATCATTTATTTTAAAATGTTAATGGTGTTTTATTAAGACTCAAGATATCTGATCCACTAATGTCCTCAAGTTTCTGCCAAGGTGACATCATAATGACCACAGATGGTCCTTTGGGAGATAGATATCACTTAGTCAGGAATAAAATACAGTATATTTTCAGCTCAGATTTCTTAGCAACAGGAGGTATTAATTTTGTTAAAATCAAAAGCCATTTCCTCTAAAAGCTACTTTTTTTCCCCAAGTTCAGCAATTCCCCCCAACACCCAGACTTTTTCATGTTTCCTTTTAAAGGTTTATATAACTATTCCTCATGACTTTCTATAAACAGACACTCCCTTTTTCCTGTTACAAGGTTTTTTATGTTTATGTAGTTTTTTTTTTTTTTAAGTAAACTTTACACCTAGTGTGGGGCTCAAACTTACAACCCTGAGATCAAGAGCCACATGCTCTACCAACTGAGCCAGCCAGGTGCTCCACGGCTTTTTATGTTTAAATAGAAACAAATACTAAATTGAGTTTAGATAAAACTGGAGCCAGGAAAGCAAGCTAGGTGGCTTGGCCCTTGGAATATGGAGGGAAATACGTGCAGATGTGTCCATAAGGGGACACATAGGAGAATGGTGTCACTTTTCCCGGCTTCTCAATCCCTGTCTCTCCCTGCAGAAAAGTTCAGGGTTCCTGAGAGTTTGCCTAGAGACTGTTGGAGTGCGAATGCAAGCATTCCTAAAATGGACCCTAGTGTTATCCTTTGAGATGAAATGGGGGATAAATATTCAATAATATTCCTCAAGCTGAGTTCCTGGTCCCCCCAAAGGGATGAACTATAGGTTAAATCTTTAGAAATACGACTTGTGGGTAAAAGCTGGTTGATTTGTTATTGATTAAAAACCATGCAAGAGGTCTTCCTTCTCATCTTCATGGGTAGACTCTCAGTAGCACCCCTAAGCCCTCCCCAGCTCTCTCTCAACTCTTCCCCTGCTCCTGGCACAAGTAAATAGCTAAGTGCACATTTAAGTTTAATCATAGAGCAGCATTTTGGGTGAAAACCATATATTTGAAGCAATTTAGAAACTCATCTTAGGCAGTTTGCCAGAGAGTTAAAACATTAAACTCTTCCTTCTAGGTACTCCATATCATCACTCACTGTTTTTATCAAGGAAGTAGATTTAGGTTTGCAAGGCAGGCCATTTTCTCTGAGGCATTCTGCCTATAACTCCTGTAGTTATACCCCAGGTAGTGGAGCCTGAGAGAGAACACAGGTTCACGGGTTTTTAATTCTTTCTTTCTTTCTTTCTTTGACAGAGAGAGAGAGAGGGAGGGAGGAAGCAGGCTTCCCGCTGAGCAGAGAGCCCGATGCGGGGCTCGATCCAAGGACCCTAGGATCATGACTGGAGTCCAAGGCAGAGGCTTTAACCCACTGAGCCACCCAGGCGCCCCCATGGGTTTTTAATTCTTAATGCAGAAGTTCTTAAACTTAGTTCCTGCTGAGGTTAGTGTCTCAGTAATTTTTTCATGGCATCCCTAGGCCAAAAGAAGTGGTTAACTATTCCGGACCTAGGCCATAACAAGCACCTAAGAGACCTAAACAACTCAACAGTAGTAGCTTGTGTGGGGCTGACAAATGTCATTGTGTTTCCCTTGAAATTCCAAAATACCCTGCTTCGGGGCATCTGGGTGGCTCAGTGGGTTAAAACCTCTGCCTTCGGCTCAGGTCATGATCTCAGGGTCCTGGGATTGAGCCCCGCATTGGGCTCTCTGCTCAGCAGGGAGTCTGCTTCCCCTTCTCTCTCTGCCTGCCTCTCTGCCTACTTGTGATCTCTTGTCAAATAAATAAATAAAATCTTAAAAAAAAAAAAAAACCTGCTTCACCCCTGTGAGTTTCCTACCGTGCCCTAGGGTGACTTGGCACACAGTTGGGGAATGTGGTCTTACTGTTTTAGGGCATTTAACAAATAATCCAATTCCAATTCATATACCATTTCCTTATGAAAAAAAAACTGCTATAATTTTATGTCTCTCTGGATAATAAAATGGTGATGTGTCAATACGGATAGATCTCAAAAACATAATGGAAGAGGAGAATAGCATAATGTGAGGTGAAAATGTGTCGAAAGAATGTATACAAAATAAGAGCATCTGTTGAAAGCTTCTCTCTTAAGTATGAATACGGAAGTGTAGTAAAAAGAGGACCGGAAGGGCGTCACTCAGGAGAGTGGTTATCTCTGAGGCGGGGAGAAGATGGGACTGCAAAGAGAGTAACGAAGACCCACATTTTATCCGTGCTATTTTATATGTGTCATTAGAATAAATAATGCAAACATGACCTTCTTATGGACTGAATGTGCTCCCCCAAATTCATACATTGAGAGTCTAATCCCCAGTGTGGTGGTGTTGTCTGGGGGTGGGGAGTTCCAGGTAGTAGGGTCATAAGGATGGAGCCCTCATGGATGCAGCTGGTGCCCTTATCAAAGAGACACAGACTTTGCTTTCTCCTTCTGCTCCCTGCCATGGGAGGACACAATGAGCAAGACAGCTATCCACAAGCCAGGAAGCAGGCTCTCACTAAACACTGGATCTGCTTGATTCTGGACTTCCCAGGCCTCCGGGACTGTGAGAAATAAATGTTTGTTGTTCAAACCACCCAATCTATGGCAATTTGTTATAGCACCCTGAGCTGATGAAGACAATGACCGAAAGTTGACACTTGTTAATTCTGGGGAGTGGACTACCTATACGTATTTCTTATGATTCTCTGTATTTTCCTATATTAAAACAACACACAAAACAATCACAGAAACCAGAAAGTACTGAGCAAGAAATATAAGAATAGATCAGGCATTATTTTTTTCCTATGTATGATCAACTCTTATCTTCAGCTATTTCATTTAGTTTTGGATCATTGTAGTTTTGGATCACTGAATCTTTCCTGAGGGTCAGAATAGCCATATGATATACCTACTTACTCTATTGTATTCAGAAACCACAGCAGCTGCGCTTTATAAAATTAGCTGCTTATTAATCCTAATAAGGTGTACCTTTTTCTACTAATTAGTTCCAGGAGACAGATTTACATTCAAATTTAATACATTATCGTATTAAAGAAGAGACCAGGGGTGCCTGAGTGGCTCAATAGGTCAAGCATCTGATTCTTGGTTTCGGATCAGGTTATGATCTTAGGGCTCTGAGACTGAGCCCTGTGACAGGCTCCCCACTTAGACACTGGGGTGGGGGGGTGGCGCATGTAGGCTTGAAGAGTCTCTACTTCTGCCCTCCGCTGCAAGCATGCGTGTTGTCTCTCTCAAATAAATAAATAAATAAATAATTTTAAAAGATTTCATTTATTTATTTGACACAGAGAGAGACAGCAAGAGCAGGAACACAAGCAGGGGGAGTGGGAGAGGGAGAAGCAGGCTTCCCACAGAGCAGGGAGTCCAATGTGGGGCTTGATCTCAGGATCCTGGGATCATGACCTGAACTGAAGGCAGATGCTTAACTATCTGAGCCACCCAGGTGCTCCAATAAATAAATCTTTAAAAAAATAAATCAGGTGACAACATAGCATAATATAAATAAATAAATAACTGAAGGAAGTCAGTCAGAGAAAGAAAAATACCATGAATTCACTCACATGTGGAATTTAAGGGAAAGAAATACCCAAATGAATGTAGGGGGAGGGGGAAAAAGAGGGAAAGAGACTAAGAGACTGTTAGCTATAGAGAAGAAGCTGAGGGTTGCTGGAGGGGAGGTGGGCAGGGGAGGGGCTAGATGGGTGATGGGGATTGAGGAGGACACTTGTGCCAAGCACTGGGTGTTACATGTCATGATGAATCACTAAATTCTACTCCTGAATCCAACATTACACTATATGTTAGCTAACTAGAATTTAATTAAAAACTCAAAACAAACAAATATCTATCTATCTAAAGAGATAGATAGATAAATAAATAAATCAGGGATGCCTTGGTGGCTTAGTCAGTTAAGTGTCTGCCTTCAGCTCAGGTCATGATCCCAGGGTCCTGGGATCCAGCCCCACATCAGGCTCCATGCTCAATGGGAAGCCTGCCTCTCCCCCCTCCACCATGCTTGCTTGCCCTCTCTCTCTCTCTCTCTCTCAAATAAATAAATAACTCTTTGCAAAAATAAATAAATCAAAGGACATAGAGGCCATATCTTGATTTTTTTAAATTTAAGTATCTTATAATATGGTAAATGTTCAATAAATATTTTTGGAATCTGTGAAACTAATTTGTCCTTTTCTCAACATTAGAAAAAAATTAGCAATGAGAAGGAAACTTCTAAACACAGAAATGTAGCAGTTTGATAATGTGACCTGTAGTATTTATTATTTTTTAAATGTGATAAATTCAGATGGTTCAAAATTAAAGCTTTAAACTGATATACAATGAAAATGAATGCTCCATTCAACACTTGATCCCCAGCCACTCAGTTCTCTCCTAATAGGCAACCCAAATGACCAGTTTCTGTGCATATGTCTGGAAAAGAGATATTTTATACATGTCTAAGCAAATGGATATATATCCTTTTTTTCTCTGTTTATACAAACTATAACTAAACTATAACTACAAACTATATGAGTATAGTAGCATACTCATATTCATGACTCAAAAATGTCATCTACAGATGACATTGGTTAGGTGGTCATTTGAATGTCTAATAAATATTTCAAATTCAACACATGCAAACTGAATTCCTGATCTTTCCTCCAAGCAGGCTCTGTCAGCCATTTCCCATTCAGTCCGTGGCACCCCCAGCCTTGGGGTCGCTCAGCCATTCTTGACTCCTCTTGTTCACATACCACATCCAGTCTGTCAGGAAAGACTGTTGGCTACTAGGAAAACATTTCCACAATCTGATTATTGCCTACCACATCCTCTGCTATCACCCTGGTGATGGGCACCAGCATCTCTCATGAGATGAGGGACCCCGCCTGAGCTCTCTCTGCCTCCCACAGGCCATTCTCCACAGACCACCAGACAAAGGCTTTTAAATCTGAAGTCATACAATGCCACTTTAGTGCCTCAGATCCCGACAGGGCTCCTTGCTCCTCAGAATGAAAGTCAACCTGGTCAGCCTGTTTCCACACCAGCAGACATATTCCCATCCTAGGGCTTTTACTCTAGCTCCCACTCCTGGAACTCTTCTTCTCTCAGACGCTCTTAGGGCAGATGCCCTCACCTCCTTCAAGCCTTTGTTCAAATCTTGCCTAATAAGATTTGACCATGACCATGGCATTTTTAACAGTACACATTATCTTCTTCTCCACTCCCAGCCCCCTGGATCTCCCATACCCTTCTCTACTCTTTCTTCCATGCCCAGAACTCCCCATTCCTGATCTACTACTATAGTTCACGTTTGTGGTTTACCGAATGTCTCCTTTAACAGAATGTAAGTTCCACTACAGTTAAGATCTTTGTCTATTTTGTCTATTTGTCATATCCCAAGTGTCTAGTGTGATGCCTGACACATAGCAGATGCTCAGATGTATTTGATGAATACATGAATGTATAAATAGATTATGCTATGCATATCATTTGCACCTTGACTTTTTCACTAAATGACATATTCATTCATTCGGCAAATATATTTTGAAATCCTGGAAATTTTTAATCAGCACATACATTCTTTCCTTCATTTTTTTTTTTTAACAGAAGCTTATTATTTCATTGGAATTACATCATTAGGAAAAGGGTCATAAGTTACATAATTCATATAACTGGTTCTATTTAGATTGATTCTAGTCTTTTATTTTTGTAGAAGAATACTGTAATGACAATCTGGTTTGTGTGTTATTTTACATGCGTAAGAGTATCTGTAGGGTAAACTGCTAGAAGTGAAACTGCTGGGTCAAAGGATATATGCTTTTTAATTTTAGGAGGTACTAGAACTTGTACCAAATTACGTTCCCTCTAGCAATGTATGAGAAACTTTGTTTGCTCACACCATCATCAAAGCAGTTTATAATCTTACTACCTTTGCCAGTCTGATAAGTAGACAACTCTCAATGTAGCTTTCCTTTGCATGCCTCCTATCTTGAGTGACTGGAACACTTTTCCATAGGTGTAAACCTTGTTTGATTCTTTTCTTTTTTTATGGGGTTGTTGATCTATTTCTTATAGCTTCCTAGGATTTCTTTGTATAGCAGAGCATTAACCCTTTGTCCATGAGAGGAAGTGCAAATATTTTTCTCTGGTTTGTTGTTTGTCTTTGGGCCTTCTTCTGATTTTTGGCCTAGGAGATTTAAAGAAAATGTTTTTATGAAGTTGAATGCACCATGTTTACACATGCTTTTTTCTTCTGGATTTTGCCGCAGACAATCTGAGTTATTGAAACATTCTTAAATGGCTTCTTCTAATACTTTCACAGTTTCATTTTTACTTTCGAACCTTTGATCCACTTAAAATATCTCTTGATGTGCTGAGACAGGAATAGATAATTTCGCTATCAGTACCCACTTACCCCCAAGCCATTAACTGAATAGGCCTTTTTTTTTTTAACTACTTCAAAGTGTCATCTTTGCACTAAGTTAAGCTAAATTAATAAGTGACATTAAGGAGATTCAAAATAAAATATTCTGTCATTTGGAACAACATCCCTAAATTTTCCCTATACACATATCTTATTCTTTAAAAAAAAAAAAAAAGATTTGCTTATTAATGAGAGAGGGAGAGAAACAAGCAGACTCTGTACTGAGCACAGAGCCCAACACAGGGCTCCATTCCACAACCCTGGGATAATGACCTGAGCCGAAATCAAGAGTCGGACACTCAACCGACTGAGCCACCCAGGCACACCATATTGTATTCTTAAATTCTATTCTGTGCCATTGAGTCTTGTGTCTCTTCATGCCTCAGGACTACTGTTTTATTTTCTCGTGGTATATAGTGAAAAGGCTAGTACCCATCATCATAAGCACTCTCAGAATTTCCCTAAATACTCCTGCTGATTATTTTTCCACCTGAAATTTAGAAACAATTTGTCTACTACATCTCAGAACAATGCCAGGACCGAGTCCAAGATCAACAACAAAAGCAACAGCAACAACCGTGTGATATCTCTCTGGGTTTCTATTACATTCATGCTCTCCGGCTCCGACCTTCACTATTGCTGTTAGCATATTGAAATCCCTGGAAAACAGTCTTTTCCTCTTCTGTCTCTGAGCTAATTCTTACTGGAGTTTTGTTTGTAGACGCAAGCATAGTTTCATCTCCATAACTGCCTTAGGCTGTTGTTCTGGGCTCAAGCCGGCAATCCTGACATCCTTCTATTCATTTTTTCCTTATCAGTTCATGCTATAGCATAATTTAAAGTGTTTTGTTCAAAATCATAATTATAAGGGACTTATCATAATACACCTTTTATTAACTTCTTTTAGACAGAAGTCTTATAATCCTGAAACAATCTCGCAGTCACTCCAATTCTGACTCTGTCCTTTAAATTTTTAAGTATATTTTCCACTTGAGTTCTTAAAGGTTCAGAGACACGACTGGTTTCTATGCAACCACTCAGGGGAAGGACATACTCTCTCTTGCTGCTTTCCAGTCCTTAGTGAAGTGCTTAACATCTGTAGTCAATAAACATACTCAACAGGATGAAAGAGAATAAAAGAATTGGGTAAAAGAATTTTTAAATAGCTGTCAGCAGGCTTTTCATGAGATTAAGTTTTTAAAAACTAAAATAAAAAAAGTTCTGCCATGATAGACTAAATACACTTTAAAATCTGCAAGCAGTAGGACTATAATTCACACACACAAAGCACACACACAAACACATAGAAGGATTGAGGAAATAAAATATAATAAAATCAGTATATCCTACAATTTAGAATAAATGGTTTTGAGATCTGCATGAGAAATGCAGAACCATATGTGTCTTGTGGGCTCATTTTTATAGGGATGAAAAATAACCAACATTTGGAGTACTTCCTTTCTCTCAGGAACCATGCTAAACATTCTATTAAATCCTCTCCAAGACCCTATGGTCCAGGTTCAATTATTATCTATACTTTGTGGGGGAAACTCTGAACTTTAATAAGCAATTTGTCTAATGCCTGCCAGTTACCAGCTGGTAGATTGAGATTTACTCCTAGGAAGCCGAACCCCAGATCTCTATCCTGTTATGAGGCACAAACAAGATGTTAGAACGGAAGCATTTGCAGAGTTCTTCCTAAATTGGGTAATTATAAGTGATTTTTAAAAATCAGCTTTATAGAAATTTAATATATATAATAAGATAAACTAGTTGTGTGCATAATTAGATACATGCTAAAAAATGTATTCAGTGATGTTATCATCACCAAAATGATAGTATTGAACATTTCCATTATTCTCCAAAACTTCTCCCTCTGCCTTTAGAGTTGATAATTTTATCCCATACTCCCTGGCTCCTGGCAACCCCACTGGTGTCCTTTCTGTCATGAGAGTTTTGCCTCTTCTAAAATTTCAAATAAATTAAATCATATAGTAGTTGTCTTTAGAAGGTGAATTTTTTTTTTTTTTTTTTGGAGAGAGAGAGCACGCACACGGTGGGGAGTGAAGGAGAGGGAGAAAAAGAATCTTAAGCAGGCTCCATGCCCAGCAATGGAGCCCGATGCAGGGCTCAATCTCACAACCCTAAGTTCATGACCTGAGTTGATATCAAGGGTTGGATGCTTAACTGACTGCCCAGGTGCCCCTTGAGGATGAATTTTTAAATGTGTCGTAAAGCATTTAAGACTTATTATGTTGTTGTCATTGTATGTATCAGTAAGTTATTACTTTTTATTGTGTAGTGATATTCTATTGCAGGGGTATGCCACAGTTTGTTTATTCACCAGTTGATGGACATCTGGCTTATTTTTGATTTGAAGTAATTATGAAGAAGGCTGCTGTGAACATTTGAATACAAATACTTGTTTCAAGGATGTTTTCATTTCTCTTGAGAATATACTACAAATATTATTTCTAGGTCATACGGTATCATGTAGTCATCTGATAAGTTTCTATTTATCTATAGAAAACTTCCAAATAATTTTTCAAAGTGTGTGAACCATTTTGTATTTCCCCCAAGCAACGGGTAAATGTTCTAGGGACTCATATCCTTGTCTAGCCTTGGTATTGTCCATATTTAAATTTTAGGCATGTGTGTGTAGTGTAGTGGTATTTCATTGTGTTTATTGAAGGCCTATTATTATCATGCATCATGCTATCCATGGGGGAATAAAATGGTTAGTAATATAGAGTTGATTCCTGCACTTACAGAGTTTAAAGACCAGAGGAGAAGACAATAAGCAATTATGACAGAAAATGCTACACAGTATTGTATTCCGATGCCTCCTAACACAAATGTCTGCCAGTTTCTGCCCATCAACTCTTTTTTTTCCATAATCAACACATTTAGATACAAAGTTGCTTGGAGAAATAGAAAAAACAAAAGACTTTAGTAGAGTGATTTTAAATTCCATATCGAATACATTCTTATACATATTAACTGCTCTGTCAGTATTTACAGCCTGAAAATCTGTTTGAAAATACATACTCTTTTAAAACTCTAGAGACTGGTAACCTGATGTTCCTTAGAGCAAAGAACCAAAAATATAACTATAGCCTTATCCCTGATTTGTACTTCTGGTATCCTACAGAATTAGTTCTTTGTAGACTGATACTACTTGTGAAGTCTTTGAAAAGACCAGAAAAGTGTAGTCAATTTTCCAAACACTTTCTGAGGATACACAAGGAGCTCTATAGCTTTTCTGTCTGGAAGACGAGGAAGACACGCTCTCAGAGCAGCCCATCCCAGCAGTCAGTACAGTGCTACCTGAGCAGAGGTGACTACCTGAGCAAAGCACAATGTGAACCAAAATAATGAAGAGAGAGAACTAGGGACAATTTCACAGAAGTGGCATCAAGGTCCTGAGTGATGAATTATTAGGTCCAGAGGTAGGATGGAAGAAGTATTCAGGTAGAATTAGTTGGGTATATGGCTACTTGACCTTTATTAAGACATAGTCTTCCCAGAATAGCAGACCAGTACCCCTTAGATGTCATAGAAAATTATCTGAACTAATAAAATAATGATAAAAATCTGGTATCTAGAAATTACTCCTTTCAAGCCAACATACCAGAGAAAAGCCCTCCCAGAAAATATAGACTAGGTAGAGGTCCCTATTTTCAGTTTACCAAGGCTGATTTAATCAGTTCTGAACAACTGAGCAGGAAACTAGTCCACCGTTTAGTAGGAAAGAGCGAAAAGATAGCAATCAGTGTGAACAATAGTGTAATTAAGAGACGTCAACTTGGCGAGGGTACTTAATTTGAAGTTTACAAAGCTCTCCTTCCAATGTGGAGGACTACAAAAGGAAAGAAGGTAAGTTTTTGTCTTGAACGAAAGGACCGTCGGTTAGGAAAGAAAGGGAGAGTAACCTAATTTGGTAAGGGAACATAAGATTTAAGCCAATTCTCCTAAAATTTCAACAGAAGCCAATACAATGCATATTCTATTCCATTAAACTAACATCTACACTTACGAACTGGGACTCACCCGAAAATCCACTGAAATGTCACTCCAAGTACCATTACTTCTTTGTGAAATGGCTTTTCTTTCACTCTTTAGGCTTAGGGAGGTCCTCTGGCTTGGAAGACTAATCCTTCTTATTTTATAAGTAGATGCTGTGTGAGCATAAGCACTCTAAGAGATGAATTTTCCCTAGCTGTAAAATGCAGCTAGTAATATCTACTTCGTAGGATTCTTGTGAAGTAAAGTACGTCAAGTTCTTAGTATAAGTTGGCCCCTAATGAAACAAACAAACAAACAAAAATGTATTAATCACCCAGTCTTTTTGGCCAGGGTACTGTAGGCCTATGAACCACAAAAAGATACTCTTTAGCAGTTTGGCTTAACTCAGAAAGCCTGTTCCCCAGAACACGACCTCCATAGAACCATCTTCTCACCAGTAATGTATCGGTGCATTTCAAGATGTCCTGAAGCATTATTTTCTTCTTACAGTAGGGGCTGGGGTCCCTCAAGGTAACTAGAGAAAGAAGGCACATGGGAAGATAGTTTAACTGGTAATAAAAATTGCACCATGAACAAAATAAAACACAAAATTCAAATCCTAAGCAGTTTGGAAAAATCATGTTAATGGAATATTCAAAAGAGAACAAATTTGAGTTGCCTATTGGTCCTTTTATACAAAGACTGAATCGTGAAGCCACCTAAGATTTCCAGATTTTTCTTTCTTTTTCCTATGTGGTCTCTGTTCCCATTTCAAAATGGCAGCTGTGGCTTTCCAAGGAAATGTTCAGGAGGGAAGCTGCCTTGGTGGTAGGTCACTAGGATTCCACAACTTTAAAATATGCATATAAAGACTCCAAAAGGGAATGTAGTTTGAGAGGCCTCCACTAGCTGTTAGAGGCAGGCAGGTCCATGGGTGGTGCCCAACCTCTTAGCCCCAAAGTCAGTTTCTGGCTGTCTTTTTATTTTATTTTTAAATTATTATTATTTTTTAAAGATTTTATTTGTTTATTTGACAGAGAGAGAGACCACAAGTAGGCAGAGAGGCAGGCAGAGAGGGTTGGGGGGAAGAAGGCTCCCCGTGGAGCAGAAAACCCGATGAGGAACTCGATCTCAGGACTCTGGGATCATGACCCGAACTGAAGGCAGAGGCTTTAACCCACTGAGCCACCCAGGTGCCCCTGGCTATCTTTTTAAAAGAACCCCTCAACAGATGCTCTATTTAATAACTTAGAAAAAGCAAACCACTTGTCATTTAACACAATCTCAAAACCTTGATTACACATGATGGTGAGAATACCAGCACCGCCAAACTTACCATATGCTGCAACCAACTTCTCAAAGTGCAACACTCCTTTTTTTCCCCCCCTGGTGGTTCTGTAACCGAGAAGTTGGTGTTGTGTTGGGAAGTATCCATGCCCATCTGGAAGACCCAGGTGACCAGCAGCTCAAGGTCTAAGTGCAGCTGGCAGGTGTGGAGTAGCAAGAGGGTGGAAAGCAGCCAACTGGGCCAGGGACACATGATGATGGGCCCCAGAAGAGAGCAGAGGAGAGAGCAAAAGCCAGAGAGCAGCATGCTGAGAACTTCACAGTGGTTTTAATTCACATTTCCCCAATACTAATTTTGAATAGCTTTTCATGTATTTAGTTGTCATTTGCATATCTTTGGCAAATTTTGGCAGGGGAAGATTGTTTGTCTTCCTATTGAACTGTGAATGTTCTTTATATTTTCTGCACTTATGACTTTAATCAGATATATATTTTCCAAATATTTTTCTTCATTTTGTGGCTTGCTTTTTTAGTTCAAAATGTTTTCTAATTTAACTTATGCTTTGTTCTCTGATACATGGGTTCTTTAGCCGTTGTTTAATTTCCAAATATTTAGGGATTTTTCAGATATCTTTCAGTTACTTCTAATTTAATTTAAAGAACGTATTTCAGATACTTTCAATCCCTTTTTGTTGGGACTTGTTTTTTTGGCCCATTTTATGGTCCTTATTTATGAATATTCCAAATATATCTGAAATGTTAATTAGCTCAACTTGCCTAGTGTTGTTCATGTTTTCTACATCCTTGCTGATTTTCTGTCTTCTTTTTTTATCAATTAGCAAGAGAGGATTATTGAAGCTTCCAACTATAATTGAGGATTCATTTATTTTTTTCATCTAGTCTATCAGTTTTTGTGTCATATAATTTGAAGCTGTGATATTGAGTAAATACACATTCAGGGTTGTTATGATCTCTTGATCGATCAATCTCTATCATTTTGAAATGTTCACTATATTGCAGTCTTCCCTGGCAAGACTGCTTGTTCTTAAATCAACTTTGCTGGTTATTAATATAGTCATTCTACTTTTCTTTTGACTAGTGTTTTCACGGTATTGTCATTTTCTATTCTTTTACTTTTAACATGTGTGTCTTTATACCTAACTTGGATTTCTTAGGGGTAGTATATGGTTGAGTCTTACTTTTTATTTTTTAAGATTTTATTTATTTCTTTGAGAGAGAGAGAGAGAGATTGATCATGAGCAAACAGGGGGAGGGAGAGGGATAAGCAGACTTCACGTGGAGCACAGGGTCTGACTCAGGACAATCCCAGCACTTCAAGATCATAATCTGAGCCAAAATTAAGAGCCAGGGGTGCCTGGGTGGCTCAGTGGATTAAAGCCTCTGCCTTCAGCTCAGGTCATGATCCTGGGGTCCTGGGATCGAGCCCCACATCGGGCTCTCTGCTTAGCGGCGAGCCTGCTTCCCCCCGTCTCACTCTGCTTGCCTCTCTGCCTACTTGTGATCTCTGTCAAATAAATAAATAAAATCTTTAAAACAACAAAACAAAACAAAACAAAAACCAAGGGCCGGATGCTCAACCCACTGAGCCATCTAGTGGGTGGTTTTTTAATCCAATCAATCTCTATGTTTTAATTAGAGTGTTTGGACCATTTCCACTGAATATAAGTAAATCTGCCATATTGATATTTGTTTTCTATTAATCTCACTCTTGTTTCTTTTTCTCTCATTTTTTTGCCTTCTTTGAATTGAATATGTTTTGTGAATATTAATTGAATACATTATTGGCTTAGTTGCCTATACTTATCTGCCTGTCATTTTATGGGTTGCTCTAGGCTTTACATTGCACATCTTTAACTTATCATGGTCTACCTTCAAATATTAAACCACTTCACAAAGCTGTGTGAGTGCCTTACTACGGTATTCCTCCATCTTCCTCACCCCATTTGGTGTAGTTGTCGTCATACATATAACCTCTACATACGTTATAAACCCCACATCACACTATTTTTTTCTCTAGTCAATTATAGAGATTAAAATGAGGAAAAATACTTACCTTTACTCAGCTTTATCACTCCTAGTGTTCCTTGTTCCTTCACATAGATCTTTTTATCTGTTATCACTTCCTACGGCCCAAAGAACTTCCTTTAATCTTCCCTATATTGCAGATCTGCTAACAATAGATTTTCTCAGCTTTTGTCTGTCTGAAAAAGTCATTTTTGCCTTCATTTTGGCAGAACTTTTCACTGGGTGTAACTGGTTTTGCTCTTCTCTCAGTACTTTCAAGATGTTGTTACACTGTTTTCTGGCTTCTTTTCCGGTCATTCTTTGCTCCTCCACAGGTAAAATGTCTTTTTTCTCTGGTTGCATTTTAGCTTTTTTTCTTTATCACTTACCTTCAATAGTTTGATTTATATGCTTCCATGTGGATTTCTTTATGTATTTTTTTGCTTGGAGTTTATTAAGCTTAATAGATATGTGGCTTTATATTTTCCTCAAATTTGGAAAATGTTCAGCTATCATTTCCTCAAATATTTTTTCTGCACCTCCCACCTTTTTCCCCCTGCAACTCCAATTACATATATGCTAGGCTTTTTTTTTTTTTTTTATGTTGTTCCACAGGTCTTTGAGGCTCTGTTAATGTTTGCAGTTTATTTTTGTTTTTGTCTTTGTTTGTGCTTCAATTTGTATTATTTCTATTGCTATAACTTCAAGTTGATCTTTTCCTCTTATTCCCACCCAAGATCTTTTTCATTTCAGATGTTGTATTTTTCATCTTTACGTGATTTATTTGAAATATACACATATACAGAGAGAGAGACTGAGGCACTTGTACCACATACCACTGTTCAAGAGAGGCCTTAGGTGGTGCACAAACATGTCAGCTTAACTCAGTGGATGCTGACCTGCACCACAACGGTCTCAGGAGACCACACTGCCATGGCAGGCACTTAATCCCTGTGTCTGTTTCTCCAGGGTACACCACTACCTCCTCCCCGTTGCAACAGACCCTGCTGCTCCTCCTTGGTGCAACCCTGCCCTTTGCACTCACTTCTGTACCCTTCTCCACCCTCTTCCTTAGCCTTCCCGGCATCTCCGTCCTCCCCAGTGCTCTGCTCTCACACTCCACTCCCAGGCCATCTTTCTTCAACCCAGGGTACTGTCTCAGTTCCCAGCCTGAAGCTTCCGCCAGCCTTCTATTTCCTCAACGAACATCACCACCTTCTTTTTACCCTTCTCCCAGCTCTGAAAACTCATTCCTCAAGTGCTCACAGCCTCAGTCAAACTTCGGTCCCTTACCCCAGTTCTTCCGAATCAACCTCAAAACCTCGTGGTCACCTAACCTCCAAATTCCATTCATACTTCTATATCCAGCCCAACCTTTCTTCCTCAGGCTGGAATTTACCTTGTCGAGGTTCTGTAGCCATCCCTACCAGATTCCTGCCCACTCTGTTCTTAGCCCCGGGGTCATCATTACCTGCTCTGTCTGGCTTTAACACTTCAACTCTGTTCTGCCAGTCTCTGTGAGGCCGTGATGCTGCCTTTCTTCTCTCTTTCTTCCTAAAGCACGATGTTTACTTAAGTAAAAAGTTATTTAAGTCAAATATCAGGTAAATAAGACAAAAAAGAGTTCTTAAATATGGGGAAATTATGATGATGGTATGTAATGATTGTCTTTGTTAGTTGATCCAAGGAGCTTACAGAACCATCTGAATACAAAGGGGTATCTTTTATTTTCACTTAAGGACTTCAATAATAGCCCCTTTATTTCTTTCACCTCTTCACTTGGAAAGGAAGATACTAAATTGTTTTTACTAATTATTCAGGAATTAAAGGGTAAAATGCAAAACAAAATGAGTGATAATTCTGACATTTCCTTAACAATATATTGTGCATATTGTTATGTTGCAAAGTTAAGGTGAGTCATGAAGTCAAGATCAGAAACACACTTCAAGTAAACTGAATTACTAAATCCTACCTGTTTGCCAAGAAGTCTTCTCGGGGTTATCTGTGTCATTTTGGAGGCAAATAAAGGCCTACAGATGAGACACAGTGGGTGACTTGGACATACCCCTTGGAGACTGGCTTGCCTAAATTCCTCAGCGATAAAACAGTGGGGTTTAGTCTCACAACTCATCCACGGAGTTTTACTTTTAAAATACTTTTTATTTATTTGAAAGAGAGTGCGAGAAAGAGAGAATGTATGAGCAGGGGGAAGGAAAAGGGAGAGAGTAGAGGGAGAGGAAAAAGCAGACTCCTTACTGCGGGGCTCCAGTCCAGGACCCCAAGATCATGGCCTGAGCTGAAGACAGATGCTTAACCAGCTGAGCCACCCAGATGCCCCACAATTCACCCTTTATATTTGGGATGTTCCCTGGCTCAAGTCCACTGAGTATATCTGTGAGACCAGAAAGCATGAAGCCAGACAGAGCCTCTGGGGCTGCCTGGAACTGAGTGACCACAGTTGCAGGACTTTCTTTTGTATGTTCTTGAGGCCTTCCCCAGAGGCTGCGATTCTTCTTGGATTTCAGAGATCCCAGAGATCATATTTCATCAGATAGGAATCTGGTGGCCTGAACCAACAGAGGAAACAACCATCTACTCTTGGCCACGTGACAGCTTTGAGAAGACAAAACTATGCAAGAACTAGGAAAATTTATCCTTCGGATTGTAGAAGTCACTTTACTAGGAACAAAATTTGCACCAAGCCATTCCTTCACTAATGTGGACAGGACTTAGCACTAAGCAAGAACATCCGATAGAAGGTGACTCAGGGTAAATATTAACACCTGCCAGTATGGCACAACATGAATTAGGAAATGGGGCCGTGAGCACATTATTGTTGCTTCCCCAGCCCTTCACAACATTGTAACACATGTATTCACCATCTTTCTATTCATTTGACTGACCTCTCCAAGATTAAAGACTACCACCGAAGTCATGGACCAAGAACCCAAGCATCTAACATAGTACCTGGCATCTAGTAGGTTGCTTCCTGATGCATGCTGAATAAACAAAGTAATAATTAATATCCCACTGTCTCTATATGTATCCCATAAATTTCTAGAGATTATACACTCTACATTGTAGAGATTCTATAAATGTGATTTTTTTTTTAAGATTTTATTTATTTACTTGACAGAGAGGGAGAGATCACAAGTAGGCAGAGAGGCAGGCAGAGAGAGAGAGAGGAGGAAGCAGGCTCTCTGCTGAGCAGAGAGCCCGATGCAGGGCTTGATCCCAGGACTCTGGGATCATGACCTGAGCCTAAGGCAGAGGCTTAACCCACTGAGCCACCCAGGCACCCCGAGAAATATGATATTTTTAATTGAGATCCATAACTCTGTAATTCTATTATGTAATTAAGTGATATTCCTTCAAATACACAAGTGATAAAATAGCCCTGCTTGGGAACCTGGAGTTGGGAGTGAGGAGACAAGAAATACTGGTGCAGTATAAAGTGACAGGTCAAGGATACTGCTTGGTTCTGGAGTTTGTTATGGGACCTCAGCAGAGAGTCCTCTATGGTCTTTGGTCCAGTGGTGGGAAATAGACACTCAAATAGGTAAGGAGGAAATAGAGCTATGAGAAATAGGAAATATCATATATTGTCAAGAATTTTTAAAAAGCAGATTGACAGACTTGGACCCTCAGAAATTATAAGATCTAACAGGCAGTTGCTATACCCCAAGGGGGTAATTTTAACTTCATTCAACTCAATAGTAAAGTGTTCATATTGGAAACTAACTGGAGTCAAACCCACTTATTTTCAATCTTGCAATTTGAAATCAGATAACAATTGGTTGAATGCGTCCCAACTTCTCAAGTAGGTGACCTTATACAGAATGCCTCACACCTCAAAGTGCCTGAAATTCTTCATCCTGTTGCTGTGAGGCAGAAGTGGAATAATGCAGATGAAACACTCACTCACTGCCTGACTTATGATAACCGGACAACAGATGGTGATGTTTCCTCTCCTTTCCTTTTGTGAGTGATCTCAGCCAAGCAAGAAGAGTTCAGCCAAACTCCTCTGATCTATAAGTGAACCTAAGTTTTGCCAAATAGTGTCTATTTGATGTCCATGTAAATCAGGCCCCCCCAACTAAATACATTTAAACAAGCTTTAAATAGGTTTAAGTTAGAGTGACTTCTTCGTAACATCAAGGTCCACTGATCACTAACTAGCCCAACTCCTGTTCTTTGTGACTAAGCTGACTGGGGGTTTCTCCATCTCTCCTAGTGGTATTGTACATCTGTTTTCCAGCCTACAGATCTATTTTCTCCAAAAGCAAGATTCTTTTTTTTTTTTTTTTTTTTTTTTTTTTTTTTGGTGAAATGACTTCTAGAAAATTAAACTGAAGTTACTTCTTAGGATCCCCAGATTAAGTTCCCATGTGGCCTTCAGGAATTAATATATCTTCCTAAATAGCAGAGAACATGGGAACTGCATGCACTTCTATTGTACAGGTAACATCTAAGACAACTAAGAAAAATGCACTCTTTAATTTCTCTTTCAAAGAATTCTCCAACACTTTTATAATTTCAATAACTTGCATGGGGCTTAGTATCTGAGGTCTATAATGGTCTCTTTAGGGATTGTACTTGAAGTAAATGATACCAGGAGAGTTAAGTGTTCTCAAGTTAAGTTATGCTAAAAAAAAAAAAAAATGGTTCACTCAAAGAATCTTTTTGAAAATAACCCAATTTAGTCTCAATCAAGTTTCCCTAGAAAACCTTGGAGTAAGGCTCCCACTGAGATTTCAAAAACATATCTCACTTCTAATTTTCACTTGACTTGTAGAGTCTCACCTTTGAGCTACAGGCAATTGATCTCTGTCCAGAACCCTAAGGGGAATCTGTCCTTCTTGACTTTGGAATGGTGGGAGGGAGTATTACCCTCCATAAATTCACCCTTGGGGCTTAGTTGTCTAGGAAAGCTCATTGAGCACGTTTGGGGAAAGTTGTCCAGTTCTGCTCCCCTTCACTCTTGGCTCCCAAGCATGGCCACTGGAACAGTCAGGGTTCCGCACAATAATTCAGAATTTCCCTGCTACAATTCAATGTATTTTGAAAGCAACGCATGACTGGTGGCAACTTAGTGTTTCCACAGGCACTAAATTAGGCTGATGTGCTATAATTGTGAATAACACATGGGCTTGCCGCCAAACAATTCTGTGACCTTCAGCAAGTGACTTTGCTTCTCTGAGTCACAGGTTCCTCATTTTCAAAATTGGGGTCCTCATAGGTATCTAACAGAGTTGCTGTGAGATTTCAGTAAGACAATGTTTAGTAAGGAGCCTAGTGCACTGTCTGGTGCACAGTGCATGCTCAGAAATGGCTATTGCTATATTTTCCATTGTGTCATTTTTTTAATCCATCAGGATCATCCTTATCAGTGTCATAGAAACAAGAGATTACTGAGGGGTCCCACTGAATGTGGCCCTGGAAATATGAGTTACATCTCATTTTTAGTCTGCCATCAGCCTTTCCTTCTTTTTAAAGGAAATTATGCAACCACTTGAGCTCTAATTCTCAGGGCTATATTATCTGGGAAACATTCAAACCTGGAAGAACTTACGGGTTGAGCTGACCAAATCAGGTGAAAGATTTAAGGAAGAGCAAAGATGATGTTCCCCCAGTGTGACTCTGGAAGTCACACTGTAGTCACACTGAGAGGTAAAGCTGAGTGAGAATAAGGGAAGTGAAAGAAGATCCTCCTGCCATGGTTGGTGCTGACTCCAGACTCTAAAGTAAGTGGCAAATGGGGGCCTGGGATCAGGCAGTCTGTCCTGATAGGATCCCCTGTGATTACTCCTATGACAAGAGGATGATTAGCACTTTGGGGAGTGGAGAGGTAAGTTCTCTGGTGAGTCCAAATTGCTTTAAAAACTCTAAGGAAGCTGTTGTTTGGGATTGGAGTAGGAAAAGGGACAGCAATATTGACAAGGAAAATACTAAAAACACAGCTAATTTAATGTCTTCCAATCTGGTTGAAGACTGAGAAGGTAGGCTCCTTTTTTCAAACAAAAAATACATTGTCTGCTTTCTTTTCATGTTACTCACTATGTCACTGATGCCAAAGTTGTCGTGCTGAACTGTGGCTGAAAAGTGAATCCCTTCAGAAGACAGTTTCCCTCTGTTCCCTTTTGGTATGCACTCAAATTTGAATCTGGTGGGTGACTCCAATAACTCAGATACCACAATCAGGTATAACATCCTTCGACTTCCAGGACACAAAAATAATGCCAGACAGAGAGAACAGACCATGTTCTTCTTGTCCTCATTATAGAATCCACCCAGATACACACTTGCAGAGTACCAACCAGGCATGAAGGCCTTGATGTTCGGGCTGAACAAAATCATGACTAAAAGCGTGGACTCAAGACCCATGCTCTCTGGTTGTGATCATTACAAGCTGTATGACTTTGAGAAAGTGACTTAACCTATCTGTGACTGCGTTACTGGTTTGTACCTTTCACACACTGCTGTGAAAATGAGTGAAGTCCTCTTGTGTACCATGTTCAGCGTGCCAGCCCTCTCTGAATTAGCTTGCATAGGGGTCCCAGAATTTAAATTTTATCCTATTGAATTTGAAGGAAATTGCTTTTCTTCCTACAATGCTATTGCACTTCACCAAATAACAGTCTTTACTGGAAATTAGCATACCTCTCCACAACAGGAATAATCTAAAAACATATCCCTTTACTTGTTTTTAACTGCAACAAACACTAAAATAGCTACATGTCTGATGTAGGCAAGAATAAAGCCAGTTATAGAAATTTGTTTGGACTTCTTCGAAGAAACTTTTCCCCTTCTAATTAGTTTTGATCCCTCTCACTGTTTTCTCTCCTCAAAAAGACTTAGAACTCAATGTAGCCTGACATGTGCTTTTTGAGGATTTTGGTTTTCCATCAAAATGCCAGCAGCCCAATGGTGCCTTGCATATAATTGGGGGTCAGTAAGTGGGTTTTTAATTGATTTATTTAGTCTTTAGAACATTGGCTTTTGTAGTGAAATTTCAGTCAAAGACTTCTAATCCGAGAGTTTTTTCATTCTCCTGAATAACAAGGCTGGAAGGTGTTTTCTTTCTTTCTGGTAGAATAAAATCTGCATGTCCTGGCGAAAGCTTAGGAAATGTATAATTGATGTATTTTTGAAATGCTTCCCTTGTTTCCTGTAATTCCTCCTCCAGGAAATCTTTCCAGTTTGTCATAATGCCTAGTTGTTTCGCTACAGATAGCAGCTCCCCCTGAGTGTCAACGAGTTTATCTATCACATTTCCAAGCGTGGTCTTATGTGTCTTCTCTGCTTCTTGAAGCACTTCCTGGACCTCTTCTTGCTTCTGTCTCTGAGCCATACAATAGTACACGTTCATCTCATGTTCTTTTTCTTTTATCACTTGGTTCAAATTCTTGCTCTGATCCTTTATAGCTGTTATACCAGTATTCAGAATTTCCTCCATGGCTTTTCTACAAAAGATAGGGATTTAGAAGTTAGATGGATTAGCCACTAAAAAAACGATGTTGTCTTTTGCTTCAGATGTATGAGAAATTGTGGCCGTGTTTAGATGAGCCATCAGTCTAACACAGGTGGGTAGAGATGAGCTTTTGGATTACACTAGCTGTTAGCAATCCAAAAACATTTTTTACGAAGGGAGATCACCGACTGTCTTCCCTGCCACGGACTAGGGTGAGGCCTAGTAGCCTAGTGTCTGATGGTAATTTTAGGGACCTGAGTCCTCTGTAGCCAGAAAAACATGAATGCAATGTGATTAAAAATGAAGAAATTGGGTCAGAGTTCTAAGTCATTAGAGAAAGTATTTCTATCAATCTACTTCCCTTTAGCCAAAGGGGAAGAAATTATACTCACAGTTTTATCTGAACAATTCTCTATGATAGCCACCTCAGGCCTTTTGGTCTCAAAACCTTTCCACTCTTAAAATGACCAAGGAACCCAAACAACTTTTGTTTGTATGGGTGATCTCTAGTGAAACTGACAGTATTAGAATTAAAAGTGAGACATTAAAAAATAGTTATACATTTATGTAAGATATTTAAATCTATTAAATGTTAAATGTAATTAATTTACCTTTTTATGAAAAATACACTTTCTAAATTAAAAAAGTTTTGGTGAGAAAAGTGGCAGTGGCATAATTTCATATTTTTTGCAAAAATAGAAAAAAAGATAGATTTTTCATATTGTTTCAATCTATTGTTACATCATACATCATAAAATCCTGGAAAATGCCACTCTGAACTTATGAGCTAATGAGAGTGAAAAGGCAAATAATATCTTTGTATTATTAAGAAAATAGCTTTGACCTCAGGGACCCCCTGATAGGGTCTCAGGGACACTGGGCATTCTTTGGACCACTCTTGGAGAACCACCACTAATGAGTTCCCAGGCCTCTGGTTATAATGTATGTAACTATATGTAATTCATAGCAGCCAACTGTGTTGAATTCTTACCGTGTCCCAGGCAAGCTAACGGATGAGCGACCCATGCATAATTAGCTCGTTTCCTCAAAATGAATCCATGAGGTGGGTCTATGATTCCGCCTATTTTACTGATGAGGAGACTGAGGCTCACGAAGGTTAAGTGACTTGTCCTATTTCACTTAATCAGTACAAGTGGCAAAATGAGCAACCCAGGCAGTCTAAGTCCCGGTCAAAAGCTTTTAGCCATTGCATGCACTTTTGGTGGACATCTCTACTTAACATAGTTTCAGAAGAACTTCCCAAGATTTGAGAATAAAATGACTTACAAATGTTGATTCAAATATGTATGATTGTTCCTGAAAATCCTCACCCTCTGCCTCTGAGTCTAATACAATCTTCCCAAGACTTAACACCTTCCCTACCTCCTAACTTCTAACCTCCAAGATGCAATTCTCTCATTGTCCCTGATTCTTTCAACTTGACTTTCAAACGTGACAGACTTCCCCAATCATGAGGTAAATATCAGTTGTCCTCAGCCTTTGTGGCTGCTATGCAGTATTTCTCTCCTCCTTTTTCTCACCAGTTAGGCTACATCTATGATTAATAACAAGGGTTAACGTTTACTGAATATTTACTGTGTCCAAGGGACTGTGTTAAGCATTTGACATCCATTACATCTCTTAATTTTCATAATAACTGAAGATTGTACAACTTTTATTTATTACCTCTAATTATTCGCATGTAAGAGGGGAGGAAATTGAGGCTTAGGGAGATTTAGTTATTGTTCGGTGACACAACTGAGCAAGTAGGGGAGCTCCTGCCCTTAACCGTGACCTGCTGCAACAGTGTGAGAGAGAGAATTATAAATTTTTTATCAGGAGGACAACACAAGGAAAGTAACATTTTAGAATTATTATTCTGGTAATAGTGTTTAAGCTGAAAAGTAATGGGGTGAGGTAGAGAGATGAACTGGTACTATATTTTGCAACATTCTGGGTATGCAATGATTAGGGTCTGAATTAATGATAAAAAAGAAAGGGGCAGGAAGAGGGAGAGAAAAGGATAAGTTCAAGAAATATTTCAAAGCCGTAAGTGCCACAGTTTGTGCTGGCAAGGATACAGGGGAGGCAGAAAGAAGAAAAATCCAGACAAACTTCCCGATTCTCAGCCTGGGTCACAGGAGAATGGAGGTGCCATCAGAAGAAGTCACACTGTAGCCAGAGCCAGGAGGGAGCCTCTACACACACCCTGACGATTTAGTCTGATGTTTCATAGAATCTTCAGGATATTGGAGACGCTATAAAGGTGGCGACTAGGGACCCCGGGGCTTTGGTTAGGAGGAACTGGTAGGACACTTCCTTGAGCCAGGCTCAAATCTCCACAGAGGAAGTGGTACTCCTTCTCGGGAACCACAGCTCTGTCCCATGCAGGTGTGAGCTTCCTGCTGGCTTTGCCTGGTTTTCTCCCTGCCCACACAGAGGATGTGTTCATCTATGGGGCCAACTAGAAGGTGCCACCAGATCTGGTCCTAGGTAAGACTGCTCAAATAAAGTGCATCTTAGATCACTCCAGCTCCCACCCTCCGTAGTACCCACCTCACCCTACCCCAACCCACCACTGCCACCCTGGCCTAAAACATCTTGCTCTAGAGATCTCTTCTCACTAAAACGATCTGGTATTTTTTGAAATGTCCTTTCCAACTTCTCTCAGCTTATGTCAGAGCTTGAATTTCTGAGCCTGTGGGAGTTACTCCTTTTGGTTTAAGGTCAGAGTATCTCTGATCTTAATTCTGATAATTTCCCTGAAATCATGGAATTGAAGCCAGGAGGAAAGTGGGTGTAGGGCATGGAGAGATGGTCTGGAGCACCCATTCAGCTTTCTATCTCCCCTGTCTGGCATGGTGTCTGGTGTGTATACAACAGGCAACCAATATGAGTGAAAGAATGGGTAGTATAGATGTAGTTCTCCCCAAAACATATTTTATGCCAAACAATTAATTTAAAAACAGCTAAATTAGAGCATTATTAAAGCTTAAAATAACTCATGCTTAAAAAGGTTTCTTAGCATAAGTAAAATATTCATCATAAAAAGTCAATTCTTGTGGTTTATCTAAAATATTTTTTGACTTATACAATTTACCCACAACGTTTTTTTTTTTTTTCTCAAAAGAGGGCCTAGAAATCATAATGTATGGGGAAGTAGTAAAGGAACTGGCTTAGTACTTTTTGCTTTTCTTTCTTTTCTCCCCCAAACGAATGCTTGGACAGTCTTTCTTCTGAAATATCTAGAGGATCACTATGCATTGGGGAGAGGCAGAATTAGAAGCCAAGCGTGGATGTGAGGATGAGACACAGCACATTCTGGATCCACATTAGGAAGCACATGACAAGTAAGTCATTCAGCATTTTAATCAACCACTTCAACCCACTGTAAAATTCCTGGAACAAAAGGAATCAGGAGGCTCACCAGTGCCTGGTAGGCATTCAACAGGAGGAATGGCAGGTTCAACAGGATGACCTCCAATGACCCTCCTGACATGACATGAACTCTCTAAGTTCTCTAAGTGGTGAGGTCTATCTGCCTTCTCTCACTTTATGAGGCTCTAATCTTGGGATTTCAAAATGACACACAGTATTTACATGCAGTGCTGGCTAGAAATTGAATAATTTTTGAATAATTTTCATGTGTGTTCATATGTATCTATAGGATTTGGTCTGATATTTTATAAAATGGGTTCTCAGATAAGAAAACTAGATTACTAAATAAAAATAGAATCTAATATATAATATTCCAACCTCATTAGACTCTTGAGGAAAAAATAAAGCATGGGAAAAACCATACTAGCAGCTGACTTGTGCTTTGCTCTATTTGGGGACTCTTAGCTTTCTCTCTGTGTGTTTGGGAGGTTATTGAAATGGTACAAGATATATTGCTCACAGGTTTAAAGAATAATATCAGGCTGTTCCTTCCCTTCTACTGATTAAGTGAAGTTTTCATTTTCCCTGTATGTTGCTAAAAGCACACTTTTCAATCTCCTCTCTATGTCCATCAGTAAAAGTCATGGTTCTTAAGACAATAAGAGCCAATACTTCATTTCTCCATTCATTCAATTCCTAAATTATAAAGGGATTTGTTCCCCAAATTCACTTGTACATCAAGTATTTAGAGTGATACTGAACATTTTGCCTGATGAACCCACAACAAACTATTAACCCATTTTTTCACTTGAACTATAGCACTGTTAGCACTATTTTAATCAGTTATAACCACATGTTGTAAGGAAAATATATTCTAAATTTCCACCTGGGAACCTACTGCACCCTGGTCTTGCAGGAGGACTAGTGATATCCCCAACCTGAGGTGACAGGGAAGGGTAGTAAAGCAGTGAGTCAGGACTTAGCACATTTTGCCATATATATTTCCAAGTGTCAATTCCATTTACAGCATGTATTACGTGTGCAGTAAGGAAAAGACCAAAAGTAACACAATACATACTGGCATATGATATCAACTAACAAATGTAAAGATTGACTTTTATGTGTTTATGGGGAAATATTTCTTGATTCCTCTCCTCAGCCTCTTAAAACTGGAGATACAGAATGCAAAGCACATTATTTAGGATGGTAGTTATCTCTTGAGTGGGGAGAGAGGAAGGAAATGTGATTGAGGAAGAACACATGGGAGCGCCAGAAGTGTTTGCAATTTTCAGTCTCTTCAGCGGAGTGGTATATCCTTGAATATTCATGCTATTTTTCTTTAAACTACACACACACACACACACACACACACACACACACAGACATGCATACACATTCTACAATATATTACATATTGTTCTCTATGTTTGAAATACTCCATAATAAAAAATGTAAAAACACAGATCCTGGGAAATATCCACCTATGTGCCTCAACCTTATAGCCCTTGCTCCAAGCTGTTTTGGCCGGAGTAAGAATGATTCGCAAATGTGTTCTCTGGAATACCTTTTCTGGGCCTGCATTGCTTCTTGGGCCATCTGTCTCTCTTCAGCCCTAGCCTTCTCCACAGCCTGGACCTTCTCCCTGTGGCACTCCATCATAATCCTCTGGATTCTATGCACCATGCGTTGTTCCGCAGCCAAGTGTTCTCTCTGTAGCGTGTCTTCCATGTTTTGGTGCACCTCTATCTTGGTTTTGGCTGCCATTTCCTTAAGCAACAGTTAAATAGATTGAAATGTTACAGCTTTGACTTATTTTTATTTTTACTTAATTTTTTAAATATATATTTTTGGTTTTGTTTTACGTGGGCTCCACAAGAGCCTAATGTGGGGCTTGAACTTATAACCCTGAGATCAAGGGTCAGATGCTTAACTGACTGAGCCACCCAGGTGTCCCCAAAGCTTTGATGTTTAAAAATGCACACTAAAAGGTTATTCAAATCATAGTTCATCAACCTGATGGAACGTGCTCCTGTGAACACTGATGATTTAAAAGACTGCGGGGGCACCTGGGTGGTTCAGCCGGCTAAATGTTCAACTTTTGATTTCAGCTCAGGTCATGATCGCTGGGTCATGAGATTGAGCCCTGCCTTGGGCTCCATGTTGGGCACAGAGCCTGCTTAAGACTCTCTCTTTCTCCCTCATGCTTTCTCTCACTCTCAAATAAATAAATAAATAAATAAATAAATAAAGACTGTGTATAATATGGAAGCTTTCATTTACACAATGTTAATACCAGAAATGTTACAAACCATAAAACATAAATATTTATATAGGTAATATTGGAATATTCCCTAATATGCAAAAAGGAAAATAGATCTTTTTTCTTTGATTGTCCAAATATTCTATAATATCGTGTTAGAGATACATAATATGATTCTCCTTTAGGAAGTCAATCCTGGAAAATGACAGAAATAATTACTATGTCTCCCAAGTGTCTCCTGGGTATGAGAGAACGTGAAGCTCAAGCAGCTAACAGTTGCCCATTACTATAGTCACAGAAGCTTGTCTTCTGGTCCTCTTGCCATCTGAGCATTCTAGCTCATTAGCATTGAGGGGCTCTTTGTCTTTCCCAAGGGGACAGGAACAAGAGCTTCATTGCTCCAGAGTAAAAGGACCTGTGGATGCCTTTGGCCAAGTAAAGAGGGGAAGCACTAGTCAAACCAGGACTCAAGAAAAACAGATTTTCAAGGAAAACCCTGTAACCATTTTGGAAATGGCTACTAACTGCACTGTGTGCCAGGCACTGTGCTAGGCCCATATAGTACAAACACAAGAAGACTGGGATCCTTCTCCTTGAAGACTCCGTGTTTAATGCAGATCTAGAGGAAATCAGCAACTTAATCATGCAGAGTGTTTTAGTAAAAATGCAAGAAAGGAGGAGAAATGAATTCCGTCTAAAGTTTTCAAAATTTCACTTAAAAGTAAATTTTTATCTCTATTTTAAGGATAACGAGAGGGCATAAAGAAGTTATTTCACAGAACTAGGAACAGAAATAGGATTCTCAATGACAATTTCTTGCTTTATTGCTGGCTGTGATGCTAGAGTCTTCCAAGAGATTCATCAATTTATTTTCATTCCAGAAACCCTGTACAATCTTCTAATCACAGTGAGGATCTCTGCTTGCTTTCTCTCTTTCTTTCTTTTGAACTCTGTGTCTCAGTAGAAACTGAAACTACTTTAGCTTTTGAGAAAAAAAGTGTTTCAACAATTAAAACATTTGTTAGATTTTTTTTTTTTAAGATTTCATTTATTTATTTGACAGAGACACAGCAAGAGAGGGAACACAAGCAGGGCGAGTGGGAGAGGAAGAAGCAGGTTTCCCATTGAGCCAAGAGCCCAGTGCAGAGCTCTACCACTTCCAGGACCCTGGGATCATGACCTGAGCCAGAGGTAGTCACTTAACCAACTGAGCCACCCAGGCACCCCAAGACTTCAGTTTTTTTCAAGACAAGGAATGTTTTCAACCTCCCACTTTGGCTATGCCAAGGGTGACAATTTTAAAAAATGAATAAAACAACAAAACAATTTTAAGAATCTCTCCAGAGTGGCCTCAGTTCATTTATTTACAAAGAAATGTTAAGGAAAACATTGGCTGTTTAGAAATGCCAGCTAGGTTTTCCATATGCAGAAGGCTTTGTCTCTGAAAAGACCAGAACTTTTTGATGATAAAACATTTTACGTGGAAATACTTCTAAATGTCTTTAACATTTATCTTACTTCATAAAAAAGAGTATAGTGAACATATTTTAACCCTTCTTGATGACCCAGGCTGGCAGATAAAAGAGAACAATTGTATTGAGCTAAATACTTTATACTATACTTAGTAATTGTTCAAGTTATTGGGCTACTTGTCTCTGTTAGAAATGATCCCAGACTGCTTTGCTTTTTGAGATCCGATATCTGATTTTTGTAATTTTTTCTTATTCTTCACATGCTGTTGTGCTGAGGACCCTCTTTTCACTGCTGTCTGTGAGCTCCTTTTTGTCATTTCTAGTTTTAATCTATTTTGGATTTGTGACACTGAGCAGCCACATCTGCTGGGTTCATCCTGTCAAGTAAGTGTAAATAACATTTGAGTGGGGAATGGAGAGGTTCTGCTACGAGTAATAAGCCTGAGTTTCTGTCTTGTAGTCGGAGGCTTTATTTAAATTCCTCAGGGATATTTTAAATTATTTCTGGGTTTTCAAGTATATTCTCAGTAATTGAGATTGCTGAATGGTTGAGTTTTAGATAGATGGAGTATCATAAACTATTTCTATTTGAATCACAGAATTTTAAAATAACACTCCAGCCCTTAATTTTGGCTGGGTTCTGAGCTGGGATTCAAAGAATTAAACGAATCCTTCTTTTATGTAATGATGTATTAAAGCAAAATCATTTTACTGCCTCACAAAGTATGTGGAATACATATTTAAGGTTACAAAAATAATTCAATGACTGACTGTTTGGCAGTGTTCGTATTCAATGGAAAGTCTCCCAGTTAAATTACTTTTGCTGAAATGCATTTTGAGTAAATCAGCTCATATATTGAGATATTGTAAGAAACAGCCTCATGAAATCCATCATATTTGCTGCACTGATGTGTGACAGACATTTATGACATGATGTCTCCCTTAGAAGAAGTTTCTCTCAGCTATCACGTGTAGGAATATCTGGGCCTCTCTGAGTATCTGATTTGGTTTTGCCTAATGGACATGGTGATTCATGGCACTTTCCTCTTTGCACTGACTGCCAGAAAGTTCAAGGCCCAAATAGTGATAATTGCACAGAAACTGATGCATATATACACTTTTAAGTTTTTAATTCATTCCTGATTTCATTATATTTTCTACTCTAATTTTCCCTTAGCTTCCATGTTATCATTCCGTTTTCAATATCACTGTATTTGGAAAAAGTTAATATAAACGTCTTTGCAAAGTACTACCTACCCATTGTCCATTGGATAAGATCTTGAAATTTTGTTTAACATCAAGCACTAAGACTTACACCAAATTCTTTTTTTTTTCTAAGATTTTATTTATTTATTTGTCAGAGAGAGTGAGCAAAGGCAGGCAGAGGCAGAGGGAGAAGCAGGCTCCCTGCTGAGCAAGGAGCCCGATCCCAAAACCCTGGGATCATGACCTGAGCCAAAGGCAGCCACTTAACCAACTGAGCCTCCCAGGCGTCCTGAATATCATAATATCATAAAAGAGTAATAATATCATAAAAGATCTTAATATCATAAAAGAGTAATACCTGGTGAGATCTACGTATCTAATTTAATGGTATTTGGTTTTAGAATAGCTTGGTTTTCTGCTCTTCATACTGACGATCTCAAACTATAATACATGTGAGAATCAGATGGGCTTCTGGTTAAAAACCTAGCCCCTGACTGTGTAGGTCAGGTGGGGCCTGGAAATCTGCATGTTAAGCTCCTAGATGAGTAGACTCTAAAGTAGGTTGTTCATAGACACCACTTGAGAAGCAATAATGATGTGTATGTCTGGGTACCCTACGTTGAAACAATCCTATGCATCCCTCTAAAGACAAATCACTCCTTCGTTACACTAAAAATATCCGTGGGTGCCCAGATGGCTCAGTTGGTAAAGCATCTGCCTTCAGCTCAGGTCATGATCCCAGGGTCCTAGGATCAAGTGCTGTGTCAGGCTTCCTGCTCAGGAGGGAGTCTGCTTCCCCCTCTCCTTTTCCCCCATGCCCACTTCTCTGTGTGTGCACACTCTCTCTCTCAAATAAATGAATAAAATCTTTAAGAAAATACATCCTTGGGGCACCTGGGTGGCTCAGTGGGTTGAGCCGCTGCCTTCAGCTCAGGTCATGATCTCAGGGTCCTGGGATCGAGCCCCATGTCGGGCTCTCAACTCAGCGGGGAGCCTGTTTCCCCCTGCCTCTCTGCCTACTTGTGAGCTCTCTCTCTCTCTGTCAAATAAATAAATAAAATCTTTTAAAAAAAGAAAGAAAGAAAATATGTCCCTGAGATGGCAGTATAAATGTGAATTCCCAAACCCTAGACGAATATTTTAGAAAGGTCAACCTCCTTCTAACTCTTCCCCTTCACATCTTCTTAGGAATTCTACTTCAGCACCAAGTGGATCAACTCCAGGCAAAGGCTATATGGGGTACAATCAACGTGAGTTCCTTAAAACCGGCATCACAGCTTGGTCATCCTTGTATTTTCACAGCCTAATGCCAGGAGTGATATTCAAAATGTATGTTCTCTGACAGCAGCACTGGTGCAGGGGCCTGAAGTTCCCCCACTGTTTTAAAGGGTTGCCCCCTTCATTGCTGGATTGGTGGAGGTCTTGGAGTCTGAGGGAATAGCCAGGGAGACTGGGTGTGTGGGGGGGGTGTCGTTATTTATCAACTGATAGAGAAGTATTTAAATACTTAGAGCCATACCGGCAGATGTCAGTGGTGCAGCAGTCCATGTAGATGTGCTTAAATGCTCTTCATGTTTTGAGCTAAAAGAGGGAATGGGCGGGGAACCCCTGCAGCCCGCTTCTCAGGGACCACGGCCACTAGAGCCAAGCAGGGAGGATCCTGGGGCAGAGCTCCTTTTCCTGCCAACAAATTTCTTGAGGACAAGGACAGTCTATTTAATCTCATCTAATACCCATCTGATATATAGTAGGTGCTCATTACCAAAACAATGAATGAATGGGCTGGTAGTCCCTGAATTGTTAGTTCTGTTCTTATTAAGTTATGCTAAATCTGGGGCCAGACTTCTGCCACCTTCCCTCCAGCCTCTGCCCATAAATCATCGCATCTACACCACATCCTGTCCTGTCCCTCCCGTGGCTGCCGTATGAAAACATTTCTATATCCTTTGTCTTTGATCAGATTTTGTAACTGAGGTATATAACTAAATAATGAATTCCTGGACCTCTGCCTGGAAAGCAGGCCAGTTACCTACAGTTGTGTGCTTGAACAAGATCCAGGTTAGAAAGAGGACCCCTCATTTTATGCCCTCTGGTGCTGCAGGAAATACTTCAGTAACAGCTTAGGGTCCCTCTAGGCACTGCAGTAAATGCAAATTGAGGGAAGAGGAGGCAATCAGAAAGCTTGGAAGAAGGAAGAAAATAGCCTACTTCATTTGTTTGGCCCCAACTTGAACACTTGCTAGGTCAAGGCTCTGTGCTAGACACTGGGCTAGAGTGGGAATGAAAGACATGCCTACTGGAGGCTACTGTCATGTGTGGGGCAGAAGTAATCATGCAGGCTATTTAACTGCAGTGTTGACGGATGAGGACAGCTATAAAAGGGGACAAGGTGTCAAGGCAGTGCACAGTGGCAGGGAAGAGCTTATCAGGTAAAACTTCCCTCAAGTTTGAGCTAAATCCCAGGTTTGAGCTAAATCCCATGAAGTGGGGGAAGAACATTCTGCAAAGATCCTGAGGTGGGAAGGAGGTGGTGCATTCAGGTTTGAGGACCCAAAAAAGGGCAGTGAGAGAGAAGGGCTGGGGCAAGAGATGTGGTGGGTAACGTAGACGGGGTAGCTCCTTTGGGCCTTGAAACCCCATAAAAGTTTGGATTCATCACATCAGAGACCATGGGATTCCCCCACACCCATCCATCACTGCTGCTCTCATCTGTGAGTTCAGCATCTCTTCTGTAAAAATCCTGGGTCTCCCACCCAACCGCCAGGAAACATTGATTGAAGTTTTACACATTTTGTTTTTTCTCTCATTCGTTTGCCAGAGCTTTTTACTAACCTATGTACCCTTACAAAAGACAACAAACAAGTCATCATAAAAACCTGTAAATCTTTTTGGTGTGCTTCTTTCAGAATCTGAATATCAATTTTGTGTTGGTTATTTGCTTCCTCAAGTGCTTTCTCGACTGCTTGTTTTTGACGTTCATCAGCCTTTGAAAGAAACAGCCCATATGTATGAATATTTATAATGTATAAACTTACATTACCACAAATTTTTAACGTTCACTGAAAAATTAGCAACCACGATGGGGCCCCTAATTACTTGTTCTGTTCCCATCTCAAATCTCCCACAGCAAACTGGCTGCCTTAGCCAGAGATGCCTTAACACATCCCCCCGCTGATGGCTAACATCACTATTCTATGAATTGCTAAACAGAGTTTACTGTAAGCTGCTGAGCTGTCTTTTCTTTGGCACTGTATTTGTTGCTTGACTATCAAAGGAATGTGTGCTCATTCCAGAAAATCTGGAAAATACAGAGAAGTGTAAAGATGCACAAAGCTAGAACTTGCAGAGAAAGGCGGCTGAGCACCATCCCTGACCTCCATCAGATGTTCAGAAAGAGGTTTTATTATTTTATCTGAAGAGAATGCCTAGATCATTAGATATGCTGACATGTAAACTGGAGATTACTCATAAAAGCACTGCTTTGTATTAGGGTGTATAAGTAACAGGTTGCAATTGATTTGAATTTTACTCTTATTGATAAAGAGAGATGACTACTAAGGCTTTTATTCATATTACCCTTTGTACTTGGAACATTTTGCACTTCCAAAGTACTCTAATACAAAGCTTGTGCTGGCACAGATGCTGGACAATTCTAACACTCTTTGTGATGATGTCTATGTTATAAAGAAACTGAGAATTAAGGTTCCAAGTACTGTGGCTTGTCCTGGTCTCACAGAGATTCTCTTTGGGAAGTTGTTATTCTGCCTATGATTGGAAGAAGTAGGGGCTGAAGGATTGAGATTTTGCTTTAGTTAAGTGTCTGGGATCTGACTGTGAGTCCCAACACACTCAAATTGCCCCTACAACCCTCAGCAGTCACAGGGACAAGGTATCAAGGACTTTGGAGAGAACGGAGCAAAAAGAGCAGACCATATGCAGAATTTGGCAAAACTAGGCACTTGGTCAGGGGTGTTATACACTGTACAAATAGGAAGCAATAATAAGCAATTATCAACAAGGATTTGTTTTTTAAGTTTTAATCCAGTGAGATTAAAGTAAGCACAAGTGATCCACACAGAGGGGCAATTCAGAAGGAAGGAAGCTCCTAATGGTGTCCGCTTCTCACTGAACACCCGCTGTGTTCCAGAACATTATTTCATTGAACTCTGTTAACAATCCTATAAAATCTTACTGTTCCTCTTTTACATGTGAAGAAGCTGAGACTGCAGAGTTGAAGAACTTGCCCAAGGTCCCACAGATAACCAGGGTTCAGTCAGTTCTGCCAATGGTTTTAGACAAATCCAGAGAGTGAAAGAACCATAAACACGCATTTAGTTGATATCCAGCTTCTTTTACCTGAACCCATACGTCAGCTTCTGCTTTTGCAATAAGTTCTTTGAGTGCTGCCTCTTGAAATTGCTCTTCTTTACTCAGGATATCTGCCCCGATATCTGTGTATTTGAGGAAAAACAATCACAAGAATCCGCAGGCTGTTTTTTCCTTTTCACTATCACCTAGTTATTAGTATTCTCTAAAAGATATACCTTTTAGATGTCAATCTTTTCTTTAAAGATACCGATGAAAAGGGTAGGTTTTTCCCTAATTAATGAGGAGGGAACTCACAGCATCGTTAGATCTGGAGACAGGATGTTCCCTTCCTCACACTCAGGCCACACAATAAGCAACAGGGGAAGTAAAGTGGCAGAAAACAGCACATTCTGTGGTCCCAGAGCAGAGCAGTGAGAGAGTATTAGAGTGATACTAGCACGTTATCCTGCTCCCCTCTCTCTGCCCTGATCTGGGTGCTGGTGTTACCTCTCAGACAGATGGTAGCACAATGCTCTCTTCACTCTGTTGCAGGCCTTTCTTCATGTGTAGGTCTTCATGGTTTAGCTGCTTCCATTGTGGAGTGAGTAAGCGGGTACCTGTTTAGTACTTCTCGGTCAATTATCTCATTTAAAGTCCACATGATAATACTCCCATAATAATAGCCTCTCTACTTAGACAAGAAAATAAAAGCCAAAGGGGTTAGAGGATGACATGGTGCCAGGTAGCTAGGGACAGAGCTAGACCTGCAGCCGAGCTCCCTCTTCGCCTGCCAGAGCGGACCGTCATGTGGCTCAGGACCTGCGTGCAGGCGACCAGCCTTCTCAGTGCTCAAATCACACACAGTGTCATCTTTTCCTCAGTCTAAACTCTTTATCATTCCACTTAACTCTCACATCTTAGATTTACTGAATTATTAAATTTTCATGTGTTTAGGTCTTGACGATCAACTTCTGAAAATTACAAAACGTATCTTACATTACCGTGTCTCTCTCCCAATGCCTGGCTTAGTAATAAGTACAGAGAAGGCACTGTGACTTTATGTTCACAAAGTCACTGTGAACATATGTGTTTGCCAAACATCTCTGCTCTCCCTCTGGTAACAGGACCCATTTCTCTCAAGAATGTTCCTCTCTCACATCAGGTTGTTCTCGAGGGACTGCAAATCACAGCAGCCAATCTACTTAGCCCATTATATTGTCACCATCTTCCAGGCCACACAGTTGGCCCAGGGTTGGGCACATGCTCCAGCATGGACAGCCAGGCTCCTCTTTAGGATTTTATGTAAGGATGTGAGGAGAACATAGCTTTTTCCTCTAAGATTTCTAAGTTGGAGGTAATAGGCACTTAGAGCAGTTTGGGACACTTCTACTCTTTTCCCAGCTGCTGGAATAAGTCTGGCTGGTAGTAAATAATTAGGCCAACTCATTGAGAGCAAGCATGGATAGACTGAAAGCCCTGGTACTGGATCCTTCTTGGGTTTCTCTGTTAAAGGGTCAAGGAATTCTCTTTTATGCATAGTCTGAGTTGTGTTTCTGTCACCTGCAACTGAAAATCCATGTTTGATGGCATTAAGAGTCTTGCTATTAGATTAGTGAATTTAAGCACATAGGGCAGTGACTACTATGGTAGAGATGGACATATACTACATAGGCTCAACACTGTGTAGGTATGATAATGAAAGATCTAGGGAGAAAGGTGACTAAGCATGGACCATCAATGTACTAAAACTTCATAAAAATGTAATACAACTGTGGGCTATTACTTTTTAATGCTTTAATTTCATTATTTTATATTAATTGTTCTCAACCCTAATTGTACAACAGGATTCCCGCATAGCTTTAAAAAAAAAAAATACCTGGAAAGTAAGACTACTAATACAAAGAACAACTTGGATGGATCTCAAGGGCATAAGCTGAGTGAAAAAAGTCAATTTCAAAGATTTACATACTATATGATTCTATTTATATAACATTCTCAAAGGGATAAGATTATAGTGATGGAGAACAGATTAGTGGTTGCCAGTGGCTCAGGGTAGGGTGTGTTAAGGGGTAACACAGGGAGTTATTTGTGGTGACAGAGCAGTTCTCTGTCCTGATTGTGGTGATGGTTACATAAGCCTACACGTGATTAATTTCATAAACTATACCAAGAAAAAAATGAACGTAAGGTCTGCACCTGAGTTAACAGTATTGTTCCAATACCAATTTCCTGGTTTTGACAATATACTAGCATTATGTAAGATACCAATGAGAAAAACTGGAGTACAAGGGAACTTTGTTCTGTTTTTAAAACTTGTGAGTCTCAATTTCCAAATGAAAAGCTATTAAAATATAAAACAAATAAAAAAATAAAAAGGGGCTCCTGGGTGGCTCAGTGGTTTAAGCCTCTGACTTCAGCTCAGGTCATCTCAGGTCCTGGGATAGAGCCCTGCATCAGGCTCTCTGCTCAGCGGGGAGCCTGCATCCCCCCCACCCCCTGACTGCCTCTCTGCCTACTTGTGATCTCTGTCACATAAATAAATAAAAATCTTTATTTAAAAAAAAAAAAAACCATTTAAATAAATAAATAAATAAATGACCAACACATGCTGAAGTCTGATTCTGAAGGTTCTAATTTAGTGGGTCTGTATTAAATTAACATTAAGTCCTGTGACTCTGTATTAAGATATCTGTAGTAAAAACAAATGTTTTAAAAGCTGTGTGAACTGGGGCACCAGGGTAGCTCAGTTAGTTAAGCATCTGACTCTTGATCTCAGCTCAGGTCTTGATCTCAGGGTTGTGAGTTCAAACCCCATGTCAGGCTCCATGCTGGGTACAGAGCCTACTTAAACACATAACACATACACGGGGCATCTGGGTGACTCAGTGGGTTAAGCCTCTGCCTTTGGCTCAGGTCATGATCTCAGGGTCCAGGGTCCCATATCAGGTTCTCTGCTCAGCAGGAAGCCTGCTTCCCCAGCCCCGCCTCTGCCTGCCTCTCTGCCTACTTGCAATCTCTCTGTCAAATAAATAAATAAAATCTTTAAAACACACACACACACAAGTAAAAGCTGTGTACACTGCTATGGTTGAGAACTACTGACCTATGCAATATTTATTTAACATTTATACAAACATTTCTACATGCTCCTGAATTTATTTAAAAAGAACAGAGAATTTTGACTCTTTTGACTTATAATAGTCAATCACAAATAGAGGTCACTGAATATAAAATATTAATTTCTAATTAGGTTTAATTTATCTACTTAATGTTTGGATTCAGATATCTCAGAAGGCATAAGGAATCGATCTATAAACACATATCTAAGAATGGATATCCACTGCCTGAGCATAAAAAGTTAAATCATTTTAGATGTTATAATTAATGTACTGAAAGTTAAAATCAGTCTTGGTGTTGACATTTGTAGAGGATGATTCCAATCTGATCTCCCCTACACCATAGTGTTTTCAAAAGATTCTCCTTTCTTTAGCTTCTCATATTTTCAAAGATCAGGAGTGAAATCAAATCACTAGTTTACCAGGTTACAGGAAGAGAGGATCAGAGAAGTATTTTGAGAGCCCTTAGGAAAACATTTTAAGGCTCAAAGTCAGACTGCAAACTCTGATGGGAAGAAAGAGAGAAGCAAACCTGTGATGACAATCTGATTTGCTTAGACAGTAAATAGTCTCAGGTTAATTTCCACGTTATCTACATTTATGTCAGCAGCTACTAGTAAAGGTTATAGTGTCACTACCTATTAAGGTGTTACTTAGAGGTATTTCCTCCCCTATGTGTAAGGAAGGTGCCCAAGTACAGACAAGGGCAAAAAGAACTTCCATGTACTATTATGTGTCAACAAATATTTCATCAAAGCCTCATAACCAATCTACAAATAGGTATTAACATCCCTATTTAATATAGGGTCCCTAACATCCCTATAACACAGACTGAGAGGCTAAGTGTACTGTCTAAGGCACACAACTGGTCAGTGGAGAAGCTAGTTTTCAACCCACACTCTTCTCGTGCCACACAGACACCCCTGTAAGACAAGCAACTTTCAGAAGACCTGGTAAAAGTCTATACAGCAGAAAGAATGATACATAATGCTATCAAATATTTGAACAAAGTAAAAGAGCATTCACTTACCCAGTATATCTTTGTGAGTGTAAAAGCGGGTCTTAAATGGCTTGTATTCATGGATCCGTTTGAAGGTTTCCCCAAAAGGGGCTGGTGGAATTATTTTATTACAAACAGCACAGCAAACAAAGTTTGTGTAATTCGGATTTCTGATCATAATTAAATTTTAGATGTCTTTCACTATGTGCAGTTAAAGTACTCTTATGATATGGAAAAAAAAAAGTTTTAAGAAAAGCTAGAAGTTTAAGAAAGCTGTTAGAGGTTCAGGGTTTTAGGACAATGTTAGAGGCTGGTAAGAATAAAATGATTTGCCATGATTAGGTAGTGATTATGTGCCTAATGGCAAAGAATGGTTCTGAAAGTCTTTGCCACATAAGGTATGGGCACTGGATTTGGGAAGATTTAAGCAGTGGCTCTCTTCCAGACTCTAGCATTAAATTGTTAACTTACTTAGCAACTGTTGCTAGGTAAGACAAGCTTTGCTCATAAAAGCAACTAGAAATAATGACCAAAGGAGAATGATATAGCCATTCATTTCCCAGATATTCTGTATGAGTTTCCTTTTGCTGCTGTAACAAATTACCATACATTTAGTGATTTAAAACAACACAAATTTATCCTCTTGCAGTTCTGGAGGTCAGAAATCCAAAATGAATCTTACGAGGCTAAAACTAAGGTATTAACAGGGTTGTTTCCTTCTGGAGGATTTAGGGGAGAGTCTTTCCTTGCCTTTTTTACCTTCTGAGGCAAACAAATTCCTTCGCTCATTATCTCACATCACGTAGCCTTTTCTACCCGTGTGCATGATGACATTGCTTCTTTCTCTGATCTTCAGCCTCCTACTTACAAGGATCTCTGGGACTATCAGGCCCATATCGATAATAAATGGTAATTTCCTCCTCTCAAAATCCCTAACTTGATCATATCTGCCAAGTTCCTTCTGCCATATAAGGTAACATATTCACAGGTTCTAGGAATTAGGATCTGACCACTTTGGGGGTGGGGTGGGACAGGGGAATCATTATTCAGCCAACCACATTTTCTTTGTTCTTTTTTCCCTTTCCTTCCTTCTCTCCTTCCTTCCTTCCTATACTTTCTTTTAAATGGTTTACTTAGGGATGCTTGGGTGGCTCAGTGGGTTAAAGCCTCTGCCTTTGGCTCAGGTCATGATCCCGGGGTCCTGGGATGGAGCCCCGAATCGGGCCTCTGCTCAGTGGGGAGCCTGCTTCCTCTTCTCTCTCTGCCTGCCTCTCTGCCTACTTGTGATCTCTGTCTGTCAAATAAATAAATAAGATCTTTAAAAAAAAAAAAAGAAAGAAAGAAAATGCAACTTTGTAAGTTTTTAAAAAAATGGTTTATTTAAAGAATTTATTTCTTTTAGGCCAGCAAAGGAGAGAACTTAATTTTTTTTCAGGTTATCTATAAATATGACATTTTGGTGTCATGAAGGTAAGATGGGGAAACATCACCGTATCTTAAAGGAAAAATTACTTTCCTTTAGTCAGCACTCAAAATTAATAAGCCTGGTTTTTAAAATCACATAGTTAAGTAATTTGTTGTGCTTGTTTTAAAATGGAGAGTCCTGCATCCAAGAACCACCTCCATGCCTGAAAACCCAGGAAAAGATTGGTCACCCTGTGGAGGATAAGGCTACAAACCAATAAATAACAACACTGTTTATTCAGAAAATGGCTTGAAGACCAATTTATCAACTGAACAGCTTGCTCCTCTGGACAAATAGCTCTTCTATCACAACAGACTACTTCCCTGGGCAAAAAAATCACTTACTACTTATTAATAGTTTACTTACGAAGACTCGCTTCAAGACCTAACCTATTATGTTACTGAGTTTGCCAATCTCAACCAGATTCCCACACTGAAAGACCTTCCTTTTACGTGAACCCTGACTCCAAAATGCTGTGCATCTCATGCCCAGACCATCCCCTTCTTAGACACAACTGACTGTGTCAAAGTGGCATTTTCCCTTAGGGAATGAATGAGAATATCAATACACAGCCAGGCAGCCTTTGACACTGTGCGTACACATAGCCTGTGCTATGTATAACTTGTAACCACACTGTAAAAAAGTATCGTAGTTAGGTTACTTGTTCCTAAAACTCAGTGTGACTGTTCCCTCCCTTTATTTTTCATAGCTGTGCACCTTACTGAATCCACTGTATAAATGTCAACAAATATTTCATTATAGCCTCATAACCAACCTGCAAGATAGGGATTATCTACGAGAGAATAACCCAATGCAATTGGAGTTTTTCCTTGGGAAAAACAAGTATATTATACTGAGGTATGATGTTTTTATTTGATTACAACCAAATGTTATCCATTCTAGCTTTTGTAAATCAATGTTACAACGATATTATAAACATAAAATCAAATTTTCATATGTTTATTTCCCAATAACCAAAAGCAATGACACAATCCTATTTAATATAGGATCCCTAACATCCTTATAAGGAAACAGACTCAGAGGCTAAGTGTACAGTCTAAGGCACACAACTGGTCAGTGCAGAAGCTAGATTTTAACACATGTTCTTCTCATGCCAAACCCTCACCCCTGAAAGAACCTTGATAAGAAGAGCTGATAAAAGTCTATATAGCAGAAATGACACATGAGAATATGTATGTATTCACATACATAGATGTCAGATGGCTTAAGGCTGCTCTGTGCATTTTCCACTGCACTTTGCTGCTGCGTTGGTCTCTTGAGAATTCACCTAACTACTATCTCCCCACCAAATATCAACTTATTTTGTTGAATAATAGAGGAATTCTAAAAGATGATGGTATGACATTACATGCATAAGCTGAAAATAGAAAAATTCTAGCTTAACAGCCTAAGTACAGAGGGAAACCAAAAGCAAAAGATAATACTTTAAATTAAAAGGCATTTTATACCACTTAAGTGCATTTTAAACTGATGAAGTATACTATATAGAGAGACATAGCAAAGAAATACTTAGGGCTCAGGAATAAAGACTTGATTTAGTTGCATATAGATAACTAGTTAAGCTCTTTAATATCTATAAATAAGACATAATTGCACTTTCACATATCTTACAAAACTACAATAAAGTAGTTATTTGTCATCATAGTAGCTTATACTATACTCTGTCAATGCAGTTATTGTTACTTGGTAATAAGAAGTGAAAAAAAATTTCATAAGTGAGATTTATTACTGACCCCCCAATTACAGGGATTTGGAAAACAGGGTAAAACTCTATAAATGAAACATGTCCAAAACCCTTGTCAGAAAAATTTAAATTATATAAGGTAAACCCAGGAGAGTAAGACTTTCTCTTCTTATCTGTTGAATAGTTCTAGTTTTAAAATAACCATAAGAAAATTTGGTTTTATGTTTATAGTATCATTGTAACATTAATTTATAAAAACTTAAATAGGTAACATTTGGTTGTAATCAAATAAAAACATATCCCAGTTTATTATACTTTCTTTTTCAAAGAAAAACTCCAATTTCATTGAATTATTCTCCCATTTACTCATGTTAGTAGTAATGGGACTACCTTTTCAAAAGAAATAAAATTCTGTAACAAAAATAGCTGAAATAGAATGCCAAAATATTTGAGTCATCTCTGACTCTGTAAAAATTACCTGTCTTGAATGTGGACTACAGGCTTTACAATTACTTACAATCTTTCTTTCTTTTTTTCTTCCTTTTTCATAAATACAGACAAGTTCTGTGCCAGGAAGAAAATGATCACTGCCTTTGCAAATAGCAAAACAAAACCCTCACAGCAGATGCAAATACACAATTTACCTCAAAATATTAAAAATACTCTGCAAATCTGACAGCACTGGGTACTTTTATTATACAGAACTTAATAATTAACAAAACGACTTCCATTCTCCTGGCACTTTGATACGAGGACTTAATAAAAGAACAATATTGAGAAGCTCCCTCTATGGAAAAAGAATGAGGTAAGGAATACAGCCTCAAGGCCTGGCTGCAACTGTTACCTTCTTTCCTCATCAACACGTTCTAGAACAAGCTGATACTATGCACTCACAGTCTTTCCTTCAAAGATTTCAGAGCCTTTTATGAAGTTCCATCTGCAGTATCCAGCACTATTAATCCCATTTAGATGTTCTCCTCCTCATGTAACTGTGTCCCTCACTATCAATAGCTTCATATAGGTCCGTTTTATTCTCTTGTGTTGCATGTAGATAACCAATATACGCCACGCAAAGTGAAAGGGTTATCAATCCGAAAGCCATTACAGGTTTGTTCTGCCAAAGAAAAAAAATGATAAATCCTCATTAATTAAGATTAATAATTTGAGGAGACCTAAATCTGTTGCACTTTCCTCTTGACACACCAAGTCTATTACCACACTAGCACTGCTATGGGCTTTTCCCTTATAACAATTTACCCAGTTCCTTATCCAATCAATTTAGCTCCTGATAATTCAGAGATTAGAAAAGACTCCTGCTCTCCTCTCCCGTTCTTCTCCTGTGTACAGCCTGATCTCAGGCCTCCACCTTCAGGATGGTGGTGTCTGGGAGATAGGCTGGGGAAATGAAGCACAGAAATGAGTCTGGTGCTCAGAGTTTTCACTGTTATCTGGGTGACAAGAAGAAGTTGTTTAACATGCCTCAACCCAAGCTTCCCACTGGCAAACCTTCAATTACTTAATCTTGTTAGGAAGTGAGGAATGAAGTATATATGCTATTCTTCTTGCCTAAGTTCATGGATAACTAACAAAAAGCCCTTCATTTTCACATCATATATTAAGTACAGCAAAAATGACAATGTATACACTCTTCTCTGGGAACCTACTCTATAACCTCAAGAAATTTAGTGATTGGGGCAGATACTATGCTGTTATAATAATCTTGATTAACTGCTGAAAAATCCAAGACCCTAAGAGACAAAGCGATGTAACTTTGAAATTGGAAAAAAAAAAAAAAATAGGAAAAGATGTTCACAACTCCACAGAAATGTTTTGTCCTGTCAAGAGTATAACTCAAATCTTCCTTTTTGTGTTCACACTCAACAAATTAATGTTTCTTAGGGTCAGCGTGAGTGCACAGTAGTGATACAAGTTTAAATTAGTATTCTCTGCTTCTGTCACATCTGTTGTATTACTATTTCAAATCTTAATCATCAAAAGAAAAAGGTCAAACTTTTCCACTTGGATGGACACATAAGAAGAGCCCTAAGCTCAAAGGGGTTTAAATCTACAACTCTTGAAATACACTTGGCAATTAAAACAACACATTTGTTCAAAGGTTTTACAAAATTCTACCTTGACTTAATGATCTGATTGTTAAACTGACCTATTTAACTTTAAAACAGTTTACACTGGCAACTATGTTATTAATATTCTAACAAAATTCAATATATTTAAGTATATTATATAATATTTGATTTCATTTACATTTTTTCTATTTATATTTATTTTTACATAAATTTCTATTTATGTAAAAATAAAACTGGTCAAATATATTCAGTAATTTGCAACAAGAATATAAATGATTAGCTAACTCCCTTACATTGTATGTTTAAAACTTTTCATGATATTTGCAATATCTCTTAAGTAAAAATAATACAGTTAAAGCTGGGATTGTAGAAAGAATGATCAGATATTCATTTTGTTTTGTTTCAATGGAAGATCTTATTTACTCAATAATACCTGATCAAACAAATATTTCTTTAGTGCAAAAAATATTTCAAATTAGTGCAACCATTAAAATAAAATTTTAGATAGGAATTTGAGAAGTTGATCTATTAATGTGCAACTATATTGTTAAAGCTCTCAAATACCCTTAAAATAGTTTTATATGTATATTTAGAGAAACAGTATTTAAAGTTTTCCTTCCACCTGCTTTTATTCAGTGAGCTCTTACTAGTCAACACAGAATTTTCATGATAAAATGAAAACTTCCTATTTCTGATAGCCTAGTTAAACTGAACATAATGACTTATCCTGGATATATTTCTTACAGGTTTAATGAAGAGCTCTGGATTCACAGCTCGAAATAAGGTTGTTGTACGGACCCCTCTGAACCCTGGGTTTCTAAAGTCTTTCTCTTTGGATGGTTCCTCTTTAAAGCCAGGAGACTCCGGTGCTGAAGACATCTTCTTGACTAATGAGGATTTATTACCTAAAAATAAGAAAGAGACCTTTTTTTTTTCCCCTTCATGACCATTTTTTTATAATGTTCTTTAAAAAATCATTCTGTACTCATTCATTTTCTTGAATCCCAGTCCAGTTATATACAAAGTGATTGCCAATTATTTTATTACTTTGTGTAACATGTACTCTGTAAACAGTACTTTAAATTTTGTTTGGTAAAACAGTTATTTAATATTCCATCTCTTAGAACAAACCGGTGAAACGGGCAAAAGTTGTTTTACTACTTTCACAGAAGCCTTGGTCTGAGCCACCTTGTACTTGTTATATGAAAGGGGTACTAAGGGAAGGAGGGGGCAGGGAGTAATTCATACCCTTCATTTCCTCCCATTTTCACTACTGCTCACCTTGAAACAGCTGGAGGGCTGCTAGCATTCCTCAGTTTTTCCCACAGCTTCCCCCTGGCCCGTGCTCAGCATCTGCTGGCCTACCCAAGCATGAGTACCAAGCAGTAAGGGCAGGTAGTTACTTTCACTCCTCATTGTGTGTCAGCGACTCTCTGGGAAGGACTGCTCTGCCATCTTCTCATCTGAATATCCTTTTCTCCTCTTAATCACTCTAACTCTCTGTGTCTTTGGGCTTCCAGTTCTCCCAGCTGGAGTGTCAACATTTTGTGAATACTCTCTTCTAGATACCATTAGGCAAAAGCTTATTCTTATCATTCCTGCCATCTAATGCTGGGGAGGGGTGAGGGAGAGTTGGGAGGGAAAAGGTAGCCAAGAGAGCTTCCAAAGGCTGAAATTATGACAATATGAATAAAATTCTCTGGGGAAATGCTGTAACCCTTCCATACGGTAAATGTTATAAAACAAGAGTCAAACATTCACATTTAAACGCTCTTTGGGGCTTTGTTCAATTAAGGATTCTTCAAGTCTTCAATTTTATTGACTTTATAAAAGCAACATTTTTGTACCTTTATTAATTGTGGAGAAAATTAGGAGTTCAGTTTTTTTCTATTTTCTTTAAAAAAAAAAAGATTTTATTTATTTGAGAGAGAGAGAGAGAGAGCATGAGTAGGAGAGAGGCAGAGGGAGAAGAAGACTCTCCATTGAGCAGGGAGCAGGACAAGGGGCTCGATCCCAGAACCCTAAGATGATGACCTGAACCGAAGGCAGATGCTTAACCAACTGAGCCACCCAGGCACTCCAGGAGTTGGTTTTTTTTTTTTTTCCCCCCAAAACTGTTTTTTGTTGAAGTGATTACTTCATCTATACCACTTAGTTGGATAAACACCTTGTCAGAAACACTTACTTGAAGGGAAAGTATTCTCAATGCTCCCTATACTTGCCAGGGCTTCTGAAATGTTCACTGTTCTCTGTTCCATCATCCACCAGAGGTTATGGTTGTCACTGTCATTATCAACATCATCATCATCATCACTTTCTGGCTCCAGTCTGACATTAGTTAGCACTCCTATAGCAACTTTTGGATTTGCTCACTCTTGGAAAATAGTTCATCTACTATCTCTAGCCACAAAGCCTTTAAAATCAAACTGGTTTGGGAGACTAAGAGAGTTGGCAATTAAGTACCAGAGTATTTCAAATACCACGCTTGGTTTGCAGTCTTCCAGGTTGACCTCAGGGGTTCCATAGCAATCATACCTGCTTTCAGCCAAAATTTCACTATGTGGATGGCTTCTGCAGACCACCAGATCTCAGCAATCACATTTTCTATATTCTCTTCACCACTTAAATTTAGAAAGAGTTGTTTCAGCAGTGTGCTTTCACTGTGAAAAGTATACCCCCATCTAATAGCTTTAGAATAGCTCCATGCAATTCAACGGGAAAAACTCAACACATGCCTGATCCAAGCATAGGAGTGTGTTATAGGCAGAGCAACTGTCTACCAGCAGGAGGATATGGCATTTTGCTCCTTCCATTCTCTTGCCAGCGTTTCCTGGACATTCATTAAATAAACCTCTCATCCTTCAGATGCGTGTACTGGCTTTGTAATCACAGGGGAGCAAATGAGCATTTCTGAAGCACTGAGGATAAACCAACTTGCCAATGACAAGTAGTCTCACGTTTCTGTCCAAGATGTGTTACAGCAGAATACAGCAATCATCTAGCTTCGTTTACCTCTTCTGCAAGAATACAGCAATCATCTAGCTTTGTTTACTTCTTCTGCAAAGGACTTTGCAGACCTTGGCCATGAGGTATATGACGTAGCAACTCAAAGAACACAATTCATCAGCATTTCAAACATCATTCAAACTGTAACTAACAATTTTTTTTAAATTTCCCCTGTATGCAAGTTACTGATTTTCTCCACTGGGACACTGTTTTTTGTTTTGTTTTGTTTTTCCCACTACAGACAACTTAGAAACAATTCCTTAAGGTGCCTGAAATTTGTTCAGCCAGAATACACTTGCTTGAAACTCATCATGCCCAAGGCTGGCAAAAAATACACTGCTTTCTGCTGACCCAGAGGTCTACTTATGAGCCTATGTCCTGCACTAACTTTAAAAAAAATTTTTAAGCTTATTTATTTTAAGTAATTTTAAGTAATCTCTATACCCAATATGGGGCTCAAACTTCCAACCCTAAGATCAAGAGTTGCCTGCTCTTCTGTCTGAGCCAGCTGGGTGCCCCATCCTGAACTAACTTCTTGATATCACACAAAAATAGCTTTAATAGGGGGGGCCCCTGGGTGGCTCAGTGGGTTAAGCCTCTGCCTTTGGCTTGGGTCGTGATCCCAGGGTCCTGGGATGGAGCCCCGCGTGGGGCTCCCTGCTCAGTGGGGAGCCTGCTTCCCTTCCTCTCTCTCTGCCTGCCTCTCTGCCTACTTGTGATCTCTTGTCTGTCAAATAAATAAATAAAATCTTAAAAAAAAAAGAAAAATAGCTTTAGTAGGGACCTGGCATTTGCTTCTGCTTTAGGTCCAGAATCCCTTTTATATAATCTATTGATTTATATAATCTACTGAACAATACTTTTAACTTCCTCTTCATCTACGGCCTAATCTTTCCCAAATGTCAACAAAATGGGGAAGGGATGGTAAATTCCTTTGTGGCTACTCCTTTCTTATGGCAACAACCTACTCCTATTGCTTTGATTTCATTCTATGAAAACCGCTGGTATTTCATCTTTCTCTCTCAGCCATGAGAACAGGGTAGATGGAATGTACCACTAATGCATTTGGAATTTAAGTGACAAATGCTGATCACCAGATGCCTAAGCTAAGTTCCAGTAATGTTTCGACTTAAGTTAATAACATGATTAACTGTAACACTGGGAAAGAAAATTTAAAAAGAAGCAATCATTTAAGTGGAAGCAATATTATAGAATATAAATCAGCTCTGCCCATTAAAAGAAATGTGAGGCAGGAAATAGTTAACACAACAGCCACTTTAAGACTAAATCACAGCCTGAGTATACTGCTAATTGAAACTGGGGCATTAGATAAAAATACTAGGAAGGCCTGAAAAGGCAAATACACAAAGGTCATTCATTCATTCATTCTAACTATAAACTGACAAAGTGGCATTTTCCTTCAATTATTGAGAAACTGCTGCATGTAATTAAAACAAAGATATCTAGTAGACTATGGTTTAAAATTGTTCACTGGGAAGAAAAACAAGGTAATGGGGAAAGTGGGTACAGAGGGCACATACTGTAAAGCACAGAAAGGTCCTCAGACCACCGTTAATCATTCTGTGATTACATTCTGTGCTGATAAAATTTGCCAAGAATTGAGGATGGTTAATGCAATCCTTACCTCAAATCCAAAAACAAGAGAGGGAGAAAGAGACATTTCACTATTTTACAATCAAAGGATTGCAAAAAAATTTTTTAAATCAAATCAAAGGGATCTTCAATGTTGAAATTCAACCTATATTGAAATGTCTGTAAAAAGTATGGATTAAGAGTGTTCTAACATGGGACGCCTGGGTGGCTCAGTGGGTTAAAGCCTCTGCCTTCGGCTTAGGTCATGATCCCAGGGTCTTGGGATCAAGTCCTGAATTGGGCTCTCTGCTCAGCAGGGAGCCTGCTTCCCCCACTCTCTCTGCCTACCTCTCTGCCTACTTATGATCTCTCTCGCTCTCTCTGTCAAATACATAAATAAGTAAAATTTTTTTTAAAAAGAGGGTTCTAACATGAATTGTAATGACTTAATTTTTTTTTTTTTTTTTTTTTTTAAAGTAGGCTCCTTCCCAGGAGGAAGCCCAATGCAAGGAGCCCAACCTCCAATGTGGGAAGCCCAACTCGGGGCTTGAACTCATATCCCTGAGATCAAGACCTGAGCTGAGATCAAGAATTGAACATATAATTGACATATAAAGCGTCCCTGTAATGACTTAATTTTATTTGCAAGATTCCTTGGTCTCCTCTTTTCCTTAGCAGAACCTATGTTTTCTTTGTAATGAATGAAGGAAGTAAATAATCAAGACAGTCCTTATTATACTGCTATCTCCAGACATCCATATTCACCTTAATAATACACTATTTATTATAAACTTTTTACCAGAAATGACAAAGAACACCTGAACTGGAAGCTAGCAGAAATGTTTATTAAAGGGACAATTACAAATTAAGGGATTACCTATCATACTATATTTTAAAAGATTTCATGTACCACAATTTCCATCATTTGTGGATGGAAAGTATACTTTCTGCGAAGTATATAAGTAACATTTTCCATTACATATGTCTTTTACCAGATATGGCATAAGACAGTTCAATTTTATTGCTGCTTTCTTTTTTTTTTTAAGATTTTATTTATTTGAGAGAGAGAGAAGGGGCGGGAGGAGGATCAGGAGAGGCACAAAGAGACTCCTTACTGAACATAGAGCCTGACTCAGGGTTCAGTCTCACAACCCCGAGATCATGACCTGAGCTGAAATCAAGAGTCGGATGTTCAACTGATTAAGACACCCATGTGCCCCTACTGCTGCATGTCACAGTCACAGTCACTGGGAGGTTATAGCAGTTCTCCCCCAAATTGCATGAATTTGTTTATATAATCTATTGAACAAAGAAATCTTAACATCATTCTATACTTTAAATAAAAAAATATAGATTACTGAGTACAAAAAGGGCTTTTGTAGTCAAAAATTTGTTCCATATGGGCACCTGCGTGGCTCAAGCATTAAGTGACTGCCTTCGGCTCAGGTCATGATCCCAGGGTCCTGAGATTGAGCCCCGCATGGGGCTCCTTGCTCAGTGGGAAGCCTGCTTCTTCCTCTCCCATTCCCCCCTGCTTGTGTTCCCTCTCTTGCTGTTCACTGTGTCTCTCTGTCAAATAAATATTAAGAAAAAAAATTGTGTTATACACAACTATAAGAAACAATACAACAAAAAACCTTTTCCTGTAGAAAGTTCTTTTGAATCTCTTCACATGCCTGGCCCACAGAGCTACAGATATATGGCTGGAGCAGAAATTCAACTTGTGTTGGTTGTCTAAGTAAAGTACATAGAGTGCAAAAACTTAGTTGTTTGTTCACAGATGTGTTCACTGTCAAAACTTTTGGGGAAAACAAATATCTCCATCAAAAGTAAACTTTTAATCTAGAAGTAAAGCTATTTTCAAGTGCAGAGCTAATGTAAATTCCACTTTTAAAAGCTACAGAACTAATCATAAATTCAAAGCAGAGCAATAATCTGACATCACCGCTCAAATGCACTGTACCTTAGACAAAAACATCTATTTAACATCTAGCACACTTCCCTTAGAACTTCCGATCCTCCCATTACTTTGTCCAACTTCTCCCCTCACTCTTTGTTCACCACTGTAAGTAGCAAGCACTTAAACTTGTTTGCATATGATACTGATCAATCTCGACTTACACTTGCTTTCAAGATAGGTTTACTTTTAAGCTAGGGAAAAAAAGTCATTTATTGTGTTAAAAAGACACACACACAGTCTGGCAGGGATGACCGAAACCTGGCACTGCACTGCTGCTGGTGAAGCAATTTGGTGATTAGCCTGTGTGTGGGCCCACTTGCAAAATACTCAATAAATTAGGTATCTAAGGGGCCATCCCTGGCGGGTGCAATCTATCCAGCAGCCCCTACTTGTATTTCTTCATTTTTTCCATCACTCATTTCTTGTTCCCCTACTGACAAATGATATGAAAATGCCGTTTATGTCTTTTAAAAACAGAGTAAGATTTTTCATACCTACCCATAAATAAAAAGGATCTAAATTCAGCTGCATTTACTTCATATGTCCCTCCCTGGTAAAAAGTTCATCTTTTTCTTCTGCCCATCCTCTTGTGAAGGAAATACGTGATTGGAAAAGAAAGCAGCAGAGAGACAGGATGCTGCCTCACACAGCTTCATGAGTGTCATCCACACCTCAAAGTGTGAGTGAGAATGGTGCCCTCCTGGAACTAATCCACAACGCGTGAGCCTGTACAACATAGTCCTAGACAGTCAGAACTGATCATTTTTGGATGATTTTCCCTCCCTTACTAAATTTTTTGCTCAGGCAGATGATCAGAGTGTATTTGGCAACTGATATTGAACAATTCACTGGTATGACTATATTATGTTGTACATGGAAATTAGACCAAGATAAAAAGACTATGAGTTACTTTAGGGAAAAATTTCATCTTCAGATGTTCATTTTTGAAATCAGCATCTCAACAGAAGATGTCAAAACAAAACCATCAGAATTATAGAATGTTAGTGAGAATGAACCTTAGCAATAATCAAAGCCCCCCCCCCCTTTTTTAAGATTTAAAGAATTCTAAAATAGACAAACTATTTTAGTGGAGATATAAAATACACTTGTTATTTTAGTTTCACATACCACACTATCTTAATATTTAAGAAAATCATTTGCAGTCAGGGTCAGAGCACTTCAAAAAGAATTTAAATTAGAATAAACAAGTTTGGGATAGACTCAGACGGCTTTGTGTTTTCAAGGGATTCGGCATAGCCTCAAATTCCTTCCAGTCTTGCTATGTGTAAGCTGGAGGTCTTGGAAGAGGTGACAACAACCTCTGCAGGCTTCAGTTTCCACCTGAAAGGGTACTGTTATCTATTGCACAGAACAGCTGTGTAGATTAAGTGAAATAACACTTTTTAAAGGATGTAAGAGATGTTCAATAAATGACAGCTATTGTCATGCTTACCACCTAGTCCAATTCCCTTTTTTAAACACAGAAACCTAGACCCAAAGAGACTGGTCTTTGCCAATGAGAGTGAGATAACCCAGGTCTCTCAATTTCCAGCCCACCCCTATTCCACTTCACCCCCAATGGTACTCTTTATCACCAGAATTACAAAACATAAAATTATAATCATTTAAATTTTTTTAAATGGATTCTGTATTTGTTGTTTTGATGTTTAAAAAAAAAAAAAGTTTAAAAAAGTGCCTTTCCATCTCTTGAATTTACTGTACCTGAGTAAGGGAGAAGGGTTTTCCCAACGGCTGTTACAATCTGAGGTAGTGGTGCATACTACTTCCCTCCCCATACGGTGGTATCTACACCACAGCTGGCTATTACTCAGAGACAGATGCATCTGAAGCCTCCAGAAAAAAAAAGAAACTGCGCGGTGGGGAACTGCAAGGGGGAACACGTGACTGAAGGAAAGAGGCACTTCAGGTGAAAACAATCACAACACCTCTTCCCTCTGAAGAGCAGCCTGGTGAGCTGGGACACCAAGAAACTGGCCAGGAAGTGGGAGGGTTCCTGACGTGAGGCGGCGCAGGACCAGCGCCGGGATCTTGGCATGTGAAGGCCGGGAAATGGGCTCTATGAGGTCAGGGATCCCAAAGACGGTTCAGGGCGTCCACAGAGTAGCGACGGTTCGGGGGGCTGGAGAGAACGCCGTCAGGCCCGACGCACCTGGAAGCGAGGCCCACAGGGCGGCCCCCTGGACAACGCCAGGGACCGGACAGTGGGGGTAGGGGGAAGGGCACCCTGTTCCCCCGCCGCCGCCCATCACCCGCCGCCCCTCACCTGCTGCGAGGTCACCCACCCTGCGCGTCCTCTCAGCTCCGCCTCCTCGCCGCGTGCAGGACAGAGCCGCCCAGAGCGCCCATCAGGTTCATTGCCACAGCGGCCCCTACAGCGTGGAGGCCGCAAACGCAGGGGCGGGTGCGTTGCTGGCCTCAGGCCTCTGACCGCTCCTCTAGCTCCCAGGTGGTGGCGCCGCCCACGGATTCAGCTGTTGGGAGCTTGCAAGAGGCGTTTTTAGTTTCTCCCTTTACTTTTAGTTTTCAGCCTCCCAGGGTTCGATTTTCGTGTGTCTGTGTTTTGTAGAAATACAAGGAGACAACATCTAGACATTTATGTACATATGTATTTATCTACATAAATACATAATGTATTTATGTATTAAATACATAAAAATGTATTTAATGGAAGGGAAAAGCATTCTGAGACGGGAAAGAAGGCTATCCTCCAGCCTGGATTTTAGAAGCACAGTGGTTCAAATATACAGTTAATACTCTGTCATTCTCTTAGTGTCTTGACATTCCAAGATGCAAGGTGTGTGTAGCCATGGTTGTGATAAAAATAGATAGGGTTGCTGGTTTGTACATACTTTCTTGATGTTAAAGTTTCTTGGTATGCCAGTTGCATTAAAAAAAAAATAGGGGTCCCCAGGTGGTTCACTTGGTTGAGGGTCTGATTCTTGATCGCAGCCCAAGTCTCGATCTCAGGGTCCTAGTTCAAGCCCCATGTTGGACTCCACATTGGGTCTGGAACCTACTTTAAAAAATGATAATAATTTTTAAAAATGATAAAACAAACCAAATAGAATAGCGGGTGCCCAGATTTGGACATGAATTTGTGTAAAGTTTGGGGAAATGAATTTTGAATTTAAAACTCGTTCATTCAAGCCAAATTAACTTTGTATTTGACTTGAGTTTTAATTTCCAGAAGATCATCAGCATCTGATATTGCTAGACAATTTTCTAACAAATTCAGTTATAACTAAAAAGCTGTTTATGACATGAAAAGGTGCTAATTGTCACTAATTATTGAGGAAGTGCAGATCAAAATCACAATGAGATCACCTCACACCTGTTAGAATGGCTAGAGGTACATGTTGACAAGGATGTGAACAAAAAGGAATGCTTCTGCACTGTTGGTGAGAATATAAATTGGTGAAGCCAGTATGGAAAACAGTATGGAGATTCCCCAAAAATCCAATAATAGAAATACCATATGATCCAGCAATTCCACTTCTGGACATATATCCAAACTAAATGAAATTACTATCTCAAAAAGAGATCTGCACCCTGTAATGTTCATTTGCAGCATTTTTATAATAGCCAAAATATGGAAACAGCCTAAGTGTCTGTCAGTGGGTAAATGGATAAAGAAAATGTGGTATATATATACAATAGATAATGATTCATCCCTAAGAAAGAAATCTTGTTGTTTGTGACAACATGGATGGATCTTGAGGAAATTATGCTAAGTCCTCAAGCATAGTCAGTCAGACAGAGAAAGATAAATACTATATATCAAGTACATGCAGAATCTAAAAAAGACAAATTTGTAGAAATAGTGACTAGAATGCCAGTTACCAGGAATTGAGGGCATAGGAGAAATGGGAAGATATTGGTCAAAGATTACAAACTTCCAGTTAGAAGGTGAGTAATTTCTGAAGATCTAAAGCACAGCATAGTGATTACAGTTAATAATACTGTATTTCATACCTGAAAGTTGCTAAAGGAGTAGTCTTAAATATCACCAAAAAATAATAACTAGTTGATGCTCTGGTGGTTATCATTTGCAATACATATGTATGTTAAATCTAAGACATTGGACTCCTCAAACTTCCACAGTGTTATATGTCATTTATATCTCGGTAAAGCTGGGGCAAAGGGGAAGTCACCCACAAAATCAGGCAAAGGATCTATATACCAAACACAATACCAAACTTCCAGATGATGTTCAGAACTCTCGCAAAGAAAACAAAAAGCTATTTGTGTAATAGCCACAGAACAACAGAGGGTCACAAAATGTTCTTGTGCTACATTATCGGCATACCCGTATTTTCTCCTTATCCCTTGGGGTTCTCCTCCCTAATCAGTAAAATACCAAGTATCACTATGGAAACAAAAGTACCTTTACTGTCACGAATTGTGACAGGTGAAAAAAATATGAACCGTAAGAATGTGGTTTAAAAAAGAGCATAAACTAAAAAGAGGTAAAGACAGTAGAGAAAAGCCTAATGGCCTTGCCAATGTCATGGATATGAAAACGATACAAGGGTTGTGAATAAACACAAGTTCTTTCCATTTTATCATGCTTTTAAGAAATTACTTTGAAGAATGAAGCCGGTCTGAAATCAGCTTTTATAATCATTTTAAATAGATCCTTCAATATTTAATGTTTAACAGGAGATTTGGCATTTGCTAGGATTAGATATTTTATATTTGATGGGATTAGCTGCATAAAACAAAAGTTCATCTGTGTGAAACTGCACTCAAATTTTCAAGATAAATATACTTTCATCAGGAGTTCATCAAGTGTGTCCCATGGACAATACTGGTGGTCTGGGAGCCTTGTCAAAGGAATCTCTGATGTGCTGGTTCTTTTCTTTCCAGACATGAAATAATAGTTGGCTTAAAATATTTAATGAAGAAATCATACATTAATTTGTTGGTGTTTTATCAAAAGCAGCATTTGTTTTACTGTTGCTGCTGTTGTTTTTATAAAATAAATGCTGGCTTCTTTTCCTTAGCATTAAGCCAAGCCAAAGTAGGTGACATAATTAATGTGGTCCATGGAATATCTGACTCCATTGAATGAATTATTAGCTGACATGCTGGAAAAAAAAAATCAAGCATTTGTGGCATAATACAAGAATAATCCCAATTCTCTGCCTCTCCATACCCTCCCATTCACTTCTGTGTCCACTCTGGGGTTGGTCTTGTATCTTATTTTGGTTAATACGATATTAACAAATATGACACCAGCAGAGGCTGAAAAGACGCTTGAACTGGTGAATATGCCTCAACTAGCCCATCAGAGATGAAAAACACATTGAGCTAAACCAAGTCATCCTCATCATTCCTACTGAGGCCATCCTAGGCCGGCCATTCATCAACTAGACCCCACACAAGTAAGCAAGCCCAGCCAAGATCAGCAAAGCTATCTACCAAGACCAGACAAGCCTGTGGAGATCCGCTGAGCTTAAATAGATGTGTTAGTTGTTGTGTAACTTTATAATGGGTAAGTGATATAATGTGGCAATGGATAATTGAAACAATTGCCCTCCACTGCAAATTCCTTGAAATCAAAGAACATTTGATTTGCTTGGGAGCTTCAGGAGTAATCCAGTTTCAGTGGAAACTGCAAGAAGCCCAAATGTTTGCTATTTGTAAAAGCTATACTGTGGTCTACCATCACAGGAATATCTGTTATGGGAAGGAAATGAAATCTATCACATAGTAGGAAACATAAATGAGTTTAAAAATGAGAATGAGGAACTGATATTTATTTACTGTTTTCCTTCTAGATTATATTTTTTTAGCAAAACTGTCTTTGGCACTTTCCATGTCAGGTCATCTTATACTTAATTTTGTCACATTTCCAAACACTAGAAAAAATAATGATTTATTCTATATTAATTTTTCTAAAGTCTCATAATCTCAAAGCAGCTTAAAAAATAAAAAGTAAAGGGGCGCCTGGGTGGCTCAGTGGGTTAAAGCCTCTGCCTTTGGCTCAGGTCATGATCCCAGGGTCCTGGGATCGAGCCCTGCATCAGGCTTTCTGCTCAGCAGGGAGCCTGTTTCCTCCTCTCTCTCTCTCTCTGCTGCTTTTCTGCCTACCTGCGATCTCTGTCAAATAAAATAAATTTAAAAATCTTTAAAAATAAATAAATTAAATAAATAAAAATTTAAAACCTTTGTATTGCATTTTTTTAATTGAGTGAAAGAAGCAGGAGTTCATTACCAGTGCAGTTAGGTTCAGTTTAGTGAAAAAATTCTAGTGCCTTTGTGCATTCGGTGTGACAGCTACTATACTGGACATTGTGAATTCAACTATTAAGATCTATTCTCTGCCCTTGAGGATCTGTAAAGGAGACAAATATAAAAACAGATCATCTCAACAGATCAATAGATTAACATAATGTGATGAGTGATAATGTAACAATGTGCACACGTTTCTTTGGAAATACAGAAAATGGAATGTAACTTGGCCTGCAAGCGCTGAAGGCTGAGCTAACAGAATCAGAAGCATTAACTAAGGCAAGAATGCTAGAAAGGATGTGTCAGGGCAGGGGAACGAGAATGAACACAGTCTTCAAAGCATGAAGCCATGCAGTGTGATGGGGTGTGTTACATATTCACCAGAGAGTAAATAATCAAATGGAAAATGGGAAGAAATGAGATTGGAAAAACAGATAGGGGCCAGTCCAGGAGGGCTCACATCTTGATGAGGGACTGGTACAGTATTCTGAAAGTCATGGGAAGTTACTGAAACCATTTAAACCTGGAGCTACGTGATCGAATGTATGTTTCACATAGATTTCTCTGAGAACAAGATGGGCTAAAGGGCACAGAACTCAGTAAAAAGCCAGTGCAGTATTCCAGGAAAGAGGGAATGAAGGCCTGGATTAGGACAGTAATAGGAAGTATAGAGAATATGGGATGGATTTTGGTGATACTAGCGAGCAAAACTGGTAAGACCAGTGATAGTTTTGGGTTGGGGTAGAAGGGGTAGGGGGTGAGGGGGAAAAGAAACCTAGGTGAATACAGTGGTGCTCTGCCCAGAATGTCTCCTCTTTGGGGCAACATGGAAGATCTACTGATGACTGCCCCCAGCTGCTCCTTTGCTGGGCATTCTCAGGGCTTCAGGAAACTGTGTCATCCAGTCCTTCAGGGGTCGGTTGCCTGTGACCAATGACTGGCTGATACAGGGTCTGGGTATATGCGTCTGAAGTTCAGGGGGAGTTAACGTTTTAAGAATCATGGCAAAACCATGAGAGTGGATGTGAGCATGTGAGGAGAGGGGGCAGGGAAAGAACAATGGGCCACAAGACCCTGGGAACACAACACTGAGGGAGTGAACAGACCAAGAGGAGATCAGGAAAGGGTCTGAGAAAGGATCGTCAGAATGGTGTGAGGAAGAAGAGGATAGGAATACTTCGGAAGCTAAGGGAGCTGAGATGATTAAGAAGAGAACAGATTAATGCACAGGCTTCTTTGCCATCAGCCAAACTCCCCTCCAAACTACTGTCCTTTCTAAAATACAAGTCTAATCATGTCACTCTTCTGCTCAACATTTCCTGCTGGGATGCCTTTTCCTGTCTGCCCTTTGCCTCTCTCCTTATTCCATAAGGTCAATCAGAGGATACATGACAACCACAGCTCAGATCCATGCTTGAGGTGTAAAAATTATCTTCCTGGAAGCTGACTCTTGGAGAAAAATCATACCTATCCAGAAGAAAGACTCCCCTTTTCAGATTCTCAGATAAAGTTGAGGCTACATTATTTTGTTTATTTTATAATCTGGAAGTCTAGCAGGATAATCTTGAGCCCCTGCAAAGACTGAGCACAAGGAGTCAGCAAACCCTGTCCCCACCCATCTAAAAACTCTGGTGTCTATGTGTAGGAGGTGATAAGTAAGGAGACTGTCTTTCCTGGTTAAGTGGGAAGGATAAGATTTGTGCATCAGCTCATAGAGAAGAAATGGAAAGAGCAGGGTTTCTTGTTCCATGGCCAATAAGAAACAAGATCTGACCCTCTGGAGACAAGGTAGAAGCAGAAGGGAGAATTTTTTGGATCTAAGATCTTGGGAGGCTCAGCATACAGCTGTTATTTCAGTTGCAAATCATTAGCTCAAGTGCAAAAGGATCTGTATTATGTCATGTAATGGTAAATACAAGGGGAGAACTAGTTTTGGGAACATTGAGTTATGGGACATCCGAACACATCAACAGGGCTTCCTTGTCTCACCTCTTAGATACACTTATTCCATATATTGGGTACATAACTGCTGGCAGTTTTAGGCACCTACCATGTTAAAGTACATTCAACTAGAAAGGGAGCTTTTCTAATCCTTCATATATCAAATCTTGTAAGAGAGCTCTGACTTCATGACTTTTGGATCATGTGCCATTTTTCAGGACAAATTGCTGTGGACAGGAGGAAGGGGTGCCCTGGCTGGCCAGGCCTGAGTCAAGTCATGTCATCACAGTGGTGGAGAAGCAGTTGCCTTGGGGCTGGAATGGGATAGAGGTGCTAGGAAGACAAAATCAGCAGATGTCCTCTCAACAGGTAGACCAGCTTTCCAGGTCAGGTTATATTCAGCTGGGGCAAGGAGTATGCTCCTGGAAAACAGCAGCCAGCAGGGACCATAGAAGAGAGCTTTTTTTGCTGAGCGGTGCTGCTGCCATATTCTCATATGGTGGTAAAGAGATACTTTCTTCCTATCATGGCTAATGAAACTTATGAAATGAGGCAGCCAGAATGGAAGACATAGGGCGCGTGGCTGGCTCCGTTGGTTGAGTGGCTGCCTTCAGCTCAGGTCATGATCCTGGACTCCCAGGATCAAGTTCTGCATCAGGCTCCCTGCTCTCTGTGGGGAGGGAGTCTGTTTCTCCCCCTGACCCTCCCCCTTCTCAAGCTCTCTCTCTCTCTCTCAAATAAATACATAAAAATCTTTAAAAAAAGAATGGAAGACATAGGTGGCCTGGTGCCAAATGTACATGAGAGGATCCCAAGGCACTTTAAAAGAAAATATTTATATTTTATTCTGTGACTGTCATTTTGCCCCTCTCCATCAGGCTTTTATTCCTTTGCCAACCTGATCCCATCACTGAATAAAAACACAACCCCTCAAACTACCCTTCTCACTCTTCCTCCCTTGCACAAACCCAATTTCCAGAAAAGAGGGAAGCCACACCCTGAGTAGGGAGGGCCTTGGTCCTAAACCTTGCAAATAAGTCAGTGACAGGGCAGTGTCAATGTTCAAGTGACTTATTTTTATCCAAATACTAGAGAAATTTGTGGACGCTTGGGCTGTATTAGAAACTGATGTTTGTGACACCATGCCTTTGAAATAAAACAATGTTAATGTACATGTAAAATTCCACACACTAAATTTACAAACTCTTTTTTCTTTTTTAAATGTAGGCTCCACACTGGGCCCAACACAGGGCTTGAACTCACAACCCTGTGATTGAGACCTGATCAGTCGGCTGCTTAAGGACTGAGCCACTCAGGTGTTCCCAAGTTGACAACCTCTTAGAGTTCCCAGTGCCTAATAGATACACCTATAGGATTCCTTAGTGTTTCTGAAGGCTTGTCAGTTGGTGTGACATTCATATACCATCAGCATTATCCTACATCAAGGATTCTTGAACTTGAGTATGCATGCATCAGAATCACCTGGAGGGCTTAGGAAACATAGATTACAGAATCCCAAGCCCAGAGTGTCTCATAAAATAGGTCTGAGGTGGGGCCTGAGAAACTCAACTCCAAATTGAGGGGCTTCTGTTGCCCACCTCCTTGGACCTCACCAAGAGAACTACTGATGTACATGATGGGTCGCTTTCCTTCTTCTCTTGCCAAATAATACATT